>NC_092529.1:11042500-12292500 GCF_037038585.1 Patagioenas fasciata | reverse complement strand
TATTTGATTCCTGACAGTTTTAGAGCTTTCTATCAATACTACATTTGAAAAGAAGTCAAGGAATAAGCACGCAGATACTCCAGTCACACTCCAGCCCATTTATATCCCTGCTTCAAATGAAGAGTTTTTGGTGATATATTTAGAAGAGACCAGTGGTTGATGTAAGCTCATTCCCCAAACCAAGAACAGAAAATTTCATTAATTCACCACTGAAGTAACTATCTACATATGGGAACTTAGGTGCCACAAGGTGTGAAACAGCACACACTACAAAAAAAGCCCCTAGGAGCCTCAACAAGATGACGTTACTAAATAGTGGAGCAGAAACTGAAGATGCCACAGGATATCTAAATGTGCTCTTCCTAATCTCTGGTATTAGAAGTGAAAACACGCTTCTAGAAAACCAACCTTTTATCATATATCCGTGCTTTCCAGTAAAAAGTAATGATCAGTTACCAGATTTAGAACGCTTTGGTGATCCTGATAGCTGCAGAAATATCCTCCACTATACATTATGATCTCTTGCCAAAACAGACTGAGGATACCCAAGTTACCACTATGTATTTTTGAAAAGTGACTCACTCCACCATAAACTGTTTATTTCAGAATTAGTGGTTAAAGGAATGACCCATTCTCTACCACTTTTGGTGAACCAGTTCTAGATTATTTTCTTCTCCCCATCTGGTTCTGCTGACCCAGTGTGTAAGATTACTCTCTGGAAAAGAAGAGCCACAGGGACAGGATGAGGTACGTTTCTGTGAGACCCTTGGAAAAGTCTCTGGTTACTGTGGGATGACACGAGGAGAAGTGCCAAAGCACACACCAGCACAGCTGCCAGGAAGATAATGTCCTGATGCAACTGCTCCTGGATATTTTACCGTTATTGCTCCTATAATCTGCAACTCTTTGTTCCATTAATTAGCATGCAGTGGCTATAATCCTGTCCAGAAAAATCTTTGTTCCTACATAATAATTTAACTAACAAGCAGAAACATTTTACAGATTCTCTAACAGCAAATGAGTCAAGGCCATAATCAGCTGGTCATCTTTGCTTTTTCTTGGAATTCTTCAGTAATTAAATTTCTAAATTACATCAGTTAACTACTAACAGCATATGAAAGGATCAATAAATTTAGAAAATATATCTGATTCCATGACTCTTAGAGCTTAACTTTAGTATATTGTCTGTACAAAATGTAGTAAATTCCCTTCTCTTCTGATTTAAGAGTCATATATGGAGAAAAAGAAATTATAAATACATCCTCTTTTCTGCACAGTACATTAAGAGTCAAAACAAAACACTTGCTAAATGACAACTAAGATGACAACACAAATCTCTTAAGCACTGTGGGAATTATCTTACTTTTCCTGTGTCTTTATTTCCTCATAAAACAAATTAAACTTGTCTTATAGGAAGATTTTATGCTGAAACTGCCATCATTCTTCAAAATCTTTGTACAGAAGGGAAGTATAAAGATTTAAAATATATTATTAATTTACTAAAATATTTACAAAGATCTTCTGAAGATGTTTGAACTTAAGATCTTCTGAAATAGTTTAAGAGGACTAAGTATTAGCATATATCACAAAGCAAACTGAATGACTAAATACCCAAAAGTATCATTAAATTTATTTCCACCCCAGAGTATATCTTCACCAATCATATCTTTGTAGCTGTATCTGAAAATTGAGTTCCCTCGAAAATATTTGGGTAAATAAAAGGCTAGCTTTTTTCCTAAAACAGCTCACTCACACTAGATATTTAAGACTTACTTGATACTTCTATTTCTTTCCCAATAATTTGCAGTAAACATGTTTAGACTCCTAATTATTTATTGTTCTTCCAGCTACTCGTCCTGACTTGTCACCCTTTATGGAGGGCTAAATTGCCAAAAAAATCTCATATTATTTCTGGTTTAGTTTCACAAATTGCATTTGAAGAAATCATAATTTTGCTCAATAATAAAACAACCTTCTGGACAGGCAGAAAATATGCCTTTTTTTTTTTTTTTTTTTTTTTGTCTTGAATATGAGACTTTTAATTCTATAAAATGAGTGCTACAATATAAATGAAGCCTGATATTAACTGTCCCTCTAGAGAGGTTTTAAATTTAAGAATGCTGAACTGCCACGTTATTAATATTTTCTTCAGAATTCAGGTTTCCTTTGACATATAAATATATATTGAGAGAGAGAATAAATATATCAAAATTATGCTTTGTAGTTCCAATATTACTGAGATAAGCATGATCTGTCTAGTTTCAGGCGATGCTTGCGGTAAATAATAAAATCATCTGTAATATTAGGGACAGAGGAAAGGAAATCTCACAGACTGCATAAAAACAAAAAAAATCTCACCACTCAAGCTTAAAGACATTTGGAAAAATCAGTCATTTTACCAATAAATACAACCTAATAATTGTCGAACAGACTTTGCAGAAGCATTTTTAAGCTCCCTTGTTATTTGAGAGCAACTATGGAAAATTTAAGTCAAAGGGATTTTGGTTTTGCAGTAAAATTAGCATAAGTGAAACCTGGAGTTATAATGAGGGCTACAGTCTTAGAGGGAGAATGGTCTGGTGGTTTAGATATTAACCTTGGACTCAAAAGGATTGGGCTCAGGTCCCAGCTCTGCCACTGAGTTTTGCAAAAACTTCATTTAGTCATTTAATTCCTCAGTGCTTCTGTTCTCGAGGTATTAAACAACGATACTAATATTTCCATAGTCAGCTTCACCTTGCTCTTAGGCTTAGTCCTGCAAATTCGGCAGAAAACAAAGCCTGTGAAGAAGGCCAGTAGCACAGCCCCAAGCACAATTTGTTTCAGGGCTCAAAATTAATTGCTGTTCTGAACACTTGGCATCAGTCTCTGTGTGGTGCAATCCCAAACACCACCAAAAACCCTAGGAACTACAGTAATACACACAGTCAATAATAATAGCATTCCAGTAATAACATTTGCCACATATACTGGATCTGCATAAAAGGCAGAGGCTTATTATGTCAATTGCTTAAAAAAAAAAAAAAACCTCCTCGATAGCTAACTTCAAACCTAATATAAAAAGTCAGAAGGCAAAGAAAATAGCAGTTTTCCTTGACTTTGGTAGGTTTGGTTTGGGTTTTTCTTGCTGCTTTTGTTTTGGGTTTTTTTGTTTGATTGATTTGTGTTTGATTTTGCTTTGATTTTTTATATATTACTATAAGTATGTGTCTAAAAAAGTGAAAAGAATACAGGTTCTTGAGTAAAACTGGAATCTGATGGAATAAAACATACTTGGCATAATACAAGGAAGATACACACAGACTAAAAAGCAACACTCCTTCTGTAGGCAAGAACACAAAATACCTGTCATTCCGAAGCACTGTGATACATTCAAACAAACAAGAAAAAAATCTTTTGTGTATTTCTCTACCACAAAATGATTATGCACATAATCTGATACTCAGTTTGTAAAACTAGTTATCCACTTGAGCGTATGGTAAATATCTATCGTGAAGCATCACAAGGACTTTATATCACTTAAAAATAAAACCAATGCTTTTCAACATAGATGTTCTATTTTTATTTCCCCCTACGAAGAGCTCTTAGCAAATGTATTGCATAAAAGTATTTTCCAGCCACTACTTAATTCAAAATTGCACAACTTCACAAAAAATAGAGGCTCAAATAATTGCAGTTAGAATCACAAAACACTTACTCTATTTAGATTCCATAAAATCATGCACATATTAAGCTAGAAGTATTTCTCCAGCACAGTGTAAATGTAAGCTAACTGATGGGCAATCAGCCTTCAGACATTTAAAAAATACAATCCTAAAACCATTCTAACTATAACTTGGGTGTTAGTTTGCAGTAGCTTGAAAACAAAAGCTATTATTGTTCCTATCCATAAGCCGGCAAGAAAAGGAGAGAGAATGCACGTGAGAGCCCTCACACTCTCAGTTAAGGTAGGAAGATGTAGAGAGACACTTTTAAATGGGAAAGGAACTGAGGATCATGTGTTGAGCACACAAGAGAGCAAAAAAAAAAATCACATTGAATTTGGGGTCATGGAACTTGCACTGGAATCAATTTCTCTTCTGGGCTCCAGTGATGGAGCATCACAAACCACCCAAGCTTCACATTTGAAGTTTAAGTCAACAGCAGAACTCCTCAGTGGAATTATGGGTCTGTAATTCACAGTTGTCACTATTTATTCTGTATATTATGGTTGCCTGAATTTCATTTGCACAAAGGATGTGCTCATTACCCTGGACCATTATGTACTTGCATAAATCATCATTTCTTTTCTTCTAAAGCAGAGTGTGCAATCCATCCCGATGGACAAACAACAAAATCTAACTGCCTAAGCAATTTTCTTGTATGGCATATTTCTCCAGCCCAAAAATAATAGAGAGAGAGTCCTACACAAACTATTTGCTTCTACAAGTTCCCACTGAGAAATACAAAGAGCCTAGCTATACTCAGCTTCTTGGAAATGATAACAAATACATCAAATGGGGAAAGAGATTCATGTATTCCACCAAAATAAACCACAATGTTAACACATCAAACTTTTTTTATTGACCATAGGTAAAAAACTGTGTGAAAACAAGGTACAAAGAAAGCTGAAGTTAATAAAATAGTTTGAAAGAAATCAGGTCTTTACTACCCAATTTCATAACGGTAATGTGGGGGCAGAGGGGAAGAAACAAGAAAAAAAGAATTAATTAGTCTAAAAAAATTTCTCAGGTAGCAGTTGGTGAATCCTTTTTTAGGTCTTTTTTTTTTCTTTCCCACATAAAGCTCAAGGGAATTCTGTTGCGTAATACATTAGATGCCAGTGTTCCAAGTAATTTTAAACTCAAAGAAATTTGCATACATAATACGATCCATTCCGGCAAACCCTCCATCTACTTGATCAATCCGAAACCAGTGCAGTTCCTACTTGGGTAAATAGTACTCACAGGAGTAGGAACAGCCAGACTAAGATCTTAAAGTTAAAAGCATTTATAGACTGCATGAAATAGTCCACAACACTGCAAAAGTAGTATTAGTATGGAACACAAGAATCTATAATTCAAGCAGCAGTGAGAATCAGACCTGTATACAATATAAATGCAGTGCAATACACAGAATGAAATACTACTACAACTAAATAAAAGCTGTGAGCAGTCTCATATGAAGTCCCAAAACCTGCAAAGGTCCTGCAGCAAAACAGTGCTTTACAGCACTTCAAAGAGGTGTAACAGGAATATTCAATATTACTTTATTTTATAAACATTTATATTTTATCTACTGTGTTTGATTTTTTTACTTACTGCAGCTTACAGAAAAAGTGAGAGGTTCCAAAATACAGATATTCTGTAATATCCTATAACCTGAGGACAATTAAATATTTATGCTAAGACTGAATGTGTACTAAACAATGCCTTGATGTGATCACTATCATCAATTTCTAATCTAAAAATAAAGCACTGTAGGAACTCTGCACTGCATTATGTATTTTGCATTTGTGTTCTATTTAATAAAAACATTATCAGTTTTATCACTATTTTAAGAGCTCATCCAACAATTACAAATTGCTAATGCAGTATATGTTCTTTTTCAGGAACTGATACTGTGCTTCCCATTCCTACAGTGGCTCCAATTCTCTCGCTGGCAATTTTGTTTGAGGGTTGCAGGTCTGAAAGTGTCCCAAACCAGTCCTCTCCTTGAAAATCTACTGAAAACACAGATTCAGAATTCTAGCACAACAATTTAGCACAAAGAAAAAAAATCAGTCATCTGTATACAGACATTCATCTGTATTTACTACATGGAGTATCAATCCAGATCCAAGAATTAACTACATTTTACTATGACAACTTGGTGGCCATCCCCGCTCCATAAATACGCCACTGAAATTTTTTCATGGAAGAAAGTTCCTGCACAGGCATGGTGGCTGCTTTTCAAAACATAACCACCAGAAGCATTTCTACGTATAGTTTTTTTACATATTTCCTCACATTTCCAGCATAAATTCCCCATACCATGCACTAAGTCTTCACATTTTCTATTCTAAAAAAATGGGAAATGCTGAAGTCTCTGTTTTGGACCATTTTTAAAACTACAGATGCAAAAAAGCATTACTATACCAGGACCTGGTGCACTATTATTTTCAGCTCTAGCACCAAGCATATGAAGGAATTAAAAATTTTCAACTGATGCAGAGCAGAACACAGGGCTATACACATTAACCTCAGTTGTACACTTAAAAATCTACTGAATGCAGGAAGAGTCAGCAGTAAACTGGATTTGGAGGGGCAGGAATCAAGATGCTTCTATAACACAGAGCTTTTTCATTCTGTCCAGACTCCCACAGCTGCTGACTGGGCTCCACTCACTGTCATCGCAGCGGCAGCCGCCTTGGTGGCTGCTCCACCCGCATGGCTCTGTTCCGCATCCAAAGGCAGCGCTGGCAGCTCCAGGCAGGTCTGCTGGTGAGAACTCGAGGTAGTGGAACAGCCACGTCCCTCCTGTTCTGATGGATCAGACCAAGGTGAGGAGCTCTCATCCCCGGACCAATGTGTGGGGAGCGATGCATAGCTAGTTTGTGCCCAGCCAATCTGCCCCAAGAGGTGCTGAATCCCTCCTGCATTTGTTCTATATCTGCTCTCAGCTCCTTTGCTCCTGACACATTACTAAAAAGGTATTAGCTCTAACTCTGGAAAACAAAACAGGAATTTTCTAGCATAAAAATGAGGGTGTGCCCTGGATGCCTTTGAGCATATGGGAACATCTGAGAACACACAATTGGCTATGACACCTCTGAGGACCTCCTAAGCACAGGGACTCACCACAGTTCACAGCACTCCTGGATGAAATCTTACAGAAAACCAGTGCCCACAATTCTTCTTGCAGAGAACGAGTTGGCTGCTCTCAAAGACAGCCCAGAAATTTAGTTCTGGAACAAAACAAATACCTAGTATGGACAGACCTAATATCAGCAGAACACACCAGTGTCCATTAGGCTTTATAGTGCCAACATGTTCAGGTACTCCAGCTTGTCTAGTTTTCATAATTAGGTCACTTTAGCTTTATTCCCAAAATGTTCTGAGAACAGAGGCACAGAGAAAGAAAAAAACCCTAATTCCTACTTATACACTAAGCAATTCTCAGCTGACAGTGGGTATTTTGTGACCACGTCAGACAAATAACCAGTACCTGGATGATGGTGAACGAAAGCAGAATTTTGATCCATTTTTCTAACAAGTTTTAATCATACAAGGCACTGTATGCGTCTACATTTATATTATCCAGGATTAAAACAGAAAAACTGAAAGAAACAAACTACAATTTCTGAAAACTACCATACACATGCAGGCATGCGGGGTTTTTAGAAAAAGTCTCTTCCAGTTCAGAAACAGACAAACATAATCCTTAAATCTGCTAATCCGATCAAAGCAGTTCTATACTGAGCACTTGGTACTTCAAATATGGCTGTTGGGAACAGAGACAAGTTTCTGGTTTTCAAGGCAGCATTAGGTTCAGTTTCAATAACACACTCAAATTTCATAACTGTACCAGATCCAGAGCATCAATAGTCACAGAACCACAGCTGTCCAAGTATTTCCCACTTGGTAATATTCAACTCTGGTTTTTGTTATATCTCTCTCCTGCCTTTATTTTTTTTACAGCATCTTGCTCCAAGTAGGCAGTCTGTCACACAAGGGTGAACTTCCACTGTGTATCAAAGCGCAAAATGCAGTTCAGCTATAGTATTACCATATAAGAGAAAAAGAAGCCAAGGTCCGCCTGCCAATGCTCTCGAACAGAGAGATTACTTTTTCTTTTTTGTTTGATTTATCAATTTGCTCTGGATAGTACAGAAAAAAAACACCATATCTCACGGTTTCAGCTTTGTGTCATATTTTCCTCATGGTTGTATGGTAAACAGACAAATATGTAGCCTTCACTATGGAAGAAATATGAAAAGTTTGTAAGTTAGAATCAATGACTATTTTAAGTCTACAAATTTGGGAAATTCATCACATGAAAAAATATTATATAAATGTTCCTGATGGTAATTGTACTAATGATAGCTACAAATGATAACGGAATTTTTACATAGCAATAAATAGAAGCTCTAGTGCTTATTTCAAGGAAGAAGAAAAAAGTATAAGAGCAAATAGATAGTTTGGCGAGCCTCAGAAAATAGCAGGCTCTGGTTTAAGCATGTCTGAATTTGGTTTTGATATTGAACACTTAAAGTCAGCCAGCCAACATTTAGCAGTGAACTAATACATTTTGGGGGGTTCTTTGTGTTTTGTTTGTTTTGGGGTTTTTTTTGTGGTTTAAAAAAAAAAAAAAACTAGATACCTACTGCTACACACATGAGCAGGCACAAAACCCTATTTAAAAGAGAACCTGGAAGTAGTAAACTAGCTGTGTAACACTCTTGAAATACAAGACCCATCAAAAGCAAGAATCTCAAAGAATTTCAACAAGAAAACTCATTTCTGCCGTTCAGAATTGGAAAGCATTACTTGAAATTCAAGCAGGGAGATATGTCCTCTGCCCAGAAAATTTTTGTCTCAGGTGAAGCTGCCTAGACCAAAGATAAATAGCTCTTTTCTATATCTTTGGGACAACAACAATATACTCCAGCGTGCTTGGTCCTACATAGCTATTATTCTGCCCTGCAACCCTCCCTCCTTTCATCTCTAAAGGGAAACCATGTACTTTGATTTTCTTTTTCTACTTCATGTAGCTGATACTTCTTTCCTATGAGAAACTAGAATTACAAGACATTTATCAAAGCAAGCAAGCTTTTGAATTTCTTCTCCTTACAATTTAATAAAACAAGCTAAAAATCAATACATGTAGAAACAATCTTAGAACTGTAAGTGACTCAGGGTGTATTATATTTGATACCATAGATAAAATAAAACTAGACTGATCACAGATCACAGATCACATAGCATAATAGCAACAAAGCAGACAGGACTATGGTAATTAAGAAGTAGACAGATCAATAGAATATCTGGTATATTTTGGAAAGTCAGCAAGTAGCAGTTCGTTGACTTTCTGAACTACAGAACAGTCTGGTACATTTTCTACTGCCCCAGGACAATTTATCTTCAGAAAAGAGCTTTGCTGTGTATTTAGCCTAGGGATGAATTAAAGATAAATGTTAGATTTCAGTGAGTTCATTGCAAAAAACAATCTCAAGGAGCCAACCAAAGCTCAACAAAAAAAAAAAAAGTGAACTTCCAAAAAAGAGAGCTGGGTGTTTGGGGGGAGGATGTTTGGAGTTTTTTGGTGGTGGCTTGGTTTGGTTTGGGGTTTGTGTGTGTGTGTGTGTGGTGATTTATTTGGTTTTGGTTGGTTGGGTTTGTTTTGGTTTTGTTATGTTATGGGTGGGCTTTTTACCTTTTTTTTTTTCTTTTTGAAATCATGGAAGCACAACAGCAGTTGATTAATTTTTGTGTGTGCTTCTTCAGGAGAAAGTATGATTTTTTGATAGATACAGAAACCTGAAACTGTATAGCAACCCTCAAAAAAATCCCTGCTGACTGTTGCAGCACAACTACAGGAATAGGAGAGCAAAGCAAAATATCCCTGACACTTTCTTATATTTGCTACAGTTGAGCCACAACTGGCTCTGGACTGACTTCATTTGGTTTTGATTCATGCCTATATCCCAGAAATCCAATTTAAACTTCAAATGGCAGTATAAACTTAAACTGGTTCAAGCAAAAAGCAACCAAATATCAAAACAAGTTAAAAGAAAAAAATCCTCTCAATTAGCAAAGAACAAATTTTTAGCCAAATGTTCAATAAAATGTTTTGTTTCAGTTATTTAATGCAACTCAAAATACTTCTTTCTTTCTACAGAGGGACACTGATTTAAACAAACCACTTTTTCCAGGGTGTAACATTTCTTAATTCCTCTTGATTCTGTGGACACAGTACTAATCACAGACCTTAGAAGGTACCTCTAGGCTCAATGCACAACAGTATTATGCTCAATAAATAGTCCCTGAACAACTGTAAAATATCTTTTAAAAGTTTTTGGTGGATGTAACAATAAATATGGAACAAAATATTACTTAAATGTACTTTCAGCTAGTTGTTTTACTTCAATATTATTTCAAAATTGCATATAATATCCTTATTGTAAAACCATTCTAAGGAAGCTCTTCTGTTAAAAGTGATAAACAGCCAAAAGACAGTGGCAGGGAAATGATGCAAATAAACTTTCTTCACAGATCAGTGAGAAGTTCTGAACTGTTTCTTCAGATAATCACTATTCTGCAAACAAAAGCTTACTCAGTTATAACTATGTTGCATATTCAATATTTGGCATTAAATTCTTTGCATTTTATGAATGACCAAGATGAAAACGTACAGCAAACCAATACATGTGATGCAATGTAGCTACACACAGTGTAAGTCAAGTAGAAGCCCACCCCATATTTGAGGGGATAGCTGTGCATCCTCAGTCTATTGTTTTATTTCTTTCATTTTTTCTAATACGAAGTACTATTAATGACTAGAAATACCAGCTTTGTCGTTAGACAAGTGTTCCATCAATATTTTGTAAACACTTGCTTGGGAAACACTTCTCCAGCAAAAGGAGAGATTTTCAGTCACAAGCGACACCCATCTTGCCAGTAATTTTACACTAGATCATTTTCCTTTAATGAATCCTCGTTAACAGAGATGTCTTTAACATCAACGGGAATAGCTGAGAGGAGAGCACCAGAGGAAATAATAAGGCTCATGATGTTAACTAGAAGGCAGGTTTAGACAAGGATCAGAACTACTAGATATTATTTGCTCTTATTGAATTTTCTTTAGTATTATACAATATTAACAATGATTTCATCTCTGTCATTACATTCAGGCACATAAAGTTAAAAAAAAAAAAAAAAAAAAGTAAAATTCAGCAACACAGCACTACCAGCACCACCACAGCACCCGCTCTGTGCTTTGGAACAGACTCTTTGCTTTTATTTTCATTAGGGGTCCTTCCACTGACATTACAGTGGAAATATGGAGACCAGGCCTGAAAACCACCCACATAAGCAAACTACCCCAAGCCTCAGTTCAGCAGTTCTCTCCCAACGGTCCCAGGAGCCCAGGCTGTGACCTCCTCAGTGCCATCACTGCCCTTGTCCCAGCACCCAGCGCTGCCCACCCTCAGCAGGTGGCAGGCTGTGAACTGGCACCAGCTCCAGCCGCAGGCACCACAACATTGACAGAGGCACATGCACACTTGATGGCTTACTAGGAAAGACAAAGAGCAGAGCTGAATGGTACAAGGTTAGGTCAGACTGGACAACATGGTCCAGTGAGACACAGTGTCCATGATGTTTGCTGATAGATACTATTGGGGTTATCAGTGCCTAATAATTTTGGTACTTAACACATTAGAATAGCAGCACATGTTACTACGCTACTGATCATTGCTAAAGCATAACACATGACACAAATGTGGAACACAGGGCATAGATGAGGAAGAAGAGGCCTCATGGGATCAGTATGATAAAAGCTGCCAGAGTACAGCCAAAGCCCTTGCAGAGCTTTTTTGGGCAAGAAACAATGGTTTGTCTGTTAAGTGATATTCTTGAAAAATAAACCATCTGTGCATCTGCTTAGGGTACGCTAAAAACTGGTTGGTAAGTGTTCCATAGCTGGAAGATTCACTGGGAAGACCATAAGAAATCAATTCAGTTGTAGCATTGAAATACGATGAACAAGTCACTTAAGTAGTATAAACTCACCCCCCACACCATTTTACAGAACATAACTTTAAAACACTGAAATTCCGATCACAAAAATCCCACTGAAGTCAACTAGATAAGCAGTATTTTAAAAGATTGACCATCTGTGTGCTGATAACAGAAGAGTGGCTTTAAGACAGGAGGTTTTTTTCAATAAGCAGAGAGACATGAACCTTTATTTTTATGAAATTAAATCAGGGGCTCTGTGCTGAGTACGTCACTTTGGCAAGAAGGTTGTTCCCAGTTGTTCACAACAGAAATATTAGCATCATCCTTATAAGCATTTAAGTCCAACACTGATAGACAGGATGGTGGACTGAGAAATGGCCAGTGATTTCCACAGGTATTTCTATATTTTCCATATATAAACCAGTTTGCTCATACCCAGTCATTACTTTATTTTGTTAGATTCCAAATTGATGCAGTAAACATATATATGCATAGGAACATGCACACCAAGCCAATTTATAAGAAACAACTCCTGCCTTCCCACTGAAAGAGAAAAGCTTATATAAAGGAGAAGAAAATGACAAAACAGAACAGCATAAAGTTAAAAACATTTAAGCTCTAATATTGTAATAGTACGAATATTTTCAATTAAACCTAAAGCTGAAACATAACATCCTTAAGGTATAGGCACACAAACTGTTAAGGGGGACACCGTTTTTTGAACTGTACTGATAACCATCACTACATTATCACCATAAACATACTGCTTAGTTTCCATCAATAAGCCAGGTCTCCAACCAACCATCAATAGACCATAGTGGTATGGCACAGTACATCAACATTTATGTTCCTAAATATTTTCTTTTACTGTAGTCTCTATTTTTCCACCAAGGCAACTTGAACATTTTCAGTACAAACATCCATTAATGATGCAACATTTCAGGTGAAAAAAAATATCACCTTCTAAACATTATCGCACTCTGCTCTTCTTTCATATACAGTGCTACTCCTGTATTTTAAAACCTTTCAAGAGCTTAGATCATAAATCCTATTCTTCTCTTACCAAGATATGCAATTCCTTCCTCAAAAAACTGAAAGGATATGAATTTTGTCAGAGCCCTTGAGTTATTAATTCCTTTGCTTCTGCTTAAAAGGGTGAAAGAACTGATCTTGCAGGTAAAAGACAAAGACCAAAAAAAACCACACCTAACACACATCAAGGCTGCACTGTTCCCAGGCTACACAAAGCAACAAATTACTCTCTCAAAAGAAGAATGCAGGTCTTACATGAAGTGGAACAATTAATTTCACGCTTGTCAGCCCAGCCTCAATAGTATGTTGATTTGAATCAGATATTTGTGGCGCATTACTGCATGCAGCAGACAGCCTTGATGCCTCCCGAGCAGACATATTGCAATGATGACTATCATTGTAAAACAATCCATCAATAAGAGTAATTACAGTATTGATCAAAACGGCTCGATGTTTCGTATCAGAATCAATTCTCAGGAGTTGCCAGAAACAGAAATATCTAATGGACTATTCCATCACTGCAGCAACTGAAACAGCTAATATTCTGGAAAGCTCTTAATAATTACTCATTGACTCTAGATTTCTGCTTCAGTGGTTAACTATACCCTACCTACTGCTGCTTGAAAGTCAGTCTTACTAGTCGAAATAAGACTCCAATGCAAATTTATAAAGTGCTAGCATCCACAAAAACACTCAAAACCACCTTATATAATTTCACTGTGTTCTGCTAATCAGAGAAACTAATTATATTTCTTATTACATTGTTTCTGGGTGAGAAACTGCATTCTGGATGCCAACAGCTCATTTTACAGTGGCTGCTCTTACAGTACTCTACAACGGGCAGGGTGGAATGCATTATGGCTCAGTCTGTAAACAATAGCATGATACCATTAATGGGATATTTTTGTGTAAGTGTCACTCACTGAATTACAGATGGTGTTGAGATAGCATCAGCTCTTAATGCTGCACTATAAACCCTAGAAGGTATCTTCATAATATGCTCCTGTTTTGTTTCAGATTTGTCTATCCTCACACCTAAACTGTCCTACTGGTGAACTGCATGTAATTAAGATTATATTAAAATACATTTGCATGCTGATATAATCTTAACTTGCCAATAAAAACATATTTAAATTAATAAACTGGCACATTACACAGGCACTGCAACAGACAATATTATACCATTTCTAAGAAAATACTTTTATGTAACACATTAGCATTATCATCAATTGGAAATCACTAATATTTCCTCTGATGTTTGCTGAAGTAGCATTAATTATGCTCACTTTCTTTCGGTATTCATGTACCATCAATGTAATTAATTTGGAGTTTACTGAAGTGTGAAATGTTCTGCCTGATAATAGATTTCCCAGAACCTCATGCAGCGGTCGACCTTAACCATTGCAGTTTCGCTGTGCCTAACGCAGAGGCTGAGTTCAATACTACAGTATCGTCAATGGTCAATCAGCAGCATAGGAAATAAGAGTGATTTGGAAGCCTGTTTAAAAAATATTCTGCTGATCAGAGGTTAGCATAAATATTTGGGCATCTCAACAGACAAAAATTAAACTGAAGTGTGGAAAAGCACCAATGCAAACAGCATGGTTGAATCCTAACTGCAGGGTGGAAACAGCTAGAACTGCTTCAATTTAGTTTTAACTGCTAAGAGTATCTTTTGCAAATCACTGAAGGTCTTAGGACATGGAATATTTTGAACCAAGGATGCTTAGGGCAAAACATGAAATTTTGCAAAGTAAGAACAGCAAGGAACAGCTATTATACTAAATAACAGCCCCTGTTTAGTCTGTGGTTAATTGTAATGAAGTAACTTCATAAATTTACATAGGATCTGGTTTACACCCCACTGAATTCAAGAGGAATTTTTTTTTTTTTTTGTTTTACCCCCATGTGTTTAGGATCAGGCTTTATAACAGAGCTCTCCATACATACCAACACAACGACAACAGCAAATCTTGTGTTTAGATATAGAAACGTTTTTCTCCATATTGTTCTATTTATACCTTCTATGTTGTACTCCACTTTATTCCACATTACTAGCATTGCCTTGTTATTTTTCCTCAAGGGGATTATATTTCCACCCTAATGATATCATCAGAAAGTTAATCTACGCTCATCCAAGATGCTTTGATAATTTCCTGCATCCAACAGCTGGCAAAGTCTGTCAAATGCAATATTAAAAAAGCCTGGGAATCATAGTGCATGAGCCACCTGACAGTACTGCTGTCACACTTCACTCAAGTTTAATGAGGAAAGACCTATAATGGTTCAGACAAATACTGACCTTTTAATATGCACTACTGTATTTTTTAACCCTACAATCACAAGCATGAATGAGCAACAGTTTGTATAATTGCCACTCATCTTCCTTCAAAAAAGGAAAGCTTGCGAAAAGCTTTTCCAAATGGAATGCCTCAAATTTACAAAATTTAGTGTGAAAAATATTCCTCAGAAACCCAGAATACAAAACCAGACAAAACAGACACCACATCTTTAAAGAACAGGTACTTTGCTCTCGTGCTCCCCAGACACACGTATTTATTCTATGCTAAGGGTGCAGAGCGTGGCTTAGTGTAGCAGGACAAGCTTTCACAAGCTCAGACTCCAGTTACAGGCATAAAGGCAGCCAAAAAAGATATTTCTATTCTGTAAATGCAGATAAAATTTTATGAGAGTATGCTTTCAAAATATGACAATAAAGAGTGTTTTTGAGGTGGTTATAAATTATAGGACGCTTAGAAGCTACAGGGGAACTGCCGCAGAGACAGGTCTTCTCTAAACTGAACGCACACACTGCACTCAGGATATACATCCTTATGTCTTTATAATTTATACATTTAATTCATCACAATATTATCTTTTTTAAAAAAACCTTCCTTTAAGCAAAAGCTATGCACAGCTGGTGAAAGTCATAAAATCCTTGCCCTCTGAAAATAGCTGACAGAGAAAAACAGCTAATGATGCCTGAGGTGTCAGTGTGCCACCGTTAGCACAGAATTAGTCTGTTCTATTGCAACAAATGATGCTTAAAAAAAAAAAAAAAAGTAATTTTAAAATGCCAGAAAGACATCATTTCCTTGCTATGCTGCAGGGAAAAAAAAGATACAATTTCCCCACATTGCTTACATCACTACCATTTATAACTACATATTAACAAACATAATAAAAATACTGACAGTGCCATTTATTGCTGATAAAGACAGATAATGTTATTAAGCAAGAAGATGAACTTATAATAATTTGTAATTATCTTAACATTTCACCTTCACTAAAAATCAACGAAGGAATTCAGTAGATTTGAAGCAACTATTTCTGAAGCATTTTCAATTTCTGCTCATATCAAAGGGTCAGAATTCTCTGTAGGTAATTAATGCTTATAGACCATTTCATAATGTTACTACCTTCTGCTAGGCTGCATTTCACAAGAGCAAGAACGTTATAAGGCACTCATTTACATTTTCCTACCTGAATGTTTTACCAACAGATAACAATCCAAAGCCACAGAGGCTACACAGCTCCTTGAAGTCCCCTGTAACATATTGAAGTATTAATTTATGATCCGAGAAGGTCCCACCTACAGTCTAAGCAAAGCTATGCAGAATTTGTGACAAATAATTAGAAAAATATTTAAGAATTCTTAGAATTTTTGGACAGGTTGTTATTCCAATTAATTGTCTTGGTTCTAGATATTTCATAATAGAGATTCAGTTTTATATTATTGCTTTGGACAAAAAAGATATGATTTAATAATTAAAATTTTATTTACCCACAACATTTTGTTGATTTAACCTTTGTTTAATGACACAGTTCCAGTGAAGGCCTGCACACTTACTGCTGATTCAGATTTAATGCTGACTAAACAGCAGCTTATTACATACAGAAGAAAACCCACATCACTGCATTAAAGGAGTTGGTAGAAACTGCTTGCTTCCCTGAGGCTTGAGACATACAACAAAATTCTGTCTTGTAATAAACACATCACGTTTGTCTAGCAAGACATCAGATCTGACACATTTCTGCTCATCGACAGCACAAGCAAGCTTCGAAACTGAGAAAGTTGTTGGCACTACAAGTACCGTCAGACCTGACTGTCCTCTTTGAAAACAACAAGAGTAAAATTAATCTGTTGTAAAATGGGCATAAAATACCACCTACACAAAAACTAAGCTGAGATAAAAAGTTAAACACTTGGCGCAGCATATATGATACTGTGATATCTGAGTATCTTCCCTGGTCTTGTTTCATGTGTGCAGATCTACTGGACAGTGGCAAAGAGGCAAGAGAGAGATTGCGCGGATTAACAATACTAGAAAGAAATAATTAAATCTTTTTCAAAACCCACTTATTATTCAAACACACCCAAATGCTAAAATGCAAAGCCATCAGCATTTTTCAGAGTAGTCACCATTAAAGTCAGCAAAATATACTGCATACTAACAACATGTGTTTTTATATAAACATAAATTATTGCAACTAGCTTTCCATCCATCAAAAAGAGTGAGATAAAAGGCGTAGTAGCATGCTCTGTGTGCAAGCACATAGCAGATTGTGGCTACTTGCACAGAAGCCCACTTACAGTTGTGTTTGAAATACAAACCACTGGTTTAGCTCTCTTAACTACTTGCAAGAGCTGAGGTTATGCACCCAAGTAGCCAAATATTGGAACTACCGTTAAGTTCTGTATCATCTTATATTCCTTCTGGTCTGGTTTACTCACTTCTGGCAGACTTGCCATAGATTAAAAAATAAATAAAATAAATAAATAAAGTATATTTACAGTAAGAAGTGCAAAGCAAGTAACATTGTTAAGAAATACTTGTACTATGAGGCTTCTTGCTTCATATGCCCAGAGCAAGCCTTGTTGACAAAACCTGCTGAATGTAGGTGGTATGTGGATTTTATTACCTGCCCCACATGAAAATTAACTAGAAGCAGGAGCAGCAAACACAGTCATCAGATATTGCTCAGAGCTACAAAAGACTCAAACCTATTAAAAGTTTTTATGAAGAAAAGTGATCAAGTTGTACGATATTTCATTATGTCTTGAAATTTGTTAAATACCATCTTGTAGATTCTTGTTTCACTTTATCCTTATAGAAACCTCCATTTTTTTAAGGATGGCATACAAAACTAGAAGAGAGACATGTTTTTCTGAAACAATAGAGTAGCAAGAATTACTTTTAGCTTTTTAATACAACGATTACTATAAAACAAACTTTTTTTTTTTTTCTTAAATTACCTCCTGGGATATCTTTTTTCCTCATCAGTCAAACATCTAGTAAAGATGACAGGTTCAAAGCATACAATTTCACTGGACCTACTGCCCATTCTATCAATTATTCTCTAGTTATTAAGGCAGCTGTTTATGTTCATTAATAAGGGGGTTATAAAATACAATTGAAGCAGAAAGATTCTGAAAAATAACCTTAAGTTACCTTATCTACGAACAAGTCATGATGCAAACTCATTGCTCCATTTCTAAATGGCAATACTAATTCAATTTGGAAGTTTCAGTGTACCTGCAATTTCAAAGCAATTTCTAAGCAATTTCTACCTTTTCTTTCCGAGTTATATAACCTTTCACTGGTGTTTACAGTGCAACACCAGTTTCAAAATGCACCAGCTTTTCATTCCAGCATCAAAATTTCTTTTAATGCAAATATAAGCCTGTTAATCTAAGCAAAAGTGCAGAATTACCATTTTGTACTGAAGGGTAACACACTTTCCTCCTCCAATTGTTCTCAAATGCCCCTGTATTTTAAAATGCATTTAAAGAAATATACAGTAGCAAAGCCACGGAAGCTAAAATTGAAAATACCTAAAGGTTTACAGTGCAAGACTTTAATCACCTCCACTTATTTTCCTACCACAATCAGTACAAAATTTTTAGCATTCAAGGTAGCAGTAATTTCTACTCGACCAGTCATAGCCTCATATTCCATACTAAAATTAATGGCTGTTTTATGAAACTTGTGCAAACTGGAACATACAGGTTACTCTCCAAAGCTAGCCCAAACAACACGAGAAACCTCTGACCCTCAAGACCTTGTCCTTTACCATGGTGTTGCCAGTTTCTTCTTTTTGTGACAAGGGGAGACACATAAGGAACCTCTAGTTCGCTAGAATTCAGATTCCATTGGTATCTGCAGTCCGTCTTGCTTTGAGTTGCAATGGTAAAAGTCCAGTCATCAGTAGAAATAACTTGTAGTATTTAACTGCTCTGCTTTTTATCCCTACAGCCACATGAAGTCTTTACAAATCTTAGTTTGAGAGAAACAAAAACTTTAATTTATAATAGATATATTGTGAATACTGATGTCGATGTCTAACACTTTTCCTTATATGACATTACAATAAACAAATAATCTACTTATTTTTGTAAAACAATTTTCAGTGCTTATTTTCAGGACACCATAATTTATCTGAAAAAATTCAAGCGTTAGTTTGAGGCTGACATATCTTGTGTCAAAACTGCTGGGGAAGAAATTAAAATAAAATAATAAAGAATATTCCATTTGTCTTGCTAGTATGCACTTGCCACACCACATATTTCTTGCTATATGTATGTTGAATCTGAGATACTTAAAAGGAAAGAAATTATTAGTTTTGTAAGTAAGATTGGATATGCAATACCATTTGCAAATGCATGAGATGGAAGATTCTGTTCTTCCAGAAAACTACAAGGCTTGTTCATCTAAAGGCCTATTTAGACACGCAAGTATACTATTTAATGCATTTTAGGTGGTGAACTACTACACTAATAGCAATTAAAATAACATGCTTAAGGTAAACACTAACAAGAATATTTAGCAAGGGTCATTTACATACCTGGTGCTATAGTCTGGAAGAAGAAGTCTTATCTGTTCTATAAAATTGCCTATGCGGCAGAAGAAACTAAGAACTGTTCACGGTGACACATATAACATGACTCTATAAAGCATTTAATTGTGATTAGACATGGATGTTTGCAGATTGAACAGGGGAAAGACAAACTAATTTAGAACTAAATTTAGCCTTCATCTGACACAGACAAGTACACTTTTTTCCAACATCAATAGCACAGGACACTGCCAACCGAGGCACCTATAAGCACTGTGCTGTGAACTGCAGCATCCCATGCATGACAGCAAAGCTTTTCCTGCAAATTATTTTTTCTCCCTCCATATCTGGAGCATTATGTTAAATAAGCTGTTCCATTACATTTACCGTAATAAGTCTCTCCAATTCCAGTTTTCACCACATGTGTTACTATGAAGCACACATAAATGCAGATTAACTCAGCTAGTTCAAAGAATCTCAGTTCTTCTAAAGACACATAAACAGTTTTGTTTATTATCATCCTCTTTTCTTCAGACTCTTCTCAACCATGTTGCCAAGATACATTCTTATGTTATTTCACTTGCTAATAATTTCTCATTTACCCATCTGACAAGTAATAAATTTACTTGAAAGCTTTAGGACAGTAAACCAGAGAAGCTAAATTCATGAATATCTAATCCACTTTAAACTTTGCTTCACGTTGGTGACACAGCTGGTGTGCTATGACCACCGCTTACTGCACTAATCACAATTATTTTGCTCTTTCCTAGAGTGCCTGTGCTGCTGCAGTGTCCAGCTGTTCTCTCTCACGTTATATTTAGACTGCAGTCTTCTGGGGCTAGAGTTGTCTTTTCATTGCCCATATGTAATTACACACAACTGAACTCTGAGATGCTCTAAAACAAGCACGTTAAAATAATTCAAGAAAACATACATAGTATGAAAAGTTTATGATTTTCAGTCTATCTCAGATTTGTTGCCAGTATTGTTATTTGTATTACAGAAGTTACACTAACAATAGACTTTTCAGTTCAATGGCTAAATAAATTGCATCAGCTTGGGGTCAAGATGAGTGATCCCCTTCTTGTCCTTTCACTTTGAAAAGGAAATAGAGACGTCAATTCTGAAACACAAGTGGAGTTTGGAGACACAGTTCCAAGGTTGAATTTTGACTTTTCCAAAACATTCTGAAAATGCAATAATTAAATGCTTTGCATTTTTAGGGCATCATTCCAACACTGAATTAATCATTTTCTGGGTATAAAGAGGAAACAAAATCCAATTTTGCATTTAAGGAAGACAGAAACCCCTATGTTTAGTTTGCCTAAATAAAACAGCTCTTGTGATCTTTCCTATTAGAGCTGCTACTGTTTTCTGCAGAAGCCACTGTATTCTCCAAGGACAAGAAAATAGGCTACAGTGTTGTGTTAGTTTTCACTGAGATACTATGTGTTAGTAATATGGGAAGATCTTCTCCTTCCTTTTGCTTGGATTTATCAGAAGTGTTTTACTTCACCAGCTTGTCAAAGTTCACACTAAAAGATGAAATCTAGAGATTTCTTAGGCAGTGGCTACTAAGATCATTACCGACAGCAACAGTATGACCACAAAGGGGTTGGAAACACTTGGGAGGGACCAGGGCAGCTGCAAAAAGCTGCAAGGCTAGAGTCACCCAGGAGAAGCAGCACAGGCCTATGGTAGCCTGATGCCCCAGGTGGCATCCCGTCCATCTGCTTTTCTAGGCTAATCATCTTCTCCAGCCACAGGCCACCACCATCAGCTCTAACGATTAAGTACTGCAACCAAAGCAGCCCTTTCGATCCACCCATCACAAAGGATGTTTACAACTGGAAAGGCAAGAATTTGTTTGAGGCTTTATCTTTAAAAATGAGCAAGTAAAAATCCTCAGGGAAATAACAAATGAATGAACTACATTAAAAACCAACAATTTAGCTGACAAACTCAAGCACTTGTAAACTAAGAAAAGCTCGATTTACAGTTGCAAAAGCAAAAGCATTCGAGCTTGCATATACAAACTCTTTACGATGAAAGGTTAACTCTGCTTGTCTGTTTCTTCATGCACAGAGTGGACTCACAATCTCACAAACTAAGGTCTCAAATGTGCAATTTTGCAATTGTAATTACGCTTTTTATGCAAAATTATTATATTTAATTGCTATTTTATTTCTATTCACTTCTAATGTTTTGCATCAAGGAAACATTTCTACAGATGCAGCAACATTTTATAACTCCAGATGTAGATCTGAATCATTAACAGAACCTCAGAAAACCAGACACTAACTCCAACAGCTGAAAATTACTGTAAATAAAAGCGAAAGCTGCATCCTATGCACTCCTATAAACATCTTAAGAAAATACATCCCTAAAGAGAGTTGCCTTTGCATCTTTGGTTTGAAAAAGAAATGCTTAGTGTTTTGATTCTGTCTGTTGAGATAATCTTCCACAACTTAATGTGACTTTCACAGAAAGAACTTTCTACTACCTGTATGAAGGTAAATGAGTTGAATCTTTGATTTCAAAGGACAGTATGTACAACTAATCTGAGAATGTAAGGATGACTGAAAAGTGGCTTTGTGGTCTTCAAATGCAATGCTCCATCTGCAAACTGACAGTGACCTAGTTTCTGGATGCTGTCTCCCAGTTCTGTGAAACAGCTCTGTACTGGTAGAACTGCAAAAAATGCAACTTGAAATTTTTTTCTTGCACAGTACCACAGGAAATATCAACAAAGTTACTTTGGCAAGTGTTGATGTTCTCAAGGTTCTTTTGTAAAAAAAAAAAAAAAAAATATATATATATATATATATATATATATATATATATATATATATACACACACACATATATGTGTGTGTAAACCGACACAATAGAGGTTTATAGATTTTTGTCTCACTGACAAACTGACAATCAGCTACAGCGATTTCATTATTTATACTAAAACAAAAATCTCTGTATTAATGAGATACATTTGGGAGCTCAGGGTCAAACACTTGACGGTTAACACAGTGAAAAGATATGAAACATAACAAAGCACTTGAGGGGAGTTCCTCACAACATTAATTTTTAGCCTGGCAGAATAATACTCATTATAAGATCCCACAGATGAAAACTAATGTACTGTGAATTTTATACCACTTCATTATAATTCAAATGACTTTTTCTTCCTTCTTACATTTTCATTGTTTGATATACTAAAATACCTCTGCTCCTTTTATAAAGCCTAGAAACAGTGTCAATGTTCATCAAATAATGTATTAAATAAGTAATATTCAACAACTGCATATGGCTGAATATTATTGAACTATGTTATGCTACAAAATCGTCATTTCACATCAAAACATGACTTACATAGCAAGGCAAAGAGCACCAAAGAAGCAAGTGTTCTTTTAAGGCGAAGAAAAAAAAAAAATCAAACCTTTTATATTAGTCGTACACTGTTTTAAAAATTGATTTTTATGAAAAGCATTTCAAAGACATTCTCCAACTTTTAACATTTCTTTTCAAATCCTCAATCTGACCTACAAAATAAGCACAACTCAGTACACTAAGTCACATCCAGCTTTCTGTAAGCCACTGGTACAAATTAGCTGACTACATTTTACACAAATTCACAGACCATTGTACTGGATCAAGCACTTCTGGATACTCGATAGTTACTCAGCATCTTACTTATTTCCACAGTAAAAAGTCACTTTTGCTGCTGTTCAGAAATCAAAGAGACATTTTGACTATTGGCGTCTTTTCTCTCATGAGACCTTAGTGTTCAATGTAGACTGCAGTCTATCACAAAAAATATTAACCTAATTACTACAACCATAAAATTAGGTTGACAAACTGTTTTCCTATGCTAATTTGCACAATCTCAACTGTTCACTCCCAGTCTCTTAACATTTTATGTGAAGAATGTAAAAGGTACCAAGTTTCTTCCAGTGCTACTGAACACAAAAGTGTTTCATTATGCGCAAAACAATTTCTGCGTCACACCACAGAATGGCTATTTTCTTTAGTCTCTTAGCTTAAAATCCTACCCACTTTACCATGCTTACTGAAAGCTCTGGGATTCTCTGCACAAAAGTAATGCCTTTCATACCCCTTCAACTGTATACAGTAAGCTCTTCCTTGCTTTTCAGGAAGTGTTTTTTGAGCCATAAATATAAAATAAATTTACAAAGGAAACTAAATATAATTTATTCCACAACTATGTGTTTGCACTCACACAGATTTTATGTTTTAAGCAGGTCAAAACCTTTTAAATATGTACTGACAGCTCAAACAATTTTCTTCTATCCTTAAAGTCCCTGTAAGTGCTTAACCAAAGTCCCAGTCTACTCATGAAAATTTGCCTGGGCAATACAGGATCTGGCCTGACTCTTGGTCAGTAGCACAAGATCCAGTACTTCAAAAGAATTGTCAATGTTTCCTCAAGGAGTTTGCAGAGGACAAGAGGTTTGCAGTTCAGCACTCCAAGTTCATCTCTAAATTCCAGCCTCTCTCACCAACACTCTCCCCGCAGCACTGCACAGCAGCACCAGTTCCTCACCTAGGGCCAGGCTTTACTGCTAGGACCAGCAACATTGTTTTGAGTAGGCTGGCTCACAGGCTGCGTGCAATGTTCATTTACAAAGAGAACAACTGAGTCTGGAGTAACCAGCAAACACAGCTGGAAGAGAGACTGGGGAGGTAAAGGGACATGGCTGCTTTTTAGAAAGCCATGGGGTAAGCAGCTCAAGAGGTAGTGAGTGGTGGAGTGGAGGTGTGAGATGGTTTCAGCAAAGGGCTGGTGGTCTCCAGCTTAACCAGACACTGCCGAGAAGAGGCTGCACCTCTTTGGTTCACAAATCTTTTAGTAAAATTCATAAGGTGAAGACTAAAACCATCAGAATACACTTCAGAGTCCCAACATGACCATCTAGATGAAAGTATTAAGAACTTGGTGATTTGGAGGCATATCTGACTGATTGGGGAATAATGCCAGTGTTAGGGAGAGCTGGGAGAACAAAGATTCTTTGGAGGCAGTTGATGCTCCCTGTTCGGGCTCACGTCTTTTTGGGAGGAGGAGCGTTTACCTCAGATCACCGAATCAAAATACGGGGAAGGACATGTAACACAGAGGAAAGGTACTGCCAAGGAGCCACAGTGAGTGGAGCTGCAAAGGCAGCTAAAAGAGTGGGTGGCTGGGGTGGTCATCGCCTAGGGGAAAGAGCTAGAGAAGCCCAGAGCAGAAGAAAGTACAGAGGATGGACGAGACAGATGCAGCTGTGCCACTGTCAGCCAAAACCCTCAGCACTGCCTGTCCCGTCTCTCACATGGACTGCACGTACCTTGAGCACCTCCACGCTGATATGTCCGTACACATCCTCCCCACAGCTAACTAGAAATGCACCAGCCCCTAAAGAAGGAGCATCCTTTGTGCCTTTTACTTAATGGTTCTCTGGCTGTGCATAGCAGAGAAATGACAAGGGGAGAAGAACTTTAGGATTTGATGCCGTGGTGCCAAAATCTCTAGGAGAACAAGTTCTATCAGTCTGAGAGCACTCGCGCCAGGAGGGTAGACTGCTGTGACTGCTCTAACACCTACATTGCTATGGCTTCCAGTCTGATGCAAGTCGCAAATGGGCACTTTTGAAAGTATCATCACCAACTTCACAGAATTCCTTTCCTCAAAACTATATTTTCCTGCAAATTCTTGACAATTGCTTTGTTTCAATGGAAATGTCTGCTAGTGACACACAACCCTTTAAAATATGCTGACCATGTCATGAACTTCATTTGCATGTTAATAGATCTCCCTGTCTCTCTCAAGGGATTAATTGTCTTCCCAACAGAATCACACAATCCCATTTATGGAGGTTTATTCTGGCTCTGAGATGAGGGTGGGGATGGGCAGTTCTTTGACTGCAGTTCTATTGTTCCTGAATTTGGAATGTATCAGCGCTTACCTTTTTGTTCTTAAAACACTTTTCAGTAATCATATGCAGCATGAAACAGAGAGCTTTTAAACCAAGTTTATCCAATTCAACACTGGTTAATATTCTGCAATTATTTAATTTATTATTTTTAAAGAGGATGGCAAATTAAATCTTTTAATTATAGAATTCCACAGAGTGGATAAATTGCACATTAAAAAGTATTTGATATATGTTATTACAAATGTAAAAACTAGAACTTTGACTACAGTGATAACCTAGAACTGCTTCCTTTGCAAAAAGAGAAGTCTATTGAGACAACATGACGCCAGGTTATTCTCACACAGGCCATTCTCAACTAACATGCTTAATGAGGACACGTGTGTAATCTCTCCTACAGTCAATTAGGAAGACATTTTAAAGCACCCTTACATATGCAATAAAATTCATTTGCACCAGAATCCTGGTAACCATAGAACTCACAGATTAAACTAAGAAAATATCTAGCGAACACAATGTTCGTGTGTCAAGAGCTCATTAGCAAATACGACAGAGGCTACATATAATTTTTAAGTTACTGCAGTAACCTGCAATACAAGAATCCACCTGGCTGATTTCAGATTCCAAAAGACTTCTCCTAGTGATAATGTATTTACTCTTTCGATAAAATGGCTAAATAAGGTGAAAGAGAGAGGTGAGAGCCATATTTCAGATAAGACACTTTTCTAATAACCTTGCATTTATTACATAATTATTGGGAAAACATGTCTTTGTCTCAGTTTACAATCTTTCTTTCCAAAGTATTTGGTTCATCCTTTCTGTAAATAGGTGCAATAGCAGTTCAAACATTTTTTTAAAATGCACAGGGGAAATTTCTAGAATACTGTGCTTAGCACAGCTGAAATACACTGTCTCAGTGCTTATTGGGCCCAAAGATACGTATATAATCATAGCAGAAAGTAGTTTTTTTAAAACAAAGAAACAAACAAAAAAACCAAACACCATCATCATCACTGCTGTTCTAAAGCCTCTTTGCTAGTTAGGGCATTGCAAAGGAAGCAGATAGTCGTAATAAAATTCTCTGCTTTTACTGTTCTGACATTATCAATGAGCAACTTTGAAAGACTTCATAACAAAAACCTAAGATTTTAATCAGTTAATAATGAAAGCTCAGTTGTGATGTGCTTCGTATTTATCTCAAAACCGGGTAAGAATATTTAAGAGGGTAAGGAGAAATAAGCATACAAAGAGAACCTTATTCGCTAGTCTAAACATAAGTCCAAGCATCCCCCATACAAAGCTCTACAGATCTTACCATTTAGCCCAAGGGTGCCCCATATGGATAAAGGGTCAAGGACACCCTTCCAACATTTCAGGAAAAGAATGCTTTTTTTTCCCACATGAGAAAATTGAGTCAAGCCAGGTATCTTAAACATAATCCTCTTTGTGAGCAAAATCCTTTCTTTGAACACAGAAAGAGTCACCCAGAAATCACTATCCTTGCTGACCTCTCCTTTATACTTTCCCTAAGCTCTAGACAGAATCTATTTTCTAAGCTTTCTTGAGAACATACCATCTCTCCTCTCATCCTCTAACATGCCAACACTGCAAATATTCTCCTCAAAAACACCAGCCAGTGAAGGTCTCCACCCACAATTTGGAGTCCAGGGACCATGTGCTTCAGCATCTTGCCTCCAATTACCCCTTACCATTAGCCTAAATCAACTCAGTGAGGTGTAGCGCAATGGACTGGCTTACAAACTGACCGTGTGTGGGAAACTACGGCGGGTCCGTGGATTCCCTGAGAGAGGGTATGGGAACAAAGATCAGCCTTGAAGATACTAACGTTTACCCATGAGAAAGATGGGAGTAAAGGAGTATCTAGAGATATTAAGGTGTACCCATGAGAAAGAAGGTATGTATCCATGAGGAAGAAGGGAGGAGAAGAGTAACATTGATGACAGCAAAATTAGCCAATGAGATGTTACTACTGTAACTTGTAACCAATAGTGGAAAGACACATGAATTGGTAAAACTGTATAAAAATGCACTTGTGGCAATAAATGGCATCTACTTGCATCTCGGAAGAACTCGGCTAATGTCGTTTGTCCATCTCAACTGCGACAACCATGCTCAGTGTAACTACAGCAACTTGAAATATGTGAGATGTTGCTAACACCACTTGACAGGATATAAACATCCAGACTTGAAAAGTGGACATTTTCAGGGCTTTCACGTCACACCTCAGCCCTCTTATTTGTTAACTGGAATCTGTGAGTTCCTTAGAAGGATGCAAGGTTAATGATCCAAGATTCCAGTAGGATTTGTTCCTACTCGCTGTTCAGGGCAGCAGAGTATTTGTTATATGTTTCCTGCACATTGCACTCCCTTTCGATTGCCACTGCTTCCATGCTTTGAAGGATGTCTCAGGGTTATTATACGGAAGCAACCTACAAGTGATTTTATAGTTTTGAAGAAACTTTTAAAATCTGCCTAAAATAATGAGGAGAATTTATGTTGTCGAAAGGTGTGAAATTTCACAAAATACTTATTGTTTGACCTCTGGACTTCCCATGAATTAATTATCTGATTTATCTCCATAATTGTAATAGAAAGCTTTTTGATCTGATTTTGGTTGAATTTTTCAAATATCTGTTTTAAGATAAATTTTAAAAGCTGCTTTTTCAAGCAAACTTTGTAAAAAAGAATGCAACTGGGGACAAGTTACATAACCGAGTGGTTATGGTAATTTCACATCATATTGACAGCGCATTTTTGCTAAAACATCTTTATTGCTATTATGAGTTTATGTACTGTGATCAAACTTGATCATCAGGACAGGTGCATCTATGGCTTATTTCTCAATTGGTCCAACCACATCTGATTTCACTGATGGGAGGACCCTGGATGTGCTTCAGTCAGCCTGGCTGAAAAAGAACCATGTGCTTGCACCTGATTATCAAGATTAAAATGAAGCTAATTAAAAAAACCAGGCAAAAGTAGTATATCCTGCTGTGAGGCAACGTTTCATTATGTGTGAGACTCAATGTAAAATGCTCTGAACAGCACCCATCTTTGACAGTTAGCCCAGGAAATGAATTTTAATATACTGATGAATCTTAAAAATGTTATACAAAAAACTTTCTAATGAAATAAAATGCAAATATAAAGAAAATTAGTTAAATATAAATCATTACAAAAGACCACTTACAAAAAGTGCGATCTATACTAGAAATATTGTTTTGGGATATTTCCCTTGGTAGGAATGTACATAAATTGCATCAAAAGACCACAAGCCAAATTCATACAGTTGCAGTAAAGCCAAAAAGGGTTGTAGCTTTAGTGAGGATTCAGAAAGGTTTGAAGCTGCTGATCAAAAAAAAAAAAAAAAAAGAAGGATTTTAAATCCTATTAAAACGGATTAAGGGAAACACTGCACATAGCTAAAAAAACCAAGCATAACTTAAAAATTATTAAAATGTTACCATTCCATTACACTGACAATATTTTAGAAAAAATAAAAAAGTTTAAAAAAAAATTAAAGAGAGTTGTGTTTTGATTTGAACATATATTTTTACATGGACTTTATGACGTATCTCATCCATCCTACTGTCTTACAAGCCATCATGCAGTTAATGTTTTATCACCAGCAGCTTCTTTCTGCAGGTTTCGAACTGTTCCGCAATCACACATCAAAGAGTTGTCTAACGTCAGAGATACAAGACTACCCACTGGCACAAGCACAGGGACTGGGTTCTGTCTGGCATTATACTGTAACTTCAGGTACAGCAAATTTCACACAGGGGTCACTGATCAGTTACTAAAAGCTGAGCACCCTGGGGAAAGCTAAGGAGTCTGAGATGGATCTTCTAACCAGATCACATTTATATACTGTTTTTTCTTTCTTTACCTTTTACATTTGCATATTTACATAAGAAAGACAACAATTAACAAAGATTAAAAGAAAATCTGTAATAGGTTCATTTTATCGAAATCAATTCAAAACATAGTAGAGAAGATCCCATCTTTTGTTATTTATGTTGCTATTCCTCACAATAGTGCCTGCACATTTTACACATATTCTCATATACATTGAACTACAGAGCATTCGATGAGTCTTTTCGGAGTGTGCCCTATGTCTGCAGTACAATTATTTTTCCAGAGTATTTAGATTTAGGGGTTTAGGCTATTTCAGGACTTGTTTTATATTGTAATTGGTTAGCATTCACAGAACAGAGATGCTGTTAGAAGAGCTGTCAATGATTACCATTAGTTTTTTTGGGGACCAAACACAGAGCTGTATGATGACTGCAACCTTACCATTCCATCAATCAGTTCTTAACCAGTTTAGGCAATAACCCTTTAAACATTTCTGCTGGGGCCAATGGGGCTGTTTATGTTCAGAAAATTGTGCGTTTCCATGATTGCTCATGGAACAGAATTTCATACATAGCAGTCCCAATTTTCCTCTCATTTAAGGCAGGATTGATACAGAATGTCTAAAGATTTGCTTACACTAGAACTCTGGACACACTCAATGTAGTTGATCAAGATATATGCAATTATTTCAGACATACACTTTATATTTTGATATAGGAAAAAAAAAATTAGCTCTTTAAAATAGCCAAAGGCAAGCTTCACCCTACAAAATACACTGAAAGCAGCTAAAAGATGACAGTCATGAAATACTGACTTTGTACAGTTAAAGTCAGGCTACCCTCAGTTCTGCTGGATTCTCAAGTTTCTGGAAAAGAACAATCTTAAAGAGACAAATGCCATTATGCAAACACAAAATCCATTTAGATTGGCACAGCAAACAAAACTTTAAAGGGAGGACTTAAGTGATTCTTGCTTCCAACTGTCCACTCAGTTCCAAGGAAGGGATGCTGAACGAGACATTTAAACACTCTTAAAGCTCAGAATTTTAATATATGCTGTAAATCAAGTTGCACAGAGGATATTAACTGTTATTCCACTTTCTCTCTACCATCCTGCAGGAGCTGCAGTGCCTAAGAAAAGCTAAAGGCAGGAGGCTAATAAACATTTAGCAATCTCTCTTTGATCTAGCACTGCACACAAGCCTCTCTCACAGTCCTTCGGAATAGTCTTTCACCTCTCAATTTGATGATATTCCCGTGTCCAAACTGTAATTATGTATCTCCTTCAGAATTTCTCTATCTTATATATATCTACTCTGATGAAGAATTAAAAGTAGTTTTGAGAAAGCAGATTATAGGCTGCATTCTGTGGGAGAAAGAAGTCTGTTATGTTTCCAACTAACTCATTGGAAAGGCTTATTTGTCCATATTCTTTCAAATAATTCACTACAATCAGAACAGCATGTAACAGGAAAAACATAGCCCTAAATTTCAAAAACCTACATTTAAAAAATGTAAAATATTGGAATTATTCTAACACATAATTGCCAAAAGCAATCACAAAATATTGTAGGTCATTCTCCCCTATAATAATGTTTCTAATTAAAATCCACCAACTAATTGGAGAAATGCAAATTAGAGAAGGATTGAAAATTATTAAAAGACTTCAAATTTCCTATTTTTCTAACAGTACTGGAATCGTTGGTGAACGTAAGTTTCCCACTTTATAAAACATGTAGAAGAATAGACAGGTGTTTCTCTTTATAATGAAACTATTGAAACAGAATAATTTTGTTACTGAATGTGGTAGGAGGAACTTTATGTGCAATATCAGCATTCAAACCATAGGGGGAACAGATACTTGTCTTTATAAAGCTACTCAATACCTGAGCTTTGGTCACCTTCATAAAACACAGCGAGGACTTTCACAGAAAGAGGGAAATTAAGCTACTTGATTCTAGTTACAAACCTTTGCTTGAACAATAGTACATTGATATTGGATACATCTGGAAAATTCAGTACTTGTTAAACAGTTTCAACTAACAAGTAGCAATTGTTTAAAAAGTTGAGGCATTAAGGACTCAAAATGATAAAAAAATTCAGAACAATTTTTTTCCAGCAAGAGTTATCAAAACTGAGTGTCCAGCCAGTATTCAGAAGCAGAACAAGGTGTCAAACTCATTTCCTGCTTAATTACCTTGTCTACTAAACACAGCAAATGCAGAAGCAAGTCCTTTGGAAGTCCAAGGAAGGATCTCATCTGCCAAAGAAAGGGTTTAGTCACATGGACTTCAAGTGAAGTAGGAAGCTCATTCCTTTCTTTGGAAAGGATGGATGTAGCACCAGGGAAACAAAGAGCCCGTGCTGCCCAGCTTCCAGCAGCCCTCACTGTTCCATTCCTCCTCCTCAGCACCCAGCAATAACCCACGCCTGAGACACTGGAACGATCCTTGGCCTTTTGCTGACACTATTGGATATCTGCCTGAGTCCGTCTCCCACCAAGGCGGGAAATCACAACTTCAGGAACAAACAAAATACGTAGCTTATTTCATAATGTTAGTTTTACACTGCTCTGCAGGCAAAACATCCTTGCAAAAGTTTTCTTTGAAAGTTAAATACCTAGTCCCATTCATCTCCTAAACATTTCTCACACTGTTTCATCAGGATGCCAATTAAGCCTTTTTTTTTTCTTGGGATTTGGGCAACTACAACTTATTTCCAACAGCCACCAAGACATAGAGAATATGGCAGTTGGTTAAATTTGGGATATATTCCGGTTGCAGAAGCAGCCACAGCCATCTCCTTAATGCTGCCACGATTCCTTGAGCAATGCGAGTAAACAAACACGTCGGTGATTATGGCCACGGGAACAGAAAAAGGAGAAAGGCTGTTATCATCTCCGCACAGACTCTTATCAACAGTTCCATTAAAGCACGGTAAACTGCTACCAATGATAAAATTACCGCTAAGGAATTTTAAATGCATTATTGATGTACTCTTGGGTGTCTAGAGAGACGTTAACCCTTTGTGGAAAGCAAAAGATTTAATACCAAGTGAATAGTACGACAGTAGATTTTTTTTTTTTCCATTTAAAATACTTATATTTTCATTGCTAGCCATTTATATGCATGTTTCCAAACACACATCATGCTGGGTGCCTTCAACATCTTTTTAAGTAAATGAAAGTTGAGAGTAATCACCATCTCATAGGTCATCCTCAGTATCTCACTACATGCGATTTTCTGGGTTTTGGTGGTTTAGGGTGGTTTTCTTGATTGTTTCGCTAGTGTGTGGTGGGGTTTTGTGGTTTTTTAAGTTGTTTTTTGTTTGTTTGTTTGGGAGGTGTTTGTTTGTGGTGGTTTTGTTTTTGGGAGGGGGTTGTTATGCGGTTTTGTGGGTTTCTTTTGTTTTATATCTATTTTTTTTTTAACAGAAAAGCAAAAGACTAAACATATCACACATCTTGCAGACATTTCTGTTCTTTTCAGCCACAAAAATCTCATTTGTCCATTTTCAAACAGTACACGCAGTTACTTTCTGTCAATGCAACTGGGTTTCCGTTAAAGCACAAATTAACCACGCACAATAAATCACCATTTGTCTGAACCTGTAAATATTGATGGTTGTTTACTTTACAAACCTTACTGCAATTATTACTTGGTGCTGTTTTGAATCACCGTGCCCCCTGGGTCCATTATTTCACCATTTAGTTTTAAAATAATTTTCCAGATAAGGTACCTTCTAAACATTTTTGTTTTCCCTCCAGATAAATCATTACACTAATTGTTTATCAGAAAATTGCAGGCTGCAACTGGATTAGGAGGAAACAGAAGGGCCATATTTAATTCTATTTGATAGAACTCTAAGTGGGGGGCAGGAATTCAAGACTAGAAATTATATATACCTTTTCTTCACAGGATCAAAATTTAAAGAGAATAAACAGGGACGCTTTCTAAAATGATTTACTCGAAAAAAAATATATATGCTAATAACCAAAGGGTGAAATGTAACTAATTCCCTTAACATACAGTATGGATACAAAACTGACATGCTCAGAATACCTCATTTAAACAGGTCTGTTTTGGTCTTTTTCCCCGTAGCTCACTGCAGAGTGACGATCTAGAAATCATTTGAATTAGTAGCTTTTGTGAAACTAATAACGAAATTATAACCACAGTGACTTTTACTGATCAGGATGCACAAAACTCTCTTACCTGATAGTTATGATTTCCAAAAGAGAAAGACAGATGACAAACTGAGAAAAGTAAGCATCCCCACTCCCTTTTTAATTTTTTTTCCCAGTAAATTAAGCACATCTAACATGTAATTCAAAACAAGTTGGGGCAATAGTATTCTATAGCATTTTTTTATGCTATAGCAACATTTGAATACACCTACTTCATGGGTCATAATTTAAAATTTATAAAGCGAACACCTACTTGACTACTTCCACTACCCCCCACCAAATACACGCACTTTGAAAAAAGAACTTACTAAATTGCATGAATAGAGTGACTGACTAATTAGGAAAAAGATAGCTAGGGTCCTCTAAAGCACTGCTCCATATCTTTCCTCTGTAATCAGGCTCCAAAAATGTGCTTAAATACAGTTCTGTAAAAACTAATGACTGGCACAAAATCTTTATACTTTGATACCTAAACAAGTAGTGTAAGTGATTATAAACAGGTCATCACACCATTTGAAACTGGAATTCAAAGTAGTAGCCATTACAGTGTTTTCATTTTTAATTACCACCTCACTAGCACCAACTTTTAACCCTGGCTGGCTGAATTTCAGGATTGATATAAAATGCTTTCTACAGTCTAGTAGCTACTTTATTCTCTATTGTGTATTATAATAGCTCATGTTTAATAACTACTCTTTTTTATCACATCTGATTTTCAAGTTAGTCGAATTTCTGCATTTATGAAAAGATCACAGGGAATGTAAAAAATTGAATAGGTCAAGTGATGTGAATATGCATAGACAAATCATTATCTGTTCTTCTCCTATTATTTTGGTAAATGGGTAGGGAAGAAACATAAATCATTGCTCAGCATATATTCAACCAGTTCCTCTTGACGCAGAGGACACCACTGTCTGAAGAATCATGTGTACAGCAATTAGACTATTACACACCACACTATGGCTACTTAAATTATCAGTTTAAAGGGTAAAAAACCCAGACTCTGGACCTACTTAGATATTTATCTTAAAAAGTAATTCATTTAAATTAAAGCTCCTCTTTTCTACTTTCCCTTGCAGATTTAAATGCTAAGCGTTTAGCCCTCTACATCTTTAATGGAATAAAATGCATATATTAACTTTACTTACAAAATCTTTCCTGAACCTGAATTGTATATTCTTCTTTTACAGAACATAAGAATAAACTTTCCAGAAAAATAGACCATTTCCCATAATGCTTTATAAATAGCAAAAAAATATTAAACACTTCCAAAAATACTCATCAGAAAAAGCATACACAAAAGGGTTTTCAAACATTTATTTCTTCTTGCTGAATCCAAGAAAGAGAAGGGGGCAAGGGAAAGTTAATTAAAAAAAAATAAATAAAATCACCACACAGTAACAGCTTTCCAAAATAGCCCAGCAGATAAAGCAGATAAAATTGTCTGATTCTTAATTTGGTAAAAAAGACTGACTAAACAGCTGATGGCAGAACTGTGTTATCCCTAAAATTTCCTAACCAAACTTTTTCTACCTTTCACGAATTCACTTGGGTTTGTTTTTGTTTTTCTTCCAGATATCACTCAGAAACATGGTGAATGCAAACTGGGCAAACATGACAGAACAGTCTTGAATCTGGTTCCAGCATTTCTCCACCCATACATCTTTTTGTGTCCTTTACAAAATACTTTGATCAAATAAGTATGGTAAGGATTTTCCTGGAGTTAATTCTTCCCAAACTACATATCATCTCCAGTGTTTTAGAGCAGATTCAAATGTGATACCCAAACAACTACAAACAAGTGAACTTCACTGTCCCAACTGAGTGAAAAAAGTAATACAGAAAACATTTCAAAATAAATATGAATGGGTATGTAGAGCTTTAAAGATGCTTCAGTTTGAATAAATAAGTGAGCGCGCTCTCCGTGACAAATGCAGAATGAGACTTTAAAGCATAATTGCTCGCATAGCTTTAAAACTGGTGCAGAGGTACTTGCACAGCATGGGAAATATATTTTGCATGCTAAATAAAAACTGACAAAAGATGTATATGCCCACATTGTCAGCATGTTCCTTGCTGCCAAAAGCCAGTCTGCTGTCAAACAGATTATGTTCATTTGGCCTTTGGGAATGGTGGCATCTTAGAATTTCGATTTCCAAATATAATTAGAAAGAGAAAAAACACCCCACAAACATTCAAACGGCTGGAGAAGGAACCCCTTGTACAGAATACTTAATTCAGGATTGGAATATTTATTCGGTATTTTACTGGAAACCAGTGGAGCAGCCAGAGACTGGAACATACAAAATATTAGGTCAATACCAGACAGACCTGTTTTCCTCAATACTCAAGTATTTCAATGGACATGAGGGCAATCATTGTGCAAGTCAGAGTACAAGCTGAAGTACCAAACTTCAGCCACAAACCCACCCAATGAAGAGCAGCCATGCATACATGGAAAGTATTTCCACTCATATTGTGGAAATATTAGAAAGAAAGTGAAGTGTGATCGTTTAAAAAAAAAAAAAAATTCCATACAACACGCTGCTTTTCAGTTTCTCCATCCAGGTGATGACAGAACTACAAGGAATGTTGTCTAATAATGTACTAATTTTTTTTTTACCTTAGCAGAGATAAATGTTGAAACACATTAAAAAAAAAAAAAAAATCACAGATGGCTCTAAGTGAATAACAGATTCACTTAACCAAACATTTTATTTCCTGTAGCTTGAATAATTAACAAAAAAAAGTGTTTACCAACAATTATATAACAGCTTTTATAGTAACACAAGGAGGGGAAAAACATTTAGCACAGACTATCATAAATAATTCAAAAGGTCTAATTTACCATAATCATGTCTGGCATTTATCTTCAGTAAATAATGTATTAGGCATATACTGCACAATATTTCCTATAGTAACTACTAGAGAGCATTAGGAACAAACCCATCTGTGTTTAGCATTCTGTAAATCAGGCCAGTTCTTGCATGCATAAAATGATTGCTGATGAAGCCATTTACCTATCCAATGGATAAAAATGTAATCTTTTAACGTAAAATTAAATTAAAAGTATAGAAACTGCAACACAGATGAGGCTTTTTTTGTATACCATAAATATTCATAGCTTCTAAAGTGACAAAGCATACCTCAGAAACCATAGGAACCACTCTAGGAAAAGAGTTGGGTCTTCCACATTCACTGTGCCACTGACAGGTTAATTTGCATAAGCTCAAATTAACATCTCAAAAGCCTTGTCTTTGCTAGCATTTTCAAGAAATCACCCACCATTACACTGAAACCACTGCAGCTACCTTGGATCAACAGAAATGTGAGTTCTAGTGTCCTCCAGGGTGCTTTTGTCCTTTCTTTTGCTGAAAGCATCACTGTCCCAGCTCCTTCCTTCATCTGCAATTCTTAACTCCTAAGAAATGGTAGCATACACAACCAAAACCAGGTTTTAAGGTTTACCTCTTAGTTTTCAATTATTTCCTAGTTTTGCCTGTTAAGTCTGCAATTTACTTAATCTCTACTGGAACTTACGTTTTTAAATAATAGAAAATTTGAATTTATCACAAATACATCTCCCCAGAATTAAGGAATCTTCTAATGCAACTACGCTCAAATTGATGAGCCACATCTTTAGTTGGTGCCTCACCAATCAGTAGGAATACAGAACACAGTATACAATCTGCACACAAAACAAAGATTACCATTCTGTTAAAAGCTCACTTCCCCGTTTTTTGTTTTGTTTGTTTGTTTTTTCCTCAACTTTTTGCAATGTGTTTAACAGATATTCAACATAACATAAGCAGAATTTTCCATAACTCTGCACTTCTTCATATGATTTTTTCACTGTTGTACATACCCAGGACTTTGTAATACTTCCAATACAATTCTCACATTCTCGGAAATGTCTACTCAAGTATAATGTTTTACATTAATGATTGAAGTGAAATCACAAGCATTGTTTCTCACATAAATTGATGACATTAGGCAGCTAAATTAAGTGATCTAATGAAATTTCACACACCTTAACAAATGGTATCTTTGAGATCTCCAAGAAGCCTACATTAAACATGGCATGGAGTACATTCAGTGGGATTTTCTGTATTTTTCAAGTACATTTATGTTGATTTTTTTAGATTAGCTTTATTTCTTTCGAATGTAGTTACAATGTTTCACTTGAATTACAGTATAAATTCCTGTATGATCCTTTTGTTGAGACTCATTTTCTGAATAGTATCACTTTATCTTCTATGAAATGAGCCAGCCTATGATCATGAATTACATAAAAGGCATTCCAGAAGATAGAAAGTGTAGAAATATTTCAAGAACTGTTGTTTCTTTCATGTTATTTTACATTACTAGGCCACTGAAGTTAGTTTAAAAAGCCAGTACAAATTGGCAGAATGTTTTTATTTTGTATCTATATGTATATTGAGAGACCAGGAAAAAATAGAACACCTGTGGTTTCCAACTGTCTCTCAGTTTCTTCAAAGCTTAGGTGGGAACAGGTCATGTTAACAGGACTCAGACTGCGAAGAACCAAGTGCCAGAGTATTGCTCAGCTACATCACCTAATGAAACCCACCAGCAACTCCACAGAAGGCAAAGCCTCAGGACAGCTAAGCAGGATGAAGGCAGCCTTAATACACAAACCTGTTCAAATTCCAAAAACAATGCAATAAAGATGTTCCTGCTGGTTATCCTTACAATCGCTATCCCCATTTTTTCTGAAGCTCAACATTATATTCATAAATCGTCTTTTTGACATCAAGACAGTCAAGTTTTGTAGGACCAAAGCCAGTGTCTCCAGTGGGCTAACACACCAGATCAATGAGAACTGAATTCAATCTAGGTTCCATAAAAACAGCAGTTTGGCATATGATAACCACCAAACAGACACACATTGAATAAAGCCTCCCAGTGACAGGAAAACCACTCTCTTAATCAGAAGGAAATTCTAAATTCACTTGCTTACTGAAATCTTTAGTTCTCCATATAGAAATCATGGAAGGATATTTTAAAAATGCAAAGAAGTATCTTCTGCAGTAGAATAAATAGAGCAAATTAAATGAGCCTTCTGCATCTTGTCTAGAATCACACCTGCATTAAATACCATGTTGGGAGAGGTGCACCCTTATTGTGAAAGAAGGGCCCTTGAGAATAGACAGAAACATATAAATACATGTGCTCCAAAGAGCAAAAAGCATAAAGGTAATTTACAGAGATTTTGTTGAAGGCAAAACAGTTTGGATGATACTATATAATTTAATCACACATAATACCATAACACTGCTTCCCTCAAAATATCTTCTGGGTATGAATCTCAACCAGCACAAAAATCCCTGTTAGTTGCAAGTAGTTTCTTAACCCTTATTTAATTTCCTTTTAATTGTCAATGCTGATCAAGAAGCTCCACGTGGATCTCAACAACTAAATATTGGCATGAAAATTACTACTAAATTTGGTATGAACAAAATAAAACTGCAAATACATAAGTCAGTACATGTAAAATAGAATACAAATTACATTTGTTCATTATGACATTTTATTAAGTCAGACTAAGACCTCATAATCAAAAAAGGAATCACTTTCACTGTAGAAATGCCTGCTGTCAATTTGTCAAGTCCAGATAAAACCTAATTTCATAATCCATGAAGAAAAGGAAAAACATAGCAGGAGCTCAACAACAGAAAATGATACTATCAGGATAAATGTCAAGCACTAAATAACCGTGTCCATGAAAACTTCATGCTGTAGGCTGTTGATATCTCTGAGCTATTGCCATATTCTCAAACTGAAAGACAAAGGCCAAGTATTTTAACATCTAATCAAACCATAAGGGAATTAGTGCTTGAAGGGCACTTCACTAATAGACTTCCCACCACCATGGCATTCTCTTAGTACGATTGAGCTAGTAAATAAATGGGTGCTGAAATCTCAGAAAGCCAGAAACAGAAGGATATAGGATTGATCACCAATAGCACCATTTTTGTGAACAAAAAAAAGTAAAATAAAAGTCAGGTAAGAAATCCACTTGAATAGTCAGTTGTCATCCTTATAGGTGTCTTTAAATACTTTAATTTTAGACAACAGATGCATAGCAGCAGCTCATTTTATAGTTTCATAATTACAGATTATTTTTAGATTCTTATAATTGTATGATAACTGATCTTTATCCCTTATCACACATTGGGCATACCTATTCATGCAACACTAAGACTACCTCTAAAATATCCTTTGTATCCTCACACTCACAGAAACAGAGAAAATTTAAGATAACCGTCTATAGGCCTGCATGGCCATGTATAAAGACTTGAAGGAGCTCTGATCCTCCTTCGAATCCTTATGAGGGCAGGAAGATCAGCAGAAGATATAGAATTGGAGTCTTTAAAGAGTGGGATTTTTTTTCCTCCACAGTATATAAACCATAAAATTACTTAACAGCTAATCCACACACAACAGCTGTTTCTTCCAAATCCCAGATACTTCCTACCTATTTGTCAAACCTATTTGCACCTTCTCTTCGATAGGAACATGTTGTTTGTGAACAGAGGAGGAGTCGTGGGTAATGCTTCCATTGGAGGTTGCCTTGGACATACTGATCATGAAGTGATCAAGTTTTCTATCCTTGGAGAAGTAAGGAGGACAGTCAGCAGAATTGCTACTTTGGACTTCCGAAGGGCAGACTTTGACCTGTTTAGGAAGCCAGTTGGCAGAGTATATTGGGAGGCAGTTCCAAAGGGCAAAGGAGCCCAGGAAGCCCGGCCATTCTTCAAGAAAGAAATCTTAGATGCGCAAGAGCAGGCTGTCCCTGTGTGCCGAAAGACAAGCTGGCAGGGAAGACAACCAGCCTGGCTGAGTAGAGAGCTTTTGCTGGTACTCAGGAATAAAAATTTATAACCTTTGGAAGAAGGGGCAGGCTACTCAAGAGGACTACAAGGATGCTGTGAAGTTATGCAGGGAGAAAATTAGAAGGGCCAGAGCTCACTTAGAGCTGGGCCTGGTTACTGCTGTAAAATGGAACACTGGGAACAAAAAGAGGGCTAAGGAGAATCTCCACCCTCTAGTGGGGGGAAACATCGTGACTGAGGATGAGGAAATGGCTGAGGTACTAAATGTCTTCTTTGCCTCAGCCTTTAATAGTAAGATGAGTTATGCTGCAGATACACAGTCTCCTGACCTGGAAGACAGGGATGGGGAGCAGAATGAAGCCCAAATAATCCAAGGGGAAATGGTTAGCGACTCGCTACACCACTTTGACACACGCAAGTCCATGAGGCCAGATGCAAGTGTTTAAAAGATGTATAGACAAGGTTCTTAGGGAAATGGTTTAGTGCCAGAGTTAGGTATGCTTGGACTCTATGATCTTGAGGGCCCCTTCTAACCAAAATGATTCTATGGTCATGAAATTGTCTCTGCTAGGGTGATCACCAATACTTACATGGAAGCTACTGAACAGTGAAAATTTATTTTAAAAGACAATCCAAAACAAAGAAAAGCAGAACTGCCCCCTCAATTTACCTATAATAATATGAACCACATCAGGATTAAACCATACAGCTGTTATAAAATACAAGTACTCCTATACCATAAAAGACTAAATTCAAACCCAAAATTCCTCATTGCATTCTTAAGACCTATTTTTACTTTTTAGGGAAAATACTGGTTTCTCTGAACCACTTTTTTAGGAAAGCAAACAAACAAAAATTGCAACTCTAATGAAGACTTAGATTGAACTCACATAATATCATGTATTTTTGAAAAGTACGTCTGTTTTACTATCCTGAAAGTCTTTATGTTTAAATATTGATTTATAATAAAAAGTACAGTGCAACAAAAACAATAGATTCAAAATATAAAAAACAAATTGCATTCATTTATGCAAACTACATTAAAGAGAGATGAAGTCACTAATTTAAAAGCTAAGAACATTTACAAACATAAAGCAACAACAACAGAAAACATTTGGGGAAAAAACAGCACCCTAGAATCTGAGAGTTGTAAGTCTATATATGTCTTAAAGACTGAAAAAAAAACTTCACCTTTTGTTTAATCATTATAACTCTCCAAGACACTGATTGCACTGCTGCTTTGCAGCATCTCACACACACGCCACACATCGCCAAAACATAGTTCACAGCCGTTTAACCTCCTTCAGCAAAAAGCATACATCTGGAAAACTGGAATGACATTCAAAGGCCAAACAATATTTATAACATCTCTGGGTTTACTTTTTTTAAACTAAGTTCTCCTGCAGCACCATAACTAAGTCCTTTATTGTTCCCTGTGTATCATGGGCACCCAGTCACTTTTACCAATCCATCTTCGGCTACCTTAAACCAAATATTAACATCAGAGTTATTTGAGTACTCCACTGTAAATATTTATAGCTGGAAAGCAAGGAATATATTTCATTTTATTAATCCAGAATTGCAAAGCACTATACAACTGGATTGGAGCATAAGCCAAAGATCTCTTTCATGGGACACGTATGTGACAAATCACACACAGAGATAACATACAAAGACTTCAGGGTGGGAACACAACAAACAAAAAGCACAACAACAACAAAAAAAACACAAACAGAAATGCCCTAAAGGTTAAATTTCAAGTCTATCAGATATTTGCCTTCACCTTTTATCAGTTCTTTGGGAGCTACCCACTAAGTTCTATCTTAGATTATGATCTTGCAATACAAACAGTAAGAGCAGACAGAAGTAGAAAGAAAATAACAAGACCATGTGGTCTTCTGCCCTGCAATGAATATACTGAAATTTTAAACCCTGAAGGAAACCACAGTAAGCAGGCAAATTCTTCTAATTAATGGATAATCTCTCATTTCACCCCTTACATGCAAACCACATGCACATATTCAGGTATACTTGTTAGGAGTGGAGGGGAGAGAAATCTGTTGAAATATTATTACCATATTAAACCTATTGTTTATTCATCATCTTAATTATTGTTTTCTGATGTCAATTTAAATTGTGTTAACCATTTTATTACAATAGCAGGTCGTCAGTTACTGTGGTCTTACACAACTGAGTGTAGAGAGAGAAGTTAATATTTGAATAGAAAATGAGTTTTGAAACAAGAAAGTATGTTAAAATGTAATTTTAGCAACTATTGCAAATGCATAAGATCACAGCTATAACCCACAATATGCCTCTATGCAGCTGTAAAGGCTGCTGAAAATTAAGCACATTAACAGTAAGTAAAATACCTTGTTCATGTAACCAGAACTCACCACCATTCAAAGAGCTCTGCAGATTGGCACTGCAAAAAAAGACTATACATTCTAAATGAGACTGTTTGAGTGCTTGTTTTTATTATGAAATCCAATTTTATCTCTTTGTCCCATTTAACACCAAGTTTTTGACAAATACTGTCAACATTTATCGTATGGTGAAATATAAAAAAAAAAAACCTGCCTTAATAGCAAGACAGAGCAGTAAATGAAATTACAGAACTGATGCTGCAGTTCTTAGTTGATAACTGGTCAGACAAGCAAAGAACTCAAATGCAGATTTTGCCTCTCTCACTGTGAATTTTGAAGCTTCAATTCCTCTTGCTGCTTTTTCAAAAATAGTAAATCTTTCCCTCCTGAGTGGGCAGTCCCTGGTAGTTTTCAGAAAAGTGACAATTCTGCCACAACTTGGTTCCAGACAAGCAAATCTATTAGATACCTGATAAGCAGAGCACATCGGTATCTTGACTTTGACATTTATATCCCAGAAAAGAGCGCTCAGCCTACTTTTGTACTAATGTTTATGTTATAACTATAAACTGCCTTCCACACACTTTAAATGCATGAAAATAATCCAATTTTAGATTATGAAAATGCAGCAACTAAAAAAAAAAAATAAATAAATTAGACTTTTGCTATTAGTTATTTCTTCATGCCCTCTTTGTAGATGCAAATGCATTCTGCTCCGCTCTATTTCACTCGCTAGAGGTAAACTTACTGTTTCTAATGCATGCATAAAAACAATATTAATTTGTTTTGATGCAGGGAACTTTCATTTTTAAGTTACTGCTTACTTTTTTGATGATAACATAAAAGTAATCTCAAGCTTCAGATAGTTTATTGTAATACAAGAAAACCCAACCTAAAATCCCTTCAGAATTTAAGAGATAATTTAAGTGATAATTTTTCTCTTCCTTTGGTAATGTTATCACCATATGGTGTTTTAAAAATATCTATTTCGCCTGAAATTATTCTGTTAAATAAACCACTATTTTATTTAGCACTTCATAAAATGGCACAGAAAAGAATATACCCGAGGTTTGTACTTTTCCCCTAAAAGCAAGAATAAATGCAGTTGAGGCTGGAACAGATGCTGATGCTGTGGTCTAGTCTTATTCAGTGCAGCTGTAATTATACAATTTTAGCAATTAATTCTGACTGGGACTTTGCTGAGCTCTGGCTGAATGTTCTGTGGTTGACTGTTCAGAAAGCAGCCCTGCACAATTCATTTCCTCTCTGCAGTGCAACATTCAGATGGCAACATTTGCTTTCAGCAGCCTGGAAAAAGGACAAGAAATTCTGAAAAATCTTCAGGATTCAAGTGACAATTTGAAAAGCACAAGCAAAGCAGCAGCCAGGGCTTCTACTCAAATCCTGTTTAAAAAAGAAAAAAAGTAGAGGACAGTTCTGTATATATCAGGGCAAAATTGAACTTTAGATTTCTGTCACAGCTCAGAGAGTTATGTATGGAAATTATAGACAAAGGTGAAGCAGATGAACTAGAGTTTAAATCTCACTGTTCGATTTCTGGCATTGGTCATCCAAATAACTATAGCTGTCTAACATTCAAAATATCTGAAATTAATAAAAATTAATTCAAACAGATGAACTAACATGAGAGAATGGCTTTCTAACATTAATCTTGGAGCAAGAGACATAGGGCCGACATGCATACTGTTTTGAGAAATTAGATCATCTCATGAAGATCCTTCAAATAGGTACAAGATCAAAAACATTTTGTACAGCTCCTACTCAAAAGTTTCTTTCTTTTCTATGAACATTATGATTTTACAGTATTTTCTGAAAAATCTGCAATTTGCCTGCAAATTATTTTTTGCAGTCTCAAGCAGAACATACACTTTTCATGTTACGCACCATTTTGACATTAGAGACTAGCTTGCAGTGGTGCTATGCAGCAATAAAGTACTCTGAAATCTATTGCCTCTACTGGTTTTTCTCTCTCTTAAGTCAAATTCATTAAGCCACTTGGATTTCATACTGAAAGCCCCAGGAATTACAGGAAGTACGAATAGGATCCAAATGAAGTACCTGCCACAGAACTACTTACAGAAAATTTCAGTAAACTTACATGAAAGTAAATTAAGTCATTATGATGTGTACCATACAGGGCAAACAATTTGTTGGAAATTTAAATTCTAGAGATTCATGAAACAGGCAAAGACTTCTCCTTATCAGCTGGAACACATATTCTTTACACACCATTCTTGTCATTTGCAAGTATATCCTTTTCATATTCTCATACAATGAGAAATTTTCTAACTTCAAAAACTAGAGAATCATCTTAAGAACGACTATGAGAAATCCCTCTGTAAAATATGACATTAGAACTCACAAGGAAGACAGCAAGAGACAGTGAAAAGTCAGTGTGACGCATGTGTTCCCAGAGCATGCATGGCAAGATAATTTCTCATCCATCATACTTTCCATTATAAGTGTTCCTAAGTTAACTTGGCAACATTCATTTCTAGCTGTCATCTTATCAAATGAATGTTTAAGGTTATAAAGCTCACAAAATCATATATATGAATGTGAACATAAACTTCTGTGGGGAAGAAATGTGCATAAGTTCACAGTCCCTAGTCTATGTTAACTATAGTTATAATGATTAATAGCACCACAATAATTGGTGTCCAGTGTCTATTCATCACAGGGCTTCAATTTCTTCATGGAGTTCCTCTTTATGTAATAAATACAGGACTTTCACATTGTACCTGACAGCTTGATTAATGATGCTACAGTTAGTTTCTCACACAATAAGCATGGCGTTAGTATTTTAAGTGTCAGTTGTTCGGCCCAGTTTCAAGTTGATTTACTGCTCTTCAGCATTAACAAAGGGTAAAAGAGGTGGAAAAGGTGTACATATCGTAAAGCATTCTTAAATTGATTTTAGCTGTATCCAGCTCTGTTATTTTAGCTATGAAGGAAAAAAAGAAGCTAGTGTTATCTAATCAGTTAAAGTATATTTAGAGCAAAAGACTACAAACTACGCTATGTATCAAAGATTTACCATGTCAGCTTATATTTCTATTTTTCTTTTTTTTTTGTTCTACAATCAAAAAATATAATTCCAAGCAATGAATAGCAAGGAACTGATGTTAAGTGCCACAAGAAGAAACATTCAGACATGAAACTCAAGTCACAATGCCTTTCACAGTGCCTCAGCACACATAGCAGCTGGGTGCAGGTTTCCCATGCAAGTTCATTGCAGATGGAGGCCCCTGCAGATGGAGTTCAAAATCTGACTGCATATCCAGTTTTGCTGGTGAATCAGGCACTTAGTGCTGTTTTCAGATTTTCAGACGGCAATCGATTGCTCTATGGCTAAATAATTCTAATTGACCTTTCCAAATAGTCGCACTAACAAAGGAATTTAAAAGTAATTGAACTAACAAATATAATCCACAACAACCCAGGAAAATACTTGAAGAAGCAGCAGTGAGAAATAGTTCAGTGCAGCTGACAGTTCACAGCAAAAAGGCAATGCTTGTTTTATTCCTTTTATGTGTGTTAAAGATGCTACATACAGTTCAAGAGATAAGTAATGCAAAATAAATCCTTCTTCTAGCCTAGCATGAAGCGATCAAAGACTACGTATACTGGAATATTACCAAAACTCAGAACACAATGCTTAAGTCATACACTCTACTCAACAAGCTAGCATACAAGATAAATTTACACAGAAAGCGAAACAGTTAAGTTATAAGTAAGAGATACAGTGACACACAATGGATTTGATTCTGTTCAGCACAGGAACTTATGTGTAGACTCCTGTATCGTTCACTGCCCTGAAGCAGCCACAATTTATGTTGTCACCCATAGTTAGCATAAATGAACATGGTATTCTTTACATAGCCTACGAATAATCATTATGAACACAAAAATAGTCATACTGAATGAACACAATCTTCACCAATACAGTGTCCAGCAGCAGTTGCTCAAATAACATGCTGTAAAGATGAAAGAAGTATGTGTAAATATTCTCGTAATATATTATCCTGGGCATCAATAATTGGTGATGTAAGAACTTCAAGACAAAACAAGCACGTGCATCCCTTTAAGTTTTAATGCTCTTTGGCAAACCATTCCTCAGCGCACTTCTCTAACTGCTTTTTGAACTTATTTATACTTTAGCATTGGTAATACCTCATGACAATGGATTACATAGATTAATTATGTCTAATGGAAACAGAATCTCCTTTATATCAAAAATTTTAACTGAATTTCATATGATACACTTCAACTCTTCTGTTAAGAGAAACTGAACAATTTCTTGATCACTTGTTTCCTGTCAACAGTGATTTTACACAGCTTTCAAACTATGCTTTCCTTTCTTTTCATTTCTTTTGTATGCTCGTCTCAATTTCACCCTGCAAAGGTGTCCTGTTCATCTGATCATGTTAAAGACTTTCCTCTACCTTTTCTCATTCTACTGTAACCTTATTGGTATGGAAAAGCAGCACTGCATATCTTATTCAACATTTGAGTTCAACATGGATTAATAGCATATCTTTTTTTTTTTTTTCATTCTCTATTCCGTTCCCAGAAATTCTTACTGTCCTCTTTGTGACTTTTGACTTTCACTCTGCATAAAGTGTGATTCTATAGGTCTCAGTCACACCAAACTTGCTCTTTTGCTGTAAGTTTATAGGTAGTAAAAGTAATCAGAGGGACCAAAGAGAGATGAGAAGACTCCACGTTCTCCCTTTGTGACACTAGTAGTAGTGTATCCCCTTAAGAGAGATAATTTTCCCTGAAGTTTTATAAAAGGCAGAAATCAAGATTGACCATGTCATTTGTTGAACCAAATGGTGTTTGTAGTTTAAAGTCTGCATGTATCAATGCAATATTATAAAGCAAATAACGCAATTTAGCAGCACGTAACTGTAACGTAGCGCACTTCACTAATGTGGTGTTTCATCATACTCCTGGAATCTGCAAGTTTAAAGTAGCAGACACATGAACTAGGTCATAGGATATACTGGTGGTTTGCACAATTTCTGTAATGTGCTGCTTTCCAATTTTAAGGTACATAACAAACTGTACTTTTAAAATTGCTATTGGTCACATGAATATGATCCCATTTAACTACATTGCTTGAAGGAGTTATTGCTTTCAGTAGTAATCTTAAGCTCATGAAATAAAACCATCTCTTTTTTAAATCACTCAAATTTAATAATATACTAAAATATACCATCCTAAGAAAGAGTACTGTTTCAATTTAATTTTTAAATATATGACGGATTTTAAAAATTAGAAGGGCCGAAGAAATATGAAGAGATATTTTTAAGCTCATTTGAAATTCTTTCATCTTTTCATCCACTAACTCGTGCAGCTGATCAAACTCAGTGCACAATACAGCTGAGTTGCTAGCCCTGATTTCCATTTCTATAGAGGCATATCTTGAATTCAGAAGCAAATAGTGAATGATTTTAAACATTACATAAAATAATTCTTTTTCAGTACATGGTCAACATCTGAATGGATCTCACTTCTAGAGAAGACAATGAAGAAGAAATAAGGACAACATAAAATAACCCAAGACCAGAAGAGGACAAAAGTACTATGATTGTGGCCAAATGCACATCTGATGTGTGCAAGCAGCATTGTGTCTCCTTCTATAACTCGAATTCAACAGCTGATACAACAAGAGATAAGCGAGAAAGTCTGAAAACAGACAGTCTTGTTAAGTGCTGCTTTAAGCTGCATTGGTGTTCAAATAGCTTGTACACTTCCTTGCCTTTTTCCAAAGATTACATATTAAAATTTAAGAAACAATGGCAACATTAAATTAAGCAATTAGGGGAGGAAAAAAAAGATACAGATATCTATATATAGATATATAGTTATGCACTCAATTTATTTTTTAAAGAAAAACAATTTGGTTTGAGTTTTAAGAAGGACAACAACAAAGTAATCAATGATTGTCCTAGAAAATATTAAAACTGTGCTAGACTTCTCAGAGAAGTCTCAACTTGATGACCTAGGAAGAGTTCTCAGGTTTTTCAGCTGCAACATTCTCCACACATGTAGCATTAAATGTTTAAAAAGCTTCTGCCCTAGCAAAGATTTGTTAATTTTAATCAAACACTGCAAGCTTTATCAGTTTCTAATACACAACACAGAGAACAAATACAAGATAAAATGACAGATATATTTTGGTGAATGGTATTTAGGGGAAAATTACTAATTGATTTAAGTTTTAGGAAGTCCTACTAAAGAAGAGCCTTAGAAGCTCTTTCCATCTCAAATCATCCTGGAACCACGGAAATATAATTTTGAGAACTGTTATCCCTGGCAGAGTTATCTGTACTTCACAAAAAATTGCTTCCATTGAAGTTTGCTCAACACGATCTCTAATTATTACAATACTACCCTCAGAAGTCTGAACTATTTCAGTTGCCATAACAACTTAGCTCAACCACTGTATCACAGATCTTTCTTAGAAATATATAAATATGTATATTCAGAAATAATAAAATTCCATTGGCAAATGATGAACACTGACAAATGGAATAATCCAAATGAAGAGTCTGTATTCTTCCCTGCAATTTCAAGTTACATTTTCCATATCCTCTGACTATCCATCTTCAATGCCAACAGCACAGTCATGTTTCCTTGGTTCTCCCTGTTAAGTGAAAACTCCTTTTCATCCTGAAGCATCTATTCTGTAAGGTCCCTAATTTAACAGCAAGTACAAATTCTGAAAAGTTTTTCTGAGAATTAGTAGTGCCCTTCTTACAACAAAAGCCACTTTACAGTAGATCCATAACACTGATCTGAATTATTGCAGAAACACCAGCCCCGTGCTGCAAAATCAGCTTTCTTCCCAGAATATTCTACAAAATTGTTCTTTAAATTTAGTCCCACTATATTTCTTGAAAAAACTTAAAACGGTATCTTGATGTATAACATACACAATGCTAGGCTTGGAGAACAAAAAAAGTCACTGCCTGTTCTCTAATAACCATGAGCTGCTTTCCAAAGACAGAAAACCAGCATTAACTCCCAGGCAAACTTTGGGTGCTTTTCATTCCTCGCCCCTCCCCTGTCAGGCTTTTCAGTGGAAAAAGGGCAGAATGTATTCTGAAACATAAAAGAATTAAGAAAAAAAAAAATACAGAAATGTAACAGTATTCATTAGATACAAGAGCTTTTCAAAATAACATTTTGTGAGAAGTTGGGGTTTAGTTATTAGTGATAACGAAATAGTATGTCAGCTACCTATGGTGAAAGAAAACTTAATGGCCTAGTACAAAAGACAGTAAAAAATATGGCTAAGTTCAGTTTTGCAAATACAATCAATTTGAAAAGCTTCTTCCAAATTTTGAACCATGTGAAATGAACTGAAACCCTTTGCTTCTTTCTCAGAACTGATCCTAACAGACTGCTTTAAAGTTTAATCCCTTCCTAAGACTATGGCAGAGAATGTGAGAATAGCTGTGCTTTATAGTTTTCAAACACCACCTCAATTTTCAGAAAGTACTTTACAAACAATAATGTGCCCATATCCACAACACAGATAAGGAAAAAAATTAATAACCCAAAATAAATAACTTCTACAAAATCCTTCTAGCTGAAGTTGGCATCCACTAACTGCAATCATTATCATAATACCAACCAACAGACTTTCTGGTTTTCTGTCTCAAGACAGAATACACCATGACAAGCAGTCATCATCAACAATTTCACACCCACGAGGGGAGAGAGAAACAATGGCAGGGGGACAGCATCAGGCTACACCTCTTTTGTATGTATCACCTTTCCTCCCCAGTCTTCAAAGCAAACATTAGTTTTCTCTCATGTACTAAAAAATAAGTGTACACTCAGAGTTACTATTCCATTACGCAGTTTTTCTGGTACAATAGAACACCAAATGAAAGACACAATCATGAGTATCAGAACTCATGAATTCAAATTATGTGAAAGACATTGCACAGTTTGACAGAAATTAAACTGCAAAAAGACAAAACACGAGACTCTTGAATTCAAGATTTTCATTTAGAAACAAAAGCTTTATAATTCCAAATGTAGATTGTTTTTTAAAAAAGCAACTTCTGGACCTAAATAAAAACGTAAAAAAATCATTTGAAAATATTTAATTGTAAAATAATTTTTAAATAAGGTTGTACAACTAAAATCACATCAAGGCAAACATTTCAAGAACTCTGCATCATGAATTTCCCCAGTTCTCTCTGAAGAGCAAGAAGCTACACAAGCCTAAAGAAGATGCCCAGTTAAGATTCCACTGAAGTTGATGTTGTTCCATTTTGCAAACTGTGACATATTTAAACTATTTATATCAAGTAGCTCAGTCACTAGCACATATATTACTAGCAGATACTTGTTTTCCTTCTCATTTCATTATTATATTTTAGTGAGATTACTGGTAGCAGGGCACTGTGATCCTGCCGAGGACTCCCACATGCTTGCTGTTCCATGCAGTTGCTTCTGTTAAAAGACACAGACTTGCCAAAAATTTAGCTCAGGAAGTAAATGTTAATGAGTTGTCATTTTTAGTTCTTGCTTTCAAGGGAATCTTAGAACATGGACTTTGTAGTTCTCTAGTTCTGCTACACTGAGATCCCTTTATGTAATATCACTTATTACTGTCGGAATCTTTAACCAAAAAGGGCAAAATAACCCAAATTTCACTTTCCTGGGATATTGAAAGCAAATCTCCTTATGCTTGTACTTCTACCAAATATGCTGAAGTAGCTCTGTAAAAAAAAGAGGCCAATAAGAAGATTTGTGTATGTATTTTTATCATTGCATAATAACTTGCACAGTACAAAGCCATTTTCAGTGAAAGAGTTAGTATAGAATAACTAGAGATTTGAAAACTCGCTCTCTGGTTGATTCCACACTTCTTCACATAGAAATGTCTGGAGAACAGTCAAAATACTTTTTTGCTCTATTTCATGATACCATCATGGGAAAAGGGATGAGCTCCCAAACAGACCTTGTTGAACTGCACTGTTATGATTTGCTAATGGTTGTGATCTACAAGTAAAACTAACGAACATAGTGAAACCACACATAGTTTCTGTTATTCACTGCGTAAGTAATAGAAGTAATTACTTCCAATTTCTGGTCACTGCTAGCACAACATACAGGTCCTTGAAGATTGCAGACTCATTCTCATGCTGCATCAGCCTCACAGGGGAACGTGGCCACATTATCATCTGAAGAGGCCTAACAATGGTTGGGGGATATATTCAACTGCTACTTGTATATCTAATAGGCACATTGTACAGCATCAATAGATGAAATTGTTCACATTTTTCTGTGAATACAAATATACTACTAGCAAGAATGTCAAACAAATTAGAGCAGAAATAACACTCGATACACAGAAAATGAATAGGAAGGACACGAACCACTCACAGAATAAAATGGACAAAGTAATAGAGTTTGTAAATGTAAATCTGCATAGCAAGCAATATAGTTAAAGCCTCTAAAAATTACTGGCAGCTGGGAGCATTATACAGCAAGTTTGCTTAGATCCCGAGCAGAAGCAGAAAAGCATTATACTGCTGTTTGATGAACTCTCGCCAGCGGACTCAGAACTAGCACCGATTGCATCTGGAGGGATAATGCAGAGCCTGCTTCAGCTGAAGGAGTGTCTTGGTTTGATGCAGGATTGGAGATTATTGTAGAATTATTTGATGCTTTCAAAAGGGACCAGCAATTCCCCAAAGGAGAACCACTACTAAACACCATAGCATTGATCAAAGACATTGTTAGCTTTGTGGTTGATGTAGCTGTATGTGAGAGGATATGACAACTCTTAGCAGTTTGTAGCAGAATTATCTGCAAGGGCAAATGAAGATCTGATATGAAAGTCTGCAAGGAAAGAGAGATTATATAGGCAGAACAACACTAAGTGATACATTAGCACATCTATCACCCAAAACTTATGCTAAGTCTAACACCCCCTCACTAGTTCCCCCCATTCTGTTGACAATGCCCTATAACAACAATTCCTGGTCCTACAAAATAGAAAGAAAAAAAAAAAAAACCAAAACAAAACACCCAGATCTCCACCATTCTGCTTTTACTGCTATATAACTATCTGGGAAAACAGCTATTTTGCATAATAAATACTGAGATCTACACAGAGCTGACATTTCATATTGAATACCAAAATTCTGCATGACTGTTGTTTTTTGCTTGCAGTAATCCCATTCCCAAGTTTTTGCCCCTAAAGAAAAGCACAGAGCAAAGAAAGGTTTTGTTTTGGGTTTGCCTTTTTTTTTTGTTTGGTTTGTTTGTTTGTTTGTTGTTGTTGTTGTTTGTTTTTTTTTTTTTTAAGATGTCACCAGGTTTCTCAGAAAAAGAGAGGGAGATCTGCTTCATGCATCTCTGATAAAAAACATCATGGGAAGGGAAAAGACTGCACAAGAAGACAAGTCTCTTTTTTCCTGTTTGCAGACATAACATTGAAAATGCTCACTTGCTTAATCGGTAAGAGCCACAGCTATTCTGGAAGTTGTATAACTACAATAAAAAATGCTTGTTTTTATTTCAGACTGAAATTGTTTCCTGCAGGCACAGACAAACCCAGACCGCTCTCTGTCCCCAAGCCGTGAACTGCTTTGCATAAGGCAGAGCACTGTGCCGTGAAGATGCATCCTAGGATCTTTGTAATGAATATATCTATGGAAAGAGAGAGAAGAATCCAGCCCACATTGCAGAGAGGCAGAAGAAAAAGATCGTTTTTTTTCATATCTCTCGGAGCTGGAACAAGTGTTGAGAGTCCAAATCTTTATTTATACAGCTCCTAAATATAATGGTCAAGCAGGACACAAAACCAGCAGAGAATATAATTCAGAGGAAACTGAGACTGTTAAACTTGGAGAGTTTAGATTTAAGCAACAGAAATAAAATCTAGAAGTATTAGGTCACAAAGAGTAGGCAGCTTCCCTTCATTCATATTCTACCATTTTAAACCAACAGTTTCAAGGATTAAAGCAATGGGTGGCAAGAAAATCTGATGCATAAATTGTACAAATCAGAACACATATGTATTCTTTCAGGAATCACTTAATCTGAAATACAGGTGCTTTTTCAGCTAAGAAGATTTACAGGGTCAGGTTTATTTTTAGAAATGTGGTATATTTTTCAGATACAATCACTGTACCCAACATGGAGCTATCTAGCAGTAGTAGCTGTCTTACACAAACTAGTGAGTTCATTAAAGTTCTTCCTCAGGACCTGGCTAAATCAATGATCAAATAACTAATTTAAAAAATTAGTTTGGCCTACGAAGTTCTCAGAAGAGCTAAGGTTCCCCAGAGTTAAGGAATTCAGGCATTTGGTTCAGCTTCAGGTGCATGTTTTATGAAATACTCTCACAAGACAGAAGCTTGTAACCCAGTAACAAACGAAAGATTTCCAAATCATAAACAAACACAATCAAAATGAACACTGGATTCTAATCCGGAAAATGAAAGGCCAATATATGAAAGTTAAGTTCATACTATTTAAAAAGCCTGAACTGAATGGAAACCTCATCTAGCAAATGACTTCATCCCTTCATAGTTTACTACTCCAATAAAATGATTATGTATAAGTATTGGAAACAGTCTTTAGGATGCAAAACTGTATCTGACCCTTCTCCCTGAAGAGCAACAAAGCTGACCCTTTAAAACATGTCAAAAAGGACTCACTGCTGTATCTTCTTAGGGTCTTACTCATGCTGCCATCCTGTGACAAAAAACAGTAAATGCAAGACAAAAGTTTCACAGAAAAACCCCAGATCATTTTCAAAATACTTCTAAAATTCCTTCCATTTTTTAAGCTTAGAAGAAAATCTTGCATTAAACGCAAAACTTCAAAATATAATGCCTTAAAGGGCTGTGTAATTGCTTTATCATTTTCACAGTGATAAACTGACACTTCTCCTAATCTCTATTACAGAAATTGTCATAAAAGGAAGAAAAACTACTAAATAGGTCAAGCTAATAAAAGCTTATTACAGATCTAGAATGGGTTTTTTTTGTCTGCTGTAGCAGTGTAGCAGGTAACATTTTCTTGAAATACCTTGCCTTGTGGCAGAGCGTCAGATTAAAATGCTTCTCCTGACGTGGTGAAATAAAGTACCCATAACACGCAAATGACACGGATCTGGGCTCTAAGGAACATCTACACATTAAGCTGAGCACCACTGAAAAGAGAACTATACAATCCGTTACTTCAAGTCAACGCTACACTGAATATCCTTAAGGTGTTTTAATTATTCCTAACTGTAACAAATCTTAGAAAAGTAAGAGTTTCAGGAGATTTGGATTTTTTCTTGTGTTGACAAAGTGCAAATTTTATTGTGTGAAACAGGATTTGCTAGCAATGCAGGTTACTTTCATGTATCAACACACTGACAGTGACATTACAATAAAGGGAAAGGGACGGGTGGTTATAAGAGACTCAAACTGTATATCAGATTTTTCCTGTACCCTACAAAATCATCAGAATCTTCAGTGGTTGAATGGCTATCTGGGCTTAGAGAAAAAAAAACACAGGTGACAATTTTGGGGGGGAACATCAGGACAAACTTCATGACAAGCACCACCTTGTCTTACAGAGGTCATGATGCCTGACACTCACTGAGGATGTTCTCTGGAGAGGTGACAAGCCCTCAGACCAAATCTCTAGGCAGTCAACTTGGAAATACAGCTGGAGAACACCTTTGGGACCACAGAGGATGTCATCTGACTGAGCACACCTGGCAGCTCCATCTACAGCAGAGTTTGGCAGCAAAATGCGCTGCCCAGGAGTTCAGGCTGCTTCCCAAAGCACTCACGACAATGGGAATCATGCTGTTCTCACAGCCACTCTCATGGCTGCCTGTCATAAGGTTATATGGACATAGTTATTGAATCTATAGCTTATTTGAGAAGAAAGATTGACAGTTATCCTAGTGGAATCAGAGCAAACTGTACTGAAGATAGAAACTGGTAAGTTCCACAGCCACTAGCCAGGACTGAAAAGGAAGTAAAAAAAAAAAAAGAAAAACAAAAGCAAAGATAATACACAGAAGATGCTCAGGCAACTGAAGAAATGCTGAAGGCTTTATTTTTAAAAGTTGACACAAGATTGCTTAGCTAAAAAGTCTGGCTTGCATGTGGCATTGGTTACAGAGAACTTCTTGAAAGATGGAATCATTTGCCTGAAAATTTGCATCCTCTTAGGATGAGAAGCATGAGTTATCTTGAGGAGTAAAAATAGATCAATAAAACATTAGAAAATGAAATACTGATCAGTTTGCACAAAAACGACATTTTGCATGTTTGTAAATGTTGTAATTTGCGTGTTCATAACTGTATATTGCTTATTACTCCACCTAAATGAGAAAGGTTCAATATAGCACCACGTAAGACAGTGGAATCTGAACACAAGAACTTTTTGAGCAGCTCATCCAGAAAGAAGTAGGGTTGAAGGGGTTTTTTGTCATTAATTTGACTTCAGGTATGAAGGCTTCAATGTAGTGATGTCCAGGTAAGAATCTGCTCAGAGACAAACTGGGCTGGAGACCAATGATCCCTGGCTGAAGCTGTCAGTGCTACTGCAGTCAGTGCAACTAAGATTCCCAGAGTCACTTAACACCTTCTGGTACTCCCATAGTTTATCTTCTAGTATCAGCCAAGTAACTAAAAGCCAACTGTGTACAAGAGGAATACATTTTTTGTTGGAGAGAGAAAAGAAAAAAAAAAAAGCAACAAAACCATGCCTAGACATAGAGACAAGAACTTAACTATTAGAGAAAATTCTCCACACGCCCCCACAAAGTTCTAAAATTAAAGTCTCAAATTCCTAATGAAAGAAAGCAATTAGGGGGAAAAAAAAAATCCTGACAAGTTAAAAGGTGTTTCATACAAAATGTAACATTTTTATTCAGGCAACCGTATATGAGGTAGATATTGACAAATATAATTCAGTGGATGGAACAGACAGAGAAAAATGCTATTTTAATTTTTAGCAGCAAAGAACCCTTATTTTCTCCAGCCATATACTAGTAAAATATTTTATATTAATCTGTTTTCTCTGAAAATTGCATTTACTTGGTTTTCACCTACCCAGGAAAAAAAAAAATCTTTGAAGGCTAAAAATATTATGAATGTTCATTTATTTTACCTATACCTCTTGTCATTTCTCTTCAGAATATTTTGGTACTTGTTAGAGAACAGACTGCCTTAGTTTATTGAATTATTTGGTATACTGCTTCTTAAAGAACTTGTTTAGAAACTGCTTGTATAGAATTGGCTTAGCATAAGTTTACTTAGCATAACTTCTGCAAGCTGTGAAACTTTGAACTTTCCACTTCATTAAGTAAAAAGGCCTCAGAGCCTTCAAGTTGGAAGATAAGGTGAGCAGCATCCCTGAAGATAAGTCAAGGAGCAGAATGGCATCTAATGGAAGAATGTTTTGGCTATTACTAATAACTTATTTTCTCCAGCTGCAGGTGCAAAATAGCAACTGAAAGTCAGAACTTTGATTGACAGCACACCTGACAAAAATGTAGTAATTATGTAGTGATTCAATGAAGAACAGGGAGATCTCACACTCTAGTTTTGCAGTTGGCCCAGAGTGACACACGAAGTGTGGAGGATTGGACTGTGGGGGAATATAATTGTCCAACTTTTTTTCCACTGAGGGTCCCTCTTCAGGAGGCACCAGCTGGAGCTGCTCTACACTGTACCTTGCAAATAAATTATTTATTTTAGAGGAATTTCTGTAATCCATGCCTGAGTCTCTGATGTGGGAAACCCAGGGGAAAGAAACTTCCTTAACAGATCTGAAAACAAGCCTTAGAAAAGGCTCGCTGAGCTAGGCATGAACAGTCCAGCTACTAATTGATGATTATTACACACACAATGCTCCTCTTACAGAGACAGAGTTTGATTTTTCAGAGTAGGAATAAAATCAAAAAGGATCACAAAATTACCTACAACTCAGTCAACTTCAAGAGCTTAGGACTCAGAGTCCTTACACAGTCCAAATGTTTCGGCTTATCTGAAATAAATCAAAATAGCCCGACACGTTATAGCTCTCAAGTACTATGGTAATTCCAAGGGAGAGTTTTCCCACAAGGTTTGACTCCAAATTTGTTCAAAAATGTGATAACGCCACAGCCTACACCTTACTGTGCTGCCATCCTCAGTTTCAGAACAGGAAAGCTGAGGGAACGAGGAATGAGCACCTGAGCAACACTCTGATCCTCAGAAACACGTTTGACTACATGTCTGGCACACAATGGGCAGTGTACATCGAAATACGCAATAAATCATTAAATTTTAAGTTAAAGGCTGATTATTAATCTTAATTTTATTAAAAAAATAAAAATCACTTCCCTTTGAGCATGTTCTGATTAAATAGCATTTGGGGCAAAAATACACCTCAGAAACCATCTCAGCAGATTTGCTGAGACACACATATGGCCTGAAAACTCCCTGGTTTATAACTGCTTCCTTTCCCAGTATTTTCTCTCTGAGGTCAGCTACACACCAAACCTCAGTAGGAAGAAAATTCCACAGGACCAGTTTTCTTTACAATTTTCTATTTTATTTTGAAATTGTTTAAACTGTGTACAAAGCAAAATGAGAACTTTATATACCTATACCCCACAAAAATATACTGGGTGAGGAGTAGACTAAGGGAGCTCTCTTGTCTCACTCACGTTTTTCAGTACTTTTAGCATTTAGGGTTTTTAGTACTACTTACTGCCAAGCATGTGACATCGTATCAGCTCTAGGCTATACAGTTCCCTAGACAGTAGATAAGCACTACTAAAATACCATTTGAACATGGTGCTTGATGTACACGGTTTAAGTACCTAATCGCTACTGTGTTCAATAGTTTAATAAACTTTGGAAAAAAAGAAAAAAACAAAAACAAAACCAACAAAACAAACACTGCTGTGTAAAGCTAAGATCTCTTTCACAGCACACTCTGGGGAAATAAGTTGCCCCAAAGTTTATTTTGTTACTTTCTTTTCTAATATTTATGGTTTAGTGTGGTTTATTTCAATTTTAATTGTCACCAAATGAGCATTTACGTACAAGGCATAGCAGCTCAGCAAAGAACACAGGAAATATTTCCATAGGTTGGAAGGGATCTCTAGAGGTCACCATGAAGCTGAGCTGCACTCCAGCCTCATGCCCAACCTGGCCAAGTCATGGTCTGGGCTCAGGAGGCAGCACCAGCCAGATGTGGCACTGAGCACACGGCTCTGTCAGAAAGCATACAGATGGTCACAGGTGTGCTTTTTATAAATCATATACAGCTAAAGCATTCTAATAGTCTTCCACTGTCTCTAGGGAAAAAAACAAAAAAAGGTCAAACTTTTTTTCTCTCTATTGCTAGCACTACCTCTAGAAACTGTTTTGTAATAGCAAACCTCAAAACGCTTCTCTGAGCTACTACTTAGGGAAGTCAGATATTGTGGATTTTACCTTCTCTTTCAGCTCAGCAAGTTTCAAATTCTAGTTTTGAAATTATAGTAATGTTGGGTATTTATATTCAAAAAAGGGAAGCCTGGCTCCACACATTTTAAGCTAACAGAGCCATGAAAGAAAATAAGGCTAAAAAGCCTTTGTTATTAGTTTAAAAAAATACACTTTAAAACAAATTAACTTTATCTCCCAAATGAAACACCACGAATAAGCTAAGAGGTAGAAGAATGTTAAACAAAAGATTCAGTATTTTTCTTTTAAGAGGAAGTCCAAATACTTGTATCAAGCTGATTAAAAACCTTTCCAGTGTGTTTTAATAACTAGAACGTTTTTTGGTTATGTTTTGGTTTGGTTTTTAATCATTGCTAGTTTTGCTGAAAAAGCTTACAACAATTTTTCAAACAGCTTAACTTAAAAATCAACTATTTTTTTAAAAAGTATGCAACCACCTTTTTGGTAAGGGAGCTCCAAAGAATATTTTTTTTAATGCAAAGGAACTTTCCTTTGAAAAGTCAACAAAGGATAAAGAAGATACCTTAAAGGAAAAAAAAAAAAAAAAAAAGGTACAAAACAGAAAAAACCCCGTTCTGAGAAGGTCAGAGAAGCAGAGACTTGGCTTGTCCAATACAATGAACCACAGTATCCAATTTCACCTACTGCCTTTTTCTTTTTCCTTTACTTCCATGTTTCATAATGGACTACTGTTAATACTTACATAGCACAAACACAGCAAATCTATCTTCACAATTACTCCACGTTCTAGAAAGACCAGAATGAAGGAGATTTTTTTTTCCATGCCTGGACAGACACCACCTGCAATACAACATCTTGCCGCAGTACTTGGGTATTTTTATCTCTGCCCAGGTAGAGTAATCCTTGAATGTATAATGAGTACATGGGAAGGTGGGGAATCTGTACAGGGTTGTTTTTCTATCACAGCTTCTTTCTTGTTCTCCAACAATGTGGTAACCCAGGCTACAAAAATAAATAAATAGTTTGCCCTGTAATCCTTATCTAAAGTTGGAATCATATCACAATTCTATTATTTTAAGAATTATTTAGATGGAGGAAACACAGTACCAACAACACTCACTAGTGATAAATTTCACAATCTCAGACAATAAGGTGCATTAAAATGCCTCTAACTTTTTGTATCTTCTTTTTTCTAACCTCATAATGCTTTATAGAGTTCCATAACACATACAAATTAATACAAGATTTTCTAAGATTTCGAGGGTTATGGTTTGTTGGGTTTGGGGTGTTCGTGGGTTTTTTGTGGTTTTGGGGTTGTTTTGCATTTTAGGCTTTTGTTGTTATTGTTTGGGGGCTTTTTGTTGGTTGTTTTTTGTTTTGGTTGGTTGGTTTGGGGGGCTTGGGGGTTTGGTTTTTGTTGTTGGTTTGGTTTTGCTTTTGTTGGTGGGATTTTGTTTTGATTTTTTAAAGGATAGCATAAGGCCATCATACAACATACCTTGTAAAAATCTTTCAGTCAGTAGCAATGAGGGAAAAATTTAAGATGTACACAGGACAGGTAAATAGTTTTTAAATAGAATTTTAAACATGAAATAAAAAAAAGAGGCATAAAACTATACAAAAGCCATATTACCCCATTTTAGTACAGTAATTAGCTCAAGGTCCTTTGATCTCTTATCACTGCGCAAAGAAATCAATCCATCTATTTGTTTTATTAAATGGGAGCCATGTTCATGTAAAGAAAGACAATTTCTATAAGGCTTTACAATTCCACATTTTGTGCCTTCTCAGTTCCCTTTTCTGTGGAATTTTGTGTTGTTACTCACTCTCCCTTAGACACCTACATGCTATTGCAAGAATACTATCTCAAAGCCCAGAAAACCCTTCCATGAGCACAGCCTAGGTTCTCAACTGATCCCGAAAAAGGACATTAGGATGTGACAATTCTATTCTACTTGGTTGTGTAAGGGTATTCTAATTGCTTTTCACACTCACCCTGAATAAATAATGATGGTTACCCTTCCTCACTTCAAATTTTTATACCCAACACAACTTTGCAGATGAGATCCAGAAAAACAAGTTCTTGCAGGAAATAAATAAATAAATATCTAAGTATATATACAGGAGGGGAAAGCTTATTTTACTAAGAAGCCCATCTTTCCTACATATAACAAATTGCTTTATTTAAATGTGAAAAATCTCACTATTATACATTCAAACACTTCTATGCTTAACCAAGCACGTGGTCACACAGTATGACCTGTATGCATCAAGAGGAGTAAGAATAAAACAAGCATGACTATGAAGAACTCTTGAGAAAAGCAAATTTCCTACTAGAAAAGAAAAAAGCAATTCCTCATACATGACATAATGAAGGAGAAGAGCTAGTGCCACAGAAGGATTGCCAGAATTAGGGAGTGCACATGTCGAAATCACTAGGTGAGAGAATCTTATTTTATTGTTCACCTACTTTTCTTTTTAGGCAATTAAACAAGGAAATTGAAAGCCCTCTTTCAATTCTGACCTCCTGCCCACCAAGGACAAAAAGTAAAAATCAGCAAAGTACATACACTTTTGCAGGTAAAATAAATTGCAGCTTGACTTAATGTGAAGCCATCAAGGAGATTTATAATTACTCTTCATATTTAAACCTTAACATTTTTCCAGTCTAAAGAACATTGCACCCTCAAAAATTCTATACCTCTTTTCTAACAGAATACAGTCTCATTACAGTTAACAGTCTCATTACTGTGTATTATTACAGTGAATATAAAAGAAAACTTTCAGATTGTATAAATTGCAAAAGGATTAGATTTGCAATAGTCAGCTTTCTAAGTACTGGTTTAAAGGCTTGCAAGGTGGCATACAATCATAGTAAACACTCACCTACTCATATATACTAGATATACATGGATTTTTTTTTTCTGTTTTTACTTGCATGTACCTTAATGAGCTGCCGGTCCAGCAGCAATTCTTTTCCTCAGTTATCTTCTTTACATAATTTCTCATCAACAGTTATGACTTAAGCCCTAAACAGTCAACACAAAATTAGCTAGTCTTTTACAATATTGAAGCTAATTAACACATTATGCAAGTACTTTTCAGTAAAGGCATGCATACTGTTACTAAAAGTGACCTTACGTGTGCACGACGCACAAGACTACTACAGTGGTGCCATTCATATCGGTAAGCAAAGTAACTCCCATCTGCATTTGCCTCGAATGTTCCTGAACTGATGTGAATTTAAATATTGTGGTAATTTACTCTTAAATGAGACTGAAATAATAAAGTTAATCCTGTGTGCACCTTGTTCTCATTCAAAGTCCTAAGCCTTTGGAAACAGATGCTATATTATTCAGACTTCAAGACTGTTCTTTTTTGACAGCACTGTTACTATATGGGAAGTTGCAGAAAACAAACCTGTTCAGTCAACTAGATCAATCGTTCATCAATACATACTTGTAAGTGATATTTGACATCAGTATATACTAAAAAGGGAAAAAAAAAAACAACATGCAGACAAAAAAAACAACACACCCACCCCCACAACCACATAAACCACAATAAAACTAAAAACAACCCACAAAAAAGAGCCTACAGAAGCAAATTTTACACACAAGCTGTCATCAAAACTTGTTTTTTAAACTGCAGACAGTAAGCATCATTTTCCACATCTTTATAAATACAGAATCAGACATATCAGAATTGATTTGCAAAAGGTCAATTAACAGGTCAGGGGCCAAACCAGGTCTGCAGGTTTTTTTGAAGCTTCTCGAGCAGAAGGAGCATTATTTAATTCAATGTAATGATTTCAACAACTAGCCAACAAATATATTGACATTTCAACCAGTAACTAAGATGTGAAAGGATCATCTCTATCCAATTACAGAGTTGTCCAATAATATTGAAAACTTTGCTTTAAATGAAGTTCAAGCAATGCAAGATACAGAACAATCTGCCTGGATTTGTGGCTCTTCCAATCATACCAGAAAGTCATAGGTTTCTTCCTCTTGAGAGGAAGATATCTGATAGGCATAGAGGATTTATTTGAAAAATGGGAATTTTGTGCTTTTCACTACACTGTTTTTCAGGTTGTGCATTTTACTGTAGATTCTTGAGAAGAGCTGAGTTAGCAGCTGGTTTTGTCTGATAAATGATATTCAGAATAATTAGAGTTTTCAGTTTACAACTCCTGTACCTTTATAAACCGAGATAAATAACCAGTGTGCAATCAGATAAATAGGGACATATATGAATAATTCTATATGGTAACATTTGAATTATACCAACACATAGATATGTGTGTTGGTATAATTTTATATAATGCTGTTTTCTATCATTCTTTTTCAGACAAAATTCCCCAGACATCTTGTAATGCTGAGGAAGTTCTATTGAATAAACATTTATTTACATTAATAACATGCTTAAGGTGGACTGAACAGTATTATTGGAAAGTTATTAATGTAGTTAAACTCTACTCCTATTACACAGGGTCTGTACAGAATATAGGCCTTCAGCAGAGTAAACAAATTTGTTTTTTCTTAAAAAAAAAAGGAAAAAATATAAAGTATTCAAATTTCAAGCACTTGGGAAGACAAATACAAAAGTCAGAATTATGTCATTACCAATACAGAGTTAAATTTCCTGAACTGAAATTTACACTTCTTAGCGCATAATTTCCTCTGAATTTTAGCTCTTGGACAAAGTTTAGAAATGATGTGGTACTCATGCATTTTGAAAATAACAAACTTAACTTTCTAACTATGGTGTATATATTTTTAATGTGAAAATTATTCATTTAATAGATTTGATTAAACATTATTACCAAAATGCAGGTATTGACTGTATTTCATACAAACATACTCTCCAATTTTACTGAGCTACAGAGAGGAAAAAAAAAAACACACAAAACCAAAAGCACCAAAAACTACCACATCACTTTCTTCACTCGTTCTATTTTGCTCCCAACACATTCCATTCCTGCTACTGAGCTCCTCCCGCAATTTGTACCATCAGAAAGATGCTGTGACACTTGCCTCCCCTACTATGACACAAGATTTCCATTTAAGTTTGGAGGGAATCCTGTTTCACCTGCCCCCACGCTTCCTGAACACACCATCCAAGGTACAACCAAGTACATTGGCTGCTACTGAGGAAACAACCACCTTCTCTTTCCAACAATGTTCACAGCATGTAAGGTACACCAGTAGATTCCTGATCTCTTTATTCTTCCTTTTAAAGGTTCAAACATCATAGCTTAATGAAAATATGATTTTAGGAACAGCACTTGTATTTGCATAACCTTCCCCCATTCTTATGTATTAGAGTGTTATTAAGCCATTACTCATTTTATTTCTGTATATTTTTCTCCAGCTGACCAGATCTTCACTGCATCATTATTATTACATTTGCTCAAGGCACTGAAAAAATACATGAATGATAAAAATTTCCAGAGGAAAAAAGCAATGGCTATAAACGAGTGGGAGAACAGGGAAGGACAGCGAAAGTACACATAGAAAATACATTTCTATGCTAATTGCAATAGACAGAAATAATCAGCTGCCCATAGAAGGATAAAGAAAATTGTCTGATTCCAAATTTAACTGCATTTGACATTTGTGAATTTGACTCTGCAATGAGTTTTATTGGTTGGATCTCACTTGGAAGAAAACCAGGTAAGGTCAGTCTGAAGGATTATGGGGAAAAAGTAACGCAGAACTATGGTTACGTGGAAAACGCATAGTGAGAAAGAAGTACCAGGGTGCAAAAAAAAAAATAAGGGAAAGAAGAAAATGTTTGCAAAATTGAAAATTACCAATATTAGCATAGGATATCACTTTGTATTCAAAGCATAGGAAGAATTAGCTCTCTGACACGAAAAGGTTCAATTTCACTTGCCAGCACAATTTCATAAGGAGATTTAATCCCAATTACAGATACCAAATATCAACAGCAGAAATAAGAGGGTTTCTATCAATTTTGTAGTTATTCAGGACTGTTACAGGAAACCATTTATCCTTCCATTAGCGAAAGAAGTCTTATTTTTAAAATGTATTAAACTTAATGCCATGTAGCTCTCAGAGTTGATCCATTCCATGTACTTTACTTCCATATCCTTTTGGTAGTGCTGTTTTTTTACCACCTGATCCTCTCTATACACTAAACAGTCTACAAAAAATGTTGTTCCTGATCCAAACAATTACAAAGCTTAGAAATTTAAGGAAAGAGGCAGTATATTGTAGGCTTGTTTTACACAGAACTGTTAGGCAAAGATGCCTCTGTTTGTGGGGAAGAATCCTCCTTGCAATTTAACTTTCAATTCAAAGCTGCTGGCATGCTGGATGAAATCCTACTGCTGCCACAAGTGCCAAATTTGCATGGGTGATATTACAGGTTAAGTTAATACCATGTTTAAGGCCTTCACCGAATTTTGGCCACCAAGATTACGTGACCTAAACAGACCATCAAGGAAGTTATCACAGACACAAGATAAGAAGCCAGATATATCTGAATCTCAGTCAGCTGCCTTGATTTTAATAAGAAAATTAAAATCTAAGTTGGCCAGCAGAAACCCTTCTGTTTTCTTTTATATTTTCCCCTCCTCCTACCACACAGTGTTTTTCATGGTAATCTCCAGCCAGATGTCAGAACTCATCTTTACTTTTACAGTGAAAGTGCATTGCAGTTGGTAATGACAGGTGGAAGCCTGAAGTGTGAAGTGAGTACTCAGAGTTGTTGGGTTTTTTTGTACCATGCCATCTATAATATTTTTCTTGTTGCACTTTATTGAATAAATGGCAGAAAACATTGTAAAAGGCACTATGTGTGTAGGGGGTAATAAATCTGTTGGATGCAGATAGTCAATGGCTGCAAGTCATAACATAAAGCTTTACTCTTAGCCTCCTACCAGCTTTCATTATCAGTGAAAATGTCTATTAATGTAATACGATAGTATCATGTACAAACAGTTCGGCAGTCATACATTTTGCACAGCTGTCATAAAATGATAGTCATTTAGCTTCAAGGTAAAGCTGAAGTTTGAATATTCCTGCTTTTCATCCTCAAAGCTTTGTCACTTTAGAAGATAATTATCTAATTTTGTGACCAATGATGTGTTCCCAACACATCAAATTTTAATACCCACAGTATGTAGATCTTTTTTTGTGTCTTCAAAATTAGTGACTTAGATAGCTTGAGACCAAGTCTTTGGACTATATTAAATAGCCAAACGTTAAAATATTACCTAAAAGAACAATAGGAACATTATACATTGTGGCCCTGACCAAAGTTTTTAGAATGCCTTCCAAACAGCATTTTCACAGAGTTTTTATCTAACAGGCTAGAGATGCTCTGACTGCATAATTTTAACTCCTGCTTTTTAGTAAAGCAAGTCAAATCCTTGTTTGTGTATAAAAGCATGAAGATCCTTGAGATCTACTGTAAAAGTAAAAACAAATGATAAGACATAAAAACTTCTACCAGCTGACAAATTATTTCCATACAACACTAAGTTCACTTAAGATACTGTGGCTGACAAAAATAGTACAAGAAAATAGCTAGTGAAGCAACTGAGGGCTAAAGGGTTTGGTTTGGCTCCAGATTAGAAGTAAATTTCCTGTGTTACAACGACAAATCAAACAAAAAAAAATCCAATTCATGCAATCAACATAGTAGAAATTACTCTTGAGACTTTGTAATTATGAGAACAGTTACATACTCCTATTGTGAGAACAAGAGTGTCTGTGGAAAAAAGTGCACTTGAATATTAAATAGCAGAGAGTTCAGTCTAAGAGCCTGTAACTGTAGTGCAAACTATTTTAAAAGAACAGGTCGGAAAAGAAAGTGTCAAGAAGGTGATGAAGCAAATAAAAGATGGTATAATATTGCCTATAACTGGGGCTTTAGAGAGGTCTGCCACGACAAAGTATCATGGCTTCCAATATCTACAAGGAGGTTAGAGGGAGGAAGAACCAAGACTATTTATGGAGGTGCACAGTAGAAGTGACAGCCAGCAGCCGTAAATTGGAGGTTCCAGCTTAAGTAACTTTTCATCCCAAGTCAAGCATTAGGCTTGGTTTTGAATATCAGACTCTAAGCAGCCCCAAGAAATCTGTTCTCATTTCAGCATTGACCTTCACTTTGAGCAGGAAGTTGAGTTGAAAGACTTTCTAAATCTTCGTCCAAAATGAATTATTCCACGATTGCAGAAATTATTAAGAAGAGTCTCATAGTGGAGGAGAGTAAGACAATTGTACAATGGGGGAAGACCAGACTTTTTTTTTGTCCAGAACCAGTTTTGCTGAGTCATTAGTACCAAACACAAAAGCCTCACTTATAAGAGTACAATTAGAATTTATAAATTCATTATTACTGTATTCAGAAAAACATTAATCAGAGAAGATCTACTCAACTTGCACATTACAGAGGAACAGTGTTAACATAAGGTACAATCTGCCAACTGCACGAAATTCAGGAAGCCTGTCAAATTTACCTTTTGAGTACTCCAGAGGAAAACATTTCATGAGGCCATTAGACACAAGTAATTTCCACCCTTCCCTAAAAACTACAAATACAGTTTCAAGAAGGAAACTACTGTCAGTCACACATACAAGTAAGCAACAGAGACCACACATTAAGCCCTGGTACACTGAATGAATCACACACAGAGACTTCTCATGTTATATCCCCAATCTTATAAACTAGATCATATCATCATATTCTTTGTTTTGTTAGTGGACCTGAGAACAACGTTTTCTTGCATCTTTTATTTCGTTAACTTGGGTGCTCCAAGATCTCAGAATCTAGTTTGAAGGATAAATAGTAATAACTATCTTTTTAAGTGCCTCCTGTACTGCAAACTGATTTACACAAAATATTTGCATCAATCTCAGAAGAAAACACTTCCTGCTAGAATACCTGCCCATTTTAAACCATAAAGATTCAAATATAAGATAAATAAGGTGGTTCAGAAAGGAGAAACAAAAGACAACATTTAAACAACATCAAATTAAAGAAGGCAAGAGCAACACACAGGAAAAGGAAGAAGTACTCTGACAAGGAGAACACCTTCTGTAATAATAATAGAAATTGTTTTGGTCACCTTAATGAAATTTTTTGGTTTAACTCTTTATGGTTCTTTCAGGAGTCTCAACAGAAAGAACAAATGGCTAGAAACAACCACCTGACACACACGTTTCAAATTAAGAGTCATTGCCAGAACCTATATACCTTGATGATTCCATCAAACCCATGGAACAGGCTCTACCTAAAACAGCAAAAATTCAGCATAAGTAGTGCTTAGGAAGAACTCTTCTCAACAGCATGAAGAGTTAAGAACAAACTTTACTAAATACCAACAATTGCTGATAGCAAAGCAATTAGAACATGCGGCAAGTACCTAAGGAAAGAATCAGTTTATATCTAATCAATTATTTCCTTCTCTCATTGGTACATAACACTGTCTTACGAGCCCTTGTGAAGCTCTGTTACCTATGTACTCATAAAGGGGAGGAAAAACAAACAAACAAACAAATAAAAAGTATTTTTTTAAAAAACAGATTACAACAACTAGCCAATCTGTACATCAATAATGACAGTTCTTGTTCATCTACTTTGGATATAGAGAACACATTTATTCTTCTTCCTGGATTTCTGCATGTGAAGACTGTTGCCATATTTCAAGTTTTTACTAATTTTGCTAAGGCACAGCTTGGTCCATGGCACTAAATCCCTGTCTAGTGAAACAGACCTTGTAGTTCTTCCTCTCTTCCCTCCCCCCTGCCCCATTTACATTTCTTCACATATTCTTCCTCAGTTTGCAAGGAAATAGATTGTTGTTGTTGTTTGGAGTTTTTTCCCATGCCAGTTTTCTACCTTATTTGAAGGTCTTTGTCTCTTTCACACAGCATATCTGTCTGCATCAGACATTGAAATAAGCGGTTTTTTGAATTCAGGACTGTCCCCCTCTGTCTGTACAGCACAAGAAACCTTAAAGAGTTTCTACAGTTCAGAACATTTCTTGTGTCATAAATATGGATTTAACATATGCTTAACCAAGTATGAGGCTTCCAGTTAATTCTTAGCTCTCAACATAGATTAAAGATAGCCACAACAGTTATTTTTACCAGAAAACATGGTAGAAACAGAAAGCAGGTAAAATGTGTCAGATTGGATGAATCTTTGAGGGCAAAATATTCCTTATCCCTTAGTATATTCACAGTAGCCACAAATATCAGAAACAGCAAGAACACCTGGAATCCGTGACCTCCTCTGATGACAACTTCTGTAAACCGGTGTCTTAACACATCTGTAACAGGTTACAATGGGTGGAGTTGATGGGGAAGGGGGGAGGATTAAAAAGAAAAATCTACCAGCCAATAGGGAGACCAGCAAGAATAACCCCTGCTTGCAATAATGCAAAAGGAAACACTGTAAAAAGCAACACAAGAGGAAAATTTGTGCTCCTAGCAAACAGGAAACATCAAATATAACAGGAAGACAGTGCAAGAGTTCAGTCTCTATGAAGGCATCTACACAAGATTGAAAACGTCTACTTACGTAGATTCTTCTAAAAGCAGAGGCAGCAATTCTGCCCATCTCTGCCTCCAAAACTCTTGCTAAGGTAATCTGCTCTCTCATAGGGCTTTAAAAGAGTCTTCTGGAAAAAACGCATTTTTCCTGTGTCAGGGATCTTCCAGGAAATAAATCTGAACCTCATGTGTCTGAAATGAAAATCGTACCTCTGTACAAAGCATCCAGCAAAGCATATTAAGTATTTCTGTCCTCCAACAAGCAATCACCTTTGCTGCCTCAACCACCATCTCCTTCCCAAAAATTGCCTGGCACTTGGTGTTGCTCAGGCACTCCAATTTTGAAGATACATTTAAAAAACACACACACATGTCACCAATAGGCTTGTCCAAGACTTTAATCCAGATAATTTCAAACATACAGTTAGGCACCTCATACTAACTTCACTATGAATTCAAATCTGTTTCTCCCTTCTCAAAGAGCACCAATGATGAAATAGCCTTATTTTACCTTTGCCCAGCTCAACAAATTATTTTCTTCTAAACTTGGCTTCTATCTACTGTCAACTTAAACCCAGCTCATTCAAGCAACCCAAGATGCTCTAGCTACTGCTAAGACCCTGCTAAAGACCACTTGAAGTCAACTCTGATACTGGAAGGATTTATGACAGTTTAATTCTTGTGCTCTGTATTCTACTGTCTATTTTATTCCCAGATTAAATTCGATATGCTGGTTGTAACATCTGTACACTCCTATGTGTCTGTCTCTCATGACCAATCACAATCTCCTCATGTCATATACCATCATCCTCAGAAACAGTGCAGTAGTTACCGGCTATAAGATGGATAACTCCATCTGTGAAGCCCTAGGAGATACGAAGGCAGGACTTTTTCAGTAAGTACCTGTCCTTGAAACTTACCACCTCTGGAAAGATTTCCAAGACCTTTCCCAACTTCTCTCCAACTAATATTTAGAAAAAAAAAAAAAAAACAAACAAACAAGCCACAAAAACACACACCAAAAAAAAAACTTTTTGCACAGTCTTGCTTTTTAAATACAACTCTTGCAATGATTTTGTCATTTACTCTAAAAATGCACTTAAGTTTTACAAATGAACTAAATAACAAATGAACTAAATAGGCTCACGAAAACACCCCCATAATTTTACAAAAGCATTATACATAAAAAAAACCAAAATGGAACTTCATGAGAACAACATATTAATCAAAGTATTTCATTAAGACCTTGTGTTGAAGCTTCTACAGCAACCTAAAATACAGTCTATCCTATCAATATATAATTTGTGTTGTACAATGTGTAACCACTTATTATCAGCAACAAAAAGTTGTACCCTACAGAACAGTAATGACATTTGAAAGTGTAGAGTATTGATTAGCAGTTGCTTAAAAGTGAATCACCGCTACAATGCGGCATCTATTCAGGGCTTTACATACCTTCACTGTCAAGATAATTTGCATGGAGACTGGCTCCTTTAACCTTGAAATGTAAGCATTTTCCAATACAGGATGTGAAGACAAACAACCATAAATGCATTAAGTAAGGGAATTGGCATTCATTTCCTTTCACGATCTGATGTTTTCCAGTTGGATTGTCCACTCAATAATTTCCATATTAAGACATTATTGAAAGTGTAATGCATGAATTATAAACTTACTGAAGCCATCTCATATTTCTATTCTTTATTAACAATAGAACATATTTAGTTTCCATAACACAAGTAAGAGGATCATGCTGTGCTTGCAAAACCCAGAAAGACACAGAAAATACTGCAAAATATAGAGTGCTGAAGAGCACGAATTCACCACGATTTAAAACAGGTTTTTTTCTTTTAGTTTAAGAAAAATATAAAACATTATTGATATTCAGGCTGATTTAGACTACATTTTAAAAACATTACCAACACCAAGAAATTATTACTCCTGCCATAACATTCAAACAGAAGATGAGAGTAGGACCATACATCATTCAAGATGCAGTTCTAACTTCACCAAAGGCAAAGAAAATTTTCCAATGCCGTCAGAGAAAGCAGAACTTCACTACAAGAAAGGAGAAAAAATTATTCTCCATTATCGAGAAAGAGAAAGCACGCTACTGGAAGTTGGATAGCACTGTGATACTTTCCTTTACAGATCAATACGCTACCTGAAAATTAGTATTGGACCCAGCAAGTTTTTTCCACCTAATACAATAGTAACATATGAATCTGTTTGATTATTCTTATCTTGAACAAAGAAAAATTACAATATCTATCCAAAAGAATTTACCTTTATGTCTGCAGATAATAACATTAAATACTTCAGCAAACATACTGAAAAGCTTTGTAATTAGTTCGGTATGGAGAATGACCTTGAGATTTATGTAACTCAAAGATCTGTAAGCTCTACATAATTTACCTGGCTGGTGCTTTTTGGGTTTGGGGGGAGTTGGTGGGTTTTGGTTTGTTGGGTGGGTTTTTTCCTTGTTTTTGTTGGGTGGGATGTTGTTGGTGTTGATTTGGGATTTTTGCAGGGAGTGGTCGTTTTAGTTTTTTCTTTTTTTAATCATAGTCATAAGTCTACAGTTTTCTGATCGTTTTTCTCCTAGTTTTGATAGAGACAAAAAAAAAGTATTTATTTTTGCAGTTTTAAAATTTCTCAGCAGGCAGAAGTTTAAATTGATACCTAAGAAACTAATCCACGTCTATACCTTAAACTGCACACCTCAATCTTACTGACCCTTCCTTCAAAGCAGTTATTCACCATGTCTCAAGCAAAGAAGAAACCGGCTGAAAAAAAGAAAAGCAATTAATGTCAAGACGATTGGGCTAAAATTCTAAGAATTTAAGTCACTATTATATGATTTAAAACTAAAGACAGATGTACTGCATGAATCAGATACACCAGCTGAATACTAATTGATCTAAAATCACCCTGTTATGTGAGTGTGGCACTGACATTTCCGTAGTTGTAAGAAACTCACAAGATACAGCACCAAATCTAGTCAGGTAAGTCAAAACACAATTCTGAACCTTTAAAAATAGGAATACTATACTGATTGAAAAACATGCTTTGAGAACTCCTAACACAATGAAGAATTAGCTGCAAGGAGTAGGCAGATGCAGCCTAGAGGCTGCTCGAGCCGATGGCAGCCGGAGCTCTCGCATCAGCAGAGACTCCCTTAGACACTTACATAAGAAAAACCCAAGAGCCTGAAACAAGCTTGTCTGCCCTAAGAAACCTGTATGGCAGAACTGATAAATAGAAGTTTCTTTGCAGTTAGATGCTGCTCCTACATTAGCAATAAAATAGTATCGACTAGTCAGGATCAAATCAAGAATTATCAAAGCTCAGAGTATTTAAAAAAAAAAAAAAAATAAGTAGCCTCTACAGAATCTGAGAAAGCATAGACTCCAGTGTATTTTTAGAGAGTCAGACACTCCATACATATTAGGAAAGCCTTACTGTGTAACAACAGTTCTTTTTAACATTAACAGCAGGCATATCACCTGTATTTTTTGCTTCCATTTCATTACTGCTATTATTTTGCAACAGCATGGAACTGAAAACATACTGTTATCATGGACACTGTAATGTGGACAGCAGCATTCCCCAAAGCCTGTTCCTCTAAAATTCTAATTGTAGCAGCTGAAGTGAAAAATACTTCCCTGGCACCTAACCCTTGCTTTGCATCTTATACAGCACAAACAAACAAAAAAAAACCCGACACCAAAACACAGAACTTTAAAGAAGTGTCAAGATTCATATAAGGAAAATATACAAGCATCTAAGAGACAATTAATATTTGAAGTAATTCTTAGGCCCCAGCAGTATTTGCTAACTAGGTGAAGAGTGTGCACGTCTCTACAGCAGCAGGAAGCTTCTTGTACGCTGCCAAATCTATATGACAGCTGTAAAACCTCCACAAACCAGGTAACTTAAAAATAATATTGTCCTATTTTCTTCTGTAGTGTTTTGAACATTGAACCATCTTTCTTCACTTTGAAAGCAAGTATTATAGTAGAACATTTAAAAGATATATTTTTAAGTGCTAATTTTGCTTATATGCTAGTCATAATTTCTAAAATTATTTAGTGAAATATTATTATTTTCTGAACTATTTACAGTGTCTGTATTTCATCTAAAGTCAATTTCAGGAAAAATCATATTTCCCCATATACTCTTAGGAGGCATTAACAACATACTTGGATAAGATCATCACAATGCAATAAAATAATACAACTTTCAGTTAAGGTAAGCAGTGTTTTTTAAAAAAAATAGTTTCAAAAAGTGTCAAAAATATTCTCACACATCATTTTGAAACTCAAGACGACAGCAATGATGGCTACTCATTTGGTGCTTACAGTATAGCAAGACTTAAGAATTGCTATAACTAAAATCAATATTCACAGTTACAACCTGGCAAAATTTTGCTTTACTGAGTATCTCACATAACTTAATTTGCTCAATGAAATTTTAGTATGGGTCAAATCACACAATGTGTAAAATATTTGGGCAGTAGAGAGTGTCAGCCATGCCTTGATTTCAAATGCATTCCTTCAGAAGTAGTGTTCACTATATATTCTAACAAAATGAATCAAGTAACCTTTACATTAATTTTTCATTTAGCAAGCCTTTATTAAACTAAATGGCACTACAAAGCCGTTGGTAATTGAGAAATCTATACTGCCAAGAAACATAATTATACGCACATTTATATCTTCATTTGTTTAATGATGTTTAATTCATAATCAGAAAATGCAGATTCCTCCAGTAATATTAGAAGTCAGACTCCTTCTAAAGGTGCAATCTTGACTTTAGGACATGGATTCGGGTCACCCAGAGCTCCCAGGAAATACCAAATAGATTCTCTATGCCTGCCTAGTGGGGAGGGAGTGGGGAAGGCGTTTGCATTGAAAGCTCTTACTGCCTCCATTATTATTATTATTATGACAACTTTTGCCACTGACTTTGCATGTTGAAAATACTTGCAAATCTTGAAGTTTTTTACCCACACAAGCTTACAGAAGAATATAGATGTTAACAATAAAAAAGATACACGTTAAAGTCATCTGTCCTCCAGGCTCATTTGCCATGATCGACAACAAGAAATAACAAGCTTAAAAAGGGCAGAGACATTTGGAATTTTAAATAAAAAGCACTAAAGATTTCCTAAAACTGCTGTAACCAAAAGGGAAAAAGAAAACATGAATAGGGGATGTGGCAGAGAAATAGAAATGCTCTAAATACCTGACAAATTTGTGTTTTGTCTTTCCTCTTTCATTCTATTATGAAATCGCATAACAAAGGAAACAAAACCAAAATAGCTTGAAATGAACATGCACTGCCTACCTTCAAAAACAGGAGCACAGGTTTGTTACTGAAATAAAAAGGATGCTGATGAAAAGGTAAAATGAATAGCTTCCAATTATCTACAATTATAACAACCAATAGGAAGAAATCTTTCTACTTCAGAGGGAAAAGATCCATTACAGAAGGGATGACAGCAGTATCTACTGTGAGGAGGAGAGGAATTATTAAGGATTTCATACTGATTCTTTGTGGATTTTAGTATCATTGCAACACAGAGAATATTCCATATTTTTCTAGTAAAAGTTAGACTGTCTGTGTCTGGTAGATTTAATTTTTAAAGCCATTTTAGTGCAAAAATGGCTGTGCATGGAACAGTTCCAAAGTTAAATATGGGTACCTGTTTGTTATGGCCCAATAAAAATTTAAAACCTTCTAATAATACTTGATTAAATACTAATCAAAACTGAAAGGTCCATCTGCTTTATAAATTCAAGGAGTTCGTACAAAAATGTGATTACATAAATCTATACAGACTTCAAAAAACATGAGCTAGAAGTATTATAAATACTGAACGTCCAGATTTCCAGATTAAAATAAAAGTTTGACCAATAAATTGAAGTGAAACCATTTAATGGCCTTGAAAGCTAGTAGGCAACTTGAAATATTTTTTCTTCTTAACAGCTCCATATTTTAGGTTAGTGAAGTCCATGTTTTGCAGCCCTGGGCATACAACACTGAAAAGACAAACACTGCTAAGAAACTCATATGACTTCAGTAATCATTAAGTCAGTTGTTTTCATTTTACATGGATAGTGCAAGTCTTTTATTTGGACTGCTACATGTACTGTCTGTTACGTAATTTCACACATATACAAGCCTTTCAAAATAAGTGCTACAAGCTAAAGGAATCATTTCCTTCATAAACAGACTGCCCCCCTAAAAAAAATTTTTAAAAAAAACAACAAACAATGTTACTCAGAACTAAAAACCACATCCAAATAAGCCAGCAGAAATTTAACATATGGGTTGAATGACTTTCTCTGTAGTCAGTGAATGTCTCAATGTTTTTCCATATTTCATTTTGAGGATCACATATTAAATACCGCAAAATCGCAGTCTTAAAATCTTTAACATATTCTGTTTAGTCCCTCATTATATTTTTTTTCAACAACTGCTGCAAAAATAAATTGTCTACAATACCAAACTTTACTGTAGGTTGCATATTTAAATTAGAGTAGACACAATTCCTGATATATACCTAATACTGAAATCTGCTTTCTCATTACCCTCTGCCCCAATTATGTAGACTTATACCAGTTCCTCAAGTTTTTGCAATACTTCAGTAGCTTATTATCCAGCTGTGCAGCTGAGCAAGAAGATAACCACATTCATTCCTCTTATCTGTAATGATGTAATACATCCCAGCACTGGGTTGAGATGATTGGGGGAATAATGGGATTGTAAAAACTGCAGAGATGACAAACAACAGTGCAGCCGCCTTCTCCTGATACAGTGAATTGTGTACATACAGCACAGGGTGAAAATAATACAATATGCACTAATTCTGCTCCTTGAATGAAGTTAACATTTTTCATGAGAAGCAGCTGTTTCTATACAGAAACATCATCACCACAATGCAGCAACCAGATTAAATATCCGCAATCTAGGCTGAAGCCTAGACTGCAAGAAATAAAAGTGTTGGAGTTTACTTTGTAATGATAATAAAAAATAATCCAAAAAGAAAAATATTAGTAAAATCAAGGACTCTCCAGATAGTGCAGTGCAATGTAAAGAGTCATCAGGGACTAGTAAGCAATACAAAAATAGATCTTGGACCAAAGCATGTTCAGCACTGCTTTGCTATTCATTTAAAAACAAAATCTGCCTCCATTTTCTCTGTTAAAACCTTCCTTATTACAACTGAAGAGATTCTTACCTTCTGCAGGAGCTGGGAACCCGAGTACTTGGCTGCAATAGATTTGATCTCCCCACCAAATGCCGAGGCCCAGAGCTTTACACTGTGAAGAAAAAAAAAATGAAACAGGAAGAAATGTAATACACATGTCATAGCAAGCAACACAGACTGTAACAGCTTCAGCTGCACTCAGAAGGATCCTAGCAATTTTGCATTAAAGAGCTCACTAAGGAACATAAGCACAGCAAAAGATGAGCAAAGCTCTTCAAGTATAGGCACAAACTAGATGCTGTGCTCAGGTAAGGCCTCTGATACGAAACTACCCAACCTGCACTGTTTAAATTTAAAGAGTCAACTTGCACAGAAACATGCGTTTGCACAATATAGCACACATGGTCACTGAACGGAAAATAAACAGATACAATGGCAGAACTGTTCTGAATGATAAATTCTCACATGAGAAGGAGTTAATATAACAGCATCAACTTTAGTAAATACAAGCACTTAAGCTAAGACTCTGTGGCCACATACTGCACCAACACCTGCTCCTACAATAGAATTAAAGTACCGCTGAGCACATTATAGACTACCACTTTAAACACAGTTGACAGAGGAGCAAAGGTGCCTTGAACAGTCAAATATCTGCAATACAGAAAGATAAGAACTTGAGCAGTCAAGTTCTCATCCTTTAACATGGTCCTGAGAGCAAGAGCATGAAAGCACTTACACAGACAAGGGAATCTGCTGCTCCGATCCAACCACATCCACTAAGGCTGTGTTAAAAGCTGTCCAGAAGACAAAGAAAACCCCCCCAAAAGCCCGAAGAAGATTCAGATTCTCTGGCATTGTGCCTCTCTGTGCCTGGAAAGATTTGGGGAAATTCAAGTAAAGCGAATTCGGCAGCAGTGGGGTTTTGCTTCTAAAGCCTCTCCCCACCCTTACCCTCTCCACTAGAACAACACTGGAAGAAATCACAGCTCCATCCTCATCCCTCCAAAGAAGGACCCTCTCTGTGTAATGGAAAAAGAGGACCAGAAGCGAAGCTCTAATGACTTGAAAACTATTGTGTCCCTGGTAACAGCAAAGCGTTTTCCAGCACCACTGCAGCCACTTGCATGTAGTTCTTTACAACTCCGCAGTCAGCAGTGTGCTGGAGTTACTTCAGTGACCTACTGCTGCTCCAAAGTGCCCTTAGCAGCAAGAAAGCAGACTATTGATTCCAACTGGGGAGGCTGTCTTCTCGCAATTACTGCTCACTTTGCAAATGGAAAGCTGCCTAGAGTTCTCCTTTCCCTCGCCGGTAACCTCCAGCCTTCATCCCAGATCAAGTCACCCAGTGCACTGGTTCAGCGGAGCAGGAGCAGCAACCTTTTAACGGGATAGCGCAGAGGCAGAGAGGCAGGCACAGGAGGAGCTGGACCAGAGGGAGGGTGCCTGTGAATGGCAAAAGCAGAGAAAGTCTGGAGGAGCTGAAAGTGTAGTTGAGCCCTTCCAGGAAGGCGAGAAGAGAGCGCTGCACATTGCCGGGGGCTGAGCGAGGGAGGGCTCGGCTGGGCTGGCAGGGCGGGGGGCCGTGCACACCCACCGGCGCCTCGGCCAATTCAGGCAGGGCACCGCGGCATGACAAGCATCTGTCACACAGCCCGGAGAGGCACCGGATGGCCGGAGCTCAGCCCTCGGCGTCGGGAGCGCCCAGCAGCCCGGCCGCGGAGCCGCGTCGAGCCGGGCGGAGCAGCCGGGGTAGGAGAGGAGCGGAGCGGCCCCGCCGAGCCAGCATCGCTGAGCGGCGGCTCCCGGAGCGAGTCCCGGGTTTTGGTCGGGCTGGCACATTTAATTGAGGCAGAGATAGCACGTCCTTGTGCATAAAGGCACGTTCGCTGCTTCCTCCCACGCCCGAGCGCTGCAGCGAGTCGCTATCTGAGAGATCGGGACCAGCAAAGGCTTATGAATTAAAAGAAATGCAGCATAAGTAAATCAATGTGGGCTAACGGACTCAAGCCTCTGAATAAATTATTAATTTGTGCTCATAGAAGAATCCTCTTGATACAGCAGATACAGGATTACAAGCTCCTCCACAGAGAGAGCAGCATGGGGAACAGGAGGGATTGGTCCAGGTATTTTTGTTGTTCCATTTTTAAATCTACCCTCTCTCCTTTTGCTTTTATTCTTCTCCCTCTGTCTGTTTCTCACCTTCTTCTCCACTAAATGCACAGACTTAAAATAGCAATTGAACTTTAATGTAAATAAGTATGGCAAGACCTGGAGATGATCTGAGCACGGGCTGAGTCATCCTTGCATCATACGATATAGCTCCAGCATCTGCTCCAGAATTCTAGTTTCTTCTCCCTGTAGTTAGAATTAACACCTCAACATATTCACTTTGCCTTTGTATACTGTTCTTATCTTGTTTAACATTTTCTGTCTTGACGCTAGATAGGTAGTGCCTGCATTTTTTTCCATGTTAACATTTCTAAGAGCACTGAACAAATTGCTTTAAATATCAACACCCGACCGATAGAAGCTTTCTGCTTTCTCAGAAGAAACTATAAGTTTAAGGATAGAAAGACTACCCTAGGGAAATCGTATAGAACAGAGCAGCACGATACAGTGCAACTTTCACCACCCACTGGCCATCCCCAACAGGAACAGTCAAGAGATGGTATTTCTGTCTATATTATTACCTTCATACGAAAGCAAGAATGAGTTTTCTGAAAGGAGACACTTACTTTGTGTATTAATCAACCATTTTCAAAGTCCTATTATCTGTGCTGTTACTGAGGATTTTCTAAGCAGTATTTTAAATATGCTGCCATGTCACCAGGTGTTCCACCTACCTACAAGCAAAAATGTAAAAATGCACATGGCTGACTAACTGCACATAATAAATTATGCACCCCTTTGAACATAATATTATGTAAACAACAGTATATTTTCAAACCTAGAAATGAAACAGGAATAGTGGACTACCTCACTACTTGTGCTGTTTAGCTTTTTTATATGCTAAACAATGTCAGGAAGGAAATTCATAAGGCTAATTTTGTGGGACTCAAACTTCATTTATACATTAAGAAAAAAACCTTATCTGCTTCAAGTCAACACAGTGCACTGGTGACAAGTAACAGATTCAGTCTTTGAAGAATTACTGGAAATCCTGAAAACTTTTTGAAAATACGTAAAATGTGCCTGCAGTCAATAGTTCTGAGAAATTTAACGTATTAAAATCATCACAAATTATTGGCAAGGTGGTAAAGTTACTCGTCAGACCTTGACTTTATTTACATTTATTAGACACTCAATACCGTATCAGATCAATAATTTATACATTTGGCACGTATAACTGGACACTCACAGTTGTTTTACATAGAAAACATATTTCTACTCTTGCTAGTCTCAAAAACAGTCACTTAAATTTATACCTGACAGTACAAGAATGGCAACCTCCTTTTGTGTTAACCAACATTTGTATGCATTATACCATAGAGTGCTTTCAGCATCTTTCATTAATGCAAATCAGTTAAGTTCATGCAGTTATTTAGTTCTTCTCAATAATTCAGTAAATGGAAAGCAAACCTACACTGTAACAGTGGTTTAACACCTACAAACTGTACATATAAACCACGAGAAGTGACAACACTTTCTGTCAAGCTATTGCAGCCTGGCCTGACCCACTACTGACTATTCCTGCCACACAGATCACTACAGCCCAGACACCAGGTTCAAAACTCATGTTGCCATTTCCCCCACGTTTTCCTCATGAGGAGGTTGCAGCAACTTTCATTAAGTGGGTTTGTGTAAGGACCAAGGAAAATAAATAGAAAAAAGTAGTAAGTTCTACTGAAAGGTTTATGTCCTTTATATTGGGGATATAGCAGTATTCTTCATCATTTGGTACAGCCTTGTGATGTCCTGGAGCGATGTGAGAAATAAAGCTAAGTTTCAAAGCATCATAGTAACAAACTTATATTTTGGAAGTAAGTGGCATTTCTATCATTTCCTTATGCTGTTATAGATACCTGCCAAATCTGGAAGAATCTTTAAGTGCTGGTGCCACTAGAAAAATGTACACATAGAAAACTGATCAGAGAAGGAAAACGTTTATGTGCTTAGCAAATTTACGTTCTAAACCCAAAGTGCATTTTAGCAGCAAGTGCAGGTACGTTACACGCCAGCGAGTCTCAGAAGCAGAACTCATCATACAAGTGTATTAAGTTGGATCACCCTGCCCCCAGTCCTCATTTTTAAGGGATAAAAATGGCATCTAATCTCCTGCTGTGTCTTTGATTATCAAGTACGATGGCACATTTTAGTATCCCACAGAAAATGAAAGAAGCTGTTTTCCCCACGAAAGCAGAAATAAAATCTGGACACACAAATTATCAAGTGTTGTAATAGAAAGTCAGAGGCACGGTAAGAGAAAGTTGATGAATCCCCAAAGCTTTTGCAATGGACCACATTCAGGAAAAATAACGAAGGGACTGGGAGGAAAACAAAAGCAAACAAACCCCCCAAAGCCCCAAACAGGTCAAGGACAAAGGGTAACATGAGATGTGACACAAAGGCTGAAGTAGAGAACACAGACTAAGGCAAAGTCCCATACATAAATATATATAGTAACTTTACTTAATAAATGAATTCCATTGTTCTTTCCCCTGTCTGTCTCCAGATATATTTACACGTACAAAAGGGTGCAGGAACAGGGTCACATTTGCATCAGAGTGTAGTTTGAGGTCTCTTCTGATCAGACATGTATCAAGCCCTAATAAAAATCAATCAAAAGGCATAGAGAGAAGAGACCATATGGTGCAGGGGAGAAGAGTAGGAGGAAATGATATAATTAACACAAATGTTTATTGTATTTCCTTTTTCAGATGCTTATCTACAATGAGTTCTAAACAGAAAGGAATAAATGTAGAAGGCTAAAATGCTAAAAGCCTTGCTGAAAATGCAAGCCACTTCCACTGGAAATTAATGTTAAAAAAAAAAAAAACAAAACGGAAACACATCGGTTTATCTATATTCCACATTTATTAGAAGATTCAGATACTGCAAAAATAGACAAGTCCAATTATGCTGCATGATGTGGTGTTAATACTTGTTTTGTAGTATATTCCCCAGCAATTCTAAATACTGAGGTTATAATCCTCAGATGTGTTCATCACAGTGCTTTGTTTGTTTGTTTGATTCAAGATATTAAAATGTCCATTTCTCTCCTTTTCCCTTTTCTGAAATACCTTTCTAAAAAATTATCCCTTGCATAAAAGCAGTGGGGGAGGGGAGAAAGAAGTTAGGGGATATAGCCACCTCTTGCAATAAACAATTTAATATAATGTCCTGTATGAAAATCTTTCCAGCTTTCAAGAACTGTATGCAACTTTTCCCTTACTTCTCTGCAAATATAATGTTTCACATACATTTCCACATGGAAAATGAAAACAGGAGAAGTAGAAGGATAACAAAAGTCATCACAGCTTCACAAAGCACTTTGAGATTGTCAGATGAAAGGCAAAATCTGAATGTTCAGGATTTATTATTCGGAAACAACCCGAGGGTGGAAGGATTCATCAAGTAGCGTTTGCGTGCTGTGAGAACACAGGGTCACTTGTTTCAAGTGAGCTGTACATCTGAGGAAGAGCAAGAGACTGCACATTAGATCTATTCTGTAGACACTCAACATATGTACATGTAATTTTCAAATTTTATGAAGGTTCCAAGTGTATAAATCTAAGTGGTTCATTGGTATTGGAATGCCTAGTTAGTGACCGATTCCAACCCACTTAAAACACAAACTGAGGTCAAGTAACATTACTCACTGGATTAAATTAACACAATTTCACACAATGGGTGTGAGCTAGTGACTTGTAGAAATAAAAATATTGCAAAAATTTTTAAGCATGTCAGTATCTTGTATGCAACTTTGTAATATTATCATCTTGTTTGTGGATACTGTTCAGGTCAAATCAAACACTAATATTTCAGTTGATGAGAATATTAAAGGTATATGTAACCTACGGTTGCAGATACTCAAAATCAGTTACATGAGAACAAATAAAATCTCTAAAGATGTAAAAAAAAAAAAAAAAAAAAAAAAAATTACTATAACTCCACAATCAATATGTTGTGAGTACAGAATTTTAGGTTACTGCTGTGTTATCTTTAGCACACTTTGGCACCAAATAAACCTTACAGTTTGCCATAAACCCCCAAGGAATGAATGGTTAATTTAGCTTTTACAAAGCCTATGTTCAGCTGGCTTTAGCATCTCCACAAGGAGTTAAAATGTAAAAGAGCAAAGCATTATCACATCCCAGCCTATGAGAGCTCACACTGCATGGTAAGCGAGAGTGCTTTAAGCTAATGATGTTTATAGCTAACCAAATCCAATTTCAGCAGTCCACTGTAGCTCTAGTCTGTTAGTGCCATTTTACATAAGCTTCATTTATTTTGAATTTTCAACTATTAAGACAAAGTCCGCATTTGGTTTCTTTCAAGTGTCATGCTAGGAAATGAACTCTTCTCTAAGCAAATAAATTACTTTTTTACTCCCAAGGCTAGTACTGGGTTGTAAATGTTAACACTTTCAATGCATTCAAAATACTTGAAAACCAAAGACAGGACCTAAAAAATGAGAAACTGTAATTGAGAGCTTTAACATAATGGACAGAATACTACAGAAACAAACAAACGTAAGACTCTTTCTCTGATGATATAAACGAAGACTAAACATAACAACATGTTTAAGTGTTAATCTATTGCTCTGTATAACTGGGGGTTTCATTCTAGTGTATATCTATATATACACTAGGAACTGGGAACATACACCCAAACCTCTGAGGCTCTTTAACACACCCTTGTTGGAGCCCAGAATACAAATTTCAAAGGTTAGGAAAAGCATTGCTTTTACTGCAGCTTTCAGCAGGATTAATGACACATAAACACTGAGTACCAGAAATGATGTATGCAAGGCGGGAGAAAGAGTAGAACTGGGATTGAGCAGACTCCTTCAAAAAAGAGCTCCTCTTGCATCGATAGATGAAGTGTCATCTATTGACTCATCGTCAGTGAGGTTAAGTATCCAACCTCCCAGCTGAAAGCAACCTGCAAAACTTTAGACTAACATTTAATTATTTTCAAAATACTGTCCTTATTGCAAAGTTGAAAATATAACATACCTTCTGATCCAAGAAACAGTGCTATGTCAAGTAATTGTGTGAAGCCACCAAGTACTTCAGAGGCCTGTAACTGTGTCATTCTCCAAATAATTCCTGCATCACAAGGCTTGAATACTGGATTGAGAAACTGCTAGTTTAGTCAACATAGTGCTGCTTATACAATATCACAGAAAATGAGCTTTGTGTAACTCTATGGCAGCAGTTGTTAACATATAATCCGTTTCTGGCTCTATCACTTTGGTGAGTCTTGTTTATTTATCATGAACATTGACTGATCCTGCAAATCAAAGTTATCTTAAAAGGCTATTGGAAATAGTATATATTAAAAAACATGCACATTACAGTAATGAATTCCAGTAACTTGTTACAGAAAAAAATATATAGGTACATCAACATAAGAAGTCCCGAAGAGTGGGAGTATTAGACAGTCCTAAATGTCTCATCACAATTGCAGAGTAAGACCACCCAAAGATTATCAAAGTGCAAACAGTTTTCAATAAGACTAAAGCAATAATAGGAAGCACTAAATACATTTAAGCATGATTATGCTTAAAAGATGTAAAGTAAAAGCAAAATTGATACCCATAAATATACTAATAAGTGTTAAGTAAAATATTTGCCAGAGCATGCATTTACATTTTACCAGCTGTTAATCCATCATAGTGTCACTAACATTGCAAGAGACACAGTCAGAACTGCTATGCTCATTACTCTTTAATGTATCACTTCATTTTAAACAATAAGATTAACAAGTTCAGGCCATAATGCAGCCATCCTTCCTATGACTGTAAAAAAAAACCAAAAACAAACCAACCAACCACACCACAAACAACCCACCCACAAATGCTGGTTTACACTATGATTCTACTTACAAGCAACCAATATTAGATAAACTGTAGAAAATAAAAATTTAAAAAAAAAAAAAAAAAGGAGGGCTAAAATTCTGAGCCAAACCTGCTAGTATTACGTGCTATCCATCCCCAATGTCTTTGGCTACTTCTTTGTTTTGTGTCATGAAAACACTTTTGGTTAATCTTTGATTTGTTAATAATATAGGAACTAATGCACTAAATTTAGATAATGGATTTGATGTGCTATTTGATTAAAGGACAGTGATACCACCCCTTAACCCAAAGGTGGTGTTTTGTTAATAAATAATACATGCCATTTGTCAAAGACCTCTCAGATAAGCATAAAAAACAAAAAGAGTTTGTGCCATTCTCAGCCATTATTAGAAATAACTGTTTCCGTTTTAATGAAGGATTAACTACTTTTGCTAAACTCATATTTTTGGAATTAGTTGAGGGCTGCTGGAAAAAAAGCAAAACAACATCTTGTCAGTGTTTCACAGAAAAGCTTAAAAAATATATCAGGCCCCAAGAACCTTTCCTGAGCATTACACAACCTGATCCATGACTTGATCCTTGAAAACCAAGGCTTCCTATTTTTCCATGAATACATTTATCCCCAACTCCATCTTTTTTCCTGCAAACCTATTGCTGTGTCTCCACTTTCAGTTCTCACCTTTGTCTATTGCAAGTCCCACTTTTCCAGGCAACAGAATGGTTCTGCCCATTTTCTCACAAAAGCACATAAAATTCCCTAAATCATTTTCTGACTTCTTTGATTCCTAAATTCAATATTCCTATTCTTCTTTATAAATGTACTAAAAGATATTTTCATCCTACATACCTTTCTGACTCATACAGTCTGCTGCCCATAGTCCTACTGCTGGAGAAGAGAAAGCCTTTTAAATCACAGTCTATGCTCAATTCTACCTAAAATTACCATAAATCTAAACTGCAGAAGCTGCTCAGCCTCCAGAACAGGAGGTGTCAGAAATTCATGAAGTGCCTTCCTTATAACATGAACTATACTCATGTGATACTTGCCTAGTAGTTCAGTGTCAAAGCCGCAAGCTCGTACGAGTACCTCCCTGTTACCATCCATCACCAATCAAGCCTGCTGACCCACTCATCAGCGCCCTGGTAATTACTTTGGTTTTAATTTCTCACCAGGGAATCTCCACCTGAAGTGTCATCTACTTGCACTGTTTAAAATTCTCCTCCCAACCAGCTGTCCTAGGAAACTCCTCACTTTGTTTCAAGCTTGAAGATCTAAAGTCAGATCCTTTTAGTTGCCAAAGGAAAGCAATACTGTCAGCTTTTTGGTGTTAAGGAAAAGAATAATTGTCACTGCAAGACTTCACTGGCACTTCTTGTTAACAGGTTTGTAGTAGTAATCAGATGTAGAAGATAGGTCCATTTCTGGAGATGCTTCATATCCATATCTTTACACTTAATGCATTAACCAACATAAATACTTCAATGCATTTGTGTTGCAGATACTTTTGTAATCACAGTAATTATTTGACTGTTTATTGCTTCCCAGATTCAGAAAACAGAAAAGCTATGAGGAGATTGAAGAAGCACAAGACATCCCTGCTCTATACAAGTTTGTATAATGGTTCTTGGAATTACTACCTCTCCTATTCTTGGACCTACTCTGCCAAGAAGTGACTAAAAGCAAGTTTTAGGACAGGATAGAAATACATATATGGAGAGAGATATACCTGTCTGTCTATATATCTGTGTACATACACTACATACAGCACTGAGTGTAAAAGATCGGGGAGAACAAAGTTATAACTAAATTCCTTTTCTAGACATCTACTTTAGTTCAACACAAGCTATTCACATAAAGAAAATCATCACTGGAAATTATGGTATAGTATTTGTTACAAAGCTAATGAAGCTAGTCTGGTTAACCCATTGGTTAACCAAACTAATTACTCCTAGGCAAAGAAAACAGAGAGCTGACAAGCCGCAGATATCTGAAGAGCTAAGTTCTCAAAGAAATCAAGTAAACAAAAAGCTTCTAACAGTTTCCTGACACAATGTTCAAAGTTTCTCTGCATATAATGAGTTCACACCCAGCCTTGAACCTACTGATGCATGCAGTCAATACAACCCTTTAGCAAAGCTGCACAACCCCTTCGTACTAGCCTGGGTAACATCTGAGAACAGTTCTGTTGTCAGGGAACGGAGCACTCCACAACAGAAGACACTTCAGGCAGCGCTTCTTGGAACAGCACTTACTGCTTCAAGAAATACATAAGCCCAGGGAACTGCAGTAGTCAAAAGACAACACGTGTCATCTTCCTGGGCATCTTGCCTTAACTGTATTACCAAGAGAACTGGCACTTTACATTTTTAAGAATTGTAGATGAAGTGATTAGGGAATTATTTAGAAAAACTAGAGTGTCCTGATTGACCTTATTTACCACAATTAGCACAACACGCAGCACCCAGCACACTGCCACCCCCATCCCGAGACTGAAATCCAGAAGTGCACACACTTCAAAAATACAAATTGCCAGCGGGGAAAAGTAATAATCTCAAGGCTTGCATCATTTCACAGCCGAGTTGTTTGAAGACAGGCTAGCCATTACATAAAGCAGCTGCGTTATCTGGCTTTTTCTTTCATTCATTTGTAGACTTGAGTTGTTTTTCTAAGTCAGTTGAAACTATTTTCCTCATTACACATTTTTGTTCAATATGCAAGGAATTCTGTTATAGCAAAAAAACCACAAAGGTTTCCATTCTGTATATGTCAATATTTTAGAGACATTGTTAAATTGGAAGGCTGTTATGGTTCTCCAGATACATGACAGTATTGGCTGGGATTCACCATTACACAACAGAGAGGTCTGCCTTTGCAAACTCGTGCAATCTTCCTTTTCACAGAGCTGACTAACATTACTTCGTTGTGCATCTTGGTGTTACTGGACAATGTAAGGAGCAAAAACACTACCTTCTATTTGCAAAACAGAATAATTCAACAGTAATGAAAAAGTAAATTTTCACACATTTAGTTTTTAATGCCTAGGAAAAATGGGCTTCATATGACGCTATCTAAGTAGAAAAGCTTCATGAAAACACTACAGTCCAAGGAATAAGCATTGCCAAGTTTTGTGTTTTGTTTTGTTTTTGTTCTTTGTGGGTCTTTTTGTTTGGTTGGTTGGTTTTGCTTGGTGTTTTTGCGTTTTTTGTGGGGTTTTTTTGTTTGTTTTTCTCCATTTGGCTGGGTTTTTTCTGCATGCCAGCATCCAAAACTTCAGCAGAAAGCTGCAGTTAAATATGAGAAGATGGGATTTAAAACCATACTGTCAAACAAAAAAAACCACAAAAAAACAAACTCAGGTTAACAGGGATATCCTCTTAGTTCTTTAATAATTCATTCTTAATGATCCTTTACCAGCAAAAGACCTGCTCATAATTTTTGAACTGGAATGCACTTCTATTATTGAAATATTTTTATTAGCTCTGCACCAGTACTAACATATACACAGATAAGGGAAAAAATACTTAAAGCAAACCCTACAAAGTTTAGGATTTAGAAGGATGCTTCCTATGGTTTAGGTATCTTTTTGGTACTACCACAAACAGTTGTGCCTTTAGACTTTAATTTCTCCTCTTCTCCATCACATCGTCTTAATTCTCTCTTTCCTTTTGTTTAGGGGAATATGTTTCTTTTCCTTAAATTCCACCTCATTCACCTTCCATGACCTAGATGCTTAAAACAAACAAACAAAACCACAGAAAAAGAATAAAATAACACCAAATAGCTCTTCACTTGGTCTTCTGGCCTGCCATCACTGGTGAATATGCATTTCCAAACATTTAAAAGCATCACCTCCTTCCAGTGTCTAGGAATTTTGCTACTGAACGACTGAGCTGCTTGGAAAACAAAAAATAAAATGGGAAGTCTCTGATGAAAGGACCCTTCTCCACCTCTCTCCCAAGTAGATGTTTGAACAGTCAGGATTGTTCTCTCCAATTCAAATCGAATCAGATCAGGTTATAATAAAATGTTCTAAGTTGGAAGCTTAGAAGCCCTCCTCCTGATGGACACTGTTACATTGATTTAAAAAACAGTATTCTATGTAGGAGAAAAATATTCTGCAAAATCCATTACTACTCCAAAAGAGTTTCATACAGAGGTATTTACATAATGAACTGCAATTACTCACATTATATTTATCTAGTGGAGAATGAACCTATTGTGTGCAGTGAAACATATCTGTTCTGCACTAATACACGCACATAGTAAGTTACCTAGTGAAATAACACATCAATCACAGGTTAACACTAAGCCTGCACCCGTATAATGCCATTTCCAGTTCATTAAAGAAAAACAGCTGCAGAATTTGCAGTTGTGCCAGACTGTCAAGGCTCAGCAAGAGGTTAGGAAGAGATATGCAGTGAGCTCACAAGTTGTTTGTTGTGGGCAGGGAAACTCTTTCTATTGAATGTGCTGTAACAATGATCATCATAAGCTGTAAAGATTATGCACACGCTGTAAATATGCCTCCACTGGAGCAAAGCCCTGAGTTCCCAGCTAATAGGCATTGTAGCAACCCACCAACACAGACACTGAAGACCTGAATCTGAACCCTGCCAGGGAGAAATTATTTTCTTTGCTGACACCACAAGCCTGCATATGCATTTTAAAATTTAATGAAAACTTGACAGTGAAGAAATCTGCTCTTCCTACTCAGTTCAAAGTTCACAGGCTAAGTAAGGCTGGGTGAGCCTTCTGCTAGTGTGCATGCAACATTCAAAAATGCATGCAAAAGCTGCCAGCAAGATGGACCTGGATTTCTGGATTAGAAAGAATATGATCAGGTATTGTATGCATCTGAATATTGTCAGAGTTAGGTATGCACATTTTGATCCATCTTGGACTTCCAATAGTACATTCATAAATAAAGCATCATTCACTAGGGAGTACATGCAGATCAGATGCAGTTTCCTCTGTACCGCATCTTTGAGACTTTCTCCTCAAAAGAAAATATTGAAAGATTATGAAACCCTTTCATTTTACTTGAGACTGCACTTAAGTGCTCTGACACAGTAACAGTCAAGCCACTGTTAGACTGAACAGCAACAACCAGGTATGCTTAGACCTTCTATAGTATTTCTTAATTCTGTTCTTTAGTATTAACAAAGCCCATCTTTTAGCACCAATTTTCTTCTATGATGGTGTTTTAAATTGACATGATCTTTGCAGGGTATCTGTGTGGGTGCAGGAGGTCTTCACACACATAAAGACTCTTACACCTTGTTAAAGTGAGATTTTCTCTCCTCACATTTTAACAACTATTATACATACAACTGCAATCACAGCATTTCACAGCATTAAGGCACAGCCCACTTCCAGAGAGGCATGCTGGGGGATGAAGGAGTGGAGAAAAAACAGAGAAGTTAAGCACATGTTCTAGTCCAAAGCAAAGTGGAGTTCAAACAGCTGTAACCAGGGATCTTTAAAGTCAGGAACTCATGCTGTTAGTTCTATGCACACATCTATCAGGCAAAACCAAACCAGAAAAATATTAATCCAGCAACCACCTTTCTCCTTGTCAGTGGTCTTTAGTTTCCCTTTCCATGCTCCCCACCACAGCTGAGCAGATCCATGGGTTGGCTCTGCTCAACATGTCATATGCTGAGCAGGTCCTTTTCCTAACACCAGGTTTCTCAGGTATCTTCTCATCAGCAAGGGCAGGAACTCCACTTGCAGCTGTGCTCCACCTGCCTCTTTTCTCTACAATTCTGTACCTTCAGCTACCCCAATCTGAGAATTTAAGAGGTTGATTAAAGTATATTGAAATTACCTTTTTAACATCCACTTGAGATAACATAATAGGAATGTCAGTTTACTGTACCACAGAGCACATAATCTACCGAACTACAATAAAAGTGACACATTTCCTTCAGTCCTACAGTCCTTCAGTCCTACATTTTCAGTGTAAGAGTTCATCTTCACAGTACATTTCTTTTTTCTGGAAGTATTGACCAGCAGCAGACATTTGGACAGCAGAGAAGTGGTCAAGCAGAAAAAGCAACAGCAGTTGGGAACTGGCAAGCAAAAGTCCTTCTGATTTTACCTATTGTTTCATAAAATTAAAATGCAGCAGAATCACATTCTCAAACCCAGGATCTGCAAAGACAACAGTGTGCTTAAAGGAAATCAAACTAGTCAGTCTTCTCTTCCTTCCCTCAGCTACTCCTCTTTCAGGGGTTAAGAAACAGCTTTAAAATTTATAGATAAGCAATTATCTACTGAAATAAAAGTTAAGTTTTTATCTTAATGCCTTCAGTTAAAAAAAAAATCAAATTTCCTCAAAAAAAAGGTAAATTAAAAATCTATATAAGAAAAAAATAAAGCTCATATTGCATTTTTTGTCAACAATATTTTTCACTTTCATAATAAGAACTCATAGAATATCTAAAGCAAGTTCAACACCCCTGTTAAATAAATTCATCTTCCCACACAGGAAGACCAACAGAGTGAGAGACTGTTGTATTTGACAAAGAGGTTCGTACTGTCCCAGTCACCAGAGAATCCCTGACTCAGTTTTGTACTTTAAATTACAAGAGGAATGTTTTTGAGATAAAGTGTAAGAAAAGTCAGGAACCCAAATCTTTTTCTTTTCCTGTAAATTAGTGAAAAACTTAACATAGAGTAAAAACAATGAATGACACTAGAAAATAATTATATTCTAAAAAAAAAAAAAAAACCAAACCAAAAAAAAACAAACAGAATTTTGTCACAGTTGTGGAAAATAGGAGCTCAAATGGAAAAAACACAGTGCTAGGTGAGAAGGGAGCACAGTGCCCGAAGGCAGGCGACAGCTCACTGTCCCACCAGCTTCTGTGTAAAAACACACACTGAGAAAGAAAGAAAATAGATTTGAATGAGGTATATAAACATAAAACTTCTGAAGTAGTTTGACAACAGTTATTAGAGTCAGATGAGCTAAAGGTAGCAGTCCTAGGAGAGGAACAGCAAAGTACACATTTAACAATGACCAAGCTTAGTCATAAATAGTAATTAAATTCCAGACAAGCAGATGTGAAAGAAAAAGAACCATCACCCCCCTCCAACTATGACTTTAGTGGAGGCTGATGTGAAAAGCAGACTTTCCCTAACTTAAAACTGTAATTACAGAGTGTTCCCCTCACTGTGAGTCCTGACACACTCAATTTCTGTTTATCTACAGGTTGATACAATGTAGTTCTAGGACTTGAATATTTTCGTTGTTTAAGTCACACTGAATTGTGCAAGAGGAAACTCAAAATACAAGGTTTGAAAGAATAATATCCACTGTTAAATACATCCAAAAAAAAAAAAAAGTGCAACTGCATCATGCCTTACAGTGGTACTGGCAGGCATGCCTGCCATCCATGGGTAAAGACTACTGCCCGTAAAAAATAAAAAGTACTATTTTCTTACTATACCCTTGTGATTCTGATCACCAGGGGCATGTACACAAGTCCTCTGCAACAGCAAAAGAAAGCTAAATGCCACACAAAAATAGAGTTTAACTGCACTGTGCCACATACAATTCCAAGAGCTTCCATACAAGTTTTGGTGCTTGCAGACGCACAAACTAAGTTTTTGTGACACCGCAAGATACAAGTAAGATAAAATCTCTCTGCTGTTTAACAAGGCACTAGTACACAAGAGTGAGAACAAAGACTAGGTTGGTTTTTGTTGGTTTTTCATAACTAGAATTACCCTTTAAGAATTGCACTACAGATAAAAGAAAATTACTGCACACTGGAGTATGAGCTGCAACTCATTCATTACTGTGGATCTCAGATAACACTAGGACAAAGGATGTGAAAAGTTACTCATTGAATGGATACAGGACTGCATGCAAAAACTGCATAAAACCCAACTGCAGGCAGATATGTACTCTCAGCATCAGCAGGTGGCATTAGCAGAGCATATTTTAAAAGGTTTCTTAGCTGAAGCCTTAGGCTACTTTAAAAAGAATCTGACAACGATGTGTTAATTAAACTGGGAAGTGGCAAACAGTGATACTAGTAATAGTTACATGCCCACAGGAGGAAAATCAAATGTGTCAGTCTCTAAGGAATGGGCTGGTAAACCTTCAGACTGAGAAAAGCCTATTACTTATTAGTGGGAAATACACAGTACTTTTACTTCTGACACCTGAGTCCATTCAGGAGGGAATTACTCTAGAATGAGATTACAGAAAACAGAGAATAACCTACCAGTTAAACATGTGAACCAGGATGCTAAAAGAAGTAACAGGCCAAGATTAATACAGAGATAGTTAAGAAAAATGTATTATTGCTTAAGCAGGAGTTCACAGTATCCATAAAAAGGAAATATTAGTTAAAACTTGCAAGGCTTTGAAGCCACCAACTGAAATTTTACTTCTGAAAAACTTACCATTACAAGGTACCAATCCAAGCAAAACAGCACACTAAAAGAGTTATCTGATTCTTTTCACCAATCTCAGCTTTTATTTTGTGCCCAGTCACTATACTTGTTCTGTAATGATTACTGAGAGATTTAGTACAGACACCCTGGACTGGCCTAGAAAGACAACTTGTTCTTTCCTCACATTACCTGACATTTATTTCAAATTCTTTCAAGACCAAAGACTCAAAAGAGGTAGAAAAATGCATGCTCTATAGTAAATGTTTTCACACCTGTTCTGGGAGTGGATCAGAAAAAGGAAATGCAACACAATGTATATGCAAATAGGACAATCCTGTTAAACACAGAAACTGTCATCACATCAACACATATACATCTTCAAGACAGCACCTGTCCTACCGCACAGCTGATCTAGTAATGCATCAAGAGGAACAGCGGCACACAGTCCCCTACGGAGTCACCACAACCCAGTCCCTGACCACCCCCAGTCATCAGGGGAAAAAAAATAATTAAAAACTTATACCATATGAACCTTTGAGAAATGGCATTCAGGTCTTCAAGATATTGATTTGCTCTGTAAACCGTTTTGCATTTAAGCATCACTGTATTCATGCCAAGTGCCCATCTGCACTATAGGCTGATTTCCTTATTTTAAGGGTAGAGGTGTGGCCTATTTTTTGGAAGACTTTCCTGCTGATGTGTGCCAGGCAGATTAAGAAACATTCACTGAACTGGTTCCCCAAACAAAATCCTCACCACTGGGAATGGAAGACAATCATAGCTCAACCCTTCCAGAGCACTGTTCCTGGTGTGCAGAGAACCAAAACTGTCAATATCTAGGGAAATTTATTAATACCAAGAGCAACAATCAATCTGAAGATCAAGTAACAACAGCTAAACTTCACTTGAATGTTTTCTGCCAAATCCATATCATCTTCTGGCCCAGAGTACTGCATAAGACATGCTCAAAGCCTTTTTTTTTTTTTTAACTAAACCACAACTACACTCTTCCTACCCAATTTCCCACTTCACAGAACCAGTGTTGTTGATTTTTTTAAACCTCTGGATCCATCACTGATCTTTTGGCCCAAGATTCTTCTGTTCCTTTCCTACATGCTGCTACTTTATCAAATAATCTGTCCCTTACCTCCATCCTCTGTTCACTTTCTCTGTGGTACTTACCCCATACATTTTTCCCTTTTCTGCTTAGATGATATATTCAAAGAACCACAGAATCGTTGGGGTTGGAAGTGACCTCTGGGATCATCTAGTCCAACTCATCTGCTTTACCTGCTCAAGCAGGTAAAGAATCCATTTGGAAAATAAAACACTATTTTGGAAAAGCTTTGATCTCTCATCATTCACATGCTCCTCCCCATTTCAATCTGTTTCAGAACTTTTGTTTACTATAGCCACAAAAAAAATCCTCAGACAAAAGCAAAAACCACCCACCAAACACCAAACACCACACACAGCACACACAGAGTTCCTCACAGAATTTTAAGCTAACAAGCTGTTATATTCATATGCCATAATGGGAAAATTCCTCCTAAAATATAAAACACTTACAAAAACCACTATATACTTTTAAAAAGCTGTAAAGATTGGCTCATTCACTGCAAGCTTGGACAGCCTTGCAAACCATTACAATCACAAGTCATTACACTTAAATAAATACCTTTACATATCAGCTAGATACAAGTGCTGCTTGTTCATCACATTCTTCCTACCTAATGAGCAAGCCAAAGGGGTGGGGGGTACAAGACTTTGAAAACAGCTTGTTTGGGTATTAAGGATATATATATAGCTAGTTTGGGTTTAAATGAGTTATATATGTGCTTTTCTACATATAGTCTTTTCCAAAACTTATGGTTAGTGGACTCTAATTTAGCTTTATTAAACTATATAATGACAGAAGTTCTACTAGAACTCCAAAACCAGAACTATAAACTATGTTCTACATGTTATTAGAAATTGCTGACCAAAGGATGCTCAAAAGGACCTGCATCTACTGTAGCACATGATCCATTTTTATTTATGAAGCCTGCCTCAACAATCCCCTTGCTTTATTTGCAATAAAGGAAGAGGAAAACTTTAGTCTCAGATGAGGTAAGATTTTGTACAAGAAGATACATATTTATTGAAAACACACCTTTAACTGGAATAAATGACTTTGCCTTTCCCCAGCCTCCCACATTTTCACAGAACTGAAATATAATTTAATCATTAAACTGTCTCCACGGTGAAGTACTCAAGCAAGGCAATGCTTCAAACACCAATAGAAACCCAGAGGAAATTGAAAACAAAACACAAGAATATGTGCTACTTTTAATAAAGAATCTCTTACAGTTAAGGAAATATCTTCCTAACAAAGAGTTCTAGATTTAACGTAAGTCTTGATGGCAAAGACCTGTGTGTAATGCAATAATCAACTCTCCACACTTTTAAAGAACAGCAGGTTGACATCTGTCAGCAGTTCAACACTGAAATAAATAACAGCCAAGTAACTTGTCTTATTTTTGCCTATGCCTTTTCCACACCACACAAATAAGTCTGCTCTTCCTTTTGAAGATGACTCACAGCCATGCAATTGTGCATCAGTTTTGCAGGAGACTCAGGGCAAACAGCAGCTGGGAACACCACCAGAAGTGCAGTTTGATGGTGATGGGGTAAGATCAGCATAGGAGCAACAAGCTCATGCCATTCCTGTACACTCAAGACAAATTGCACTAATTCAAATCCTGTTCATCTGGAAATGTAACCTTGAGATTTCTCTGTTCTAGAATTGGGACCAAAAGGTAACTGGTGCTAGCCTGTACTTGCTAGTCAGAAAACCATTCCATCTGACCAGCATTGCTGCTAGAAGAGCATGATGCTGTATCTTCAAATTTGTATTATCATTAAAAAAAAATAAAAAATAAAAAAATCTACTTACTAGGCAGCAAAAATGATGGTTTTTATGTGCAGCATAGTTATAACATATGGATGAGGAAAGAAAGTTAGTTAGAGCAATTAAAGTGGCTAAATGAGTTAGAAGGTTGGATTCATGAGCAGTCAGAGGAAGCATACAATGAGATTTAGCTACAGTGTACATATATGCACCTGGTGACATAGCCCAGCTGCTTTAATTAGCCAAAAGTCACCCATTAGAAGACAATTTTAAAACAAAGAAACAAACAAATCACACCCTACCACAAGCTAACAAACTAGTCTACCAAATATCAGAGAAAACTGAATACTGGGGAGACAGATGGGGAACGCTCAGCTTTGGAGAAAGGAAGGCCACAGACAGAAGCGCAGAGCCAGGATTATCCCTGTGTGCTGCAGTCCTAGAGCAGATCTGGGGGTACTCGGCATCCTCCAGCAGCAGCAGAGGAAGATCAGCGCAATGCTGAACTAGGAACTGTTGTTTGAGACTGAGATCTTTCACATATATATGTATTTCTGAAGAAAATTGTAGCCTGTCTGTATACATTGTAGCATTTATAACAACTTAAGTCAGGCTGTTCTGGTTCAGGTTAAGACTTCCTGTAATCCTGGGGTCTACGTCCAACACTATCTACAAACAGGTGGTTAGTGAAGAATGACACCATCCTTTCACCAGACATTAGCTACAGCTTCCAACTCTGAATATGGCATGTTTCATTTAGATTTATACTTTACATACGCTTAGACTGACCAAATGCTGTAAAACTTTCTCAAGAGAGAACCGTTCAAGCGCTGATGACAAGCAGCGCTTCTCTCACATGACTCGTAACTTGCCGCATAATCTTCAAACATACTCTCTGGTAATATACTTTTCATAAAGTGTACAATAAACTTAGTAAAAGATCTTATTTTACTTAGTATACACAGAAAAACAGGCTAATTGAATAACTCTCTCATCTGGTCACTTCATACATTGCTCCACAATTTCTATTTCCCCCTCACTGTGCTATTTGAAGAACAAGACCTCTCATGTACTACTCCATATAAGAAAAAGACACTGCTGAAAATTTTGCAAAAAATGAAGAAACATCTAGCAGATAAAGAAAGTGCTATGTTATAAGATAAAATACTCGTGAGCATAATTATAAAACACTTTTCTGCTACCATGAACATAATTATAATTAATAACAGCTTCTTTCTTGAAGGGCCAATACATAAAATGATTATACTTCAAATAATGCAAATTCATGCAAGTTTTAAGCATTTATTTCCTTAATCCATCAGGTCCTTCTGGGAGTGCCTGTTTCTTTATCATGGCATGGGGTGCTAGCAACAGCATGTTGTAACACTGCAAGTTTTAAGTACAATCTGAGAAACAAGGGATATTTCCACTCTCCTATGCCACATTTAAACAAAAAACATACACATAATTATTCTGGATGCCTGCTGCCACATAAAAATGAGATACAATAAAAATTTCTCTGTAGTAATTCACCTTGCAAAGTATGAATACATTAATAGCACCCTCTAAAGCTTTCAAGGATGGCTAATTTTTAACACTTCCCTAGTAATTTTGATGTCTTTTTTTTCCCCTCACTTTCATCAGAATTTTCTTTCACTGTTAAGTCGCTGTTGCCCTCCACTCATTCATAGCCATTACAAATAAAATTATCAAACTTCATTCTTCACGAGTAAACCACTTATTCTGCTAAGAACAAACAGGTGAGGTGGCAGTACCATGTCTGAATAGCTAACAAAAGTGGTGGGGTAGAATTTCAGTAACTTAACAAGTGGATGGTGTAGGGCTGATAAGATGGCAACAGACGCTTAACAGCAGCTCACTTTGAAGGCATCATCCCCCAAAGGATGTCCAATTTATCTGTCTAGTTACAGAAAGGATTATTTTGTTATTGTCTCAGCAAAAGAGCTAAAAACAAAGAGAACTTATTCTAGTGCAGACATCACTGAGGTCCCAAAGCTTTGAGCCCCCAATGATCAAGCGAACAGTAGCTTCAGGATTTTCTTTTAGGTTATCAAGCTTGCTACTTCAACCCCACATGCCTTTTTTTTTTTTTTGTTTGAGGAACAACAGCCAAAGTTCCTTGGCAGGAAGTACTGGCCAGTGTCATCCAGAACATCAATCAACATCATCATAAAGGTCAGAGTCACCACACGCCAAGGCCCAGAAATTTTCCATGTCACTGGTGAGTGTTCTTTCACAACCCAAAAAGGTATTTCAATCAGAGGAACCAAAGCAAAGGTACCCACCAAAGCACCATTTCAAGTTTCAAGTATTCCCTCAGCTATTCCTTAGCACTCTGTGTCTAGGGAAAAAAATAAAAACACCCCAGCACCAGAACAAAATCTCACAGCAGCCACTTAATCAACTCCTAGTCCTCAAACATAACTGATATCATCTATGGGAATTTAAAGTACAGAAATCATTTTGAGTAACCCTCAAGAGAACAAAGGAGAATACACATAAATAAAAAGGTTTAGGAGGTATATCTTCATGAGCTACAGTTTGAAATACTCACTACCGTCTATTTAGATTACATTGTGGGTGCTTGACACTTCCACCCTCATTCCAGAATCTCTATTCCAATCTCTGCAAACCAAAATAGAGACAGTGGACATATTATCTAAGTAAGCCCACCTGATCATGCCATTTCTGGTAGTGGACAAAGAACTGCACATTCTCTTTAAAGTTTCCAGCAAAATAAGGAAACCTAGATTTAAGTGTGTTTTAACTAAATTTTTAAAAGGGTATATTCAGAAAGGTTTCTCTAATTCTTTTTCTCAAAGAAACAAGAATGCAAACAGCCTTACAGAAAGAAGGCTTCTGGAAGCAGATGACAACTGAAACAAAACAATCTGAGGCTTTAAGGCATGTACTCCTATCATGAACGAAACAAAGATCTACTCCTCACTCAAAGAAGGCGCACATAGCCTAGACAGGTAACACGCAGGAGCAAGAGCTGTTGATGATGGTACCAAAGGTAAAAATAAAATCAGAAATAACTTTTATGAGAGTTTGCATCCAAATAATACCACAAAGAGGGACCTTTGTTACAATTTCAATGAAAAGTAAGTTTATGGTGATATCGTATTTTTTGAAAGTTTAACATACTGCAAGTCTTCCAAAACGTTCACAGAATATATAGAAAACAAGTTAATAAAACAGATATTCTGTGTACCTGCATTAATTTACCATGCAAATTCTAGAGGCATCTTGAGGAGGTTTTTAGCTTTTTCAGACCAGATTCTGAAATGTTGTTCAAGCACCTAAAATTAGAGTTAGACATCTGCTAGAATTCTGAAAAGCATCTAGCACTTCAGATGCCTTACTTGGTGAGAACTGACTACAATTGCTTTCCACTCAAAACCAGCAGCCAGCATTTCCCACCCAACAGAGTAATAATTCTTATTCAATTCATCTTAAGTGTTACATAAAAACAATAATAGACTGTAAAGTCAATATCCATTTCCAAAACAATACAAACCACTTTCATTAATACCAGTGTATGTTCAAAACACATCTGAATAGCACTAAACACAAACCTTACTGGCCAATACTAACAGGCACACATATCCTGCGCATCCTGTACCCACATAACCCAGAAAAATACATTTATGCAGTCTTATGTCTTTTAGACAAGTAACTTTCAGTTAGGGTGTGAGGTGCTTCCAGAGCACATAATGACAGAACTACAAGCTTATTTTACAGTGGGTCAAATTCATGTTAACAAGACCTACCTCTGAGAAGGTTTTGGTTCATGATTTTACACTCCAATTTTGATTGGAAGTTTTACCAATTACAGAATTAGTTTAATTTGTTTGTAAAAAAAAAAAAAGAAGTTCATAATAATTGAAAAAGCATATCTTTTACAAATTCTATTAATTTACTTTTTTAATCAGTGCTTTATTGTTTAGCAACAGGACGCACATCTTCGCTATTGAACACCTCAGGGTCTTTCGTTTTCTACCACACCATCATATGTACTAGGAATGCTCCCCAAATGTAAGTTATTCTATATGTTCCCACTCTAGACTTTTTTTTTATCCTACTGTTTTCCAAAACAGCTGCCACTGATCACCATCAGATGCAGGTAGTGGAGCAGAAGAACCACTGCTCTGATCAGAGATGACAGTTTCTAGGTCAGCATTTTCACTAAAAGAGTAAGTCAAATGAGATCCAAAGACCAGACAGCAGCTGTTTCCACATTACACTGACCTGCACAGAAGTAGTGCATCCAACTTAATTATTTATTACTGGCTTACAAAGAAGATGACAAGAAAGCAATTGTGACTAGAGTTGACTAAACATTTAAAATAATTTTGCATTGCTGTTTATTTGGATCTTTAAAAGCACTTGCTACTATTCTCCTTTTTTCTCCTTTTCTATCCTCTTTATAGAAGACTAAAAGGTTAGAAAAATTAAGTCTCAAAATAGAAAAAGCAGACCTTGAATGCTCTAGTATTATTTGGAAAATGGAGTGTTGTATTCCACTACAGAAGATAGCACTTCAAATTTGAAAGGTCAGCTGCAAAGCTTGGCTTTAAAAGCAACTCACAACCACAACACCAGAGAACAGAAATAATACTTCCTGGGCCAGAGAACGAGAACAGGATCCTGCAGATGATTGTTTTCAGATAAAACTGATGACAGAGCCAAATAGTTCTTGATGCAGGCCTGCCCCATTTTAGTGAGAGAGTGTAAAGTCCCATTTCCCTGAAGACAGCAAGAACCCATTTCCCTGCTCATTGCCTGTGCTTCTTTCCCAACAGCTCCATGCACCCTACTCCTCTGCCCCAACAGCTGCAAGCTCCTAACATCACCCATCACAAACCGATTCCTCTTCTAACCAATACATGTTGCTGTTCTTGCTACACCCAGTCATTCCTCAGAGTCCTCAATTGTTTATATGTACATCATGAATGATAAGTAGAGGATCCAGCACAACAGTCTTGAGATGCTCCAGTCCAACCCCTTCCCCCATTTGTTCACAATAAAGTTCAAATGATGAAACAGATATGGAAACGGGAGCATTTTTCTTCAGTGAAATTCACAGACTGCAGGTCTGTTAGGTTGATTTTCCATCCCCCATCTACACCTAAGATATTCAGAGCATATTCAGGTAAATATGTTTATAATTATCTAATACAAAGTTTGTTTATAGTGGGAATAATTATTGCACAGTTAACAGTCTTTGTGCTTTGCAAAGTGATTCTGAATCCATCACCACTCACCCACTAAGCGTTGGTTAGATAATTACTACTGATTTATTAACGTTCCACCCCCCACCAAAAAAAAAAAAAAAAATTTAAAAAATGGGTAGCCCTATAGTAACTGAAAATTCTTGTGTATCATGATACAGTCTGCTGGAGCCTATTAACATATTCAGTGGTACTTGCAGACAGCATAACATTGCTCTGGAAATCCACACATTTCCCCCCCACCTTTTCATGTAGTTTCATTTGTGAGAAGGATCAAAGAATCAAGTCATTTTTGTCACCCCAACTCAATCAGGCAAGGAACTCTTTGAAGTGATCTTTTTTCTTTCTTATTTTCCTTTTTGTCCCCTCCCCCTCTCTTCATTAGGAAGAATCTTTCCAAAAACAGCCTGACATTCTGAAGGTTCATAATGCTAATTCTACAACAGGTGTGACATGTCCCTGAAAGCAATACTCTGATGGTTTATTTATGGGCTTTACTCTTTCCACTTAAGAAGAGACCTTGAATATGTTTTCATATGTCCAACATAGATTTAGAAATTCTAAAGGCAGCATCCATTCATCAAAAACACGAAAACTAAAGACAGGAGTTCAAATTAAAAAAATTGAAAAGCCATTTGTGGCTACAGCTTAAGGCTGTCATGGAAAGCAGCATATCAAAATACCTCCATTAATGATAGCCTTGCAAGCACTGCAAAGTTTAAAGCCTGTTACTAAGGTTCTTTTCTCTAGTAGGAGTTCAAACTACTGTGTAAAATAAGGTGAATGAGATGATAAAAAAAATTCAAAATGGTTTAATTTCAGACATCAAGAAACATAGCACTTTGTTCAGCAACACAAACGACACCACAATTTTCTCTTGACCCTTGATAACACAGAGAAATCAGGAATTATCATCCAAACCTGCAGGAGTCAGAAAATTCAATAACCACTGATAATCTGTGCCATTAGAGAAAGCTTAGTGAATCGCTGTGCTTGTCACTGAAGATTTTTTTGACATATTCCAATGCCCTCATTACAAAGAACATTGATAAGTGATATAATTAAAAAAAAAACAACCAACACACACACACACACAACCTTCCATTTGTAGTCTGATCATATTTTGAAACCTTATTTCTTAATTTTAAACAGGACCACTAAAACAAAAAGCTACCAGAGGACACTAAACAGACAACTAGCGCCTGTGGGCCAGGTAACATGCCCAAAATAGTCCAGAGCAAATCAAAAGAAGCAAGGAGGGAGAGGCACAGACAGGCAGCAGACACGCTTAAATGATACCTGAAGTAGCACATGCTTCTAGGTGTTACAGAGCAACTGCATAACTGAACAGCCTCCCTCCATTTTTCCAGCTCAGTGCCCCTTTCTAGATCAAGGAGAGTTGGTTGAGATTTATCCTGAATTGTTTGCCAGAGTTTATAGCACTGTAGAAACATCTGAATCACAAATCATTCAAAAGTACATTGGAGCTATTCAGTATATGCGATTTCAGAGCAGAAACTTTAACGAAAAATACAATATCATTTCTTTTAATAGCACTAATTTACATTCATGTAGCACTTCGAGGGGGCGAGGGGACACACACAAAAAATATCACAATTCTCTTATTTTTATCATCAGCTTGTAGACTTCAAAAATGAGGTAGAGCAATTTGCACAAAATCAGAAATAGAGGTAACTGAAAACCTGGAAGTGGAAGAAATAACATTAATGCTGCTCTCCCAAAACACAAGCCCACACTTGATTTCCTCCTATTTTCACTTACATCTTCTAAAAGACTCTTCAAACTTGCAGAGGAATTACTAATTTAAGTGCAATATTACAGAAGAGTTACCTTTGACTTCAAATTAAAGAGAACCCTCATAAAAATTACTATGTGGATTAATCTCTGAACTCTACACATTTTGGAAATAATAAAAACCAAGACCTATTCAAAACCCAGACCCCATATCATCTGGGAAGAAGCTCCACAGAGTATAAAACAATGGCAGGGATAAAAGGAACTAAAAGCTGCTATTGGAAGAGAAAAACAAGGCAGGCATCCAATTCCCTTGGCTTCATTTTCTGTGTAATGGACAAAATATATCACTTCAGTAATCTTGGCTCCATAGCTCTTGTGCCGTGCTTGGTTATTTTAGATTTCTTTTTAGATTACCTCCATCAAGATGCAGGAATTTAAAAGCAATTCTTCAATATCAATGTTTTTCCACCTCTCTCTTTCCTCATGGCAGACACAGGGTACCATGACCCAGTGCCACCAGCTCATAAAGACTGATGCTAATGGCAAATCTATTTCATTTAAACTGTTAATTCAGCTGCAAAAGGTAAGGCAGAAGGTCCCAGCTCTTGTTTTAGTTTTGCCTGCACATTTAAGATAGAAATCAGTAATGCATTTCAAGATGTCATCCAGTTACCCTTAAAGCTCCCCTTAAAGTTTGGAACAGCACCTATTCCAGTCAAAGAACAAATAGCTATTTGTAGGACAAGCAGTCTATGCACAACAGAAAATGTATATATAACATTTACATGTAGAATATAATATCATATATAAAATAGAACATTTATAGGTAACATATGTTCCATTATTATTTTTGTGAGCTATGGCAAGATGAGGACTTGACAACATAGGCAAGCTTCAAGAAGTCAAACATGACCAAATGATAGTTCCAGAAGCTGCTAGTCTAGAAATGGGTATCTTATATCAGACAGTTAAGCAAAAAAAGCCACCAAACAGAAGAGCTGCATGACACTACTGAAATACAATGTGAATATACTTAGTAGGGATCAAAGATTTTCTTATCCCCAGTCACTTAAACACAAATTATATTATTTAACTGCATTAAAAACAAAATATTTAAAAAAAAAAAAAAGTTTGGCTAAAAGGACATTGCATCATTTCTTTGCCTTTGTGCTTGTGAGGAACACAAGTTCAAAATACTGACAAGTAACATGTGGAACCAAGGAATGGAATACAGACAGATCAGGATCTTCTTTCAGAATGTCAGTAAGGGTTTTACTGTTCTGCTGTAAAGGTTCGAACAGCATTAATACACTAATATCAATGAAACTAAAAACTTGCAGATACTGCAAGAACTTGAGGATTATGTATTGTAATACCTCACCATGATATAAATCATGACGATGATAACTTAAAATGCATGTCAGTTGCACACACCAAGAGTAAAATACGGGTTCATCGTGATAAAGCCATAATAGACATTTTCAGCATCTGCGGTTGTATTTGTTTCAAATGAACAGTCCACTTCACACATGGTACTTATGAACTAAAACCTCCTTGTCTCTCACTACATTGTTCAATATTTGTTCTTTTTACTTCAGCATCATCTGCAAATTCTGTATTCATTGCCATAATTTCCAAGGATTTAACATAGAATATTACTATATTTGTTGCTTGGGTTTTGTTTGTTTGTTCTATACTGCCAATTTCAAGTTTAGATCTTCTGACTATCTTCTTTAATTATCACAGGTCTTGCATGATTCAACTTATACCATATTCAAGTTTGCATAAGATTGTAGTTTCCACGTATTAACCGATGACAAATTATGTGGAACTCCAAAAAAAAAAAAAAAAAAAGTCACAGTTTCTTTCTGTGATGGACTCAGGCCTGTTACTATCACACCATACAGTATGCAAACTAGAAACAGGAATATTGAGTAGACTTAATATCAAAAAATTTAATGTTGTATACATTTAAAAAAAAATTATAGAACTTCTTCTCAGTGAGGGTAACAGAGCACTGGAACAGGCTGCCCAGGGAGGTTGTGGAGTCTCCTTCCCTGGAGACATTCAAAGCCCGCCTGGACACATTCCTGTGCGACCTCACCTAGGCGTTCCTGCTCCAGCAGGGGGATTGGACTAGATGATCTTTTGAGGTCCCTTCCAATCCCAAACATACTGTGATACTGTGATATCAGCAGCTGTGGGACCTTTGAAATAATGTATTACAGCTATAGGCCATTGCTCCCTTCCTTACATTAAAAGTGGTGTCAAGTACTCAGGCTGCATACAGTTCTACAAAAGCTACTGTTTGTTACATTCGATCTTCACATATTAGTCTTAAAAAATCCCCAGAATCTATTTGAAGACATATCTTCTTTTTCCAGCCTTCTTTGTCTCAATTCTTTTTTACATACCCTCACTACAGAATTAAACCCCAATTATTATTAGCAGAGTTCTAACAAGCCAAGATTTCTCATCAGCACTGTGGAGCAAAGATGTCTGCCCACCACAGTGTGTGGATGTGTGTCTCCCATGTCTCATAAAGCTATGAAGGCTACTGGCACTGCAGAGGACTTGTTTAAAAAAAAAAATGCATGTAAATAAAAATGTAGCTAGCTATGTTCAAGGTCTTCAAGATGTTAATTATTATACAGGGGAAAAAAAACCTCTTCAATACCTAGGCAAATTGATAGTGCTGTTTGACAAGCTAAAACATTTTCCACATAACTCCCAGTAACAGCTTAGCTTTTACGAGTGACAATAAAAGAGCATATTGTAACCTTTTTATCCTACTTTCTTTTCAAAGAAAACTACAGCCCATAACACTTTTTCCTTCTTGCACTTTAAGAATTAAATATATATATATATATATATATGTATTTTTTCATCTTTGGTTAGTGTTGGTCTATAGACCTTCACTTATTAAAAAAGGAAAAAGACTGAAGTGTGTTTTATAAGCAGCAGAAAATTGGAAGCAATAGAATAAAACTAGCAAGTCATTTCCGCACCTGGGAAAGCATTATCCTGCTGTGCAATATGTGATGTTTCATGAAAAGGCTAGCTAATGGTTCCACTACTACAGGACTTGCTGTGTAATTTTCAAATATAAAAGTTCAGCCTGTCAACTTATGACTCATTATCAGTATTTCCTGTTTTCTTAAAAAAAAAAAAAAAAAAAAGTCCTTCGACAAGACAGCTCACCATACTTTCAGCACACACTCAACTATTCAAGCCCTGAAGCAGAACAAGAGTATCTTACTACGTCATAATTGAAAAGTCAGTGATATCTGTGGTTTACAGGTTTCCAGAACCACAAGCACTGAAGAGCAATCATCCTTAGAAAAAGGGGACTTGATAAATTCTTCATTACAATCATCCAAGAAAATCCATAGGTTTGAATAATACTAAATCCAATTCTTGAAATGACTGGTTGTACTCCAGATGGGCTTTCCTCTACTATTTTAAATATGTACAATGCCAGAGTTGATTTCTAGGTGAGTGTTCAAACTTTCTTTTCTGAGTAGTAAAGAAAAAAAAAAAAAAAAAACAAAAAAACCCCACGCATAAAAGACCCTGAAAGCGATTAAGGACTACACATGCATCAGGTGCTCCTACAGATAAGCATCATCTTTGTGCTTTACTGATCACTGTGAAGTAGGCTTTTCTTTTATCAAACTCAATTGTTTTATACTTTATGTTCTCCTGTACTCAATTGGAATAGAGTACAGGATTCCAGTATGATGAAAATATATCAACAAATTACATGTAGGATCCGCAAAAACCCAAACACTGGCAACAGACACAAATTACTTATTTTTAAATGAAGACTGAAACCATTCATCAGTACAGCTTGTCTAACCAACTCAGAAAAGGAAAAGCTGCAAGTAGGACAGGAGACAGTGCACCAAAGTCCGTATCATTCAAAATGCATACAGCTTTCACAATTAGAATAAACAGCCAAAAATCAGACTCTGCATTGAAATTAATAGACATTTTACTACATGCTATACAAACAAATAATGCACTACTGAGTCATTTAAAAGAATAATGAACAATGCTTTGAGGAATATACAGCCAGATTCAAAGATAAAACTAAGTATTTGAATGGATAATATTCTTATTTAATATCTACAAGCTATCAAATCAAGAGAGACACATCCATTTCTCATTTTAGGTGAAAATACTACAGTGCTGAAGGAGGTTAGAAATAAAGATGAACAAACCTTGACTTTCACTATTTAAATATAGTCTATGCATATTTCAGCACCACTGAAATGCTTCTTTAAACTGATTCTATTTTTAAAGTGATCTTTCATTTCTAAGAAATGAATTTTCATCTATGTATATTCACTTAAGCTATCTTCAACCACTTTGTTGCTGCAGTTTGTATAGAAAGCAAATTCTTTGAGGTAAATTAGAAAGGAAAAACCAGTGACATTCCACCCCCCCCCCAAAAAAAAACAAACACCACACAAAAAACCAAGCACCACCAAAGCATACATAGTAAAAGGAGAGGTAAGTAGATACAGAACCACATTAACTGCAAAGCTTGTTGAGAGTGTTGGTTTCTAAGTCACGTGGAAATCAACTTTTCCTTGCTCCATAAAAGAGCAGATACTGCGATTCTAGAAACTTGCCTATGACCCTTCAAGGACCTCCTACATAGGCACAGAGAGTATTGTTATTGCCCCAGAGACTGTGTCTTAATATTACTATTATATCGGCTGCTTAATGAAGTGGCTGGTGAGGCTAACAAATGACAACACAGTCGCAGGAAACAACCTACTGCTGCTACGATTGCTCTTCATAGCAATAGCACAGGTGTTTATAAGCACTTGTACAAAGTAGCCATGAAGTTCATGTAACTGAGAAGTCTTAAAGATGATTTTTCATCAGTAACCTCCTAATTGTTGAACAGAACTGGACAGTTGCATTAGTGAATTAAAAATATTCATACTTTCATTTTTATTCTTACAATTTAGCATATGGTACAATCTATTCTGTACCATACATTACCATCCTGGCAGAAATACCAATACATGGCTTTTCCTTTGTTTATGTTAAGACAGGGACATATGTTGGCATGTATTCCTAAAGTCATTTTCATAATTTAAGAAATCATTATTTTCCTATTTGTCTTCCTCCCCACAACCTGCAAGTCATTCTTTCATTTAATGAAAAATAAAGAGATGACAATGCAAGGGCTAGGGAAAATGAGAAAAAAACCAGCATACATAGGCAGGTTATCTGATATACTAAAATCAGAAAGCAGATAGATGTAAACTCAGTCACCACCAGTATCATATGCCCTCAGATTTTTATTTGAAGATCACGTAAGACATACACAGCATAAGCATGCCTGCAAACTCACTGCTGTTGGCTTGATGACCAGTCCTGAGTTCTGCAGCTGGCAGCTGCAGCAAGCTAACTGAGTCCAAGTCTGCAGCAAGCAGATTGTAATTTGGTCCCCAAGAGAACTGGGCAAGGGATGGCAAAGGTAATTCATACTTATCTAAGGACTGTGGTGAAATGCCAGGCATAAGCAAGGCATTATCAGACCTTCTTTGTTTTCAAATCCTTTTCTTTGCCCAGTCTGTATTGCTCAGTAAGTGAATCATAGCTTTGTTCTGAAGAAGCTTTAACTTCAAACTTTCTACAGCAGCCCAAAGTAAAATCTTGTAGGTACCAAGGTCACTAGACCACCTGATCACAAGTAAAGACACTAGTAAAGACAGGATGATTCAGCAATACAAGGAGTTAGATGATAATAACTGAACATAATAATTATGCAGCAATCCAGGCAGAATTGCCACCTCAGTAGGACCCAAACTATAACAAAACTTTCTAGGAGGAAACATAATTAATGGCAAATGGAGGGGGGAATAAGGGGAGCAGCTTACTGCACCAACTAAATTGGATGGCTTGTGATGATCTTGAAATCAACTTCATAACATTGACATTTTCTGACACTTGCAATTCAGATATGCATATGTCATACTGTAAACCCAAACATCACAAAAAGTGAGAGAAAAAAACACTTGTCTCCATACTGACACAAGAGAAAGTCCTGTAAACAACAGAAGTCTAACTTCAGCTCTCAAATCTTGCAATCCAACAAGATGCCACTGTGCAAAAGTTATTACTAGTAATCACAAGACAATTGTTTCATATCAGAAATCCAAGGAAGTAACTACATAATCACCTGGAAGGGGACTTAGACATTCAGAGGAAACATACCATATGAAAGCTTTGGAAGCAAAGAACAAAAAGGTTGCACAGGTCATTTTAGAGACCAGAAGGGCATTGACTGCTACTCAGAGAATAAGCACTTCCATGATTCAGCAGGAAAATTATAGGCAGGAAAGGAAGGACAAGATAACCTCTAACGGATTCTGATTTAAACCAAACAGCTTCTGAGGACTTACAAAGAAAATAGTAACAAGGAAGTTCATGCAGGTGCATTCTTGTCTAGATCTGTCATTTTCAGCTGTTTTCAACTAGACTCCCCCATACGGCAAATAAAGTCTGCTGACAGTAGCTGCTTTTTTCTCAGTCACCTTTCAAGCACTCTTTAAAAGTAGCCCACGGATTCCCAGCATCACTAGTCTATACACAAGTCCAGTGCTTTATGACTTGAGGTGTAAGGGGAAACCAAGCAAGTAGGTCCAGTTCCCACGCAGTGACTGTAGACAGAAATAGATGATGGAGACAAGAAATCCGGTATGGCTAATAAAAGATGCAAAAAGTGAGAAGTGTTGTATCATCAACCTTAATGCTCCTGCAATAACTTTTGAGAAAGTCTGACATGAAGCACACACCCACAATTAAAGAATAGTAATGCATTGAGTGCAATGGAGAAGCTCCCAAGACAGCCCATCCAGACAGGCACAGCATTTATACCAGTGTGGGCAACATCTTAACACTAGACCCAGAGCGAAGAACTGCTTAGCTGAGACCCAGCTCTGCACTGATATGCCTACATTGCTCCCCATAAAAATATGAGTAACAGCAGATTGGGAAACTCAGCATAGTCCTACCCTTAGACAAACAGCTTGGAATAAGTGTTTCTCGAATTACAGCTCCCTGCAGGGCCAGCACAGGAAAAGTTGCTCATAATATCCAGCCACAACCAAAAAAATATCAGAGGAAGGGAGGGGAAGGGCCAGGAGAGACAGAAGTCTATGGGGTAACATTTGACTTGAGACTGAAGTTACAAGCCTCTGTTCTTGCAAAATCTCAAAATGTTTTCCTATGCCTGATCTTGTCACTGATTTTACACTTCTGTCCTGCATAAATGCAAAGCACTGCCATTATAACCAGCACTTAGAAAGGCAATGATGCATTACTGGAAATTTCTCATAGCACACAATAACATCCAGTCTGCTCAACTTCAAAAAAATAATTTCTGCACCAGAACAGAAATATTAGGGGACAAAGACAATTAATCTCTCTCCTAACCTGCTCACACTACAGTACAACCTTCCTCTACCATTATATCAAAGGTGTTTGGGATTTGGTCTCGATTACCTTCCCACCCCCCCGCCCCTGCCCAGGGGAGGGGTGGTTTTGTTGTTGGGTTTTGTTTGGGTTTTGGGGGGGTGGCTTCAGATTCAAGCCAGGGGGTTGTTTTTTTCGGTTGGTTGGTTTTCTTGGGTTTTGTTGTTTGTTTGGTTTGGGTTTTTTTTACATTGTCAATCTTCAACTTCATAGGAACACAAAAACCCCACAGAAACCATAACTGGTTTTCACAGTATCATACTAATGGGCAAGCAGTAGCACATCCAGGCTGAACAGGAGTCAGGTGGACTGTACACCCACACAATAGATGAGAAGAGGAACATGTACCCACCCTCTTAGTACCTGGGCTGTTGTTTCTAAAGCACCTGAATCTAATGTGTTGATTGGTCCCAACTGGGGGAGATAATGAGGCACTCAATGAGGTCCACCTGTGTGGTGGTGGTTTTTAAAGCAACCACATAGTATTTGTTAAAAGATCTTTACTAGTTTGTATCTTTCTGGAGTTATTTAATACAAATTTCATCTATGCAATTCATCCTGTAAGGTGAACTTGAATTTCATTTCAGTTTCTCCTTATTATGTGACTGTACTATTGTGAATGCTTTAGAAATACTCCATTAACCTTCAGGAATTACTGGATCCATTATCTACAACAATGAAGAATTTTTAATGTTGAAAAAGCTTTCTCTTATTATGTTTTCTTTAGGTGACAATTTTATTTGTAATAATAATTTATTTGACCACTCTAGAGAGGTACAATTTGACTGTCCTGAAGAAACAGAGGATTCCTACTTTCTTATAGGCAGAGAAAAATCTTTGCCTCTAACAAGAGCCAGCTGAGGTGCTTTGGGGGCAGAAACAGACAACTGTTATGTGTGATAAAATATTGAAAGACATTATCTCTACCATTATCACTGATTTGTGTTGGTCCCTAGGCACTACTGTGAATAAGAGTAATCTGAGCTCAAAAATGTGGATCATCTCAACACATGCTGCAGGCATTCTAATTAAAATATCTGAAGCCATTATTGCTGTATGCCAGCACTGTACCCCATGTCTAAACACCCAATACACATATCCTAATATTTCAGCAGCGTTCAGGTCTCCTGGCTTGAATATAAAACCTTGGTGTGCAACAGGTGCAAATTAAGCAACTTTAGAAGTTGCCTCAGTATTGGTTGTGCATTATCTGCTCGAAGGATAAATAAAGGGACTTCCACATCCATAAGTAATGGCCAGTTCAGAACTTCTCACTGACCCTGAAATAGCAAAATCAAGAAATGAAGTAATTCTGCAAACAAATAATTAAACATGTAAAAACAGTGAAAGAGACTAGAGGAAATTTCCTTCATGAGAAGTCAGTTAACCAGAAACAGACCATATCTCTGGATGTCTGGGTTTAGAACAACATATATTTGCTCTAAGCATTCTTTGGAGGTTTTTTTCAACAATTTTGCCATGGACTATCCAACAGACCTAAATTTGCACTGAAATATTTCCAATGCAGTTTAAATACAAAAAATGACTGTGCAAAAATACTGTTTATTTTTTAATAGATCTATAGATGAGATTTTTTGTAAGGTTCTGACTCAAAAAATGAGTTTTGTCTATACAACGAAGAGGTTCAATCCCATCTCTACTTGAATTCAAGACTGCTTGTTCTGACAGCTTCCTTGTTGTCTGTCCAATGTCTAGTCTGCTTCACACACTAATCATCTATTTTTTAATTAAGCATTAAAATACTTACAATCTATGACACAAATAATTGTAACATATATTTGAGGTAACGAACATTTTTCCATCTTTTGTTTAATGTAATTAAAGGAAGAACTTACTTTCTAAGAGCTCAATCAGCCTTCAGCAATCAAAAAAAATACCTTTGGCATTTTGGGAATTTCATATCCTTGAAAATTCCTCATTAACTGAGATATTCAGAGGAAAAATTGTAAACCAGTCTGCAGGACAAATGTGTAGATTGGAAACCACATTGTATTGGTAAAACGTTCATAGTACTGGAAATACAGGAACAAGTTTTGTATCTGAAGCAGGATGTGAAAGACACAAAGGAAATTTGAGGTAACAGTGGCTTTCATGTTTCTCTCAAGATATTCAGGCATGGACACATTAGCCATTTAGCTGGCTGAGTCCATGTTAGCATAAAAAATCTTTGCCATAAACTTCACCACTTTTGACTGACTTTCCTCTTCACTCAACTAATGGAACAACTGCTAATGTGTTTGACATAAAAATAATACTACCTGTAAATAAACCAACTGGGAAAAAAAAAAAGATTTAAATTCATTGTTGCCACCCTCCCCTTTCAAAGGTAGTCAGACTTTCATTGTTCTCCTCTTTGGTTCTGGCTCTTTTTATGAACAAGGTGCTTGTTTTTTCTAAATGTGTTTGAGCATTTAATTCTGCTTTGATGTTTCAGATTATGGCTTCTGTATGTGTTTGCAAGGTACAGAGGTAAGACATAAAATTAATTTATGTCTATAATATCCAGAAAAGGAAATGGCTATTCAATGCAAAGAAATATTAGTGTTCATTATTATAGATGAGATAGTTTTAGAAAACTCCCTTCCCCACATGGTTATAGCTAATGGCAAAATTTTAAAAACAAGAAGGAACTACAAACATGCTGGTTTAATAGGACTTTAGTGATTCCAAATCAACTCCACTCAACACAATTGTGTGTATTTTTCCCAAATGCCTTTACTATATATTGGAACAAGCATTCAGAGGATTATTTATTATGTGACCAGAATAGAAATCACTCTAGTACTGTTTGAATGTGTAGTAGTTTTGTTACTAAATTCCTCAAGGCAAAAAGAAAAGATGCACAGATGGGCACTATCTCTGTGGACCCTGATTCATTAGGAAACAAAAATCTGATTAAATCACAGTCCTACCCGCTTCATGAAACACAAGAGATCTGTATCAGTGGTTTTAATTTAAACCTATCCTTGGAAAATATTTGGAAAAAATAGATATATTCAGGTACTTTGATAAAAGATTTGATCATGGCAGAGATTGACACACTCTGAGATGAGGGACCGATCTGATGAAAGAGGTGCACGCACTACACTAGGTCACACTCAGGTTCTTACACAAGGTTATGTAGTGTTTGGTTCCTCAGGGGATAACACAGACTGTAGTGTTAGAAGCCACACCAACCAAATACATAGGAGAGAAGGGAGAGACAGAAGTTATGAAGAAGTAAATGCCTCATATTTCTTCTCCTTCTCTCCAGTAAATCCTGGGGGGGCGGGGAGGGGAATGGGGGAAGGACGAGAGGGAGAAGATCATGGAAATCCTTAATTCTTTTTTATTGAGTTTTAATTCTAGTTTGCCTTTTGCATCTGGCCAGCATAGCAGCAAGGGCATTTGCATTTGTACTCAAAACCTAACTCCTCGAGGAATAAATAACAGAAATGGGAATGGAGTCAACCAGATCTTAAGACACTTCAGCTTTCATTTCATAATTTTTACAAACTCTAAATTCTGAAGCTAAAATATGGCAAAGGTAGTTCAGATGAATGTCACAGAACTGGTAACGTTTGTTAAACATATAATAGAAGTATATTTTATAGCCATTTCACTTTTCTTTTTTCACACTTATGACTAAAATCTTGTACTAAAACACAGCTAAATGAGCATTGGCATGTTTTACTACTGGTCTCCCATGCTCTTGCAAACCAACATTACGTTAGGAAAGCTGTCAGGCATTATCTTCACTGAAATAATGAATCAAAATAAAATTGCTTAGATGGTCTTGAAGGACATGGAGACTGGGATGAATTTAGCACAGGTGTCTTCACGTGCCTTGCAAACATGGTATCGGTAATTGGTGCCAGTTTTTTGTACTGTGAGCAAGTGGCAGAGAGATTTCCCATCATTGTTGTGAGCTTCCTAAAGTAAAGGAATCCATTTGAGGTTTATGCACTGAGGTACCCAAAGATAAATACCTTCCTGTACTAGGATGCAAAGCCACAAAATCTCTCTATCAGTTACACAGCTTACCTCTGCTCATAAAGAAATTCTGAAAGATAATGCATATGCTGCCGTCTACTGCTTCTGCACTGTGGTGTCAAGACCTCATTTCAATTCCTTGTCACCAAAATAGGAATTTGTATCTACTTACATCACAATTGTGCTTTAATCGGTGGACTGTTAAAGAGAGACACACATATCCGAAGTGTACTCAGAGCAAGTCTATAGGACTGATCCTCAGTGCCAGACAGGCAGAGAAACAACTTAGAGTGAAAAGTACCATCTAAGATGGTCTCTCCTAAGTCTTTCAAGGAGCACAGCTATATTGACATCCTGCAAGTCAATTGGTCTTGACAAAGAGTTCAGATTACCTTATTAATGGAAGCTACACCTTGACTCTGTCCTGCTCTCTGAAGAGTTATCAGCCTGTTTGGGGTTTCCTGCATTATACCCCACTGCTCAGTGTAGACATACCTTTATGCTAATATTAATACATTATTATGAACTTTCTTGGGAGCAAGATCCTACAACAATACAAAACATTTACTATTTCATGTATATATTACAGTAAACCACACACACAATAAACAGCATCAAGCTTTTGTACAAGCACAAAGAGTGCAAGAGAAAGTCTTCCCAGAAAGTGAAAACAAGTGGAAGCTATTTGGTAAAAATCTGCATTTAAATGCATGAACACCTGTGACAGAATTCAGTTAAATGTTGCATCGGTGTATGTCAGGTTTAGTCCAAAATATTTGAAAGTAATAGCCACTGGAGCTAATCATGCAAAACCAGCTTGGAAACTACGAACATTTGCTGACAAGGTTCCTTTTTATCAAGTCCTTATAGTCCTTACTAGATGTTCCTGCTTTAAAAGGCCATTACTAGGATCTACAGATATTTTGTGATGTGTTTTCTCCCACTGATTTATCATCTTCTGTTTCATTGTAAAAATCTTCAGCATAGGACTGAAGTGATTTCAGATTTGCACACAGCTTCACTACAGTATTTTAGAGATATCTGACGTAGCATTAAATCACAGCATTTGACCTTGGCAAATAACTTTTAGTAGCTTTGTTAGATGTCTTCCTGACTGCCCACCCGCCTTACTGCTAATTTCTCAATATAGCACACATTTCTAATTTTAGACTTACAGAGCTATTGAACTTCCCCTGAAAACAAAGTATCTGAAGTCCTTCCAACACCCAGTCTCTCCTTTCCCCTTCTTCTCCTCTGTCCCTCAGCATTTTGACTATCATAAGAAAGATATTCTTTTTCATATTGACCTTGTTCTATTTCACTGAAAATGATGTTTTATCAGTGTCATTCATTGCTTAGCAGCAGCCAAAGAGATTTCTGTCCCTCAAAAGCAGGAAGAGAGAAAAAAAAAAGCAAGGAAAAGAAAATAGGAAACAGTTCCGTTGCAGTTTCAGGTTTGAACAAAACAGTAAATCAGTTACTGATCTGTGCAGAACTAAGCTATATGAAGAGAATTAGGCAAAAGTCTCTGCCATCTTAAACAGAAGAATTTACTTCAGCTCAAGAAAGCCTTCTAAATTTTTCACTAAAATACTTAACATTGCCTAGATCCTTGCATCCGATCTTGAGATGAATCACATTTTTAAGGTAACTGATATTAGTATTAAAAAAGCAAGCTCAAGTCTGTAGCTTCAACTTGCAATACTATCGCATCACAGCAAAAGGTAATGAGAACACGTAATCACTTGTGTATTCGCATTAGTGTAAATCTATGTGATGTAATTTGGGCAATGGCCTTGCAACAATACTTTGTGTTAAAAACACACACACAAAAAAAAATCAGGCAAATGTTTATAATACATTAAATATTACTTAACCTGAATTTTCACTACTACATGTTTTGTGATATGTCATAACATTTGATTTTAAAATTAATAGGTCTGTGTTTTTTAGACTGAAAGTGTGAGTGCAGTTATGCTTGCTGTCTTGCTTCATATGCCCATATGTAAATGTTGCAAGGCTACTCCTTACACAGTTTTGGGAAACAAAATATTTTGAAATCTAGAAAGTCTCATCATCTCTGTGGAATTAAGTATCTTAATAAAATCTACTGCAGCAGCTGAGCTTATACTTATTGGTAGCAGCTAGTCCCTGAATTTGCAAACATGTTTGCAAAGCAGTAACTTTCCCATTAACTCCCAGTCAAGAGTCAAGGAGAGTTGTGAGACTGACTGACTGCTCCCATGACAAGACACATTTCCGATTCACAATTTCTGGCTTTCAGTCTTTGCCACCTTGGAACCTCTAGTGTTGTCTTTACTTTTTACCTAGAAGCAACAGAATACTAAGCTATCTGAAAGTGGTTTCTATGTATGTTATATAAGCTTGCAGAGAAATCACAAGGTGCTCTGCACAGCAGGTCTGCACCCTTGCAAGCACCACAGCAGTTCTGGGGGCTGCTCTGCCTGGCAAACGTGACGTCTGAGTAAATTAGATTAGTTGAAAGAAAGCAAATCCAGGAAAATGCCACCAAATGACTACGTTAAAGCACTTTCCCAGTAACACCTTCACGTGTCTGACAAGAGACCCTATAATCTAGTGTGTGTATGTCTAGTTACAGGCTTCTAGTTATGACCATGAGCCAGCACTGTGGCCTTGTGGCCAGGAAGGCCAATGGCATCATGGGGTGTATTACAAGGGGGTTGGTGAGTAGGTTGAGAGAGGTTCTCCTTCCCCTCTACTCTGCCCTGGTGAGACCACATCTGGAATATTGTGTCCAGTTCTGGGGCCCTCAGTTCCAGGAGGACAGGGAACTGCTGGAGAGAGTCCAGCGCAGAGAAACAAAGATGACGAAGGGAGTGGAGCATCTCCTGTGTGAGGAAAGGCTGAGGGAGCTGGGGCTCTTTAGCTTGGAGAAGAGGAGACTGAGGGGTGACCTCATTAATGTTTACAAATATATAAAGGGTGAGTGTCACGAGGACGGAGCCAGGCTCTTCTCAGTGACAACCAGTGATAGGACAAGGGGTAGTGGGTTCAAACTGGAACACAAGAGGTTCCACTTAAATTTGAGAAGAAACTTCTTCTCAGTGAGGGTGACAGACACTGGACCAGGCTGCCCAGGGAGGTTGTGGAGTCTCCTGCTCTGGAGACATTCAAACCCGCCTGGACGCCTTCCTGTGTAACCTCATCTGGGTGTTCCTGCTTCAGCAGGGGGATTGGACTGGATGAGCTTTCGAGGTCCCTTCCAATCCCTAACATTCTGTGATTCTGTGAATACTGGAGGCCACTTATCCTGGACTTTGTCAAAATAGCCATAGACATAATCCTTTTCATCTCAAACAGAGACATGTATCTATTGAACTATATGTATTCAATCATCCTAGGATTTCAAGAAAATTCATGGCTACCCTGGCAACTTCATGTATTTCCCTAAACACCCACTTAAAAGGAAAACGTCTTAATCAATATGACAAATTAATAAGTTCCTAAATCAAACATTCAAGCTAGTCAGAATAAAGTAGCTGCACTGTTTCAAAGATCAAATAACCTATTCAAACATATTTCAGACACTGCCTTGGACGTTCCAGTGTGTCCTGTGTGCAGTTGTACAGGTGTAAACAAACACACACTTATGTATATGAAGTGCATCTCCAGGAAGTCGGAATTCCACGTGGCGTATTTAAACAATACAGTCTTACGGTAACTTGAGAAATAATACTAACAGAAAAGAGGCAATGCTGTGATAGCAATTTCCTTTCTCCATTTGGAGCCTTTTGAAAAACTCTGAAAGCAATATGAACCAATTATCATGCAGTGAGTATCAACATGAATTGTTTTTAAGCTAGATTTACAATTAACTAGAAGATGCAAGTATTATGCAAAAATACTTTTTTTAATATCTAAGTTTTATTTACTAAGGCTTGCTTTAGTCATCTTTGTATTCCTGATGTATTAAACCACTATAAAATCAAAAATCCACATCCCTCAAAACAAACAAGCAAACAGCTAAGGGGAAAATCATATCTCTGTACCTTCTGATCTTCAGAACATAAATATATTCAGCAGACCATTCAACTGCGACATTTTGGTCATTTGCATGCAGCCGTTCTGTCACTCCTTACTTGTAACACTAATTTTACATAAGCAGATGTCAACTGTAACAAGATTTAACCTCTCCTATTTGTAAGCTTAAAAGTGACCATAAACCCCAAGTAAGTGAATGTAAACCAAAATCCAGTATACATAACCATATGTTTTGATTCAATTTCCAATATTCTCAACTTTTTAGTTTTATGAGGTATTTTGAGGCATTAATAGCTATGTTGATTCCTTCCGTAAATTATTTCCAACAATTTTGACGTTAGTTCAGTTGATTTGCTTTTCACAAACTTTTAAATGTTATATGTAAATCCCAGTAGCACTTATGTACCAATTAATGTCTTACCCTACTGTCAGTCACTGTATTTCAAACTTGTATTTTGCTTCAGTCTGCTATGTATTTTCACTCTCAGTATTTATTCACCACTTTTGAGAGTATTTCAAATTGTTTGCTTTGCAGACATATTGCCTTTCAGAGGTAGAAAGTGCATTATCACTAATGTCAGCTCTCTTTTTAGTTTTCCAGAGTTATTATTCACCACAGCTGCTTCCTGTAATTCTCTTTCCGTAATGGATAAGGGAACAAGGGGCTGCAATTCATTTAATTTTTCCAAACTTTCTTCTCTTCTCATTACCTGCCTCTTCACTAGCATGTAGTAAAAGCAAGTGCACTTCATAGGTACAGGCCTTGAAGCACCTTTGATGAACTGAAAAGTGGTATCGTAGATGAGTCTGTGAACGGGTGAATATGAAATGCTTGCTTTTCCTCAGACATCATACATGATAACTTTTATTTCCTTCCTTTCACTTTTTGTCCCTGACCAAAAGACAGACGAAATCCCCTATCAACATTTGCTCACTCTCCCCTTGTTTTTTTTATTTAATCTCTTATGCTGGAAAATGTGTCTGAATGAGAAAAAAAATCCATTTGGGAAGTTGTCTGATTGAAAAGTCAAAACATGCAGGGGCCATACATCTGAACTATACTCCTCATCTGTCCATTTAAAGCAAAACTACTATCAAGTAGCTACAGTTCTCCTCTAGGAAAAAGGATGATCACAGATATTCAGAAGAAATAACCTACCTTCCATGGTCAAAATCATTCAGATTGATTAGGTCACTGAGAGACAGAGGGCAGACATACTTCAATGATGAATTTGGATACAAACTAGTGCCACAGACACCAGAAGCATGAATGAAGACAGGAGTTCTGTCCTGATTATCAACCAATGCAGCAAGATGACACTGCGAGCAACAGATGATATTGCAAAACATTCCATGACCAAAATATTCACACACATGGACAGAGGTTTTATTAACAACAATTTGAATAGCAATCCTGAATTGCACTAAGGCAAAAAATTCATTTAACACATGCTACTGAAAATCTGCCACTCTGGATTCCTGTTTAAACACAGACAGATGAAAGGCTTCAAGGATTTACTTTGAGCTGTCTGATACCTCAAATGTCTTGCATTTTTTTTCCACAGATTCACTTGCTCATACCAAATACCTTCTCTAAATTATTCTTAATGTTGAATATGCAAGATTTACTAAGCAAGTACCACTGAAACTACCAGGGAATTCAACCTCTGAAACTAAATAATAGTCATCACATAAAGGAAATAAAATCTGTCACTTTGCAATTTTCACAGAGGTGTTTGATTTTTGAATGATTGATATAAAGGCAAATCAGAGAGGCATTTTCACTATTTGCATTCATTACTTACACTTCTATATAGCACTTGTGTCTGCAGACCAACAGACTGGAAGTTACTGTGGCAAAACATATGGGAAGTGTCCTGCCCCGTTCTTAGAGACAAGACTCAATGCAACAGGAGCTACAATGAGAACTTGTTATCTCCTGATCTTTACAGAGAAACCTGAAAAAGGACAAGTGCCTATTTTTAGCTGAACATAAAAGCTAGCACAAACATGATGAAAGTATTAATCTCAGAATTACACAGCTAGTTTGTTGATGGCAAAGAAGACCAGAGCTTGGCCATGCTTCTTTCACTGTAGGGAAACTGTGATCTGTTGGATATGAGAGAATTGTAAATGTGACAGATCTTCATTTATCTAAGTTTTTGACACAGGCTCACATAATTTTTCATTGGTAAATGAGGGACTTAGATAACATACCATAGGGCAAACATTTGAAAAAACCCCAACCTTAAAGAATATTTCTGGAGGCTACACCTAACCCAAGTCCTCCCATAGTATTTCCTTTGAAGCTTCAGCAATGGAAAAGGATGCTTGGATAACATCCCAGTCACCAGGTTTATTCATCATGCATAAAGATTTCACGCTGTATCGTTCAAAATAATTTTCTTCTAATATTTTTCCATGTAAACTATTTCTGTTGTCACAAGTACTCCAGGTGTGTGCAAATAATGGTGGGAATATTGCAAAGCTGATCTCTCAAGCTAGAGCTTAGATTCACACATACCAGCTTCTGAAGATATTAACACAAAAGAAAGTGGTACACAGTCTTCAGTCTCTTGCTATAATTAGTTTGACTGGATTTGCTTTTTCACCTCTTAATCCATTCAGGGATGTCATAATTATTGTAATTTGTGATTGAGGGCACAAAATTATACCATTACAAAAAATTTGAGAAGAAAATGCTGAGCACACTTTGCATTCACTTAGGTCTTGTTCTTAACATTTGGATAATAGATAAACTTTCATGTTGAACATCAGACACCGTTTTGGATGAAAACTCTGGGATGGCAGACCCTAAAACTAATGTTTATGTGACTTATTAATATTATTTGTTGATACTGTGCATAGAGTTATCATTAGCTATCTTACATCCCAATTATTTAAAAAATAATCTAATCCCATTTATTCACTTCAGAAGGCATTTATACATGATACTGGATCAATTAGCTGAGGATTTTATCTCCTCTGAAAATGATGACTATGTACCACAAATACAAGGTGAACATACAGAACAAAAAAGGAAAAGGTCACTCATTTCTCCCTCTCCTGACTCACCACTCCTTTTCTCATGCAGTCAGCCTGTTTTCCCTTACGTATAAAATGCCGCATCTACAAATTTTCACCAAGGCATTTCAGGTTGCATCACCACAAAAGAATTCATCTGACATGATCTGAATATTTTAGGGGAGTGCGTTATTTTAAGAGCAATTATTTCTCATTAAAAAAAAAAAGTTTGCCACAAAAGATTACCAATAATTACAAAAATAGGTTAACTACTGAAAAGGCAAAGAAACATCAGTAATATATTGTAAGACTACAGAAGATGTACCTACCAAAAGGAAGTTGCCTCTCATACAATTATAATTAATTATACATTCATCTTCATATGTTACTTATGTAAAGAACCTCCTTTTTCTAACAACTTCCCTATGCTGTTTGGCAAGGTTTCAGAATATGTGGCTGTTTCACAACTGTAAGGAGAATAGTGCAGCCAAATACTGAAGAGATTACTAACAGAATATGCATTCAAGTATTTTAAAACTTCACAGAATCACATATTTCGGGGAGGAAGAAAGGAGGGAAATCTCCGTGTATTGTGATCACAATATTTGTAAAGTCTATTTTTTTTTTTTCATTATTTCTATTTTCCCGTAGCCTCTGAAACTTACACAGAGCTGCCTGCATATGCCCAAAAGATAAATCAAATTGGTATCCCCTCAGCTCACACAAGTTGATGAAGAAACAATTAATATAGACTAAAACAATATTATCTTTTTCCATTGCTGTGCAGTTACTCATTGAAAACCATAAACATCGAAGACAACAGCACTAAACAATCAACCACAGGAGTATGACATTCACAATCTGGTCCTAAGTAATGGGTCCTCAGCTCCTAAAACCTCCTTGTTGTGGGTCAGAAACACACTACAAATTCTGTAATGATGAAATAAGCAGAGATTTTTTTTTTCCATAAAAATATACAATTACCACATCAATTGTCATCTTTTTAATGTCCACCATTCAGTGAACACACACAGAACCCTCACTAACCTCTCGGAGCTTTCTCACAAGAGCCATTAAACTAACTTAGAATTCAGAAAGGGTTTTCTGTCTTTGATTCCAAAATCTTAGTTTAAAAAAATCTAGAAAATAGTCTAGATGCAAATCGATGGATACGAACCAGTCTGGCATTACTGTGTTTAATGTTTTGTTACTAAAATATGGAACCACAATAATGATTAACATTTTATCTGTTTGTGCAATAACAATATTAAAGCAGTAAATTATGGAGTATAAACTATAATTTCACTGTTAGATTAAGCACATTACACCCAAAAGGGCAAGTCCAGTCCTTGCTACTATTCACCAGCGCACAAATCTCTCTCTTTACCTGGTCAGACATTAGATACTCTATGGCCCCATGACATGTCAGATCAACTTGCCATTTTCACAAACACTGTCCCTGTGGCCACAGAATTATCAGTTCTGATGGGAAGGAAATGGTGGCAACACACAGATGAGGACAAGTCTCAGATCTGCTCGGTCTCCACCTCTGTGACAAATCTGACCGATCAGAGTAAAACAGACTGCACCTAAATTTTCATTAAGTATTCAGACTGAACAAGGTAGCATTTTCTAGCAGAAGAGTAGTTTATGAGATAATCCCTGTCCAAGTCTACTTCTGTGTTAACTCAAGCTGACATTTAGCTCAGTTTACATCTAAGTTCATAAATATTCAGTTAAGGGACACTTACAGAGCATCTGGATTTGAACATCTGGTCATCTGAGTGCATGAATTTCAGTTACAAAATTCAAAACTGTGTCAGAAGTTCACTAACAACTTTTCATTCACAACATTTAGCAAAGCTCAGCAGAAAAACGTAGATGTGTGGAAAAAAGGAAAAAAAAAAACATTGTATATATTACAGAATTTAAAACCAAAAGTCCAAATTTTCTAAACTCTGACACCTAAAACCAGTCTCTAGTGTCTGTACCATGGGAACAGTTTCCATAGTTTCCATTGCTTCAGTGTGACTGATATTCAGCCATCTGAAAATCAGGACAGTTACATTTAGGCACCAATCTGTGAACTTGAAATCTGATTTCAGACTTCTGAATTGAAAATTTACTTTGAAATTCACAGAAATCCACTCCATATTCTTGTCAGCTAATAAAATGACTAGAGAAATTTGACATTTCAGTCTATGTTTACTTTCAATATCTTTAGGAAGTATTTTCAACCAAACGTATAACATGTAACGCAGATAATAAGACCTTGTCTTCTCTCCTAGCAGTGACCATATGGATATTTTATTAATTTTTTCCAAATGCATTGAACTATATAGCTTTCGTAATTTTGAAAATAAAGATTATGGTAAGAGATAGAAAATTTGTACAACAAAAGCAAAAGAAAACCAAGCAATAAAGAATGTGTTCTGTCTTTACAGAAACGTGCTCTCCACTGAATCATCAAATCATGTTCACGTCCCTGTAGCTCAAATACAAGTCTTCCAGAATACAGAATTATAAGAATATTAACATGGCACAACTTCCTCAGTTATTAAGCTAATAAATTAAAAAATAAAGTTGCACAGAAAGCAAACAATTCTGTTTTCCACAAGTACACTATCACAAACACAGTATGCTTAGTATAAGATGGACTATATGCTTATTTATTAATACGTTTAAATATGTGATTTTGCTATGTTTAGGACCAAATAAAAAGCTAGCCCTGCTGTGCTATGTGTCTGGCAATGTATATATGGCATATTGTTGTCAATATGCAAAAACTATATATGAGGAGTTGTATTAACTATCATTCTCTGTATTAACCACTTCTGCAAAATTAAACTCCCTTCCAATCCCTTACATTCTGTGATTCTGTGATCAACAACAAAAAGTAATGCTACTTCTTTCCACATCATGTTAAGTCTAGAGAAAGGCTGGCTGTACTTTATCTACAAATAAGCAAAGGTGGTAAGAATATATTCAGACTGGAGATCAGCTAACTTCCAAGAGAGCTGGTTTCCAAAATAATACTATGAGCAGAAGCATTGACAGAGATCGTGGTGTCATCTCTGATGGCAATCCTGCTCTCCATGTTTAATAGAAGAGTAGTGGAATCACGCATTACATGAAAATAGCTTAAAAGCTGGGACAGGAGCAAGAAGAAATAAATAAAAAATGCTACACACTCATGTAGTGATATAAAGCTGCAATAAAAGCTGTCAATAACTTGAATGAAACAGAAAACCCTCTTCATGATCAGTTCTTCCACTATATCACATTTGCTCTGTGTTTGTGAGGCGGGAAAGAAGAAAACCCTGTTTAAGAAAAATCTTCACAAATTCTTTCATATTACTGCAAATATTTCATATTTCAAAAAATTAGTTTCATCCATGACTAATGCAGTATATAAAGCATATTATACATACTTACTCCTTTATGATTAATTTCTCTTGAATGTCAAACTTGTTTTAGAAGTGACATGCAATGCTTCATCCTGCCATAAAATCCAGATGAAGGATTATATATATTTTCAAGCTTGGGTTAATTTGGAATTAATAGTAATTATTTGGAATTTGCAGCAATATATAATGAACATCCCCTTAGACATGTCCAGTACAAAGGGCACTAGAAAATAAAGGGAACCTGTAATTCTCTGATATTTTGGATGATATAATGATGTTCAGAATGTGACTGATATTTTCTCTTCTTTCCTTCAAATTCTAGACTAAAAATATAGCTGACATACAGGAAAGTGAATGCAAACCAAATTATACGCATAAAATATATTTTACTAAATAAAAAAGCTCAGTCATGAAGCTTGATAATAAAGCCCAGTGTATTATTCAGCACTGAAATTTCTAAAATTATAATGAGATGGTTCATGAACATTCTCATTATGTTAATCCACATTCCTTCAGGAACATCCAAGATAAAAGCTGAATCTGACAGAAACCATTTGTGGCTAAGCAACAGTTGCTGCACTCACATATTCGAAGTGCATGTTAGTTCTACAAAAATGCTTTGTTCCTAATCTTTTGAGCTGTTCTTCATTAGACATGCAAAGCTCACTCTTGTATAATTTCAGTGAGTTAAATAAGCAAAACAGAAAAATTTTGTCCTATACAACTGTAAGAGGAAATATGGAGCTGAAATTCTATGCAGATGGCCAAGCAAGTGAAGCAATTTTTTATTATTTTTTGCAAAAATTCTAATACAGGTTTAAACACACTGTTGTGTTAGCACGTAACGATTAAACCATCAGCAACAACAACTTTATTACTCCAGATATTATTGTTTAAATATAGTCAACATACACGTATTTTGTCTCCTAAAAAAATGTGTTTTACTTCTGTAGGAATTTGAAGACATTTCTTTCTGTGATTTTCAAAGGGACAGCAGTGACACTTACTTTATAACCTATGTTTTATTAATTTTTCAAATACTGAAAAAAAAAAGAGTTTAAAGAGCAATTCTAGTATTACAAAAAATTTCCATCTTATTGGAACCTCATGGTCCTTAGACTTGTAGCATGATTTGCAAACCTTAATTAAAGTTGGCATTAAAAATGCCTCTTGTTAGCTGGAAGTAGAGGCTTTCCTTGTGCAGTTAGTCACATTCCAACTTAAGTAAATATTTCTTAGAACTCTTGCCAGCTTTTCTCCCCTCCAGTAAACCCACAAAATGATGTGAAAATTTCAGGGAACAACATATTTACATTTTTAATCTCTTGACTAGAAATACAGTATTTTTGTGTTTAGCAAATACAAACACATTTTTATGGATACATTAAAAAATCCAATAAGGAATCCATTTTTTGCTCATGAACAGTGATGTGGCACCCTCACTAAAATCACCAAGACCATCAAAACCAAAACATGGGTCATATTTAACCTGACCTCTGATCAATATCATAGTGAAGAGTTTTTAGGAAAAAAGCAGTTAGAAAAATAGTAATGGTGTACAGACCAATGCTGACGCCCTCAGTAGTTTCTATAAAATAAGTGTAAATGTGACAATAGTTACAAGACTACAAATGTTTTCCAATTATTTTGTCTACAGGAATTAGCGATTTTAACTGCTAATCCCAGGGAAGTGGTGCAGTCACCATCCCTGGAGTTGTTTAAAAGGCATTTAGATGAGGTTCTTAGGGATATGATTTAGTGCTATGCTTAGGTTAGGTTATGGTTGGACTCAATGATCCTGAGGTCCTCTTCCAACTGAAATGATTCAATGATTCTACTCTATGACTTCCAGTTTCTGTGGAATTCTCCAATTCTCCCTGCATGAAAGCATTTTGAAGTGCTTATTATAATTTATTTTAAATTAATAAATTAGTCAGTGTCTTGGGAATATAAGATACAACCCAGTACTTTATTTTTTCAAAAATTGAGAAATATATGTGTATGCATTATATGTCATCACCATCATCTATAAAAAAAGGCATTATCATCAGACTGAATAACTAATAAAACTAAGTGACAGAAAGAGTTGTGTATATTTAGGTATTAAAACTATGGAAAATACATCACAGCTTTATGACCAAAATAATCTAGACCAAATTTTTGATAGGCTGCGGCTTTAAATTCAATAAACATTGTATGTCATGATAATTATCTAAGTATCTTTCTCAAGAATCATCAACAGATTAGGATCTTATTCTAAAAGATACTGAGAGAAGATGCCAAAGAATGGCTGCAGGTACTGCAGCCCTTTCCCTGAGAAGGTGCTGAAGGCAGTGCCATCATGAATGTAGAGCATTTTTCAAGACCTGATCCTTTACTTAGGCTGGACTGAAGAACGCAGTTGGGCAAAAATGCTGGATTTTCTGTTGTTCGAGTGGAAAAGAAAGTTCTTCTGTACTTAAACCATCCACACCATATAGAGAGAAAGAGAAAGCAAACACATGTAGTGAAGAGTAGTAAGCACCAAAGTGAGTATAAAGCTATTTGACCGTTATAAATATGAGCCATGCTACCATCCCTAATTTTCTTACATCCATTTTCAAGCACTAACAGTCCAGAAATTATGCAATTCTCATAATACATCTTTTATTAGCAAGTATACAAAACAGGTCTAGAGTGAGATAAGTGCCAGACTAGAAAGTTCTCTTAAGACTATGTAATATGTAGTTTAGTGACGTGATCTTCCATCATCATCTGGCTCAGGCTCTACATAGGTAATGTTTTCTTGCTCTTGCCACACACAGTTCTGCAAACCTGTATTTCTTCTGCTGTGCCTCGCTACCTCTGTGTTGGCTTTGGGTTTAGCTACTACAGTAATATATCGTCTACAATATGTAGAGCTTAACAGAGCCCCCAGGCATTTATCAATTCAGCCTCATGGTGCCTAAGGAAAGCTAAGTATCATTATCCCCACTGGTAGCCTGAAGATCAAATGTTCTAAAGCAAATAATGGAAGTGAAATGAGACATTATATATACAAATATATAGGTAAATCTGAAAAATCGGGATCATTGATATGTGAAGAACTTCCTGCTTTTCTTTAAGCATGCCTGACATATGTACCTTACTCAAAACTACTGCATATAAGTGATGGGCCACAGCAATTAATATAATACCAAAATGCCAAATCTGGAGGAAAGTTCTCTCAAACCACTTTTGTCTTCTGATTGTTAGGAACTTAAGCAACTTAGTATTCCCTGCCTATCCAAATAGCACTAGAAATGAAGAACATTTATCTACCAACCCTGATTATTATTTTTTGTCTTACCCTGAAGTTGAAATACTGCAACAGTGCTCATTATCACATCATAGATATGGTATGGACTCAAAAGTAAACATTCCTGCAGAATTGTATCTAACTATGGCTCCTCATGTTAGTGTAGGTTTAAAGTAAATGCTTTGAGAAATGCTAGTGCAGAAATAGTACAGTGTGAGTAGCTTATCTTCTGGACAACATAAGAAATAAAGAATGCAAAAATTTGGTCATTTCTTGTGCTATAATTACTACTGATTTAATACTCAAGTCCTATTCTCAAAAAAATGATAGAGTAAAAAAAAAATCATAAAGACAATTTCGTAAGTATTTGTTCTCATCAACAGCTTCTCAGAGACGGTGAAAAACATGGAAAGCCAGCAAAGATCAACAATTATAATACTTTCACAACTTATTACCAGTCACAAAGAAAAATGCTAACTAAAGAGTACCATTTTAGAATCCTGGTAGTATTCAGATTCAGTGGCACACATACCTGATCAGTTACAGAGAAAAGTTCCCCTACACAGGTTTGCTGGAAAGGAAGACACAACATGCCTTATCCTTTTCCACAAAATAATAAAGAATCCTGGATAAAAGTAGGCATAAATCTTTATTATTCAGACTGATCTTTACACTTTTTGCTGAGTCACTAGTGAGGGATCTGAAACTTAAATGTGGAAGCACATGAACATAGGCATCATTTTGCATTGAATAGCTCAAAATTTTTCAAATTTCCATAAGCTTCTGCTTCAGGAATATACTTAAACCAATGGACTATAAAATTAAGTATTATGAACAAATTAAAATTAAATAAAGGGCATGAGTTCTTCTCCTTAGACTCCTCCAGGATAGTTTCCTTTTCTCATGTTATTCATGGCCACCTCATTTTCTTTTCATCCTTTGGTCAACTTTTACTTTGCGTGAACCAACACATTCTTTCCAAACAATTTAATCAAATCCAATCATTAAGTTCTTTAGAATATAGCTGAATGCCTTAAAAACAACTCTTTGTTGTGGCATTTGCGATAACCTGCCATTATCAGCTATTCACAGTTATAAAGACTGAGAATGTTATTTATAGCAATACAGTTTTTTAGTAAAAAAATTCACTTGCCAATTTATGTGGTCAACTAATGGTTTTGAACAGGAAAATAAGATACATTTTGTTAAAAACATGATTTACAGTAATGGGATGGATGAGTCAAAACAAAGAATGCGTAAGTACATTTGAAACAACTGGAAAAACTTGCATAGGTTTCTCTTCAGCCATAGTCTGAACCGGTCTTATTTAATATTGAAACTACTTCATAGCTCTTCAGCATATGGAAGATTTAAGATGGTAACAGTAGCTAGCAGTCCTTATTTTTAAAATTACAATAACAATATATCAAGACATTTTTAAGAAAGTATGAGTCTTTACATCCTTTGTATTTTGATACAGGGTTTCAAAAGTGAGCATGGTGGGACAGTAAATTACTATTAACAAAATGCTTAGTCATTTGCTATCTCTGAAGGCAGGTGACATTTCTGATAGCATTTGGTGAGCATAAATTGAACTGACCTTGGAAAAAACCTTAATGTCCTCATGTGCATACATCAGTGAAGAGCTATCTATATGCAGTTTCACACCTCATGAACTTTTACACATTATTCATCTAAATCAGGGATCCAAATACAAAATCTGGCACTTGGGACATCATGTGGATATCTGATATTCCTTGGCAACTGTAGGGTCCCAAAATAAATGGCTAGATTTAAATGATTTACAGATGTATGGGCAGGACAGTGGGGGAGAGGGTTCTTTTCATTTTTTTATTCCAGATGCATACCTAAATATGCATTGTTCTGCCTAAATGGTGGTTCAAAACACCACATTTGAGAACGCACAACAGCATGGAAACATATTACACAATACAGGAGTGGATACTGCAGAACTTCCCAGCATCTGGCATACTCACTTAAATGAAAAGCTTGTCATATGCTGGCTTTTCAACTGTGGAATGTCACCTACAGTCTGCAATGCTACAGTGTGGGTGAAATGACACAGCTGATGTGCCAGTATGTGACATACCTTTAATTTCACATGCCATGCATAGCTGCATCTCCCACTGTGAAATGTTGCAGGGGCATATTTTTTGGTGACGTTACATTGTTTTGCTGGACTATTTGCTCCAATTTAAAGTCGCAATTAGCATTTGAGATCAGAGGGAAAATGTTAGCCAAGCTGTCTGAATGGTACGCTTTAACTGGAGACTGTTTTCTATCCTCTCATAATGCTAATCATTATTGCTACTGTCATTTATTTTATGTCCAGGACATAAATGTTTTTTCCTGAATTGGACTATCAAAGAAGGCACGTGGTAAATGCATGACAAAAACCTCTAACTAACTATTTTTGGTAAAACTTAAAAATAAAATGGAAAAAATAGGTTATATATTCAAGATACTGAAATCAACAAAGTATATGTTTTAACACATATTATCAAAATTTCCAGTAATAAGTTTTCGTACAGAAATGACAAAACATACAGAACAAGACTGCTTTTAAAAATTACAGCAACAGCAGATATACCAAAAGGACATAGTGCCATGAATCCAATTACAGAAATAATCGTTCATGTTGTGTCATTCAAGTTGTAAAACTGCAAAATATAGTCACAAACAAATAGCTGAAACACAGAGTTCCAAAGCACAGTTTTTGATTGGGCTCTTCATAAAATGACAAAGCAAAGATCTATATCACTCTAGTCTGAAACTTTATATATCATGTTATGCAATTAAAATAGACTATTTTCAGTCCCCTCTTTGTGAACTTGCTTCTTTAAACATGACCTGCATTTCCATCTCATGTTTGCCTTTGCATCTTTTGTTGGAAGAGTATTTCGCATCTTTATTTGAGAAGGAATGTAAAATGCTGACCACTTGATGGTTAGCAAACATTCCAGCTACGTTATGGCTCTATTTTTATAAATATGCAAAATATAACATTTATTTTTCTCAATAATATATATTATTTTTAAAATATAATGATAATTTAAATGCTACTAGAATTACCTTTTGGGTAGCAATGGAAATCTAAAGTTATATTTCAGAGGATATGTCCAACATAAGGAAATAGCCGAAGAGGCTTTAACACAGATCTGGGAATATTCCTGTCACTATCTGGTTGTACCTATCCAGGGGTAACTGCCTCTGTGCCTGTTTAGTCCTTGGTCCTTCTCCCAAAACAAACATGTAATACCCTATTCTGAAGAGGGTTTGATAATCCAAAGGATTTGATCTGCTTCCCCCAGTGTGGATCAATACCACCAACTGGGATGTTATGTGACAGTCTGGTGAACCAGCAGCCAGCTCAGGCCAAAGTAAAAGCCATTAAAATTGTGGCAAGCTCTGGATCCTACTGCCACTCCAACTCATTGTCACTGTTTTGACACAGTAGCGGGGAAGCTGACAACCCATTCAGCTCTGATACTCCAAATTCTAGGACACGTAAAGCATGTACATTTTCCACATGCACGTAGCCCTATTGTTTTTATACAATTCTAACATAAAGACTCACACAGGGATGATAAACTATAGTTCCCTCATGTTAATGAATATTTTCAAAAATATTTTCAAAATTTAGGAACGAGTCTATTATTGCCAGGATATGAGGCTTAAATAAATAAATAAATAAATAAGTATGAAAGAAAAACAGAAAATAAAAAAATCGTTACTACCTTCTCAGAGAGGAACAAACAGTATTGAATCATCAATAAATGCGGTGTGAGCAGTCTGTAAAATATACACTATCAGAGAAAACAATTTTGAAAAATAAAAAGAGCTCCAAAACTAGATAAAAGAATGTAAACAAAAGCTCTTATTTTTACTCTGAATTACCCACCTGACTCAGTGCCATAATTTTCTAGGTAAGAAGAGGAGGAGAAAGAAAAAAACCTTTAATATCTTTTCCCTTTTCCTTCTTTCTCAGCAAAAGAAAACACGAGAATCTGAAAGGGTACATTTTCCATTGTGACTGCAAAAGCTGTGATACTGTAAAGCCTAGTACCTTTTAGCTGTGTTCAAATTTGTGATGTTACTTAAAAAATGAATAATTTATGAAAAATTATAAAATTAAAATGCTTCCCACAACTCCCCTAACAATTTCATGCAAATATCTTAACTGCACATTCCTTCTTCATCTCCTATTAACCCTTTCCAGTGGGATGAAGAGCTCTTTACACCAGGTTGTATGTAACCCTAGACACAAATAGACTTGAAGTTAAATTCACAGATGGGGACATTTCTATCACAATGACAATTATGCAGCAAAAAGAAAAATAGAAATATATCAATTAAAATATTTTTCCTATAATTTTAACTAACACTGTCATGCATTTAACAGATCATAGTTTGCATATACAACAAAACCATGAATCAATCTGTGTACCACATGAGTACACTGTAAATATCTCTCCACAAACACTGGCTGAGGAGTGGGCTGGCTGCGCATTCATTGGGCTGGTCTTTTCACATAAATCATAGCTGTCCAAAGTCTAATCGGATTTACACTGCCTGCCAATGCTCCCAAAGGCTTCTGCACTGGCCAGCTTGGCAGTTCAGTAAGGAAGGCCCAAGCACACACTCTGGAGCCTCCAGGGAGAACCCTTCTGTTGAGCGCAGCTCTCCACGGCCAATTAAATTGGCTTCAGAGTCACCTTGCACCTTGGCACAGTGCAAAGAGCCTGCAGTGCAGCTGAGGACCAGGGCCAAGGAGGTGTCAGTTCTGATCCTAAGGTTGGGGAATGCTCTATTAGAGAAATCGGAGAGTTACTTTCACAGCTCATTGCAAAAGCACCACACACATAACCTTCTCATAAAATAAAACCCTTCCCTGTGATAAAAGCTGCAAATGAAAGCATTCTCTCCTCAACAGAGAGCAGCTCCCATACCCAGCAAAGCAGGACTGGAAAACATTACAGTTATGGCTGTTGACTATGGAAATTTCTGAAAGAAGCCTCAGAAAATATTGTGTATATCCTTTGTAGGTATAACAGATGAAAAGATATTTAGAAAGCTCTTTATTTTAGGAAGCATTTTAAGGTTTATGTTGCTTGCAAACGTTCTACTTTTATTAAATATATATGACATTACACAGTACAGCATTTTTACTGCTGTACTATACAATGACAATCATCTATAAAATGCTGACTAACCAGCAGCAGCTGTTGAAGAACTTGCTGGAGTGGCAAACCAACCTTTCTCAGAAGCTTGAACTACAAGCTGAGAAAGCTGAAACGTTAAGGAAAGAGTAAATGGAAAAAATGAATTAAAACTGGCAGCTGACCTCACAGTGCTTTCAGAAACTGAAGATTCAAAATCTAACACCACAGCCACTTGTAACCTCAAGAACCTTATAAGAACATTATAAAAATCTGGAAGTACACTAAAAAGGCTCAAGGAAGCAGCTACTTAAATAGTAACACAAGCATTTCACATTAATTAATGGTGAATAACAAGCAAGAATTATTTTATGGATACATCTTTTTTATGCATATTTGTGTATATACCCATCTATACGTATGCATGTATATTTATATTTAAATGCAAAGCCTCTTTGGTAAGATCATTTTTTTGAGCTGAAGCAAAGGTATTTGTACAACAGAGTACAGATAGTTGTAATACATATTTCCTATCCATGTGCATATATGGCATAACTCTCCTTGGCTTTAGTAAGAACGTGCTTGGGCTGTGTTGGTTAATCAGTTACAATCAGGAAGCTGCGCGAATGTCTATTATGAATTTAATTAAATCAAATTGCAGAGATTTTCTTTGAAACATATTTTTAACACATGTTGCACAGTGATGTTTCATGCTGTGGTACACATCTTCATACCAACACATTCCTGTGAACCACCAGACATTTGAAATGCTAGAAATGTCTTTTACCAGACATACTCATTAGTCCTGTATGAATTTCACAACTGAAGGATCCTTCCTTTCCTCTTATTTTAGACTTTCTTTCCATCAAATCCTGGCTCAGCTTATATTAAAAAATATTGCATGTATTTATTAAAACTAAATTTAACGCTTTACATGGTGATAGTTTTCTATGCACAATATACGTTCCTTTTTGGCCATGTACTTATGGTAAGAATAGGCAAAGTCAAAAGCAGAGAATAGCAGACGTCAACTAATTTGAGAAGCTTGATAGCATCAGGGCTGTGGAATTCAAACCCAGATCATCTATTTGCCTTGAAAAGACAGCAAACACTGAAAGGCAAACAAGTCTGCGTGCATCCACATTTACTTATGATAACGTCCTTTCCTGAATGGAATCGGACAGTACGTCTTTATACAAGTGGATATACAAGGGATAAATGTCTCAAATCTTAATAACCCAGGATAGGGTTATATTGACAGGATGATTTATGATTGCCATGATGCAGTCATAGAAATAAACGTTAATGAGCTAAGATACCTTGTAAAGCCGTACGTATTCCTTTAAATACAATGTGCTTCAGTAACAGCAGTTCCCGAGAGGATTCCTTCCAATGCAAATATCACAGATTCTTACAGCATATTCATTTCAGTCTTTTGATCATTTCTCAAAATACACTGCTTAGATGTGGACACACTAAAATGAAAATTTTCTTCAATCCTTCTAGTACTCCAAAGAGTAGTCAGAATAAAGTAACAAGGATATAAAGAAAAGAGAGCAAAAAGAGCATTTCTTCGTCTAAATCCAGGTATTGTTTTCTGTAGCTCAATTAGTTTCATTGACATAGTTTCATTTGCTGAATATCAGGAAAATATATTTCATCCAATTAAAAAATAAAAGACAATTATTGTATTCACTATTTAATAATACGTGGGAAACACAAGAAAAATACTTGTAGTCATATTACAATGAATCACCATCCAGTCAAAAAATTTCTTACTTCCAGTCTGTCTCTCCTCTGTGCTTTAAGCCTCTCAGCAGAGGGAATGGGAATTTGAGGTTTTGCACCCCAAGAGCAAAATCAGAACTGTAACTTCTAACTTCATGTCACAACAAAATGAGTTATTTATTCCAAACAAAGAAAGAACTCAAACTTCATATTGTGGATTCAGTAACTTACACTCATTTATATTTAGCACAGGGTCCTCTACTAGCAGGAACATTTTCTAATTAAACAAATGTAAAGAACAATAAAATCTTTATTTCCTTGTATTTCAAATAGGAGATGATATGGACCAGTTATGAATACTAAAGTAGGAGCGTAAGAGTCCAGACTTCAGGTTATTTCTAGCTATACGACAGGTGTTCTGTGGACTCTGTATTAACCTCTTCATTTTTATGCTTCAGCTTTCCTGTCTGCAAGATAGGAATAAAAAAATGTCCTTCAGAGGTACTTCCTTATTTTTAGAAAATACTAAGCATACGAAATGCTATAACACACTGCTAGTGAGTTAACAAAATTAAATTTAATACAGCTATATTAAAACTCTTAAGTATAACTAATATAAGAAGGTAGGTTATACCTGACAGGTCCTGCATTCAATCCTTCTCATGGGATACCAAACTGAATATGAGCAGAAAAGCATTTACAAAATTATGCTTTGATTAATTCTGGTGAATACAAGGGCCAGAAACTATAAACAAATGAAGGTACTAATGGTAAGATTCTGTTTCCTTTTTTATTCATTTGGAGAGACTACAAGTGACAGCATCCATGATCTGTATAAAGTTGGAAGTGCGCAGCTGCAGAACTCTGTAGAAGCCGGCACAGTATATCCACTAAATGTTATGCCCTGTAGACCACAACTCACTATGAATCCATCTACCTAGCAATTAGACACTGCAGCCTGAACTTTCTGTTAAAAAGGGCACTGGTACAGATTGCACTGAAACTAATAATTATTCTCACACATGCCAATTCATAGCACATAACGAAGAGAATGTCTCAGGAACCTTTAAAGGCTTCCCAGTGGTATACAACAGTATCACCAGTTGCATCTGTCTGTATATTTTTCAATTAATTTATTCCATGCTCTCCTGGGCAAAATGAATACCCATGCTTAGCTGAAAACTGCTTTTTCTTACAGGAATTATTAATGAAACACAAGAGTAATTGTTTTTGTATTAACACTGCTGAAACACATGGAGAAATGTTTTTATATAAAAAAGCATGTTCTCTTTCAATCAATAAAGTTTACAAAAGCAAACAAAACAGCTTGCTGGCCTGCATGGCAAAAGCAGCAAGAAGGCAATCAAATTAATAGGGAAGTGACTTTGAGCTGAGCAAGTGATTTATAAGCTGTATTTTACTATCCTTGCAAAATGTATAATTAAAGACACATGATGTACACTTGTAAAAGAGACTTAGGACTAAGAAATATGGAACTCTCTGTTGCAACTTCCATTGAACTGCAGCAACACTTCTGTACTTTAGGTTTGTACTTGCAATAGAGGAGGGGGGGGGGAAATGGCAGACCCTGAAGGGAAGTTAGTAGGTAGTAGATTGTCTTTATTAGAAAATAAGCTGATCAATGAAAACCAGTCAGTGAGGGATGAGGAAAATTACTACATCACCTATCTGGTGTTTTTCCTATGTGGGTTCATGTTAGAATTTAGAAATAACATCCACTTCATTTTAGATTTTATTTTCTTTAACATGAAATTCCAGAGAAAAACTATGAATGAAGAAGCTAATGGTCCCTGCTGAACTGAGAGATTCCTTTGCTCAACATTAGAAGTTCAAAATGTTATCTATTCAAGGGTTTACTAGTTTACCAGCCCTAAGACAGACTTGTGTCCATACATCTATGAGCTGCTTAACAGCTAGTTAAATATATAAAACAAAATTGAAAGATCTACAGAGGCAGTCCAAAAATGTTTGACTTTACATTAAGGAAAAAAACCCTTTTTTTTTTCTTTTATCTCAATGGGTTTACTTTTTCCGCCCCCCCCCCCTCTCTTTACACTAGTCTCACTTGGTTGACCTGTCAGGAGGTACATTATCACTATTATAGCTATCTACCACTAATATTACTACAAGGTAATAAGGTTATGGAACAGCAGATTCCATTCTACATGCTCACCTATGACCCACTTGGGCACATTCGGTTCATCGCAACAGCAGCCTAGAAGACACTTTATAGCAAGTGGGAGTGAAAGCACAGAAACTGTCAGGAATCTACATTGTCAAGCACTGAATATGGATTCCTAGAATAACACAAAAACGATCTTTTACTGTATCATGTGCCATAGATTTTCATCTACTTAGGTGTTTAATAACCTTTAAGTCAAGTATAGCTGAGGCTAAAAAAAAATCCCAAAAAAGTATCCTGTATTAACATGAAAACATCAAGACATGGAAAGCTTTACTCCCCTTGGAGATGGTTGTCATAAGCTTCTTAGACATGCTGGTGTCTGGCATGTGTTTTTCTGCCCAGAAACCACACACAGGTGAGGTGCTTAAGGTGCACGTAGCACTGATGTTGCCACAAGACCCCTTCCACAGTAAACGTTCCCCACTCAGTCACACGGTTGGAGGGACTCCCAGGTGTGAAGTATTTCATTAACTGTGAAATGTGTTCTATCAACAGTAATCCCAATGGTATGGTTGATGCTGGAATCAAATCTACCTCAAAGCTCTGTAAGAACTGCACAGATTTTGACAACTATGATGAAATGATAACTCTTCTGATTGTCAGAATTATTGATCACCCCCAAAGAGAAACTTGAATTACCACATGTATCCTGCCCTACCATGCAGACACACTTTGGTTTCATCACATCTCCAGAAAGTGGCAATAGCAAGATTTTGTAATTCCAAACAAAAGGGAAGAGTGGACAGATAACCTGGAGGTGCCTTTGCCCATCTCTGTAGCCAGCATAAGGATGCTGCAAGCCCTGACAGCATGGATGCTGAGGGAAAAAAAAAAAAAGAAAAATCAGCACAGAAGAGTCTCCAGAGCTGTCCTGGTGCTGTGGAGAACACTAAAGAGCATTGTGGATGTGGCCACGATGACTGTGGGTAAGAGGTGGTTGAGAACCCACACCCAGGAGAAACAGGCTTCAGGGCTTACCCGGCAGCTGATCTCCAAGCTATCAGTCATTGTCATCACAGTGTAAAACAGGAATGACTGTCTGTAGCCAAAGGTGAAACAAATGTAGAAAGTGCTAGCACATGTCTAATTCAAAAGAAAGGTCTGGATCAGAGTTCTGTAACTAATGTATAAAGAATTAAACAAATGGAAAAAAAAAAAAAAGGAAGACAGCAGGGTTTTGGAATTTCTCTTTCCATTGGACACCCATTTCTACTTTGATACTGGGACAGGAATTCCTCAAAGTTAGATCAACATAAAAAGAAAAACTTTATCAGCATGTGTTTCTAAATTCTATGGTGAATGGAGGAAAGGTCAGCTGCTACTCAAGGTTTCGGACCTGGAAGGTAAGGTTCATTTAGATAGACCCATTTTCTATAATTTATTGTTGAGCTGTATTTCAAGAGATGCTTTTGAGCATTCACACATTCCCTCTGCTTTCACATATTTGTTTTACAAAGACACACAGCATGTCTTTCCTGTGTAGTGTGGAGACACCCAATGGAAAAAACAATGTAGTACAGGAATTAAATAACACTACAGTAACTCAAAATCATCTATATATCTGATTTTTGTTGTGATTTCCAATAATTTGACTGTTGCCTCTTAGCTATCAGCTGAGAGAAGTCCTCATTTAAAAATCTTCACAATCAATACCTGAAATAAACAATATATCTTAATCTTCTCAATAGCAATTTCTTCAAGATTTCCTTTTTGCTGTTATTTGGAAGGAATAGAAGACGATCTAAAACTGCAGAAGAATTAAACCTCATACTTTTTCATTTTAATCAATCATAAAAATCTCCAAGAAATGTTTTATATTTTGAATAAAGCTTTCATTTTTCATTCTATTATCTGATGTGATTTTATCTTAGTATCCTTAAAATGTACTGTAATGCAGAAACAGGGGAAACAGTTTAACAGAAAACGCATGCTACACTTGGGTGATGCAGAAAGAAGGGCAACTCACTAGCTGCTCTTCTGTGTAGAAAACAAAACAAATATTTTGCTTAAACTAAGCATTCCTTCATTGTATGTCTTCTGACTAATGAGAGCCTCACGAATTGTAGCAGATGTAGCAGAAGTAAAGACTTAGTTTCACATCTCCCTCATACTTTTTAAAATTATTTTTTTAATTGGACAACCATCACTCAGATAAGTGGTAGAGGCCGAATTCTTCTTGCATGACATTATCTCCTACATTCTTCATCTGACCAGGGCATCAGATGAAAAATAAGGAAGTAATTACAGGTTCACAATTCAGTGGGCAAGCCAACACCAACCCAATGTCCTAGCAACACATGTTTTTCGTAAGATATTACACATTAGTTGGATTAATGGATCAAAATTTTCTCCCTCTTCTGATGTCAGAGAGGCAGGAGTGTTTGGAGCAGATGCCAGCTCTGTGTGCTTTATTCCAGCTGAGAGTTTTCCATCAACAGAACAATTCTCTACTGATTAATTACAGTGAGCATCTGGCTCCTTTATATCACCTGAACAGTAAAACATGTCAGATCAGTGTGGAGATATCTGTCCGTTCATGTAGCAGTTAGTGAAACCAATACTACAGGATATAGCAGTTAATTATTATATACTATCTGTGTAATTCTGTGAACAAATTAATGGTACGAGTCACAGCATTACATGCCACTAGAAATGATTGATAGAAAGGAGTAGCATATTAACATTAAAACGAGAAAACAATAGATCTTCTCATTTTACTTGATATTTTCTGATAACTTCGGATATTTAAGTATCTTAACTTTCTTTGACTGGTTTACTTTAAAAGGAACAAGATGGACACGAGAACACTTTTAATAAAGTTTTTTTTTTTTTCCCAAAATGGATTTGTTAAAAAAAAACCATACAGGTTTCGTCAAAATGAGTATTTTCTAAAGCCACTGGGAATAATCCAGTGTAAACCTTCAGGTGACATTTTTGGAGAACCATCTAGAATACTTCAGAGAGAGGGGAACTTCTTCTGCATAGCAATAGCCAATTTAGTGATGATTGTGTAAAATTATATTTGGTTTTCCTCTTCATATTACCTGGCACTTTTTGCAAATTTGTTACTGCAGTACTAAAAGATCCTTCTCAAACTCTCAGCAGTCAAGTTTTCACTGTTTAAAATAATTGAAGAAACAATCTGTTGTTGATACATTTTATTTACCCTTTTTATTAATAAATTATGCATGTATAGAATTATAAAGAGCACCACAGGTCCTATGGATAGATCCTTGCGGGACTTCATTAGTAACTTCATCACAAACATGCACAATTTATTTCTTATGTCTCTTTTTAAAAAAATGGTATCTCAAATAGCCTTCTAACGATTGTTGAACAGCTGCAATGGTCCTTTTTCAATGATCCTCTAAGCGTATGTACATTTGGAAAAAGCAGATCTAAATGTTAGTGCATATGGTTTTCTCTTTGACAACTTGATGGGGAAAACACAAAGGTAACAGGAGTTTTTAACCACAAGTCCATTAAATATAGGTCTTATCTCTTTCAATAAGCACAGGTAATCACATATTCAGTAAACTTTTTAAATGGCTATTCAAAATAAATCATTTTAAGGGAGATATGCAAAATCTCACTCTATATGACTAAAATTCAACAGATTACACTAGCACTGCAGCTTTACAGCTGGATCTCTAGACACTCATTACATTTTGTGAGCTGTTTGTACTGTAGCTTTTGATATTCTTAAAGGATTGACAGCATCCATTTGCTTTCAAATAGGGTCGTTTTCAATTTAGCAGCATTCAGCAACCTGCAAGTCTGAGTCTGCATGGCACTCTTAAGAATATCACTTTCAGACGATGGATGTTTTCCAGGTGGTTTTGCAGAGAACCATGAAATGCAGCTGCTACAAAACCTTTGATGAGACATAAGTAGAACAACATCAAAAGTGTGCTTCTTTTTGAGCAAATACATGAAAGCACAAAACTAGCTGACAGTATCACATCATGGAATTCATTTTAACCTGCAGATACAACCAAGAGGAAAGATGATTTCTACAGCCATTGCTTGGAGCATGGTCTATACAGTATAAAAACACAGAAATAGATTTTTAACTCCATCATTATATAATCAGACACAAAGCAAGAATTTAGCTTTCGAATAGAAATATACACATACACACAAACATGCACACATATGTCTGTATGGTATCATAAATCATGACACAGACTTCTCTGAAATTTCATTTTACTGCAAAGAGCAAGGTGCATAAACAAAAAGGCCCAGCAGCTGGTCAGGACAGAAATGCCCAGTGAGCCCAAGGCAAGCCCAGGATACTTAACACTCATTTATCTAGTTTGTTAACAAGCAGCCCAGCCTAAGTGTTCTATCAAACATTTATTAAACAAAACACTGGCTCCTATATAAAAGGTAATTTCTCTCAGCACAAATAATTAATTCTGACTTTATTATATGCTTAAGTTACTAGCTTATATTTCTTTATATCATCTATAATTTTGTTCAGAAGATGGAAAGCCTAGATGACAAAGTCACCTTTCTGAATTGCCTGTGCACATTTGCACCCATTAGACTTATCTTAATTATGTACAGAAATGGACCAGATAAGATTACCGGTAATTAAAAATAATTTTTTAAAAGTCTGTTCCTGAAGAAAGCAGAGTATATAAATTATCATTGGAGGTATACTATTGAGAACATTCAACTCACAGACAAGATTCTGTGGACGAACACATATTTAAAAATTAATCCCTTGACTCAGTAAACTTGTCAGTGAATATTTCACCAAATTGAATGCATTGGGTTTTATTTTGATCAGCATTTGAGACCATTCTGATAAATGAGAGGAATCTGAAACACTACTTACCTGAATTCTTACAAAAGTTCACCCCTAATTAGAGAAAAACAAAAGGATGTCACGTGGTTTATCGCAAGGAGAAAATTGTTGCTATTGCAGCTGCAAGTGTATGTTCCGTGCCAGACCAGTAAGTAAAATATTTTCACTAATTAAACTACAATAAGAAGTGCATTTTGTTTCTACAGTTAAGGATGTCAGCATTTCCACCAAAACCCTTTGTAGTGTCGTATGTAACCCAAGCACAAAACATGGTCAAAGTTGGCAACAAGTACATATTGGTTACAGAGAATTCTTTGCATTTTCTAAACATTTCTTTAAAGTGTATTTCTCTGGTTAAAGACAGAAGTAAGAGGCATGATGGAAAGCTTTGCCACTGTCTTCAGCAGATGTAAGTTGGATTCATTGTAATTAGGTGCTTAGCGTATCTGCTGCTACAAGAACTGGCCTTGCCTCTACCATACAGTCTGCTCACAAGCACACTCTATACCAACTTAAATGGAGCTTTAACTTTCACGGACTGATCATGCAAACTGTTTTTTCCCCACTGGAATACAAAGAGACACTTGAAACAAAAAATATGAGCAGCTCATGCAAATATCTTCTGTCATATTTATACTGGCAAATTTTATACTAGCAGAAGATTTATATGCCAATGTTTGGAAAAATACCACTAGTATCCTTTTGGCCTCCACAAGAGAAAAAGAACATTCTGCGATTTGCTTCTTACCTTGAGAAGGGCACTTACACACCTGATCTACAAAGACTTTTCTTTTGCTTGTTGTCTTGAAACAAACCTGTTCCTGTAGGAAGGACTAAAGCTATCAAGCTGATAATATGAAATTATGATCAGGAAATCGTGGTTTGTTTGTTTTGGTTTTTTTTTTTTTTTTAATTAAAGTGTGCTTTAACTGCATATTTAGTCACTTTTCCAGTATCTGGATATTTGTTCACTTTCACACACAACGTATTAATATTTGCTCTTCAGCACCAATGCTGTTCTAAGTACTGTATTCTATTTGGGTCCACTAAACCACCTCAGTATTTGCAGTGAAAAAAAAAAATCTATTTTATTTGTCTAAGAAAACAAAATTTCATTTCAGTGCCATTTGCAGCCATATTAATTGTTAAACATTGTTAAGTATAAAGACATTTCAGATCTGTTATCTTGAAATCATCTCTTCCAATAAAAACAGAAATTTGGAGTTGAGGAGTCACTTACTAAATCGCAAAGTCTTGACTGAGTTTCAGTAGCTCCCTCCCCTCCATTGTCACCATCCTCAGGTAGTTACACTTCCCAGCAACATCCTTGCCAACACACAGTGGTCTCAGAGCCACTCATAAGTTTCTCTTTCTGGTCAAACTAATTTCATTTCAGCTTTTTTTTCTTTCGTGGTTTGTACAGAACAGCCATAAAAGCAAAAGGGTCCTCGCCCTCAGCTTGCCATGCATATTCCTTGACTGTCATCTATATGGCTTTACTCCTTGTTATCCTAGTGCCCTATCTGGAATTTCTAAAACACGTTTTGGGTTTGAGCTTGCTTTTTTTTGGTCTTATTTTTTAAGAACCTCCTTCATAATGATACTTCAGTCCACAAGACATGTAACTAATTATTCATATGGTTTAATCAAGTCTTGTATCTGTGACAACTTTTTCTATCTGATTAACTTTTTCAACCTGGTCCCACTCACACACATGCAAGGAAATTTGTCTAACATAATAGGAGTTCCACCTGCATATCTGCTATTATAACTGTCACAAGGCATGAGTGAATTTTTGTGCATTTCACACAAACTTTTTTGCAAGTTGAAAAATTAGTCTCCCATTTATGGTGCTAAGTAACAACAAAAGGCAGTGAAGAGGATGTAACCTTCACACAAAAGCTGCACAGTAGCATAGAAGCACAACAATGTATTTCAGAATGCGATCCAGAAGGATGGCTTTAATATTTTTATTTTATCTTTGTCCATTATCAGAAAAATGTCTATTGTCAGTATGTTGAACCTTGATGCAGAAAATTATATAGAAAGCACTTCTTGATGAGCACAGAAGGAATTTCTTCCTTGTTGCTTTAGGATATTTACACTTTCAAGGATGCCCTGATTGGAAGCAGCACTTGAAATATATCAGCAATATTTCTTTGACATCTGTCACACACATTTCAGCACAGTCCTTTCCAACAACACATTCTCATGAATCATCTACTTAAAATCTACCTCATATGCCAAAGAGATGGTGATAATGGAAACCTGACAGTTTTTTGGATTTGTTACACTGATGAAACCAGGCAATGTGCTAAGACAAGTCCAAGCACCTATAGAGAAGGAGATGGAATGATACAGTTGAATTCCATCTGTGCTATCATTATTTGGCTTTTCCACATATTAAACTAAATTATTCACATTACTTCCATTCCACACCAGGTTAGCAACTCAGCTACCACTGACCACCTTAAAACCGGCAGAACGTCAGCTCTGATCCGGCAGCCTACACTTGCTGGTAGAACTGCAGCAGGTCCAGCAGTCACAGAAACAGAAACAAAAATATTTAGAACCGAGAAGATACTAACATATTTACAATCAGTTTGGAGGATATCGCCAACTCCGCTTTATCTTCTAAGTGCTGAAGCACCCATAAAACATTTGAAAAAGGTTTTGTTAGTAAACCATTTAAAATTTTCTAGTGAAAGTCCCTAAAATATTTGAAGAACTTCACGTAAGAATCTCGTCATTAAACCAACCAGCCGACTCAGTACCCCACTTCCAACAGATAGCAAGAGTGGATGTAAAGGGGAAAAAATGATAAATAACCTGGAATGATAAATTCCAAAAGCATACTCTCCCAACGCCCACCAGTTCACAGCTCAGACTTCTTGACCCAGACATGAAAACTTTGTGCTTCCCCTTGCCTCATGAATTTTTCTTTCACCAATTTGCATAGCCACTTTTTGAATTCACATAAAATCTGCAACATGATAGAAGGGTTCCACAACCTAATTGTACGGTGAGAACTACATACTTTTTTTTGTAAACCTGCCATTGCAGCTCTTCTGTGCCAAAAAGAATGAAAGTGACTGGGGTTACTTCTGCAGTGCATGATATAATGGAACCAGTACAGCATGTACTACACACAAATTATCAATTGGTAATTTGGAGATGATCCCTGCAATGAAAACCTGTTGTACGGAATCTGCCAGGATACAGTTAGATAAATGATGCCACGAGCAATCTGCACATTTACGGAATAACTGGATCACTATCCTTGAGATTATGAAATGAACCTGTCAAACCAGTGAACGCATATGCATTAACCACAGACTAAAATAGAGATGTGCAAGCTGCAAATTTTTTTAGCAAAAAGACTGATGAGGAGGAGGATAGTGTGAAAGGTCATTTCAGTGAAGGAAGAGAATATTCACGTTCAAAATGTGTATCTTATAAGTGCCTCATATTACATCTAAAATGCTTTCATGAAAGAGCATTGTTACAACAGGCCTCTTCAAACAGCACTAAGAGCTGATATTTTACCTTATCTAAAATTCTTTAATTTTTCCGTAAATGTTATTTTACAATTTAGCCCACAAGTAGCAGGGTCTTTTGTAGTTGCACTCCTGAAGTTCAGTATTACTTACATGAACATGCTTTGCCTTTTAACAGCTGTTATTGGGTTTTGTTTGCTCAGGTCTTTTAACAGTTATTATTGCTTCTGTCATTGAGTTTGTAAAGATTCAGTGAGAACATGACAATCAAATTCTGAAATCCCAAGATGCAAACTGAAGTCCATTATCTGTAATGATACCCACTGGAAGCGCATGCTAGACAAGCCATGCCATGGGAGGAGTTTCCATTACTGCACGAAAAAGACCTATTTCTTAAATGTAAAAGCTATCACAAACTATCACAAGTTATACGTGATTTTTTTCATGCTGTGCCGCTCTTGTTAATTTGCTGGAAACCTATTGCAGAGACTGTATTGGCTTTATTGTTTTTTATGCCTAAAACTACCTGATGAATCTGCTTTGCAAAGGAGATTAACTTGCTGGAAAAGGTCAAATATGGATTATCCATGAGGGCCTGAGAAGTCTCTGTTTTTCAGACTTCTTTTTCCCCAAGTCTTCCACAGAAAGCAACAGCACGTACAGAAGTGTGACCTGGAAAAGACCTTGTGGTTTTCACATGAGAATAAATACTACAATTAAAGAAAGAGGTAGAAAGGTAGTTATCTTCTGTAGCCAGAATCACCATGATTTTGTACGCATGATGACAGCTACTGGTAATTATCTGTTAGTTATCTATACATATATGCTGATATTTATACTGTTTTCCAATGCAATTTATTGAATGTAGATTTTACATGACATGGTCACTAAGCTCCAATCATTCCAATATATTTAGAACCAAAGTCAAAATGCAGTTAGTTTAATGTGCTGGCATTGGCTGTGAAGTAGGTAAATTCCCTAAGAGATGGTATTCGCAACAAAGAGGAAATGCACACAGTGTAGTTTTTATATCTTTTTGTTCACTTTTATGATACAGTTATTTTATTTTACTTGTTGTTAATTTGAAACATTATGACCATTTTACTACTCCACCTTCATTTAAATACAGCTGCGTCAAGTCATTATTTCTAAGAAGCCAATAAAAGAAGTTTATAGAAACAAGAATCAAAGCACTATCTGTCACTTAATTTATAAAACCTAGGTTTTCCTTTAGTGTCATATTTTAATTGGATAATCTGTAATTTATTTATTTTTATCTAAAGAGTAAATATATAATAAAACGGCTACGTATAAAAGATGAATACATTGATCAATGAGAACAGTTTCTTTGACCTATGATGCTGACAATAGAGGCTCTTAAAGTTGGTGCAGTGAGTGAAACTAGTGCACCAGCAATGAATTAACATAAGGATATCAGCCAAGAGATGCCCACAAATTTTTTTGCTATGCCACACTGACCTGAATATTATTAAATAACAGTGGTTGTCTGGAAATAACATTAACTGTTCTTCCAAACATCTAGGTTAACAACAGAGCTCCCTAGATTCTGTGTTATAAATACTGAATGCAACACTAATAAGAATAATTGTTTAAAAGGCTTCACCTAGAAAACATAATTGATGCAATTTTTTTGTATGCTCATCTCATTACAATAATATCTTTAAATCTTGAAATGCACATTTTTTTCAGTTTGCATGATTTCCAGCTGAAAGTTTTGAAAAACTTATCCTAGAAATCATTTTTCACTATTCTTGGACCCAAAGTTTCTTATCCTCAGATAGCTGTGGTCTTTGAGGAACAAATGAGTTCCTATCTGAATAAATAAATATACATAAAATTAGGATAATTTTTACCCAAACTTACAGAAAATAACATCTAAGGGTCCTGGCATCACTGCATAATGCTTCTTAACTCACTGAATTTGTTTAATGTGTCACAGATCCCTTGGAATGAAATCAAAGCAGGTTGCTACCACTTCATCATAAAATCATTCCTCTCTTTCTATCCATAAATGAAGCTCATGGTACCTTCACACAAATCTGTCTTCCTCTTCTTCTCTCAGGTGAGGATTTCGTGGGTCCCTTATTTTGACAAGTATCTTATTTCCCACCTGCCCTCTACATTACTCATGACAGGCACATGCCATAAAAAAAAATAAATAATCATTTCAGGGTCCAGTTAGTTTTCACAGAAAAAGTAAGTTATCTGGGGAACTGCAAGGCACTTCTAACTCCTTTCAGGTGATTGCTGCAGGAGAAAGCCTTTCTTTCCTTAAAAAACTGTTTCAGAAATATTAAAATACTAATTGTCTGAAATAACCAGTTTTCTACACACCTGAGTCAGTTTTAAAAAATAAGGTTTGTTTTTGACAGTCACCAATGTTGGTTGCTAAGCCTCAGCCTGTTAACAAAACCAGGGCAACACTACAGTGAAATGGGCCAAACATCTGCAGATCTCATTAAGTTGTGCAGGACCAATAGATACCTAGAATTTCTGATAAACAAGTGCATGTTTTCCCAAGTACCTGGAAAAGGGAATCTCCAAAAAACATTCACTATGTTTTATCATTTTAAATACAGAAAATTTCATTTGTATTTGAGAAAGATGCAAAAGACAAAAGAGCAGATATACTTTCTCTGTCCAAAAATATATTTTATGGAAGATTTCACCCAGCAGACGTCAAATCTTCTCACTAAGAAGTGGACTAGCTCCTTCAAATGAAATTTTCTTAAGCACTATATATTCTTGATCCCAATTTTGTAAAAGTTTGGAAATGTCCAAGAAGTAACAAATTCTCCTCCCTCCCACCAAAACCACAAAACACTAAGAGAATCTATTGGGGAGCAATTTCTAGAACTACATAGCTACTGGAACAAACAAACAGCTGATGGATTGCACACTTTAAAATCACTAACTAATGAAGGTCATCACAAAATTAAAAACTGAAGCTAAGCTGTACATTAGAAACTAACTGTTGCCAAGACTATAGATCAGACTGTGCAATATGGAATCTGTGAAATCCATCTGGCTAGAGCACAAGAAAGACTCCATCTTCTTTGGTACTTATCAAGTCAAATGATTCTACAGAACTGCAAAAGTTCTCTCAGCTTATTTCAAGATACAAAGCATTACAGATGTGCTTTCAAAGGCCATCTAGACAAAACCTCAACAATTTTAGAACAGAAGGGCTATTAGAGGTAATTCAGTTTATGGTTCACTGAAAGTGAAAAAGCTGATCTCTATCCAGAGCTACAACCATTTATCCAGAATGTATTTTAAGGAATGATGCAGTTATGAAAAAAGTTAATTAACACAACATGTCTCCTGCTCTACACCAGAGAGACAGAATCCACTATATTCTTCACCAGCTCTATAGGAACAGTTTTGTATACATCTCATTCTGACCCTCCAGGTCAAATTGCCAAACATAGAGAATTTCTTTGAAAACTAGGAAAACTTTGAAAAAACAAAAAAGAGGTTGAAAGGAAGCATAATTATTGACACGTAGATTTTCATGTAGACTAGTACATTAAAATATAACACTGCCTGTTTCAGAAAGAGATCCAATTGCTTTATGAGCTTCATAGAAGATTACACATTTTTAAAAATAATATCACAATCACTTTACACTTTGATAAGAGCCCCTCTCATTGACTTTAAAGTGGCACAGACATCACTTATTGAAGTATTCAGTAAAGCTACATTAACTGCGATGACTGTTCCTATGTATATGAGCCCTGAGACATCGACAGACTTTTCTACACAGGGCACAGTGCGCTATAAGCTGGGGACTTCACAGTGCACTTGCCAGCCCGCCCTAACTCCCTTTTTGGGCACTCTTTTACCATTCACTAAGCTGATTTCTGTAAGAGCATCTATGAGGATTTAAAGGAAAGTCAGCAGACTATAACTTCCCACCCAACATTTTTTTCTGTTATCTCCGCCTGAAAATCATTCCTGGCACATCTGACCAATCCCCCAAAGATCAAATTATAAAGTATGTATTTATTTTAGCCGTTTTTCTTATTCTTGTTTCTTCTGAACTACCTTGCCTCATATCCTTTATAGAACCTATGAATAGCTCTATATTATTTTTTTTTACTCTAGGTAACCTTGAAGGTAACCTAACAGGGCATCCATCAAGATAAAAACCACACACAACTGGCTAAACATCAATAGGTTTGCAAATTATGGATCTAGAGATGCTCCCATTTCAGTGGGAGTTTCAAGTTGCTACGGGATATAGGGCTGAATTTTTCTCCTGTATTTGTCGAATAGAAGCCTTAATACACAGACAGTTTGAATCATATCTTGAGAACGAGAGCAGCATTAATATATTCTTGATCTAACACTAAGCATTAGTATCTTCCCTAAATAAGGTAAATGCAGTAGGGAGAACATGATGACAGTGTTAAAGTTAATGACCCGCTGCAATAGTATTTAAAACAGATTTGGCGCTAGCTTAATCACATTAATTGCTACATTGGAAAAACTGAAGAACAATGAATACATTGTCCCTGAAAGTCCTGAAGCAGCATCTTAGTCAGTTATCTTAAGGATGCAGTGACATTGATGATCTTCAGATAACTGGAACTTTGAGTGCACTTTGTTTGTCCTGCTACATCAGCTAATTATGAATTATTAATCTAAGCAGTCCTCAAATTATTTTTTTTCATGATCTGTGAAGTACCTTTAACAAGGTAATCTGTCCCTTTCCTTAATCACAGCAAAACTGGTCAAAGAATATTACTGATTTGGGGATAAAACAGTAAGAACAGGCAAGAGAGAGAGATGTCAACTAGCACTAATCCCTAAGATGATTTGTACTCAGTTGAAAATATATATACTCTTCCCTTTTTTAAAAAATTTCATCATGAAAGAACTAGGTTTTCAAGAAAGCACCAGCAGCCATTCCCCCAAAAGTAATCACATATACCTCAGTTCTGCCATGGTCAAGACAGTTTGGGAAGTTTACAGAGTCTTTTTTAAAACGTGAAACTGCAAGATGACTCTGAGTAAGCCTATCACTTAGTACCATGGCAGTCCCATGCTACCCACAGCCTTCTGAAAAGCCTGTGGTGATTTAGGTTGGTTTGGTTTGGATTGGTCAGTTGGTTAGTTTGGGTTTTGTTGTTTTTTTGTTTGGTTGGAGTTTGTTTGTTTTTCCTAGTGTCTCAGGCTAAGCATATCAATAAATTCATTGACCCCCCAAGAATATCTAGCTGTCCTGGGAGCTCAAGCAATGCATGAAAGTTCCCAGAATTCCTCCAGAGGAATGAGTAGAATGAGTACAAAGAATGAGCAGAGAACTATAAATACCACTGTTTCATTAACTTCTGTGCAATCACAGCAACGGAAAGACACAGTAGCACTGAACTAAGTCAGAATGCTATAAATCAAAAACACATCGTGGCTGATGGCACTTGGATCTGATTTAGATAACAATAATATAATCAAGATAAGTAAAACAGGATATGTGCGCTAGGAGAGTATGGATCAGACTTCACATAACCTGATTGCTGTCACAGCCATCAGATATTTAAAACAGAATCCTTGACAAAACAAAAAGAGGAAATAATTGGAATAGTAATTTCCACAATACAACAAAATGTTCTTTCATTTAAGAGGGTCTAAGGACACATACTGACTAATGAAATAGATAATATAATTGATCAGACACCTTTGTAGAATGAAGACACTCATGTATTTTTAATTAGATAAAAGTTTGCACGGAAAAATAAAACAAAAACCTTATTTCCTTTTTTTTTTTAATCAGTAGATTTGCTCCATTCAATGGAACTAACAGACATTAAAAAGTAGAAAAATCTGTATTTGTTCATATCTCAGAGCACATAATTTTTCATAAAAATTTCTGAGAAAAAAAATCAATATAGTTATGCTTCATGTCAAGTTCCTAAGCTCTAGCTCATTTTTCCTCTTTCTTCATAAAATCAGTGTATAGGACTACCTACACATTTTTTGAGCAACAAAGATGGGAAGTCTTTCAAGTACATCCAAGGTCATTGAACTGAAGTGGGCAACAAGTCTTCCAGATTTTTTTCTGCTTACACTATCATATCATGTTTTCTTTTTGCAAGCATTCTCTCTGAAGAGAAAGAAACTGCTGTCAGCATCTGCAGTATTTTCTGCTAAGTCATTCCACCACCTTGCAAAGACATTTGAAAACATAAAAGTGATTTACAACAACATTTTGCAACAAAATGCTGCACTAGTTATATGAGAGATGAGCACAATATACAAATATGCAAAGAGCAGGAAAGCTCCTACAGCAATCTATAGGCATATCTATTAGCAACAATCTATAGGGGTTTCGCAGAGTCACAGCAGGCCCAGGAGCTTGGAGACCCTTACAATTTCAAATAGTAATCTGTCTTGATGAAGCAGCGGTCAAGCTTAGAGCTCTGTAAATACCCTATCTGAAGAATTATGAATTAGAAAAACTAAACTGACTTCAGAATACAGATTGGGAAAACTGTCTCTATATAATGCACATAGTAACCTCTTCAGCCAAGAGAGAAATGTTTTTGCCTTGTACTAGCCAGTGGAAGCCACAACATAGCCTTATACAAACAAATTCAATTACTGATGGAGGCTCAAAGAGCCACAAAGACATTTACTTCAAAGGGTGGGTCTGCAGACTTCATAGGAATAACTGAAGATGACCTGACTTTTCAGCACCATCCATACCAACAAGAAGACTTAAGTAGCTGCAGCACATACATAAAAACCACTCACACAGAAAACACTTTTCTTCTCCCTTGTTTATATATATATATATAAATATATAATATATATATATATATATATAAAAATACCTTCTCTCGTTTCTGCTTATCCCAACTATTTAGTACTTGCCAGGGGCTATACACAGATGCCATAAAATACTGAAGGAATCAACTGCTGAGTGAGGACAAGTGCATAATTTTCAGGGTACCTATTACTACTATTGCAAAGGAGATCCACACTTCACAGTCAGGGGACAGAAGCTTCAGGAAGGTCAGAAAGAGGAAAGGGAAAAGAAAGAAAGGGGGGGGGGGGGGTGGAACTCAAACCAGAACAAACAAACAAAACCCCACAAACCACACCTTAAAAAAAGACATAAGAAATCTCATTTTATGTTGAATTACTGAGATGATTATGGATCCTCTCAATATCATTAATACAAATTCTCTAGGACAAAAATCATTCTATAGAATTAAATTTCTTTTGTTCACACAGTTAATATCTATTGAGTCTTTTCCAGTGTACCAGCTGCACAGAGGGAAAATTTACGTGATGGAATAGAGAGAACTGCAATCCCTGTTCTGTCCCTTTTAATTCTGGCTCTTCAAATGACATGAGGAACCCAGGTGGAAAGATGCGCTCTGCATGTCTGGCCACGTGGCAGAGAGGAAAATGTAATTGATTATTCTTATTAAGGAAGCTGGTTTTGCTAGAAGCATCAAGTTTATTCAGTTACATCCTTAACATGAAATATGCAGTGTAGTTAAATATTCTATTTTCTACATAGCTTGGGCTGACTACAAGTATTTCAATTATAGCAATAATGAAACATGCAATATTAACTTAATTAGAAAATTAATGGAAAGAGAGGGAAGGATGCTGTGGTCAAAAGCTCAGATCTTTCAATGCTGACAATCCATACACTGTCACTACTTCTGTCTGTAAAAATGTTCAGAGTTGCCTCAGGACCATCAAAAAGGAAGAATGGCTACAAAAAGAGAGATATATTCCAATAATGGTTACAGAGACTGAAAGAAACAAGCTCTCTTCCAGTTTTTATTTTGCATCAGTTTAATAATAAATTACTGTTCTGTGCTTAATCAGTCTTTGCAGAAACATTACTTTGTGGGTACCCAAATAGTGGACATATTCAGACACTGGATACATTATCATTGTAGTACTTGCAAATGTATCTGAAACTGCTGAAGCTGCAGGTCAAGAAAGATAAGGAACCATGCAAGAAATTGACCCAATGAAAGAGACCCTCAGATTTTATATTGTTGGTAAGAAAACACTCAGAAGAGACCTCTACGTTTGTGTCCCCAAAGGACACATGTTTTTCATTAGTACATTAGGAATCTGCTATTGGCTATGCAGATTGGGCAACTTACTATCAAATTATGCAATTTCCAGCCAAAAGTATAGCTTGCATAAGCTACTATTAAATTTTAATTTTTAAAAAATGTATTACTGTAGTCTGGACTCATCTGAAAACAGCTTTAGAAAATAAGCCTCAGGGGAGAAAAAAAAGGCAACATCAACATGTGATGCTGTCAAGCAACAAAACATATCTGAAATTTAAAGACAACAGTGTCACTTTTCTATGCATGGAAAGCAGCTAACACAAAGTAACAGAAGGAACTTTAAGAAGCTATTAGTGAAGTTTCTGTCTTTTCAGAACTGCCGTAATTGACACAAGAAAGCAACCAGACAAAACCCAGCTCACTGGTTCCAGAACTTCAATTCTGCCTCTTGGCACTAAACAAGTAAAGTCCGATGGGACCAGTCACATTGCAGCAGAAGAGCAAGTGATGGCCAAAACTACTCCCTCTATTGATTTATTTTTAATTTTTTTTTATCTTGCTCTCAGGAGCATGTTTTGAACAGCTTCAAGAGGAGAATCTGTAAACAAGCACTTCTAAAGTCTATTAGCCTAATAAAGCATTGTAATCTACTGTGAGTTCAATTATTTGGAAGCTTCCCTGATACCATTTTAGTTGTCGTTTATCTGATTGGGACTACAGTGATTTATGTACCTGGCTAACAGCCTGGAAGAAAATCTTGTAACATAAAGGATGGAGAAGATTCTGTGAATGACTTTTTTTTAAATTGAGAAACTGGCAGAATAGAGAAGCAAAATGTTCAGGGTAGAAGTTATAAGCCCAGAGGAACCAATTCTCCTTAGCATTTCTCTTTCCTTCTTATTAATGACTTAAAGTTATGAAAAGTTTAAAGGGTGCAGAAAGGATCTTCAAGTTAAGGAAATACAGAACATCTTTACCAGCTGTCTCCTGCTTACCTTGCCACCACATACCTGGAGACTTTCTGCACAGCAAACAAAAGCAGCTGTCCCAAGCCCAGCATCCTTATCCTTCTTGTTCTCTGGCCAAATATGAACAGCCAAATACTGCTCTCTTCTCCTGTGTTACCTATCAGGGAACGTGTGTGGCGTGTTGGGTCAATAGTAAAGGCCCACAGAGTCATGGTGTAGGTGGGGAACATTCAGTAGCACCTTCTCCATGAGTCACACCCACCTAAAGCATTATACAAATGATATCCAGCATCACTTAGAGAACTTCAACAGATAATGTAGCCTTGCTCCTTTGGCAGCATTTATAGTTCAATTGAGGCATATGCTTAATAAGAAAGCTATCCATGGGACCTTCTTGTTTAAAATGCTTGCATTTTCACACTGGTGCCTGACATCACTCTCACAATTATCTTGAACTGATGCTTCCTGGTTCTCAGCAAGACCACGTCACACAACAGCACCATGCAGTACATTATTATATCACCTTAGAGTCAAGGTAGACAAACGCTGCTGAGACAGCATGTGGAAACTCCTGCTAATGATGAAAAAAACCCTGAAACTGTAACACAGAATGAGAGAACCAAATATTCCAGAAGCCTCATGACTGCTTCTAATATCCATCACAAAGGCTGCAGAGCTGCAGCAGTGAGGTGAGCAGGAGGCAGCAATGAAGACTGGAAGGTCTCCGGAAGGAATTCCAGGCATCAAATGCTTTGCTATAGCTCTTTCCTGTACCTGATGTCTAACACTTCAAAAAAAAAAAGAAAAAAATATGAGAGATACCATCTGAGATAAATATGTGAATAATCTACTTCATTCCAACACATCAGCTTAATTTCTACTGCTTGGAGACCCAGACATGATCACTTATACCCCTGACATTTTTAAAAGCATAAATTAGAACTATTTTCTTAGTCAAAAGCAGCCTGTTTCTTTTGATTCTCACTGATTTGTTTGTTTTTTTTTTTTTGTCCCAGGGCAACAAAAATGAAGGAATCCAAAAACTAAGAAAAAAAAAAAAAGTCTCTCTTTAAACTCACCCCTACTTCTTCCAAAAAGAAATTTAGTTTTGACAGTAGACTAGAATGTGCAAATCCTACTATAAAAGCATAAAATCTAAAATGCTTGATTTCCAAAGCCTTTTTAAAGAAAACTAGTCTTATAATGAAGGTTTGGGTGGTTTTTTCTTTTTGTTTGAAGCACAATCTCCTTCTGCATAAAAGCATTTCTGTCAAGACAGCATGAAGAGCTTCCTGATAATTGTTATCACCGACTAATTTTCATTGACATCAAATGTTTTTGTTATCAAGGAAAATGCAAAACATTTGTGCTGCTTAATCCGTTAAATTTCAAGCCTCTTACTATTTATCTTTTCAGATACTCAGGTACTACTACATATCTGGTTTCATTACCCAGCCTGACTTGCTTTCTTTTTCTTTGCCATTGAAGCTCAGCTTCATGCAGACTGGATTACTGGAGAATCTTAATTTTTACCATAGTTATTGGTGAATGAAATTAGCACTTTACAGGCTATTTTTTTTTTTACTTCTTTGAGCATGAAACACATGACAATTCAATTGCAATTAATTGTCAGCATAAAGACTACTGGGGATTCTTCTCAATGTCCTGAACTTGTTCCTTCTGAGATAAAAACTACATATTTAGGCCAGGCAGAAATGGGAATATTTTTTAGGTCATGACAACATGAATGTGGAGAACTGAAAGCATGGTTTTGTCACCTAGTCTGATGGAGATGGGCAAAAATATTAAATAAGTTCATATGCAATTATTTCTCACTGGGGGCTAGCTCTGCTTCTGATAGCATTGAGCCGCTGTACATTATGTTCTAGATTATGAGGTATAATACAGCGGACTATCTTAAATGAGAAAAAAATGGAAAATGCAATAAATAGGATAATGAAGAATTTCAGATGTAGTTTACAGTCAGATTCTTTGGAATCATCTATCATGTGACAGACAGAAGCAAACATGATGAGCACATGAAAGCTAAACTGGGGGTGAGGTATATGTTCCCCAATCAGATATTACATAAAACTGCGTTGATTAACTCTACTATAAAAAGTCTCACATGTGCCTAAATTGATTTTATATGGTAACTCAAAACCATTTTTGTAACCCATGAGACACTGTAAAGCACGGTGTACCAACCTCCTGCAAAACGTGGAATTTCTCTGGGGGGTGTGTTGTCACAGATTACTTCTATAACTTGTAAGGGATTTTTCCTACCAGAAGACCATTGTTTTAAATACATCGTTCAGAGGAGGCTACCTGGTTTTGCTATAAATCTTTTGTCATGGCTGTAGGTTCCCTTTTATGTTCAGTAAAACTGAGAATGGTAATGTTGCATATAGAAAAAGACCAAAATCAGGAACAATAATAATGGAGTAAGAATGCTGCAACCTCGATGCCATATGCTTTTAAAATCTCTACAGAACCATTATGTCAGCACCCACTCCAGGCTTCATAGCATCCACATCTTCCCTAATACCCTCTAAAAAAAAAAATAATAACTACATGCTTTTTAAATATCTGCACTCGTTGCACCCATTTAAAGGTTTCTCAATTGTGTTAACATATTCCATTAAAGTGATAAGTAAAATAACTTTCCAGAAGACAAAAACTGATATTAATATTCCAACATAACCATAAGAGCTCTTCAGAACAATGTGTCAATTATCACATCACTGTTTTATTCACCAAGCATATTATGGAATTGCCTTCATCCACCTACTTCTGACAAGTACCTTAACTGCTATTTTTATCTTGGCTCTGAAGTCTGAAACAGTTAACAAAAGTTCAGCAACTAAAGGTGTAGATCAAGTGTCAGAGACGCCTCTAGCAACAGAGCCTTGTTTAATTTGTCACCTTACTCGCATTGCCATTTCTAATGCGGTAACGGACATTCTCAAAATTCATGTTAATCTTGTCCTATACAATTTCCATTGACAAATCTGCATTGCTGGCTGTTATGCTGCAAAGAGGGAAAAAACAAGGTTTCAAGTGCTGAAATCTGGTGTGATTCCAGGACCGCATATCCACATTACATCTTTACCAGCAGCGAAGTCCATGTCAGCTGCCAGGCCTCAGTGCGTACAGCATATGAACAGAGAGCTACTAACGCTGCGCCCACACCGCAGGAGTGAGCCGGCTGCTGCGCAGCCTCAGCCCTGGGTCATCAGGAGGGAATCCACTCTGAGCACAACAGCAGTAGGTTCAAGTGCCTACTTCAAGACTCCAATCACAGATACAAAACTCCAAACACACAGTAAAGCAAATATGCATAAAGAAAAAACATTTTCTCCTCACTCAGTCATCAGTATAGATGCAACTCATGCATATCCAGGAGAAATAATAATCATATGTAAACATACTAGCATTTCTTCAACTTTACCCAAAACCCCACCAATATGAGATTTCTAACAAATTCCCAAAACAGTTTACATTTGTGTATTCAAAACTGATCCTTAATCCAGTAAGAATTTGCCACTTGTGCATGACAGAAGTGTCTGGTGGCACCGGACTGGGGATTTTTGTATAAAGGCAAATCCAAACACAACTTGCTAGAAACTTCCCAGCGTAATTAAACAAAGCAGGCAGTGTTATTTCACACTTACGCTGCCACCTGATGGATATTCAAAGTATCACCACCACTCAATAACCGTGCACGACACAGGTGTTTCTTCTCTCGGTCAGGTAGTTTCACCAGTTACTGAACATGCCTCTTTTCTGCCTGAACAGAAAATTTAGCACACTATTCACCTTGCCTGAAAGAATGTGGAAGTTTCTTTCTAGACTTTCATATAATTTTTGAAGACCAACAATTTCATTCTACTGAGGGCTGAAGCCTTTGTTATTAAGAAGAATATGTAACATTTACAGGCAGTTATGGCTTTCTGTATATAAGGATACGCTGTTACCTAAACAAATAAAAAAGCACAAGACAGTCCTTTGGCATTCCTCCATATATTTGTTTCAAACTGTTAACTGTAGTTATTGTAGTCATCTTGCATGTTTGTTATTCACATATCAACAAATGTTATTTAAAAAACACAAACAAACACACACAAACAAAACAACTAGCAGACAAATTCTGTTCCTAGAGCATCTAGTTCCTGTTCCATTTAAGAGGAAAAATAGTTCACAGTATTATGTGCTTATTTTCTTGACCTGATTTTATGTTGTGATCACAGCTGCTGATTTTGCAAAATGTATCTTCTACTTGAAATCTGCACAAGATACCTTTAACTGAAACCCCACAGTACCCGAGTATATCTTTGTCTGGGGCACCGAAGAATATAAAAAAAAAATTAGGTCTTCAAGCAATTACGCAGAACTGAAGCTTACTTAAACAGGTAAGTTCTTTTTAAAATTCTGACATTAAATCAACATAACTTAGTTCCACAAACAGCAAATTTTTATTTTTCTTATAAAAGCTGTTAAAAAATAGACTACTGTGAAATACACTCTGAATCTTATGTTTATGTTGCAATGAACATTCTACATTTGTATTCTGGAGTTTAAAAGATATCTCGCTCTAATACATACAGTATTAATTGTGTGTGCATAAAACAAATACTACATGACAATCAGCTCTTCTATGAATAATTCAAGTCCAAATTAAGGTTGGAATGTTTCCATTTAAATTATGTGATGGTGCAACATGATAATCACTATGTGAAAAAACTACAGGTTGGGAGAAAAAAAAAAGCCTCTTCTATTTCTACTCTTCAAATACAGTCAATAGTTTGCAAATCCTCTTCATGGCAGGGTCAAGTTTCCCTCTTTTAGCTTTTAATTAAAAATTATTTTCTCTTGAAAAGTTTACAATCATATTAAAAACACAGCATAAATTTGAGAAAGTACAAGTGCTGTTCATGTTGTATCACCACTTTTCTATGCACATAATTTTCTAATTCTCTTGCACCACAACTAAAAGGTTATCCCTTAATATATAAAACCCATGGTTTTGCTACTTTTGAGTGAAAAATAGAAAAAATTACTAAAGCACAGTAATATGTTGCTCAGACACCAGTACTTAGGTTATGAACTACAAATACACAATTCACAAGGAATCAAACTATACAAATCTACATTTGGAATGGAGTTTAAAAAAACAAACCACCTAAAACCAGAAGGTATCCCATTGAGAGTTCAGATTGCATTAAAAAGCTGAAAATCCCATTTATCATTGCTCATTTTCAGTTACTTAGAGCACTTACATATACTCTACACTACTCTTCATGGCATTGTACTTTGCCTGCCATCAAATTATTGCATCTCCCCAGTTTCCAAATAGCATCTATATTAACTTTTACCTCTTATGCACCAGTGACTGCCCAGCTCCGTGCCTCATGGTTCTCATCCTCAGAAGGGCAACACAGCTGTTCTGTATTTCTGTTGCTGACTTTCAAAACACCTTCTTCTACTGGTTTTCATTAAGCACAGGTGCAGAGCTGCTGTGGTCCTCTGAACTTCCCAGCATCAGGCATGCAGAGTGAAACCAAAGGTGCAGGTCACTGAGGGATTCCAATTAGCACTACCTAGAGATACCCACCCTGTCCTTTGTGAAGGAGCAGCTGCTTGGAGAGGCACATTACCAGAAATGAGCTCCCACCAGAGCTTATATCCACACTTGCTGTCCCAACTGTACCATAAACTGCTGTCCTGGTTTCTGTCTGAAGTACAGCAAAAAGTTCGAACCGTGATGTTTGGTTTTATACAAGCAAGAGTCAGCTTCTTTGTGTTTTCAATATATCATGAAATTTACAATGTCTCCTTTATCTCTGCTTAGCGCCATTATCTTCCCACTGCCATCCTTCCTCTTTTTGTTTTCTTCCTGGTAAATGTTGTATCTACAACTTCTGCAATAGCTCTTGAAACACGAGATAATTTGCTGTTTTGTCTCAAAGCCTAGTAGAAAGAAAACAAAGCATGTTTATTAAAATCATCTAAAAACAGGACTATATCATTTTCATGTTAGCATACTAATACAAAGGCATACATTTGTCATCTCCTTTCCTTGAGTAGTTATTTTCCTATTATTTGAAAATTTGTTTTATCTGTTTCCACTTTCCATATAAACTCAGCACTTATGTATCACCTAACACACAGTATCAGATCTGCTATGCATTCCATAAATTAAAACCACACCAATACATCTTTCTTTCAGTTTATTGTTCCATTGACCTGGTTTCACTGGCAATCTAAAAACAATGTTCAAATGACTTACTGGCTGAATCTCTTCTATACCGATGCAGGCTTTATTTTGCAATCTGTAAACTGAAACTGATCTGACTACACTTGACTATTGTTTGAGAAAATCATCATAAGTATACCTAATTAAGAAAATAGATGTTGTCCCTGAATAATTTTAACATACTGCCCGCATTTATGCCCATTATGCACTGCTTAGCACCCACTGTTTTCTAAACACGTTTGAATTTCCCTGTTTATTGAATGGTAGATGACCTAGCTCTTATATTAATTATAAATATTTACTTTAAATACCATGTTACAGATACACATCTTTAACAATTGCTTTCAGTTGTTTATTTCTGAAACACTGAACATTTATAAACACCTGTCAGTTACAAATAATTTCTTTAGTATGGTACAACTACATTGTCAGAGACATATTACGTTACAGTTTTAACTTCAAACACTCTTGTGTTAAGAGATTTAGCAAAAGGTTTTATCTCATTGTTACTAGGAAAAGACAGGGTTTGCAAAGACAGTATTAAAATTCTTTTATATTCATTTTTGTTACTGCTGCTTCCCAGCAGAATTACACATCACTTCTCTACTAGTTTACTTTTGAAAAAAGAGAGAAGCCATTATATTAAATTTGCCTACATAGCTATAGTTAACTCCAACTTTACATGCATGGATTCTCCATAAAAAATGCCAGCCACTATTTGTGGGGCAAAGCTTTCATAGAAACAAAATAAATTAAAACAAATGCTCCGCTTTGAGCTGAGCATTCTCATCTACAACGGGGAATATACGTAGCTACATACCTATCGTTACATAAAGGAATAAAATTTTCCTTTGGAGAAGTTTTAAATAAATATCTACATTTGTCGTATTTCTAACATTACTACAGTGAGATATCACTTTTAATGTTCCATTAGAGAAAACCACAAGGATGGACGAGGCTTTCTTCCAACAACTTGGGAAAACCAAGGCAGAGGTAAGGAACAAAAAAGGCAGTTTTAGAGAAAAAACAGCAGCAATTATCTATGGAAGACTACTAAGAATGTTAAATTTTTATGAAAGCTACCTTGGCATACTACTGACTAGGGTTTTTGTTCCCTGTTACTGTTGGCAAAACCATGCGCTATCAGGGACGGCACGGAAGCTCCGGCACGGCGTTACACGGCGGGGGAACGACTGAAATAAACACATTTGGGAGTGAACCAGAACCGCCCGCTCTGAGGGAGGAGATGCTGCACCTGAACGCCGCCCGTCCCTGAGCGAGGCTCCTGAGAGGAACGCCTCGTTAGGAGTGGCTGCACACCGCCACGATTGCTATGGCAACGGGAGCAAGAAAACAAACACAAGCACCGCCCCAGCGTCACAGCCGCCGCTGTCCCCTCTGCCCACTGGCCCAGCGACACGGCGCTGCCGCTGGCCGGCCCGTCTGCGCATGCGCCTCCCGCCCGCGCACGCGCAGCGGGGCGGGGCGGTGGGCAGGTGACGGGGCAGCGCGCGGCCGCCGCCATGGTGTACATCTCCAACGGTGAGAGGCGGCGGGGAACGGGCCGGCGGCCGGGCAGCGAGCGGGGGCGGCCGGGGGGTCATGGGGAATGCGCCGAGCGGAGCGGAGCCTCCGCGCCGCCCCGAGCGAGCTGCGCGCATCGCGCACCGCAGCTGTCACTGTCACGTCAGCCCCGCCGGCCGGATCGGAGCCTCGCGCGCTGCCGGGCGGGTGTTAAGGACTTGGAAAAAGCCGCAGCGTGTTCTGCAAACATCGGGAGCGGAGCCGCTTAACCGCATGTCGGGAAGCGGAGACCGCCCTGGTGGGTTTTTAGGTGACGTGGACACAGTGTACGCTGGCTGGGGGTGATGCGATTGTTTCGAGTACTCAGACAACACCCCGTAGGGAATGGCACCTGCTACCCTTGCCCATGAAGAGCAGTTTTCTCCATCCTGTTTGCAAATTCTGGAGTCAGCAGATACATTTTTGTGTGATATACTGTGCAGTGTCACATACTGAACATCACTGGATGTTTTGCATCTTAATCCGTTACAGGACAAGTGTTGGACAGCCGGAGTCGGGCTCCTTGGCGTTTGTCAGTTATCACAGATTTCTTCTGGTCAATAGCAGATTTTGTGGTTCTTTTGTAAGTAGAAATTAATTCTTTTGATGAGCTTTATTTTACGTTTATCATAGGAGCTACTCTGTGCTATCAGTAGCACAATTACAATATTAGATTTACTCTTTACTATTACGTATCTACTGTCCCCAAAACATATGTGAATGCTTTACTATGACTGTGGCTTTGGTTATTAAGCACTATAATATATTTAATAAAAAGAGAAGTGTGTGAAAAGTGACACAAACTTACTGGCAACTCAAGTGAGTTTTCTTATTATAAGTTTCTCCCATTTTAATACTGCAAAAAGAAGCAGCATATACTTTTGTTAAACAGCTAGTTTCTATTAGCTGAGCAAATAATTAAGATGTTATTTGCAGAATTTCTACTGGTGACAATAGATTCTTGCTATGTAAAAATAATCACCCAGTGGTAACCGTAAACTTAGGGCCTCAGATTGAAGCTGGTTAAGAAACAAAAAATTATTTTGATGTAGTCAACATTATTCAGCTTCACTATATCAGTTACAGGTTTATACTTCATGCACTTCTTGCACTATATTTACCAGGAAAAAAAAAGATGATTTTGTAGTTTGAGCCCTACTGTAATTTGGAATTACTTCAAATTTTCTCTTACTATGTAGGAGAAAAATTGCCAAGATCTATTAAATAACAGTAACTTTGAAAAGATGAACACTACTTACTGTTTTTCAGGCCATTTCTTATCTTGCAGTCTAAAAACTCAGAATATTAGCTCTAACAATCAATTCACCTAACTCCTGATTTATTTTTTAGCTTCCAGAGCATAATTCACCCAGATTTGAGAAGAAGAGGCTACACATCTTCCTCCTATTCAGGATACAATGACAGGAGAGGGTATTTTTTCATATTCCTACTACTTATGGGTGTTTTTTCTATCTTTGCAAAATGTCACAAAGTATTTGCATGGCAGTTGTGATTTGCATTGAATCAGATCATGTTAGAAGACTAAAATGTTGTTTATCTGTGGTATTTTGTCAGAAACTCATAACAATACGATGCCTTGCGTAGCTGTAATAACACTATGGTCTAACACTCCCTGAAACAATATTCCAAACCTGCCTAATAGACAATATGAGTCTTTCTTGAAATTCTTTTGTTACACTTGCCTATACTCATCATATGATTTACATTAAATCAGTCATTTCGTGTATTAGATTACGTAGAGATAAAGCAAACCACTTTGTTAGATATCATTTCTGTACACACTGTAGTTACTTTCTTTGTTCTTAATGGTTTGCACAACTTTTTTTTAGGACTGTATAAAACACTGTTACCCATAGCTTTCTCTTTTGAGACAGGAGTAATTACAACAGTTTTGCAATACAGAATCTTGGTGAAAGTGGGGCTGGGGTTTGGTTGGGTTTTTTTTTCAGCTTTTCACATGAAACCCAAACAACTTTTCCAGCAGATCTAACTTCCTAATTACTATAATTTAGAGACAGTGTTATGATCTTTCAAGTTTAACAATCCAGTGCTGATTGAATAGATGTTGTGTTCCTTGCTCTCTTGTCAGGCCTCCAGCAAACCCTCGCCGAAGGATGGGGCGAATAAATCACTGGGATGGAGGCCCCAGTCCACCGCCAATGGCTGGAGGTGGATGAGGAAGGTAATTCCAAAGCTGCTCTATCCTGCTTTGAACTTTTTTTTTTTTTTTAATAACAATGATAATTGAAGCTTAAGGTAGAGTGGAGCGTTTTGTCTTCCTTTTGCAAAAGTTAACAAAACAGGAAGAGAATCAAAGTGGTTAAGATACTTTCAGTTAAAGTGGGGAAGAAAAAGATGATGTTAAAAGGTTTTGGCTAAGAAATGGTGAGCTTCTACTTTTAATTGCATAGAAGTTGATATACAAAGCATAGCACAGATTTTTGAACACAGCTGATTAAAAAAAAATATATACTTAAAACTTTTCATCTCTTTTGGCTGCTAATTTAAAGTCCTGTCCAGATCAGTAGTGACTAAAACTTTATTTGCATTTCTCATAATTATCATGTGACACGTGAGGATTGTTGTTTAAAGTACATACTTAGCAATATTAAAGAAGGAAAATTAATAAAGTTGTTAAAAGACTACTAGCAAAAATCTTTTTTCCTGTTACAGTGATATAGCTATGCAAATCTTCAGTTCCAGTATGGCATAAAAATCAGAATTGCTTGAAACAGGAGGCAAAAAAACCCATTTAAAACGCCTTTGACTTTAAATTTCTTACAGCTGCCTAAACTATAGTTCTGTTTTACTAACTAGCTTGGCTGGTGGGAGTTTCATCTAACATATGGTTTGGTTTACTTTGAGACTTTAGTAAACAGTCGTTTTTCATGAATCACCCCCAATTGTTACCATAATGAAACTTACAAGAAAAAAAAAAAAAGAATACACATGCAGGTGTGTAGTACCTGTAAATCTTGTAGGAAAAAGTTTGTATTCCAAAAAGCACATAAACCAGTGTTTCTGTTCCCTGGAAAAAGGACAAGATTTTGGTTTTGTTGTTTTTTTTTTTTCATTTGGATGCCTTCCCCCCTACCCCCCGCCTCCTTCTTTTTGACCTGACATGAGGCCAGCAGAGGCTGTAGGACTTTGGGTAATGGCAATGGGTAATCTGCTCAGGAAAAGAAGTTTGCAAGCCTTTAGCATGTCTCATTTAGCTAAATTAAAACAAATTTTATTTTAAATTTGTTACTTACATAATTTTATCTCACAGAGAAAGGCCTTATTGACTCTTCATGCACTGTCATTATTTAATTTTCTAGGTAAACGCTTGCTGAAAAGGCAGGCAAAGGCATACACATTTGCAAGATGAAAGGGAAGAAGAGTTCAGTGGTGGACCAAATGAGTATGAATGTTGTGAATGTGTATGTCAAACTGGAAACTGTTCTTCGCTACAAGCAGCTTAATGAAGTTGTACTGGGAACTCCTTCAAGGATCCAGTGTAACTGAACTGCAGTTTTATTAAATACATGTTTACTGTCTGAAGTCTTTGTATAGTTTCTGAACATTTTATTGTAGTTGCAAAGTAATAAGTAAATTATATTTGGCTTGTCACAAGGCTGACTTTCTCATTATTTTCAGAAAAAAAAATGTTTGCAGTACAGCAAGTCCTTTTCTGTTCAAATGAGGAAGAATACATATTTATATTACATACAGAAGGTCCCTCAACTAAAAACAGTGTTTCCTAATAGGTTTTGTATTCACTCGATTTTTGTGAGTACTAACATTCTGTACTTTGCTGTATTTTCATTGCATTACTGGTACTCTAAACACACTCTTAAAATACAACTTACAAATTACTTTGTTTTACAGTCCTTGCCTCTTACAAACTTGCTTCCTTAAAGCCCATAATGGGTTTTATAAGCCTGTTGTGGGCATTGTTTATAAAACATGCATGTTTTATAAGCACCTCTTGAAACAGCATTCTCCTCTACTGAAAACTTAGTCAATTGTATAAGCCGATTTGCTGTACGAAGTTTGGTAAGAGTTGCTTAGGCTTTGTTTATATTACAGGAACAAAAGGTAGCGTACAGAATGCTAACACAGAAAAGTTATTTTCTTTCAAGCAGTAGCTACCTTTTAAATAACTTACCCCATTTCCGTATAGGGGTTTCTTACTGTTCTTGGATTTTATCTTTTTTTTTTTTTTTCAGTTGGAGAGGGCTGTGTCTATTTGATAAAAGATTGGCTGCTAAGATCCAGACAATTACAAGGTGCCACCACAAGCTTTTTGCTTAAACCTCACTTAGTCTCTTTGGCATGACATTGTAATATCCAAGAGTGCCCCTTGGTTAATGTAAACATTACTAATTAGCTGGCTTTTGCCAGCTAGTTGTGGTGAAATCACCCCCTCCCGTGGCTCCCACTCCTGCTACGCATACTCAGCACAAAGTTACTCTCTTAATCTTGCTGTGTAACAGCAATCTTCTTCAAATCTGCTCAAACGTCACATTTTCAGATTTCACAAAGGAGCTTCCCACCTGCAGATCAGGTGTGTACACGTAAGTCACCGTTAGCTCTTCACAGTGTATCACACGTCAATCATCTCTACTATGATCTTTTCAGACGGTATTTTAAATTGGGATGCCCGTACTGCCCTGCTTCTAGCCCCACCAGCAGCACCAGCCCAGCTGATGGGGTTTGGCTGCCGCTGGCTTAGACCTCCCGCAGGGCCGCTGCTCCCCGCTCAGGGCAGAGGCCGGGGCCGCATCCCGGGACAAGGGCGAACCCCCGCCCGCCTCTCCCCGCGGACGGTACCTGCCTGAGAGGCGGCGCCGAGCGCGAACCCGCCCGCTTCCGCCCCGCACCGACGCCGGGCCCAGCCCTCGCAGGAGCGGCTTCCGCCCGGCGCCGCTCGCCCCGCGGGGAGCATGACCCAGGCGGAGAAGGGCGAGGCGGAGAACGGGAAGGACAAGGAGCGCGACCGGGAGCGCGAGCAGCGCGGCGGCAAGCGGCCCATCGTCCCCGCCGCCGTGCCGGAGTCCCTGCAGGAGGTGAGGCCCGGGAGGCGGTGAGAAACGAGGCCGGGCGAAGCTCCCTTCCTGCCGGCCGAGCGGCTGCGCTGGGGCGGGCTCGGCTTTTTAAAGGCCTGGGCGCGGGGAGGTGCCGGCCTGACCCCCGTGCGCCTTGTGGTGCTTTCAGCAAATCCAGAGCAACTTCATCGTGGTGATCCACCCCGGCTCCACCACTCTGCGGCTCGGCAGGGCCACGGACACGCTGCCCGTGGGCATCCCGCACGTTATCGCGCGGCGGCACAAGCAGCAGGGACAGGCGGCCTACAGGGACAGCTGGCTCCTCAGGGACGGGCTCAATGTAAGAACTTGCTAAGATCGGTGTTTTAACTACGTGTTTCTGTGTTTTTTAGCTGTGCAGTGCATATCGTCCCCTCATGCATTATGGTTTTTCAGAGAAGAATATTTTTTAAGGCAAACATTTTTTCACTTTTAATAGATGCCACCTTACTGAAGTCAGTATATTTCCAGCAGTCTGTGTTAGGGCTTTATTTCATTTGTTTGCAATGAACTAAATCTAATAAATTGATAGGCTGAGTGTTTGTATTCATTGATTTCTCTGCTCAGTGATCTGATACCACATGTAGTATTTATTTTTATAGAATGACAACTGTAGAACAACAACAGGACTGCTCCACTTATGAACGTGTTGGTTACAAGCTGGCTTATAACTTGGATAATGTAGCCAGTACTTTTAGTCTAACCTGCTCTACAGATACATGTCATGATCTTATTCATACTTTGAATCTGTACCAAAAAAATCATTAATCAAATTCATGTCTCTAATATTAAACTTCACCTTTAAATAACTGAGATATATTTAAACATTTTTGCTCCTGCTTAATATTTCTGTAGTTAAATAGATAATGTCCTGAGCTCATCACGCTGGAGATGAAGCCCAGCAGCCAGTTCAATCAGTTAAAAGATTCAAGTTGACTTAGACAAAAAGTTGTTGAGTACTGTAATAGAAAAAAGGGTTTCTTTAAAAATAAGTGTATGTTCATTGTACAATGTGCACACCTTCTGTCCTTTCTACAGTCTATCAACTACAGTAATGGTTTCATTAATAATATCTTGAGTATTACCAGCATCAAGACATGTAGTTAGAAAGTAAGTATTTACATTGCATATTTCTGGGTTTTGTTTAGAAACCTGAAAGTACTGAGCAGAGACAAAATGGCCTTAAAATGGTGGACCAAGCAATATGGTCCAAAAAGATGTCAAATGGCGCAAGGCGTATACCGGTGTCACCTGATCAGGTAACGCATTCTTAATATTTTATTAAATTGTTCATTCATATGGTCATTTGGTGTGATGCTATATTTTCATAAAGAAGAATATATATCCTTTATACAGCAAATACAAATAGTGCTATTGTGTGACCTAACTTTGAAGAGGAGATAAAATGGTTCTTCAAAGGATGGGGAGTTTAATTTTTCTTTCATACATAAAAAGTGACTGGTAAAATATTTATCAACAGTATTTGTTTTGATTTCAGGCCAGGTCATACAACAGACAGATGAGGCCAGCTATTTTAGATCACAGCTCTGGGGCCAAGTGGACAAACACATCAAATCATCCTGAATTTTTGGTAGGAGAAGAGGTAAGACATTTTCCTGATGAAATGAGGCTCAGTATTTTAATGTGGGTGTGTAATCAGCAGTTTACAGTATGTTAGAATGAATGGAAAGGCACATAAATTTAGTCAAGCAAAATATGAGAAACTTTACTATGGACTAACTGAATATTTATTATCATTTAGCAAGACCAGACAGTTTCCTGCATTTGCATTGCAAGTAACCTTGATCCCTTGCTACTATAAATCAGTGTTTCTGCAGGGACTAGGTGAGAGCTTTGCCCATGTGGTATAGTTCAGACAAGGCAAGAAATTGATAAAAGGATCAGTACATGGAATCACTGCTGAGTAATTAGGTATTCAAGAGCTTCAAAGAGTGTTTATTTTAGTTACTAATTTGAGATAATGGAAAAATATACAGTTATGGTGGATATCCATAGATATGAAAATTCAAACAATTTAAAGTATGTATTTAATGTCTTTTTTTTTTTTTTAATTTTAATGCTTTATAATCAAGCCCTGTTAAAAAGAAATCCACTGTATTGCTGTCACATTGGTCTGAGTGCTGCTGGATATCTTGTATCTGCTTTTGAAATATTTTTCTAGTATTTGTTACTAATCTTTTGGCAAAAACAATGCATAGAACATTGTCTCTTATTTTCAGGCACTGTATGTTAATCCACTAGATTCTTATAATATACATTGGCCTATTAGAAGAGGGCAGCTCAATCTCCACACAGGACCTGGGGGCTCCCTCACTGCAGTATTAGCAGACCTTGAAGTGATATGGTCACATGCAATACAAAAATATCTGGAAATACCACTGAAAGACTTAAAGGTGAGTTGTGAACACATTAATGTGGGCTGTATCCACTCTGTACATGTTACTATAAAAGAGAATAAACCTGCTGTTATTGCTAGCCTCTTACTGGTGTTTTTTTACAGAATAAATATTTTCTGCTGGTGAGCATGGTTCCCAAGAATTCATTTGGAATTTTTGCATGTCATTAAGGCAAAAATTGCTAATAGAACTTGTACTAAGAAGGGCTGGAAATCCCATTCTAGAAATTTCAGTCTTTGTCTGTTTGGGATTTTTTTTTTGTTGATTGAAAAGGAGACAACTGAGGAACTGGTGCCTAATACTTGCATAACTACTTCTCCTTGCCAAGTATGTGTCTTTCTTATATTTGATGTACATTTTAGTGACTTAGAAACTCTTAACTTGGTACTTACTTGAACTCATTTTTAAAATTATTAAAGCCCTTTCCCCTTCTCATAATTTTGCTTCTTTTGATAATTTGACTATTAAGCTTTCTTCCTTAGCATCAGGTATTCAAGAATGTAATAGAAACTTAGTTTAAGAGCTGGCTTTAATTTATTGTTCTTATCTTCAGTACTACAGATGCATTTTACTAATTCCAGACATCTATAATAAACAGCATGTGAAAGAACTGGTAAATATGATCCTAATGAAGATGGGCTTCTCAGGTAAAACCATACATATGCAAGAGCTTAATGATTAATAGTGGGACGATATATATATAGATTTTTTTTATTTTTTTTTTTTTAACCTCTGAGGCACATTTTTGCACATCAGTCCCAGTTTGAGTGGGACTAGCGCCTCTTATATTTTGCTATTCACATAACTCTTGTCTCTCTTAATGCGGTGAAATGGTTGGCTAGCATTGAACCAAGTTTCTTGGTTTGCTATTAGGCATTCCAACTGTGGGTGTCTCACTTCCACCGAGATAAAAGTAGCGAGTCTGATTTCTTAAGTATTTCTAAAATTCACAATGTCACCTCCAGAGTGTTAAGAGTCCTCAACTTCAGAACAGAAGTATATGATGTAAGATGCTGCTACTGTCTTCACAGGATGACATAATAGGAGGTTTCAGAATTGCTTACGTGCATACACTAAATATAGAAGAGCAATACAATTTTTTAAAAATAACCAAGTAATTGTTAGCTTGTTCTGCATATTTGAGACTGGAAAGCCCTCCTCAAGTTTAAGTATGGGCTTGTGGTAGAAATACAAAGGTACTCTCTTACAGAGTTAAAGGTGGATTGAAGTGAAAGCAGACAGTAAAACTGGACCTTGTTTTGTAACTATTTAAAGAACATATCTAAAATGCTAGTGGTAATGCCTTGATTTAAATTAGAAAAAATTAGGAAAATGTTTCATGTGTGTCTGATAACCAAGACCCTGCAATACTGGTTACAAAACCAGTCTGGAGGAAGTATCTTTAAACTCGCAAAAAATAAGGATATTTGGATAAAGGCACCCACCCCACTCTTAGCTTTTCTCAGGAGTTAGAGGGCCTACCCAACAACAACAAAAAAAATCTGTAAGCCCCCCCAACTCATCTTCACTAAATATTCAAACTTTCAGTTCAGAGTCAAGCTATTACTAAATTTTAGAAGACATGAAGATGTCCTTTAAATGTCAGCAACATGGCTAGGCATAAATTGGATATAATTTTTCTCTCCGGTAGGAATTATTGTACACCAGGAGTCTGTCTGTGCTACTTTTGGAAGTGGTTTAAGCAGCGCATGTATAGTAGATGTAGGAGACCAGAAGACAAGCATTTGCTGTGTAGAAGATGGTGTTTCCCATCGCAACACGAGGTATCTTTTAATATACAGAATTATTATAAGCATGTACTTAGTTGCTTACCAAAGACTTTAAAACCAAGAATTTTTCTTACAAAACCAGGATTTTTTTACTGTGCACTGCCTGACAGGGTCATCAGGTTACGGTATGAACCTAAAAGAATTCTGACATCTTTAAAAGAACAGAACTGATACTGTGTTCTGCAAATTATGTGGAGGTCATGATCACAGCACATCTAAAATCTTGCTTGCATTCCTGTATGTGCTACTGTAAAAGGCCAGTATTTCAGCAAATGAATATTTTTTTTCTTCTCTGCTTTAGGCTGTGTCTCGCATATGGAGGATCTGATGTGTCAAGGTGTTTTTATTGGCTTATGCAACGAGCAGGATTTCCATATAGAGACTGTCAGCTAACTAATAAGTTAGATTGCCTGCTGCTTCAGCACTTGAAGGAGACATTTTGTCACCTAGACCAGGTGAGAAGAGAAAATGGTATCTTCTCCAAGTTTCGTTTTTTTTTTTTTCTTTACAGAATGCTACTCTGGGGAACCCTTTTGTGAGTCTATACAATCACTTGTAAACAGAATAAAATGTAGTATTTTACTCAGTAGAATACTGGCAGAAGCTAGAGAGGCTTTACACTTGAAGAATTTGTAATTTCTTTTATTTTTCTCCTAGTTGAAAAAATCTCAGCTCCTGGAAAAGTAGGTGCTTTGTTCTTATTACTGAAAGAAGCTGATAGTAGATGCATATTTGCCATTTTTCAACTTCAGTTTTCTAAGATCTGCCAGCAGGTTTCTTCTTTCTGCACAAACCCTCCTTTTAGAGGCTTAGGCATGTAGAAAGCTGTTTTGGCAGATTGTGCTACAAGGAAAAGACTTTAAAAAGTGTTTAAGAATAGGTAAATGAAATTCACAGTCTGAAGAGTTTTGTTACTTTTTGTTGCATCCCACAGTTTAAATAGATTATGCAGCTTTATAGAGAGATACGAAAGATACAATTATTTTTTTATATTGTTTCTGACCTTAGGATATTTCTGGATTGCAAGACCATGAGTTCCAGATTCGTCATCCGGATTCTCCAGCTTTATTGTACCAGTTCCGATTAGGAGATGAAAAATTACAGGTGTGCTGGTTGGTTGGTTGGTTTTTTTAATTACAAGAATTCTATTCAGCATTCAGACTCTGGGCCTTGTTTTGTGTCAGTCCAGTGCTACTACACCCACATGATTTATAGATTGTTCCTACCATGTGCTTGTTGATAGATGTAAAATTAATTCCTATATGTATGAATGGGCCTAATGCAGCACCAGTGGATGCACAAGACTTCCTAACTAGCGTCACCCAGAATGATTGTAGCTTCTGCTAAATACGATGATATTTTTATCCTTCAAGTGCAAGGAATGAATGCTAATTTTGCAAGTTTTTCACCTCACCATTGGATTTTCCAATTTAGTAACAAACTGCATTTGAATACTTACTTACCATACAATGCCAGAATCTGTAAAGAAACCTGTATATGTGTACAATTGTATGATTTTTGGTTTTTTAATTAAACAAAGCTGAAGATACTTTAGCCTTTTACAAAACTACTTGAACAAAATGCATATTTAATTTTCACTTGGGAGAAAAATAGAACAAGCTTTTATTTTGGTTTTTTTTTTTTTTTAACAGCAAAAAAAACCCAAACCAAAACAAATAAACAAAAAAAAACACCAAACAAAACACTAACCCTATGTAGTAAAGCCATGTCAAATCTCTCATTGTTCAGGCTCCAATGGCTCTGTTTTATCCAGCAACTTTTGGAATTGTTGGACAAAAAATGACAACTTTGCAACACAGGTCACAAGGTGACCCTGAGGATCCTCACGATGAACATTATCTGCTAGCCACACAAAGTAAGCAGGAGCAGGTGTGTGAATGCTCATTTTATTTTTAATTATTATTTAATTGGGGAATAAAATCAGGACTCATTAGCTCATCTCAGAAACCAAAGCTCGTTATCTGGGTCAGAAGTATTAAAAATAAATTTAGAGTAAGGAATTATGGATGTCTAGACAAGTCCTTAATTATAACTATTTTCAGAATCTAAGAGGGCTTCATATTAATGGCATTGATACACCTGATGGAGTTCAAAATAAACCCCTTACTTTGAAAGTGAGGATTAAAAGGAAATAATACAATGTCTAACCTTTCTGTACAAAAACGTGATGAGAAGTACAGTGGTGTTCAGTTAAGTCTTTGTAAGATCTCTCTGCATTTTTCATAGTACAACTTGTTTTCTCTTTTTTAAGTCTGCAAAAGCTACAGCTGATAGAAAATCTGTGTCGAAGCCTGGTACATTTGAGGGAGACTTGAGAGGCCAAGCCTCAGACATTTCAGAGAGGATCTATCCACAAGAAGTGGAACTGGGATCTGCCCAGACTGATTGTATGATATCTGGAAACGATTCCGAGGAGCCTCTGACTGCACACATGTCCAGGAAAACAGCTGTTTCTCAGTTTGAAGGCAAAGCCTTAGGCCTTGACAAAGCCATTCTCCACAGTATTGACTGCTGCGGTAAGAATTACGTTTGTACAATTCTGTAAAATATGCATGTCAGTCAGTGGGGATTTATGGTGACTCCTGTATTTTACCAAAGTAATGTGTATGTTCCTAACTTTCCGTAATCTCTAGAGTAGCTACTGTGTTCCTTATATTTACATCTTTGTTGAGGTTTCTTGAGACAGAAGTTTTGAATCTCCAGGGAACAGAAAAATAATTTTAAAAGCAAACACGGGTTTCTGTGTGGTTTGACTTGCACTAAATTATTTGCAATGCAAATACAGGCTGTATTAACCTTAAAAAATAGATATCTCTCTATATATCAATTCATTCCAGCATCTGATGATACAAAAAAGAAGATGTACAGCTCCATCTTAGTAGTGGGAGGAGGCCTTATGTTTCATAAAGCTCAAGAGTTTCTTCAGCACCGAATCCTCAACAAAATGCCACCTTCTTTTAGAAGAGTCGTTGAAAATGTTGAAGTCATCACAAGACCTAAGGTATACTGGTAGCTGATAGCTAAATGATTAATAAACTATGATTGGTTGAAATCTTCAAAAGATTTATATATATATGTATGTATATCTCTCCTTTGAAAACCAAAGATCAGTTGTGTATCTGAGGAGATCTAGGAGAGCTTTCAGCTCATACCACAGCACTCTCTGTATAGGCAGGATGTTAGAAGTATAGCAAGAGTGTTACTAGTATTGATCACTGAAGTGTTTATTAGCTAAAGGCCATATTCTTAAATAAATGGTTAGTAGTGGCCCATGAAGTTCATCTGTCTGTTCAGCAAGAAATTGTATTAGGTTTTTTTTATTATTATTAAGGTAAAATAAGGTATGACATTAAAAGAGCAATTTTCATTTGGCATTAATCAGACAAAATTTGTAAAATCAAAACTTCAGTGTTTTTCAGAGCCTCCATTGCTGAGGGCAGGATTTCCATGACATGCCTAGAAGGCACCTTTAAAAAAACAACACCTTAAATATTCTTGCCATGTTTTTATCTCACTATTTTTTCCTGAATAATTTGGAAAAAAAACTTTCCCTCACCCCTGAGATTTTAAGTGGTGAATACTGTTGGAAAAATTAGGATACAATTTTTGAGAACTATGCAAATTAATACAAGTGGTTGTGTACAATCTGTGTTTTGAATTTAGGATATGGATCCTCGCTTAATTGCATGGAAAGGAGGTGCAGTTTTAGCCTGTCTGGATACAACTCAGGAGCTGTGGATATATCAGCGAGAATGGCAGCGGTTTGGTGTCAGAATGTTACGAGAGAGAGCTGCATTTGTATGGTAATGGCTGTGTTTACAGTGGAAGATGATTGAGTACTCCTTTCTCCAAATGTTCCCATGTTCCAGTACAGATGTATTGATCTTCTGCTGGTAGATATTTTTGTATTTTATTAAAACTAACTTCAACTGAGAGTTTTCCAAATGTTGTAAAAGTCTTCAGCATTGCTATACTTCAGCTTTTGAATTGCATGCATGGAATTCTGTATACAGAGTATCACAGTCATCTCCAAAATCACTACATTTATATTAAATACATTATGTTTATTAAAATTAAGCAGTGCGGGAATTTGAGCTATAAAATATTGATGTGGCAGATGATAAGCCAAGATTCATTCCAGATACATGTACACAGAAGCAGTAGCTGAAGTGTGCAAGTTGTGGATTTAATGCATTATTCTGATTCATGCCCTAATGTTACCAGAGGATGAAATTGTTACGTCAGCAATCATCATGGAAAAAGTGAAATGGAGAATCTGAACAGCAGTTGCTGTTGGTACTTTGCTTATATAATAAATTATATTATTCAGTGGAAAACTTAAGAATTTGAAAGTGGAGTATTTTTTCTTGCCTGTTATCATCAAAACCTCTTGCTAGCTTTTCATTATTCACGGTAGTTATCCATTCTTTTTCCTATTTAGTTCCTCTTTAATTAAATATGTCCCAGTAGCCACAGTGTCCTACTGTTCTTTCAGCTATTGATACTTTTGTCCTCAGTTTTGTAAGACTAGACCTCAATTTCCAGACACAATTTCTGTTTCTTGCCCTGTACCTCATTGCATGAAACAAAATGTCTCTGCAGAAGTTCCTTCATAAGACAATATTTTGGACAGAAGTTCAGAGCACTTGGTAAACTGTCTTGTGAGCTCACGTCACTTAAAGAAACAACCATACATTTTGTACAGAGGACCAGTTTGTCATGTCACTGCAGAAGAGCTTAACTGCAAGAGTGAACTTGTTCTCCGTGTTACTTTGATTTCTCATGCTTTTACAAGAAACATCGCATACTTCAGTGGTAGGGTTTGAACGAGGAAAATCACCCTATCTGGTGCTGCTTTTGGAGCAGCAAGCCATTGTATGGGACCCTTTTCAGCAATTCTTGTTTTCTCCCAGATGTCTAGAATAACATCAGTCTGGCAGCCCTCGTGCAGGAGTTCAGCAAAAGAAAGGACAGTGAGGAAAACACGCGTATGGATATGTACTTAAATAGTTGTAGCTGCACCTGATGGAAGAATCGCCCCCTAAATGAATTGTTTTAACAAAAGAGGCATCATATGCTCTCTTAAAATGTCTGTTTCCAGAAATAATGTAAGCAAAACCTGAACGACATACTAAATTTGTGTTGAAGGGTTGACTCCATGCTCTTTTCCTAGAAAAAATTAGATAGCTTTTTATAGAACTAAGAAAAGCAAAAAGTGACCTAAAATTAGAATTTAGAGCCCAGATTCCCATCTTCATGAAGAAGTAGATCCAACTTAGACAACTTATCTGTACTTCATCTCTCCAAGAATGTTGAAAATAATTTCACGAAACTGTGTTCAGTGGCTAGAACAGTTTAAAGTCTGCTACGCCGAGAGAGCAGCCTCGCATTGCAGGCTGATGAGCAGAGGGTAGCAGAGGGACGCTAATTTTAGTCATCCTGCAAAACTAATACTATAAAAAAAAGTGCTAAGTGAACAAAACCAGCAAAATTCTCACATGACCCCAGTTGATGTTTGCTAAAGAGGAAAGGACAAACCAGAAATAAGCGAAGAACACAACTATTTAAAAATACTCTTTCATTACCAACTACAGTTTGTCTTTGAAACTTTTCTGTACAATTGCATGGAATACACTGAAAACATTCAACATGTCCACAGGCTATAAGATAGATACCATTACATCCCCTGCACTCCACAAATAACACCTACCATACCTTTTGTGAGAATATCAGGAAGACACTTTCCTCCCTAGACTCCAAACATTTTTTTCCCAGGTTGTATTTAGCTTTGACATCCACTGCTTTTGTTTCTAACATAAAGGTTTGACACCCAAAAGCTTGGTTGCTTTTCCTCAGCATAGTATTTTGCCTACAAGCCCTGTTGTGTCCATTGATCCCAATGGCTACTGTCTTGTGTATTTATGACTGCAGCCAGGTCACTGACAAACCAGAAACTTTACTGAACATATATTTGCTCCTTAGAGGCACCAGCAGCATTCACTGCAATGATACGCCCAGGGCCTAAAAGTCAGTTAATATATTGGTCAACCCTGGAGAAATATTTCTACTAATTCGGTAGAATGTAGGTTTATACAAACCAATCTGTTCTGAACAATTATGTATCTTCAACATTGACAGTTAAACCGAAAGGCAGTAGGATACTTTTTAATTGCTAATGGCACATTCGGCACAGAAGATTAAATGTTTTATGATCAGGTCAACGACACATCAAAACATCAAACGGCTGCTCGGGCCGGTTTCGAAACAGCAGAAGCTCGCTCGAACACATCTCCCACGGAGGCCAAAGAGTGCATTCCTGTGGAAAGTTCCACTCGCTGTCCTGGCCAGCCTCCCCACGGCCCTCTGCCCCTGCAAGACCACTCTGAGCGTGGAGTCCCGTCTCCGCAAACCGCGCTCCACTCCGCGCCGTCCCGCCCGCGGCCCCAGCGCCTCCCCGGACCAGACCCGTCCTCCGCCACCGCCCCCCGCTCTGCTCCACCGCCCCCCGCACACAAGCGGCTTTCAGGAAGAGACAGGCCTCCCCAGCCGCGACGGGGAACGGCGCGGCCCGTGGGTGCCGCGTCCTGCGGAGGGGACCGGGACGGAGCCGCGGCCGCCCCTCTTCTCGGGCCGGGCGGGGGCCAGCGCCGGCCTTTGTGTGCAGCAGGAACCGCTGCAGGCGGCCCGGAGCTGGGGCGGGCAGCGCGCAGACCCGCGGGAGCTTGCAGCGGCCCGGCAGTTACGTGCTCATGGAGAAGGAAACGGTGCGGTAAGTACGCTCGAACAGTTTCAGCCGTGAGAGTGAAACTTTGAACGAGTTTTTTGCAAGTGAATAAACTTTTTTTTTACTAGTGGGACTGAAAGGAAAGTTAGTCCAGAACACTCGCAGAGCAGATGAGTTCAACTCTGTACACAGCCGGGGCGGGGAAGAAGAAAAAGCAAGAGCTGCTTTTACCCGAGGAGCTGGAAGTTTCTCCTGTATCTCTCACAGAGAGGCAGGGCTGCCAGGATTTGCAAGTGCAATGCCATGAAGGGTAAATGTCCAGTAAAGCTCCCATTGCTTTGCTGCCCCATGTGCTGTCCATGCTGTTGGACATCTCCAGGTCAGGGTCATATGCTACACCTGCCAGAATGGATATGATTGTTTTGTCCCTGACAAAACAGCACACAGAGTAAAGTTTCAGCTACAGTGACCATCTCCTCTTTGTTTCAGGATCAGTTTAGAAGAACTGGGGTAGGATAGTGCTCATGCAGGAGGACGATGCATAGGAGTGGGTATGGATCAATATGACAAAAAGAACAGTGAAACTGGTGTTTAATCCATTCAATCCAACTATGTATGTTGAATTTAAATCAGAATGGCTTGATTTTTGGCCTCTGCACTTCAGAAGTTAAATGTGCAAATCATCTACATGCTGATTCTCAAAGTCACTTTAATATTATGACCAGGACACTGTTTACTGACTTCACTCCCAAATCACTCTTTGCAAGAGAAAGCTTCTCTCAAATGTTACTCTGCCAGTCCTGTTCCATTTGATGGAAAACAACAAAAAAAAGAGCAAAGAAAACCATCAAATAATATCTAACTATACATTTGACAAACATATGTGGTGGAGTAGATTCAAAGTACTGCTTCAGTTACTTAAAAGGAACATTAGATTTAGCTTTCCTTGCTGGTAATTGATCCTTCTAGTCCAGACTGTGGGTGCCCTAACTGTCTTGTTACATATTTTTGATCACTCTTAGTTCCAGTTTTATCAAAGAACAGGACAGCTCTGATTGGATAAGAGTAAGGATGCCCAGTGCCCTGTAACTTCTTTGGATTAGCCACCTCATCCACCTGCAGAACCATTTCATTACTGTCCATTTTTCAGTGTAACCCCCCCCCCCCCCCCCCCCCATGCTTGCAGAATACCCTCCTCTCTTTGTTGTGGACTGTGAGCCCTTTAAGTCTAGAAGTCAGGCCTTTGGGCTGAATCTGAGCACTTTTTCTTAGCTTTCATACAGAAAGGGCAAGCCAGTCCTTAGGTGCCCTATATAACCCTCTTACATATCTTTTTTTGATTGTTGGGAGTGAAGATCAATTAGGTTATTTCTTGACTGATGTTCTTTTGTTCAAAGAGCACTTCTCCAAAACTCCACAAGACTCTGTAGTAGGACTTGAACTGTGATAAACACATGGATGCTCACAGAACTACATAGATCATGTTAGAGAGAAGTATCATCATGTTCTTCATGCTCTCGGTCCTTCATCCCGAGCCCTTCAGTACAAGGTTGATTTGGCCTATGAGTTTTAAAGCCTGCACATGTGAGAGGCTCTTAACAGATCAGCTTTTAAAAGGATCTGGACTTCAGTATTAAGGTTCTGGTGTACGACAAGACACAAACAGTCCTGTAACATCAGTGCTGCCTTTAGAGTGTCAATTGAGACAGTGTTTCCAGGAGTTGAGTAGCCACTACGTATGCTGTAGCAACCTGTAGAACTGAAGCCTCCAGCACTACCAGAGTAAGTCACCCTCTGAACGTGCTTCCAGGGATTCTGTAGAATCTGCCCTCTGCACAACCAACAACTCGGCAGCTTGTAGGCTTAACAGCCAGCAGTCTGGTTAGGAGACACAGGAACATTTAATGGCATTATAGAACTCATGCCAAAATAAGCAGAGCTGTACTCATTCCGGAGTCTGTGAACCCTACCTATGTAAATAGTAAACGTTAACCATCTGTAGGACCAAAACCTGAGGGGTGACTTCCTCAACAGTAAAGTTGATCACTTTACCTCATCATGGTTAATCTCCACCAGAAAAAAAGAAACAACTCACATTTTACAGGCAAAGTATCTTTCCCAGGTTATCAGGGCCCAGGCCCACAGTCCACCAACCCCATCAGCACTTTGCTGTTCCTGAAACAATAAAGCCCTGTGACCTACCAGTTCCGCAGGTTAAACAGAGGTGCTTCAAAATGGTAGCCCTCACAAATAAATCAGAACAGGTTAAGTCCTCTCTACCGTTGCATCCTCCTCTGCTGAATCACAGGAAATGGCCAAACCTTCTTTCCAAGAAAGAATCCTTTAATATTCTCCACCTGTAAAATACACTCCCCCCCCACCTTCAGCTGAGATCAGTTCTGAATTAGCCATGTGAGAATCAGCTGTGTGAACTGTGAGCTCAGACCTATCCTCTGCACACATATATATATATATACACACACACACACATATAGATATATTTTAACAGTAAACTCTTTTCCATTTCCCAGTAGCTTGGGAATTTGTACAACCTATTACAAATTTGACCTAGAAAAGAGTAAGAGATGTATGGTTATTCCCATCCTTTTAACCTTTATCAAGAACCTGCACCAAATTTTCTTACAGACTTGGGTCTTTAGAGCCTGAGTGTGTTCTCACAGACTGTACATTGTAGAGTTTCACCCAACAAAATGAATGCAGTTCTGTTCCACCTTTTAGTAAGAAAAAGCTGGTTATTTCAGTGATTCACTAAGACATTTTTTCTTTTAGTGAAAAAACCCAGACATTTTACAAAAATACGGGGCTTTTATTATAAAATATTGGATAATTATGAAACTTGAATTTATGAAAATAAACATTAACAACCTAATTAATTACCGAAAAGTTACATTTTACAAACATAATACAGTATTCAATATATTTCCAGGAGAAAGCTTGCTTGTCTCTTTCAGATGTGCAGTGCATTATCACTGTCTCTGGATACATGGGCTGTGAAAATGTTGCATTTAGTCCCTGTACCTGAACCTGTGCAAAACAGAGCTAAACCTGTGTTCTTGCAAGGCTCACAGGCTTTTCTGAAGGTAAAAATAGTTGCCGTTCCTACTCAGCCTAAGGGTCTGGTGGCATTAGATTGTGACTGTCCTCAGCACTCCTGCAGGATCTGGTTTTAGTAACAAGCTAGAAAGCCACAGGTGAACAGATTTTACCTTCCCTATGTTTGGAAACATACCTCAAAACCCAGCAGTTTTTTGAATAGCTAAAAATTAGTTTAACTGTTACACGTGTGTGTTTTGTAGAGGCATTGCACTAGATCTGGTCTTGCCGACACCGCAGTGGGCGTACTCATCACGTCCATTGTTCTGAATGGCCATGCAGTATCACTGACAGTCACAAACCTGCAGAGAAGTATATGAAATTGTTGATTTTCTTAAATTCTTACTTATTAGAGGCATAGACACTACAAGATAAGCAAAAGTTCTCACTCTTTGTGGTTTTGGCAAATATTTGTGTTAAACAATAAAGACAGCAAGTTTCGGAGTAAATGTTTATTGTTTTATTAGCATTGTTGTTAACCTTTTGGATAGTGAGAATGGGTAAAGTATACCAGTTTTATCTGAAAATGACTGACATTTTAGAGGTTGTGCACCGTGTTAACGCTTACATCTTGGTTAAGATTTTTGTTTTTTTATTTTTCTAGGATAAACTACTGAATTCTTGTTAGAAATTCTGCAAGAGTGACACTATTAGTAAAGATGTCATGCTTAATGAAAGGAGTTAAATGTTGCAGTCCGGTGAATCAGATGCACAAAGCAACAGGAACTCTGTTTAAAGCACCTATATTAAAGAACATATTGAGCATCAATGAACAACAATTCAAAATTTCACGTACATCATCTCAACTTAGTTCTGAAAAGGCAAACTCTTATAGTTATGTCATTGTTGGAGCTGGATCAGCAGGGTGTGTATTAGCAAACAGGCTGACTGAAGACCCTCTCAGTACTGTACTACTTTTGGAAGCAGGCCCTAAAGACACCTTTCTAGGTAGTAAAAGACTTATGTGGAAGATTCATATGCCTGCTGCATTAATTTACAACCTCTGTGATGAGAAATATAACTGGTATTACCACACAACATCACAAAAGCATATGGATAACAGAATTATGTACTGGCCCCGAGGCAGAGTGTGGGGTGGCTCCTCTTCTCTCAATGCTATGGTATACATTCGTGGCCATGCAGAAGATTATAATCGATGGAGCAGGGAAGGAGCTATAGGATGGGACTATGAACATTGCTTGCCCTATTTTAAGAAGGCACAGACACATGAACTGGGACCAGATCAGTACAGAGGTGGAAATGGACCCCTGTATGTATCAAGAGGGAAAACAAACCATCCCCTTCATCATGCATTCCTGGAGGCAGCCCAGCAAGCTGGGTATCCCTTCACAGATGATATGAATGGCTATCAGCAAGAAGGATTTGGCTGGATGGACATGACTATACACCAAGGTAAATCATAAAGGGATGCTTAAGGAATTTGTATTCTGACCCACCAGTGGAACCTCTGAAATCATTTTGGAATGTGGACACGTAATCTGCACTGAATGCCATTTGGCTGTTCGGACTACTTAGCAGCCACGGCACTCTGTATTTACACCCTGTTCATGTCACAGCAGCTTGCTATCAGACTAGGGTGTATTTCATTGAAAATAGCATTGGCAGCCAAGTCTTGATCCATAGCTGAATTTGGGAAGGGAAGTAGGTTTTCAGAATGTCATTGTGAAATTTCTTATGTTAAAGCAAAATCTTTAGTTATTTTATCAAATCTCATTTGCTTTGAACTCTATAAACTCTATGAAGGCTTTCCCTCTGTAAACTTCCTGATATTTATTGCCCAAAATCTGGAAGAATACTGAGCATGACTCTTCTGATTTCTAATGTAAATATCCATTGTAGGTCAAAGATGGAGCACAGCTAGTGCTTACCTTCGCCCAGCCATATCACGCCCAAATTTGTCAGTTGCAGAGAAGACACTTGTAACAAAAATCTTGTTTCAAGGAACAAAATGCATTGGTGTTGAGTATGTGAAAAATTGGCAAAGGAAAAAGGTAAGAGATTTTTATTTTCTGGTGTGAAAGACATTAGTCTAAGCAAAATTATTTTTTAAAAAACCAAACTTTTATTAAAAGCAGCACTTTACTATGCAAAATATCTGTTCTTCAGATGCTATGTTGTCTCTTCCTGTGTATGGTTCCTTGTCAGTTATTTTACAGGAGGTGATATTTAAGCTGTATCAATTTAGACATTAACATGTCCATTATATTTCTGTCTCTCAGTACTGAGGGGAAGAGCCATAACTTGATGTTACACAAGAATCTTGTATAAGGTTTCTAGCTGGAACCTGTGGTGCAATCGTGCACTGTCTCGGCATGTTGACTAGTGGGCTAACATGCTGATGTTCTTGCAAAACAGTTCTGAAAATGCTGTTCTGGCATAGGAAAATCTGTACAAGCCAGACACTGAAATCTGAATGGCTCCAGAGATAAATGAGGAATCATTCACTTCCACATTGCCACTAAGTATTGGGTTTCAGGATAGTAATGATGAAATAGAACAATGAAATGTGCCTTATGGTTGTTTGTGGAATTACTGTTCTTCAGTATCACTGAGCATGTGATCATGTGGAAGGACTTGAATTGCTATTACAACTTCGCTCTGTGGATAAACAGTTTATTTTATGCAACTTTCAATCTATTGACTTCTGTAAGAGCTATAACATTCTCATTTCCCTTAGTCCATATTACAGGTGATTATGGAAGATGTAACTAGGAATAGGTATGTTAATTACAATATATTTAGTCAAAAATAATTATGAAACAACTAAAAAGTGTAATAGTATAATTGTAAAGAGAGGAGAGTACAAATTTTGGTGGTTTGAGTTCACTAAGGCTCACAAGACTCAACAGACAACAAGTCTTCTGTGACTGAACACCTGCTAATACTTAAAATGCAATATGAATAAATGATTCTTTCATTTTCTAGTGCACAGAACAAATGTGTTGTTTTCTAAGTGGATTGTAAAATAATTATCATTAGCAGTGTTTGCAGAAAATTTAATTGATTTAATGAGCTGTTAAATGTCTGCAAAAGCAGTTTCTGCTTGCTATTCTTGTGCCATTATCAAGATTATTTGGTTGAACAGAGTCTTGGAAAGCTAATTACAATGATCAAAGACCTAGTGAATACTGGACAACTTAAATTGCAAAATTCTTTAATTGCTATGAATTTTCATACATATTAATACATGTATGAATTACAAATAATTACATATATTTATAGCATATGTCTTAAAAAGTACACCTTCAAAGTATTTCCCTTCTTCCCCCTGCCCCTCTGCAACGGTAAAATTGCAGGACTTGCCTGCTTTTACTTTCTCAACACTCTTTATACCTGTCAGGATGGAAGAGCTAATAATTTTATTATATTATGCACGTCAAGATGCTTGATTACATTAAAACATTTCTGTTTTTACAGTCTGTTTTAGGTAGGATCTCTTTTACATCGGTCATCAGTAAAGTTAAAAGATCATCAAAACCTGAGTCAAACACGATTCAAAACCTGTTCAAGTCAGTGGAAAGACTTAATTGTTTTTTCACTAGACACGGGGGTCCTGGAGATCTCCCAGGACTCCAGTAAGCCCACTGACAAAAGTAGGAAAGGTCAACTGAACGTTCCTGGACTTGCCAAGTTCAGAATCAAGCAGAAAAGTGTATTTAAAGGGGAAAAATGTTTTTAATGTGTCATAGACTAAATAACCCATACAAAAATATTTCAAAGTCACTTTTTCCTCTTTACATGTTAGCAGTAAAGACAATGAAAGACTGTATATGGGCTAGGAATAACTACACTGCTGACTTTGCAGTGAGCACAGACTGAACAAGCATCATTTGAACTCTAACTGGAACAAACTGGCACCAGTTCTTGGTGTACCATAGAAAATATAAATAAGTTATATTTGTATAACATGCAAAATACAGATCTAGTTATCAATTCAGCAGTCACAGATATAGTGTGTATTAGTCTTAACATACTAATGATTTCCTGGAGCAAAACAATAATGAACAGAACATTAATATTGATTGAATTAAGAAAATAGGCTCATGAGAATTTTTGAGATCGTATGTCTCAGAATTCAAAATCTTCCTGAGGAGTTTCAGTTTTAATATACAAACTGCTACTGAAAATGGAAGAGACTCTTAGCTGACTGATCTGAATGTCATCGGTACTTTTTTCCTGCCAAGTAGCACAGGAATTTATTGGCAACCATGGTACCAGCTGAGTTTGAATGGATTGTAAACATGGGAATAAATATAGAAATTATCAAACTGAAAGCTTGATCTCTTCTCTCTGCAGAAACTTGGGGCAAGATAGGAATACATTTAGAATGAGAAAAATACAAGGGAAGGTCTAATCTGGATCAGAATTGCCTATCTGAACAGAAGCTCTTGACATGCTCCTTGCATTCAAATCAGCCTTAATAATGTTAGGCCTTTTGTGCTCAATTCCTTTTAGGCTTTTGCCAGCAAAGAAGTTATTTTAAGTGGAGGTGCCATAAATTCTCCACAGCTGCTTATGTTGTCTGGGATTGGCAATGCAAACGATCTAAAAAAACTGGGGATCCCTGTTGTTTGCCATCTTCCTGGTAATTTTATTATTTCTTTCAACCTTACATCTTCCTATGGGTGCAATTCAAAGCCCATTAAATTAAATGAATCCATGAAATCTAATTGTCTTTATGTCAGGTTGTGTGGACTGAAACCAAGTGTTAAAAATCAGTGGAAGCATGCATTGGTTTTAAAACTGAGCAATAAACACTTTTTTCACTACATTTGATAGTGAAAAATACCTTTCTAAAAATGCCACTGTGTAATTTAAAGTAAAGCAGCATACTTAGAATTTTGAATGAGTTTTGATCCACAACAGATCGTATAAACTCCTGCCATCCTATATATTCAAAGATAGAAGGAATAACATGAATTTTTCCTTTAAACTAGGAAAGATAGTACTGTATTTAGAAGCCGTATCTGGCAATTTTAAACAAGTATCTGCCATTTAACTTTCTATTTTCACTCTCATTATGCTATGTTTATGTAAAACTTCATTCTGATATGAGCAGAAGGCTGATATAACTCTTGGTCTTAGTCATCACTGCCCTTGTAAGAGGTTAGGTTAGTTCCCATTTGTGCTGGTTTTGTGGTTGCAAATGTTGTGTGTAATTGTTCTGTTCCCCTTTCTTCTCCGTCTAGGAGTAGGCCAGAACCTTCAAGATCATTTAGAAGTGTACGTCCAGCAAAAATGCACCAAACCAATTACTCTATATAATGCACAAAAGCCAGTTAACATGGCAAGGATTGGTCTTGAATGGCTTTGGAAGTTTACAGGTATGAAACAAAGTATGCAGTCATTCTACCATTGATTGGTTTAGAATTATTACAGGCTTTTATCCATGAATATCAAAGTTTAGGAGCCTTCATACGTACTTCTTTCAAGTTCTGGGAAATAACTGGAGCTTGCAAATGGATTTGAACTATTTCTTTTTTCCTATATTAGAATCTTTTAAAACAGTTATGATATCTTTGGTAATAAGAGAGGTTTTTATACACCGTTTTTTTTGACATTTTTATATCTCTCCCACTTTAAGGAAAAAAAAAAAATATATATATATTTAAAAATCTTGGTGCTACTGAGAAAAGCTGTTGTAAAAAAAAAAAAAAATCAATTTGAAATAGATATCATGTCAACAAAACCATATTGTTGAACTGAATTAAATTTTCTGTATAATTGCCCCAAAAGAACATTTGTTGCTCTGATCAGAACCCTTTAGGCTTGCATATTAATCAGAAATGACTTTTGTTAAAATGACACACTCATTTTACTGTAACCCAGCTGTAAATTGTGCCTTAAAAAGGATCTGTAAAAGTAATTCTTGAAATCAGTAAGATAGTTTGGCCAAAGTTGAGGTCTTCGTCACCTGCTGAATTATTAAGTTATTATTTGACAACTTATGCTGGGTATAGTGGCTTTTTACCATACAAGTAAATATTACAGTATCACAGTATGTTTGGGATTGGAAGGGACCTCAAAAGATCATCTAGTCCAATCCCCCTGCTGGAGCAGGAGGGCTATTGAGGGCTAATCTATGGTTTTAAACGGATGTGAAAATAACATAATCTGAGGGACATTGCAGGCTCCTCTTTCCCCCTCAGGGCAGGTGCTGTGGGCGGCTGTGACTGTCACCCGTGACTGGTGGGATGACTCCACTGCACGTCATGGAGTGCGCGGGTGGGAAGATCCCGGTGCTGCAGTCGGTTCCCTCCACTCCTGTTGGGATCCTGGGACCAAATCTGCCTCTGGAGTTAGACCCTGGCCTGCCAGTTACAGTGAGATAACTGTAACAGCCCACTCTCAAATATGTGGGATTTCAAACGTTACACATATTTATATTTATCTAGTGATTAAAAAGTGATACACATTGCTTAAATTACAAGCTGTTGATAATGGATTTGCGTTCCTTGCAATTGCTACTGTATATATGAGTTATTCATAGTAGTAAACTCAAGGCTTAAGAAGTAGTGGATTGCATGCTCTTCTGAAGTCTTTTAATGGCATTTTCTGTCTCATTTACACTCTCTAGGTGAGGGAGTCACTTCCCACTTAGAATCTGGTGGTTTTATCCGAAGTGAACCAGGGGTTCCTCACCCCGACATTCAGTTCCACTTTCTCCCTTCTCAGGTGATTGATCATGGTCGGGTTCCTTCCACAACAGAAGCTTACCAGGTGAGTTGTGGAAGATCATATTCCAGTAATGTACTGTAGTAACTAGTAAGGAAGCTTGCAGTTTGTTATAAACATTGATAATTTAGCTATATACTGACAATTATTTTGTTCAGTATAATACAAAAAGAGCTGGATTTTAACCTCCTACATTGGGGAAAAAACGTGAGCTTGTTATTTGATATTGCTATGAAGATTATTTTACTTTTTACCTCTGAGAAAGTAGGCAAGTATTGAACTGCTCTTTAAGTATTTGCATGCTGAAGTGCCACAGTGCTATTGATTAAGATACCGTTGTGCTAGGTGCTGTACAAAACTAAAACAAGGTGTTCCCTATTCCACTGCAGTTTAGACAGAGGCTTAAGCAAGAATGTATGAGGCCAGTCCTTTATTCATTGGCACAAATCCAAGCCCCGTTTTAGACTATCATCTTGATCCAAAAGTCTGTGCTAAAGCTGGGGAACTGTCACCGAATAGACATGTTTCTTCCTGCTGATCTCTTTTCTTCAGTGATGACAGTAATTTGGTCTGATTGCAGATTATACTGGAATGCTCTGCTACTGCTAAATTGAAATGATTGTATTTTAAATTAAAGAACAGCTGTGAGTTGATAAGTATATTTCCTTCCCATTAATGAATATCATATTTACAAGAGATTTATATAAAATGGAAAAATGTTCAATAGCATTTTCCATGACCTCCCTTTAACATTTACATTTTGTTAATTGGTGAAGACAGTCACTTTGCAAAAAAATAAATCATACTGAATTTGGAAATACGTCTGGTGGGACTGTGTCATGAGTACAGTGTGGGTGTTGCAGGTCCACGTGGGACCAATGAGGAGCACAAGCGTGGGCTGGCTGAAGCTGAGGAGCACAGAACCAAATGACCATCCTATCATTGAGCCTAGCTACTTGTCCACAGGTAAATGCAGCCTCTCCTTGCTCTGGTGGCAGATTTCTCTCTGTTTCCCTAGCAGATTTTCATGTCTACTCAACACCAGTTCATAAGTGCTGATTGGTGCATTGTTACTTATTTTTTATTCATAAAAGTCAGTATCAAAAGAGGTCATTGTGCAAAGCACTGTATAAACCAAAATGAGTTCCTTTGGGCGATGCAGTCACGGTTCTTTGTGTTAGCTGCATCTTGCCATTCATTTCATGCCCTCTTCTGCTTGTGAAGAAATGGATCTCATTTGCTTCTTTGTGCTGAGACTAATAGTCCTTGGCCAGACAGTGGGTACAGCGAAATAAAGAGCAGTTCTTCATAGCTCACCTCTTCCATTTTGGGGTTGTGCAATATAAGTGGCAGTTCTGTTTACAGTTAATGTAAGTATCTGTGACACTGAAAAGCATTCTACTTTATTATGGCTTTCAGCAATAAGTGAGAGACTTTCCCTCCAGCCTTTTTTCTTTGATATTTTTGTCTGTTACACATTCTGTATGTATTACTAAATTAAAGGTGTACTTACATTTTTTTTATTTTCTCTCCATACAGAAAGAGATATTTGGGAATTCCGCCAGTGCATCAAGTTGACCAGAGAGATCTTTGCTCAGAAAGCTTTTGAAAAATTTCGTGGGCCTGAAATTCAACCAGGAAACCATGTTCAGTCTGACAAAGAAATAGATGCTTTCATAAGGCAGAAGGCTGATAGTGCTTATCATCCTTCCTGCACCTGTAAAATGGGGCAGCCTTCAGACAGCACTGCTGTAGTTGATCCCCAAACAAAAGTAATTGGTGTTGAAAACCTGAGAGTAGTAGATGCTTCAATAATGCCCAGTGTTGTCAGTGGGAATCTGAATGCCCCAACGATTATGATAGCAGAGAAAGCTGCAGATATCATTAAAGGCCTCCCATCACTCCAGGAGAGAAATGTTCCTGTATATAAGCCCAAGACCTTGGAAACACAGAGATAAACTATTGTTCTCATCCTTTGGCATCTTTTGCTACTTAGATTTTCATCATTATGTTGGTATCTTATACTGAACGTACCAACAAAATAAATACCATGTAAAACATATCCCATTAAAAAAAAAATTAATTTGAGCCATTCTCTTAGACTACTGTTAGGAAGTTTGAACTTTCCTAACACTACCTCTTCATTTGTTTTTAAACAGTTGGCTTAAGCTGCTTATTTTAGTTAAACATGACCTTTTGTGGTACAATTCAATTTTTTTTGTTGAAGAGAAGCAATTTCTAAATGACAAGATAGTTGTGCACGTAAGCCAGAAATACTGTGCAATTGCATGAGGAATGGAAGAGATTAATGTGTGCTATTTTGAATGCTGTTATGGCATGCCTTGTTATTTAAAGAAAGGATTTTAACTTCTGTGAGAGTGTTACCCAGGATAACAGCTAGTCAGTAATCCCCACATCCTGCAAAAAACAGTTCAGTAAATGTCAGCATTTGTACAATTTCATGTTCACAGGCCAAAGTAGTACATACCAGAATTCATAGGAAAGAGAGGAACCTACATGTGTTCAGAACTTGTCAAATACATTTTTTTTAATGAGGAATACAGAGTCTATAAATCCTCACCGAAAGTTGCATTTTACCATACTTAGCAGCCTTAACTGTATAGCATTCAGAAAGATGACGTACATTATATTTACCAGAAACTTATTTTTTTTTACTAAAAAATGCAGAACGTGAGCTGATACGTATGGTAAAATATAATGGAAAAGTGGAATTTCTCCCTTTTTCACAAGGAGCTTAGTAGAATTCAGTTTACAAGTTAAGCTGATTTAGTTGTACCACTTGAACATTTAGCACAGTAAGAGGTCCACACTTTCCAGAACATCCTTAAAGTGCCTGGTCTTTGCAAAAAATATTTCTCGGCAAATACTCTGAATGGTGCTTTAGTATCACTCAAATGTATTTTAAAAAACTTTATAGCCAAGTTAGACTTACAATGAAAGATTACTCAAAATAGCTGCATAAGTTCAGATATTGATGATACAGGAAGAGATCTTTTTAAATTAGAAGGCAAGTAACTTACTCAATAACCAGTGTAATATTTTAGTTACGACTTAAATCTTTGGTTTACTATTTTCAGATGCGTAAAGCAAGATACATGATCTTTCATGTCTGTTTTCTGTGTCAGTCACTTTCAGGTACTGATTTTTTTGGAAAAAAAAAGACCACACCTAAAGAAACTGAACTCATTGAATGAAATTGTGAGTTGTTTGGATTTATTAAGCATTCCAAAATAACTTCTGACTAAGTAGCTGTCAAATCATGAAGTAAAAGCTTCTGTAGCCTCAGACTGCTCAGGGCTTGTGGTAAACAAACTTTTTTTTCAGAAAAATGGAATTTTACACCAGTTGAGCAGATTGTAAGAAAACTTGCTGACTCAGGTGTTGGCTAGAGAGACAACTGCAGCTGTTTAAGGCAGATATTTCTACCTGGTGCTGCTGGCTGGAAGGCAGCGGTAGCCCTGCTGCTACCAGAGAGGAAGGATTAATTCAGTAGAGTATCTGCGTAAGGACAAACAAAAATAATGAAGATGGAATATGACAGCAGTCAGCTCTGCTCCAGAAGGAGACAGGTAAATCCTTTCTATGTATGCAATGCATTCTTTTGGAATGAGAGGAATTGCAAGAGTATTTTAAGTCACACGTGATTGATTAGTTGTGTTAATACGACAATTCATCTGATGCAACTGTGCGTTTGGGGAAAGCATGAACTGTGCACGGTGTACGTTTAATGGCAAATAGGTTTTTAGCACCTGTGCTTTTGGGATTTTCATTTAAAAGTATTCAGCAGGTATCTTAGTGTCACTGGAATATAAAATATAGGATACTCAAAGTAATATATACTCGTGAGACTTACCACAGTCCTGTGCAGTCGAGAGGGGAGCAATTTGGAAAGACAAGATACTGAAGTTCCTGCATTGGCAGATTTACAGCGTGGGTTTTCACTCCAGGCATGCAAGGTGGGAATTGTTATTGTGCAACTGCAGGGGGGTCACTGGCCGCTCTCTTACGTAGCTCATTGCTGGACACGCACAGAGCTGCCACTGCCATGACGACAACTCTAAACGATGAGGAAACAGCAAGGTTAGGGACGCATGCCAGACAGCACGTGTGTCATGTTCGTGTACACGTCACTGCATTGTGCACTCAGATAATCGGGCATTTCTTCTCAAACATCATCATATTTTCCTGCAGTTCTAAACACAGACACCTTGCAAATTCCTCCTCTTCTGAACAGTATTTTCATTGCTGTGAACTGCAGTTGCTTTATTAATTTAGGCCTCATTGCTATAGAATATTGAGGCTCCTTTATGACATTCTTTTGATACAGTGCTAAAGAAGTGGCTCAGGTATTTGAAAGTCTTGTTGCCCTGGGGAAACCTTTAGGTGACAAGAAGCTACCAATTAGTTTCTCCTGCATTGTATCCATTTTTGCCGATACCAAATTCCTGTTAAAATTGTTCTGGCAGAGTAAAGTTTGCCAAGGGACCTTTAGAACAGGTACAAGATATTCTAATGTGCTCTCTGGAGCACTGGCAGTCTGCTAGATAAAACAAACCATCTTTTATACCTTACTGGATTGGAGAGCACAGGCTGATAATTCCAGAGTTTTACTTAACAAAATAATGCAGCGTCTAATTAAATATTATCCCCAGTTCTACACAGATAGTAATTTTTCTGTAAATGCACAGATGATGCTACATTATGTATTCAAAACCAGTGAACTCTAAAAGCCATTAAAGAATTTGGAAGTTACTAGACCTGCCAGCATGGCTTGAACCAGCAGTGCCATGGGAATAGCTTAACTGCAGATGCTGCTGACACAGCTGGAGGTCTCTGGCTGGGAACAATGAGATTAAGAAAGAAAAGTGACCAACAATATTTCTTTTGTACACATATTTCAGTTCAAGTTGCTTTAGTATGAGAAGCGCTGTTAAAATAAGCAAAAAATAGCAGTATTTCCAGAACTACATTATGTTTCATTTATGTAAGGCCACTCAAGGTTTTGTGCACCAGAACTTTTGATGTTTCTGCAGCTTAAAATCCTTTCCAAGTGTCTGATTTCAAATAAGTCTGCAATCAAGCGAGGTAGATAAATAAACAGTAGAAAACTGGAACGCGGGCTTGAAGCATGCATTTTCTAGAAAATAAACATAGAAACTTATTTTGGGGAATAATAAAAGCATTTATACATTTTAAAATTATAGTTAAAATTAAGAGTTACTGTAGAGAGAACACAAGCACATATTACTATAGTATTATGATTTTTAGCCTCTATTCTGCTGCTAAAAAGCTCCAAAAAAGACAGTGTTCAAATATGAATATTTTTTATATATTCACTTTGTCAGTGAATTCACTGTAAAAGACTTTCTTTACTGATGTTTTGTCATTATATGCATTTATATACAAATCTGGAAACTCATGAAATATGCCTTAATTGTTGAGATAACTTTTAGTTTTTCTGTATTGAGTAATTACTATGATTTGCAATATTTTAAGGGTGCCAATTACCATGTAATTGTGCATATGTTGATTACTTTTTTCCATATACTTCTGTAATAAAATTGAACATGTATTCTATGGATTCACATATATATGTTCTGCCATACACCGGTAACTATATAGAACATGGATTGTAAGTGAATTTCTTTTATGATTTATTTTTGTAAGGACTGTTTTCTCATAAAATATCTGCCCTAAACTGTCTCTCAGACTATTGAAATCTATGGACTAACCATACTAGCAAGACAATACAGTGAAGTCAGCATACTGTTTTCTGTCTCCTTGCATAAATAACTAAAAGAATTGTTGTCCAGATCAATCTGCCAGATTTGATGTGCCAGCAAAAGTCCATGCAGCTAAATAACCTGCTATGAGATGTTTTCCTTTTTTTTTTTTTCTTCTTAATGTTCAACTTCCGATGCCTTAAAGGTGGTTTTCAGAGGTGGGTATACCGCAGTAGGTGCAACTTGGAAAACTACTCGTTGTCATTCACAGTGATACCAGATCCAGAAAGCTCCATGTTGGTCTCCAAGTTTCTTTCTGTGATCTGGGAAGTGGAACAAAGCAACAGCTGCTGGGTAACATACCCAAGCGGTTCCTGGCAGACACCATGGAAGAGTCATCTTGAGGTTTTAGGGGATTTTAGTCAGATTTACCTACTTGTTTCCATAGATCTGTATCTAGGGAATAGTCTCCTAGATAGCAGGAAAGTAACAGTACCCTTTTCCATACAAATACTCCAATCGCTTTGTTCAATTAACAGCAATAATTCCTAAGAGACTTGCCCACTAGGATAGTGTAGACTGATGACTGAATTCCACACCTTCCTTCCCGTTCTTCAAACAGTGCAAACAGAGTTTAACTTTTAGAGCTTTGTGGTGAAAAACTATTAGTAAAAGAAATCCCAAGTATAATAAAATTATTACACAGTTTTATTTTGAAGAACATTTTGCACTTTTTTTTTTTTAATACAAAATGATGTAGGTCAAGAAATAATTTACAAACCTCTAAGTTCTTATCCTGGCATTTGAAATAAGAATGATTTCAGAGGAAGTCTGTAAGCTATTCATAGGAAACTGTCATTATGTACAAAATGTTTATTGACATGTTTTAAACAATACATTTGTAAAAATGTGAACTGGATTGCTATCAAGCATATGAACTACAGGTAAAACCTGGTAAGATGACTTGTTACAACAAGTCATTGTTATCCAGTGCTAACAAAATAGACAGTAGCTTTCAGTACTATTTTATTTCCCTCCAAGGTTGTATTAGCCTCAAAGTCATTTTAGGGTTTTACTGCATTGTGAACAATATCTAAGCCCTCTCTTGATTGCATAAAAATAAATCTTTGAAGTAGTACACATAGGACAAAAGAAAGGTAGAGGCAATAAAACTGTATACTTCTTATATAATCGAGGTTTTTGGTTCTGTGAAGAATCATTTTATCGTATTTCTTTTCTTTGCAAGCGCAGTAAGTAGTACAGAAGTAAAACATTTTCATTCACCTGTGAAATAATTTCTGCCCGAGATGTTTCCTATCGAAGTAGGGTATGCAGGTAATACACTATGTCAAAACTAATTATCTCATGACCAGTGATATCCTGGCATGAACTTGCCAATTTTTAAACTATTTTAATATTTATTTTTAGCATAAGATTAATACAAAAATAAAATTACAGCTTATTTGTCAATCAAAAAAAATTAAAATAACTTTAAATATTTACCTTTCCAAGTATAAGACTGTAAATAGTCAACTGTGCATCCCTTACGCAGAGAGATTCATTTGACTCAATTATTAAAAAAAAAATCTGTTCTGTTGCCAAGTTCAAACTTGACACTTTATCCCAAAAAGAGATTTACACTGAGAGGTGGCTTTACTTAAATATTTATGCTATAGATCTATATATTCCAAGTAAAAATACTTATATCTAGAATTCTGTGGAGAGTTACAATAATTAGGGTCCATAAATATTGCTGCAGTTCAATTACGGTACAATAATTACAAAATATAGAACATCTCTTTACAAATACAAATCATTGTATATTACAATTCATTTACAATAATTTCTACTATATAACTTTTAGCAAACTATCTTATCTAGTTCTACTATAACCTGGTTGCAAGTGCATTAGTAAGAATGCAATTATTCCAGTATATTTTGCCCTTAATGTGATAGTCATAAAACAGACTATCTGAATGATATATTCCTATGTAAACTGATGTTACATATGACAGATTATTCTTTACATAATTTCTTTTTCCAATGATCTCTAACAGGTAGAGCATGACAAACTGTATTTTAGAAGAGCATTAAGAAAAAAGAAATCGGGAGGCAAGTTTGAAAACAATGTTAGAATGGATATGCAGCGGGTCACTGATATGCTATTGAGTACTGAGGTAATGACATTATTGGTTGTCATCACTCGTGTTGCTGTTTCCCACACAATTTTGTGCTGGACTTATACAGACATTTTCATTGACAAAATCCTGCTCTATCATGAAGGACAGCAGCACAAAGCTGAAAGACAGGCAAGATATTACACCTCAGAATCCCACTATAGCCCTCAAAAAACTGATTGTCACAATCTGCCTGTTTCAAAATGACCGTATTCCTACAGAAGAACCGAAGATTCTGTGGGAGGAGACTTGACGTACTGCAGCTCTGATCACATTTCAGCAACCTGGAGATAATCAATTTATTAGTTATGGCTTCCTTGAGGTGTGACATCACTTGTACAAAACTTCCCTCCAGCTAGTGCCTAGCATCTTTAAACTATGAGGCACTTTTTCTGTTATTAAAATCATTTTCCTTGTTAAATACTATAAGCTCGTAATGCATATCATTTCATCAGCTAAATCTTCTTCATATCGTCCCATTTCTGGTTCTTCATCACTGTAGCCAGGACCAAAATCTTGAAGTTCATAATCTTGTCTGCTTAAAATGGGAAACATATCCCCATTGGTCCCATTGCTAATATTTCCATTGAGAAGATTACTTGCTGCACTTTCCATCTCGTCAATAGTCATGTCACAAGCATCAGCAATCTCGTGTTTCGTAGCTGAAACAAATTTAGGGTCCTTTGCATACCTTCCTAGGCCTTCAGATATAAGTACCTGGCAGATGGAAAGGAGAGAATGAGAGATACAGTGGAACTACAGAACAGACAGGACACAGAATCACAGAATCATTTTGGTTGGGAGAGACACTCAAAATCATCAAGTCCAACCATTCAACCACAGCAACACTTCTCATTTGTGGAAAACACTGGAAAGCCCATGGAATCACTACAGCAACCCACAGTAAAACTGCCCAGGCAAAGAACAATCAAATCAACAACCAAATGGCTCCAAAACACATTGTATCAGCCATGTGGTAACGTAACTGATAATGCAATACATCCGATTTCTCTCTTTAGAAATTTGGCAGTAGTCTTTGATAAACATCAATCATTAGGCTGATACACTAAAGACAACAGTTAATATAGTTAATGTATGGTGCAATTAAAATAGTTGCCTGAAACATAGAATTCTAGATATGTTCTCAGTACTTTAGAGTACATGGAAGAAAGATGCCCAAGTCCCATTTGCAAATAAAAATTAATGACGTATATTGCCTAGCTCAAAGCAATAGAAAGGAAGTGACGGAAGCAAGAGCAGTAACTACGATTCAGAAAAGCTACATAGACTTTATCTTCAAATATTTGTTAATATAACGGGGAATTCTTAACATTCTTCAGTACACCTACAAATCAACCCTCATCATTGCATTCAGTACATTGATTCATAGACCTCTTGTTCTTTTATTCAGATTACTGCAAAAATGGTGATGTATTTCTATAGAAACAACATGCATATGCATAATCTCTTCCCTATCAGTCATGTGAAAGGACACTTCATAACAAATCCTTACCTAGAAAACTTAAATTTAATTTCAAAGCTCTTTGAAATCTCTCCTGTTCTCTGACACACTAACGCTAAGGTTTGGATTCCATAGAAATCCTTTACTGCATGACAACTATGAATAAATCCCCGTCTTTACCTAAATCCAGGTTTGGGCTTTGAAACTGAAAATACTACATTTTCAGAGAGATAATGTGGACTGAATTGTACGGTTTTTAAAGCGAACAAAAAAACCTGAAGAGACAGACACTCTTGGCTACTTCAGAGGTTTCTGTAATACTTACCGCTTCTACCAAACTGTCTGCACTCCTCTGCTTGTCACTATGTTTATGCCTAAAGTTATTAGGTACAGTTAAATTGGCTGGTGTAAATGTTCGGTAGGAAATATCAGGGTCATCCGTGTACCATGAGCTCCTGTGCAAGGATGGCAGGCTACCATTCATATGCTCTGTAGATTCAGCCCTATCAACCTGGATTAGAGGTGTGTAATACGGGGTACGGTCCCTGTTGGGAGGGGTGGCAGGAGGGGTAGCCCAGGAACGCGTTGAACGACTTGGTGAATGTTTATGAGCTTTGCTGGAATCCAGACCTGCGACAGCCATGACCTGGTAAGGAGAAGAAATTTAGAAGTTAGTGATTTCAAATGCCTTAGTCATACCCATTTCTCATTTCAGCAGTTAGTTCAAACCAATTGTTCAGGCAGCAGTTATGCAAAGTTAATATTTCCTGATGTATAACAGTCATGTAAAGGAGGAACAGGACTGAAATTGTCAAATTGACATGATAAAATGGCATTTTTCTGTTATTATTTGGATCACAAAATCTTGGTATCAGCATTAATAAATAAAAGTAATTGCTAGATAATATATTAAACAAGGAAAGCAAAGTGCAGAAACATTCTTTCTGTCCTGTAGGGACAGGCTAGGAGGCTGTCAGCATTTTCCGATCATCCTGGATGGCGTCTCCAGGCAGTGGAAACTGCTGTCTTCTCAGGGTCACGTCAGGGCTGGGGACTGAGCTTCCAAAGTGTGTGTTGTACTTGCAAATTCTCACAAATGGAGCTGAGTAACTGCATAGGCAAAGATTAACAGACACCTGCCACATTATGCAGTCCCACCTGAAGTTCCTTGAGGCATCCTGACTCTTTGTGGACACTTGGAGAGTCATAGGTGCAAGCTACTCAATTTGCATGTTTTGTAGGTCTATGTTTGAGAAGCCTTGTGTCTAGCAACTACAAGCCTACACTTGGCCTAGAAGTTGTGCACAGCCAAACTACATAACACACTAGTACTGTTTCAAACAACAGTGAAAGGCAGAATACAATACAGAACCTGGAAAGATGTAATTCATTATTAGTTAAATGAGATTTTGTGTTTACCTGCTGTTGCATTAAGTGAAGTGGTAAAGCAGTGCGATGGTGGAAATTAGGAGAGAGCGGTATGTCATCTTGACTGCTTTGTCGGCGGAGGCATTCAAAGTTAAAGGAAGATCGTCTATTTGCTACAGGGAAACCATAATTCATTAGGAAAATAAACTTTTTCTCAAAGTCTATTATTTCCAGAATTCCAATGTGAGTCAACTATCACACAAATGCATGTCTCCCAGTAAGAAATAAGTTGTGCTAACAGAAGCAAGCAGCTGGTTACAAGATAAAGAAGTAAATGCAGTCATAGATGAAAACCATATGAGCAGCCTAACATGACAGAATTAGAAGCAGCTGTTTCACAAAGCAAGCTTGTGTTACACAGCAGGCTGGTTCAGACAATTAACTTTGGAGTTTTGCTGTAAACTGAAAATAGTTACAAAAAGAGTTTCTTTCTTCTCCATGGTTTTAACCTCTTCATTCTAATGAACCAGACTTCCCAAAGGAAATACCAAATCCCCGGTTCCTTGGAAGCAACGTGCAATGTGAAAAACCATATTCAATTCAAAGTGGACTCATGTTGTCAATTCCTGATGTTTATTCTGTCATTACAATGATAAGCCATGGTCTCTACTGCTATTATTCGTATAAATGCTAGAAAGGAAAAAATACAAATCTAAACTAGATCAAGATGTTGGTGAAAGCCTGCAGAACGATGGGAAGCAGTGCACGTGTATCATTCCTCTGTCTTAGCTTCAGTGGGAAGAAAACCTGGACACTGAACAGCAGCTGGAATCCAGGTACATCCTCACAGATGCAAGCACCATAGTGGAAAACTGGAAAGAGCCTGACTGTACAAAGCAATGACAGAAAATTGTGCTCTGTTGAAACTATTCTCGGTATCTTTTTTCCCAATGCAAAGAATGTTGTGAACAGAATTGAAGAGTTAAGTGCCATAGACTTCGGATTCCTCAGAGTTTTCACCAGACAGTGCTGGATACTTACAATCAAGGTTGCTTACAGAGCCACTGGACTAAAGGAGGCACCTCCAAGAGGTGATTCAGCCCACCTAATACAAACTTTATGTCTCTTTCCATTGTCTCAATGGTAAATCTAAATACGGGAATGTAAGCCTTAGCTCCTGAACCTAACAAATGCTACATGTCCCAATACCAAAAAGAATAAAAAGCAAACCAAAAATTCCCCTCATATAAAACAAGACACTTCTTTGCATATGTGTCTCCCCAGGAAAGAATCCAAAAGAGCATCTTAATAATTTTTCAGTACACTTCTAGAAGTTGCTTAAATATTGTGGTGATCAGTTTGGTATAAAACCCTTCACAAAGCTCAGTTTACTAATTACAGTACTCAGCCAAAGCACTGTATGCTATATTAACTTGGACTGAATCCTGATGCTTCAAAAACTGTTTGGTGCAGTGTATTTTTTTTTTCTTTTTTAATGTAAAACAACAAGGCTTCCTCCACAGGCCAAAGAGCCCGTACACTAGTTACAGATAAAAGGTTTGAGCTTCTTTTAAAAATCTACTGAGTGTTCCTGAACATTAAATATATAAGTTCTGACTGTGCTCTTCTGACATTATACTGGTGTAAGTCAAAGGACTTCCTACATTAGCGTTACACAACTTACATCAGAACTCTTATCCTAGGGTGTATCAAATACCTCTTATCTAGCACATTTATCTAGTCTCTGGTACGTGAGAGAAAAAGTGTATGCTTCCTCTAAAGAAATGCCTGCTTAATACTGTCACAAAAACTTTATCAGAAAAGTTAAATGAATCCCAAAGGCTGCAGTCAGAGGAAACATTCAACCCTCCCCCTCGCAACACCTCCGTGGGAAGACTCCAGAGGATTTTTAGAAGACAGTTGCTCTCCTGCAATGTATGGAATGAATATACAAAGCATCCGTCTATTTCTTTGGCCTAAAATTCCTCTGCTATCAGAAAATCTTGTAGAAAGATGTATGGAAGCCTCCTTTCACAGTCTCCTCTTTGTCTGATGTCTTTTCCTTCTGCCACTGGAAGAGAGCCAGCAGCTCTCTGTACACTTCACTATCAGTCATCTGAGTTATCTACCCTCTACAGTGCAAGACTCATCTTTCTGCTTTTTTCCATCTGTAACCCTTAAAGTCAGAAAGACAAGTAGAAGACAGCATTACTACTCTTGTTGTAAGGAGCTGAGTGCCAAAAGTGAGGATCCAGCACTGACAGTATTGCTGGAGAAACTTTTCTTTGATATATAATACTATATTTAGCTGCTGCCCTTTACTACGGCTTTCTGTAGCTTTAAACAGCCTGAAACTGTGCTTTACACATTGCATGATGAGCCCATAACACTTTTATCTGAAACATTTTTTTTAAATCTATACTTGCATTTCCTTTAGGGTGTTTGAGACAGGAAAGGACCAAACCCCATTTCCCTACCCACAGGGTCCTTACAGTCTCACTTCCATAATGGACTGTGACTTTGGCTGCCAGTATCGTCAGAATGAAAGACAACTCTGGTTTCACTAGAAAGCAAATCCATCTTATAGCAGACAAAACGTGGAAACTCTTCTAGAAATGATCCTGCATTGTCATGTCCAGATGGCACTGGCTACGCGGCATCATCCAAAGACCCACATAACAGCCCAGGCTGCACTGACCACTCCATGTGTCACAGTACTTTAGGGACACCATGGGGTTGCATGGAGCTGAGTTTTGTTTCTTGTGCATCAATCCAGTGTCTTAATTTTAGCCTTAGAAAAAGTTTTATTTTACACCTCACAACCCCAAGTGCTTCCTCTCTGTGAAGCGTCAGAGGTCAAAGACCAAAATTCAAGAGCTTTGAGTCTGTGCCTGCTTTCACCAGAGGGTTAGCACTGCTAATCTCTCAGTATGGCCTGGAATATACTAAAACAAAACTACAAGATAAGAAGCGTTAGAGATTTTAGAAATGCAGATAAGGCAATATTGTGCTTGTGATAAGGGGGAAACAAGGGAAAGATCTAATGGGGAGAATAAATGAAAATTGAAGAAACAGGTAAAAAAAAAAAGTTGACAACACTAATGGAAACATTTTCTCCCTCGGAAGAAACACAAAATATTAAGCATTATTCCTGAGATGGCAGAATAAAGTACCAATATGAGTCTGAAATAAGATGCTAAGCCCAGGATAACACTTTCATTTTTCACAGGGACTTGAGAAACTCATGTTAAAAAGCTAAAGCACTTCAAAAGTAAGGAAAAAACCCCAAACCAAAGCACCACTAAGCTCACTCTTGGCTCTCTTTTTTTCTGAAAATTATCCTACTTCAGTCTCTAGTGTTCCATAAAACAGCTGGAGGTGAAGATGCATATGGAACTGATCACAATGTTGTTCAGCAGCACAAGTGACAAGAGACAGGGGCAGCGCCAGCAGCTGCGCCCCTGCAGAGACCAGGGCAGCGGCTCACGCAGCACTGCACAGCTGGGCTGGGAACAGCGGGCACATGGACTGGAACTCCTGAGCAAAGTTGCAAAGCAACCCACTGCTTCATTCTACCTTGCTCTTTCTTCTTTCATCAAATGAAGTTAAAACTGGCAGTTAAATTTGTTATTTTTATATTATTAGATGAGTGAGGCAAGAGATACTAGAAAGACTGACTTGTAAACTCAGATCCATACATTCTCTGAGCAGTATCTCAGGATGGACAGATATTTCTGCTATACACAATAATCCACTAGCAACATTAATCAAGAAATATGTTCAAAATCCAACCTAATAAGAAGCCTTTTTAAACTGGAACATATCTGAACACATTTCAATAATTCTGGATTTGCAAACAAATTGTTCTTAATGTACTTACGTGTTGGTGTTGGAGGTAGCAGCCGTCTCCTAGGAGATCTTTTTGTGTCATAACACATCTGTGAATCATCTTCCTCAAAAAAACCATGTGGGTGATGGTAACCTTTCGGTCTCTCAAAATCTGAGTCATGGCAGTGGTATCTACAGTGGTAATCATATGCATGCCTGCATTCGAGATACAATAAAGAAAACATTTCCATGAGTTTCTGTGAATCGATCTATTCGATTTCTTCTTGCAGATTTTCAAATCTACTCTTTCTCTAGAAAGATACCCAAACAATACATGATATAGTTACATGACTCAATTTTAAAATCCAGTTTCTCTATGCAAACTGATTTTGAGATAGCAAGCATACATAAATACATAGTTACATAGCAAGTTCTCTGGTGAAATTTGTATCAAATTATATTTTTAATGAAGTTATCCTTACCCGTACAGGCTAAAATGCAGGACCCCTAAAAATCTAAAAATTCCTCTATCTGATCTTGATCCTTCTTTCACTGTACTTGAAATTTTATTTATAAATGAAATGCTTTTTTGGTTATGCATTTTCCAGTTTATACTCAGTTAAAGGAACTTTGTGCTTTCCTTTGAATTTAGTACAAAAGTTTTGCTGAAGTAAGCACCTGATGCCAAATAGAAAAGCTCTTTGGTACACACACTATTCCTATTCACCATTTTACTTGCCAGCAGTTGTGGAGCATCAACTCCCTTCATTTTCAGTATAAGTGTGCTTAGTACAGCCTTTACAGATATGTACCTAATTTATTGAAAGATTTTTCCCAGGTTAGCAAACATGCTCACCTGCTTCCTGACAACATACTGTCTTCCTCATAATATTCTTCTCCACTAAAATATTCCTGTTCTCCCAAATAATGATCATCATTGCAATAGTCTTGAACTTCACGTTCTTCACGGCAAATAGTAGGCCGACGCACATCACCAGAGTCAGATCTGTAAGTGGCAAAAACTTATATTTTTTAATATTTTATAAATTGTATATTTTATACACAGTTCTTTTAACATGCTTCCAAGGAAAGAAAAAAATAAGACAAGCATTAACAGCTCTTCTGTTGTCTGAATATGGTGTAATAGTAAATTGCGTAGAACTGCAGTTCAGAACATGACCATTTTATCTGTTTCTGAAAGATGACCTCCCTTTATTTCCTTATGCTACAAATAGGAAAATGATTAATATGGGGAAGCTCAGTGAGGTCAAGTACATTTAAGACATTTTTACAAAATATTGACTCAGAGTAGTTTGAAGAAATACAGCCTCTCTCAAATGTCTGAAGTTTGCCAAATAGCCAAAATATGAAGGAGCACTCATTGAGGTATTCCTAGAAAAATCTGAAACAGGTATGCAAATCTAGACACTAACAACTACCACTGAATAGACATTTAGCAATGCACTTCAGATATCACAATATATCCTATTTTTAAAAGTTGTCTTAGAAAATATTCAGACAGAAGACCAGGAAAGATTTTGGGTCCCCTAAAAGTGGAACTGTACATATTAATATTTATCAAAGCTAAACTGAGTGTTTTTTCCAGTCTTTGCAAGCCAATTTTAAACTAGGGCTACCATCAAGTATGTATGATCCTTTGTCTGTTGGAAACTGCATGAGCCTGCCTGGACTTTTAAAAGGGCTTAAATAATTCTGAAATTTAACAGAAGTTTATCCTTTTATAAAAGACAGTGGAAAAATTTTACTTAGAAATCATCACTTAGGTTATTAAGCATATGCATTGTCATACAGTTACTTTCGAAAATTGTACTGTACAACAAAAGAAAAGGAGAAAAAGGAAAATGAGAAAAAAAAAAAACAACTAAACAAACCAAACTTTATCCTTTTCAGTTACATAAGCAATATCAACTCACCTAATATATGTTTCATAGTAGCGGGTTCTACCGGGTAAGCCATGAAAATAAGGAGAAAGGTATTATAAAATCAGGTAGTTTAGAGAAATTCATTGGTGATTACAGTGTCTGTGATGTGACTAGTAATTTTACTTTAAAGAAAACTACTACTTTCAAATCTTATTAAAGTTATTTACATTTCCCATACATCAGAGCTGTATTTTAAGTATGTTTAATACATCAGAAATGAAGCTAAATACACAAATCAGTTTCATGTAGCATAAGCTTTCTTATAGCATATTACATAAATTTATTTTAATGCAAATACATATTTGTAAGCTTACCTCCTACTACTTGGCCTTCTACGCTTCTCACGATCCGTTCTGGAGTAAGAATGGTAACTGTTTTCAGATCTATGCTCATGATTTCCAAAATTCGTGTGTTTTCCATGAACAACTTTGGACACATTGGCATTATTGAGATTGGCGTTTGTGGAGTTTGGAACGTGCTTTCCTACTGAGTTGTGATTATGGTGATTGTGGTATACAGAATTTCCTGCCTGAGGATACTTATTTTTCTCAGTATCACTTGCAGATGGAATTGAAGGCCGTTGAACATGTAAGGGACGGTGTGTGGTGTTGATCTGTTGAAATGAATCTCGTCTGTCACGGCTAATATGGTTAATGTGGTTGCCAAAGAGGGCACCGTTCCTCTGTTTTAAGGGAAGAGAAAAAAACTTACATCAGATACCTTAACAGAACGTACTTTGACAGTGATAACTTAATTTTCTCTCCTACATGCAATCCAAAGTAGCAATTCAAATAATCTGTGATTGTTCTAATCTTACAATGCTTCCGATGGGATCTCCTGAAGCGACAGAGATGTGATTGTGACAGTGACAATATTTGTATTTCAGAGACCAATCAGCATTATGCTGTGATCATTATTCTTTTTCCATACAACTGAATGTGACATCCAGCTTTCTCCATATTTTATTATGGAGGAGAAACTTAGATCCCAGTACATGAACATGCACCAACTTCCTCAGACAGGGATGTGTCTGCTTGATCATTGAGAACCCTTTGGTGGAATTCTCTCCTATTCTCCCAGAGCATCGGTTTGCAACAGGTGTCACTCAGACAGGATGGAGTGCCATGCAACAGCTCGCAAGCATGTCTCAGGCAGGTAACGTTAACCTTCAGTGCTCCCATTCTTCCTTCTTGCAGAGGTACAAGAAAGAGTAGTAAGTCTTTACCAGCCCTGAAGAGTGTAATGGATGGTGAAAGAGAGAATAAAGTGCCAGGTTATGAGTATGACATGCAGCTGTCTTTTACACCTGACCCAGGTCATGTAGCCTCCCTGTCTAGGCAGGCGTGGGCTTTGGATGACAGCAGTCTGTCCTGAAGCTCAGTCTAGGGAAGACAGGAGGTAATGATGGTTGGCAGAGAAATGCATCTACTGATGGCCGCTGCAGCACTGTCTCCAGTGCCACATCCTCTTTTTTTGCAAAGGACAATAGCAAGCTATGGGGCTTCTAATTACCGCAGAAGCATGCTTTTACATTTGCTTCTTCTGAAATGCTTGTGAAAAATTACATTTTCTTGCTGGCTGACAAATGGTTTGCAGATCATTCCTAATTGTAATCCTGATTGTAATACCAACTTTACATGTTCACCATTAGACTGAACAGCTCTAGCATAAAAGAAAAACACTAAACTGTTTTTCTCTCTGGTTCTTATTGATATCCCTTACAGGAAATCGGAAATGGCATTTATGTTTAGCTGACTTCTGTGTAATTCCAGGCATTCTTTTTAAAATATGCATCTCTGTGTCTGTTGTGCTTTGGCTGCAGAGAATCACATTCTCTTCTTCCTATCTACCACTGTAGGAGTTAAGACTTTTCTAGCTTAACCTTGCCATTATCAAAATTTGAGATGGGAAGGTTCACACTTTTTCTTAGGATTGGCTTAAGAAAAAAATAAGAATTACTGAGAAAGAATTAGGGGCAGGAGAAACACATTGCAGGAACTACTTCCTAAATTTATGAAGAGATGCAAGTGTCTCAGTAATACCATTTTTTTTATAGATACATATAAAATAGACCTATTTATAAAATATTTATATTGCTCTGGTTTGAGAGGATTTCTTATTATTCTTCCATATTCAGGGATAAGTTCATTTTTAAATCTCATATTATATGATAAAACAATTCACGTAGCTGTGTTCTGACATTACTTTATAAACATCTTCCTCCTCCTCTGGATTGTTTTCCTCTGGTTCATCATCTTGCAAGTCACAGGATATAGCTCGGCGTATTTCAGGGCCAATATCATGAAGTGTCCTTAGTCCTGCCTAAATCAATGACAATATCAAAATATATTAGGAATGCAAATTCTTTTTGGTTCTTTAATTACAGGTGTGTAAATTTATTTTAAAGGACAGTTAACAAATTTTTGTATCCTGAGACCCATGGAGGATGCATCCTACTATGCATTTTTTAGTTGTTATTAATAAAAGACTTATATTCCAGTACAACCTTGCTGAGGTTATCATGGTTGTATTATGACAGTGTAGATTGATACTGACTGTGGAACCCTATGGAAATAAAATTCATCTTATAATAAAGTATAACTAATCAGCAAGAATTATAATAAAATGCATTTCAATGAGATGTGTATTTAATGTTCAAAACATGTTTGCAGCCTGTGTCCACAAAGGAAACACAAGGAGATCTTTGCTATAGCAACAGCAGTTTTAGCAGAGCTCAGATGGAAAAGAAAGCAGTGAAATAATTCCAGCTCATCTGCACTGCACTGTGATATGCCGATATGTGATTTAAAGCTTTAGTTTAGGACCGAAAACCATCATCTAGCTACAGGAGCATAGACCTCAGCATATATCAGTTCATATTTCCCTCAAGCCTGCTTCCACAAGCAACATGTAAGAAAAGGGATAATGCTGAAACTGCCAAGGACAAACTTGCACATCAGAGAGGAATCAGAGATCATACTCAGGGCCAAGAATTCCATGCTTTTGTATAGGCCTTACTTCAAAAAGGAGATACTTTTCCTGTTTTAACTGTCTGTCGTGGTCTGAAGCAAAAAACACAATCGCGGTCTTGTCAGCTCTTTTTAAAATCTTCTCAGGTTCAGAAGAAATCGAAGATTTGTTTCTTTAGCCCTTTACTAAGACTACACTCACACTACTCATAAGCATGCACAGCACTTGGCTCAATCCTTGACTATGGTCTAATAGCCTGATTTATTGTTTTTCTGCATTTTTTGATGCAGATGAGGGTGTCCCAGCCCATCAGAGCTGTAAATCCATGGCATGACGTCGTGTGTTTCTCGCCCTGGGGTGGCATGAATTTTGTGTGTTGCACACCTCCAGAAGAAGCTGAAGGACCTTGGAGGGCACCAAACACAGCTTGGTCCCACTCATGCTGCCTATCACACACATCCCCTGGAGTACACCACAGCATCGCAGCTGGGTTTCGGCTCAAAACGGAAATAGTTGGTTTGCTGGGGAGCAAAATGGCATTTATGCAGTGTGGGAAATCAGAACCTAGAAAGAGATGAAACAAAAAGCTCTGTATCTAATGGGGTAGATTTACACTAGGCTCCTTTTCAGGTTTCACTCATACCACTATTTGACTTCCTGAAAATGGCGCTTGACTAATCATATTAGCTACATGTTTTTGGCAATTATATTTTCTTCCTCAGGGATTAAATCTGAGAGTTATGCTATAACTGAACAAGGCTCTAAAAATCCTTTACTAGTGAATTAATATACAATATACATTTCATGAATACATTGTGCTTTCTCCCACTTCTTATGCTAATTGCCTAGTCAAGACTTTAGCAAGCTTGCTAAAGTCATCATTTTGTAAGGTGCTAATAGGAAGTAAAATTAACCCTTTAAGGTACAGATTCTGAGAAGACTGAAGGCTTCTATTTATTTAGCAGAGACAAAGGCAGTAGTTTTTTAGCAGGGGGTTACTATTCTATTTTGGTTCTTCAGTCATCAGTCAGAAAAGCCACTTGCATTTCACAATCACTACCTGCTTATTTAATTGCAAAGAAAACAAAAAAGAAAAAACCCCAAAGCTATGCTGACACTTTAACATAAAAATAAACTGAGGTCAATATGAACAGAATACCATGCAAGAACTACTTAAAGAGGAAAACAGGCATGCAGAAAAGTAGCTGAATAGACTTACACTATAGCAGTGAACATAAGAGACATAGCAGTCAAGCTGCAATTCCCCAGTGTTGTGCATCTTCTCAGAGCCCGTCTCCTAATGCCGAAGCCCAGTGCTGCTCTACAACTACACAAAAGCCCCGTGCTCTGTCAAACCCAGGCTCCCTTCAAGCTGAGCCCTTCATGAGCACTCTCAGGCAGCAGTATTATAAATTATAACCCTGACAAAAACTACTGTCTGCCAAATCGTGACACAAAAGTCCCACAAATACATGCCTAAAAGCTGAGAAAAGCCACATGTTTGGCAGCAGCATATTCAATAGTAATTTAATTTTTATTACATTTCCAACTGATTTCTGGTTTACTTCTTTGTGAATTACTCCTCCTTTACCCAAGAGAAAGCAGGCAGCTTTTATAATCTCATCTCTCTTCAGTAATACTCATTTTTGTGTAACAGACCTCTTGCAATGACACACTCAACAGCAGAATACTACAACCTGGTCATCATATGTAAAAGTATATGTTAGTTAAACTAAACAGATCAACTTTATTCACTCACAGCTAGTACAGAAACCACAGGTCCCAGAACCAATAGTTGCCTGCAGAACTAAAATATTCCTCAGATTATTTGCTCTAACAGAACTACCTACAACAATTGTATGAATTCCAACATTAAAATGACTACTCCCATGTACTGCTTCATTTTACCTGGTGTAATCTAGAAGTATTATAAGAACTATTTTTATAACCAAGTGCACTGCAGAGTGAGACAAGTTCTCAGGCTGAGCTCCCACTGATCAGACAATCCTTTGTTAGATCAGTCAGCTACCACTGGATGCAAAAACGCAGGAATTGGTACTTATATGTCAGTAGTGAAGTCCCTCCACTGAACCACATTCAGTGTCTTCTCTGAAGATCGTAGAGGTAGCATGGACTGACAAAACATTCCGCTTTACCTCCAAGTACTTCCGAACCAAACCAAGTATCTCTTAAATAAAATAACACACACAAAAAAATCAAACCAACCATCCCCACATCTCTCCATTAGTTTACAGGGAAGACAGGATTTCCTTCTTTTCCCTACATAAGGTTGCCCATTTTCATGTACCCAGCAAAAACCCTAGAGACATCATAACGCACAAGAGGGCATTGTCCTCCATTTGTGAAGTCTGAAAAACTACTACATTCAAATATGAGATTATTTTGTCTCTCAGAAAAAAACCACGACATTTCATGAGAGAGCCTTGATAGTGATTCGACTCCATTTGCCAGAGGTGTGCTTGTTTCTTTTCACTACAACAGCTTAAGTTTTTAAGAGGCAATTATTTCCCTAAGTATTAATAGAACTTTAAAAGACCTTCTGTTGTGATAAGATATAATGATTCAAGTCTAGCCACATTCCTGAAGTATCGTGCTATAATGACTTTAAAAACAAAACAAAACAAAAAAAAGGTCAAATTTGAGTGTTATACAGAACTACTTCCTCCCAGTTTTAAGCAAGGCTTCTCAGAGCCGCAGAGGAAAGGAAATCACAGCTAAATCCTCTTTACTTTCCTCAAACAGAACAAGTAGACTCTAAAGATTGATAAAATACTTTAATAACATTTCCTTGGGTTGGTAAAGAATACCCTCTTTCTAGTTTCTCTTACATGCTACTTTTTTTATGGCAGATTCTTAGTTCCCGAAGATTTTCACATGGCCATAGAATTCTCACCTTTCCTTATAGGAAGCTTCAAGACTATTTTATGTCCTCTGAGCAGGGGAAAAAAAAAAAACAAACAAAAAAAAACAACCAACAAAAAAAACTTCTAAAATTTTTCCCTAAGTTGAAACGTGAATAATAAATTTTGATTCATTTCCTATTTTTTGTGGACCAAAATACAAGTCACATAATTTCAAGAAACAAGGGGCCAGTTCTGCCATCATATATCCCTCTCAGCTCACCAGACTGAAAAGCTGCCTGGTTCACAAGGCTGTTAAATCAGTCAGGTGGATCACATGCCTAAGAAAATGTGTTTAATAATCCCAGTATATTGTAAAACAAAAAATTGTTCAGTTCTGTTCATCTCTAACTATCTGATAGAGAGTAGTATTATTATCTGTATACAAATGTCTTTGCCTAATGTGACTGTAACTGAAAAAAATACTTTCTCTCACATGGGTGTTAATATTTATGTCCATTTACCCTGTAGCTTTTAGCATATTTTGCTTTCGTCAAAGACAGTAGAAGATGAAAAGGTCTAATGAACAGATAAAACATGCAAGAGATATTTGGGCACCTGTTATATAGGGATAACATTGATCAAAAGTGCATCACTGAATTATTCATGCTGTTCTGCAAGAGAACATCTGTTTCAGGTTTTTCTATTTTGTTGCTTTTTTCCTTGGAAGTAGAGGAAGAAAAGGGATTAATGCTAATAATGTTTGATTGCCTCTAATACTATCCTTGAGATTTCACTAGAAGTTTGCAAAATAAATTATTTCTTATTCAGATACTTTCTTTCCAAAATTTAATTTTTGATGCCTTCCTTGCTTAATTTTTTCCTTATAGGCATGAGAAAGATGAGACGTGTCAGTCTAATGGTTAGTTACCAAACCAGTGACACACTGTGCACTGAACAACATAATTACATAATAAACCCAAGTATGTCTTTAAATAGGCTTTCCTGTAAATGCACAAGATGACTTCAAATTAACATGATAATTCTGTGCAGCTGTGCTTTATGAGGCATAATGGCACCTGCAATGTTTTCAAGATGGCACAAGGCACTAATACACCGGTGCTGTGTCCTAAATAGCATCTCAAGAGACAATTAATGATGCCCCTGTCTCTGAGACAGCACTGAGATGACACACGTGGGCTTTTAAATGCTGAAATAATAGAGCTGCAGGAGTCCCTCGGTGAGAAAAAATATCATATGACTAATAACTGTATTTCTGAATTGGTCATTTAGAGAGAGAAGCTTAAAGATGCCTGAAAAGCACCTCATGCCAAAATATCAAACATTTAAAAGTTAAACATGAAAACATTAAACAGTTAAACATTATTAAAAGACTACTTTTAACAAATGGTAAATAGATTTTAAATTAATTTTCCACATCTATAGTATGCAAAAAACAGCAACACCATTTTAGATGTATGTCATATATTAAGAACTTTGTGTATAATGTAAGACTCCAGAGTCATGACTTCTAGAAAAACATTTAAATGCTTATAAATACTGGAACTACAAAAATATAATTTTCCCTATATCTAAACTTGGCCCACATCCATTTTGAGGTATGGTGCAACCTACATATAGATGCAGTTTAAGCTTAGTTTCAGAAGTGCAAGTACAATACCCTTATTTAAATAATAATAATAATAATAACTATCATGTACAGTACTTCTAATAATGTAAAATACACTATGCTCTCTCTTTTAAGGCATCTTATAGTGATACCAGGAAATTGCAGAGACACTTTTAAGTTTTGTTTCACAGATTTTAGAAGAATGATGGATATTTAAGTATATTGCTTTATAAACTCGCTAGATCTGAAATAAAACATAAATACGGAGTCTAAATACTTAGGTCTTCAGAACTGCAGAATCCTGAAAGCCTGTGACTCTGAAAATGTTCACATAAACCATCACATTTGTATATAATTAACATGGTTTTTACTACCTGCTTATTTAATTGCAAAGAAAACAAAAAAGAATGAGAAACCCCAATGCTACGTTAACACTTTAACATAAAAATAAACTGAGGTCAATATGAACAGAATACAATGCAAGGACTACTAAAAGAAGAAAACAGGCATGCAGAAAAATAGCTGAATAGACCTACGCTATAGCAGTGAACATAAGAGACATAGTAGTCAAGCCGCGATTCCCCAGTGTTGTGCATCTTCTCAGAGCCCGTCTCCTAATGCCGAAGCCCAGTGCTGCTCTATAACTACACAAAAGCCCCGTGCTCTGTCAAACCCAGACTCCCTTCAAGCTGAGCCCTTCTGTGAACACAACATGAACATGGAAACACAATTAAACTGAACCTGAGCAACATATTAACCCCTCAGCTGACGCTCATTAGAGGGTTTGGGTTTTTTCTGTTTTCTTTTACTCTTTACTGCAAGGTTGATATGACTTACAAAATGTGCAGAGAGAAAAAAAAAAGCATAATTAGTTTAATCTGAAACATGTTCCCAAAATCAAGTTCAGCTTAATAGATCAGTGGTTTTTTGTACTTGTGATGTGAAGGGAAATATCTTTTAACTTTTATTTCTGTGTATTAACAAAGAGGGTTACATGTAATTAAACGTGAAATATAGATGCAAATGTTTCCTAGTTTACAGTAATTATTTTCCCTATGAAAAACAGTGTAGAATTAATCAATTCACTCTAAGTACTAGAGAAAAGTAATTAAACTTGTTCATGCTTCACTTAACATTTATTTTACTAGCAATGTGACTACTGTTTGGCTCAATACAAATTTCCATCAGTATAGAAAAACATCTCAAACTACTGCTACAAATATAGTTTTATTCTGATTTTACTCAGAAAATATATTTGTTCCCACTGCTGGAGTATCAGTCAGCAGCATACGACAGGCATATGTCCGAGGGGCATATATGACACCACAAAACTGACAGTAACAGCTAACATGAACTAGTCAGCTACCACTTCAGAATCACTTGCTTTGCTTCTCTTCATAAGGTGCGAAAAACGTGCGTCTACAGAAGACAGAGGGTTCTAATTCCAAGGAAAATTCTTATTTCATTTCTGAAGATGTTTGTGGTGACAATATACAAGTTTAGACAAACTGCTGTTGGTTATAATTTGAAGTGTCCTTTTCCAAGTGAGGAGGAATTTGAAACTCCACAGCAAAAAGACTTTACTGAATAGCCTGGGCAGATGATCTCCCAAGACCCACTTCACTTTCTGTAGCGCTCCTCTTCTCTGAATACACGTATCCAAACAGCAGCCCAGGTTAGGCTAACAGCAAACACTGCATCCTGGAGAAAAAACTGAGCTATACAGAATAAAAATCACCCTGAATGCAACTACTGTGGAGTAAGAAGGGGAATTCCTGCCTGCTGCATCCTCTGGCATTCACAAAGCAAACCCAGTTTTGCAGGGAGCTCTGTTCTCATGTCCTAACACGGCCCAAACTTTATTGTTTCTTCTCCCTCCCCAACATTTCTCAAACGCAGTATCAGAAGCAGCTGTTTTCTTTATTCCAGTTGGGTCAAGGTTCTGGCTTCAAAGTGGTGACGGGGCTGCCAGCAACATCCTCTTGACACAGTACCCAAGATGTGGTCTCATGCAACCAAATAAAATTCAGGCAAAGGATGAGATTTTCAGTCTCATGTGTTAAAATTCCTGAACTCATAATGACCAAAAAAAAAAAAAAAAAAGGTATTCTGGACTTATCCTAGTGTTAATTCAGAAGCTGCTGATTTTACAGCTTCTGCAGTGTCCCCTGAGAGGCAGACACAGCCGTCCCTCCCACTGCAGCGCCTGGAACAGTCTGATCAAATGCTGGACATGGCTGAATAAAATCACTCACAGAAGTAAATGTCTGCCCACCCAGCACTATCAGTTTTCCTTTTCTTTCTCTAGTTTAGCTTGGTACACTACCATTACACTGTGAAAGAGCCACCTGCACAGTGAAAGAGGCATTTCAAAGAGATATTCTATCAAATTAAGGACCAAGTATCACTACCCTGTGAGAAAGTCTTTTTAAAGCTCTAAGTCTTCCTATTAGAAATTTCAGTATCAATTTCAAATGTATTCAGTGTTGTTAAATACTTGCCACTGATCAATTATAACATCCTCTTACTTAACAGTTTCAAAAGGACAGAGGCAGCAGTTTTAAGAGCACTCCATGAGAAGTGCAGCTCATTTCAAAGCAAAAGCAGAACCAAATGCAACTCCTTTAAAAAACTGTTCTGATGCTGTTGGCAGAAAGGCAGGGTAACTCCCAGGACCTATACAACTCTAAGAACCTTGAAGGGGAAAAAAACACACCTTATTTTCTCTTTTTTTTTTTCTTGATGTTTTGCAGGGTTAAATAAAACAGTTAATTCAGAAAGCCTAAGAACTGTAGTAACTGTTTCCTCAAGCCACTGAGCTTCCCCTAACTCAAAACTGCTTTTCAGTAACTATGTGACTATACATAAAATATTCTTTAAAAGTAAGAAAAAAGTACATTCCTTGCATTCTTCAAAAGTTAAAGGATGATAAAATTTCTTTGAAATTTAGGAGGATTATAGTGAAAAATATACACTAATAATTGGTTCAAGTGCAGTAAGCAGCTTGATAAAGTAAATTTTGCTGTAGTAATTTGGCTGTAAATTGCTGGAAGACATTTTGATGCCAACACAATGTTTTTATCTAGTGAATTGTGAATGACAGAAAAGACATTTGGGAGAAGGGTAAAACAAAGGTGCCACCAATTTTAGTTACTACATCTACCGCCAAAACTTCTTGATCTAATAAAAAAGTGTACCTTTTTATTTAACCTTGAAATTAAATCATTTTTGTGTCTCTCTAAAGGTAACATCTTCTAACAACGGTATTTTTACGCACGCTCCTTAGTCAGTTTGCCATCCTAGCTCCACGGATTGAATCTTGAGCTAAATAATGTGGTTTCCAAGGGAAGATTTATTCCCACGCGTGTTGAAACAGGAGTTATTAACATGACCAACAGAGGCCACCAGAAAACCTCACTGGACTTTACTGAGCTCACAGAATTTTGTTCTGTGTTATGCAATTCTCTTCAAGTAACTGAAGACGGTGCAGATGACTTCTTATTTTTTATACTAGTTTTTTTTGGATGTGCTTCTCTTGCAGCAAACATTACTTTTTATGACCTTGAATTCTAGTTTTAATATTACGAAGATTTTGCTTGGAAGTTCTATAAAACCTTTTGTTTTGCATGTCGAAGTTCTTATTGCACATCATTTTTCTGCCTATGTTAACAGAAGTCATTCCATTGGAAACAGCAGCATGGGAAGTAATGTTGTAAGCAGTTGCTAAAAGCAAGGGATCCAACTTACTATCCTAGAACTTAACCAAAGGACTAGTTAAAAAAAATAATATATATATATATATATATATATATATATATATATAAGTAGGCATAACTCTTGAAAGAAGCAGTGCCTTCGGCCATTTGACAGTTAGGTGCTTTTCCCCTCTGTATCTTCAAAAGTACTAAGCAAAACTACCATAAAAACAAAACAACAACAACAAAAAAACCACAAACAAACAAACAAACAAAAACCACAAAACAAACACAAATAAAACCAAAACCAAACAAACCCACTGTAATACCACTGTGATCATGAGGAATAAAGGAAGGAAAAGAAGAATGAGCTATGTTGAAAAAGATCTGATACCTTCTCATAAAACAGGGAAAATGGCAACATGCATTTTCTTGCCTCAACAGTTGTCCTGAGAATTCAAACACAGAAGGGCTTTTGCCACAAGGAACAGATGCCTTGTCTCTCCAAGAGGATGTTTGCTCCCTGAAGCCAGGCAGAGAGTGACATGGCCAACTCTAGGAACCAACAGGGTTATAAAACTGTAACTCATCTCCTGCTTCACTCAACAGTTAGGGATTGATTGTAAAGCTTGATAACACGTTGTTTTCCCCTTTTCTTGCAGAAGCAAGGAAATAAAGAAAGCCAGGCTAGAGAATGCAATTGCAGGCTTACGAGGTTCTTAGGAAGCATGTTCTTAATTAATTAACTAGTTCTGCCGGTAACTCCAGCTACCCCAAGAGAAAGTTACAGATGTCAGCAAAAGAGCATTTATTGCTCACATAGCTTTTGACACAAGTTGGAACAGCACTGATCTTTATCTGCTGGTCTGCTTAAGGATTTTGCAGCATGACAACTGATCTGCCATAGAGCAAGATGCTGACAAGAATTTGAAAATATGGTTGGTCTGGTTCTTTACAAATAGAAGAAGTGGATGGCCAGAAAGCCTGTTCTTATTGTAGCCTCATAAAAGTATTTTTGTCATCTTATTTAAACCCTTAAGCAAACAATTCCTAGTATAGGAAGGTTCTGAACAACTGAACTTGATAAACTAAAGACAGACTTATCCCAGCTTCTGCTGCTCTCATCTTTTCTAGCAGTGCAGAAAGCAGAAGCTGTTTGCAATGGTATCATCACAATTACTAGATCCTGTGAAATCTTAGCTAGTTTAAAGGAGAAACTAAAGAAAAGCTGCTGCTGAAGTCATGCCTCTGCCTTGATTTACAGGAAGTTTCTCATTTCAAAAAGAAAGTTCTCAAAACAATGAAAAGATAAAGTAAACACAGCCTAGAATAAAAAATAAAGGTTCCATATTTACTGGCAGATTTCAGTGAACAGAAGTCAGATGTAGCTGAAGACATTTTTCCCCTCCAGAGAGGAGAGAAGGCTGATTAATTTAGTGGGTTTTATTTTGTTCACAATCTGTTCCATCCATACCTTGGTAAGCAAAGTCAGGTGCTGCAATACTCTATGCGCCACTTGTATAATTAGTTTACATGGAGTTATATAAATAAACAGTAAATTCATCTGGATGAACTGGGTAATAAAGATATAAGTCCGCTGTGATTGTTATATGAACTTCCTTTAGTGTTTACAGTGGAAGCGGGGCACATACTGACATAAAAGTAATCACAATTTCCCTAAGAAACTGGATGAGAGACAGAGTGAAATTGCATGTTTCTGCTTTTCTTAATATATTGTTTATCAGACAGATCTGCAAACTTAAGAGTTTACTTGGAGTATTTGAGAGAACAAATGGAAAAATAGCTGCTATTAGCTCTCCAAGAACTAAGCAATGGCTTCATAGGTACAAGCCTTCCACAAATCGGAATTTTCTAGATCTCTAGCAGAGATTCATGGACATTTTTTTTCATTGTTCTGAATTGAAAAATATTTGTCTAAAGACAGAGGAAGAGGTAATTCCAGTTTCACCTTGGAAACTGAACAAGAAGTGCGATCAGGTAATAAACAGAGCACACTCACATTTGGAAACTCAGTGTTTATGTCAGGTGTGCAACTTTGAAAACGCAAGTTGAAAACTGTAATATTGTGCCTTAAAATTCACTTTGAGCTCCTTATGCTCAAAAGCTTCTGAAATGAAGAAGTCTGCAAACTCAGTCCTAAAAATCCAGTGTCTTTCACTTTCCTCTCAACCTCTCCCAGTCTTTTTCTTTTTATTTTGTCCATTCCCTATAATTTTCTCTTCTCTCATGATATGCAAATCTAGTTCCCACTGTCCTGGCAAGCCATGTGCTCACACATCAATAGCAAGAATTATGATGAATCTTTCTCTGCCTGTTGCACCTCTTGCGCTTACAGTGACTTAGAACAGAATGCGTGTCAGAGCTGCCAGCAGGGACGTGCTTAGGAAACAGGAATGAAATGAATGTTATGGAATAGACTGCCGTAGCTTACTGAATTATTGTGTATATTGCTTCTTAAAGAAGTTGGTTAGAAATTGCTTATATAAAATTCTTTAACAGAAATTACCCACTTACGACAGCAAAGACCATTCTGCTAGATCAAAGTACAAACTGGAAGGAGTTCTAACAAACAAAACAGCATCTGAATCACGCTAACACATCCCTTCCCTTTTAGAAAGGGATTTTCACAACATATTGCTAAATCTTAGCATCAGCATGAAAAGCTATCAGAAACATTAAACATCTTTGTAGTTTGTAGGAATCTAATCAGCATCAACTGAAATTCAGAAAGACCCAATCCAACAGAAATGGTGCAGTGTATGATGTCTGGAATTATTTGAGAACAGCTTTCCATTTGCCTGTTTCAAAGTTCATAATACAAAGGGTATCAACGGAGAGAAATATTCAGAATACACTCTTTAGATCACATATACTCTATGGACCGCTTGCTGCAGGCCGGCTGAAAGATAGGTGGCCAAATCTGTTGTCCTGGTTTCCATTTGATAGCTTGTGTTAAGAGACAGAAGTATATGACGATAATGTAGCACGCTCACATTGCTTTCTATAAAAGAAATTGATTAATGTAAAGTTGAAAGCTTGCAAATACTTAGAAATAGTTATAGGGAGGTGTTTCACAAGTAATCATAAACGGAAAATAAAAAGAATAAAGGCAATTAAGAAGAAAAATGCTACTATATAAAAAACTCTTTACTATAACGTAATGCATATTAGGAAGTTTTCTGAGAACTGGCTTACAGCATCATAGGAACACAAGAAATTAAACAGTTAAAGCAAAACAAGGGACAGGAAAATAGCCCAGAACTTAATTTATCTGAATTTATATCAGCAACTTTATACTGTGATGTATCAATTAGACTTGCTAAGAAATCTTGTAACTGTTGCTACTGTTTGAGTAATCCCCAGGAAACAGCTTTTTGCACTTACCTTGGTACAGACAGAATAGCAGGATTACGTTTTACTTTTCTGACGAATAAGGGCCAAATAAAATCCTTGCAGCACTGCACAATCATCAATATTCATCTACCTGCTATTTCAAGTAAGCTCACAAAATGGTTAGTTAAAAATGTAAAAACAAAATCACCTGCAGAGCAATCGTGGTATTCTTCGCAGGATATTTCCCCACCAGTCCTTGTTCTTTGCGTTTCTTGAATTTCCTAAAGTAGTCCTGTATCAGGAAGGTGGCATAGAACTTCCCCACGGTTACCTCATCATCTAAATGAACAGACCAGACAGATCTCTCCCAAGTCAGCACATTTATCAATAGCCTGTACACTCACATCTGATTTGGGGGGAAAAATGTGATGGGTGCAATAGGTACTACGCTTGCAGCTTACAACAATGGAACCTGTAACTAGCTTAAAAGCAATGTTTTAGCAAGCAGCTTACACTCAGTCAGTTAAGTAAACTCATCTTTAATAAAAAAAGAAAATAGTTTACCAAGTCCCACATACTTCTAAATAAGTTTGTGTAAGTTTCTAACAAAACCATAAACCTGTTTGTGTATGCATAGAAGCTGAAAGACAGGCTTTAGTTACTTGGAATAAATGGATTAAAATAAAATCTACTGTGACTTTCATACACTTATGTTCATAAGAGTGACTCTATAAAGTCCTGCTTACAACATCTCCCCTTTATTTTCCCACTGCTGAATCAAGTTTGCTTAGTCAGTGTACTAATGTAGCATTGTTTTAATTGCATAAGAACTTAAGACATTTTTACACTTGGCTTTGCTATGCGCATTTTTTATTTGTGTCTTGCCCTCACTGTAGCATCCGAGCATCTTCCACTTCAAATTTTGTGTCCCAGATGCTCATGTTGGCCTGTATCTTTTCCCATTTATTGTCACTCAATAAGACAGATTCTAGACTCTAAGAAAATGCCACAGAGGTTACAATTTCACGTATTTTCTGTGGCCCTTGTTCAAATGAAAATGTGCCACCGCCTAGATAGCCTATGATGATAACAGTAAATATGAAACAGTGTGGCATTTTCCCACATTATCGTCTGGTATCAGCTCTGCAATGATGATGGGAATGAAAAGAACTTCCATCAGTTAATTTAGTACAGTTCAAAAGGTATGCAAACAGCAAGTGCAGTAAAACCTAGCATTTTTACAGAGTCACTGTTGTGAACAAAATCCTAATTTCAGTTTTCAAAGTTCAAAGACAGGAACCTTATGAGGATATCGAAACTGCCTGGTGCACAGCACATTAAGAATGTGATGATGAGTCCTATTTCATCATTCAGGTGTGCAAGTTTGATGTCTTGATGAGTAACGCTTGCCAGAAAACTAGGAATAGTTTGCTATTCAAAAACATTGCTTTTGTTTTCACACTTTTTCTCCCCCTAGAGTTATCTGGCATGAAGTTGGCTGTTTCCCTTTCTGCTGTTTTGTCTAATATCTCCATCTTTTCAGTATCTTGAGATAGCTATTTACAAAATAGTTGCTAGCTGGTCACTGCCATATGTGAAGGAGGGCTGGTGTGTATTATGCATCAGTTCTCTCCATCTTTTGGGCTCATGTCCTGATGGGCATCAAGTTCATGTCATTCCAGTTGCTGTTGCTGAGCCAGACAGGTGCTTAACGCTTCTCAGGATCTGGGGTTACTCTGTAGAGTTGTTGCCTGATTAAACACAGAAAAGCTAACGTGCCCAGACACGTTTTAACACAACTTTGTTAGAAAGTATGGAGATTTTTTTTAGTATATGTCATTTGTTTTCTCCATATTTTCACTCTCTAATGGAGCTTTATAATCTTGAGTCTAGTTTTTTGGTTTGTGGTTGGTTTTGTTTTCATTTTACATACAAACACACTGTTACACAAGTTTTTTTCTGTAATTGATTCTCAAGCAAATCTCTAATTGATTGTCACACATGAGCATTTGATTAAAACAGTCTCCTTGTGTCTTTGTTTTATCAATAGTAATAATACGTTCCAATATATCTCACTAATGATAGTATTTATAATAGTGTTTTTACCTGTCATACGACAACTTTTGTAATTTAAATTTAATTAACTTTCGCCATTTCATGACTTGCTTTCACATCTATAAAAAGGATGGGGAAATGTTTCAAAGCAAAAATAATTGTAATAATTGTTTTGAAATATCTTGTTTGGGAGATCAGTCTGTTGCAGGAAGTATCTCAGCACATTAACGAGCCTGCTCTGCCAAATTCTGACATGTCTTCAAAGATCTGAGTCACCCCAATGGAAAATACCAACTCCAAAGTTCATCAGTCTACAGGTCCAGTCTCAGCAGTAAAAAAGCTTTTTAATTGACTTCCCAAATCTAATTTCTAAACCTTTTGTGAGCATCTGCTTTGTCGTCCATCTGTAATCTCTCTTGGTAGCTCCTCAGGAGATTAACACTCTTTTGTATTAGGAAGAGATCTCTTATAAGGCATCTAAACTAAACTTGCCTGCCTTAGTTTAGCTGAATCCATAGATCTGCAACGTAGCTTTGGTCAAACTCCCCACATACGCTTTTCCCCATCCTTTACACTACTTTGTTTCAAGCATTTGAACAGAACTTTTAAGGAAGTGATATAGCAAATGGCTCCTAGAAAGGACAAGCACATAGAAGTGACAGACTTGATATAACATGTACTACTATGGGTTGCACTTAGAGCATATCTCACACCAGGCTATGACACTGCACAACTCCTGACTGTACCTGAGACAACACCACCTGTGAAGTCTCAGCACGCAGAAATGAAGGGCCCTTATTGATCATTCTGGCCATGCACCATCTTTATACAAGCACATTAGATGAATGCATTACCAGTTTGCTGAATTGTGCACGCCCACATCTGTGTGTAAAAACGACACGTGTGTACTTCCCAGGCACAGCCAGCTGTACTGCAGACACACACGAGAACTGAAGCGTGGCCAAGGGGAGTCAGACTTGACTTTGGATTTTGAGTAACACACATATAACCAGGTACGGACAGGTATAGGGAGGCAGCTAAGCGTTACTGACCACAGAATAGACAAATCTATAATTACAACTAGTGACAGCAAAAGGAGTCATTTCAGTAGGAAGCTTTTGGAAGAGAGCAAAAAGTATTAGGCAGGATTAAATGGGCTTGTAGGGGAGAGTGGGGAGTCTAGAACATACAGGCAAATCTTTAGTGAGTTGCATGTATTTCTCTTACTCTAAGAATGTCTCCTAAGAATGTTAAGTCATTCATACATTCAGGCATTTGACTGACATTCTAGATTTTGTAAAGCAGTTTCATTTTTCTGTACTGAAAATGTGTTGCTAACTATTAACTATTTAATTAAGTTATAGGTTATTTAATCAGTACAAAAAAATAACTGTCCATTTCTACTGCATCTACTTATAATTCAGGAAAAAAAATGCTATGCTGATTATTTTCCTTCTGCTCTGCAAATAATTGTTTTCTTTTTGTTCTGGAGGCACGGTCATGAGCACACAAAGAATCCAGCATTCAGGAATACCAGCAAAAGTAATACTGGTGCAAAACATTACAAACTAGACCGCCCAATACTTTTAAGTGCAAGTGATTTTACCATGTTGAATATGGATGTTTTTTTGATTTATATTGATGAGAATTTTCTATCTCCTAGCAGATTGTTATTATCAGCTGTCACTGGTGTTATTGTCATATACAATTTTCTGTTGAATATTAGGCATCAATAGAGACTACTTTCTACTGTATACAAAGCTATTTTACACTCCAATGGCATACGAATGTAAAATAGCTATATTCCTCCTCTTTCTAGGTGGTTTACAATATTTTCAATTTTCTGCTAAGTCACAACAAAGTCCACAGAGAAACAAACCAAAGTGAAATAAAAAATTCATAAATATTAAGGACTTCTCAACATATTTGTATTTATACAGGGTTGTAGAAGTCATACACTGTTTCCTATCAATCAAGCAGTGATCCAAGTTTTCAGCCTTATAGCTACACTGAAGAGCTACGTTTGCAGAATAGATATTAGCAATGAATTTTAGTATAGCTGAAAATAAATATACAGCTTATATTCAGCAATGAAATGAAGCTGAAGTTAACTGTGAGTTACTATGTAAGATTAGTTCTCGAGATGTAATCTTTACAGATTCTTTGTCAGATTGATTTAGGCAGGCACAGCTCACTATTCTGAAGCATGCATCTCTATTTCAATTAAAAAATGTAGGGGAATCAAATTGGCAAGAGGCAACACTAATTCCATGCCACCACCCTAAAACAGAATTGCTTCAGAATATTCGGAAAGACTCATAGTTGAAAGGAACAGAGGCTGCAGAAAAAGCTCAAGCACATAGTTACAACAATAACAAAGCAATTCATCTATGCCATGCAAGCACTTAGGCGTAAGGCTAAAAACAAGAGAGTAAAACACAAAAAGTTGTTTTAAATGTGCAGTATCGGTTCCCCTTTGGATAGTCGAATTTGCTAGATTTTCGCCTTCATTCCCACTGCTATGTGTCGGCCACCACACCAACAGCAAGTGGTTCCCTCCGGCGACAAAGCTCCTGCTGCTTCTGGGCCTGAGCATCACCTGCCACAGGGACCAGTGTCCACCACCAGCCGGGCTGGGATCTTGGGTCTGCTTCCAAACCCGAGCCTGACCAGTCTTGAAAGCTGCTGTAACACTACAAAAGTACAATAAACTACAAGAAATACCAGATGATTAGAACGCATCTGTGTATTAGATGTTTAGAGAAATATATCCTGGGTGTGGGTGACAGTGCACCAGATCCTGCACCTTTAAAACTTGAAAAAACAAGTAAAAAACCAGTTACCTAAACCTGCACTACAGCATATTAATAAAAATGTATATATTGGAAAAGGCTAAATATATATATATTGGAATATATATATTTAAAAAGAGAGATATAATGAATATTTGACATTTCATTTTACAGCACGTAGGAACAGCTAACATACGTGCCTTAGAATTCTTGCAAAGGTATTGGTGTCATTAGAATTTAGGTATCTCTTTACATGGGCCATATTCATATCTCAGTCATACTGGCATAAACCTGAACCATTTTCATTATCTGTTGACTATGGAACTGCTCTGGTTTAAACCAGTGTAACTGAGATAATTTAGCTTTTTGCTTCATCAGTTTAGCAACAAAACTATTTTTAAGCTGGTAATTAAAATTTTCTAGTTTTCTTCCAAGTATTCAACATATACAAGGATATAGGCTATAATGTAGTGTACATTGTCAAGCTTAATTAGCACGAAACATGTTATTTTGCTCAATGCATTGAAATAAAACTAAGTTTAGTTTATTTTGCTGAATGACTTGAAATGGAGACTAGATTTAGGTCTAATAAGGTGGTGTTTTCAAGCAAGAATATAAGCATAACATTTTCCTCTCCTCCTTTTTGATCTAAGAAAGTTGTATTTATCAGTCCTATATGTATTATGTAACAGGACATAATTTTCTCTATTTTGTAATATTTGTTTTGTTGTCCTTTAATGACATTATAATTTCAAAATTTAGTAATCTTATTTCTTTGGTTCCTGGCAACCCAGAAAAACCACAATGTACAAGAACAGCATATTGCAAAGTTTGTCAGACTGACCGCCAGCTGGAGGAACAACTTGGTCAAGTAATTTCATGCTCGTTTTCTTCCATATTTTCTTTATAACTGCTCTAAGTTCTTCATTTGCTTGCTCTAGGTTACCTGTGGCAATGAAATAGAAAAATTGAGGATGGAGATTATGTTTCAACCAGCTGCAATGAATGATCCTTTGGATATTAATCAGTTGTCTACAAATAAAGACTGTGGTAAGGCAGCTTTGCAGCAAGCCTAAACTATAAGAAGTAGCAGATAACACTACTACAACTACAAAAGAGAAGCAAGGATGTAATATAGTGAGCTCCTGGAGCTTTCAAATCAAGTCTCGAGCACTGCAGAGGTCCAGCTTAATTTATGGATCTTGGCTCTACTCTGGCACTGCTTAATAACTTCCATTTAGATTGTGCAGAAAGTGATGACTTGCTCTTTACAAGCCACTTCTTTCTTGATTCAAAGCTAAGCCTTCTTTTGTTTAATAATATTAATTACTCAGTTGTAGAAGCCGGAAAGTTCAGACAATTGACCACTGTCAGTTTTTCATCTCTTGCAGTGCTCATCTAAACCACACCAATGCTTGAGGGTGCTTAATCAAATCATTTTGTTATTGGCAGTGGAACTCAAACACTACTGAGAATAGCAGAAGACATGGAGCAGAAAGTAGCAAAAAATGGTAAAATAATGAAAAAATGTATGAAAATAGAAGGAAAATTCCTTGAAACCTATCACTATTTTAAAAAACTTTCCCCTCTTTTAGGCAAATGACAGAAATCCATTCACTCCAGTCAGAACTGGCCTTGACCAAACGGGGGTGTTGCTCTCAAGTGTGCAGAAGTTGCCGTTGCACAAATGTGGGGTCCAGGGTACCAAGTTAAAGAGTGGTGAGGAAGAAGCATCTTGGTTGGACAGAAAGGGGAACTCATTCATTCCTTGCAGCAGAACTCCTGTTAATGCCACTGCTACATATACTTATCAGACCAAATAAAAGCATATAATAATTTCTGAGATTCCTTGGGCTCTGGTCTCACTATCCCTTTCATTTTCTAGCAAATCATTCCCAGCCACAGTGAATACAACCCATGATCCAAAAGCAAACCAAATCCAGTGAGGCTAAGGCAGCCTTACTCATGTCCAACAAAACGAATAAATTGTCACTTTTCCTCATTATACTTTGTGACAAGTGTAGTAAAAGCTTTACAACCAAGAAACTTACCTTCTGTTTTTATCTTTAGAGCAGTCCTAACCAGAGCAAACAAAGTAGCATTGAACATGACAGTTCCATCACTATTTAGTGGCATATTCATGGCTACTAACCTCTGTAAATGAGAAAAATAAAACAAATGTTGATGCAGCTTTGTTTGGAAAACACTTCTTATAATGTTAATTTCTGAAAAACTGATGTATTCAAAGAATAATGTAAAAACTACCCATAAAAATTATAAAAGCCTGCAAAAAAATTGGAGTCTTCCATCCCAGTTGCGTACAATAACCACCCAGTGTTTCTTCTTTCTGATATTAATCACATGGATGCTTATAAAAAAGCTAAAACTGTCCAGTAGTTTGCACAAGCCATTTATTGAGTTGATTTGCAAACACTAAAGCCCAGTCCTTGACTACAACTGTAAGTCACACTATTCAGGACAAACGCAGTTATTTAAGAGCATGGACTCCAGGTGCAGTGACGTTCCAGGTTTCCCATGTGTTCCTCCAGCCTCATGCTCCATTGAAAACCACAGCAGCAGGTCTGTCATGTATTTCTCAGGTAACTCTTCAGTGATGCTGTGCACCTCCTATGCTGTCTACACTGAATTAGTGTAAAACGGGCTTTCCGGCTTTCCTCTCTGGATTAGTCCGTGTCTGCATTAGTGTTCATCTTTTAGAGCAGTATCTATCTGATGCTGTCTGTTAGAAGAACTGTGTTTAATCTATCAAAGCATTTTCCTGATGTCTGACTTGGATTTTCTTCTAGTTTAAAAGCATTACTCAATTGGATAATTTATCTTAACGTATACATATAGGTTTGCTTTAAGTATGGGTTGTGGAGTTCCATTTGAACCTGTTTTTTTCTATATCAGCTTACCTATTTATAAAACAGATATGAAAGAAATCCAAATGACAGTGCTATTGTAACAATTCTTTAATTAAAAGGTTTGATCTTATTCCTACTGAAATTGCTAAATCCATAATATCCATAGTTCTCAAGTTCTCAAATAATTTAATAATTTTTCATCTCCTTTGTGTTGCTTTTCAGCTTTTATATTCAAATGCAATTAATCTGCATCAAAATTACACATTGTACCTGACAAATTCTCAATCATTTAAAATTTCCTTTAATTTTCAGTCTTCTCACTCACTGCTACGTACTGCATTGCACACCGTTCCTCACTTCAGTTTGGTTTATCATCCTGTAGTCCCCACCCTTCAATCTCATTTCTATGTTTCATGTGCAGCAAACTTCTCATGAATGTGACTGCAAAAGTACTGTATCAAAACTCAATTGTTAATTAAAGTTATCAACCACCCTTTTCTCCCTGGGACTGAAGAAATCAGAAATGTCACTGTGTTGAAGTAGTCTTATATGTGACACTGGGTCACCAGAAATGCTGGGGTGAGGAAGTTCATATCTGTGTCAACAATAGACTAATGACAGATTTACAGACTGATTTCTTTCATTTTGATGCTCTGCGAAGAATTTTACATTGATGGTAACTATTCAAATGAGAACATTGAAAGAAATGACACTAATTTACTGGTTTAAGCCTGCAAAAGAACGGGAAAAGTTCAGAGTAAAAGAGACCTTGTGAACAGACTAGGATTCCTGTGTATGTGTGACACACATCTGGCAGAACTGAATGAATGAACTCTCAGAGAAACCTAGAAAGAAAACAGGGTAAGACGTACCTTGCAGGCCACTCGGTGAGGGCATAATTTGCCAAAACCAAGTGGTGGCTGAATGCGTCTCAGTAAGGTAACCACATCGAGATGCTTTATCCTTCCCCTAGAACCAACATACATCAGTTACCAAACATAGATCCATTCCCAAACAATATACTATGCTCTGCTTTTACTGCTTTTACCAGATAAATCTTACCAGAGAAATGATCTCACTTACTTTGCTTCAGGGTCATATTCAGACCATATCCTTTTGAACTCATCCAAATGATGGGGACCCAGAATAGACCAGTCACGTGTCAAATAATCAAAATTATCCATAATGACAGCCACAAATAAGTTTATAATCTAAAAAAGGAATTAAGAACAATCTGCCCTAGTTATTTTGAATTTTAAAATATTCATTAAATAGAACTATAAGGTAGTAAAAAAAAAAAATAAATTGATCTCACAAATTATTTTTGTCAAATACCAAATATCACAGAAAATACGTGATAAACATTTAACTGACGAACTGAAACTCTGTCAAGTAATGATATGACAAGAGCGTGATTCTGTCTTAGGGTACTCAGTCTTTGACATAAGTTGTAACATGGTTTTGTTTCCCTTCCTTGATTTGCCACGTCTCACTACATCAAATCAAAGAATGGATCGATACATGTATGACAGTGCAGATCGCAGGAAACAGGCTTTGTATTGACAGGTTCAATGTCTTGACAATAAGTCTGCATACTTTTGTTAACACAGAAGATGACACACAATAGAACACGTATGTTTACATTAGTTCACAGAATTCTGTTCAACCACTCTCCTTTGCCAAGGAGAACAGTACTGTGAACAGAACAAATCAATCAGCTCAGATGAGACAGCTGCAATGAGGGAAAACGTATTTCAAATATTATTTTACAGTAAATAATCCATTATGCCATGGCTTAGGAAGGAGGGTTATTGTTCACATCTATGTGCCACGGATTGAGCACACTTATAGATACATTAATCCAAATCTGTTTAGTTTAAATAATACAAATAGCATTACTAGTGAGTCAAAGAAATTGCAGTTTTATTATTAATGAATATTTAATGATACTATCAAGAAGTCCATGAAATAATAGCTGATGAAAAGACTGTTAACAGCCTTCAAATGTATAGCCAACCACTCCTGCATACATGTAGTCAGAAGAACATCTTGCACATGAGAATTCAGACCCATAGAACAGTTTGGGTTGAAGAGACCTTCAAAGTTCATCCAAGTCCAGTCCCCTTGCAATGAGCAGGGACATCTTCAACCAGATCAGGTTGCTCAGAGCCCCATCCAGCCTGGCCTTGAATGTCTCCAGGAATGGGGCATCTATAATACCACCTCTCTGGGCAACCTGTTTCAGTATTTCACCACCCTGACTGTAAAAATCAGTATAAGATACAGAATTTAGGACTGTGCATGGAAAAATATAACCTTGCAAAAGTATTTTAGATATGGGGTTTTCAATTGTTCTCTTAACCCACTAGTTTTTTAGTTCAGAAGAAAGTCAAATTGCTAAAGCTCATTTCTGTTGACAAGCACAAGCTAGACTCACCAAAAATGCACAAAGCATATAAAAACTGATAAAATAAATGATGGCAAAATTGCTTCCACATGTGTATTCTTCCCCTGGATTATAATCAGATTCTGGATCACAGCGTTTTCCAGGCAAACATGCCAGCATGATTTCCTGCCAGGCTTCTCCAGTTGCACACCTTTGCAAGATCACAAAGAGAAATTAAGCATTACTTGATCAAAATGGAGTAAAGATGTATTAAGGTATTAAGTTATGATAAAATGATTGGAGCTGTACAAGTACAAAAGTGAAGACAGATCATGAACTTCTCAGAGCAGAAACTAATTTAAAAAATACAGAGCACGTTTCAGAAATTACAAGCATAGGTCTGACAATAGACACATTCTATAAGATAGACTGACACACCCTAAAGGCTTGGATGTAAAAATCTGAACCCCAAACTGTGGTTTACAAGTTAATATTTTTTGCAGTGGACCTGCTGTGTATAAAAGCTGTTGTGTGCATGAAAACCTGTTATAAAAGTTGAAAGTATCTATTTGTGAAAGATGAATTGCCTTTTCATCAGCATGGTTGAAGAAATGCTTGTCTCTAACTTCTGCTGTTGAATTTTTTGCATAGCTGGGTAATGCTTGTGTACAGACTAACTATTTCAGATATTTAAAAGACAGCTACATATTGATGATATTTTTGGCTGTGTTCATTTCCTAGTTTCAAAGGCAGAAGTGTCTATATGCATAAAGTGACTGAGATCTCACTGGGTGGTGCCCCTGAGCTCAGGTAAGGAATGAGTTGCCAGTTTTGCCAGCCAAGGTAGTAAGGATGCACAGGAGCCAAGCGGAGTTACAGAGTCACAGGCAAGAGAACTCTTGATGCTGTCACTTTCAGAGGCATCCCTTTTTCATGTCATTCCCTCTCCTTGCTCCAGGACATTTTGAAGCGCTCCTGGCAAATGCTTACCCTCTTCTTAAGCTCTAGTGATGGAGATCCCATAATCCCCCTACATCAAGATTTAGCTGCCTTTGCCATCAGAAAGTTTTGCCTGCTGCTTATCTGATGTTTCCCTTCTGCAACTTACACCCTCTGTTCCTTGTGATTTCTTCAGGAAATGCAAAGAAGAATTTATTTCTTTATGTTTACAACAACTTTTCATTTTTTTAAACTCTCATGCTAGCTGTGCTTCTAAAGAGTACAGTAAGGGCACAGTCTGCTTCACTTTTCCCAACACCTACATGGTGATGTGAGGGCTGATCATGTTCGGGCTCTACCTCAAGACAGTAACTCCATAAATGAGACGTTTCACAACAGCTGTAACGAGTTTAGGTCTGTATCACTTGATTATAACCCTGCTGTGCCAATAGACACTCAGGACACAGCCACAGAGCGTATGTTCTTGTTATGCTAAATTGCTTCTCGCTTGCAATCACACTTTGAACAAATCAATGCTACAAGAGCTACAGACAAATTTCATAGATCAATTAGATGGAATGCATTGTCAGAGTTAAGGTTTACTTACCTGAACAGAAGCAGCACAGCTTGGGGGAAAGTCTGAAAATTGTTGTTTCTGTTTATTTGATTGTTGTCCCTCATGGCCACTTTTCCAAACACCTACAGTAAAACAGGATTTTGACTTTCATCCTAGTGACCTAGGAGCTGTAGGTCTTGCAGTCTAAACTTGCTTCAGTGTGTATGACAAACACTTCTACAAATACACATTTTTTTACTCTCTTTAGACTTTCCTAATAATGATGCAAATGGAGTAAATTTATCACAAGATAATTCTTAATAAATTAACATAGCATCAATAAACCATTATAATACTAATACACATTCCTACATTTCAGGTGAGAAAATATTATTTGTTTTAAAGTAGCACCTAGAGTCCTTTATTGATATTAAAGCCCTACTCCGCTAAATATTGTACATACTTGTAGTAAGAAATAATTGCTGTCCTGAAAACCTCAGATCTAAATAAAGAGAGATGCAAGGATGGAAACCAAAGCACAGAGAGCCTGAGCATCCTGTCTCAGCCAGAGATGGAAATGAGTTCTGTTCCTCAAAATTAAACTGCAGTTCCTTGGCCACAAGACCATTCTTTTTTCCACAGTATAATATATTTCTATCCTCTTAAAATGCTGTAAAGGCTGTTACTAGAGAAATTAAAACCATTATGCTCTGTACACATGCTGCTGGACTGCAAGGGCATTAAGTTGGTTTTGGATAAATGATGAAAAAAAATCAAGAAGCAAAACCACTCTCCATAGTGTATTTCTTCTATTCATCTCATTTAATTTGGACCTCCCTTTGTGTTGATTTGAAGAACTTTACAACTTTGAAAATAAAAGAAAACATCTGTAGAGTTTTATGGAATGTAGAATGCAGAATTATCCCAAGGCCCCATGAGAAAAATTAAAAAAATAAATAAATTAAAATAAATTTAAAAAAAAAAAAAAAAACAAAAAACAAACACAAACTGCAGCCTAAATTCAGGACACCTATCAGGAACTTCTTCCAAATTGAAGATGGTCACCCAGCCATGCTCCTCAGGCACCTCCTTCGACATTTTTACATTACTCTGAAAGCTCTGCTTTATATGTATAGCACCACTATCCAAGGAATGTTTCAATAAGCACCTTAGTAAACAAGTTTCAGAGTAGCCAATACTTTACTTTAATACTAAAAAAAAAAAAAATAAATCTATAATTACCTGCATTCCAATGACAGCATAGATGAAGAACAGCATGGCTATCAGAAGGGCAACGTAAGGCAGAGCCTAGAAACAGGACAGGTGCATTGTCTTTTAATAATTTCATATCTTAATTTCAATTTCCATTTACAAAACTAATTTCTCTGTACAATACAGGATTTTACAAGTTTTTTCCTTCCTATGCAAGTGCTTAAAATGTTATTACCCATCACTCTTAATATTCTGCTTCATTACATTTTAAATTATTTCTACCAGAATTCCAGGGGAAAGAATAATCTTTAGCAGTTTTAAACGTTATTTTCATTACTGGTTCTGACAACACAAATATACTTCCTTCTATACAGTTAGACTTCCATTAACTTCAAATGCATCAGAGTTTTCAGGAGCAAGGATTCAAGTATCCATTTGTTACAGTTATGAAATCAGTTTTCTATTAAAAAGTAGATTAAATTCCTCTTCATAGTCATCTAATGAAATGTGTGGAAGTATGAGATCTGTGTATGTAAAACCCATCCTATCCCTTTTAGATACACCACTTTTTTATGAAGTACTGTAGAAATTTCATGGCAACACCTAATATTAAATGACAAAGAATGACCCTTCAACTCACTGAAGTAACTGGTGAATTTTATTTTGGCATTAGTATGCAATTATATTTAAATATGTCATTATTGATAGCAAGAATTTCAAAAGAACGGTTTTTTGCACTCAACAGGGTATTGCTTCATAAAATTTGGTGTATGAATGGCCGTAACTATAAAGCAATTTAGAAAAAATTTTGCTAACCTGAAATGACTTAATAAATGTCCACAATAAAGTTCTGATTCCTTCTCCTCTGCTGAGCAGCTTCACCAACCTCATCACCCGGAAGAGACGGAAAAAAGTGATGGAGATTCTAGCGCTGTCTTCAGAGTTCTGAAGAGCATCATGGAGAGGTCAAACCAAATAAAAACTCAAACATGCAACACTTCCAGAAAAACAACATCAAATGCAAAGGTGGAAGAGGTAAGATTTGAAAATGCATCTTGAAGGCCTTTTCACCTTGATAAGCATGATATGAAAGGAAAAATTACATGCTAAAAACACAGGACCTGTAGAAATGCTTCACACATCACATGCATTTCCAAGTTTTCTGGTTTGTTAATAAGGACCATATTGGGTTTGTTTGTAGTAGACTTCAATAGTACATTGACAATGGATGCAAACCACTGCATAACACCTTTGTAGTAAGACAGTTATGAAAAATACAGAAAAAAAAAATTGGTGGAAAATAGACATGGTAAAAAGAATAAACTCAAGTAGAGGTAAAACCACTGGGGTCAGCTTACTAATCTTACCCCAGACTCATCAGTTGTGACTGTTTCAGTTGGCTTTGGCTTTAAGAAATTAAGAACATTAAACATTAAAATCAAAGAAAAGATTAAAAAAAAAAAAATCAGATTAACCATAAACAGAAAGAAGAACATTTTTCATTTCTAAATGTAAAAAAACATCTTTCAACTCAATATAATTCCTGAACAAATCATTAATATCCTAGTAAAACCTTTAGCATTTTATGTTGGCTGACTCATACTAAAATCTGCTGCTATAAACATGATTAAAAGAGTCAATAGAAAGTAAATACAAAATAAAATACCTGGTCCTATGTAAGCCAAACAAAATTAGCCATTGACCTCCACAGGTTGTATGAAATTGTAGCGGTAAGCCTAAGTAAAACTCAAGAAGAAAGCTTTGGGGTTAAACTAGGCTTTCAAGATCCCTTTTCTCCTGTGCTCTTTTTGAATATTAATTACTCCACCACTGGGACCTAACCACATTCAAGTAATTGTGGTTTCTATCATACCAGGAGCTTCCCTTAAAGCCAAGTAATTCACTTGAGTTAACTCAGTGATGAAACTTTACAGCACTAGAATGACATTAGATCCCAGGGATGGGTCTTAGTCTCTTGCCTAGAGTATCCTCCTTTTAAAGGGGCACCTTTCAACAATTACTGTCACACAGAGCAGCAATAACCATGATGCCTCTTCAGTGCTGCTTCCAACACATTGTGGATGCATCAGACACACTCAATGCTGTGCTGGAGTAAAATCTCAAGTATTGACATTACCTAAGCTAAGACTTGGGGACAAGAAAGGGAAAAGAGAAAAGCTGATTCTGCTGTAAATACTGGCAGTGTATTATACAAATATACTATGGTTAAGAAAAAAAAGCAGTACCTTGTTAAAATTAGATCATTAGTGGTATTTATTAAAATACTAATTGTTTTGTCTAAAGGTATGAGAAGGGGAAAATTAGATAAAAATAACTGTTCCGTCAGCTACACGCAGTCTACATATTTATATGTTACTGCCCTGCCAGGATACCAGTGTTTTCTGAAACAAAGAGTTTTAAAATTATTTAAGGGATTATTACTGAATTGATGCATTAAAATTAACCAAATCCCAGGTCTCCTCATTAGACTTCAGTAAGCAGAGTATTTATAAAATACACAAAAAAAAAGTGTGCTGCCAGTAAAAGACAGCTGCTGCACTAGAAATTCCCTGCATATGTCAACAATTTGAAATAAATAATCAAGATATAGATTAAGGAGAAATTCATAGTGACAAACATTGTAAATGGCAAAATATCACGAAACGTGGAAACAGTCTTGTAAAGCTGTCTACCTACATCAACCAAAAAGCTGTACTTGTGTACACAGACCCACATTGCTATTGACTTTTTGGTACAGAAAAAATTCATTTTTATCTGAAACTTTTAAAAAAACTGCAGAAGACAAAGCCTGAAATGTTGTATTAATCTCTGGTAACTGACTCATGCTGAGCTTGATACTGCCTTAATCAGTGAGCAAATTCCTTCACTAGCATTCAGTATTTTGTATAATCAAAAATTAGATTGCATATTTGACACAAACAGAAGAGATTAAATTACAGTATCATCACACAAGGCCAATTAAAAAAAAAAAAAGTAGTAGTAAAATACTGGATTTTGCATTTGGCTTTTTTCCCTGTTAGTTTTTACAGGAGAAGGATTGGGCCCCAAATAAGCTAGAACAGTGTTAGGATAGCAATATGTAATGGGATATATAAGAACAGAACAAGGATACTTTAGTCCTACAGATTTTTATTTAATTGCTTTCCAAAATAAAAAAGTAATGAGGAATAGACATTATAATTGGTTATTAAAAAACCCTGACAACAAGAAAAGTCAGTAAAACTCCCTTTTTATATATACCTGTCTTAATAATTACTTAATTCTCACTTTTGAAATGCAGCCAGAGACAATATGACCAAAATCATGTGAACAGTCCCACTGCAGGTGCTCAGGAATGACATAACTTTTGTTTTTGTCTGAAGGGCACTGAATACACTGGTGTATGCACAGGACTGTGTACGCACGCTCCTCTCAAAAACACTCTTTCTCAGCTTCTTTAGACTAAGCAGCCCCTAACTGTCTGTCTGTGATGGCTGATCTGCTGTTGCGGGGAAGTGTTAGGACATCATATGCAAGAGATTAGAAATTATGGACCCTGGAAAGACCAGACCAGGACTGAAAAAGGAAAACACCCTCTTCATAAAAAGTGAATTGTACAAAAATATGAAAGTGAAGATAGATGCTAAAAATAAACAATGAAAATGAACTCTTGATACCAGAGGATTTTTTTTTTTCATACTGGAGCTGAAAATATTCAACTTCTGCCCATCACTGGCCAAACGTTTTGGGTACTGATATTTTATAGTGAGCATATCTGATTTTTTACCCTCTCTGGCATTTCCCTCTGCTAATATGGGAGCTTGTTTTATATTACTAATTATAGTGAATTAGAATAAAGCTAATATAATGATATAAAGAAAACACTATTCATATTTATTTACAAAGGAAATACTCATCTAAGAGATAAAGTTGGTTAACATTTATGTGTGTCCATCCAGCATGAAATAATATCAAGATCTGGAAAACTGAGATTAAGGTAACACAATCTTCAGTAACAATAACAGGCAGACTGACAATAACAGAGAAAAATCTGTTCTCTACAGATGAGGAAAAAACATATACTACCCAAAGACATAATCTTATTTGCAACTTCAGTAATATTGCTTGGCATGTACACACATAAGTAGGTGGCACATTATGTACATTTATGGAAAGTATTAGAAAAGACTTGAGATTGAGGAGGGAGCAGGTTGAGCAGAGTGTCTCTTTGGATGATAGTTTCTGACATTTCCTTTGGTCAGGCAATCTACCTACAACCTCCTTTTTCCCCTCACCTTCCACCAACCATTCCAATCCAACTTGTGTCCCAAAAGCTTGGGGACTGGCTGGTCATTATTATGACCATTATTAGTCCCCTGTGGGACTACGCAATTCCTAATAGGACACATGCGCTTTCTGGGATCACTGCTGGCAGTCTGGTGATGAGCACAGCTGGAATAAATGAACAGCTTCTGCCTGGCTAACAGGTGCACTGCAATGAGGTAAATGAGGACAGAGACTGGCTTAATTATTTTACCTTTTCTGCCAGCCATGTGACAGCTACACTAAGAGCCTAGTTCAGCAAACTGCTTCCTAACTATGTAATTTTAAGCCAATTCTTAAATATTTCAAGTAGGCAGTAATGTAGTTTTCTAGATTAGTCAAAATTCAGCACAGCATCTTTCTTCCCCAAACCTCAGCCCTCAAAAAAGGTTACTCAATAATCAACCTAAATTTCTGACTCAATGATTAAAATGTTTGCAATCTGCTACCAATTTTGGTCAAGTATTTATTACTGCTTATGGAAAATTTAGCACATTTCCCAAACAGTGACTCTTCACAACAGAAGTTTCAAATAAGCATCCTAACTCAAAAAAGCTTCAATGTCAAAACTGTGAATAGTGTGAAACAGATTGCAGCATGCATTGGAAGCAAACTGTAGCTCTGTGTTTATGAAAAAATAAACATCATAAAAAAAAGTGGATATTAGTACACAGTGCTGGTCACAGGTTTCTTTTATACAGATTGTGCCAAAACACACAAGCACATAGTGATGATGTAATCATGATTACAAATACAAAAGGAAACATCAGAAGGACAAATACATGTGATGACAATAACACACATAGGAAAGCATTCAGGTTGCCAAAATATCTCCAGAAATGTGTAGTGTGTGTGGGTGTCTGTATGCATATATGTATATACCTATGTGATTTGTTCAGAGAGTAATTACTGGAACTCAAATGTGCTAGCAAGTAATATTCCTCATAGCCTTATCAGCACTCTCTCTATTCCCTGTTCAATATGAACCAAATGCCCATGTACACAATTTAGTAAAAATTTTGAATCTATGTGAAGAACCCCAGAGTAGAATAAAAAAGTATCTTTTCCCTTGTAAAAGATGTATTTAAAACTCTCACATTCATCACTAACATGTTGATAGCACAGGGTATGATAACTAATATATATTCAGTTGTGCAATAAAGTAACTAAATTATTTGTATTAACACCTTCATAAAAGCAGCTCACAAATTTACTTCTATTTCTGAATTAAATATTGCAACACAGTGTAGATTTCATATTAATGAAAGCAAAGCCATATGAAAATGTAGGCTTAAGGATATGTGAGAAAAATAGAGATTTATTTGCAAAAATCCACAAAATGTATTACCAGTATTAAAAAATATCAATTACTAGCAGTAAAACATAAGTTTAAACACACAATACTGATACATAAAGTGGGATTCAAACTGAATTGAACTGCTTTTGTTCAAAATTGGAATCCAGAATCTCTTATGGGAGGTAGATATGAGGTTTTCAATCTGGTCCTCTGCACAAGCAAGATCAGCTCTGCCACCAGTTCATAATGAGGAGAGTGGGCAGTACCCAAAAACAAGCACCAGCCCTCCCAGCACACACTCCACAGGCAGTCTAGTCAAAGAGCATCCCACTGTTGGCAAGGCAATAGTACACACTGGATAGGGCTGGAATGGTAATAACGGCACTCATCCTTGCCAAGTGGCCGAATATGCAATTCTGGTTTGGTGAGAGTCATTTTTGGTGTATGACGCCGCTACTAAGCACTGTTAGTTGTTATGGTAGTGTGAGTGTTGAATAAGCCTCATGTGTCTACAGTGGTGATCCAAGACACAGGTTTTCCTGAGGGGCTCAGGAGGAAGATGTCAGTGTTGTTCCTTTAAGCCCTATTTCAGCAAAGAACTTGAATTCTACTTAACTTCATGCATAAAATGAGTCTCATAGGGACTGCACTAAACATTTGCACAAAAGAGGAAAGTGAACTCTCCATTATTTTTCTCGACATTTTGGCAGCACACGAATGGCAAAAGAAACTTAAATTAAAAATGTGAATTAAAACCTCTGTAACTACTACTGTAATAATGTGATCATGCCTTTGAAGTCATCAAGTGCTGGTCATCCAAATGGTTCCTGAGCTGATGAATAAGATAATTTCTATACAGACAGGCCAGATTGAAGTTTGTCTGTTACTTCCATTTAAGAAGTTCCTTGTTTATTCAGAATTTATTTCCAATTTATTGATGTCTCATCATCTTAATTTATATAAGACCATCCCCACTACTCTGCTTTTGTAATTGAAAAGGAACCATTTTTATGACAAGATCTAGTGTGCCATGTGAAACTTTTTGAAAAGAAAAGGTTACAAAATCCAAAAGTAATTATGAAGGTTTTAGTCGTGTTTTAATTTTTTTTTATTGCTATGCCATATATATTTACTTATATATACTTGCCTCTAAAAATTTCTAAAAATAAAATGAACATGAAAACCAATTAGGTACATAAAATAAAAATTGGTTAAAGGAAGGGATATTAAATGACAGAGTCAATTAAAGAAGCAATCATAGAAAATAGAGTATTGCCAAAATATATGTTGCTCTGAGGTGGTTCATTTCTGGACCTGGTCACTGATCCAGTCCCTGAGGATGCAGAGCAGTCCTTTGAATTGCTGAACACATTAAACACTCATTTACAAAGCACCAAAAATATTCAAAACACAGTAATTTTCTGGACTATAAGTGAATGGGAGGTTACTGGATCAGAAGAATCAGTCTCAGGGCACCATATATATTATTATAAAACTTCTAAAAAACAAGAAAAGGGGACAACAAAACGAAGAGATGACATTTGATTTCCAGAATTTAATACTGAAATCAAGGTGAAATGTAACTAGAAAGTCCAGCCCATGCTCGTGAAAAAACGGGTCAGATACAAACCTGTTATATACTCGAAGAACTTGCTGGCCTTTGCAAATAGTCTAAATGTACATAGTTAGACTATCAGAATGATGCTGAGTTGTTTCTACAGCATGAAGCAATAATATACGCAACTCTGTAAGAATGTTTAGTTCACCTTGATTACATTATTTTAGATATTCACTTTCTTTCAAGACTCCTTTTACATTGATCAACTAAGATGGCTGTACTCGTGTAGTTACGACTGCAACAAGATGTGATCTGACATTAATGCCAGCAGTTTACTCTGTTTCAGATCACCCCTCAAACAAGGCTGAGCTTTCCCAGTTTAAGAAGTTTCTATTGTGGGAATTTTTTCACAGGTGCCATCTCAATCATGCTTGAAATCCCACTGAAAACAAAGTCTCCTCAGCACCTTAGCAGAGCTGTAGATTTCCCAGGATCGTGGTCAGCGCTAGGTAAAAAGCACTGGGGGAATGGCACAATTCAGAATGCCAAAAAATAGTAAGACAAAGATCGTAAAATACCAAATTTGGATTCTGGATATTTACACAAAACTAACAGAGTAGGAATAATTCAGTAGAATCAAACGAATAAAAGTAAAAAAAATCTAAGAATTTTTCCTGGACACTCTGCATTTTTCACTGTTTGATGTTGAAAATGGGAAATCAAGCCCAGAAACATATTGAAACTCTAATACATTAATGACTCGCACAAACAAAGCACAAAAAAGTGGAAAAGACCAGGAACAGACAATACTTAGTACACAGATAGTTTGCTGTGCAGTACCAGAAGACACCAAAGACAGGCCTTTTGCTAGTGAGTGTGGCATGAAAAACTAAACAATGCCAGTGCCAGTTGCTGACTGAGGTGTGCACTTTTCCTGAAGTATCTCCAGAATATTTTCAAGGTGACTGTGTGGTTTACTAAAATGACAGTGTTCTTCACAGCTGAAAGCTCAGCAGTGACCACTTACAAGTAATGCTGTCAAATTAACACTGCCCATACAGTGTTAAATACAGAGTTAAATACAGGGACATCTTTTTTGATCAGAGAAGTACATTTGAGCTTATTTTCAACCTCTTCAGAATCAAGCATATTTTGCAGTTCTTATGGAAAGCTATTCAAAATGACTGGTCTTTTTACATTCCTCAAATATTATGCTTATCTGCATCAGTAATACAGTGAATTGAAATAATGGGAAAATGGTAAATATTTGAGTTGAAAGTTTGACGGAAACTTTTCTCGAGAGAAAAAAAAAAAAAAAAAAAGAGGCAGCTTTTAAGAATCTGCTGTGTGAACTGTAATTACACTTTGAGAAATGTCTCAACGGGACAATGCAGCTCTGTGCTGACTGACCCTTCCTGCCAGCTCAGGTTCCTTCAGTTCACAGACAGAAGGGTCCATTGCCTGCTGAGAACTGAGCAAAATCAGCCTGAAATGCAAGGGGCAAACTAAGGTCCTTGTACTAACACATTATCACCTCATTCCTCTCTTGTTCCTTCCAGTAATGCAAAGTTATGAGATTCTCATAGTTTAAAATAAAACCAGGATGGAATGGTAAAGTGAATCTGCCTTCAAATTATTTTCATCATGTTTACTCTTTGAGATGGCAGTGTAGAATTTGCAGCTTTATAAAGAAATTTCAGCTCTTTAATGAAGGCTAATAGACTCTGTGTATGCTTGAAGGTATCCTGCCATCTTGAAAAAATAGATAAAGGAATACATTTGTTTTCTATATTTGGTTGAAATGCATTTATAATAGGTATTATTATGCTTACCAGACAAACCAAAGATGATTTTAAACTATGTAGATCACCGTGTCCCAACAGTATCTCCTGCCACTAATTGGTGTTGTTTGTGCCAACGCTAACATGCTCTGAAGGGAGAGTGGGATGGGTACAGTACAAGAAGGATTTCCTTTGGCAGCAGCCTCGTCCACTGTCGTCTGCCCTACCACGGCCCATGCTATTGCCAGGACTTCGTGCTCAGCACCTCATCCAGCCAGCTCTGAAGTCCCCAAACTCCTGTGTAAGCACAGCCCACAGCGCTGTGGGGATGAGAGGCGCTGTGGGTGAAGGCTGCTTAAGCTCACAGAGATGACAAAAGAAATCCTCATCAAACTATGGCCCCAGTCAAGACCAGCCTGACAAATCCAAGCTCCTAGCAGGTGTTCTGCTGATCTGAACAATGCACTGAAAGCCAAAAGCTCTTTTCGAGACAGATCATAGTTAAGAATTATGCATTTCCTTTTTTTTTTTTTTTTTCTTATGTTCCCAGGCTACTTTATTATCCTCATCTTCACAGTTCCAAAATCAAGGTACTATTTAAATAGCACAAAGGGTATCATTTATGCAATTGACTGGAGGAATGTGACCCTAAGAATGGGGTTCCTGACAGGAACTGCTTTGGAAAACAAATGTTAAAACGTGTTTTCTCTGAAAAAAATGTTTCAATTAAATGGTAATGATATGCCCAGGATGGATTTACTTCCCCCAAATATGACAGAGATATTGCAACTTAAATATTCACCACTGAAAATTATTTATTCAAATTTAGAAGTAGTTAAAAAAATATGCATATTAAATACCCATACTGAAAAGAAACCATTTGAGCAAGTAATAAAATCCACTGGGGCGGGCTGAGGGGGAGGAAGTCTAGCAAGTAGCTTACTAAAACAAATTTAAGAAAAAAGGTATGTTATCAGACAGCTCATAAACTGTGACCGCTGTACAAAAACATGGAGCTAAATAGAATACTAAGCAACTACTTGTATCTATAGTTTTCTCTGTTTAATCTGTTCTTTGAGACAGGGAAAATATGTGAATGTTGGGGATCTCCTGCATTGTGGGTACTTCTGGATAACAGTTCTCAGAATGGTAAGCAGGTGAGATCTCCAGCAGGTGGAATTCACTGACCTCAGCCACTGAGCCTGTGAGCTCCTCACACAGTTCCAGGGGCTGGGGAGGATCCAATCTCACCTCTGCAGTCTCCCTTCTTAAGGTCTCAAGAAGTATTAGAGAAAAGAGGGACTTTCCTCTGAAATTTTATTTTGACTAGTTAAACAAAGGCACATGTAAGTATGGAAGCACTTGCATATCTACTACAGAACTGATATTCATTTTTGTGATAAAGCTTTCCTTAAAATCAGCAAGTCAGATGAAAAACAGGCAAAAATTAGTATTTCCCTATTTTTTCTTTGGAAAGGGATATTTGCTTTGCCCAAATACCCATATGCATAATGGACATCAGTCAAAATCTGGGTGAAAAGATGGAATTTTCCATGTACTTTAAGAGTAATTCAGATTTCAAAACATTTACTGCAGGACCGGTAAAGCAAAAGGAATAGGAAAAAAAACCCACAACATTCTATTGTCCACGGCATGGAAAGCCTTACTTTCTCTATGTACCTTTCTTCTGCTACCTCATGAAATATGAATGCTAACGTCACTCTGAGATAGAAAACTCCCACAGAAAAAAAAAAATGACTTGTTAACCTGAGCCACTGAAACAACTTACAGAATCTTCAATTATCTTGGTCAAGCTACCTACAAAAATAATTTTGTTTCAATAGTAACAGAGGCTTAGTTCCTTTTTTATATATTAAATGTGTTACATATCTTCTGTACATATATAGAAAAAGATAATTTTCATGTCTCACTGCTGTGTGCATGTGCAACTCTACGGGTATATAGTTTTCTAATAACAGCTTGTACAAACATCTGTATCAATGTTTCAGTCTTTGATTTCAGGATAAAACATACTTTTCTTAAAAAGGATTTTGGGGGTTAAAATTTACATTTTCTGTATTTCTTGATGACAGCAATTACTTTTTAGTGCATGAACAGTTGCTACTTACATTAACTTCTGTTATAGCAATATCAACGACGCTACCAACAACAATTAAGGCATCAAAAGTGTTCCATGCATCAGTGAAATAGTGCTGTTAGGACAAGCATTCAGCAGAAAGAGAGCAAGAGAAAAACACAAACAGAAAAAGAGAAGAAAAGGACAGTGTTATAACACAGAAACGCTCTAGGCTTCTCTGATGTACCACTATACAATCTAATCTTTCCCTTTAATAGCTAAAAAAAATTGGTAGAGAAAAAGGCTATTTATTTCCCATATCAACATAATTGACCTATGACTGGCCTGTACTCAAACTTTAGAAACATCAGATCAAAATCTGTGACTTGTCCAGATGATGGAAATAGTGGGGAGACAGAGAAAGAGAAGTAGGGACTGGGGAAAGTAAGCTGGGGTATACTCACATCAGCTTCACTGAGAACGACGTCTACTATGCTGCCAATAACGATGAGGGAGTCAAACGTATTCCAGGCATCACTAAAATAGCCCTGAACAGAGCAGGCAGGGTGCAAACGTTTGTGATTACACATGAAATGTCAAATATTTGCATACTTCTGTTTAGTTTTGCATAAACAGAAATCAGTTAAACAAAACCTGTGGTCTAATGAGAAAACAAAACAAAACAAACAATATTGCCTACTGAAGGAAAAGCAACATATATGTGCATGTGTGTGTATATATATACTTCATATATATACATGTACAGACACACACACAGACGCACACACACACACGCAGTACGCATGCATAGCACACCATCATAGAAGCACAATGTTGGCAAGCAAGCCATCATCCAAAACTAGTTTTGGACTTCTAGTGAGGCTGAAAAGTTCTAACATATACACCCTAACAAGCAAGACAAAATCCCTTTAATAATATTTCTACATGACCAAGCCAATTGAAACCTCCTCAACATTGATGACTTTATGATAGTCCTCTCTAAGTAACTGCTAAAGCTATTCGAAGGCTCAAAGCTCATCACTGGTTAATTGTGCATAATTATTAACATGGAACGGTGTATAAATATTAGAGAACTGATTTAATCTTCTGTTCTAGGTTTAATATAGGAATTCGCATTACACTCACAGTCGGGGCCTGATTCTGTAAACCAATGAAGTCAGTGCTAGGAACCATAGTAATTTGAACAATTTCTTAATGCTTTTAATGCAGCCAGTCCAATGCCTGAAAATTCATTTTCATAAATTGCTTAGTCACCCTTCTGACATTTTATGTCTTTAAATATACTCTCTGTGTCACATGCTTTTATTCTTCGCAATTAATAATCAATTTGAGTCTTGGGGCAAAAGCCAATGGTCATGGATTGGGCCTCCGAAGCAAATGTATCCATTTCTAAAGAGCTCCTGCACAATTCCCTATTGCTCCTTCTTTACTCATCCTGCTTCACAAAAATAAGCCATTCCCAAAGTTTCTACTACACATCAAGCTGAACCACCTCAATGACACAGACATTTGTAATCCTAAAGAGATGAGCAGTTGCCAACTAAAGGTGGGGAGCTACTCTTGTAATATTCTTCCTGGTCATTCCTATTTCTTATTTTTCTCATGTAAAAGTAGGATCTTTTCTGACTTTAAAATAGCAATTTTTAAATATATACATAAAATAAGAGACTACTGGCAAACAGATAATCAGCACAATCCTGAGGTGTGCTATCCATCTTCCTTTACAACAGGAACCCAAAAAGGTTCTCCAAATAAAGGTTAATTTCAGCTATAGAAAAAATGACTTCACTAGACACACTACAATATCAAGCACTGAAATAACAAATTCACATTTTGATTCAATATAGCTAAAATACTTTACACATTTATTTATTTTATGAAACCTTTTCCATCAGTATAGACAAATATTGTTCAAAGTAATATGTAAAGCAAAAGCATACAATAAACAAAAAAACTAAGAGAAAATAAAGATGGTTTTGGAAAAGGGAGGAATGGACAAGTCACAGCAAATAAACATCATGCAAATAAGTTGTTTTCACCACTGCAATGACCCAAGATCAATTCACTTACTAGCCATCTTTCCTTTTTTCTTACAAAAATCTGATGTAAAATGACATGGAAAATCATTACAAGTTTAAGTAACAGCTAGCTATCATGAAGCTGTACATATGGTATGTGTTGACATATTATTTTACATTGCATAGCTGTATTTTATTTTGTACTGTAATAAACCATGCTAAGTAACAGATTTTCGCAAATGTGAAGAACAGTGTGAAGAAAAAAGGTCTGCTCTTTTAACTAACATTATGAAAAATTTGTTCATTGGGAAATGCTGAAGGATAAAATCACAAATCCTGGGGAATATGTAGCCATAGAAAATTAACAGCAAAATATGTTTCTATAAATCTACCATATAAATATTTTAGTCCTTTTAGTGCTCTTGGAAAGTTTAGGGTCTCGTTCTGCAAAATACTATGTGTTCTAATCTCCCAGTCAAGAAGTGTGCCAGACACTCAGCATCACCTTTGATATCTATCACTTATCCAAGTTTTATATACTTCAGAGCTGTCTGCAGTACCTTGGTTTTAAACAACACAATATCATAGTAAAAGTAAAAATAATTTATAGTAGCCTTAAGTTTGCATGACTAGCATAACCAAAAGATCCCCATTTTCACAGGATTTTTGTGAACATATTAAGGGGACACTGTCAAGCAAATGAGATAAAAACTAACGCGTTTTTATCTATTCTTATTTTTACAGAGTGAGTAATGGAGTTTTTATTTGACACTTTGCGTGTCTTTGAAATAACTTTTTAAATGCACAAAATTAATAAATTGTCCATTCTGCCAGACTAGACTAAGAAACCCACCAGTGACACAAATGTAGAGGTAATGAATCAATCTTTCCTCATGGACCCTAAAGCAAAGCATTTAGCGGGGTTTCAGATTGTTCCTACTATTATTAAATCTTAATAGGAGTTAAAGCAATTAATTGTTTTTTCAGCATGTATCTACTGTAAAATTTTGATTCCTAAGACATTCACATTCTGCTTAAGACTGCTGGCTGATTTGCAGTTATTAATGAACTAATATGCGTTGCAAATAGGTATTTTGTTAAGGAGTATAGGACCATTAAAATAGTTAAAATCTTCAAATAACATAAACAATCTTAAAGATATTTAACTCCCTTCCCTTCCTGATACTTAATCTCTGCCAGAAGTCTGATTAATATCATGGCCTTTTAACCACATCCTCCTAATTAACAAAGTTTAAGATGTTTTGCTTCTTACAAGGGAAAGAAATTTGGGAAATGAGAACCTTTTACTGACAGTGGCTGCCCTTCAAACTCTCAGGGTTCAGATCCAGGGATCTCTTACAGTAAAAGCATCCGATCAGATAGAAAGCATGTTGCAACAGAGTTAAAACTCAAATTGAGACCAGCATTAAGACATGGCATTTGATAATGAGTAGGAAGCCCATAATACAAATGGAGCACTGTGATTTATACACTCATGATCAGATCACTATATTTTGCATTAGCTGCTATTTCTGACTACAGTCACAAGTGCATGGAGAACCATACAAGGATTCACAATCTTCTTTCAAAGAGCAGATGATAAAATGCAGCAAAGTCTCCTGAAGCTTCAGTGTGAAACACAGATATAGAACAGGAAATACAATCAGCATATTCATGACACCGTGGTCCACATATCTGAGCTATCTCCTCTTGGGCCTCATATTGTGTTATTTTTAATGTGAAATCCTTAGCATTTAAATGAGATAGGTGACACAAAAATACAAATAAATTAATTTGAAATGTACAATGGACTGGACAGTGCAGAGCGAGATGACGGGAGTGGGTAAGCATTCACCCAGAACTCCACACTTCACATCTCAACACCAGACCTCAAGTCATGTATAATTTATTTCTGCAGGCAAATACAAGCTAGCTTTAAATCAAGTAGCTCAGGCTCCACAGCCGAGCTCGTGACTAAATGCAAGCTGAATAAATAGTTCTCAAAAGCCAGAAAGTAGTTATACACCTACTCCATGCTGAGCTCTGGGCAGCCACGACTACGTTGCTCTCAGTATCAGAACTAAGCTTGTTTAAAGCAAGATCAGGGTTGCCCACATCAGCCTACAGCCATCCAGTTTGCTACTTAAGACCAAGGAAGGGCACAGTTCATAGTCAATTACAGATGCAAATATCCTGATTACTTCAAAAGGGCAATGGAAAATGATAAATACCAGCATTAGATAGCGAGATCAGTAAATCGCAAATGGTGTGACTGGCTTTTTTCAAATTCCACGTATAATGAGTGACCACACTTCACTTACTTACACAGATTTAAGCCCAAAATAAATATTGATTTCTTTGTACTGGAAACAAAATCCAGTTTAGTTTTTCACTATTAACTTTTGCATTGCCATAAATGGGGTATGAGAACTAAACAAAAAGACTGCAGTAACTGTCACAGTCCGATTCTCACCTTTTTTTGAATTTAATAATAGTTAACAGTTTCTCTTGCAAATCTACTTTTGAAAATGCGTCTGCATTGTTCATTTTGACAGTGTCCCTTTAAGGCAAAAAGTCAGCTGCTCACTGTGAGGCCCCCTACCAAAGAGTGTGTATGTGTAAATGAAAACATAAAAATCTAAAAAGGCTATTAAATATGCAAATTATTTATGTGTATGCTTGTAGTACTTGGTTATATTTTATAAAGTAAAAACTTTTGCATTTTAGAATAGGAAATATAATATAACATCCAGGTCTTTATTGGAGATTAGTTTAGGGTAAAATTATGAATGTCATACCACAAAGAGGAGAAGCAGTAATGTTTGTAACAGGAAATTATTTATCTTATTTACAAAGGGACATTTTCCATCACCTCAAAATATTCCAGGTCTCATCAAACACCTTGTAATATTTTTTCTGATATCTGTATTTCAATTCCTGGAGTTACATATACACATATTGACAGATTCACATTTCTATTATGATTTCACTGATATATGTGGGAAACATAGGTTCTTTCTGTTGTTTGAATATTTAGCTAGCACAAAACTTACGTTGTACTTAATTCCTGTGGTAACGACCTAATTAAATCATAACTAAAACTTACCTTGGGTTTGAATGCAATCAGTTTCAAAACCATCTCAACAGTGAACACTCCTGTGAAAACCATATTCATAATGTCCATTGCATCATTAAAGAGCTTAGACTGTCCATAGTGCTGCGAATGAAAAACACAATACTTTTAGAAGTAAAGGCTTTAAAATATTAAGTGAAAGTAAGGCAGCCTAAGACAGAGTTGGCAAAAATGCTGCACAGGGAAGTATTTTCCAGTAGTATTTATGATGCACACCTATAAACATACAATACTAGATTAATAGCTCTGGTCAAGAACGGATTTCTTTAAATCTACTCTGTTTAGGCACTAAGTGGAACTGTCAATCTGCTACGTCCTAAGGGAATCTCCAGAGAGAAGGTTTTGAGAAGAAAACTGTTCCCTCAATAAAAGAGGATTCGACAATAGCATTTTCCAAAGATTCATACGCTAGGTTTTGAAATCACATAACCTTGTGTCACACCTGCTTAGAAAGCCTGCAGTATGTTAGTCACAAAATAAGATACATTGTGTGGGAGCGATATTTTTAGGAGAATACAGTGCATGCAACTTTACTGAAAAAAGTAGAATGGTTTTGTAAATTTAAACCATTATCTTTCTTATCAAAATCTGAAGTACTAGGGGAAAGAGAGAGACAACTCAGGAAAGTAGACAAGAGAAGTAGTTGGGGAAGAAATGCATAGATAACATAGAAAAATTAGAATAATACATATATACACACACAAAAACCCCCACAAAAGCAAAAAGAAAAACACACAGGCACATATAGATACACAGCTAACATATGAAAACACGTTTGTGTGAGTTTTGCATGATCATGCAAAACTAGAGCTGCTCCGTGTATTAAATTTTTAAACTTCTTCAGAAGATACAGGCACAGAGGATAGAAATATCACAGAATGGTTTGCGTTGGAATGGACCTGTACAGATCATCCAGTCCAATCCAATCAAATATGGAGTGGTACATATACAAAATGAACACTGAACAAGAACAGAAGCTACACAGAGGTGAAGTAATGCTTAAAGGCACTGCATAAAATAACATGCTAGATAAAAGAATCTCAGGGTTGAGAGAAATGTTTGCTAACAAAATTAGACTTTCATGTTCTCTTCAGATTTTCTTGCATATGTATTATCTTGGGAACACACACATATAAATTAAACTATGCTGCAGGTACAAAATAAAGCTCAAAGCGCTTCATTAGGTTAGGAAGTTCTTTATCAACATCGAGCTGTCTTAAACAATTTAATTCAGAAAACTGATGAACAGATTAAAACATGTCACAGAGGTGGTGTTTGGTTTTTTTTGTTGTTGTTGTTTGGTTTTTTGGTTTTTTGGTTTTTTTTTTTTTTTAATTTCACTTAATAAATGAATACAGATTGCCATAAATGAAATTCATGCCAACAGCTTCAAGAGAGTTTCTAGTTTTCCTACCTGCATAGCCAAGCAAAGTGTGTTCAGCATGATGAGGACAAACATGATGTATTCAAATCCAGTAGAATTCACCACATACCAAAACTTGTACTGGTAAGGATTTTTTGGAATATATCTACGAAGAGGACGTGCCTTTAAGGCATATTCTACACACTGACGCTGCAAAAGCAAATACATCAAAAATGTCAGACTATACCTAACAGTAAATCAACTGATAATATAATTAATAAGTGCAAATTGTTAAATATAAGTCTTAAAAACAGGCAGTCTATCTACTTGATATAGGGGTTTGTATTATTAAGTGTTAATAAAGTAATCAAGTAGCTTACTAATCCTCACATGGTTATTTACACCTGTACCTAATTATATACACTATTCAGCCACATGCAGAGAATTAAATAATATTCATGGAAATTCTGAAATGTTTTGCCTTTATACAGTGTAGTAGTATACAGTAGTATACGATAGACCATATGTAGGTATACGTACAGTATATGGCATGACTGTTAACAGCATGACTATAATTTATCTAAAAGTCATGCTTTGTCTTTACTACGTTTTCAACCACCAATGTAACTGCATAGCATAAAACCCCAGAATCAGCAAAATCAATACTGAGGTAGAGCTGTTCCTAACAGATCAGTTAAACTGCCCAGCAAAGTCATATCGTGTATGTAGGAACATCACAGATTCAACCCTGACTCTCTTACTGACTGAAATCTTCATGTAGGCTGGGTCTTGCACTTGTCTGTTGAAGAACACTTATAAAGCTGACTGATGGGGCACAAAACGCAGAATGAATGTTGGCTACAGTTTATGTGTGTTAACAGTCAGACAAGAGTACCTGAAAAATCAGGACTTGTAACTGGCAAGTTTCTCAATCAAAGGATTAAACAATAAAAGGAGATACTTTATTATTATTATTTCAATCTGAATATCCCCTGTGAATTTCTAAATAAAGAGAGGGGGTGATTGGGACAGTACAACGTTTTGAACACTTTCAGACTATCTGGAACACAAAATTTATTTTCCTCTTCTTATTGTAAAACCTACCTCTGCCTACAGATAAGCTGGCAAGTGCTGTATTCTTAACATGACACCAACAAAGTGAGACACTAAGAAGCTAACAAGCCTATTATAACAGCTTTCACAATAAAAAGACTGATATATTTGGCTTATAGAAAGAGGAATATACAATGACCTGAATACCTACTGATAGTATGCACCAATTCCACTTTTTTACTAAGATATGTGTTTGGTGCCCTCTTCTGACCCAAAGCAGAAAGGAAGCTCTTAATGCATAAATAAAAATAAATACTTCCAAAAGTTAAGAGTTCATTATTTATCTTAACCTGATTTTTATCCAGCTCGCAGTTCTTATACTCTTGTTCTCCCTGTTCTTGAAATGTAACAATCACAAAACCAACAAATATGTTCATCATAAAGAAAGCAATAATGATGATATAGATGATGAAAAAAATTGAGATTTCCACTCTATAGTTGTACACAGGTCCTACATTCTCGCCATTTGAATCAATGGCTTTGTATAGTAGTCTGAAAAACAAACAAAATTTTATCTTTATTAGCATTAAAATAACAAAAGAGAGTAAAATATGCAGACTTAAAGGACAGATTTCAGAAATGGTCTGCTATTCACTGCTATCTTTTTCTAGTTACTGACAGTAACTGGTAAACAAGCATATTGAAACCAGAAGAATCAGACCACACAATGTTATATTTTTTTTTTCAAAAAAAAAAAAAAAAAAGGTAATGACCAGACAGTTGTATTTGATATTATGCACCACCCCCCCCTCCCACCCCCCCCCCCCCCCCACAAAGTTATCCTCTAAGACTTTTCTCACTTAGAGAAATAATGAGTGGTAGTTTGCCCTTTCTGGGCCTCTCAATGCAGTGCACTATTGTCAGATTTTGCAGTAAAAGTTTTATTCAAAGGTCCAAAATTGTCATATTAGTATTAAAGGACATTGATGGATAAACATCTAAAAGATTACTGCCATTAGAGATCATTATAACAAAAGTAGCTGAAATATTACGGGTCAAACAATATTTTAAAAGTTTGCCCTTTCTAGACAGAGGTGAATGAAGAGACACAGGAAAAATGCACAGATTCAAAAGGACAGTAGGCTTTTTGCCTTTCTCCATTATGTAAGTTTCTATACAATCACTTAAGACTGCTTTGTTGCTCAGAAATACCCGGTAAGTGATGAAGAACTGTTCTGGAAAATGTAACTGTCTTAACAATGCTGTGAAAACATGGAGAATTCACTCACGCTGGCCAGCCTTCAAAAGTGGATACTGTAAAAAGGGCCATCATAGCAGACAGAACATTATCGAAGTTGAAATCACTATTTTGCCAGACCCTCTCTTTGACCATTGGATTATCAACATCTCCATCTTTATAAACAATGTATATCCCTCTGTAGGAAAGAAACAAACTGTCATTAGTGAAACATTAAATTAGCTTCAGAATTATTCAATGCTCTATTCAAAACAGGTTACTTTGCTCTCTCCCTAAGCTTGTTTTATTTCCATGCTAACCTTTGTTTTCTGGTGGATTTAAAATTGTAATTTCATTTTACAGAAAAGTACATGGCCTGACACATGCCTGCCCATATCTGCTACAGTTTAAATTATTCAAAATGTAATGTGTCATTCTTAGACCAAAGATGTTCTCACCGGCATTCCTCGGGATTCTGCTTTGCCTCATCCGTGCACCTGTAGAATTTTCCCTACACGTAAAACAAAAAGCAGTGACAAAATGCAGAATATGCAAAATAAACACATTTATACTGATTGGTTCAGAATGGGATGACCCCAGTTCCAGCAGAAAGCCATCAAGAATTCAACTCAGCTTTGCTTTTCCTGATGCAATTTTGGGCTGGTCTGCTTACCTTGAACAGCTGCACCCCAATACAAGCGAACATGAACTGCAGCAGAGTTGTAACAATCATGATATTACCAATAGTTCTAATGGCCACAAACACACATTGAACAACATGCTGGAAAGGAGAAAGAAAAAAAAAGTCTCAATATATACTGTTAAAGTCTATTTTATCACATTCAGATTATTTTTTTTAAAACTACTGGTTTTGTGTTGTCAGTAGTTTACCTACTATCATAATTAAACTTGTTTTTAAAATTAGTCTGTAAGTCTGTTGGCACAAACCCATCAACATCAACTGACTAAAAATTATAGAAGCATTATGAAAAAACGATTAACATATTGCTCTGGCATGTTGGTTCACAGTCAAATCTGCTCTCCATGGCACTGGCATTCCTCCACACACAAACTGCTGTACCGGTGGGTAGAACCTGGCCTAATGTGTTTAAGAATGAGGAACTGATTTATGTCCTTGCCCTGTGAACTCCTCTCAGCAATTTTTCTTATGCACGAATTTTTAACCTGAGGCGGGACTGAAAAATCAGGCCAACAGAAATACAACTTAAAAAAAAATAAAAATAAACACCTTAAGTCCTTTTGCTCTGTTTATTGCTCTCAGAGGCCTCAAGACTCTCAGAACTCTGAGGATCTTCACAACCGATATAGCACTTGATCTAGGGAGGAAAAAAAGTTATTCTATTACTTTTAAGGAAACTGATTTTATTACTAAGAATAACAATGTCCTTGCAGCTTCCTTATACATGAAGTTTCAAAAAAGTCTCAAGATAAATATGCAAGATTTTTAAAGTATTTCTTCATCCTTTTTTTTTAATATTAGAAAATAGTATCAATCTCATAAGTACCGTAAGGGTTACTTTGATTTCTGGAGCAACTTGGGAATTAACAGTCTCAAAAGCTTATCTGACACTGTAATGCAGTTAAGTTTGGTAAGGAGCAAAGTAGTTCCCCAACTATCTGTCAGTGTTGACAAGCTCTTTCAAAGACACTCTGGAAGTCCTGTAAATCAATGAATACTAAAATTTCCAGCCAGCTAAAGATGAAAAGATCTCAAATGAACCACATTCTCTTTGTTTAAGTAGCTAGGACTGCAGTTTGAGGAAATACTAGCAGACAGTCTTTTAAAGAACATATTATGAAACTGAAAGCTTGTGTAATAGGAATGCTAGTACAAGCAGAATACAAAGTGGGAAGCAGTTGACAGACACCCAGCCCTTGCTCTTTTTTAAATCACTAAGGGCTTCACAGATTATTTTAAATGAGGCAGTACTGCTCAATGAATCAGTAAGCACCTTGAGACTCTTTTATTATCTTTAGTCTCATCCAAAAAAAGCAAAACAAATCTCTTCACTACTACTTACAGTCCTGATTATGGTACAACTTCTCTCCCCTTCAAATACTGTCCACTTACACACCCCAGTAGCTCAATTCTGAAAGAGCAAGCTCATGGAACTAGACTGTAGATGTGGCAATAGCACAAAAGACGGTAGATAAACCTCCTGAGGCTCCAAGAATTACTTGATATACAATACAGTGTCATGGTGCTCTTTCTTGTTCTCTTGGTAATAGTGGGAAGTAGTAATTTGTTTCCAATCTATATTAGTAATGAGTTACAACACTCTCCATATAAAGCACTAGTTCTTGCCAGTACCAACCCTGAATACTGATACTGCACACCCACACACAATGGGGGAACAAAAGGAGCTGAAACACTGATTTCAGTATAAAACCCCAAAGCAGAAATAAATCATTCATCTTATAAGTATAGTACTTACTGAATACCAAATGATACCAGAGAAACACCCACAACCAGCAAATCCAGCAAATTAAAATAATTCCTGCAGAAGGACCCTTTATGAAGGAATGCTCCAAAAGCTGTCATCTAAAAATAAAATTGTTACACATTTAGTCTATATTTCGATTTATTCAAATTCACATTTAGGCTGTTTACAAGACACTTGCCTAGAGTGTGAATGCATACTCTCAATGCAATTGAGATCTAACACAATCCCACTATGTTCATTAAATCTTTCATTTAAATGATAAAAATTCTGTTCAAGAAACACCAGAAAATGTGTTAATTCTTTCTGATGTCAAGAAATGTTGCATTTGATTAGGCTGAGCTGATTACACTGAATCGCTTGGGCCTTTGTTAGAAAAATGACTCCAAGAACCTTAAAATTTCCATGCTTAGTAAACTGTAAGGTCCTGGTTCTTACTTCTAATCATTCATTCTCTCTTGAGAATTTAAGGAGCTGATAATGTATTGCAAAAACCTCAGAGCCAGATCTGGTAGAGAACCGACACAAGGCTGTCATAAGGCAGCATTACACTGCTCTTTGCCTTTGGCTCACAGGAGACATGTTAACATGAGTGGGTATCTTGGAATAACCTGGAACAAGCCATAGATGTTTTTTATTGTGTGTGGACAAGGGTCTCCAAATTTTGCTGGTCTTTGGGGAATATCAAACATTGGACTTTCTCTTATATTTTTGCTTTCTGTGCCTAGATTAAGAAAGAAGCACACAAAGGCTATCTTGTGAAGGAACCTGCATGCATCATTTGCAGGTTGCATTAGGAGCCAGTGACAGAGACTCGATTAATTATGGCTGCAGACAGACTCTGGGCAGATGTTCTTAGGTATCACAAAATTAAATCCTAAATCTATGAATGAGACCCTAATGATGACTGAGAATAAGTATCTGTTTAAAGACGCACAAGGGATCCAGTTAAGCCATTACGAGCACAGAATCTGCACGAGTAGAATTTTGCATGGGTTTTTCCATAGTTATGGATTAAGACTGAAACACCGAAAATAAACTTGAAATTAAATAAGGATACCTTTGAAAAAAATACCTAGTAGTCAGTTCAGGCACATAGATTCTAAATTCTTCAGCCTTAAGGTCCTCTTAAAATACTCTCAGCTACTCACTGTTTTCCCACAGGTAAGAAAGTTCAATGCCAGCCAGAGAACATCTGGTATTGACTGCGCATTTTAAACCCATTACTTTCTGTTCTGCTCTGTTCCTCAAGATGGAGCAAAAAGATCTTATTTCTGCTCCTCTTGTAACAGACTATTACATCTCCGAAGACTGTTCCACAATGTAGAACAGAGCTACCCACTGTTAATGGGCATCCCACAGTCTACTGTGTCACTGCTCACGTGCACATATTTGCAAGGCCTTTTGCATGAAAAACCATCAGTGTCGGTGAAAGCTATGTATCTGTAAAGGAATGCAGACTACTAAAGAGGCATTTCTCTTGGAAGCCTTTCTCTCCTTATTCTCGTGTTGAACTTTCATCTTGATCAAAATACTAAATGTTCCTCAAAACTAAAAGAACAAGAATTCTAATGCTTTAATATATTGATAATATAATAGCTATAATCTATTATAAAATTTCCAATAATTTCCTAGTTCTAGAAAGAACTAGAAAGAACAAAAACTAGAAGAACAAAAATTCTAATGCTTTAACCTATGCCATGACACGAGAGGTAATATATTGATAAAATAATAGGCATAATATATTATAAAATTTCCAATAAATTCCTAGCTCTTTTCACTTACAGCTGTGCACAGTATGGCTAAACTCATTAAAAACAGTGGGAGTTGAACACTAAACTAACCTTGAATAACAAACCTATATCTATCTACAAATACTCGTTTATACTATAGTATGTTATCAGTTAGTAGCACACAAAGTTTCATGTAGAGATAAAGGACACATTGATCTAAAAATACAGATGAAGTACACATCACCCCATCTTTAGATGGAGACTTAGATTTCAATCACTACAAATCAGAGCAGAAGCATTTGACTAAAACTCCCTATAGCAAAGGATTCTCTTTTGCACAGATCAAGATCAAAACAAGGCCTAGAGCGGATTTGAGGTGGTAAGTGCGGTCACACAGCCTTCGGCAGAGCAGATGCTGCAGGACACTCACCAGTGCTGTTTTTTCCTTCTGCCTGCAATTCTACACCAGTGGGAACTGGTTTAAATGGTGTGGGATTAGCACAGCTGGGGTAAGGTTAAAAACACAGGCCCTAACCTGACCTTTGCTCTGATGATTTCACATTTCCCAAGTACTGCAAACACGATGGTAAGCTGGATTTGAATGTCATGCAGGGGTTACATAAGAGAATTCTTAAATGCTTTAAACTGATGTAGCAGCTTTTCTGTTATTCATATTCACATTCGTATGCTCAACACCATTTAATATGGAAATCCTCATGTCTGCAAAGAAGTCAATAAAATAGAGCACAGGGAGACTCTCCACATGCTGAGTTATTCTGTTTTAATGCTTGGGGTTTTTTTGGACATTTATAAGTTTCTTTGCAGCTGATAACATTGCCTCTGGTTATGTTAATTTCAGTTTCATATACTTTTTCCCTGCAAATTAAAGAATTCTATTGTTACTGCAGGTCCAGCCTTGAATTTACTCCTTGCAGAACACACACAGCTTCTGAACAAGAGATACTGTTGGAAAGCACAGCACAAAACCCAGCACGGAAGACATGAAGGACTCCAGCCATAAGCAAGCAAAGCCAGTGTCTGAGACAGGTTAGTAAAGCAGGCACTGTATACGTATGTTGTGTCATGTTCTGGTTGTCCATTACATTTTTTAGGGTGCAATTTATTTTCCTTTATAAATACATGTGAGTGCACTGCAGGGCAGAGCTTCCTGCAGAAAGTGGATGCAGAGCATTAGCATTTTTTGGCTATGATGGGCATTCTTGTTTCCTTGTAATATTTTACAATGCCAGATTTTAGCAGCTCAAGCTCTAGCGCTTCCTTCTTCCCTTGAATAACTTGAGTCCCTCAGAACCAGAATCTTTTGCAGTTAGCAGGAGTGTTGCTTTTCTTAACACATCCCGTTATGCTGCTTTATACCATGCTTTATAATTCTCTTGTCTCCTAGAGAAACACAATTGGAACTGCAGGAGCTACGCAACCTGCTGCTCAGAGCACGTGAAAGTTTACCAACCCTCTTCTGCCATAGACATTGTGGTAACATTTTGTCTGGCTTCTCAAATTCACAGTTGGGAACTAGTTTGATTTAATGCTACAGTTCTTTTCAGTGCTTCACTCTTTCCTTTAGTTTGGCCTTTCTCCAGCGGAAAAAAAAAAATGGATATTTAGTTTAGAATGCTACAAATGTTATGAGATTAATCAATTCTATAGCAAGCTCCTCAATGCTGAAAATGAGAAATAAGGGGATAAACATAAGTCTGGGAGAATATTCACAAGCATAACAATAGTCTGCTACTTACAGTACAGTTTATCTTGTAAACAGCCCAAATATTGCATCAATTAGTATTAATCAAATCGCATAGTGAAGAGTATGCACAGCAATATGAGCAAAAGCTGGGAGAAGAGATTTTGTTAAGCTTAATCCTCAACTGGAAATGCAAAGTTTATGTACAGATTCTTAGTGTATGAGAAATTTTTAGGTGTATAGATCAGGGTTACTCAACCAAAAACCTCACGGTGAGGGTGCACAGTGCAAAACTTTAAGGAATAACATGTAAATCTCTGAAAAAATATTTTGCAAATTCCCACTAAAAATTTTGATTTCTTCATTTAGCATTTTCTTACATGTGAACCTAATCCTCAGTTACGTGGCTTCTTGCCAGAGCAAGCCTCATGCATTTAAAGTCTGAGTAACCCCAATGGATATTCTTAATAATCAGTACACAAACTATACATTAAAATGCCATTTTTTGACTCATGCATGGGTAATACATTTAAGCAAGCATATTTATGCCTTTCTGTGTATTTAAATGTATGCCCAAGATAAATGCAAAGTGTCATAGTATACAGATAAACGCAAGATATCTTGCAAGTCCTATTGCAAGAAAATAGTTATCTACTATTTTAGCTCTGTGAATGTAGTTCAGCAAAAGAAATGAGAAATCACATGCTCCCTCCTTAAAAGACTAATTATCTCTTTTGGAAATGCCAGAGCAAGGAGAAGGAAAAGCTCATGCGCAGTGAATTATTTTTCCCTTTTCTAACAACTGTAAGTTTAAAAAGGGTAAAAAATTAATTGATGTAATGATAAAAAAATCAGCTTCTTCATGCACCCAATGGTAAAAAATAACCAATCAAAACTATGAGGAATTGTCAAATAAAAAAATCCTCTTGTTTAAAAAAAAGTTTAGCTTTGATCGTTTAGAGAAAAGGCGAGAGAGAGAACACTTCAAGTGCCTTTTCTTGGCAGGTGACACACAAGGAAAATCCTTTTAAACAAACTTCCTTTAAAAACCTGTTACCTTCAAAATGATCTCAAATGTAAACATACTAGTGAAGACATAATCTGCATACCCTAGGATCTGGAAGGTAAACAAAAAGTTACAAACATTATTGCTAAAGCTGCTTTTGAGCTAACGAGGATCAATTAACAATGCATTACCTTTAACAGGATTTCAACAGTAAAGATGGCTGTGAAAGCATAGTCAAAGTAACCAAGTATCTGCAAGGTATAATATGTGCCACAGTAAGAAATCCATCTATTAATAAATCTTTACAATTTAGACCACATGCACAACAACACCTGAATTAATTAGTTAAAGATAGGAAATTTAGAGAAAGTAGTTTAAAATTCCAGCAAGTATTTTTATTTACTTAAAAATGTATCAAATGCCACTGTGCTCAGATATTAGTTTCACCCCTCACACATTAACATGACCCAATAAGCAACACTTTCAATTCAGACTTTCCTCTATCAACTTTCACAGGTACTTTCTTCAGCCTTCAGCAGAGACACAGAATCTTACACAAAGAATAGTTACTTATAAGTTTGTTGTCTGTTGTTTTTTTTTTTAACCAAAGTATTGCACAAAAAAATAAAAGTGGATGCTTCTAGAGTGCACATCATTCTATATTCTGCTACGTCATATTGTCCCTGTATAGATTGGGCCAGAGTGTCACAAAGGAAATTAACAAATACCTAAATTACTTAAAATCAGCACTACAACTGTTTTTTCTTGAACTTGGAAGATACAGCTGTGATTTACTTGTAGGAAATTTAAAAGAACGCACAACAGCTGCATATGCAAAACTTTTAAAAAGACTCCAAATGTTATATTGACCTCACTGCTGTCAATAGGAACACTGCCCTGTATTTCACAGCGCAAGCAAGATTCCACTGTTCCAAGGTGGCCGTATCGCTAGCACCTAATTTAGATCAACAAGCATTGCAGCAGGGTACGAGTTTAGTTTTGAGGAGCCTGCAATCCAACTAGCAAACAGTTGTTCACAGAAACATATTGACTGCAGCTTGGTAACTAATAAAAGGGGAAGGAGAAATAAAATCAACAACACACAAAGTATTCCTATTAGATCATATAAAAGGAAATAATGTTTTCCCTGTGTTCAGTTGAAGACCACATCCTTCTGATCCTTTCTGCAGCTGAAAAAATAGGCACATATTAAAGCCATTCAACAAAGATTAATCAGTAAGGAATTCGTTCTAGAGTTAAAAGAAAATATTTAAAGGTATTCCAGTTCGTAAACTTTCATTCCCTTTCTGAGCTGTCTGGTTGAAGGAACATGATCATTCAAGGCAATAACAAGAAAAATATGCAGGTCTGCTGCATTTACAACAAGAGAGCAATGCCTTCTTGAAATCACACATTTTATCTGTGTTCTTGTTTCCAAATAGGAATAATCCTTTCAGTTACCACCACTTCCAGTTACATTGATGATCCTTGTGGGTCTCTTCCAACTCGGAACATTCTATGATTCTGGTTGTCAGCCCTTCAACCCATTTCTACAACAACAATTGCAGTACTCCCCAACACCTCTCTCTCTTGTCCATTAGTGTGATTTATTCATAAGATTGCACTTGTCCAGTTTTATAGATATGGGAAGCATATCACTCTGCTGAATAAGTACATGAAGAGTGTGCTTTGACTTTTTACCTTTGAAAAAAGTGTTTGCTTTTTGGTTTTTACTAATGTTACTGAAAAAGTGTTCAGAGACTATCAAAAGCCAAAAAATTACTTTCAGAGGATGCATCTACACTGGCAAGAAGTAGAGGGACACAAGTTCTACTGACCTTGTAGGCCCACCTTTCCTCTAAGAGGTGGAAGAGCTTCTCTACGGATCAATTTATATCTAAGACAGGAGAGGCCTGGAAGTTCTGCCAAAGTATCCCAAAAGTCCCCACAGACTATTACCTATTTGCATCATCTCAGCTATTTCACACCTATTCTAAAGCATGCACAACTCACAATAGCGAGAGGCTTGCCACACCACTAATGAAAGTGGAACAAGTGTAAGACAAATGTCAGTGGTCATGACAGGGGATTTATTTTTGTTTCTCTAACAATTGTGCATTTGTATAATAGGCAAGTCTTCTACTATATTAACATCTTACAATGGGGGGTGCAGGAATTTGTTTTAGAACACAGATGTTTACTTATCATAGAAACTACACTTTTATTTAATAATAGAGACATTTCTGAAATTAATATTCTTACAAATATTATGTTTCTACAAGTATATCTAAAAAGGAATGCAGAAACACTTCCAAATGTTCAGGTTTATATATAGGCTGAAATGGCATTTGACTCTGATTCAAGGCAAGAGCTGGACATGCTCTGATCCTTGTCTTACATGTGAGTTTAGAAAAAAGTGAAACTTGTTTAGTTTCTGATGTGGCCAATCAGGAACCCAAGATCTTCAGGTCTGATGTGGTGGCCCACGAACTCACTAGCATGGCGACACTAGCTTCTTTGAAAGAAAAGGTTACGTCCTTACATAGCCATACACTCACTAACTTTGAGTTCCCCAGACCATGCAACAGAGTCAACGAAGGAAAAGAGAGAACAGGTCAGAGTCTACCCCAAAAACATTGTAAAACAGTGAAATTTTTAACTGGCACTTTTAAATTAGTGTCAAACAGTGAAAGGTGCTAAGAGTGATTCAGGAAATGCAGATCAGGTATACCAGCTAAATATTATTAAGAAAAAAATAAATTTATTAAGATTATGCTCAGCTTGAGCATATTTTATTCTGATACACTTAGAGCCAACAAAAGAAAAACATTATGTGCATAATAAATGTTTCTAATACCTCTGATGTTCCATCAACAAAGTTACTTGTCCTTAAATATATACGGTTATTTACAAAAAAATAATAGTTATCCTGTGAGAATATATTTATCTTCAGACAAAAATGAAGGGCTTACATTATTTCGAAAAGAATGGCTGCGAATTGGATCTTCTGCTGCTAGGGAAACACTGCTCAGCATGATGAAGACAAGGATGAGATTGGTAAAGATGTGGTGATTGATGAGTCTGTGGCATCCCACTCGAATTCTGAAGAGATAAAAAAACATGTCACACGTGCAAACAGAGTTCAGCAGATGGCTAATATACAACATGTTTTCTATAACTCTGCTAACAGTGACAGAACAGAGCAACAATCAGCAGCTAAAAGCAGTGCCAATGCTCAACCTGTTGCTCTGATTTCTAAAAAGGTAAATAAACTGCAAGGTCAATCCACCTGTACTGAAGATGCACTTATCAAAGGAATCGGATAGAGGACTTTGGAATTCCTATTGGCTTTCAATGGGTTATGAACACCACTAGAAGTTCCAGTGTTCACACCACTGTGCACATATAGAGGCCAACGTCAAAAGGACCAACACTAGATAATAAGTCATTTCAGATCCATGGTTTGATTCTATTGTTATTAAAGTTGTCAAAAATACTCATCTGGTGAGATGTGGCTTAGGCTGCAGATCTCATTCTGCTACTTAAAGACAAACCAAATTTCTTATAGAATTACAGGACAAGTGGGTGTTGAAGACTATAAAGCTGCTAAGTTTCAGACACCTAACATCTAGTGGAACTGTACATATGCTTAGAGTCACTGAGCCTAAGGTTATTATAAAAGCTATTGAGCACCTTGGTAGAGCAGGTGTGGGATTAAATTGGCAAAAAGGAAGGATCAGGTTCATAACTGAACTAACACTGAAGTTGTCTAAATTCTGCTGAAGACTCAGAACGTTCTTGGGGAAAATTTGTTCTTCTGTTACTAAGTAGATAATTTGAGTGTATTGTATCTTAGTTAAGATGGCAATTTTGGTGCGAGAATACATAGCATTAGTTGAGGCCAAAAGCCATCTGATGCATTCAACAAAGCTAATATTTATGGATTCAGCATATGTATTCTTAAAATTACTATTTTAAATAGCTATCTTTCCAGTTTGTTTGAAAATTCTGAAGCACTTCAGACAACCCATGCAAAAAGTAAGATACAAGTCCAAAACGTATCTTGATCATCACACCATCTTCTAAACTTAATTGTGATGACCTCTGACACTGAGAAGACAACATCCTCTTGTGTCAAATTAACTCTTGAGCTCCCTTTTAAGACTGATCATGAAATTGCTACACATAAATGTAACAGCTATGTTTAGTCTGTAGGAATTGAATTTAGTTCACTTGTTCACTTCCATCCAACAACCAGTAACAACTTTTGCTGAAGCTTGCTTTCTTCATCAGTGCACAACTTCAAATGCTCTGGAGTTAGACTGTGAGCAGTGCAAGATTCCAATTCCCTCCAAAATCCAACTATTATTATCCTTCTTGATTTTTGACATAATTTCTCTTCATCTTTAGTGTTTGTTTGAATCTGGGAAAATGGTGTCACCCCAAGAAGAATTTATACATCCATCCTCCTTTTCTATTTTTGTCTCTTCTCCTTCCTCACCTGTATTGTTCCGCAAATGTTCCTAGGGTTACTAGGAATCCTTTCTCATGTAGAAGATGTTCAGATTTTATATCACAGTTTTTATATCCAGTGAATAACACACTAAATAGCTAACATACATTAAAGGGTACTTTTCAGATGTGCAACTTGACAGGCTATGTGTACAAAATGCTATTAACTTCAGCAGTATGGAAGAAAATTAGTATATTTATCAAATTATTTTAATTTACCAAGTCACTCAGAAAATTATAGGAGAGAAACCAATCTCTCTCCTGTCGAAGACACTGGAGTTCTATTCCTAACATCACTGGAAGGAAGCCTGTTCCTTCGCTGCTAAACCTTGATGGACTAAAATGGTATTTTTCAAAATTATATTTACGGATTGGTGCTGCTGAAAATGAAGAAGGCACTCCCTTCAGGGATTGGAGTTATCTTCTCCTTCATATTTAGTTCCGATATTCTACGGGGACGTGGGCCTGCTGGTACTTCTGGTTCATCCTCTTCCTCTTCTTCATCTTCACCTACTTTAAATTAAACACTTTTTTACTATAAAATAAAAAAACATTGAGTTTTCTTCATAGCAATATAAAAGCATGCCTTGTATTAAAATATGTCTTATAGGAAATATATATTTATAGCATGACTTTAAAAATCCATGAATCAATATATGAACATCAGTACAGTTGTCACAACCTTATATAAATGTTTATGTGCATATATGGGCGTGTGCATAAGTGCCCTGAGAAAACTAATAGGCTTTACAGGCCCTGACCAGCTTCGTCGTGAGGTTTCACTCACAACCCCTGCACACAGGCTCTGGAGCTGCACTTAACGTGAGCCCCTGACCGTCAGTCCATGCCGAGCTGGGATGTGGGGTGCTGAGCTCTGGGCACTGGTTGAGCACTAAGTGCTCAAAGCTAATGCAGATTTCTGTCATGGGCTTCCAGACAACTGAGTTTTATATAAGTCATGTTCACTGGACTGGAAGAAGCTGACACAAAAGTGATTGAACATCAGCCCTGAACACCCTTCTTTGCCAAACGTTGTAGAAAAGTTTAGAATTCACTCTCACATCCAGAGAGTGTTACCACAGCAGTCTTCAGGCTCACAGTATTAACTCTTATGTGCTGTTTGCACTGCCCAGGAAGCTGCAGGAAAACATAACACTTAGCAGCTTACGGGCCCATTTATCAGCTGATAACAGAGCACAACTTCACCAACTTCAAAGGAACTGTTTCAGTGTTCAGCAAGAACAAGTTTAGGATCTTTTAGCAAACAAACTTAAATGTGTGTCTTCTGGCTGTTATTCACATACCTGGTACATCACAGGGTGGATAGGGATCTTTATCCTCATCCTCTCCTTCTCCATATTCAGCAATTGTTACCTACAGCAATGAAAGGGATGCACAAGAAAATGATATTTAAATATAGCCTGGAGTATTAAGTTCAACAGAAAGCAAATCAAAAAAACCTCTGAAGTCGGGGAAATGATCCCTATGCTTAGTCTGAGTTTCCTGAAACAGGGTAACCCTGAGAACAGGAGAGCTGATAGTTTATTACATATTTTTAAAAGATGATTCTTCTATAGTGTCCATATTCTCCTGGATGTGTAGATCATAATAAGATCATAATCAACAGGCTTTGTTAAAAATGACCACGAATGTTTGAACATTCTACTAAGAGTTTATCATTCAGTAATCCTTTCCATTGGGTTTATCAGGCAAAATACCTACAGAGAAACTAAGATGACATCAATTTTTCCCACCATTAACATTTTCATGCTCCAAGAGCTTCCCTCTTCAGAATGCCCTGAAACCAAAACAACTTTCTGGATTAAGAGATTCTGTGAGGATGCAAAGCATCAGAAAGCATGCATCCTTTGCTGGAAAAAAAATTCAGGGATGACAGGTTCATAAAAGAAATCGTACAATGCACAGTAGTCTTGAAAAGTACTGTCTAGCAAAATTAGTAAATCCAAAATTAGAAAATACACAGGTTTTAGAATAAACACCTTACTATCCTTGGGCTTCTTCTGGTCACCTTCTGACTTCTCACTTTTTTTATTTTCCAGACTCTCTTTTCTACAAAACAATACAACAACAATTACAAAGCATGTCATGTAAAACCAGAAGATTTTAAGTGAACTATACCCATTCTAGGAAAGCTAAGAAAGCATACCTAAAACCATATAGTCAACAACTTGCATAGCTGCATGAGTCAGAGTGATAAAAACTATTGCACTGGAATGCAATGACCGATTTACAAGATTATCATTTTAATCATAATTCCAGAAGCTAAAGCCTTAAAAAATTCAACGTGTGATCATTACTCCTTTCTAGAAGGATAAACTGTGCCCTTGGACTCATACAAACAACTTGCATTGACTTCAATAGGCCTGCACGGATTTCAAAGGAAGGTTTTCTTCTTGTCTATATAAGGCTTAAGAGAACAGATTCCACAGAGAGCTGTGCACTGGCAACAACAGATACATTCTTGTTCTAATAGCGCAATAAATCCTATTATTGCAATGTTTAAATATCAGTTGGCTTATCATTACGTCCTTAATTCACCCGTTTTTTCCCAATCACTACCCATCTTTTCCCTAAAATCATACTAATTGGGTCTTGGTAAACGGTCTAGATAAACCCTTCCATTTTTTCCTGAGTCAAATAAATTCTGAAGATGATAAAGACGTTTATATAAAGAAAATCCTTATGAAAAAGTTCAGTGCATCCCTCCTTCCCTCTCCTGCTTATTCAACATGCCCACACTATTTTACCTCGCATTCTTCTTCCTTTCCTTTTCTTCAGCTTCTTCTTTCTGAGCTGTATTTAGACTTTCAGCATCTGCCAAGTTATCCACAGCAATGGCCAAGAAGACATTTAGCAGGATATCTATTTCAAATCATTTTAAGGACATTATGTCTTGCTATACTTGTTTGGTTTATTATCAGCATAAACACTGACAACATGAGAGAGATAAAATGCGTGTTCCCAACCTACAGCACAGAGTTTTGTGATGCTGGAGTGTAGTGCAAATAACACACATTTCATGGATTAGATTAATACTGGGTGAAAAGTCAGCAGAGATCCATTAGGATCACTGATGTTAAAACAGCAGAATACTTTTAAATAAATGAAACTCAACTTTATGCTAGTCTGAGACTGGTTCAAATATGAAACATTTTCTATTAAAAGTGAAAACTGTTCAGGAATTTTCAAAAATTCACTTTTATAGTGCAGTATCTTCTGTGTCTAAAACAATCTATATCAAATCCTGTACTTCAGTCCATATCAGTTAAGTACAACTACTGATACAAGTACCATATGGGACAGAAAATAGAATGTTTCTGCCCTTTTATCATCTCCTGACCTTTTAAGAACTCCTGAGAACAACACTAGTTTCTGTTGCTACATGGGGCCAAGGAAGTATTTCCAGCACACTGCGGGCAGGGAAGGGCAATGCTTCAGCAGAGTTAATCCTAACTGACCCAACATTTCTCCGTGCAGATTTCTCTCATCTGGTCCCTGCGCTATATGGTGGATCCCTGGCTCCGCTGTCAGTGTGTGTCAGAATTAACGGGGCTGTAACAAGCATCAAAATGATGAACAGGAAATTACTGCCATGGAGATCAGACTACATCCATGCATTTTTCAGAGGGATGTCAAACAGAGCCCAGCAGGCAGAACGAGGCTGTTTTCCCATTAAAGGAAGAAAGAAAAAATTCTCTGGTTTCTGCCGTTGTGGTGGCTGGCAATGGACTCAGAGATCACTGGCATCTCATTCATTGGGGAATGGGTGTATAAAGAAAAGTCTATTTAAAGGACTCAGTACACACAAAAAGCCTTTGTACGTCCACTGCAGTTTAATCCCTCCTAGAAAAATTTTGTGTATGTCCCCTGGCACAGCCCCATTTGGAGATGTTTCCAGTGAGTGCAAAGGATACAGTTGCCACAGATGAAGAGGATAATGAAATATATACAGACTATCATGCCTGACGATGATGGGCCACCATATGCCATTATGCCATCATACATAACAGCATTCCAGTCTTCACCTGTTAGAATCTAAGAAGCAGATACATTATCGGTAACTCAACATCAAAAAGAAAAATTGAGAAACACTTCTCCTCTGACCACAACACACAATAAGGCTAATGTTCTTTATACATAAAGCAATACCATAAGCATTTCATACATTGTTTTAAAATTTCCATTTAAATAAGCATCTCTGAAAGCTTGGGTTTAACTCTATTAGCTTTTATTTTATGCTACATGTGTACATCATTGAACACCAAGGGCAAAAATAATATAGAAGTTATAATTTATTGATTTTGGCATGCAAAGTGAGAGCCCTGATTTTCAGTTGTAATACATATGTGGCAATGCCTGCAATTGTTCATCACTCTTGAAAATCAAGTTCATGTACGTTTTAAGGTTTTCTTTGTTTTGAAACAGTGGCCACAAATCTTTTCTAGTGTATGCCATTTGCTAGTCCTGCAAATTGGTCTACACAGTTTCAGTTTTAATGGGGACTGGTTGGTTTTATGGCTACTGCCATAGCTTTTGAAATGGCAGCTATTTTAAACTGTATGCAGCTCAGTGTTGTGGAAGAATTGCATTATTATCTTCTTGGCTATTGTTTCACATAATTTCACCATAATCCAAAATAATTTTACAGAAATCTGTGGATTAGTTAAAAGGATAGTTTACAATGAGGCCACTACACTTTTTCTATACTGCAACAAAAATCCTGAGTATTACAATGCAGGCTATAGGGGCACTTCATATATTTCTCAGTAACTTCTTAAAAATTCTCAGTTCTATCCTGAGAAGATATGTAGTAGTGATGCTCTTTCCAAGTAATGAATTGGTTGTTCAAGAAAACCATATGCATGTCAATTTCAGACATTCATTTTTGGAGAGCTAAACTGATCAAGCTGGTTTTCATAGTTGTTGAGCATTCAGTGGGCTGGTTGTTCTTGAGTGTATTCCGAAACTGAGGGAAGCCTCATTCCTGTGGAAAGGAGGCAGACTAAAACAATCCAGCTCAACTGAGTTTGAAAGTACAGCCCTAACTTTTTAAAGGGGCAATGTCAGATCAAATGTGTACACTTTTCCTCTTAAGGGAATTTCTCATTAGGATTTCCTTATGTTAAAATTACATGGAAAGATTTTTTTTTTTGCTTGCCCTGGACAGCCACCAGATGGAACGTCTACCAGAGACAGGCATTGGGAAAAATAAAAAAAAAAGGACCATAAAACAGTGAAACGTAAACTGTAAGTCTTTTCACTACTAACAGACAAGTTGTTTTAAAGTTTCAATAAACCTGACAGCATCTCTTTAAAGAAATTCATACTTATTTTTACATTAGAGTAAGTAATATGACACATATGTAAATATGTACTCTTACAATGCTGCTCATTTTTTCCTGCTTGTGAATAGCTGAACTTTTATATAGCTAATGAAATGAAATTAAAACATTTTGATTAAAATAAAAATAACATTCCACATCTTTTTCTAGTCATGTTTTTGATGGACAAAGAAGATTTAATTTTGTGAAGTAATATGACAGCTATGTTACATAGATAGATCAAATAAGACATGAAACAAATGGTACAAATGATGCAGAGTCACCAGAGTACTGAATTTAATGAGCAGAATGCTACTTAAAGTAAACTGAATAAATAGTATCTGTGATTTTATTTTCAGGCAACATGATCACTTAAACAGCTTTGTTGATCAAAGGTAAAATGTTTCATACGGGATGAAAGAAAGTTACCTGGAATACAGTTAAAAGAGCTTGTGGAAAATTATCGAAGGTGCTCCGTTTTGTTTGAGTTTCATCAAAATTAAATTTGCCTCCAAACAGCTGCATTCCAAGCAACGAGAAGATTATGATGAAGAGGAAAAGCAGAAGCAACAGTGAAGCAATGGACTTCATTGAGTTTAACAAGGATGCTACCAAGTTGCTCAGGGATGCCCAGTGCCTATAAATTAAAATGCGTGTGTTAACGCACACCAAAAAACCCCAAACGAAACAGTAAAAGTGCAGTGCATGATGAAGTATTAGAAAAGAATTGCTGATCACTCTTCAGCTATCCCTAAAGTTAGCAGTATCAGTTAATCTTACCTTGTTACTTTAAAAATACGCAGGAGACGGACACAGCGAAACACTGAAATTCCAAGGGGTGACATAATTTCCAACTCCACCAAAATGGTTTCAACAATGCCACCACAAACAACGAAGCAATCAAAGCGGTTAAAAAGAGAAACAAAATAAGCCTGTAGGCCCAAGCTGTACATCTTTACTAACATTTCGCAGGTGAACAAAGCCAGAAGAACTTTATTTGCGATATCTGGAACAGAAGATCAAAAAAAAAAAAAAAAAAAGGACATGCCTGAATTGTCTCAGATTCCATTTTTATTTAAACATATTAACACTATACTTTTTATATTAGTTCGCAGCCTTTTGCTAAAGAAGCAAGTACTGTTTTTTACGTTGTAAACTATTTAATACTCAAGTATCAAAAGTTACACAAGGATGCAAAGTTTCCTGCCGCACACAAACTATTAATCTTTCCAATCCATTGTGCAGTTCATGACTGCTCAATTCACAGCTCAAGTCCACACTAACTTAAGCATCACAGCCCACAGCACGTTCTGCTGTGCCAGCTACCATTTCCTTCCTCATATTTCAAGCATGGCTTAAGAATAAAAGTGCAAGTATTTAAAATTTAGCATTGTCAGTTTTTTGCTGGTATGCCATTAAGCTGTGTTACCATTGTGGAAATAAAAGACATTTAGTCATTTTTTTGTATCTCCCTTTGGCTGGGCTGAATATCCTTCAGGACAAACAACAACAAAATGGCAAAGTACAAAAGTAGTGACTGATAGAACGCAACTATCAATAGTCAAAAACAGGACAAATCATTTTTATCGTACCTTGGATCTGGGTCAGCCAATCAGGTTGATTATAATGCTCTGATGAGATAGTTAATGTGTTCAGAAAAACCAAGACAATAACAAGCCAATAAAAGGTGACAGATTTCACTGCAGCTCTGCATTTTCTTCTATTAAATCGATTCCAGCGACGCCAGCGTCGACTGAAAATTCAAATAAAAACAAATTTATTATTATACAGAAAACACACATGAACTTAAGGAGGGTTTCTTCGGTGTAGAAAACATAGCACACAATGTGCGAGCAGGTGTATTTCTATAAATATGTGGACAATACTTCAGATGGTTGTGTAAATTATTACCAGCTGCAGATAGGAAGTGCTTATTTGTTATTCCTTTTTTAGATTTCATTATTGATTGTTAAATTTAAACCACAATTTCTGGAGACTCTAATTGCCTGTGACATAATTAGATCAAGCTGCATTTAACATTTCATTGAGTAACAAGATGTATCTATCTTCCCAGGCTCCATATACTTAATATCAGTAAAGAAAAGCCAATGAAGCAACTTAGAATTCAAAATTAAGAAATCTATTGGTTTTGTACTGGCACATCCAGGGTCTAAAATTAAGTCCTACTTTTGCTTATAGTACTTCCCTTCTGCAATCACACTTGAAAACAGAAGCTCATATTACAAAATATTCCTAGCAAGTGAAAACAGAGGCATAAATGTCAGCAAAACAAATTGGGGAGTTTGATTTCCAAGAGTGTTCACAGATACCACTGTATTCAGCAGTAACTGTCAGGAAGAACTTTCACACAGTAAAATTTAAAGTACAGTAACTAAAGAATAATTATATGAGATCATTATGATGTGTAAATAGTCACAAGGAAAAAAAAAAAATAGAAATACTGACCTGAATTTGGATTTTGAGATGGTTTGACTAGAAGGAAAGGAAAACACATTTTTTATAATACGGAAAAAATAATTTACACAGATTTGTTCTCTTCAGAATTTTGCAAAAAAAAATTCATTGGAATTACATACACATAAAACCAAACTTTTAACAAAATGCATCATTAATGCTGAAATTCTATTGTCTATTAATTATTTTCTGAAATAATATTCCTAAAGCTTTACAAATTTTCTAAGTGAAAGAATGGAAATCTCCTTCAGAACTAAATAAACTGCTCATGTAGAAGCTGCTTGGAAGTAATGAAAATGTGAGCAAATAAATATTGAACACCATGGGATATAGAAATACTCCCATACACTCAGCTATTGCCTAAAAAGTACGTTTTCTCCAGCTCATGCACAATTTAACAGAAAACATTCCTTTTTATATGTCACATGGGACTTTGTTCTTATTATTTTGGACAACAATAATATTTTATAAAAGCTTTCAGGAAAACATTACTCCACTGGAAGTTTAGTTGAATTGGTTTGTATCTTCTTGAGAATTCTAGGAGTGCTTGCATGCTGTAATAATTGAACTAATATTAAACTGCTGAAGGCAAAAAAACAACCCCAAGCATCATACAAAGCTTGACTATTTGAAAGGAGTTTTGTCTAAATAAACAACATGGAAAGATAGATTCTTTTACATTTTGAGACAATGAGGGTGGGTATTGAAAAACAGTCCGTGTACTCACCATAAGCTCCCACAGCATGCTGGGGTCTCTCCTTCTCCACTCACGTTCTCTGTGTTCACTGATTCAGTTTCGCTGGTGGGCATACTTGCTGTTAGGAGACAGAAATGGCTTTAGATTGACAACCAAGCAAGGCACTACACAGAAGGTGATCTCCCATTCTATCGCAAGAATGCCTCCGCTTTCTCCTGGACTAACAAGAGCTTGGAAGACCTGAGGACTAGCAGGTGAAGTCAGATACTTCATCAGTCCTCCTCTCGTAACAAAAGAAAGCACACAGAATTCCAAAGTGTATTGTAGGGGTTTTTTTTCTTCTCAAAGATTCAACATAACTGTTGAAAATGCACTATAACATAGAAGAGTTTTGCAACAAAGAGTATGCTGCCCCCAGGAAAGAAATAAACCTGAGATAGATTATGTGACCTTTCATTTTAAGAAGTGTTCTGTTAACATTTTGGAGGTGCTTACCAGTGTAAGTGCTGTTAATATGCTGGCTAATTCCAAGAAACGGCATTGCAGTTCTTCTGAAAATAGGAACTATCACACTCTGATCATACTGACCACTCTATGCTTTTCCTTCCATTATGAATTATCAAGGCAAGATGCTAGAAAGTAACTGTGCCTGCAAATACTATATGAACGGACAGGAGCACTGAGAATGGCAGAACGGGCATTAGAAAGGATGATGAGAATTACTACTAATAAAAAGGGGATTATTACATTTGTTACACAGTGAATTACTGTACATGTAGTGGATCATTACTGAATAGTCAGCAATTGTAGCTAATGTTTTTTTAGACAAAATTCATTTGCAGGTTGGTCATCACCATTTATCTTCAAATTAACTGAAATATAGAGAGAGGACAACATACGTCAAAAGGTGTTAGGAAATAATGAACAGCCAAAGTTCTCAGTACTTCCTAGAGGGGAGGACTACTTCCATGTCTGCAAAGCAATCATGAAAGGAAAACCACAGGATGTGTGCGATGTGTTTCTTACACTTGTGTTTCAAGTTTATCAACACTTCCCTTATCTAAAAGTAGTACCTAGAATCCAGTTCCTCAGAAAGTGTTACACAAATTCTATTTTTTAATATATGCCAAGTATTTTCTTCTAAAGTGTAAAGAAATATGATTTTAATTCAAGTCTACCTAGACTTGATGTGTTAACCCACAGTAAGAAATACCAGCCCTTTTTGAACATGGTTGCATGAAGAAAAACGAAGCACCAAAGAACAATAAAAATCTTTGTCCCTCTTGAAGCCAATGTCAGTTCTGCAAATTATTAAGTACAGCCAGAACATTACTCCCTATCTCAGACAGGCCTATTGCTCTAGCTCTGTTAGTGACTTGCAGGTGCTGTTACAAAAGCATAAGAGGAAAAAAAGAAGGATACACAGTTCAGTTTATGTTAGAAATTCAGCTACTATTATACTGTAGAAGACGACAGAAACACCAAGAAAGGCACCGTGTGGCAGTCTAGGTCCAGCAATGCTAGTGAGTCCTGAAATCTTTAGCCAGAAGAAAACTGCAACAGCACTGCATGACCACATCCAGTTTTGCTAATGCAAGCAGCCTGACATGTCTTGAAAAGACTCACTTTTATGACCTCAACGTTTTAAGGGTGGTGTTCATTGAGTAAAGTACAGCACAAAGAATGAATGTTCGAAAGACCATCTGGTCTCAGTAAGACCAGCATTGAGATCTTTAAATTGGTACTCCAGTTTTCGAAGGAAGATAACAAATTTTCTCTAGTCTTTATTTGCCTTTTGCCCTTCTTTTACTGCAATTCTTTTGGGAAGAATATCTAGATTTCTACATAGTATCAGCTCTCTTCAATTATGGTAACTGGTTTCAAATGAAAGAATGCTTGCATTAGCAATATACACAACCCATATAGCATGCAGCTTAATACTTTCCTGAGTATACAGAAAATAGGTAATTTTATTTCTGCAGATAAGAAAAGAAATCATTTTTCTCATGTTACAATGTTCACTATTTACTCTAAAAAGTTTTCAGATTTTGGAGCAGGGATTTCAAACCCCACTCCAGCACATAAATAATGCATAGTTATGAGCAAGTCAGTGTCCATCAGCATTGATATGCCAAAACCAGGACACCGAGCCAGCAGGAACTGGAAGAAATAAATTCCATAATCCTGCAATATGACAATTTAGTGTTAGTGCAGAATCCAAAAGCAGGCTAAATTAAACCCTGAATAACTGAATCTTGGTGTCAAGTATCATCATTATAAATGTTTTCCTCTGTAAATAATATATCTTAAAATCTGGTTCAAATTCAGTTATGCATTTTTGATCCACAGGTTGATCGCATTTCCACACTGATACACCTTGGACAGCCTTCTGGTTACCCATGATGAAGGAAAAGAGCTCCAGAAGCGGAGTGATCTGCACAGTTAGTCAAATACTCAGTAATAGTTTCTGGAGAGAATTTTACAACTATTAAAAAAGGTACTATACTGGCAAAATTTTAGATCAACCTTGCAAAATAGTCATCTTTTGTCTGCTAGTAATATCCAACCAATTCCATGTGCTCCATCAGTACATGGATTTTCTGAATCCTCTAGACCAAATCTTTGAGGCAGGAAAACAGAACAAAAAAATCCCCAGAGAGGCAACATTATCATTGCAAATTCATCTCAAATTTTCCTAAGTCTGTTGTATGCCCAGAAAACACATCAGAAAGGAGTGGCACTATCGATTCTGACTGTGAAGCTCCCCCAGGGTAAATTCAGTTTAAGGAGGGGGCTGCCTGGAAGATGTTCTACATGATACTCCAGTGAGGTATCTGTTTTCATAGTGCAGATTTAATGTTGATACGCTATCAACAATCATTCTTATAGGCTTCTCTTCTTGGAAACTCAATATAAGGTTGAATGGTTGCATAGCAGTGGAAGGAGAGCAAATTAATTAGTCTTCATTACAGAAGCATCACTGAACCAACCACTTCTAGCCTGAAGGATGACATTATGAATCTTGGCAATAGTAGTATACTCTACAAATGAGGTGCTTTTAATAGATATAGAGGCAGAGGTAATACAACAAAAAATATTTAGGGTGGGATTTCTAATCCAGTGGTAGTCCCATAAATACAGTAAGAAATAGACTTAGGCCACAAACTTGTACTTTAGCAAGGTCAGGTACTAGTCACGAGACAGCATTTGCGACCAGTAGACAACAGCAAGTTTCCAGCCTGTTCCATGCCGCTTCATGACTGACATCAGAACCTGAACCTGCTAGATTAAAGGCTATGTTGAAACAAATATCCAAAGTAAAATTGCAATGGCTGTTTTTCAGCTATTTTTATAGAAAAATTATTCCAGCTTGTTAAGCTGTGCAATGTTTTAGACAATATATGTAACAGTTACACAAACAGTTTCAAGAAGACTTCAGTATTTGTAGAAGATGAGTCTATCAAGTCCTAGCAATTGCTGACTTAATATTCTACATTTTGTAAAGTAATTTGTTGAGATTTGTCAGCCTCAGTCTGAGCCACAACAGTGATGCTTTGGACAGCAAGGAAGTCAGTTGCTCTGATAACTTTTTTCTAGGATTAGAACTAGATCTCCTAATTATTATGAATGTGATTATGTTAAATCGATATGTTTGCTCGTATTAAAAGAGTGTGCATATTTGAAACAACTACCATAGTCTAAAGTCCTTGTCCGTCTGCATTGTGGATGGGGAAGAAACTGAATGAGACACAAATTAAAGAAACAAAACCATCAATAACAAGAGGAGATACAGTAAAAGTTTGGTTTGGTTTGTCAAACTCTACATTTGAAGTATTATAAATAAACAGTAAATATCATCATACTGTTCTAAGTTTACATTATGATCCATTATTAAGCTTGTAAAATACTTCTATTAATTTCTTCACACCTGAATTAAAAACAAACAAACAAACAAAAAACCAACCAAACAAAAAAACACCACATCACACAACACACACAAACCCCCACTTTTATCTGTTTCACCTGACTTTTGAAAATGAAAATGTATGTTTCAACAAGAACACTCATGGACAAAGACCCTTCAGGGGAAATCTAAGTGCATTAAAGCCTATGCTTCTATGTTTTAGGAAGGTAAAGCACTGCAGCACCAGCCCATTTCAAATACGCACTTCAAACAGCACAACTGCGTGCACGAGCATCTACATGCTGAATAAGTACGTGCCTTTGTTACAGAAAACACGTACAATATGTGCTTTTACAAGCTATCACATCAAATGCAGTATTGGCACAAAAGAAAGTTCAACTGCAAATCAGAACATCTTTTACCATGTTTATTGGAAGAACGACCAAAGCAGCTAAGTCTGCTTTTCTTCTTTTCTTCCATTAAATCGGCCAATGTAACCCCTTCGCGTTACGTACATGTAATCCCAGCATTTACACAGCAGATGGCAGCAGTTGCAGCACAAAAAATAAAAATACGTCCACATACACAACACAAGCAATATTAGGCAAAACAAATTGAAATTACCAGCAGCATAACTAATCAGAGCAAAATCACTCACCTCTCAGTGATTTTTGCATTTTGAGCTAAACTCGCAATGCTTTCAAGTCAATGGAAGCTTTTTCATTGACTTCTGGGTAACTAGCTATTGGGTCATAATAAAGTCTTGCAACTTTTACTAAAGGCATATTTACAGTTCTAGTAGTTGAAAGGTATTCCACTATTCAACATCACTGAATATCTGCCCACTATCAGCAACAGAGATGCATAGATACAGCGGGTTCATACATAAATGACTTAATGACTACTTTGGTTAGAAATTTTAAAGTGCTGTGGTTGAAGTAACCTAAACTACGTTTTTAAAGGATTATATAAGAAGCTCTTAATCATTGATTTAACTGCCTCTGAAACCTGTATCTTTTCCTGCCATAGACAGAAGAGATCTGTATCCTAAACCGAGAGCTCCTCCACATCAATGAAGAGCATGATGGCGATCTTCCATCACCATAAATCAGCAGTAATCTTGATCATGCATAGGTTTAGGTATTCAAAGTAGGTACATGGTTGCCTAGAAGCCTGCAAATTAATTGCTCTGCCTGTCTTGGGAACCAGCCCTACCTTATGCTTCGAAGACAGTGCTAGAAACATAGTACCAATATATTTGGACTACATTTATTTCCTAAGCTTACTAGTCAAGATTATTAACCTGGTGACAACTATTTAACCTGACTCCCAAATGCATATCTCATTATCATAAGTACGCACCTAATCCAAAAGCTTCTCATGGAATAACTGGAGAGATAGTTTGTGCTCTCATCACACCTCCCCAGGCAATGTGATGTGCAGCACAGCGTGTTTAAATGCAAGGAGGTAGAGCAATTCAGCAACTCTTCCTCCTTTACACCCTGTTGCAGCTGATATTAAAAATTAAATATTTAAGCTCATGTGCACAAATCCAGAGGAGTGCTAGCAGATTGCTATTCACTGGAAATTTCTACTCAAAATACATATGTATGCTTGAAATAAAATTCTTGAGATTTGGTTTAAAGTTCTTTTAATTACTTGCCTATTTTCACTTTGCAAGTCTCCTCCAACTCTTAAACTGACCCTAAAATTATGTCTAAGCAAACAGTTCAGAGCCAAAAGCTCTATCAAACTCAACAACTATGCACTCAAGTATTTTTGATTTATGAAAGACCCATTTTACTACTTCTGAAAAGTACTATAGTTTAAAAGTGCAGGTCACAATAAATTAGCAACATTAGAAGAAAAAGAACAGTAAAAATGTATTATGTCAATAATATTCCAGGATGTTTTTGACAAACAACTTGTAGATGCATTTTCTTATATATACACTCAGGTGCATCTAAATGAATAAATACCATGACCTTCCAGAGTATCACAAGAATAATAAAGTGATACTTACCATTAGTCTATATATTGAAATTTGGACTTCAATATTCTATTAAGTATTAAATCATAAACTATATCCTGAATTAATATTCTCATTTATGTACAGCACTAAAAGTGCTCATGAAATTTTTACTACTATGTGAACATGCCTAGGAGGCTAAAATAATCTCTACTAAATTTTGACACAAAAATATTGCTGTTACTTGAAATTTCTGCCATAAAGTAATCAATTCTAACTTTTTACAATTGTTGCAATATTATGAAACTAACTTGCTTCTTTATGCTAGGACTCAGGTCAGAAGCACTTGAGGGCCACTACAGCATAAATTACCTTTCCCATAATACACTATATACTACTGTTGAATAAATACATTTTAAGTAAGTGATAATTATACTCCCTAGTGTCACACAAAAATCCCCCAAGATTTCATTTCACACTCAGTTAATTCATCTAGTAAAAAAGATTTTTATATACTTCTATTGAATACCAGAAAGACCCAGAACATCCTCTCCCTACTTCAAAACTCAAAAAAATCCTCACTATTATCACAAGGTTATTTCTTGACTGTAGTTTTGGCTGTATTTTGTATAAGCTTTTTATATTATTATTATTTCTATTGCATGCACCTAGAGGTAAACACATACTCTTCTTGACTGAGGATTTATGGTGATACTCGCATAGTTTGTATGCACTAACTTTTTACAGAGCACAAATAAGGCAAAGTTTTTAAGTCTTGGTAGTGACTGAGTGCAGACAATGATTTGCACATGGACAGCTGAGAGCAGAATTCTGTTGTACGGTTCTGAATTATCTTCCATGACTAAGGATCAATATATTATGGGACATGACCACTCTTCTAACAAACGCTTTTGCAAACTGCAAATCAGAAAGCAACATCAGACAGGCTGCACTCACTCCAGTGTAACACCCCTAAAGGCAGTCGAACTGTTTCACACAGTAGTAGAGAGTAAAGAACACATACTGTTCCGCTTGCCTTCTTCATCAACCTCTTCATCATTCTCAGGGTCAATGTCTTCTGCCTGTGTAATCCAGTCTAAATATCCCTTGAGATCTTCTTCAAGCTGCTGTTTTTCACGTAGTTTCTGGAAGTCCCCGCGGGCCTTGGCTTTTTCTCTTTCCTTGGAAAATTCTCTATCAAATTCAGATAAAGCAGAAAAAAATACTGATTGTCAACCTCCCAGGCATTTTCACCTAGGTCTTGACATTGCAGACTAACATACTGACATAGAAAACAAACTGAATAAACTACACTGAAGACTTGAGAGCTGCTTTGAAAACAAGACAATGATGCAAAGAAGTCATGGCAAATCCCTATCACATACAACAAAACCTTCAGAGCTTTTATGATTTAATTGAAAATTAAACAGTGTTCTTGACTCTTCCCATCTGGGAGGAGTCCAGTCCCCCCCATTTAGTTATGCGCTCTTTTATACAGATTTTAAAATAAATTTTATCTAATGGCTATGAAGACAAATTGACTTACAGCAACAAAGTAGTTTCAGAGAGCTGAGTATTAGTCTCAGTGAAAAGGAAATTCTAGCAGCCAGTTCCAGAATCCTTCTTCCAGCCACAGTTTATTGCTCGTGTGCAAACACACTTATTTCAGTGTTCACAGAATTCCACTAATAAGTTGCCTCTTAATTATACCATGCATAGACACCTGTGATGTTTGAGATCTGGATATTTTGCCCATTTGATCTCTGTAACAGAACCTAGAAATCCTGTTCTCACAGACAAGAAATACATCCTTTTGTATAAATTGAATCCTCTGTCTCATTGGTCCCATCTCAAGACAATGTATCTGACCGTCTGTCTAGATTAGTTCATGATACAAGACAATCCCTAAATTATCACGGAAAGATAATTAAAATAAGTCATGCTCTCTGTGAAGGAGGTTGGACAAAATGGCCTACTAAGGTCTCTTCCAACTTGAACTGCCCCATGAATCTGTGATTCCCTTAACGATACATAACTCAAGACAATTACTGAGGAAATTCTTGCACTATGACATTTCATAAGCTGGCATTATGACAACATTTGGTGTGATACACACCTGCAAACACCTAACTCCCTTCACTAGAAGGATCAAACATTTTCCAATTTCTCTGAGTATCAATATGTATGATTAGGGGTAGGCAAGCAGCTTTTGGAATGTATTGTAATTATATACTGATTCAGTATTTAAAATTAAGGTTGTTCTGACTAACCTGTTAATCTTACAATAGGGTTGAAATTAAACCTAAAAAATGGTTGTAGTTATTATATTTACTCCGAATTTGCAACGTCTTTATTTATTCTGAACTTTCACTTTAAAGTGACAAAATGACCTTGATGTGGCATGTGAATGTGTATATTGGTGGGGCGAGGGGCATTAATTGACTAAGCTGACAAAATTGCACTCAAAGGGCTGTTGTTGACTATACTAACATTCATAATGGTCTCTCCACTAAAATGTGATTTAAATTAGGCTCCACCCAAGTTGCAAACTGAAAAATCCTGAGGAGCTAGTCTGTTTTGACACCAGCATATATGAAACAAAAATCACGCCAATTGCTTGTAAAATTTCAGTTTAAGAATAAAAAATATTTCAGTAGTTTTCAGAACGCATAGGATGCAATGAATGTGGTTTTGTCCTAATTTCAAAAACTAGAAAAAGCCAAGCTTACTACTGTCTCATATTTTAAAGGACAATATGATTCAAAATTAAGGTTTCAGGCTACCAGGGTTAGAAAGAGTGTTTCGCAACCCTCCGCTTCTGAAGAATCTTACAAAGCACCTCTGCATAACTTGTATAACAACACCTTGTTATTTCTTCTTCAAAACAGTCTATTGCTACCTAGATGGAGGCCATTCAGGTTTTTATTTCACTGTAAATGCAAATAGATCAGACAACCCAGTCCTAGCCATTCTAATTTTGATCTAGTTAAATATGACTAAAAATTGTAGCATAAGACAATTTCCTATAAACTGAGTAAAGATTTGAATTGCAGCCTTAGTATAAATAACTCAGTCAATTGCACCTGCAGCAGAAAGGAGACATGACTTGCAAAATAGAGCATTATATGGAGACTCACCACCACAATTTAAATTGCTTTTAGTGATAACTAAGCTCCTACATAAAATGCAAGTTTTACTTCTAAAAAAAATTCCTTGTCTCCTTGCAGAAAGATGATCTCAGTTCTCAGTTTAGGCACAGCACCACCATCATCATCAATGGTCGCTGAGGCAGAAGCATAAAAAATGCAGGTTTTGAGTTCATGCTTCAATAGTCTGGGGCAATCGTTTTCATGCCAGCTTTTCATTTCTTTAACAGAGTGAAATAACTCCTGCTGGTATGCATCAGCTGGGAATGGTGTGGTGCAACAGGGTGGAGGTGGCAGCAGGGAGTACCTACTGGGACTCAATTACAGCTCTCTGGTTCTCACATCTTAACCTGAGGCAGTGTTATGTTAACCAAAAATCCTAAGAGGACAATTTGATTAAATGTGAGTACCTGGTATATTTTCCCTTCTCTCTGTACTTCAAGGAGATAATAACTAAGGAGACACCTATACTGGCCTCTTATCATTTGAGTGCTCTTCCATGCTAAAGGCTAGACACTTTTCGTATGGGGGCTTGTGCAGTAACATGCATGTTGCTCTATCTCCTGTGCATCACTAAGCATTGATGATAGGAAATAAATGGTTGCCTTCAATGTCTAAGCATAAACCAGGATACTAATTCATTGGTCCTTTTGTGCCACTGCAAATGCAGTAAGAGAGAAAATTCATCTACTCCAGAATGCAACTTAATGCATGCAGGATTTGGTAGGTGGAAAGCGTTATGCTGATGCTATACGTAGAACTGTCACCCAGACATCCTAGACTCATTTATTCAGAAAACAGCCACATAATAACAAAAATGTACTCACAGGAGTACAGTGTTGGCCACCAGATTCACAGAAGAGGTTTCACACAGTGGTAACCATACCAACCAAAAAAGTGGCAGAATCAAAACAGAGAACTCAAACTGCTCAAACTGTACAGGTAAGCATGGGCAACAGTTCACAGCGGGGTGCAATGTGTAACAGATGGAAAGAGACATAAAAAAGGTTAAGTAACATCACATCTTTAACTACTGGAGATTTATATGAATCCTTGTTAAACCTTATTTTAGAAATAATAAAAACTCATAGGCTGAACAGCATAGAATTATTTCTGCAGCAAAAAAGTTCTAGCAGGAGTTTTCCTTGAGCAAGGAGTACTGAGTTCTTGACAGAGAGATGCAAACTGGATTTATCTACCCATTATTATTTCCATACAGTTCGTTAACAACTCACAAAATGTAAATTCAATGGTTTCAGCACAACCTCTGTGTACAGAGGGCCTGTAGAACAATATTGTGCCAGCATGCACATGAATGCAAAGAGATCATCTGTGGGAACGACAAGACAGGGAGCAATTTGATAGAGTAACAAAGTTGAAATTTGATGTTTCTGTTATTATACCTGCACACCAAGATTTGCTCATTCTGTCCCGACTAGAGACATGCCTGGCTCAGAACACAGTGGATTTCTTGCAGGAAGAACTGGCAGTACTGAGGGCAGGACCATACCCCAGAGTATATTCGACTTCACCACCATGACATGCACTGTCAACACAGTTTTTGAAACTGATGTGGTTTGTTATCTGCCAGGAGCTCATTAGCAAGTATCTCACAGGACTAAGCCCTAAGAAGCCTTGGTATGATCAGTTCAAACAGGACTGAAACAAAATCAGTTCCCTTCAAGCACTTTTTCAAGAGCACTGAACTACTCCCATTGACTTAGTGGTCTCTGTCTAAAGCAGTTGGTTAGAGTTACTGCTCTATACAGCCAAAGTATTTGCTGATTATTTATTGTTAGTAGTATATCCGATCGATCAATCAAGGATAATATTTCCTCGTTATGTATCTGTGTTTGAGTTTTATTTTTACCAGCCACACCGCAATCAAAAGAACCCACTTTAGCTCAGAACCTGCTGAGATCTAGAGCTGAAGTCCCACTCCTCTTTTCGTATGTATTTTCTGTTTATCTGTGTGAGGGAGTTTAGTTTTTTATCCAGAACTACTATTTTACTTTTTTTTTTTTTTTAAACTAAGCGTTCTCTCTGCTGTTCAAAAGTAACACTGTCAAAATCAGTTCATTTCCCTTTTGCTGAAAGAATATTGATGGCAGTTCATTGCTGCTTTCTATTTGATGCATTATTATTCAAATGTCTTTTTCTATTATTTTTTTCCATATATATTGTAGACAACAGTTCTTAGGTGTATAAGCTTATCTGTGCCAACATATTTTATTTAACATTAATTGACAGATACTGCTGTGAGATTAGTATGGATGAGTAAGTACCCTTAGCTTTTAGAATCATTATGTACATACATTGCAAATAATACTGTGGGAAAGAAATGGAAAAATTAACATTCTCTTAGTAACCTGCAAGACTTGCATGCAGGAGGATGTATGTAAGGACCTGTCAAAGCTTATGCTTTGCTGTCCTTTAGCAAGGCAATAAATTCAATGTACAGAGATTTATTAAAGTATGTTTGAAGGGTCTAATGCCTCTAATGATACAGACTGGAGTAGATTATCATGCATCATTAAAAGCCATGCCTCTTGATAAATAAGTTATGAAGTTTTATAATTTATTTTTGCCTCTGTTCATAGTAAAACAGTTCAATGCATGCTAAATTACTAGCATATTTATTTTAACTTTCAACACACTTTAAAGGTACATTCAGGGTAGATGAGCGTCTCTCAATACCCTTAGTTTTTTAAGGTTTGGCTTTATTTGTTAACTTTTTAATAACCTTGACTTTACAATCTCTAACTTAACTTTTTCAGCTCACTCGTCTCTTGCACCAGTAGTCATTATATGCCCTGATCTGGAATATTCGGAGGAGGCCTGTCCTCAGCTCCCAGTTTCTGTTCCCAGTATTTCATGACTTCAGAGAACACAGGTCTGTTTTATGCCTGTTATCCACACTGTGTAACCAAAGCTACATGTAAAAGCAGATTCTTGAAGCAGTCCACCACCCTTCACAGAGCTACAATTGCTGAGCAGCTCAGTAGTAATTTCTGTGCTATTCCACCTAGAGTGAAGTTGCCCCAAAGATGGGGTCTAATCCTTGCATCATAAGCAGATGAATTTTTACAAGGCAAAAAAAGATGCACTGGTATGTCTCACAGACTGATCCCACTCCCTGCGGCTAGCTCCAAAGACATAGCCATCAAAATAGAGTGTGACCATGCCATGATCACCCTGCAGTTTTTGTAGGAGCTAAAACCATTATTTGGAGCCACATACAGCTTTAAATTTGCAATGCAAATAAGCAAAATGCTGACTAGTCCAAGATAATTGTCTCACTATCACTTTCTAGAGCTAAATCTAGAGGTCCTTTCTGGAGCACAGGTCTAGAGCTGACTCTAGGACAACTGGTACAAGCCATTGTTGGATCTAGAGTCATTCCTGGTGTCTTCTTTAAAGCTTGCTCTGTAATTCCTGAGATAGAACTAGACCCTGAGCTGGATCTGGAGTAATTTCTAAAACCTGACCTGAAGTCTCTTTTCTAGAATGCCTTTTTCTATAGAGTCCTGCAAACTGAAATAGCTTTTCAACTAATAATACACTCTGAGAATAATGTGAATACTACTAGTGTCTAATACAGAGTAATACAGAGTAAAACAGAGTATTTTGAAAAAGCTGAATTACCTCAAGCCAATAAATTCTCACCATTCTTGTTATTCAAGGCAATATTTAGAAAAATTTTTATAGTCTGCTTCCATGCAGAAATTTTAACATTTACCACATGCAGATTCCACACACATATTATTTCTATTAATTTATACATCTGTTATTAAAAATATGAACTCTATAATTAAGAACATCACCTTCAGTAGGCAGAGCTGACATGGATTACCAGGAAATACTCACCTTCAGAAACAGCTAGATATAAAACAAAAGATCTCCCAAATAATCATTCTCATCCATTCATACAGTATCTAAGTGCATCAAACATGCAGTGCACGAGAGGCATTACAGAAATACAAAGGGGCAGATGGTCACACAGTAACAAAGGAGTGCAGAGAGAATGAATGAATATTTTAAAACTGCAAACAGATCAAAACAGCAAGCAGATTTAAATATACACAGCATAACTTGATATTACAGGGTGTAACACTGTCATCCAGAAAAGATGTATTAGGCATTCAGATTCCATTTCCAAAATCTGTATGCAAAGCCATGCTTTTCAAGTAAGTTGGCATATTTTTTTCATTCTTGAAGTTTAATTGGTTTAGTAAAATTTATCTTTCATTGTCATTTATCTTAAACCAAGTTTCATGCTATGGTCTGAGGAGCATAAAAAGTAAAAGCTAAAAACTCTTAAATAAAAAACAAAGAATGCATGTATTGCATATCCAATGCCTGGCTTGGAATGAAAAATATTAACTTTCTACTAATAACACATCCATAGGTTTTTACCCCTACATCACTTTTACCTATAAAATGTAGACAGGTAGGTCTAAATAAAAAAAAAAAAAAAAAAAAGAAAAATATTTATTATTTATATACAAATGGGATTTAGTGATTCAAATAAATCAGTGTAACAGTATTTCACACTGGCCCTTGTCATAGTTCCAAACAAATACACCAGGACATTTTCTTCACCTATGCAGCAAACACTAGTTTGGTATGATAGGCATCTTTTAGAAAGACTCTCTTTTGCTTTCTCCTTCCGGTCTTAATTTCAATTGTTGGTGATACTTATATATCACAGCTCAGTTCGCTACTATTATTTTCTTCAGCATAGAAAACAAAAAACAGTATTGTTAGGAAGGCTCTTTCACGTATTTAGGGCAAACATGGATTCAAACAATTCATCAAGCACTCTGAGCACTCAAGTGACACTGCAGTTAAGTGACACTATGGCAGAAAGTTTAGGAATAAATTAATTTAAGGAGAGTTCACATCACACTTGACACTGCCATTTCTGTGCATGGAAAATCAAAGCCAGCAAGGCTTCTGAAGACCATTAGAGCTCTATGAATCAAGCAATACCTAGAAATCAGGAACTCAAAGACAAGGGACACCTCTTCCTCTGTATTGTAACAGCAGCTAAAGAACAGCTCCATACTCAAACAAATGTCATATGTATCATAATGTTGCAAACCTTATAAAGTATTTTAAATGTATTAGACCAGATGTAAACCTTAGCTGTGAAAGCCACTAAATTTCCAAGGCTTCAGTAGAAGAAATGAACAAGTTCACAAAATACCGTATCTGGCATTACTTTCCTCACAACTTATTTTTACAAATATAAAAATCTGAAACCAATAACAATTAGAGTAATGCAAGGAGAAAGGGGAATATTTAGTTAACTGTTACCACAGGACACCTTCATACAACAGGAAAAAAAAACTAATTGCTGCTTATGACCACCTCAAGGGCCACAGAAAGGAACTGTGAAAACCTAATCCTCTCCTGACTTCGGTGGGAAGTCCAGTCACAAACCAACATCAGGTAACAGTATCAAAAGAAGAAAAAATTACACCGCAACTTCCCTTATTTATTTATCTGTCCTTCTCTTTCTTGTTTTGTTTGTCCAGTGACTGTGGCTGTGACATGAAAGCTGGCCCCTAGTTTTGCAAATTTACACCTTCGTCCCTGAATAAAACAAATAAGACTGTATAAATCAGACTTTGCAAGATAGGTCTTGGAAGGAAGAGATTAAATCTAAAGATCAGCAATGGGTGTTTAGCACCACCTCTGCTTTTACACATATGCTTTGCAAAGTAAAATTATGCTTTCCCTAGTCTTCTGTGTGCAACGGTAATCTATCACAGATAAATGACTTCTGATTTTAAAAAACACATTGTAAAACCTCTGATCAGATAAAAACTCTCTCACAACTGGAAAATTTGATTGCCTGATTTCCAGGAATATAATAATGCATTACAACCTATGTATAGCATGGCAAAGCTGTGAATAGGGCTGCACACACATTCAGCAGCCTGATGACACCAGCAGCTACGGTGTCAAACTGCTTCCTGTGCAAGAGAAATTCTTCTGTTGGCTAACAAAGACTACACAGCTTGCCTAAGATTGGCAGAACAATATAATTTGTTGTATAATAAAAGCTAAAACTTACCACTGCAATAATTTTCCTCTAGTATTCAAACACCTGCAGGTTCTTTTATTTATTTATCAGAAAGTGTCTTTACCATAAACTGGAATTTCCCAAGCTCAGGTGTGTTAGAACCCAGGAAATGGCAAAGGCAGTGGAGTTGTGACCTCGGTAAGGCGGCTTTGTAAGAAGAAAACTGCAAACTGTGCAATAAACTACAGTTTTAAACCACATGATGAAGCTATAACTGACACCACTTCATTTCTTGACTGGAGCTTGGACTAAACAAAACAACCAAAAGCTGTGACAACCTCCCATTGACAAGTATATTAAATGGACACTTGATCACTGATAAACGTTGTCACAGCAGGGTACAGCTCCACACTATGGGAAGCACTAAAGCCTTTCTGGCAAGGCAACCAAGTCATACTCTTTCTGTAAGACAGATCTTGAAGCACCTATTAAAAAGATCTTGCAATGTGACTGGGAAACACAAATAACACTATAGTTACTTTATGGAAATTTGAACAAAAGCAAAAGTGGGGCTTTCAGAAAAGGACAATTGTCTATAACTACAGGGAGAATATTTGTGCAGGTGCAGCACCCATCTCTGTGTGCAAAATAATGTTTCTCCCTGCTGACATACTATAGAATAAGGGGATTAGTGCCTCATTTAATGAATACTTTCGCAAGCATGGTGAACGTGATGTCAGACAGATACAGGCACTAGAATCACACAGTTCAGTCAAAAGAGCAAACACTGGTAGGATGACAAAAGAATCTCAAGTGCATGCAAAAAAGCCATCGCTGAGAAGCTTGAGTAAATGCAGAGGCCATCTTACAAGTAGCAGTAGCATACACAATGTTAACTCAACTGCTTACCCACTAAGTACACCAAGAACCAGGTTAAGTACGAAAAATGAGCCAAGGATGATAAGACTAACAAAATAGATCCATGGCCATTCACATCCTATTGCATCATTTACCTGTAAAATGTAAGGAAATAAGTTATGATTCAGCCATTTACTAAACAGCAGAGTCCTTTGTGCAGCTGCCAGATCACGTAGGTTTATGGCTTATTCAGTTCTAAAAAATACAAAATCCATTAACGCATCTCAATTTCTTTACTTACCCAAAATAAGTTGTAGATGTGATGCCTTAGAAGACGAATTAAAATAACATTTAAATAAGTTCAGGAGATCAGGTTTTTTTATAATTTTGCCTTAAGTATGGACAAAGGTATGTCTAAACTCTGATTTTGGTATTTGTATGTTATTTGATAGCTACAGAAAACTGTTTCTGTTCGAATTAGAGGTTAATTAAAAGATGTCATCCCAGCTGAAGCCTCACCTGTACAAGATAACCTGTGTGTTCATGGAAACTGAATTCAGGACTCTGCCTTCATGATGAAAAAGGTGTATGCTTACCCGCTCAATACACCAAGAACAAGATTTAGTACGAAAAATGACCCAAAGATGACGAGACTGACAAAATACACCCACGGCAATTCAAATCCCATAGCATCATTCATCTGCAAGAAATAAGATGATCTTATAGAGTAGATCACTATAGGAATAGCAGTGAAGAGTCAGAGAAAAAGATAATTCAATTATTCCGGTGAGACAGCATTCTATGCACTCCTTCAGTATTCAAATAATAACAATACAAGAAAGAAGGCACCAGGCACATTCACTTTGCATTTTATAATACATACTCCAAAACAGAATACTGAGTGAACCCAGCATTCAAATAAAAAATATTATCAAACATAAATGCAATACTGCAACAGTTCTGTTCTTTAACACCTAGAAAGTGAACTTTCAGATCTCACTAATCAAAATGATGCTTACAAAGTAAATTGAAATATTATTATTTGTAGTGCATATCTATCCTAGCTACATGAATGATCCTCTGAGAAAAGAAACAGTAATGCGTATCTCAACAGTACAAGCAATATTTTTTGTTGTAACATGGAAGTTAAATACTTTTTCCCAAAATACTACAGTTGGATGCAGTCCGACATTTTAAATTAATTAAAAAAAAAAAAAGTGAGAATGAATTAGCATAAAACATGAACACAATTCTATGAAAACAAACAATGGAAATAAAATTTTAGAAACACAGTGGAAACGGGGAAATATTCAAGAAACATTTCTGAACAAAAATTATATGAAGATTGAGTTTAAGTGAAGCTTAAAAAGTTGTAATGTTTGGGTTTTGGTTTTGTTTTTTGTTTTTTTGTTTTTTTGTTTTTTTTAAGTAAGGTTGAGCCAACTGAACTTTAAATACGCCCTTTCTGGACTCACTCAAGCTTTTCTATAAAGACCTTTTCCAATGTCTGTTCTTAGCAAGCTCATTACAAATATCAGAAGATGGACTTAAGAAACATACCTATGGAAATCTAAAAAGGCCTATTCGGAATAACAGATATTTTAAAACACAGGGAAATTGTTTTTGTGTGTCTCACATAGGTGCAAAAAGACATTCTGGTAAGTTACAAAAATAATTGGAACTTCTCAGAAATGTCTCTTGTGGGAGAGGAATTATTCTGGCTTTTTGTTTACACTGACAAGTTTGCATTCTATTCTTTTCAAGATGCTTTTTAGTCATGAAAATTCATCAGATGAGAAAAATTGCATGAGCATTCAAGACTGCCCACGGTATTGTACAACAATCTTTGGGGAAACCTCTTCCTCGTTCTGCGAATGCTCTTGCATTCATTGTACCTGGAATTTGTGTTTGGGCTTTGCGCTCTATTGATAGTCAAGTCTGACTCCTGTCCTTAACATCTCTGTTGGAATAGACACATTAAACATGGAAACGAATATTTTTCAAACTGTATTTCTTATTTTTTTTCCTCTATCTTTTAAAAATGTATTACAATCTCAGTTTCTACTGGGTGACCCTATGGATGGTTAGATAAAAGCACATGCATTAAGTCTTTGCAGGTTAAGACCCATAGCAACTTTTCTTCAGTCATGATCTGTAATAATGTCACTTTTTACTAACTAAAGTAAACAAACTTGCTTTAAAATAATCTATGTATCACCTTTTAAAATGCCTTAGTAATTAAACTGAGGTATTGACAATTAACTTAAAATTACTTAGACTTGCTAGGAGAATAAAGAACACTGTAAAATACGTATTTGATTTGGATTTTTTCCTTTTAATGTCAATAAAACTGTATTTTGGAGAAATTAAAATGGAGAAGGACTATAGCCCTTCAGGAAGGCTGGGATCATTACGTCCAATTTTTAAAGATCCGAAGTTTCCATAGTCCAATTCTGCAACAGCATATTCATATGGAAAAATATAGTCTTTCATAATGCTGCTGTTACACTGACTTACTTAGTCTCCTGTGCAATACTTTTAGCAATACTTAGCATGTCAGGTGCCTATGCTAAGGAGATCAATTGTGTTTTGTTTGTGTTTTATCATCCATGCCCATTCCCTCAGATCAAGTACCCTACATTTGAAAAGTCTTAATAATTAAGAGGTTCAGGTAGTTAGTAAAATATGCTGTTGCCCAGACTGAATTTCTGCTTTGTGCCAGTGTATGTTGCCCCTTGCATCTTCTTTCAAGTGTAGACATATGGCATTAAGATATAGGAACAAATTTTACTCAATTAATTTAAATGCATATTCATGATTATTTTATTACTTTAGAATTGAGTTTGCTGCATAGAAATGAATCATATGATACAGGCTAAGTGTTTTTCTAACAATAGCTGATGAGAGCGAACATTTAATTAAATTTCAAATACATATAAATGCATTTTGCATCTAACTGAACTACACACAGTTGTTCGCAAGTCATCAGAGTTGAATATGAAGGCCTAAAGTCACCTGGTATTGACGGAAATGTTTTCGTGCTATAAATCTTGAAAAACCTGAAAGATTAATATTTGCAATTTTTCTTTGAGGAAAAAAGAACTCTGGGAATCACTGCAATCCAATTTGATACACTCTTTTTCTCACAAACATGTTTAAGAAGCCAGTCATTCTATTAATTCAGAAACCCAGGAGCAAAGCTGAAATTTCCATGCTCTGTCATAGAGGCCCTACAAGCACAGGCACCCGTGATCTGCATTTCCTTCATTCATTTTATAGTAACTTATGAAAAAAATGCCTTCTCATTTATGGGGTTTGACTGTAAGCCCAGTGTTTTAGGCTAATCTATCTGGAACCAATGTCCCATGATGTAAAAATTGGAAACTGCAGCTAACCAGTGCTAGAAGTGTTCTCACTGGGGCAGATGCTGAACTAATTCAAAAGCATTCCTAACTCAGGAATCCTTAGTCTAGTAGTACACCTTGGCACTAACCTAAGACTGAATTACTAAAAGGAACAGTCTTAAACTGCATTTATGAAAAAAGTTTACCATATAATTCCAGAGACAAATAAGCTCTAATCAAATAATGCATTGTCATTTCTATTCATGAAGTAATATTTCTCATTGCATTAATACCAGAGATGAAAGTACAAAATTAAGTCCTTTCCTTTCAGAAAACTTTGCTCCTCGTTTCATGCATGTCAAGTGGCATTTTCCATAACTTTGAATTAAAGAAAGATTAAAGGAGTCAATTTGCCTTCTGATTAAAAATAGAGGCAGATCTTGGTTTATATATGAGCACAAGAAAGTCTCTGTCTTCAGAAACAAGGAATTTTTAGTTGAAAGGATTAATGCTGACTTCTCATCCAAAGTGCAGAATAAGGTGTTACAAATAAAGTAATTCCAGATGCATTGGAAATTGTAACTAAGAAACAAACAATAAAAGCCCTTGAATTATGCTGAAGTACCACCAGGAGATGTAGGAGATCTCGCATTTCAAATGCCCAGCAAAAAGTCTTGCAAGACTGCCACCCTCTGGGGTTCAAGGAGGTCCTATACCAAAGGAGGTGTCATATGGACTTGTCCCATCTCTTTTTGAGTCCATTCAGCTTTTAGCATCCATTGCACCTATCACCAAGATACTCTCAAGTACCATCCTTCTCGCTTGTCTTTGAGCCTTTTTCCAGCTCTAGTCTTACTGTCTGGATTTCAGTTCTAACGAGTTTGTTCATCACATTGACCCGAGGACAGATGAGATGATAGATGATATGAAGGACACAGCATTTTTCATATAACTCAATTCTGTTTCATTGTAATGGTAGACGTGTATTACTCAGGTAAGTGTTTAAAAATGCTTATTCTCCACAGATGCCACTTTTGGCTACACTTTGGCATTTTCAGTCCTTTCATACAGATGTTAAATTAGATTTGTATGTTTAAACAGCTTTGAAAATAATTTTAAACCAAACTCTGAAGCTCTTCCTATCCCTTTCATGAACGACACAGTAACTAACAGTTGAAAAGTTCTTCTAACAGGACCCATTTGTTCATGCTACCAGATCTGGAGACAAGTTACCAGATACAAAATATAAGTTATTTTCATTATGTATTTGTGAGTATATATAGATATATCTGTAGTCTTGAAGAATTATCTTGAGCTGATAAGACAAACTTAGTAGTCTGAAACTGCCTCATCTGTTATTTGGAGTGAATTATAACATCTTGTTAGCTGTGCTGTAGTTGGAGTCAACTACCATTAGAATGCAGTGTAGATGATCAGAGACCAAGACTCTGAAGTGAAACAGAGAGAAAGTCAAATTTACAGCAAACATAGAGCAGCAGATGGCACACTCCAATCTAAAACATTAATTAGAAATCATTAAAATGTCTCACTTATCCCCATCTGTGGTAATTGTGAGTAAAATCCCCACATGCAAATGTATGCAGATCAAGGTCTTACTTTTCTGTACACCTGGTACTGTTTTACTGAAAATTGTTGCAAGGTCTTTGTATGTATCAACTAATCTAAGTCCTAACTGGGGATAATGATAAAGCAATGCAGTAATACCTATAATTCTGCATTTGTAGTATTACAGATGTAAAGGACTAATGCATGAGCTTATTTTGAATTACTTTCCACAATGTTTCAAACTTGTTTAATTTCTAAGTTTCTTAGTTTCCTCAGGTTAGTTTCCACTTAGTTTCTACTTTCCTCCTTTCATAATGTTCCAATAGACACATAATGGGTGGCTTTATTTATTGTTACCCATAGTCTACCTAATCATCTTAAAAAATATTAAGACTGACAAATTTAGTCTCTTAACAGCTATAAAAATCCTTCAGAAATCGGTTGTTTCTGAAATAGGACTAATCCTGCGTTCTTCAAAGCACATAATGCAGGTTCCCAAAACCCGAGATCATGGGCTATTTATTCTACTCACTTTAGAGCACACCAGACAGCTTTTCAAAGCCTTCTAGCTTCAAAGGTTGTGTCCTGGGATATTCTTGGCTGAACTGGAGTTAACTTAAAGCTGACTTAAAATAGGCTGTGCTTGAAGCATGGCAGCCTCCAGGTTGGCTTATAAAAGCATGTAATTTTGTATTCAATCTTATCTGGGTTCTGGAGTTAAAGCACAGATTTCCCTGACATTCTCCTGACTGGTCAGACTCAGCTTCGTTGTACTGCCGACGCAGAAACAAGCCGTGGGACACACTGGTGAGACATGAATTCAGAGACCAACTGCTTTGTTGAGTATTTCAGCTCAGCAACAACTGGAAAAATCAGAATTCCTTGGCTCAGCCATTAAGGTAGGCCTAAAGAGAAATGCGTCCCTTGGAGAAGTGAAAAATTGTTACAATACCTATAGAGCCTCATAATCATCTCTAAATACGGCCCACATCTTCTGTATGTAAACTGTGCTATAAAGTCACATATAGGACACATCTAAGTGAACCTCTCTCCAGTTAAACCTCAACTTGCAAGACACTGCTTCCATTTTGCTTTGATCTATCTGAATAAACTTTGATTTCTATCTTCTGTCATTTTAATCCATTGTTAACTAATGAAGTAGATAAATTAGGTACTCACATAAACCATTTTTGCTTCCAAAGCTGATATTGACTAGAAATAAGTTTAGACACAGGCCATCTTTTTCTTTTTCATTCAGATACTTTATTTTACATCTAACGCTATTTTAGCTAATTAGCATTGGTGGTATTTCATTAATCAGCTTACTGTCTTTAACTGGGGGTAAGAATCAAATGATTATTCCAGGGGAAGTCCAGATGTCAAACGTGACTGCTAAGAAATTATTTTCTCTTTTTTCAAGTGGCTATCTAATCCAGTTTCTATCCATTTTATTTAAACTTTATGGGGAGAAATAGTATGTTCTTTCGAGCATTTGCAGTGATCTATGACAAGAAATTAGTTCCATGCTTTGACTGCAGCACAGGTCAGCAGACAGCTAAGACTAAGATATTAGATACCTTGTCAAAATAAATCAAGTTCACTTCATGGGAAAGATATTTCCCTGTGAGGTAGCTTAAAATCTCCCTCAGGTGGGGGATTTGTGTTAAGATGATCATTTGAAAAAAAAAAAAAAATATCACTTTCAATGCTAATTCAAACTTTAACTACATATATTCTTTGGCTTGGTCGCTCAGTTTGTGTGTCTGAATCTCGATTCTCTCTTTCTGGGGTTTCTAACTTATCGGCAATTTAAGTCTTTTCTCTTTGCAATCTAAAATTAGTTGATTCAAAGCTTTTTAAGTCTGGACAACATAAAGTAATTAATTCAAATAATTACCTAAAAGGTGGGGAGGTTAAGCTAGATTTTAGCATTAAATTGGATTCAAGTAATTAACACACAAATTCAAAAAAATTCTGCCTGCAATCCTTGGCTCTTAAGTGTGATTTATGCAGTATGTTAATACTGCCTTCCAAAATTTCTATCACTCTTTCTCCAGCTGGACATCATGTGTTAAATTTCTGGCTATGCAGTCAAAGGCTGGGAGCACTGTGCATCCAGCACATCAGTGCCTCTGGGGATGAGCTGCCTTGTTTCACCGAAGAGTCTCCCTTAGATGACCTGTGAGTGGTGTTGAGTGATGTTAAGAGAACAGCATTAAGCTGTCCTTAGTACATAACAGGCAAAAGCAGAAATAAATATTTTCTAAGATTTTTCTAGAAAATTTCATCACAATTTTTAACATTGCTGAATATTCGCAACTTATTTACACAGGGAAAAAGGTTGTCAAGCATTCTTTGACTTCTCTCAGAATGTAAGCTGAAATTAATAGCTGGTACATATTGTTTGGATGCAATAACTTGTCTTCCATTGCTGCAGCTGTAATGAGACTAATATGACTTCAATCACCCAAAGTAATTGTTACTCATTACTTTATTAACTCATTCAGTTCAAAGTTCTAGAGTATTATTGCCCAGTTTACTGTTGGCCACATTTTTTGAAAGGTGTTTTTTTAGAGATTCCTGCTCAGCACTCTGATGAGAGTTCTGATAATACTTCAAACATATTCTGCAACTTTTTGTTTATGGACTAATAATATATTTTGTGCCTGAGCCAAGGGGTTTTCTTGTGAGATATATTTGCAAAATATTTGCTTGTGTCAGGAAAAACCTTTGGCTGCACATCAACTGGTTTCAAGTACATTGTATGCCCTTATAATAGTTCCGAGGAGACTGTCCTTTAAGATTCTTGAACTAGGAGCATTCTAAAAAGTGATTAGAGGATTGTCCGAGTTCCTGATCATCTGATTGACATTCTGAAAAATTAATGGACTGCTTTGATTTATTATTGTAATTATTTTATTTTCTACCCATAGGTTTATGTGGAAGTTATATTTTTTCAAATTCTCATCCAGTTAGAAAACAATCGTCTAGTCATTTTCTACCTTTTAGTTTATGCACAATAAAGAAAGTCACTGGAAAGCTAGCAAGGAAGCCACAGCTCTTGTACTTGGTTATGGGAATATATTTAAAGAAATGCTATCTATTTAAATAAATATATAAAAACATATATTTAAAGAAATACCGATACAGTTTTTTATATCTTAATATGTTACTTCCAGTAACATTAATGCAATGGCTGTGTAGATACCTCCATACCAGACATCTGCAAAAGTGCAAAGCCTAAGCAGACTGTGTTACAGAAGTGATTTATTTTCTTCAAATGTTCTAAGATGCTTCAAGGAGTGTTTTGGGGCACATAAAGCCTAATTTCTAAAGCAAGAAACAGATTTCTAAGTGCACACTTTGTGTTATAAAAGCAGAGGAATTATGAATTAAGTATTTCTTAGATGACAACATATGTTACTATCAAACAGTAGTTTGACGCAGTTTTAAGCAGTTGACATATTAGTAAAGAGTATATTAAAAGGAGTTGATACCCCTTTTCCTTAAGCCTTATGCAAGTTGTAGATATCTTTTAGATTGCTTAGACATTTCAAATAATTAAATGTGTTTTTTAAACTTGAATCTCTGGGACACTATCTTGTTAACATATCAGTAGGTGTTCTAATAGGCAAAACCATGTGAGACATCAATGTACCTTTATTCAGCAGTTTCAGCTTGAGTGCTTCAGTCTCAAAAATCTCCAGATCAATCTGAAAGCAATCTGAATAGTGCTGGCCAGGTGTCAAGGAACTGAGGAGCTGTTAGTATTCCAGCTAGTAATGCAATGTATGTGCATAAAATTGACTTGGTAAAATTCAGTAGCCACTAATACAGTTTTTCCATTATTGAGTCAGTTGTGCTGGCAAGCCAGCACATAGTTTGTTTCACAGAGGACCTGCCCATCTCTCATTCACGTTACAGTAGCATCAGTGCAGATAAGTGTGGTAACTCAAGCTGAGTTTACTATGGTGAAAACAAGAACTAAATGTGATAACTTTGGTACTCGCAGGAAAAAATTGGGAGGCTTATGGGCCAGTACCACTGCTCGTTATGTGTGTTCTTACGTATCAAGTGAAACAGCTGAAAACAAAAAGCAATTGACAAAATACATATTTGCCATTAATAGAATATAAATCTAGATGTTTGAAAAACATGGAAAAAATATAGAGCCAGATATGCAAATGCAGAATTTGTAATTCTTGAGTGCTTGCTAGCAAGCTTTCAGCTTTACAATGTGAGCCAGAGCATTAAAAACTTGGGCACACAAGCTGCCACTTTGCCAGTAACAAGGACTGTACTGGGATCCAAAACTAACAAGCATAAGCCTTCAGCTAAGGCTGTGACTGGGCATAAACACAGTCCTGATATAAACAGAGAAGATATACAGATGTGCAGCCACCAACGTTATACAGGTTGGGAATACAAATGCTGCACTGGCTGGTGAAAACAAGGACACTGCCCCTTATCCTCCATAGTGAAGTCTAGCAGCAAGGAGTCACAGTTTTTGTGGATTAAACATGTAATATATGCTATCCAGTGAGCTTCAAAGAGCTTAGGGAGACCAAAATAGACAGATGAAGACACACTAAAAATAATGGGACATGTGGGAATCACGTGCAAAGTGGTGAGCAGCAGGATGCCCAGGTGAGTCACCAGTATCTGAAGGGTGGCTGGTGGCAGCAGGATCAAGCCCTCAATCTATAACACATATGCACAAGAGAAAAATCATTATTGATGCTTTGAGGATTTCTAAGCTGAGTTTACTGTCGTTAACCAGGTGATAACAAGCTGTGCTAGTGAGTGTTATTTTAAGATGTCATTTTCGGCTGTCATTCTTGCTAACAAAATGCCACATAACATGATGCAAAACATTGCATGTATTTCACCCACTCTGATTACACCTGCTATCAAGTTAAGCCTATATAGCTCATTTTACTGTTCATACAGTGACCAAATGGAAATCAGAATTTTGTGCAGTTTCTAATATTTGTGAGTTTGTTTTTATGTGCTTATGTTTGTATAAAACCTGTTCAGTCAACAAATTTCTAAGCAAGAAGCATCCCACAAAACTCATGGTTCTCTAGCTAAAATGGTTTTCTTAGATTCTTTGGACATTTTTATTACTATCTGGTATACCTCTAATATTTTTTATAATCAATTAAAATATTTTCCAATTTTTAGCTAGCAAATATAGCTCAGCTTAATCCAGGGCTAAAATTAAAACATATAAATTGTAATTTCTCTTGTACTCCAGCAAGTAAATTCAGCTTGACAATGGGCAATTTGTTAGTCTACAGATAAAAAGAATCCAGATGTGTAATTTAATTATAGAAACATCAGTTAAGACAGATTCCAAAGTCACTTGAATATCTGACTTTGATTATATTTCACTAGACCAATAAATATTTGCTTCTCTGCCTAATAATCTCAGTATCATTTGTAATGAAATGAAAACTGACATCTGTGTACCTGAAAATATCTTCTACATCAGGATCTCATTATAGAGAAATAACTTGTGTGCAGTTTTGCATTTTTAATTTTCTTAAGCCTTGCATTGGGAAATTGTCTGATCATTACAATATTAAGCATCCTATTTTGACAGCTCACTGGATAGCATGTATTACATGTTTCATCCACACAGATTTCTCAAGATGCATCGGATCATTTAGCTCCTTAATTCTTAGGGGAAAAAATGTTTAATTTGAACCACTCAACTAAAATTGTTTCTACATCTTTTTTAACAATTATATTCTAAACACAGTAACTCCCAAAGTTTTTACATTCATTTTCTTTTAAAAAGTTGGTGACAGTCAGAGGAATTACCAGGTACTGAAATGTGGGCATACTTTTCTCTTGAAAGTGTGTATTTTTTTCTAGAGAATCATTGCAAAGTTTTCCTTTTATTTTGGGAAGGATAAAAATAATTGTCACCATCGTGAATACAAATATAAAGCACATACTAATTCTACATTCGCACAGTCCCTCAGAAAATTAGGAAGAGTTGGAGAGCAAAACACAAAGAGAGTAGATAAGCCTACACTATGAGAAACAGTACATCAGCCTGTATGTAGCTATGCATTATTGTTAGACTCTTTAGTATCAAAGGCTTGTGTGGTTATAGTGAATTTTGTATCTCTGCTAACAGACACTAGAAACAGAGACGCATATGTTGCCCCTTTTTTTCATCTTTCAATCCTAAAAGAATGTCAGTTTACCATCTTAATTATCTTTAACAGTGACATTATAAGTATCAAAAACATCTCCATAATCTAGTATCATAAATTTTATCTGGTGTTACATTTTCTAGCAACAGTATGTTTCATCTTGATTTGCAACAAATGACTACATAAAATTAACTGCTCATTCCCTGGCTGACACTGCATCCTTCATCGCATACAATACTCCACAACTTGGCCATACAACCTTAAAGAAATTCAAAATGTTACCTCCTGTGAGCAACATAACTTGGAGTACAGTTCCAGTAAAATACATCTTGAGATAGCTCACCTATTTTTAACAGCTTGCTAATAATCATCCTTACTAGCAATCAGCTTTCTTCTTTCATAAATATTTTGCAATATTTGAACTGCTACAATTATATTTGTTATAAGGTCCTAACTGCTGCAAAGACTTACTGCTGAGTACCAAGTGGTACAGAATATTCTCATTGATTTTCAGCACCTGTTAGGTGGATTCTGTCAAAGACTTCTTGAATGACCTTGTACAAATTACTTGCATCAGATATTTAGGTGCCTAAAGAGTCACCAAAGAACGATGTCCTCAGACTGGAATGGGGTTATGCAGAGAAATGTCTACCTGTATATTCACGTGATCCTATTTCTTTTAAAATAAATTATAAAAAAAAAAAAAATCTGTGTGTTGTTTTTCCTCCTTTCTCATTTGTAAAATCAATACTAAATGTATGTTCAGTTGCCCAGTGTGCATCCAGCTCTCTGTTTATGTTGTAAGATTGTTAAGATTGTGGAGGTTCCATATCTGACACTAGAGCAGTGTTTAAAGGTGGGGACTTGCACAGGCTTCTGAATACCTTCTGCTGCTTCTATAGAGACAATCTCAGGCTCACAGCTCTTGTGATTTCTTCTTTCTGAATTGTTAACAAATCGTTTGCAGTCCTCATGGCAGCAATGACAGTTGAGAGCTTGCTTTTTCTAGTTACGTTAATATTGTGAAATATTTTGCAGAAATACTGCAGAAAGAGAACTTTTAAGCTTAGTAAGAAAAGACATATTTAAAAACTGTAGGTTTGCATGAAAAAATGCTAGTGCAAAAGACATAAATGTAATATCACATTTATCCAAACGGAATAGGCAAAAAAACCCACTCAAATAAGCAATGAATAAACTTGTTTCTAGAATGTCTTTTTAGCCTGAGGAGTCCAGTAAGATGCTGTGACTGGAAAAAAGTATGCAGCTGAGATCATCTCCTGCAAAACTCACCATGATTTCCTCCTGACAGTATTGTAAAACACAACTTATTCCACATTTGAACATTGAAGCTAGTTTAAAAGTAAACAAAGCTCAGTGACTTGTTAACTTACCCAATATAACACATCAGTCCATCCTTCCATGGTTATACACTGGAACACGGTCAACATCGCAAATGCAAAATTATCAAAGTTGGTTATGCCTCCATTTGGTCCAACCCATCCGCCCTTACATTCCGTGCCGTTCATGACACACTGACGTCCATTCCCTGAGAATGCACAAGGTGCTGGATCTTCTTCAACTAGTATATCTGAAAATGAACCCCAAAAAATCAGAACTTTCTCAAATTTTTGTGAGTTAACTCTTTGCATGAATAAATATCGACTCTATTGGAAGGTAAATCCAGAAATCAACCTGAGAAATGTCAAGAAAGGCAACCCATGGGGGTTTCAGAGCTCTTAGTGTCTCTCACATCTGGGCTTACAGCCTTAAAATAGACTAAACAAAGCTGAATGTAGAAAAGAGCTTGAGTAATTAAGCAGTGGAAAGAAGCACGCGTCAATACAACATATACTTCCAGAATCTCCCCATGTTATTTTTTTTCTCTTCATTGACATTCCTTCATTTCAATTTACTTCATACTACCATAGAGATGAATAAGGAAAGAGGTCTGGACTAGTTCCTACATACAGCCCACTTCACTACCTAGCTGACAGAAACATACCCTTAGCCATCACATACATACTTCATGATGTTTCATTCCATCAAAACTCTCACAACAAACACTTTCATTTCATCATTTCACTTGGACAGAGGAACACTGTTTTTCTTTCATTACTCATTTGAGAATTTCACTTTTTACCACGCTGCCGCAATCTTGAAGGACAGACCCTGCCAGATTGTGAACTCTTCCCTGAACCAGGACTAGCTGGCTCTTCAGTAAGCAGAGATGAGAAAACACTGTTTTCACCACTGACATTTCAGTTACACATTTCAGAAATGAAAACTTACTCAGAGCATGTTCTAGTCTCAAACTAGTCTGCTTCATTGTTTTCTAAATTTAATGCACTCTTCCTACAATTATGAACCACAAAGGGAACCAGGGTTACAACAGTTTTAGTGCTTTGGCTCCTGTTCCATTTCAAACTGAAATCCCACAGACTTAAAAGAAAACAGAATTAATCCCTTATTTTAGTCAAGTTTCATGACTTACCTGAATCAATAAGAAAACAAGATTTGTGCATTTTTCCAATAAAAAGTTCCAATCCTATAATAGCATAGATTATGATTACAAACAATACCAAAAGGGCAATATGGAGGAGGGGGACCATGGCTTTTATAATGGAGTTCAGGACAACTTGTAAACCTAAAAGAGAAAAAGATAATACAAAATATGAACCAGACTCCTATGTCTTGCCTTACCAAATTTTCTATAATTACACATTATTAGAAATTAATGATACAGCCATGCAGAGTGAATCAGTTTAAAAAAAAAAAAAAAAAAAAAAATCAACTTCCCAGAACCACAAAAATGTTCCTGTAACAAAATATTTCGGAAGAATCTGAAACTTTGTTTCAAAGTCTAATTTTTTCTCTGTTAATAAATGTTATGTCACAGAATTCGATGTTTGAAATGTGTCAGAAGAATTTATGGGTTTTTAGAAAGAAAGGACATGTAGTCAGTGTGTGGTTGTAGGTTATTTTATATGACCTTTAAAAAGTTCCGAGCTACAGCCACAACACTCTGGCAAATCCTTAGAAAATGTACACTCAGCCAACTGCAGAACTGTATTTTTGGTCTGGAGAAATAAACAGCCACCTGTGAAAATACATTTTTACTACGAACAAACTTACTTTTTCTTCACTTTCTGAACTACTTCATTTTTCTTTTCTCCTCAATTAAATATTTAGCCAAATTTTGGCCTTACCGAAACTAGTAAATACCGAACTAAAGAAGCTGCCACATTTTTTTACCTAGTTTTTACTTTAATAGACTTCTTTTCTGACATTTCATAAGACTGCTTCTTTCTTCACTTTAGTTCTTTTGCTAAATATATACAATCATGATCATTTCCATGTAACAGACTACGATATAATAAACATAGCATTAGGATTCTTTAGAATGTCTTGTAAAGACCTGAATTGCAAGCCATGAACCCCTTATATCAGCCCAAATACCTTCAGTAATTAATAATGTATTAAAAGAGAGCAGGAAAGATTATCAGAAAATTCAATTGCTTTCTATAAATAATATTGTTCTACTTTTTAAGTTTCCTAATTTATCTGTTAGCTCTACTGAGATAAACAGAAGGCATTCATGTGCACTGGAGGGGGCAGGAAATATGCAATGTGTAATGTGCTTTGGCATACACTTACCAACATAGAAACTATTTTAGGACCACCTACACTTCCAGATCTACAGGGATTTGGAGTAAAAATAATTAAAAAAAAAAAAAACAAACTGAATTTTATTTTCTAGTGTATTTGCATTTTAACATGTAATTTACTTTTATATAAAACTTATAAAAAGGAAGCATATTCCCCTATCTGCTTATTGAAGGGTGTAAGAAGATCATACACTGAATGAATTCACAATCCTTCGTTCAACTTGAAATAGGGTATCATTCATCTTGAAACTCACTTTATATACATAACCAGATAACAAAAAAATCAACTTCATATTATCTCATTTCTGTTAGTGTCTGGAAAAAGAAAGTTAAATAATCAGATCAGTTATATTCATTCCAGTGAAATTAAACAGAAAAGAGCTTACTGGGCACTCCTGATACAAGCCGGAGAGGTCGCAATACACGAAAGGCTCTTAGGGCTTTGACATCAAAGCCACCAGGTTTGCCACCTGAGTGGCTGCCACCTTCTGTTTCTTTGGTTAATTGTTCCAATATTACACTAAATAATCTAGAAAATAATAAGAAGAATAAGGTTATCATATCCATTTACTATGCAATCAAAGGTAGTAGGAAATCACTTGAACTGCAGACAATTCTGAAAAGCTGTTCAGCTGTCAAAATGAGAGGTATATTCACACATTAAATCATGACAGGCAGAGTTGTGAAGTGCAAGAGTTTCTAATCCCTGCAGAGAGCAATGATCACAGAGTATCTAATAAATTAGCATTCTGTTTGTATACACAACCTGCTATTTTTAAATAAATGTAGCTACTTTGCCACTTCTTTGTTCAAACATTTTAGCTCTAAGTTTCAGAGAATTAGTCTTCTCTTTAGAACATGAAACAGATAATCACTAGAAACCATCTGTTTTAATTTTGGTGGAATACATGGACTCCAAGTGAAGCTGCAGTCACTTGAAGTCACATTCTAAATACAGTCAGTAAAAATAGAATATATTAAAAATAGAGTCCAACATTTAATAACACCAAAAATTTGTTTCTTACACATAATAACTTTGAGGGTAAAAATATCCCCAGATGACTGATTTATTATATTGTATTTCTTCACTGCAGAAATGAGCTAGTCATTCATTAGAACAGTTTGGAAGACAAGAGTTATATTTTTCTGTCCAACTTCTAGCAGCAATTCAAAGCAAAGTAAGTGGTTGAAGCGCAAAGTAATAGATTGTTTGGACTTGCATTTCAGATGCACCTTTTCTAGACTGTGGCTAAATGATGCACACCCTATTATCTTTTGCACAGTCTGTAGTTTAGTAGTTGCAAAACTGAACTTCTCCTGAAAGGACTACCAAGTCAACAGAGCTTTGTAATCCTGAAAAATGCATCACACTTTTAAAGGACTCCTGAAACGTGCTGGTTTTTGGCTTTGTCAAGAAATGTTTTCACAACTTTAGTTCACAACTCTGTCATGCTGGATTGTTGCTGAAAATCACATAATTTTTAATAGGTTGTCCAAAGTAGAATATTGAAGACACTCTCTTCCCCCAGTAAGTGACTGACCTGTATCAGTCAAGACCCGTATCTTTTCTGCTTCATTTCCCTCCAGAGTGAAACCCAGCCATGAAGACCACAGATCTTAGAGTGAATGCCAGCAACCCACATACTGCTACATTTAATATTTTAGGTCCTGATTCAGTCCTGTAATTTAATAGAAGCATAATTCTAAGAAAATGAGCCATCTCAATGAATTCAGAGTGATTATTCATGCTCTAAAGGCAGACATGACTAAACAGACTTCTGAATCAAGTCCCAAATTAAGAGAATCTGTTTTCAGCCTGTCAGTCCATACATCATTCAGCAAATTAAAGGGCTACAGGCACAGGAGGGTGTTCTGAAAGCTTTCTCTACCAGGACCTTATTCTTTCACAGAAATCAATGGAAATTACATGGCATAGTACGCAGACAAGTAGTAGATTGTTCTGAAAGTAATTCATACTCTGACTGGGTTCAGAGAGAAATGATAAAGACAGAAGAAAAACTCACTTCCACAGCTATGTCTACAGCTCTGTCATTTTATGTCTATCCTATAAAGCCATTAAGGTATAAAGCCATCGATCTCCTTTATTACTTTGAAAATTGACATTTATTTTCCTGTAGAGTTTACCAAAGTTTAAATGCCAAATTTGATGTTGTGGAAGAATGTCTCTATACATGTTTCCCTTCTGCTAACAGAGATTTCTTTTGGTACAACTAAGATTTATGCATTTGGACTGCTACAGTTTCTGCTGAGAAAGCACATGAACCAAATTCCATCTAATAGATTGAATACAGGGCATCATGGCAGCTCTTTCAAAGCTATTAAAATATCTAATGAAATTTCGCAATGAAACTAGTCAAACAGAATCAGATCCAGAAGTGATTCCATATCCACCTTGGGTTATATACCAAAATCAATTTTTCACTGGGCTTTTACGTATTAATTAAGTAAATGGACTCATGCTTTTTTTACTTGCTTATGTGGGTTGTATTGTTCTTAAAAGAACAAAAATTTTGCTTGCAGTTTTGTCAGTGCCTGATGTGTTATGAAAGGTCCATTTTGTCTTCCAGGTAGACCGATGATAACCTACACAATAATTTATAGTTGAAAGCTTTTGGTTTTGAAGTAAGACTTAAATCTTAGTTTGATATTTTAGGTATTTGATAAGACATAGTCCTTTTTTCTTTGTATTTCTCCTTGGATTCAGTGTGAGCATTTGACCTAACTAGGTTTAGCCTCCAATAATGAGTGCTTTATGAGTTAATGGAAAATTTTTTAGTTATCATGTATTTAGGACACAGCCAAAGATAGAGGTCATGTTAATTAGACTGCTCCAGGGTTACTGTAACTCCGTGGTCACTTTCACAAGAGGGAAGAGGTCTATTCAAGTGATTGCCTGGCAAGAGAATAGAGGTCTTATGTGTGATATTCTCCAAACCTGCCCATCAAGCTTCCCCTTCAGGCACAGAGGCCAATCTGTTGAGAATGACCTGACCTGATGAAGGATCTATTTATATACAAATTTTAGCCCTGGACCAAAAGTGCCTGAATGCCAAGCACCTGGCCCAAATACAACTTTCTCAGTAACATTACAATCTCGGAATCAGAGAGTTATACATTGGGTATTCATATCATAATACTTGCCCAAATTTTATAATGCTTTACCATAAATTCTTTTACTTTGCATCTTTTTCTTTTCCCTGAATGTAATGACATGAGTTAAGAGCAGCACATGCTCTGATTTCTGGGACTTTTCAATTACAGGCAACCCTTGATATAGCTTGAACCTAACAACAATACTGGAATTGCAGACTGCATGCCAAGATCTTCTTTGCAAGCCAGGCACAACACACTAAGTTATATGCGAATAATGTCCTCTATGTACCATTATCAATAAATGTTTTCAGTAAACACAATTTACAGTACTGGAAATTTCTTTTTTTTCCCCCCAATACAATCTCCTCCATGTTTAGGGAATTTTCACTGGGGTCCACATCAGCCTCACGGTTGCCTTCAAAAGGCCAAATGCAATTTCAGGACTGTATGAACATAACTACTCCTACATGACTCCACTGACACAAAGTTGCTGACACAAAAAACATGCATTATTTATCATAATCAGGTGCATAATGTAAGTGTGAGATGTTCCATTCCCTGCTCTTCTGGAACCTGCATAATACCCAAGCAGTGCTGCTCTGAGGAGCATAACAAACTCTCTGGGATTTCCTGGTACAGCAAAGTGCACAGAGTTAAAAAATAATAACAATAATAATAATAATAAATAAGGCATTTTTAGCATAGATTCTCCCCCAGGCGAGCCAAAATTATGTAGACCTGGGGCCTGATGTGCAGCACCCCAAAGGAAAGTACTTAAGTGTTCAGTTTTCCTCAGATTTGGGGAAGGTCGAGGAACCATTCAGTTAGCTGTCTCCCCTGACCATTCTCCTCCACTTCAAAACACGTGGGCTCTCCCACAGGTTTTTGTAGGACAGATGAACTCCACATAACCACAGTATAGGGATAAATTAATAAGTGATGTAACAATATATGAAATTAAACAGACCAACCTTTACCATATGAAAGCCACCAGGAGTTCACCTTTGAAAAAATCAGATGGAAAAGATTCTGCAAAATAATGACCAATGAAAATTTTTGGCAGAACTCAAAATTCCCTGGGAACTTTTACTATAAAGCTGATTGTGCAACACAGTCTGCAGCCACAGATAGCGCTGAAAACTTTCAGGACTTTGTTTTGAATTTTTCACTCATATCAGTTCATTCTTTTATTCTAAAGAAAGAGAAATCAAGTGTAGGCTGTTACAGCCAAACAGACCTATATCTACCTCACCATAAAGATTTTAAATCTTTGTATAATGAAGGATAATTACTTACCCTACTACTACTATTACAAAATCCAATAAATTCCATCCATTTCTAACATATGCATTGGGGTGTAATAATAATCCATATGCTATAATCTTCAAAAATGTTTCAACTGTAAAAATTATCAGGAAGGCATATTCTACTTTTTCCTGTAAAAGACAAAAAAAAAAAGTACAATGAATGACAACATAATTTAACAGTTCTTTTACTAGTTAGAATTTGCAGAGAGTGGGTAAGTTGTATTGATCAGGACTAAAGCTACACAATACTTCATGGCAGCTTATTTTACAGATTCTAATTGCATAGCACTTAATGATAGCTGTACTGACAAGGTTATAATTATGTAATTGCATTATATTTTCCTGTTTTCACATTCTGCAAGAGGAAAAGGCTCTGTTTCTGCACACATGGAAGCATACTGTACTTTTGCCAAGCAAATAGTCCAATCCAGGTCACCAGCATTCTTTGCATTCATTAAAAAACAGAAAATGCTGTAGAACACGGCTCTGGAAATATCCTTAAACAGTATGCATTGGTATACTTACTTTCACTATTCATTACATCAGCCTTTATTTAATTAGTACCCACAGACTTCTACCTAATAAGGGAGTTTGAGACAGTGCTATCGCATACTAAGATTCAGGAAATTATAAGCTACTTAAGAGGGTCTTCACTGAATTTTACAGCATCCTGCAACTTTTTCATCTTGACATAGAAGTTTACATTGACTTATTCTTCCTTCCACATCACCAGAACTTCTTTAAATCATCCTAATATGCTTGAAGAAATTTTAAGTTAGTATCTCACCACCTCATATCATTGAAACTTCAACTTCATATGTGTCTCAATGCTTTTTTCAACATCGAGTTTCCTCATTTTACAAAAATTCTTATTTTAAAGTTATACACCTAATCTCTTTTCCTAGCTAATTGAACAATATATTTTTTGTTGCTTCTTTCTATATCAATAGCGTATGCGATCTGGATAAATTGTAAAAGTCACTGCTATCAAAACAGATCAATTAACACATTTGTTCTTTTTACCTTCATCACTTCATATAATACTCTGTTTAGTTATCTGTTACTATGCAAATATTAGAGCCAAGAATAAAAACCACAAAGAGAATGATTCATTTTTTTAAACTTGTTCAGGAACACATGATGCTGCTCACTTATCTCACACAGTGTTAATTATATGGACCATAACTGCTCAGTAAGGATTACAATCTTCTACTATCATAACTCAAGTACAGCACAAACATTACACACAAAACTCTCTATTTGCTATTTGTTACACAGCTTGTCACTTTCACATACAACCAAATGAAAAACAAGCCTCAACCATTTGCAATTTAAACAAAGATCTTTTATATTCTCATATGCGATGTCTCTAATTTGGGAGGCTGGGTATCTTTTCCCCACGAAAACGCCATTTGGGGTTGGTTATGTATAGGATGCAATATATCTATTTATAAATCTGACACTGCAACTTCATAAATGTAGAAGCTTATCAATAAACTACATACTCCTCTCCAGGTCTTCATCTCCAGCAACCAGCACCTTGGGATCACTGTGAGAGGTAAGGCCTTCTCCTAGTGCAAAGCAAGGATTCCTGGATCTCACCTCCTGCTCGGCTCAGTCCCATACTCCTGCCTTTCTCCCCTGCTTTGAGCACACTCATAAGCACCAGAGAGTCTCACCCAAGGCAGCTTCTTCTCAGCTACATTATATTTTGTGTGAGATGTTCCAGGCCAGTGAAACTGATGGACATCTTTCTCCTCCTCACTCCTCCAGATTTTTTTCCTAATATCTATTTCAAAATTATCCCTTCCACTTACCATTTAATTACTGTATAATAAGAGTTTAGTGGCCTCACAGAATAAATGTGAATGGTTTGTGCACCAAAAGCCATCAGATTTCTTTGGCTAGAGAGCACTACAGAGGTTACAATAATATGAATTACCAGCATTCCTGAGAAATATCCTGCAAAAACACTTTAATTCAAATAAATCCTACCATGTACATGTTTCACAATAACAACTATTTCTGTCTCCCTGCACATAACTAAGTCTGCAGCTTGGATATACAAAGATAAATAATGTAAGACAACTTAAGGAAGACAAAAAATATTATGGTTGGCATTTGCTATGGGCAAAAGACATGCCAAAATCATAGCAGTTAAAGAAAAGGTGAGACAAAAGAGATAGGAAGTTTCATATATGCAAAATTCCAACAGCTTCTTTACATAAAGGGAACATAAGACACAGGACTGGATGGGACCTTCTAGGCTAAGATGACCTCTTGGGACATCATGTCCAGCATCCTGTTATTACAGGCACATACATAATTTAATCCCACCCATCAACCTACCAGATTGCATTCTAAAAAGCATCTTCACTGCTCCCCTTCAAATAATGTTCTAATGCTCTTCTGCTATTTGGGCTAGGCACCAGCCCTAATCCTAGTGTAACCTGCTTAATGGTCCCATACCCTTGTCGTTCATTTTAATGTGACAGTTCAAATCTAACAACTGTATGCCATCACTTAGCATCCATGTTTTAAAATATGCTTGGTCCTGTTCCTGTTTATTTTATTTCTCTTTTATGGAGGTGGGATTGTTTATTATTTCCTAAACAGCATTGCAAATATTCAATTAAAATAACATGGGGTGTAATATAAGTTCATTTTTAAAACCCAATGGTGGGCTTAAGATCAGTGTGTATCACTTACCAGATGAACCATAAGAAACCTTGACAGAAGCCACATGAATCTCAGCAAGGAAAATGTGAAGTTCTGCACTTTGGATTAAATAATCCCACACCCATGTGGCCTGAGAAAGGACCTGGAAGTCACAGTGGGCACGAAGCTACACATATGTACTCACTGTAAATCAGGTTAGTTCCATATTGGGCTGTATTAGGAACAGCATGGTGAGCAGACAGTGGGAGATAATTAGCCACCTCTACTCAGTCCTGTGAGGCTGCAAAACTACAGTTTTGGGTCTCAGTTCAGAAAGACTGTTGAGCAAGTGCAAACTCCAGTGAAGGAAAGATCTCCTCTCCAGCAAGTAAGATCTCTTCTCCATCGAAGAGGAGGTTAGGAGAAGGTCTAAAAGTAGATTACAACTACTTGAAGAGGGGTTAAAAAGACTATGAAGCCAAATGCAAAGTAGCAACACGTGGTAAAATAAGAAGAAACAGCCACAAGCTGCAGGTTTGGAGGTTCACAGGATGTTAAAGAAAAGCTTCTTTGTCGGAAGGGTAGCACAGAACAGGAACACGCAGCTTCAAAGCAGGAAGTTTGGAAGATGCAGTCTGACAAAGGTACAGTTGACCTGATGCTGTGCTAGCGACAGTCCTGCCAGGAGCTGAAAGACTGGGTAACCTCCAGAGGTATCTCCCAGTTAACAGCTCTGTAATTTCTATGATTCTGACATGATTCTGATAATTCTTACATGATCATAAGGAAAAGCAGAGATGGATTCAGGGCATGTACAACTACTTACACCCACTACACATTCAACATGTAAAAGTCCCTGCATTCTACATAACATTAAATACTGGTGAAAGTTTTCCTTCCTTTCTGTGGAAGAATGGAAACATTTCCTTCCATCCTTCTTCCCTGTTGTAGAGCATATATATGCCTGATTCCAGAATTTTCCCCTAGAAACATATTACTTGTAATGGATACAAGACAGAGTCAGGGACAATGTTGTTAACAGAGTCAATGGCACAAGGGAAAGATGCTTTGTAACAACAGCTGCTGGACAATCCAAGATCTACGATTTCTTGAAAACCATGAGAAAAGGAACACCGATGCTTCTATACATCTACAACCAAAGAAGCCTTCCAGTCCTTCATTTTTCCTCTCTTCCTCCTTTTCTTCCTTTTTTTCCCATGCTCTCACGCACTTACTTTTTTTTTTTTTAAAATCACAACTTTTGTCTTTCACAGGGGCCAGATGAATCAGTTGGCCCAGTAGTTAACAATACTCACATTACAGGCTGTGCTTTCTTTACAGGCTGGGGTGGGTTTGTGGTTTGGGCTGGCTGGTTTTTTTTTGGTTTTGTTATTTCTAATAAGTAGGCAGCCAAGAGATGTTCTAACACAAACTACAAAGTGAACAACCTGCTCACCCTCAGGAAGGTACTGGCAGTCCCTTCTCACACTTCTGTAACTTCTTGCCAGTCACTGAAGACATAAATTTTTGCCTCTGACACCAAGATACATCTGTAGGCCATTAGTCACCTATTATGTAAATAAAGTTTCATCTATCATACCATTTTCAGTATTATCGTAAGAGTTGCAGAGTAGGGTTGCTATATCAAAATAGATCTGAAGCAGTGAGGTAATTTAAAAATACAGACTGAAGACTGCAGTTCTAACACTTTATGATGCACATATTTATCTGTTTTCCTTTCTCTGTAGTGGAGAAAACTATCCATGCACATTTTATTTTGTTCAAATTGAGACCTTTAAGTGAATACTTCATTTAATTTTAAACTCAAGTAGAAACACTAAGAAATAAGACAACCAAACAAAAAATAAGGAAATGCATAAGTCTGAGTGAGTGGCTGAGAGAAATCTGCATGAAAAGAAACTGAGAAGACCGTTTTGGTTTTAAGAAATTGTACGGATTAATTTAGAAATCATACATAATTTCTAGTATCTATTACTGCATTCAGTTCTATATTGCATCACAAAAGTAGCAGAGAAAAAAACATGACAGCTGTAAATCTAAAGATATGAAGCACAAAAATCTGTGTGTGTTACTAAGGATCTAATCCTATGGCTGTACAGATTAATGGTAGCTTGTTCACTGAGTTGATACTACACAGATACAGGCAGCTGATTCCTGCAAGGCTGCCTAACACTTTCGTTAATGTTGCTCAAAATCTTCAAGCCTCAGCACTCTTCTGAACACATGATTCGACAGCAGGACTGATAAGATACACTGTACTCCTGACAGAGACCAAGGAGCTCCACTTCGATACTGATCACGGAGCACCAAACAAAGGTCACCCTTATCCACTGAGTGTCAGTGAAGTCATTAGAACTTCATTTTTTCTCAGGAGAAAAAAAAAAAAGCATTTGCTTTCTTATTTTAAGTAAATTAGCTTAGTAAAACCCCTGTTGCTCGGGAATAAATCCTTTTTATTCCCCCACCCTAGCCAGACAGTATACATCAGTCACCATTTATTATTTTCATATTTTTAAAATCTCTGAAAGGAATATGCAAAACTACTGTTACATGTTAGAATGTGATGCACCAAAACTCTGCATTTAAGATATCTCACAAGATACTTGGTTCAAAATACAAAGTCATTCATTAATTCGCAAAACCCTAATCTATCAAGGCATGTAATTAAGTCTTCTCTTATTAATTTCTACTCCTTGGGCATCAGTGATTGGAATTATTTCTTAACTTGGGAAATACATTTTTGCATTTAGAGTAATGTATGTGTTATTGGAGTAAAAACTGTTTAGCAGATAAAGTGAATCAATTTAGGCGAAGTAAGCAAACTGATCAACTTCCTGGAGTTTAGACATACACAAAACCAGATACATTGACATTCTTGATTTGTGGACTAATAATCAATCACATGCCATTAAATTATACGTGTGACTGATGGCTCAACAACATACAAAGTCATTTATATTTTTGACAAACAGTCATTCTTTCAAGTTCTGGCACTAGGAAAAACACAGCATTTATAAAACAGAAAAGTAACTGACATTGGAATTTTGAAATGTGTTACATTAAATAATATAAAATAATCTATTTTTTCACTTTGTATACTTGTATTCCCCTATATTCAGGGTACTGAATGCAATACATGATGTGGATATGACACTTCTATATTGAGGGGGAGGTATGACTGGCAAATAACCTGTTCCAGTGTGAGAGAGAGATCTAATGCCTTCTTGGCAATGATGTGCTACATATTCTATCATCTCCTTGGAATCATCTTCTTCTAGAAAGAATTTCTTAACTTTGAGACACATTAATTTATATTTGTTAGTAGGTAACATGCAGTACTGTGCTATATAAGATAACAATCAAATAAGTTGAGGAAGACTGCATCACTTATGGGCGGACAACCAACCAGAGCATTAGAAGTCATAGACTATAAAAATGTCAACAGCAATTATGTTAATGAAATAAAATTTCAACTACAGGAGGGGGCAGGATAGAATACTGCTTATAGATGCTGTTCAGAACGACAATGTGAAAAGAAAAAAAATGCCTCTACCCAAACTGACAGGAGAACGGTCTGCAATATCCATGAAAATATTAAAGCACAACTTTACCCTTGAATGTCTCAGTTTGCTGAACAAGTTCTTCCTGGTACTTTTCTTCTCCTGTGGTTGTGTTTGAACCAAATGGCTGAAGTGCCTATTTAATACAAATTTTATTCTGCTATTTAATAAAAAAAAAATTATTCTGCAATCAACAAAATCCAAAGCCTTTCCATTGATAAAAGACTGTTATGAAATAATATCTTCTAGTAAATTTCAGGTATCCAAAATTTAATTTGACTGCAGGAATTGGTATTGCCCTGCAGCAATGAAATGTAGGGAGATTCCAATTTTGTGTTCCCAGTAAGTATTCAGATAACTATGAAAAGGAAGACCTCTATAATTCTTTCAACTCAAACAGAAGGCTCAATGAACATGAGAACATTTTTGCTATGCATCTACGGGTCAGACCATCTAGCTGTTCAATAACCAAGAACATGTAGATGCGTAGAGAAAATACAGCTGCAAGGAGAAACATACTCTTCTGCCATGATAGTGTTCAATGCAAGCACTTTGGTCCCTAAAGTAAAAGGACAGCAGCCTGGAGATACATTGCAAACACAGAGCAGAAGGAGAAGAAATATTAAGAATTGGAATGGCTCCCTACTAAGGAGCTCCAAGAAAAAAATTAAAAATACCACAGCTAAAACACCAATTTGTACCCAGTCAGCTGTGCTCAGGTACAATGTTGGTCCACACTTCTGGAAATTCATTTAAATATGAAACCATGTTTAGCTTGGGCCTAGTAATAGCACCACCATGAAGCCTTAGTCTTTTCTTCATTCTAACCATGACAGAAACATGTTTCACAAAAGCAACAACAAATGTACTAATTTTGAAATAAATACATACATGGAATACTACTTCTTGTCATTGCTAAAGTATCAGGGAAAATTGCCACAGCAAAAACAAAACTGAAATAACTGAATAAAGTTGAAAAAATATGTTTTGTTCACTTCCTGTGATCTACAGATCAAACCTTCCTGATAAAAATCTTCAGCTCCTGATAGAAAGGAAACTATGAGTCTGCCTGCCCTGAAGCCAAATTTCTTTCTTCTCTACGGATGAATCAGTTTTCCTTCTATCTTGTGAAATGTTACTAACATTAGTTAGTGCCTCTCCAGTGCCTGCTACAATTACAGTTCCAGATTCTGCAAACGACTACGTGTGGTTTTTTTAATCACATTGCCAGCCATAATATTAAAGACAGCAAGCAGTACTCAAAGACCTCAAACACTTCAAAGTGCATCCTTGCCATTTCAAAGATACAATGCAAAATAATTTTCTTCCTTTCCTTCCTATACCATTTGGCAGCCCAGGAGACGTACTTAGGTTTTAAATTTCTTATTTCATTTTCCACTTCTCCACACAGAACATTATGTATCAGGAAGATTATTTTGTTATTTTTATTATTCGCATCTGAACCACATCTAAGCCCTTTTTTCTTTATTCCCCTATCTGGGACATAAGTTTTGATTTCCAGAGAACTCACCATCCACAACAACATGTTCATAAGTGCTGTGTCACCGTTTCAAGTTCACTTCCATTTTCACTACAAGACAGTTTGAACATACCAACACCTGCTTTTTCTCCACCTACAAAACTGCTCTCCAGCTGATGTAAAATGTCACAGTCTCTGTGACTTTCTCCCACCTATTCAGTAAGACAGCCCGTAAAGCACATTTACAAATTGTGCTCTTCAAAGTAATTACATGGAACAAGAGCTGTTATTTCCCTTTTGGAAAAATTATAATTTTTCTCCTAGAGAACTGGAGTCCCTAGTACTTCCAAGTAGGCAAGAAAAAACTATTATTTTGATCAGATACAAGTCACTGAGAGACTAAGAGCCAAAACCAAAATAAAAAGCTTTTTCTCCTTCACTTATATGCACAGAATTTCAAAGATACGCATTTGCTGAAAATATTCATACATAGTCAACCTTATATTTTTTCAGCTTTTGTGTAATTCATCCTTTGTAAAAATGAAACAGCAATCATTAGGAATTCCCCAATAGCTAGGCTAATTTAATTTCATGTGCATTCTGCACAAACATGCTCGTGAATTCATATTGGACGTTCCTATGTTTTTATATGCACATATATGACAGAACTTGAGGATTCTACTACTGACCATCAGACTACACGGACAGGTACATCTGGATTTTCCCATTTTTTTAAGGAGAGAGGAAGAGTTCTTAGGTGGCATGTAAAGCCAAAAAGTCAAATTCTATGTACTGCAAATAAAACCAGGCAGGTACCATTGGTACATTTAAGTCAGAACTTAAATGCCCAAAAAGCAGAAAAGAAATCCAACTGAGTTAGTCATGAAGCTTCTCTTTGGTTTGATGGCATGAAACATGATAATTTGTTAAAATACATAAATAAAATCACTGAATAGCACACATCACCTCCAGAAGTGGGAAAAAAAAAACAATTGTTATCAACTCAAGGTGTTATCTGTTAACCCATCCTGCTTTGACCATGCAGGTAGGGTATAAGGACTGGGACAAACTCTCCTCCTTCTATTTCACCTATTCTGAACCATTTAAGTCACCTATCTGGTATCAAACTTACTGCTTACAACAATGGAGATACTCCAATTAGACCCTAAATCTTCTCTAGTGCAGAAGTAAAATTTAAAAAAGACAAATCTTCATCAACTCCAGGGAATCTGATTGCTTGAGTGAGGATATTTCACAGCCAGAATAGATGACCTGAAAACTGTTAGACTCCCACTACTTCAGTGATTTGAAAAAAGCTCTGAAAATTTTATGATTCTATTTTATGTTTTAATAAGCATAACAACTAAAATATAAATCTTTGTACCTTAATAGCCTGGAAGTTGCTGACATCTGGAAATAAGCTTATACTGCATATTGTTTCTTAAAATACCTCTTGGAACACTTGCAAATATTTTCACAATCCACTGCCACAACATCAAACTATGAGTGAAAACACCAGAAAAACTGAGGTTTGAAAATCAGTCCTTAAGATGGGATGAAGACTAAAATTAATTTACCCTTCAAGGCCTTAGTTCCGAATCACTTTGGAATGAGCAACCACCATTTTTTTTTCTCTTTTGCCAACTGGCAATTTTACATTGTAAGTTTTCTAGTCTGATTCCACAACACCAACCCCCTTGAATTTGAGAAAATGGTCTTCATCTTTGCAGAAAAAAAAGCCCAATACTCCTCAAAGAGAGTCAAAATGCTTTAATTAAAGCTATTTCTTTTGCTTAGTGCTATTTCTAACTTATTATTCGCCAAAGGCAATGTTTTACTCATGTTTCATTGGAATACTTAGTACACCGTGAAATAGATGGCATCTCCTCTGTAGCAAAAGTGAAAGGTTGACTTCCGCCCTGGGCATCTTTTATTTTCTACGAAAGCTTAGAGGTAGAAACTGAAGCATGATAATTGAACCTTGAAGGAAAAAGTAGTGACATTATAACAACTGCTTCCGTCACGTGATAAATATCCTGCGTTGTGATATATTTAATTTGTAAGAATAAATTGATAGCATTAAAAAACATTAAATGGAGTTACACCATATCAAATGGGACATACTGAATAGTAAACTCCACCTATTGTAATTCCCAAGCAAAGATGCAGGTTACTATCAAAAAAGGATATATATATTTTTTCATTTCAGCATTTACATTTATTATTGATGGCATATTAAAAGGTGGTTTTCACATATTCCAGTGCTCAAGGCATAAACCTGAAAGTGCCAGTGGAAATAACAACTGATGTAAATACAAGTGTGTAAAACCCAAGGCAATAATACGCTGTAGTCAGAATCCAATGGTTTTGCTCAAGTGACACACACATTTGGACTCCAAAGTTTTGCCTTTTTTCCTTTTGTTAAAGCTATCAAAGCAGCAGTTTCCTAGCGAGGTGTGTCAGAACTAATGTAGCTGAATGTAGTTCACTGTAATTGAAAGTAATTCATGCTGTCACATTTACCGTAACGAGAGGTCACATCTCGAGGGCCATAAATGTTGTTCACATTAATCGTAACTGACACCTTCCTGCTCCTTCAGGGAAATTCAGTCATATTCCATGGCTTCGCTCACATCCTTTTAAGCATCTCAGCTTCTTTGTTTGGAGGTTTTTCTTCTTCGTTTGGGGTTTGGTTTTGACTTTTTGGTTGGTTGGTTGGTTTGGTTTGGTTTAAAGAATATTGGTAAAAATACCAGCAACAAATTCTGACTTGTACATTATAATGAAGTCATCTCACAGAAGAACACATAACAATAATTACAATTACATTGATGTCTGAAACATCCCACAAATTACTAAGAATTATGGCCTAAAAACCTGTCTATTCAGAAAGCAGAAACATATAGGCCACATTCAAAACCAGTACTTTAGAATGCAACATGCTATGTAACAACCAACTGGAATGAATGCATTAATTTTTTTATTAGTGCTTAAATATATGATTTAGGAATCATAAGGTCATATAATAAACACTAAGGAAAGGAGCTGAAAAATCACAGTGAAACTATATGCCAACAAATCACCATTGCCATTAATACCCAATCATTACAAAAACAATATATAATTCAATACCTAGAAGCCTTTCTAACTACAAAGTAACTTCTGCTTTACAACTACTGTCTTTTCTGTTCTCTAAGGTATAAGACAGAAAGTAATAATACATTTAGAGAATAAAATATGCACTACTACTGAAACCTAGGAGACTATAGCTATTTGAAGCAGGTGAGTTACTTGCTTAGGACTCTCAGCGTACTTCAAGCACTAGTTGCAGAGTTTCTGGTGAGACGAAGCAGCAGCACCAATTAACTGCTCTGAATAAACTCTGGGTACTTTATGATTTTGCAGATATTCTAAAGCTTATTTTTGTACAATAATTTCAGAAAAATATACAGTCTAGCACTTTTCTAGGTTTGGGGTAGAACAATAGACATTTTATTAATATGTCAGTAAATATCTTCTTTGTGCTTTATTTCTTGATTCTTTGCTGCACTCCTTTACAGACAAGTTGACAGCATTTAGATAATGTGAAGCTGAGGGGCCCAATGCTGCAAAAATTCATGTCCTGTTCACTCCTACTGGAAGTGTGTTCCCTTAACACACCCCTCTGGTGTTTAATCTTTAACGTAACTTTACTCACAGCTAGTTGATACCCAACACTATCCTTTAGCTTAAGCAGCTTTTCTCTCCCACTCTTGTTCCCCCAACAAGATTCTCTCTCATGCTTCAATTTTCCTAGCTGAAAAATGTCACGCTGCATGCAGTTCCCTCTTATGAAATAAGTTTTCTTTACACAGTCATCCTATTATCCTTCCTCTGCACCTATTTATTTGAATTGATCCAAAGGAGGATGATTAATTTACCCTCTGTCAAAAAGCAATTTCCACAGTGTGACAAAGTATGCACATAAATCTGTTATATAATTTAAAAATATGCATTTCTTATATATGTCTGTTTCAGTGAATCTCTATACCCACCTTCAAATCCTTACCTTAGGGTCAAAATTGCTATCACAGGAACTCCACAAAAGAATCAACACTAATTTTTTCAGTCACGTTTGAAAAAAATTTCTTGGGCTATTTTTTGAAGTGCCCCAGGTTTCCATTTCAGTAGGGCACTTCAAACGTTTACCCTTTCTATATAAACATATACAGCTTCATAACATATCACACATGCAGAGTCCTTTCTGTGAGGATCCTTAAAACGTATGTGAATTCTCTTAGGAAAGGATTATTCTAGTTTGTTTGCATAAAGCTGTTACATAAGCGTTGATGATGCCTGCACTGTCATGTATTTATGATGTCTAGAGTTAAACAAGTTTTAAGTCAAAAGGAACAGGACTGAATCCAGAATTTGGAAAGTATCCAGTGACACTTTGTTGTAGTAATGTTTTCTTTGGATGAAAGATGTTGGACAAATGCAAAGCCTTTTTACTATTGTTGCAAAAAATGGTTAGATGAGGTCTTCAGGCTATATCCTTGTCATTTTCTGTGACAGTAGTAAGAACAGCAGAGAGAAGCTAGCCACGCAACCAGCCCTTGAGATTAGTGAAAAATCCCACATTCCCATAAAAATGAGTTCATACTAAAAGGGAGAATTATTTGTTTTTATACCTTTATTTGCAGTCTTCCAGAAGTATGATTATCAGGGACTATATTGTGTAGCTGGGTGTTTGCATATGTTTTCCATAGAATATACTGACACAGCTCATTTAAAATGCTGTTTGTTCCTTGTTCATCTCTTGAATGAGTTAACCCTTTCACATTAACTTGCTTTCCCAAAACACAAAAATACTACAGGCAGCACCATTCTGATACTACTTGGCTGAGCTGAAGAGAATTCAAAAGTTAGGCTATAGAATATTGTCACTATTATCCCATCTGACAACCAAGAATACTGTAGTTCTAATGATGAAAACATCATTAGAACTACAGAACTACCGTTTCAGATCATTACAGAATAAATGGTAGTACAGATGTGTTATCAAGAAAGATTAAGTTACACAGCATATTTTAATTTCTGAAGAGTTATGTGTTGAGATGTCATCTGTTCTCCCCATTGGAAAAGCATAAATGGTCTCAAGGGAAGACCAAGATAACAGTTCAGCTGCTGGCTGATCCAGGATATCTTCCAGACAAAAGCCCCAGCTGCTGGCCATATAGAACTTCACTTCCTAGGAGAATCTGAAAGTAAAATCTCATGTCAAGCAGCAAAATATTACTACAGCAATGGGACAGTGAAATTCATTTGATATGCTGAAGACAGAAACTGGTATCAAGCTTATCTGCCTAGTTTCCCTTAATCTCCAAGTTTCACCTAATTCCACAAAAATTCTGTACAAAAAAAAGATTTGCTTAAATTTATTGCATTTTCCTCTTTCTCACATTATCGAGCATGTTCGCTCTAAGACGGAGAAAAATACTTTGCATTCACCTTAAGTGTCATTACTTTAGATTGTCTACCAACAGATATTTTACTTTTGAGCTACTGCTAAGCTTTGACCATATCTGCTCAATTAGTTTGACTCAAAAGTAATTAATATACATATATACTATAAACTTGATTGCATCAAGGACAGATGCATGTAGATGTATTTATCTTATTAATGCGTTTTACCCATAGTAATAATTGCAAAGTGACTATAACATAAATAGGTAGACGAGTGTCAACCAAATCTAGCTGAGTACCAATAGCCTTAAAACTGTAGCAGCAAGACACCAGCACAGGTTAGTATCCCACAGTCTGTAAAGTCACTGACACTGCAGTCACACTGATCTTCCTGACCAAGCTAGATAGATTTAAATCTACCCTATGTATTCTGTAATTAAACCTGTGACTGCAGCATATACCAGCTAGACATAACAGTTTGATAGCACCACAAAATATGGTAATGGCTGGCTAATAAAGCAGCCCGAAAAATTACAACATTCTGGCTGTCTAGAGTCTCCGTTACAGCATCTAAGAATCATATGCAGAAATACATACTCTCCATCTACCATTAGGCATATACAGCAGTGATGAAACCGGGCACTGCAAATTGAGACCAGGAATCCAACACCACCCTGCTGGAGTTAGGCCAGATAAAAGACTGCAATGTAAAATTTTTACATGGATCTCATTTTCTTTAATCATAGATAGTTTGGGTGGGAAGGGACCTTAAAGATCATCTAGTTCAACCCTCCTGCCATGGGCAGAGACTAGACCAGGTTGCTTAAAGCCCTGTCCAACCTGTCCTTGAACACTTCCAGGGATGGGTCATCCACAGCTTCTCTGGGCAGCCTGATCCAGTGTATCCCCATCCTCATGGTGAAGAATTTCTTCCTTAGATCTAATCTAAGATCTATCCTCTTTCCATTTAAAGCCATTACCCCTTGTCCTATCACTACATGCCCTTGTAAAAAGTCCCTCTCAAGCTTTCTTGTACATCCCTTTAGGTGCTGGAAGGCTGCTAATAAGGTTTCACCAGAACCTTCTCTTCTCCAGGCTGAATAATGCTAGCTTACCTAAATATACAGACTTTATATTACAGGCTACATATATATATATACACACAGACTATAGTCTGTATCTTGTAATTGTGCTGGTTTGGCTGAAATTGAGTTAATTTTCTTCATGCAGTTAGAAACTTTTATTTTTCCACAGCTAGCACCATTGTTGTTTGGATTTAGTTTGAGAACATGAAGATAACACCTCTGGACAGAGTTCACTTTTTTTTTTTCCAAGTAAATTGACAGCATGTTTGAGTTGGAACAAAGAGAACATAAGAGCTTGCTATTATCTTAGTTGTTTTCTGCAAACCAAGGTCTTTCTGACCTCCCTGCCTCAAGGTGTGAGGCAGAAAGGAAGGGGGCACAGATGGGGCAGACCTTGACTGACATCCAGACTGATCACAAAGAATATTCTGTGCCATCAGTATCATGCTTCATATTTAAGGAGAGATGGATTTTCCAGCTAGAGGGGGACTGCAAACTGTTCAGTTCTACTCTGTTTCAGTGGAGATCCATTCAGGAGCTTTCTTTTAGTTCGACCTTTTTGCTGTTGGGTCGTTTTGCATGTGGTGGCCTCTGGGCTTCTCTGCCTTTTTTCTGTCTTCCCACAGGACCAGCTGTTCAGGACCAGGGTGCTCACTCTCTTCCTGAGAGAGGCTACACAGCCCAGACAGACTTTGTGAGGAATGACATTGAGTATCTTCATTTTATATTCTATTTTCCATTTTTTTTTTACATATAGGTACTAGTAAAATATTTTATTATTTTATTAAACTGTGTATATCTCCATCCCCTTTCAATCCTCTCCCCTATGTGGGGGTGCAGCAAGTGAACAAGTGGTTCTCATAGTTAGATTGCTAGCTTGGGTTAAACCACAATAGTAATGGTCTGTGTACACCTAATACACAAACTATTGGTACAGCAGACAGTGGAAAGCGCAACACTTCTTAGATGTTGTGACTGGTAGTGACTCCTTGTAGCATGTTATAAGAAGCAGGGAGGAAGTGAGATTTCAAACCAATGCACTCAATTTGGGCTTATTCCCAAATGCATCTAAAGCATGGTATAAGGATAGATAAGTATTCTCCCACACTTCAAAAATAAATTAAGTAGGTCAGTATGACCTGATCATATTTCCCGATATGTTTATGCTGGCCAACTATTATGGACTGCAAGGGAGAAAACTAAAATATATATCCTTCAGAAGCTTTCCTGTACGCTTGCTATACATATAGATCCAAGAAGAAGCAAACAGAGGTAAGAAATTGAAAATGTAGGTGCAGAGATTTATATATAAATTATCCCTGCCTCAATCCTGACCTAAAGGATTTATCTTTGCCACACTGATAAAATGCAGATCAACATTTCTTTAAATAAAATTGTATTTCCTTAATTTTTGCTTCCAACTATATTGAATATCTTTGCTCATTAAAAGCAAAAGGCAAAAATAGAAGCCTTTTTTTCCCCTCAGGTGAGAAGGCAGCTTCCTCATGCTGTTGATACTAAAACTACGTCACTGACACTCTTCTAATAAAGATTTGGACAAAGTTTTGTTTTTCAGCAGGAAAACAAGATTAGGGCAAAAAGTCTGAAAATCCTGTGTGTGTTCATCTTTGGATGAACACAAATACAGAAAGTTTATGTAAGAAAAGATTAGCAGAAGACAAACTTAAAACATAGCCGAAGAGTAGGTTACAGCAAGTTATAAATCCTTTCACCTTTCAATCATAGAATGACAGAATAGTTTGGGTTGGAAGGGAACTTCAAAGCTCATCCAGTCCAACCCCTGCCATCAGCAGGGACATCTTCACCCAGATCAGGTTGCTCAGAGCCTCGTCTTCTCCTGTAGCCTACAGTGTAATTAACTAGTGCGCTCGCAGCAAATCCTACCTGTGTGTGCCCACATAACAAATAGCTGGACAATCTGTTTGGTAGAAACAGTGGAAAAGCTAACACCCTCTAACTTTACCCTTGAATGAACTAAAGATTAAGTTATTTTGTAATTAGTAAATATTACTAACATGTAAATATTACAGTATAAACTAAAATTGAGAGACCATATTTAGCTGTGCAAAGATTAAGTCTGTCACAACTTAAGTCAATGTTCAGTACAGATAAAAGATTCAATTATAAATAACGTAAATGAAGGATCATACATATGCTTACAGAAGGAAATAATTTTGTAAACGCTAATAACTATTTTTCTATTTTCTGTTCTTATACCAAGTGTGAAAGCAGAAGAATTCAAGGAAAGAGCTGAATCCTTTTGGTATGTTGAGGAAAATCTACCCTGAGTTATACAATATATGGCAGAAACCATGTAATCCTTACATTACGCCGACTTGAAAAATATCAGCAGATCAATTTAATAAAGCTAAATCAAGTTCTTCAGAATCCATCCTAATATCTGTTTTCAATCACTCGTCCAGCCAGATCAACTTCTAAGTAGATAAAAGTAACTGCAGTACTTGAGACTCACAATGAAACATCTGACAACTTTCATGAAGACTGTCTGGATAGTATCTTTTTGTAGATAAAGTTCAGCTGGCTTCAAGCAATAAATTCACTTTTCACAAAGAATGCAGATGAATGTTTTACCAGCCTTACATGAAAGATATAAGGAAGCAGTTATTCATCATTTACAAAACAAATTGTACTTTAACATTTAAAGTTAATTTGCACTACAGCGTATTTGCAGGACCACATATACTGAGACTATATCCTTACCTTTCTGTAGAAATAATGTAATTATATTAACGTTAAAAATCATCCAATAAAAAAACCACAACAAATAAAAGCACACAACTGTTCAACTAGTATCCTTTTCTCTCAACATCTTCATAACTACCTTCCAGTAAAGCATTACAAGTGCCTAAATACCATATGCTCTGCAGCTCACTTGTATAGTTACTACAATACTTGGCATCACTTCACAACTGCACATAATATTTGTACTTCTTCCAGCAACAGAAGCAACCACAATAATGTACTCCTAATCAAACTACCATATCATAATCAGTTCCAAATGGAAACTCATCTGACGACTTAAAGACACAGAGGAGAAAGAAGGATTTGGAAATATTTGTTCAAATATGACATCTTGAAAAAAATTTACTATAGTGTTGGGGAATACTTTTTCAATCATTTCACCTGTATTCATTCAAACCTCAGAACAACACAGCAGGAAGGTCTGAGCCCACCAGTCCCAGTGGTTTGCTAAAACATGTTCTTCCCTTAGAATTCTGCTCCAGACAAGTCTGAAGGCCAAGGCTGTAAATTCACAGTACATCCATGTCAGTTGACCCAGCAGTAAAAATTTTAATTCACATCAGACATGGTCCATAATCATGTAACTCTTCAATTATTCACGGCATGTAATATGGAGCTTACAGAAGTTTTTGACGGCTGTAGTAGGTCAGATGATCCCTGATACAGAAAAAGACCTAGAAGGTCAAAGAGACGGTATCTGCACTACATGAAGTGTCAGTGAAAAGTTTATCTACTGACAAAACACTTCGCAAACTTGAAACAGCTACATGAATTTACATGAGTTCAGAATTCTACACCATGTGCATATGGTTTTTCTGGTTTAGTACTTCCAGCCTCTAAACCAGAGTGTATTTTACTGTACTTTGCCCTAAAGGCCACATTTTCCACAGTTCCTTATTTTACATTAGTTCCACATACAATGAAATACCTTTGTTTTTAGGACAACTCCGCTACAGGATAGGAAACACAGGGAAGGATAACAATATGCCTTTTCTTCCAGCAGCAGTTCTGTATTAAACCCAGCGTCCTTCCCTCTTTCCATCTTGTCACTCTTTCTCAAAAAGGCAACACCCTTTCAGCTACATGAGAACAACTATTGGACATATGTTGATCCAATTAAAGAAGTTTATCAAAAATTGTGGAGAGAGACCATTTTAAACATGTATTCATTCATTGATTTGTCTCACAACACGGCTGCACATGGAGTTCCAGCAGCACAAGTGAAGTAGCAGGAACATGCACTGGAGGATGAAGGCAATGCTCAAGCAAGCAGGGAAACTGTTCATCGAGTTAAAAATCTTAGATTTTTCTATATCTGGGGTTAAAAAAAAAAAAACAAAACAAAACAAAACACAAACAAACCAACCCATAAAACAACAGTTTTCAGAAGATAAAGAGACCATATAACATTAAATTACACAGGAAACCATCACTAAAGACATCTCATCTAGCAGGGATGTTGCTGAAGAAGTATCAAGAGCTGGATCCTTTAAGTAACCTCAGCACAAGGAGAAAAGAAGAAAAAGTTAGCTTGATCTCATCTTCTAAGAATTTGAGGATGGGGCCTCAGAAGTTACCTGAAACAGCAACAGAGCTATAAAAATCAAGCAGAAATTGTTATCTGATCTCCAATAAGACAAAAGTCTAAATTGCTTTTGCCTCTGGCCAGCCCAAAACAATGACTGCCACAGCAATCCAGGGAAATGTTTTTAATCAGACTCAACTTCATAGCTACAAAAACAAGAGTGTGATTCAGCTCAATGAATAAAATCATCTCCCTCCCTTCAGGCCAAAAAGCAGTGCCCTTCAATCAACCTAGAGAAAATAACAATCTATGAATAAGGAAGTGTCCTTTAATAAGTTTAGTAACACTATTTTGCCCCCCAAAACGTACCTCTGACCCTCTCTGCTCTTTCTTGGATGAGACTCTACATGAACTTGACAGAAGAAAACCACAACACACAAAAGTGTGTTCAAGTATTAGGAATGAATACTCAAGTCTTGTGTCATTCACTAGAGAGCTGGGTCAAAAGCTATGGCAGGTTCCTAAACAAACTTCACGTACAAATTCAGAAGCATAAAATTTCCTTCTGCCCTCTTCAAGCAGCATGTCAATCAGGAAGGAGCAACTCATACAGATTTTTAGAATGGTCAGATGCATGTGGGGCATCTCCTATAACCACTGTCAAACTGTTGTAGTATTATTTACATCACTTGTTCAAAATACTCACCTTACATCTCAGAGTTTGCATAGCTTCAGCTTCCACCATAAAGATATTTAGGATCACTATATCTGAGAGGTCTAGGATTTGGATGGAAAAAAAAAGAACAATACCGTCCACATGTTTCATGGCCTATCCAGAACTCTGAGTTCTATTCAACGCAGGCATTAACATATCTTGATAAAATATCCTTAGGTTCTCTAAATCAGATTACTCTGAAAATGAACATCAATACAAAACCTATCTAAAAACATGGAAGGAATTACAGGATTAGCAAAGAGCTGCATGTTAAAATGGGGGATGATGTGATTATGCTTAAAGATGATACAAGTATCTCTAGCTAGACTAGCACGGAAAAGATCTGATTAACAAAGCAAAATTTAATGAACACACACAGTTAACAGTAGGCACAACCAAGCCTACGCAAAAGTAAGCTCAGAAAAAACAAGTGAGCCTGCCATAACTTCACAGACAGTAATTTGCACTAGACAAAGTCATGAGATCTAATGCATAATAGGAACAAATTGGATTAGCACCAATTGCAGAGCAGTGAATTGCACGAGTATTCAAGGGAAGAAAAAGACATGCAAATTGCTTTCATAGATTACAATTTTCTTTGGGACAGCAGAGCTTAACCCAGCTTCTTTCAGTAACTGAAGGGGAAATGAATTATCAACAGCTTTAAAAAATAATAATATTTTCAATGGGGTAAAGTGAGGAGCATTTTTTAGGGAGCCTTTTAACTGTATGTTTTAGAGAACATGATGGGAAAGATTTCTACAGCCCAGTTGGAAGGCAACACTAGATAATATAAAGATTTTGACCAAATTATTTTTTTTCCTCAAATTGTCTTCTTTCCCCGTGCAGAACTCACTCAGGTTCTCTTTGCTCCTACAGGTATATCTGTAACTTACGGAGATAAAGTTGTTCAATCTTTTAATCTCACAAGGTAGAGCTAAGCAAAAGCTCCACTTTACCCAGAGTTCTTTCAGTCATATTCACTATATTTACTAAAACTGCACTAACAACAACAAAACCCACCAACTCAGTGGCACATGCTATTATACATGATCTCACTTCAAACAATTTTTGCACTAGAGTATTTTGCTGTAACCAGTTTATTTCATCATGCATTTGAAGAATCATACGTTCCTAGTGCACTGAGAAATAACTTGGGACTTGGTTATACATTACTGAATATCTTTTAAACCCAGTGAAAACTGTATAAAAAAACACACCCAAACAAAAAAATCACTAAATTCATGTTAAGGAGACTGGAGAGTTTAAGAATGCAAAGCCAAGTTAATTTTAACTGCTTATATTAATGCATCAATATTTATGTAAAAAGGCCTGAAGAAATAATAACTTATTTTGTTCAACAGTTCATATTATTTAAACCACTAGAGATGCTTTGGTTAGTGAATTAAATGTTATTCATCTTTATTACAGTTTAACTAAGTTCTTCTACCTATATAATTTTTTCTAGAAAAACTTCTAGTCTAGTCATTTTCAGTAAAACAGGTGACCACCTATCAGGGACCTGAAAATGCAAATATAAAACTCAGTTTATCAGAATTAATTTCACTCACACCTCCACACCATTAAAATGTTGAGTTTCTAATGTGGTCTCTCCTTACTATCTGAACACCCAAGTACAAATAACCAGAAAGATCTGCTCACGTATGTAATCAGAACACCTTCCTGACAGCTTGGTGCTATGAACAAGAAAATAAGAGTCTCTGAAGGCTTTGCACAGCAGTGAAGTCTGCAGAAAAATATGGAAATTATCTGTCTCCAAATTTTTTTGTATCATTTTTTGAAGCTGATGGCTTTAAAACCAGCAGGCTAACAGACTCTCCTCGGGAAAAGCACAGTACACATAAATCACCTGCTGTTCCAGAGGTCTCTATTCTCATGCATCAGGATTCTTAATTCCCTCCTTACAGCCACAGAATATCTTTAACTGGAATTCTGGCAAGACTTTAGAAGGTCATCAGCCTCAAACTACTTCTTTTTGACTACAGACGCGTTGCTCAAAGAAAAGTAACACATTCTTCAGTGTGATCACAGTCCCTTCTAAGGAAATTATTGAAAACATCATGAAATCCAAAAATATTTAACATGGATGTATTTTAGAAGCTGCTGCTGACAACTTTACTATTTCTGTATGTTTAACAGCATGACTTTCTTCCAGTTCTGAAATATTACTACCTTATTTGGTAATACTGAGACCAAAATTTTACACAGGAAAAAAAGCTCATAAATGCTACAGAACAGAATGTAGGTAAACATGGAATATTCTTTCATTACCTGATAGGATCTTTAATTTACAGCATGATGACAGACTAAGAAAGTAAAAGCTTTAATGTTCTGAAGAACATCAGCAGAAGTCAGTGTAACACCAAACAGATAAAACGTACCCAAAAGCCTGTGCTTTCAGGATAACAACAGCTATCCTGCAGAGAAATATACTCCTACCAACCCTATGGAAGAAAAACAATGTACCTGTTAAGCCATTACTCATTGAATGACATCAATATTCACCAAAAAATAATCCCAGACCTTTGCATATTGAACAAAGGAGTTCCATCTCTGTATTACTGCATTTTTCACCCCCTGATGTGGTCTCATATAGGAAGTTAACCAAGTCATCTCTCATTTCTGCAGATATACATGAAATATCCCTCAAAAGTACCAACTGGCAATGGCCAAACTAACTACAGAAAATGAGTCTGTACCTGAAACCAGACAGTTAATTGAAATTCAGTTGAATTTCATTTCCTACATCCTTGTTCACGTTCAGTAATACTGTAGTCTAGAAAAATCCTAATTTCATAGAAGTTAGTCAGGGAAAAAAACTTTCAAACACCTCCAGAGTAGGGACTTGCTCTTTCCTCTGTTGACATCCTGGGTTCTATTTCCTTTTAGTACTATGTAGGAATATAAATATTTACTAAAAATAGTTCAGTGCAAGGATGAGTCACAACATCATGTCCTTGGAGGCTAATTAAAAGTGGAGTCATTCTGATCAAGTGTTACAATAACCATCTCATGATCAAAACAAATCAAATTACACCTTGAGTAAGTACTATTTACTGCAAGAACAGCTGGATCATACCCTAAGTTTTAAAAGGTCCCACTGTAGGCATAAATATGGCTTACACATGATAACAGGGTTTAAAATATTGGTTCTTTCTTTTGAAAGTAAGTTAGAATGTGTGTGGAACATGAGCTTAATGAAATTTTACTGAAGAACCTGCTCATCACTAGTCATTTACTATATATTCTGAACTGAAAAAGCTGGTAGAAGTGGGTACCGCTCCATTTGGTAGTAGACCAAGCAAAGACCAGTTTGGGGAAGAAATTTTTTTTGCCATGGCTTACACAAGCCCATAGGACAGTGAGCCTGGTATTGTGTGTGTAAGGTTAGTGAATAAATGTGCCAGCAGAGTTACTTGAAATTATAAGCCTCTTCAACTAATAACATGTGCCCCCTAAAGAGAGGTTAGAACTTGTCTACTGGAGATAAAGACTGACTGAACCTGGACACCTCCCTTTAAAATATCAACTAGTTTTCTGTTGGTTGTTTTGTTTGTGGTTTTTGTGTTGTTGTTGGGTTTGGGTTTTTTAACTCTCAGATTAACCTGAAATGTAAGACCAAACAATTTCTGGGAACCATGAGGACAGATACAGAATAATATCAAACAGGTGGCTCTGCCTTCTACTCCTGCACAGGCTTGGAAGGCAAATGGGTTTTTTTGTTTTGCTTTTGTTGTTTTGTTGTTGGTTTGGGGTTTTTTTGTTTGTTTGTTTGGGGCAGTGTGTGTGTGTCTGTTTTTAACTCAGTGCAACAAATCTGATCTTTAATGAATAACATATCTATTTCCAAGTGAGTTTTCAAAAGAAAGTGGAATTTCAAGTGCATAAATTTCAGACACTTAAAATCAGCCACCATGTTAAAAAAATTTGTCCTTTGCAGGAAAGCTGCTCACAGTATTTAATGAGCAAATCACCGATAACAAACACATTCCGATGAAAAAAATGTAATTTGAGAATTCTGCATTAGGACTTCTCAATGGGTCTACACAACACAGCCATAACTGGGTGCCCAACAGACCAGCGCTTTCAACAGCTCCTCTCTCGTAACTGCCATGTTGAGTGAAAAACAAAAAAGTCCCCCCCACCCAGTTTGCAAGAGGTAATCAAATTGTGCATTCCTCAACATATATAATAAAATTCTACTTTTTAGAATCAGTTTCTTCAAATGAATCAACATTTCCTTATTTGGAAGACGACACACATGAAATATTTACATAGGGTACAATGGATTTATAAATGTTTTCTTGGACACTTTCTGATATTCACAATGCTTCATACCAAAAAAATTAGCAAAAAAAAAAATGTCTGTAGAACAACTAAAAAAGGTTGTCCAAGATTTTGAGTGTAGTAAATAATTTGTCTTAAGAAGTGAAAAACAAGTAAACAAGTTTAAAAACTTGTTCATAGTATCCCTACTATAAAATATTTTTAAATTACCAATGAAAGTAAAAAACTGTCAAGATCTGATTATGCTGTTGTGAACTCCATGTGATAAACAGTTAACATTGTTTCTCCAGATCATAATTTTTTGGGGTTTTATGTCAGAAAAGTTTTCAGCAACCCCTATTTAAATGAAGATTCAGAATAAATAGGAGAAAAATCAAAAGGTTGTACAATGGGCAAGTCATTGACTAAGGCTGTAGGCTGTGTGCTCATTAGCTTCCAAGAAGCTATGGTTTATTACAATAAAGCTCTGTACCACTATAACTGAGTATTTAGAATAAAACTAACCGAACTCCATTGTCATGCCAATGTGTACTCATAGATTGCACTTTTGTACTTATTTACATTTAAACACCCATTCTGATAATCAAGTAAATTCCTACAGAAGCTATCTTATTAAATAAAAGCAGTTCTTGTATTTCTAATTAGAGTATTTGTTATTCTATATGGATGTAATTTACAATATAGGTCATTGAGTAAGTCATGATAAAACCTGGGACAATATTCCCCTACCAGCTTCAACCTGACAGATATCACAGATAAGACAGTTAATATTTAAACTTCTCCTCTAGCAAGAATAGTCACACTCTTGCTTTAGCTGCTTTATACAATGAAAAAAGAGATATATGGTACTAAAAATTCCCAATCCAGGTGCAGAATTTTGTTGTTGCAAGTATTGCAGATATCTATACTGCTACCTACAAAAACTATTGAGCAGTTAAGTGAAGTTAAATGAACACAGCTAAGCACTGAAATAAAAAAAATAATTTTTTGCTAGCAAAAATCTCAGTCATTTTTCTTAACACAATGCTTGAGATAATATTAGATGGGCCTTGCCCTTGCTAACCATCTCTCCTCTGAATTTAAATACAGGAAATAAGCAGTAAGTATGTAATACACTAAATAAACCTGGATATCCTTAGCTTGACAAAATATTCTGAATCAATAATGAATAAAAATACATTTGCAATCGCATATGGATCATATTACTAAATTAGTAAGGACTATTAAAATACACATATCTCACAGTTAAACACAATCAATATATTCACCCTTTCCACAGAATTCATCTTCACTTGAAAAAGTTTAATGATTTCTTCATATGTTCTACTCATTTGACTACAATCCAAACATTTTACACAAGTGGAAGCATAACAGTCTCTCTGAAAAATAAGGGTTAGTAAGCAGATCAATTCTAAGATTTCTCCTACTCTGCACTGGTCTGAAAAATGAACAATGAGACTACATGACAGAAGTAATTCTGCTCCTAGAAAACAAAATATTTTACTTATTTTTGACAAGGATGGTTTAGAGTTCTTAAGCATATTACTAAATGTAATATCACTTCAAGAGCAAAGAGTCATTTGTAGCAAAGTAACATTTAGAAATTGCATCTAAAGCAACTCCCACTACATAATTAATATAGACCTAATTCCTAGATTAGTACATTCACAAAGGAAGTTTTCTTTATGTGGAGCTCTGATTACAAGATTGCAGAAAAGGTAACAAGTTCCCAGGGCATGTGACTTTGGCATTCATTGTCTTTTACTTCTCCACAAGGAAAACTTCTAGAGAGCAACTACTGAAGGAGAAATGCAAAGTAATTCAGACTAGAATATATTTGAACTATCTTTGATTTACCACCTCAGTAGATAAAACAACTTTAATCATAAATCTCGAGGAGACTTAAAAAAATAAACCCAGATGACACTTCTGCAATTTCTTAGCTATCCATCCAACATGTATATGTTATGGATAATCTTTCTTCTAGGTTAGCAGCCTATCATCCCTTTCTCTCAGATTAAGATTAATTATTATTAATTATTATTAATAGTTGGCACTTGTATTGCCCTTTCCTTACCAAAAGCTTGGTAACACTGTAAACCCTATAAGGTCCTATACGGAATTATCAAGTTATAAAATTGTTTTCTCCGCTAACTACGGGCTTAGAACAGAATTCCAAAATTTTTAATTTTGGACATGAATACTGCCACACATGCTTTATGTTCTTGCAGTACATGTTAAAAGAATCCAATTCAAAATATTACATAATTAAAAGTTATTGCAGAAAGAATTACAATTTCAAACATTTGTGACCCGTACAGCCAGTACCTTTCCCAGAAAGGTCTTAGGTGTTCAACTGCACTACTACATATTTTATGGACCAAAACTGTGGAGGTTTTCCTGCAAAATCAGGTCTTTGCCAATGAGCCAGATTAGTTTGGCTTTCTGTGTAAAATATTCTTTCAATTTACACTAGTCTGTGATTAAGTCAGGATTATATAATTGAGCTCCTGGTAACTGGCTTGCAAAACCATCCACAAAAAATACCAGTAAAAATAGCACATTCCATTGAGAGCAATCTAAAGTGCTGCAACAGCTGCTGTCTTTGAACTGCTCAAATTTCCCATAGAAATGCTTATGTGCTGAGTAGAAACGCGACCATTTTCTCACTTTTTTTTTTTTTTTTAATTGTAGGGAAAAGTTAGAAGAGAAGCCATAATTCATGATGCTTTGGACTTCTACATCAGAGTTTTCAAAGTAGCATTAGGTAAGCAGATAGACCTAGCCAAGGTCAGAAAACAGAAAGATCAATTGCTTTACAAGTTTCAATGGTGAGCAGTTTGGGTTTTTAAAATTCATAGCTAGATGTAAGAAAAGAATTATTAGATTTAGAAAAATACAAAATTAATATACAAGGTTAGTGTCCCAAAGAAAGAAACTTCAGTTTTGTGATCTTACAGGATGCGCAATTCACCTCCTTCAAAAGTTAACCTGACCAAAAGGTTAAAAAAGAAGAAATCAGCATTCAGGAAAAAGTGTTCTGTGAGGGAATCTCCATCTATACGTATGTCTACCTACAAATACTGCTTTCTTCTTGTGTACTTTCACAAAGCTTCCCCATTTCTGTGCTCTGTTTTAGTTACTTTGATGCAATAAGAAGGGCTTTTATTAGCGATCATTTTCACCATTATTCTTGCCAAATAAAAAACACATGAACTTAGGGAATGTCCTCTTCCCTAGTTGACAGATTTAACTCTGTCAGACTGGAACAAAACTGAGTTCAGAGAAAAACCACTCCTAGTCAAGGCATAGCCAGATAAGGAGCAAGGCTAGATCTGCCACTTCTTTGAAGAAAAATAATCCCATAACATCATTCTTTTTGTAAGAACTTTTATACAGACAGTCTAATAGCTGCACTGGGTACAACATATTCAATAAGGACACAAACACATTACTTGATTCTGCAAATAATCATGAGGGCAGTCAACAGATGAGAGGACAATACTGCTACTTTGTTTTGGTTTTAGTTCTTCTGCTCCGTCCAAGCTTTTGAGCACGTCGACAAAAAAAAAAAAAAAAAAACAGAAAGAATCTGACAAATAAAATGTAACTGCACATAAGAACTGTCTTTTATTTCCCTTAATTTCTTGTACTCCAACTTTTGTTATCGAACATCTGAAAGTTAATCCCATGTGAGCAGACACCGAAATTGTCTTTTTCTGTCATGTTCATTTTAGTTCCTTTTTAAAATGACCAATCTGTTTAGTTTATTATCACATTAAACGATTATGACTGTCACCAATTTTAATGTAGAAAACTATCGCACCGACACTGAGAAGCTACAGAGTTGCTCAAGAATAACACTCCTGCTTTGAAATTAACTCTACATTCAAATTTTAAAAACTGAGATCATCTACAACTAAACTTATATTAATCTCAGGATTTCTCTGAAGGAAAAAATTGAAGGTTATAGTCTTAAAACTACCATGACAGATACCTGCACCAACTGTGAGCTATCAACTATGCAGGTATATCCCTCCTACTCTAAAACCTATTTTGAAAGTGAGAGCAGGTAGGTTGGACATGTAAGGTTTCACTGTATTAGCAGTTTGTTCCCAGTCAATATTTTAATAGCTTAGTTAAGTAGAAAGGAGTTTTAACATTCCATTTGCACTGTAGTGGCTGAAAAGATCCCTCTCAGAGAGGGCTCTAATAGCATATATTATGTCATGAGGATGTGCTTGCAAATCTGAGCAAATCGGACAGAAGAGAACAAGCGATGGCATCTTGCGCAAGCTGCATTTGCTGAGGGTCATTCCCTATTTGACTTTCATATGCAGATACCACTACATTATCACAGCATCAGCATGTCAGTGTAAAGCACTGGTGCTTTTTTCCCCTGTAGTTAACTGTCCCAAAGGACAGTCTGCAAAGTCCCATAGCACACCTTGGAGCAACAGTTATGACCTTACTGGATTGGTTCTAAACTTTTCTTTGCAGTGTATTTCTAATGTATAACTCTATGTGGAGAGTTTATATAACATAAATGTTATAGAATGTTATACATTTGTAAATCCAGCAATTTCTACAAGTATCTGTTAAGCATGTGGTTCTGTAAGTATGCATGCCCCTCACCAGTCCTAAACTGTTTCTGATAAATGAGACTTTTGGGAACACACCTGCTGCCAAAATAATTTACACAGCTTCCTCATAACCACCTCTTTAGAAGGACATCTCAGATGCTGTACAAGTTTGCAACGAAAATCTTAATTACTCTTATGATTGCAATCCATTCTCACATACTAACTTTTCAGGATTACTTTGATCTCTAGTCTGTCACATCACAAACTGTAGGCCTGTAAATACAGTATTGCCGATGACAGGGCACAGGCACCATACTCAGTGTGCTGGGTCTCAGGACCAAGGCTCATCAGACAGACTCTGAACTTGTCTCTACCACCCAAAGCTTTCTTTTCACTTAGTTTAGTTTTAACACAACTCCTTCTAACAGGTATGCCTGTTTTGTTTTATTTTTCCTTATTTTCATATAGCACAACCATAGCTGTATATAGACAGCAGTAACAAGTAGTTACTTTGTGCAGAATGAAGCATTTGTGAGTGTGAAGGAATACAGACCTGGTACAATAGAAAAGGCGTGGAAAGACAAGTTGCAGCATAGAGGTGTATGGACATGGGATGCGCATGGGATAAGAGCACAAGCACAGGCTGACAGCAGAGGCTACAAACAACTCACCAGTGGTGATTTGAAGAAATGCAGACTTGAAGTGGATCAAACCACTTCAGGGGTAAAAAAAGAGAACAGAGAAGTACACAACCTGTGTAAAACACACCATATATACCAAATTTTGACATAACTTGCAGAACACTGGAGAAAGAGCAAGAAGTACAAGCAAACACAAACGATCCCTAAACAGATATTAAAATGAAAAAACAAACAAAAAAAAAAAGTCAAGCAAACAGCCACTGGGTCATGTGCAATGCCACATAAGCCTTAGGTCTGCAATCACAGGAGGGAACTCCCCCTGCATTGCCAGTCAGCAAAAGCTTCAGGAGTATAAACACTATAGCAAGTGCCCAAAGCCAGACTCCCACACTACATCAGTATCTGTGTTTCAAATGTAATGAAATATTTATTCAGCACAGAGGGACAGAAAGAGTAATCAATAAGATCTAATTACACAATGAATGTAAAAGATCCCTGGAAACACAATCCAGCTTTGAGCACCTTACTTACTCGTCTAAGCAAGACTAGAACCACTTTGTGTGAACACCCCTCCATTCTCCTGGCAGTGCTGTAGCACACCAGCAAAAGTAATAGCTCTTCATACAGGGGTAGAGGCTGGTGCACCCAGATCATCTTGCAGGATCACAAATATATAATTTTGGTAATGTTTCAGAGGGGCTGTATTTACTTCCTAATGAATGGCATTTACATTAGTTTTAAAAACAAACTCCATAGCTAAGAGTCTACTGTGCTGTACTGGAGCTCATTCTGATCACCAAAACCACTCTTACAAGAAATGTTAATGCTACTATACCATTTAGAAGATATGACAAGAAACAGATTATTACACAGTAATTTAAGGTCATGTGCGCCTTCTTTAATTATGAATTAGCATTTTAATTAAAAACAAAGATCTTGCCCTATTTTTTCCTAAATGTTTTTAATGAAATACCCCTTCTGGTTTGCTGCTGAACCACTTAGATATTTGTACAGGAACACCTTTTAGTTGCCTTTTCCTCCAAAAGCATCAGCAAAATGCACCCAAGAGAGCACGTTTTTGCTGTATGACTTGCTACAGCCACAGTTTTCTGCATCAGCAGAACGTCACTGAAACAGTACAGTAACAGCAACTGTTGATCACATCCCCTTTTTCTCTGCTGCATCTGATGACACAAGGGGCTGTATTCAGATCACCCATGTTATTCCTCAGTTTCCTACCCATTATCCTTGGCAGCTCTCTCTGATGTACACTAAGCCCTCATAATCACCCTCCAGCAATACCCAACACTGTCAGCTTTGGTGTGATAGAATCTGACCATAGACCGCTATTGCCAAGACCCAAGTTTCAGAAGATAAGCTACATAGATGAATATATTATCCTGATGATCAAAACAGTTAAATTCACCAGAAGTGTGTCTGGCAGCATCTTTTATATTTTATAGTCAGATCAGAATACTAGCAACTTCTCACATCTCCGAGAGCATAATAAAATCAACACACAAACACATGTAAGGAAACTACAAACATTACTGGTTTTTTATAACCTGACAGATCAATGACAGCGGTGGAAGCAAACACATGTCACAAAACATGTTAGAAAAGCTTTCCCTGCTCTTTGTTAAGTATACAGTAGCCCATAATACCATTACTGACCTCAACCCTGACAACGTCAACAGAGAGCAGGTGCTCGGTTACTGGCAAAGCACACTCTTCCTTAAGATAACGGCAGCTTGACACAACATGATTTAAACTACATCCACACTTTTCACATGTAAATAGGTATACTGTTACAAGCATTTGTCAGCTTACCTTACAAAATATGAAAATAGAGAAGGTGCTCCTAACTGAACACTGTACATACTTAATAATGCAAAAAATCAATAAAACTAATTAAAATCCCAAGCCTAGGCTTGAGCTCACTTCATTGCATGTAAGCATCACAAGAGAATTTCTCACTACAGGATGTGTTAATGCAACTATTAAATCATCTGTTTGCATTGGTACCCAAAAAAAGTACCAATTATTTCTCAGATACTGTGGGATTTTTGTTTGGTTTTGTTCCCCCCACAAGCCAGGACTACAATCAGATATATTTCTAGAACTGTAGAATTCTAGTCAACATCAGCATAACTAAAAGAAGAACTTGGCAACATGTCTCTTCATGCCTTGTATAGCATTAAAGGTACCATCTGTGCACTTCAACTGATAATAATGTCTCATTACCAAACATTGCATGTGTATGTACTAAAGCTTCTACACTGAAACATTAGAAAACAAATTCTGAATTACCTGTACTAGTACAATGCACATCTTACCCATGTGCTAATGTAACTACTGTTTATCTGCAAAACAGAAATAGTCCACAGGGGGCAAAACCAAAAGACCAGGTTTCCTTTCCCAGAATTTCAGTTATTTTTCTTCACTAAAACTGAAATTGCATCCCTCCACAAGCAAAGGAACCCTCCAGCATCCAAATGCTGCTGTATATTGAGTGAAAGAAATGACTAAACTGTAATCCATCATAGGCAATTCCATGCAAGCCTCTCGCTCAAGCACTTGTGCCTGCTGTGGGCCAAACCTTGCTGCTGTGCAGGAACAGAAAGCTCCCAATCTCTGTCACCCCCTGTGCTTCCAATAACAGGAGGGAGATTTTGGTTGCAGAATCCCTCAGAGAGGGGAAGACGTGTCAACTAAAGATTACTTGTCAAATTGGGCAACGAAACTGTGGGCAAACATCTGGATCCAGCTGTAGAGCAGAAAGAAGAACCCCATTCAGTCTCTTCTTAGCAGCTTATCACTGCTTAGTTTGGAAAAAAGTAATACTTATTGTTCAAGCTTTTTTAGTTAACTGGCTTTGAAATGTTACGGAACAACCACAGCAACAGTTTGCTGGTAGATAAGAGACCATGGTTTCTTCTGGCAGAGGAGTCAGGAGCCAGTGATGAATCTGGATTTTAATTCCAACACTTTTTTTAACTACCCATAAAGTCTCATATGTATAATTGAACTTGACTCAAAATTTGAACATCAGTCTTAACGTAGTATTTCACAGGTTTCTAAAACCTGTCCACCTGAGTTTATATAAACACATTTCTCTAACCTTTTCCAATGTATTCTACCTTGCAAGCTAAAGGCCATGTTAAATTTTAAAAATACTTGGATTTAAGAAAAAAAGTATTTTCATAAGACAAGTCTTCGAATATGCAATCATGCACACTTTATATAATCTTTGTATGTATAATATTCATGATGCAAATAAGTCCTATCTAACCTTTTCCACAATTCTGAATGTTTTAGAAAGGCTGAGAATTTTTTTAAATTTAATGATGTTGTTCTTCCTCTCCCTCCTCCCTTCTCAGTCCCACAAATATAACTTAAACAAGATACTGTCACTTAGCTTGCTGAAATCAAAATTGGACACCAGGAACTGAACAACTAGTCTACACTACTAAGCAAAATCTTTTCCCACTTCTCTAGTTTCTAACTACTTCATTTATTTAAAGAGATAGATTTCTGCACAAAGTTTTCTCTTTTTTTTTGTAGTTTACCCTTCAATCGGTATATTACACCAGAAAAATCAGTATGTAAAAATCAGATTTGTATAGTCTTAACACACACCGTAAGATAACTTTAGCCTCCTTCCAGCTCAAAAAGTAGCTTGACACAAATGTAAATAAACCTATTACTACGAAAATAAGTTGAGTTTGCTTTTTCTGAAGAGTGCCTAAAGCCTTCATGCCATCAGAGAACACTAACAGTTGTTCTTGCAGGAAAAAAAGAATAAAGCTAACATCCAAGACTACAAAACATAATTCTTACTAAAATGAGAAAGTCCAGTCCATTTTCTGATTAGGCAAACCAGACTTCAAAGAATATTTTGTTGGCAACAGTTGCTCAAAAGGTACTGATTAAAACAAGGGAGACCAAGATATGAAATTCTGATATTCAACAGCACTATATCCTATTATACAAAGATACCCTGTTCCAGCTTTTAGACACCAATGGCTATACATGCAGAAAAGCATAACTATGAAGCTTTTCAGACTGCATTCCTGACTTATCCACGTATGGAAATTTTATTGGTATAGCACGTCCATTTACTCTCCTGAAGAGTAACTACCCTCCTTGTCATTAAAGAGCTAATTTCACATCAGCAAATAAGGTCAGAAGACTTACCGCACTGCCATCACAAATGCTTAATAGCTCACATGTGGTATTTACAGAAAATAACCCAAATCCCATGCTAGCATATCTGGACATTTTAAATTGAATTACAATGGTTTATAAATGCAAAAAGATGAGATAAAGATTTAGCTGAGACAAGTGGAAAATATTTTTGTATGTGTACATCTTAAAAGATAAATTCCTAGTTTACATGACTAAAAAATAGAATCAATCCAGTTCTTTTAACTGGAAACAACCTTTTTTCATATCAAAGTTTACATAAGAACATAGTTACTTCCCACTGCCATTTCCCAGTTAATACCTAAGTGCCATCAATATTAAGGCCTCTGCTGTGGTTTTCAACACCAGTAATTCTAAATACTTTCTCATTTCAACAGCATTAGAAACTGGGACATTGCCCAGTACCTGAACAAAACATTCAAGTTTATTAAATACTTGTCTTTCAAATAAGAATATCAAACACAGCCAATTCTCACCAAATATCCTGGCACAAACTGAGTTTTAATATGAAAATTTGGTCTGAAGTAATATATTCATTTTGCTCTGAATTCACTCCCAAATAACTGTGTTAGCCTCACTTCTACTATCACCCCTGATTTCCTTTTTATTTATTTACAGGCTCTGATCTCATTCTACAAGGAAATGTAATGTGGATAATTTTTAGCTATAACGTACATTCTTGAGCCTCTGTATGCTGGATTCCATGGCTGTATAGGTAGATGAAGGCACCTGGAGCTCTGCTGCTTGTCCTTCTTAATCCCAGCCTCTGAACTGCCAGAAGCATTAGCCTCTCCCCAAACCCATATCAATCGGTTCCCATTCTTACATCTTTGTACTACTAGCAAGAGACCTGACAAATTCAGTCAAGCAATCATTATAGCTTTAAGTTCTAAGAGAGGAGTACCATAATTACTACAAATAATAGCAACCAGAAAGAAAAGCAAGTATCCGATGATCCACCAAGTGTCAGACAGTTAGGAAATGCTGGTGAGCTGTATCAAGAATTTTCCTTCAGCATAACATAAAACAAGGAAATACTAAATGTATTCTACATACACAGTGGCAGAAAGCACATTTTTCCTTGTATGTGCTCTACACAGCTCAAGCAGTCATACTACTTGGAATGAAAAACATTTTTAGAGGTCATGGGCACACACAAACTCCAAAGTGCCAGTTGAACACACACCAGGTAAGACATGGGAATTTCAGTTCAAAAAGCACAAAAGAAAAATAGAAGTGCAAATAGACAGGAAGAGGGTAAGAAAAACAGGTAAATGAGAGGACAAACTAGAGATTTATAAACAAGGAATTAAACAAAAGAACACCACTGTCAGGGATAAACTCAAGTATTTGTTCATTTAATCCTTTTTAAATTGAGTCCTATATTGAATGAGCAATACAGGGAAGTATGTAACTAACATCTTCAAGTTACTAATTTTTAATTGGTTAACATCTTGAGACAGGTTAGGGTCTCAAATTATAACATTAAGAGTTACTGAAATAACTCTGCTCATTGAAATCAATAGGACAAGTCAGCTAAATGCTCGTACGTTCATTACAAGGTCTCTTGTTCAACAGGCAAGACATTCCTCTATTTAACAGGCTGGAAAGATAGTGCAGGTTGTATACACAGGCAATGGGGAAGAATTTGCTAAGATTTTGACTAACAGAATTCAAGTATATTGTCCAAGTCTCACAATGAATGGATAGGAAGTAAACTGACAAGTTCACTCTCCTGAATTTCACTGTTTATCCAAGACACTGAGGAAACTAAATGGGAAGCTGACTCTTAAGAGGAGGAAGAAAAACAAACTGTTTCAGTGAGCATCAACCACACTGAATAACTGATTTTTTGTCATTTTAGCTGTTCATTCTTACAATTCTCAACATTTGTTTTTTTTCTTGAAATCTCATAATGAATAACCTACTAAAAAAACTAAAAGTGACAAAATCTCACAAAAAAAAGTTATCGCATATGTGTGCTCTTTGAAAAATCTGAACAGACACTATGAATGAAGTCTAGGAGTTTCAAGAAATATTAAAATGAGCTTAATAATAGCTTTATTTCAGATACGCCTTATCACAGCTAGCTATCTGAAATCAACTTGCAAAGTGAAGACTATATTACTAAGATGTAAATTATTATTTCAGATATGCATTTACTGGTGACCTTTTTAATCCTCAATCATGTAATTAATTTTAGAATAAAGACTAAAATACAAAATACTTGCTCTATGATCTTCCAGTCATGATCCCCCCTTTGCTAACTGCTAAACCTTGTGTTAAATTAAATATATTGTTGCCTTAATTTTCTATATGTTGTCACAATTTAAAATATAAAAAATATCAAAAATATATAAAAAATAAATCATCACTTAAGCATATCACAGTACCCAAAGAGAGAATCACAGATAACACATAAGCAGTTTGACTTTTTATAACCCAGTATTTAATAGATTTTGACACTGCAAAACAGCCATCTGGCAATAGAAATTTGACATTTCTTTACAAGCTATCCAGAAAATCTTAATATGGGACCAAGTTTTGACACAAACTAAAATTTTGAACGTGTTCTGATTCAAAGCATAAAGCTTCTAGACTATAATTTCAAATAATTTTACATTCACTGCATTTCTTACTGCATATGACCTTCATATTAATTCCATGCAAAGTGTCCAATAAGGGCTTCACTGTTTCTTTGCCCCCCAAAACTGAGTTAATGCACAGAGTTCAAGTTGTAAGCTCACTGTGCAAGATGCTGTTTGCAAGGGATGTTGATTAGGGATAAAGCGACACTACAATAGCTAAGAATCATGCTAAAACCTGCAGGCTTATTCTTCTAGAGGTAGTCGGCAGATTTGCAACAGATAACATTAAAGCTAATGAGACACACAAAATCATCTACATTTTCATGGAAGGACAGACAACAAAGCAGGATTTTCCCTCAGCATGAAAGAGCCTTCTCTTTAATGACTTTTGATGTATTTATCAGCAATGGAAGCAACCCAGAGCACGCCTTTCCCAGCTGTTGTCTAGATCTGAAGATAAAAATGAAAGTTACAGCTGCCTGATGAGCTAAATGAAAAGGCTCTTCTCACAACTACACAAACTTTCACAGACATCAGCTTTCAACACAAAACTTTCTACTCTTTAAAAAACGGCAAGTTATACTACATAAAAACTATGGTAACAATTTTGAAAATATGCACTAACCTGCATTTTGGTGGATGACAGAAAACAAAAAACACAGAAAACAAACACAGAAGTACTATAAAACACATCAGTCTATAAAGACTGGAAGATTATTTTCTGATAACTTCACAGTTTCTGCTCCAGATGAGATACCATCACTGATAGTGCATTCTGCTTCATAAGTCACATTGGTTATTTTCCAAAATTGTTATTGTTCTCAATAACCATATGGTCACTGTAGACTGCCAGGACAAACATAAGAGAGCAGCTATAGTTCCCTCAGGCCCCATTTAGCACCATTGAGCCCGCACCCCATGCAAATGTATGTGGCCAGTGTAGAAGGGGCTTTTCTGCATAGACCCCAAATAGGGTGTGCAGCAAGGGCAACTGAAACTTTTAGGCATTCTCCATGGAAACTCTCTTAAACTGTAGCATGCCAGTGTTACGTTGCCAGAGTTTAGGTAAATTTACAAAGGCACAAAGCTCAGCTGAGACAAATCTGTGAGATTCCTCACTGGGTCTGCTGACCTTAAACAAGCAATGTAGTTGCTTCTGAGATGGCTCCTTACTTAGTAATCTGTACCACTTACAAAGCCTCATTTAAGAACTCATAGCAGCTATTATCAGTGATCCAAAAGCATCTTAATGTCAGAGGAATTTCTGTAGCATAGTTTCATCATTATTGCACTGATTCTTCCATATTTCGGTTCAGCAGTAGCTGCTAAAGAGAGAATTCTTTTCAAGGAAGTAAAACAATCTCCCAATTAAAATTTGAGTCACATTACATAACCAATGGAAGGAAAAGAAATAAAGGGGCAAAGGTTGAGAGAAATTCTGGTTTTTTTCTACCAGAAGTTCTACCAGCCCAAAAAGAAATTAGGGCAATTAGTGACCATTTCAACAGTTTAATTGTGTTTAAAAATTTCCACTTATCACCTACTCTCTTTTCTCATACAGAAGATTCATTCTGGACTGATGCTGCATCATATGTATATTCCTATAAACTTATAGTATATAGGTCTATTTATGCGCCTGCATATGCATACACACAGAGATACTCTACTGAAACAATATCAACTTCAGCAATAACAACTTTCTGAATGGAAGTAGTAGACTTCCAAAGCAGTAGTTCTGAAGAACTTATCCACTGAGGACACTCACTTTCTACACTGTACATTAAATTATAAACCAGCAAACAAAACAAATGGATCCTCTTTTATCTACAAGCAACCAGAGAAGCTCCTAGCAAATACAGAATTTAGAAGTGTTAGAAATTTTTCTTTAATATTCTCATAAAGGAAAATGTGTTTTCTGAACTCGTTTACATGGCTTCTCATCTTCATTTCTTACTTTTATGCAGTATCAAAAATTATCATTTCCCCTAAATTACAATGCAACATCCCTATAAAAATGGAAAACATTTACTTTATTCTGGAGACTGATTTGTTTTATGGTAGTTAGAAGTCAGAGAACCTTCCATAAATCAGGCATTTTAAAAATGTTTTTTAAATGTGTTTCATTGATGGAAAAAATGGACAGCCTAAAGAAAGAAAAAACAGCAAAGAGAGAGGCATAGGTATAATTTTGGTGAGGAACAGCAGTAAGTCTCTACACAAAGTGTCAAACAAAATCCCATGGTTTTAACTTACAGAGTTTGGAAAACTTCGACATTAATAATTTTACAGGAGGTGTGTTCTGCAGGATGACTGTATCCCTTGTTTATTATTCATCTTCTTGGTTTGTTGTAGCTATGTTTCTATTCGCTAACAAGTAAGCTAGGAAGATATTTCATAATACTACACTATACTTTCATGAGCAATACTGCAAGCACAGGATGGTCAGGAACAGTGTTCTGAGCCATCATTGCAGGTAGGTGCAAGCAATGCAATATCACTACCAATAATGTGCAGAAACTGTATCTAAATATCTGGCAATAATCTGGTTTAGCTGAAGTCACTACTAGAATTGGTCCAGGTCCTACTGGCTTTACCTTCTACCAATAAAATTAATCGAGAGTGCTACACGGAAATGATACAATTCAAATGAGAAACTTGTGACAGTGTGAAATCTGCTGAAAGGCACAGCTGACACAGCCCTAAATGATACAGTAAGCTCCACATGCATATTCTGTTTACTTGTGGTAAAGAAGCGAATATATTATGATCACAGCTGCTGCTTTCTCAAAATGCACTTTTGTTACTATCCCTTCCCTTACACAAGAAATACTGCTACAATTTGGAATCTCAGAAACACAGAAAATCAGATGCTGGTAGAAAAGCTGCAGTACGCAAAAAGTAACTCTTAAATTGTGGGGGTGGCTGAGAGGAGAAACCAGACCAACACCGGTATCAACTTTGCTGTTGGATTCTATTTGACATATGACAAAGAAAATATTTCGACTACTTTTGAATTTCAAACTTTATGCTTTCCAAAACAAGCATGAGATTAATAACAACAGACAAGATACTATTAAGGGCAGGTTTTAGAAGACATCTGCTTTATCTTAATAGAAAAAAAAAAAAAAAATTATTCCTCCATAAACAGAATCTGTTACTGAATAAATTGTATTTATTTATTACATGCTAAATAAGAATAAAAAACCTTCAAAGGCAGGAAAAATGAAACTAGAATATTCTAGTAATCCAGATCACTACTTGGTAAATACTAGGTCAGAATCAATCTGATACAATACTGAATTCTGACACATTATACATGACTGCATCTCAGATCATCTTTCCAAGGAATCCAAATGTCATCACATCATGAACAGTTCTGGTTCAAACCATTATTTCTGAAGAATACCTCTGCAGCAACAATCACTGCATTCTTAAATTTTACTTCCTTACAGATACAGAAAGAAAAAGCAAAAATATCTACTACAGTGACATGAAAGAATAGAAGAGCTTGTTAAAGGAGCAATGGAAAGAGTAACAAAAAAATGTGGGTGACTGGGAGATCGCTCCATAATGGAAGGGTTTTTACAGGGAAATCTTAGAAAATTTGTCTCAGATGAAAAACCTTTAGAAAAAAAAAATTGAGGGAACAACCTGTTAGAGAGCAGCGTAGGGGAAAGGGACCTGGGGGTCCTGGGGGACAGCAGGGTGACCATGAGCCAGCACTGTGCCCTTGTGGCCAGGAAGGTCAATGGTACCTGGGGTGTATTAGAAGGGGGGTGGTCAGTAGGTCGAGAGAGGTTCTCCTTTCCCTCTACTCTGTCCTGGTGAGGCCACGTCTGGAATATTGTGTCCAGTTCTGGGCCCCTCAGTTCCAGAAGGACAGGAAACTGCTGGAGAGAGTCCAGTGCAGGGCAACAAAGATGCTGAAGGGAGTGGAGCATCTCCCTTATGAGGAAAGGCTGAGGGAGCTGGGTCTCTTTAGCTTGGAGAAGAGGAGACTAAGGGGTGACCTCATTAATGTTTACAGGTACATAAACGGTGAGTGTCACAAGGATGGAGCCAGGCTCTTCTCAGTGACAACCAATGATAGGACAAGGGGTAATGGGTACAAACTGGAACACAAAAGGTTCCACTTAAATTTGAGAAGAAACTTCTTCTCAGTGAGGGTGACAGACACTGGACCAGGCTGCCCAGGGGGGTGTGGAGTCTCCTACTCTGGAGGCATTCAAGACCTGCCTGGATGCCTTCCTGTGTAACCTCATCTGGGTGTTCCTGCTCCAGCAGTGGGATTGGACTGGATGAGCTTTCGAGGTCCCTTCCAATCCCTAACATTCTGTGATTCTGTGTAACAAGAAAGCACAATGACCAGATGATGTTTTCTCAAAATGTTTAAAGCAGGGCATGAAACTACTGAATTATTAATTGTGATGTATACTCTCTTGTTTAAAACCATTAAACACAAAGGTTTTACCTCTGCCTCAGAAAGCTCTTGAGATGAGGACTGCCAGATCCAGTACTACATATTCGTTTCATCCTCTATACATCCCTACTGGTCAGTGTTAGAGCTAGGACTGGGGAGTTGATGCTGTAACCCAGTACAGCTATTACAATTTGCTCTGTCTACATTAAGGAAAAATCTTGCTAAAACACACTCTCGCTTCTAGCATGACCAAGTTAAATTTTGGGGCACATCCAAACTGAAAGAAAAATCTTGACATTTAACTTCCAACTACTTGCAATGCTTAAATTATTGATAAAAATAACCTCTAGTCCTCTTTAGAGGCATGAATGCTTGTCAAATTTACATAGAAACAGTGTGTGCAGACTAGAAATCTATAGCTCAGAACAAACACATAGTTCTATTTTAGGCCAACATGCATACGATATTGTAAAATAAAACAAAACGGAGTGCTTGATTCTGCCCTTTGGAAGATCTGTGTCTGTCCAAGCTGAAAAGGTCTCCAATCTCTATGCACAATTAGGACAGCAGAATACAGGCCAGATTTAGCCCTCCAAACAAAGAATTTCTAAGCATGTCTTTAATTTTTTTTTTCCTTAGAGTTATTCCCAGCAATGAAGGTCACTGCAAACCACATAGCACCCATTTTACTGCTTCGTAATACTTATACAAAAAACACGGCTAGTAACTATAAGCTAAAATATGTGATTTTTCTCTTAACTCATGCACAGCATGCTTGAATAGATATAGTATCAAATTATCAAGTAATCAGTGCCTGAATTAGCGGAAAATATAGCAGGGTCCAACTATTACTGAAGTTGAGGGAAACTATTCACCGATTTTCATGTATTTTGAAGTGTTATTTTCATGGTTGAAATCTCTCTATTTATAAAAAACTTAATATGAGAAAAACTGTATTAGAAAAAGCTATAAAATAAAATGTGCCAGAATCTGACTATTTTGGTAGAGTGAATATACATGTAACACATGACTAACTTAAAAATTAGAGAATCATTTATCATAATTTTTAATCAACCTAACAATTATTGACAGAGTAAATTTCATGACATTAATAAAAAACTAATCTGCTCTGACTTTTTTGACGATTTTGCTGCAACATGTACTTATCTATATATTTGCAAAGGTAAGTAAATTCTTCAGTCTTCTGGGGAGTGCAGCCTTCGGTGTTTAGCCTTAGGAAAGAGTTAAGTAGATGCAGCAGCGTATCCATAATAGAGTTAACAAAATATAAACTTAGCTAAGTTTATTCAGATTTGAAAACAGTACAGGAGTTAAGTTAGTTGTTACAAAGGCAAGGTCTATGTACAATATACACACCCTAGGTTTGGCTTTAAAAAGTATAATCCCTTCAGACTGTATATCTTACTCAGAGTTATAAAAAAAATCTAACAATTAATTACAATCTGAAAGCTGAAAACTTGTCTCTTCTTTGGAGGTCAAGTATTTTCATAGTATCACACAGCAGTTTATCACTCACTAGCTAAGTCATTATACTTCAAGTGTTGATGTTTAACACATCTTAACTACAAGTTAAATGTGTTAATTTAAAATATGAGCAGTCATCAAAAAGGTGCCATAAGGTGATTCAGTCTGTAACTGGGGATAAGAGCAGCACCCAGTCATTTCTAACCAAGTCAGTACATAAAGAGATAAAGACTGATTCATATTTAGTTTAAGGATAAATAAATTCTTATTTTAAAATTGTTCTCAGTTGTACCTGCTAGCTAGAATAGTAGTATTCTTTAATGTTTTAATACATTTCAGTAAATTCCTTTTCACTTACAAACCCAAGCTATAAAATCAGTTTCCACTGAAGTACCTACCAGCATTACTACCGCTAAGCTGTCAGATTGTTAAAATGCAGGAGAGACTGAAATCTTGAAGCAATGCAGTAACACACACCTTTGACTTCTTCAGAAGAGAATGACATCTTGAAACAGAATAAGCTCTTTTTTTAACTTCCCTTTTTATGTCAAGATAAACACCTACAGTTACTTCCTTTCCAATTTTAGGGAAACAAATATTCCACCACAAACTTAAATGTAGTAACATTCAAATTCAAGGATTCAACTTCTGTTATTTTCTTTCATTCCAGTAGAGCTTTAACATGCACTACTCATCATTGGAGTAACAGCAAGTAAGGAAGCGTTTGCAATTTTGCAAGTCTTTGCTAAAATACATGATCACAGCTTTGTAGGGAGTGTCCTGAAATGCCTCTGGGTACAGTAAAATTGTGGACTTTAATCTCATGGACTTTTTACTCATGGTTACTCCTCCAAAGCTTTAGAGGAGAAAGGACAGGAAAACTTGTGCTCTTAATACCCTAAGATTTCCCTGTCTTGTCCTCACATAGTGAGAAGGGGTTACAAACTGTACCATGCAGAATCAGCTGATGTTTCAGAGTCACCTAACATGGCACGTGTGACACCGTGTTGGAGCGTCTGGCACAGCAAACGCTGCCTTCTGCAGACAAATGTGAGCCCACGTATCTGCTCCTTGTCCCATAAACTGAAGTATCTCTATTTTCGGTGCCCTCCTTAACTGGTAGTGAAGAGCAGGCATCAGCACTATACACACAATGAAGAAACACCCAAATCCTGTAAGTTCATTGACAGCTGATGAGGTTACTTATTGGTTTAAGATACAGTTCACAAAAGAACAGTTGAGCTTCCATTACTTGCCTAGATAAGAAGTACATTATATTATTGTTTAAATACCAGCTTGGAGCCTCCATTACCAGCTTGCTTTTCATGAAGAATGAGAAAAAGTGGAAAAAGGAAATAAGTAAACAACTAAGTGGAAAAGAGTCTGAGTAGCGGGACCTCTAACACCCTAATTTGTCCTTCACATTCGCCAGGGACTTATTTTGAGATTACTGGCTACTAATAATACCGCTCGTATATCTCAAACACAAACTCTTTGAAATGCCGAACTAGAATCTGATACAAAATATTAAAGTTTTGTGGTATAAAATGGCCATACTCGCATTTTTAATAGTTTGAAGACAAGATTTTTGTGGTTTACACTTTCTTCCACACTCAGCAAAAATGTGGTTTACACATATGGTAAAGTTTGATGATCTCTTCTAGAACCTAAATCCTCTTCACACAACTTACCTTCTGGCATGCACTTAGGCACAGAGGTTTGTTTCCATTTCCTGACTTATAAACAAAATTAAAAGAGCACACTTTCATCTTACAAAAATAAATTCTGCACTCCAAAGATCCCAAATGCAAATAATGAACTACCTCAATGTAAAATTTGTTCTTTATTAGAGATTAAACTTTTCAGTAACTATGTTAAAAGTTTTGAACTTCTGTAAAAGCAAATTCAGAAGTATTTTATGGTTTCAGTCATTTTTAAAATAATATAGCGAAGAAAATAATATTACTGTTTATGCCCCCTTCTTGGAAGCATTCAAGGCCAGGCTGGATGAGCCTGTGAGCAACCTGATCTAGTAGAAAGTGACCCTGCTCATGGCAGGGAGCTGGAACTGCATATTTTTAAGATACTTTCCAACTCAAACCATTTTGTGATTGTCTTTTTATACTAAGTGATGGAAAATTGAATTTAGACTAGTATTACTGAACAAAATCTCGCTATCTAAAAAGACTGCATTGGTCTTGCAACTTGCAGCTAACACATGGGGCAATCAAGCCATTTTCAGCCTCACCACATCAACTTACAGATACCCTCTTTATAGGCAAAATAGGCATTTTCAAAGTACACTTTTACAAAGTAGTCTAGCTACAAAATAAGGCATCTGCTTTTCTTATGTGTGTAATCACATTCTTTAGAAACACATTTATATTGATAGATGTTGTACGAAGGATATTGATGCATCCTTAATTCATCACTTCTCTAACCATTAGAGAGCAGCTATTGCATAGGAGCCCTTCAGCACAGAGCTTTAATCCATCTCTTTAAATACTTCCAGTATCCTCAACCCAGAAATCTATAGTTTTCTTAACTCAGTCATCATGATCAATCTGCCTGAAGGTTATCTGCTAATACATATGTATTTTGTTACCTCTATACTTGTTTAAATGCAAGAAAAAGACAATTCTAGCATGCCTACAATCCATGTTACTCAAGCCTTCACGGGCAATGCTCCATTTGTGTCAAGACCTCAAAACCATCTATAAATCTTCATCCTATTTTCACTGAAACAAAACAAAGCACATGCAAGACTATCTATCACAGCCTTATGTTTGTTCGAAGAATTGATAGAGTTCATTCCAATTATTTATTGCAACATGCTATGTCATACCTTACTAAAACATACTAAAATATACCATCTTCCTGCAGCTGCACTTTTCAGTTCTCTTTCTTTCCATTAGCCTTTCCAATTATTGCTTTTCTTCTGATACTTTCTGAAGTAGTATCATTCCCAAACGCAGACAACAAGGACTAAAGCCCTGCACAGAGCCCTTGTGTGGGCACTAATTCCACTAGTCAGCGATTTTCAGCCCCACACCCCTTACTGTACAACACCTCAGAAGACAGTTTAGCTAATCCACGCTTTCACTGACTAGTTAACTTCCCCCATAAGTTTCCATGTAAAAAAAAAAAGGCTCCAGAATTCTATTTCTCCCACAACTTTTGTCTGAAATTCATTTCCTACCCTGCATTTAAAGCCCTATTCTTGTACACACATCATCAGGCAATGCCTCAGCCCTGACACTCACTGAGTAAAATGAATACTAAGGTTCTGCATTTGAGCTTTCATTTGTGTATTTAAAATCATTATTTAGGGTTAAGAAGTGTGTAATATTTGGACCAACAGTAACATTGCTGCAAGGGTTTATAAAAATACCCTCATCATCCACATGTCACATGATCATGTTAAAAAGACCTTTGGTGGTACCATTCCCACCAGCTGGATGGTTCACATTAGCATATTTGTGAACACTCAAAATATCCTGCTGTCTTTCGCTACGTGCAATTTCTGCTGAATAGGATGTTGCCTGCTTTGGTTTCATTCACTGATCACCTGTTCAAGGAAGTCACTGAACTTCCCAACCAAACATTGAGGGGTGCTTGTGCTAATAATATAACCAAAAGAAGCTTAACATTTGCATTTTCAGATACACATGGAACACCGCATGGAAGCTTACTGCATCTGCTGAGACATCTAACATTAACTCCCCCAAATTTCCTTTCCTACTGCTGTTTACCTAAATGTCACTGCTTTCGCTGTATCACTATGGGAACAGTGGCTGTTCCTTCTGTTCCTATATTGCTACTACCAATCACTTTTTCTTCACCAAAATTTGCTGCCAAAACATTCTACGTTCTCAGACTTAAAATATAGCCTCTGACAACAAAATTCACCAGAAAGTGTTCACCAGAAAGTCAGCCAAAGTATTTCCAAAAAAAGGCAAAAAAAATAAGCTGTTTTAAGAGAACTCCCTAGATCTCACTGTACTGTTCATATAACCTTATTCACCATATCTTAATGTTTCACAGTCTAAAGCTTTCTTTTTCTTTTGACATCCTTTTAGAGCAGAAAACTATTTTACAGGTTGGAAACTAAAATACTAAAAAGACAGATAGTCTGCTCAAGAACACACAAGAATTTAGGGGCAAACTAAAAAAATTCAGTGCTTATTCCTGAAGTTGTTGGCTAGCAATCTTACCCTTATTTGCTTGTACCCTTTCTGCTATGGCAGCAAATCATTTTATTTCCTTATCCCACATAATTCATTGTGCTTACAGAACTGCTTGTCTCCTCTAAGAGGAACAAAAAATTAATAAAGTCTCATCCCTACAGCCTGGCATTAGTTGATGAGTTTTGCTATGACGTGGGCTCCTGCTGTAGCCTGCCTTTGGGGAAAAGAGGGAACAGAAAGTCTCTTCACGTTCTCAAAAAACATGTAAAAATAACTTTGAAATCTTTGTTTTTTGTGTATTTGGTTGAAATGAAATACTCTCAGAAGTTACAGACCTACATCGCTACTTGCAGCCCATGTATTTTTCATCCACATTGATAAATGATCTCAGCCACGCAGTGCTTAGGGATAACATACATGTGAGAAGCAGCTGATAATCTTCTACTACAGGAGACAGAAACCTTTAAAAAAAGTCACATACCTAACCTGTGCTGACAGACTAGATCGGTGCATGCTCAGTTTACCTATGCTCAATTTGCATTACCTCTCAGTGTTAAGCTTGCAAAGCCTCCAGCGAGTTTCAGAGGTCACTGTAAGGTTGCCTTATTGTAGTAAGAATACAGATGGCCAGCATGTCTGGTCTTAAGATGGGCTTATATTACACCAACACACCCATGACAATGCAAACATAAAACTGAATCGCTAGCCTGTAAAATTACGTGGCCTTTGCTGAAACCATGGTTTACAGAATTTCTTTTAAATGCGATAGTTTCATTATATTTAAGACAAACTTTTAACATTTCTAAGTACCTCTGAGTTTGGTACTAGAATGTAGAGAAACTTTCTGTTCTATACTATACATCAAGAGTTATAGCAGATGAGGCACCTCAGCAGGAGGCAGAGCTGCCTGCATTGCTCTACTGAGGCAGGCCAGTCAGACACCGTACCTGACAGCATTCATCCTTCATCACTGCTCTAGCAATCAGAGCACCAACTGTAGTAAGCATAATACCATGAGACTTTTAGGTACAGTTGGGTTAAACATTTTTCCTTTTTATCACTGAATTTTTTTTTTTAGTTTTTCTGAAGTCAGTCACGTGAAGAGATTTTGAGACGTTTCAATAAACGTACATAGAATCATAGAATAGTTTGGGTCAGAAAGGACCTTAAAGTTCCAACCCCCTGCCATGGGCACAGGCATTTTCCACTAGACCAGGTTGCTCAAAGCCCCGTCCAACCTGGACAGGGATGTGGCATCCACAGCTTCTCTGGGTAGCCTGTTCCAGTGTCTCACCACCCTTATGGTAAAAAATTTCTTCCTAAGATCTAATCTAAATCTATCGTCTTTCAGTTAAAAGCCATTATCCCTTGTTCTATTACTACATGTTCCTGTAAAAAGTCCAAGATGTATATAATTTGGTAGGTTGTTTTCTTTCAGCTTTTTTCTTTGCTATAGCAAGAAATAAATTATTGAACAATAGAAGATAACCTGAAGTCAGAACTATTAAGTCTTCTTGGGATGAAGATAAGTGTATAATTACTTACATATAATTTTATGATGAATTACTTAAGCCACAAATCACTGGTACATGTTTTAAAAGATTCTGGATGAGTATTTGGGGGGAAAAAAAAAAAAGTAATAGCACCATAATAAATCCATCAGAGTAAAAACTGCACTAACAAAATGTCTGATAAACATAATGCAGCTTTGGGGTATTTGCTACTCAGCACCTTGGAAGGACTGCATTTTTCCGATTAGCTGAGTGGCATAAGATGTGATCTTGCTGGAGGCTGCTGCACTGCTGCAGCCACTGTCAGCCAACCCAGAAAAGTATAATTAAACTACTGAACCTTATTAATGAACACTTCTTATGTTTATGTTCTTACACTGTAAAGAGCTTCCCAGCCTTTATGCCATACAAATGCAACTGGCTCTGTACGCTACTTTGTGCCACCAGATCTTCTCCAAAATTTTACCAAAATGCAACCTAGTAACTTAGTAAAACGTATTTAATCTGTCAAGTGTGATAAAATTCAACATACCACCTGTTTTATATCATATGGTAAGAGGACAACTAAAAAAAACCACAGCTAAATGCATCTTTGGGCTGAACTACCTTCCTCCTAAAGATATCAAATATTAATTTCTTAGAAAATATGTGATAAAGTTGAAGATTCAATTCTGATCTTATGCAAGCAATGTTGAGCATCATCCCTTCTGCTATACTAAGGCGGATCACAGTCTGTATTACGTGATTTACCACAGTAGCAAGTAGCAAGATTCAGATCCTTAATAATGACATTATCAACATGTATAATTCTACAAGGTTTCAAAATTGTAAGCAGCTCTCTACCCACATGAAAAGCAACCACAATGAAAGCCATCATGCACTAGCAACAGAGCTAGACTGCTCAAACTTTCAGCCATGCAACTAAACTGAATGTATTGGCATGATTCCTTTCAATATTAAATAACAGTAAAAACATATTTGTTCATAATTATATGAATAAATCCATGCAAATCAATCTGTTTATAATTTCAAAGTCTTATATTACAATCAATCACTACAGTATTATTCTAGAATATTCCCCACTAACAGTGAACAGGTAAATTATGTACCCTGGTCAGCTGTGTTGATTTCATTCCAAGTGTTATTTTCATAGTTAAATTTTAAACACAAATCTCCAATAATTTAAAGTTTGCTTTCAAATGCTAAAGTCAAGCACCTAGGTTTCTGAGAAGAATCACACTGTTTAGTCAAGACATTCTACAAGAATGGAGTTCCAAAAGCACTTTCCTTCATAAAAATGACTATGAAAAAGCATGGACAATAGTAAGCCGATAATCAATGCTACCAAGTGAATTTGATACAAGCAGGAACTAAGGGCATGCCCTCAATCTCCTCTGAAGGGGAAGGGGGGATATTATTGTATTTACAATTCAATAAATGAAAGTTTTATTGAAGAAGATTACACAATAACAACAACAACGTAACATTGAAAAGCAAACCCATTCTAATTTACATTCTCCCACTATCATCATATATTCATTTAACTTTTCTCCATGGCCCTGTCCTTCCAGATGGCCCAGCAAAAGAAAGGTTTTAGTGCATGACAGCAGGATAAACAAATTTGAATTTTTTCAAAAAGAACAGTAAAACAAATCACACAATTAACGATCACTGAAAACAGTTTGTCATTAAACCTCTACCAGATTAGAAAATACATTTTCATTGATCTTAACAGCTATATGAATCTTCTGAAGTACCCAGACACCAGCTTTTCGAAATCACCCAGAACTCTCACATTTCTGCTCAAATTAAGCACACAAGTCTTGACCAGCACTTTCAAAAGCGACAGAGCTTAACTCTGAGATATTTCAAGACAGAGGGCTCTCACACAGACTAAAACAAAACAAATAACAGTTCTCAATGAATAATAGACTTCTTATACAAAAGATCTTTTTAAAGGAAATTAAACACCCATATTCTGCATAACCTAGAGTTTTTAAACAGGTTTTATAAAGCAAATTCAAGTAATATCTATGGCAATCAGCTTTTGGTGTGGCACTGATACATGGCAACATGTAAAGATTCTCAATTTTATATATTCATTTTTCAAGTAAAAATTTCAGAAACAATTGTCCGGGTTCCCTTTAGCATAGCAGCTACTGTCAAAGAATAAAACCATAGATTAATATTTTGTTAAATTTACATGCTCGATATTGGAGGAAATTAGTAACTCACATGGTTTACATACACTCAGTAAACTGATTTTATAACCTAGGTTTGTTCATGGTTTTTTTCAGAGCATTTAAAAATCAGCTTTCACTCTACTACAATAGTTTCTAAGAAAAGTACAAACTCCTCCCACTCACCTTAGATGATCACTTTAGATTTTAATTGCAACAATTTTAACGTCAAATCTAACTACCTTCCTATGGACCAATTCCATTGATACAGTAACTAATAAGATTATTACATATATTTGGAAGTACACAGATTTACTTTTCTTGTGAAAAGCATATACACTTAGAAGTTTTGCAGGCATACCTTTATCAAACAATGAATAAGTGAAAAGAAGGGTGTGGAATCACTGCTCTTTCACAGCATAATTAAACCAGAAAAAAAAAAAAGCTTTCTACCAGTGCAGCAGTGGAAGGCTGGCTTTAGGTTACAACAGAAAAATAACTCTTCCTGGTGTACACTCTGTCTCCCATGGCAGTTTGCTAGTAAGGCACTACTAGCAGCTCTTTTTAAGGAGAGACAAGCCCTTAGTAGGAATTTCCCACTGGAACAAGCTTGCAACTTCGAACATGGAAAACACATTTCCTGTCAAACAGGAATAATTGAGTACATCTTCTTGTAAGGTCTTCTGGCCTGGAGAACTGAGAAGCTATGTCCTGCATTTAAAAAAAAGAAAAAAAAAAAAAAAAAAGGGACACTGCAAAAATAACTTCACTAACTGAAACCTGTAAAACTAAGTTGTGGACCTTCTTATCATAACCTTGCACTCCAAACAGCCATTTTTATCTGTGCTGAAGTAGTCAGATGCTAAGTTGTATTGGGGCACACAAAATAAAGAACAAGGACTAGCCTATATTCCCAAACCTCCACAAACTCAAGTGACCTTTCTACCAGTTAGAAATTGCCACTCATCTTGGTCATAAGTTTCTTCCAGGAAAGTCCCTTTCCCTATGCCACAGTGCAAAATCTGTTTCATCCACCACTAGAGATGGACTTGATACAGACAATTCTGTTTACCAAGAAAATTCAAGAGCTATGTTATGCTACTGATACAGGGCAGAGTAGACAGAATAGGCCTGGTAACTGGTTGCAGGACAGAGTGGGTATGAACCACTACCAACTCAGAATTTTCAAGTATTTTGCAGATATGTGCGTTATAGTACAATGGAAAAAAGTTTTCTAGATAAATGATCTGCACTGGTAAAAGTCAAAGCAATGCATACTACTGGAAGTTTATGGCTGCCAGTAATCTAAAAAAACCTGAAATATGAAGATAGAGCTGAGTACAGCATTATGGTATTTTTTAATAATCACCTTGCAGAAATGTCATCTATTAAAGATTACTTACTGATGCATACTGTCTCACCTAATAACCATCATACAACTTTACTATTAATTTTCAGAAGGATAACTCTGGCTGCTCCAGTAGTTAAACAGTTACTTTATGGTTTTTCTAATGTGTCAGGGTAATTGACATACATTAAAAATAGCAGGGAAAAAATGATCAAAACAGAGCATTTACATACACATATAGACATAAAAACAGAGGAGGAGGAAATTCAAGCCTCTTCATTTTTAAGCCTGTGTGAAAAGAAAGAGGACAGCTCCTAACATGCTAGGGGAGGAGTGCGTTTTTGTGGTGGGGAGTGTGTTTTTGTGGCGGGTTTTGATTGTTTGGGTGTTTCAGTTTAGGATTTTGATTGATTGATTTGTTTGTTCGGGGTTTTTTTCCAAGGTTAAACCTACTGACTTTCTCACAGGCCCTCCTGACTACTCATACACAGAACTACAAAAACCTTTCACTGACTTGAGTTGATACGCAACATTAAATTCCTGTGGTGTATCAGTTAAAATTAGATCAAATATTTTTGAATCTTTTTTCAAATTAAGCTTAGTGACATTTTCCCCTAAAAATCTAGTGCCAGAGTAGTAGCTAGGTGCTTGGCTAAATGCACACAGAACATTGTAATGACTCCATCATGTTCTCCCATATGCAAAATTAAGTATTTTCAGTAGAGTCCAAATTATCTTGCCTCTTTCCTGAAAAATTTACTTGGGTGACTTTTATGCCAGATAGCAGAGACATCAGGAGAGAGCATCAGCTAAGAACCCAAAGGTAGAAAAAGATTAGAAACATGGTATCAAAAAAAAAAAAAATTAGATGGGAAGATGTTTGAAGTGAGGGGAGACCCACCCAGGCCTCAAAGAACCCTGAACTGAAGAAGTAAACACAAGAAACACGGTAGATTAATGTAGAAGTCCTTCTAAAATAAATCATAGAACACTTTGCAATTAAGCAAAAGTCTTTAGAATTATTTTCTAAATGTGGTTAAAATAAATAACATGCTACAAAAATATTTTCAGATAAGCTACATATAGAGGATACTCTTCAATTGATGGATTAATTAGTCATGTGGCCTTAGAACTGAATGAGTCATAGGGCTGCTAATGAGATGAGAAGAGGAAGCCTGACCTCCAAGTCAAGAGTTCAACCAGTTCTTAAGAGCACTCTCCAGCTGTGCCCTAGATTGAAGGCACAGCTAACAGTCCAGGGACAACACTGGCTTTCCTGTTGCTGGAGTCACTGAAAGGTCCACCTAAAGCTACTTACAGAGGAAATCTCTGCCTGAGACACAGAACACAAACATAACCTTTCTGCAGCAGCATCCCCCACTATGGCTCTCCCAGTCCCAACTACCTGGGAGAAAGAAGAAAAGGTGTTCAAGACCATCACCTGACGTGGTCTGCAAGCACAAGCTGGAGCGACCTCCTTTTAATGCAGAGCCTCACTCTTTGAGAGGGTTCCCCACTGACAATGGTAGCCCGAAAGAAGGCTGAAAAATCCTACTATCAGCAGCATGGACTCTTTAATCATCATTAGGTTCCAGTCCTTGATGCATGAGGGTCAAGCCATTTACTGATGTGACTTTGCACTTGCCAATTTGCTCTAATTTATGCAAGTCTCCCAAAACGCACAGGCTGTCAGTCTCTCCTCAAATAAAACAGCGTCACCAGTGAAAACCTTCATGGTCTAGTCACAAGATATGTAATATACCTAAAGAAAACTCAACTCACTTCAGGGGTTCAGTTTTCATAGACTCTGTGTAAACAGATGCCTACTTATTGTTCACATTTACTTTTTCAAAAAGGAATGGAAAAAAAATAACCAAAATCCAGACTTGTGTTGTGCCAGTCTGCCTGCACACTGTGAAGAAGCCCAGTGCTAGCCAGACCAATGGGAAAGTCAGTAGGAGGCAAAGCACAGGAGAACACAATAAGGTACAGCAGGACGACATAAGAAAGAAAAATTGAGGAGAGTGAGATAGAGCAAAGTATGCTGCAGAAGAGGACAAACAGATGAGTAAACACAGGGGGAAGCCAGAGAGCAAGGAAAAAAAAAAACAAGAAAGAAACAAGTAGGAAGTTGAAGACAAAAGACATGAAGGGAAATAACATACCACAGATGGGGGAAAATGAAAAATATACAAACAGAAGAAAGATAGATATACACAGGAAACCTTCCTGCCAGAAAATACTTCTTATCAAGCTCAGACAAGAAATACTGCCAAAATTAGAGCTGAATCAAGCATGGTAAGTTCAGATCACCTGCAACTTCTGAAGGCAGATGAAAGAAACTACACTAAAATATGAAGTAGTGAGCTTATGAGCTTATTTAATCCCTGATTACACTGCCTTGTTCCACAGTAACAGAAAAATAATTTCTCTGGTTCAATAATAGTTTCACGCACCTAATTGTGGAAGAACTGGACCCACTTGTGAAAGAACAATAACTGATCAGGGACTAATTATTATGTAGAACTCAGGATCAAGTTCAATACCTGTTTTTAAAGTTCTATACAGTATAGAAAAGCATGGGAGAACTACTCTCTTTAAAGTATAGAAAAGAAGAACCCTTCCTCCTCCTGCTTCTTGCACACACCACAGACACAGATCAAGGTGTTTTAGACAAAAGATCAGAAAAATTTTCCCACAGAACACCAGACTGTAACACTTGGCAAGTGGTCACACACAATCCAGTCTGAATTTAAGTCTGCACTTCTGCTTTGTTTGAAATGCATTGGTTTTTAATCATCCACTACCAACACATTGTTCTTGAGAGAGAATAAGGATAACTATGAGTGCACTGCACAAGAAGACAGCTGTAGTGCACCTTCTGCTCTCAGAGAATGGCAAACAGGCAAAACAGCAATCTAAGCTTGTCTGCTCAGAAGATCAAAAACCCTAACAATGAAAGGGACTCCTATCCTGCAACAGTGATTACCATCTGCTTAATTTAGTCACTGATATCTGAAGAAACCTTGACTTGCTTCCCTAAGTAATCGTAAGTATCTGGTATCATAGCGTGCTGATGGCTCTGTCACAACAACTTCAATAATCACAACTTGCACATCAGTGAAGATGAGTGACCAACACAGAAACACACTGTTGTCCCATCCTCACACTTAGCTTGCACTGTCAGTTTTCTATACAGTCTACTGTTCCAAAAAGAAGGGTGTGGAACCTTCTCACATCTAAAGATATCTAAGATTAAAAATTGACTCATATTCAAGAATAACAAGAGAAGATAATAATAACAATAGTAACAATATTCAAAATACACCCTATTTTTTTAAGTGTAAATATGCATACATTTGATCTGTTATTTCACTAAACACACATCTACTTGTTTCTTAAAATGTTTGTTATACTTTTGATTAATTTGTGCTCAAATTTCTTTTGCCATTACTACTGCAACACATCACTGACTGTGTTGATCAGACACCACATGTTGAAAGATTCAGGAGAAAGTAAAAACAGTGCTCATTCTCAGCCCAGCCAGCAGTCAGGTGGCTGACACAGGGTCAGTGTTTCACTGGTTCAGTCACAGATGAAGACAGACTCAGAAATTTTATCTCAGGTCTCGTGGACATACCATCATACAGAAACTGTCTTCTACCATCCCATCCCAAAGAGAAATCAAAACCTGTTCTGCACATACACCCTTGGACTGATGTTGGCATTGCACACTTCCTGAAGTCATAAAGAAGGAACACTTTGCTCAGATTCTCATATATGCAAGCAGTCTTCTACTAGCCCAAGCAGAACTGGTGAAGTTTCTAGTTCCCACTTATCAGTATTCCACTGGTTTTTGCCCTCTTGTACCATTGCTTCCTCTTTCCATAGCTGACTACAAATTATGTATATTTTGTATTTGCCAAAAAAAAAAATACACATCTATAAATAATTTTTCAGTTTACAAACAAACAAAAAAATGAGTCAGTTCAGTTAGCTGATGGAAAGCAATTAATCCATTCAACTCAATGAAGCAACATTGATTTACTTCCCAAGAACCAAGCCATACATATAATAGCCACATGCAAACTAAAATTTCTAAAGCTGAACTTTCAAGGTTTACATAATAAGGACGTGAAGGCACTGGAACCAGACCATGCCCCTGCTCCTCACTCTGGGCCCTCCCGCCAAGGCACTAAATGATACAAATGCTGCAATCTGTACAGTGTCGATGGTGCCTGTGTCCAGAGAGGAAAGCGGGGACAAGAGGCCAAGAGGTGGATAGGACCAAACACCTGGGCTGGAAGGAGAGAGGAGATAATCTCATTTCCCTCAGCTTTTGAGCTTGGATCAAAGCCAGAGTGGGGTACAGTCTCCCAGCAAGATCAAACTGGCAGTGTGGGACTCAAGGAAGACAAACTTGTCTACATGCAGGGGACTAAAATCCTATCAGACTTGTAAGATTTAATATTGATTTTTAAGGTTTGGCCTGTTTTTTAGACCAGTATCACAATGGATCTGAACACTATTCAACAGAATAATCCCTGCTTCCACTGTAAGACAACTGATAGCCCTCTCTCTCAAATACAGCTCTGTACATACACCTCAAGCATCAGGAAATGCATGCTCAAGCAGGCTCCCGAGCAAGCCTGGAGATTTCTAACTCAGGTCATCTTTGATATTCCCTCACAATACTCTTGAATCCACACTGCAAGTTCAACCAAGTGGGTCCACACCAGGAAAAATGTCAGGGAAATAGCAGAGGAAGAGATGTGAACCCAGACCGCTGGTTAGCATATTTCATTATTCAGAACCTTGGTTGTAAGAAAAGCCAATGTTGCTCATTCCAGAACTACTTATTTAATTAGACCAGGTACACAGGATGTGTCTGTGTGTCCTCTTATTGGGCTTAAAGCTGTCCCAGTACCTAGAAGTATATTGTTAGGATAAATTCTGTTCTTTGAGCAAACTTAGTGGAATTACTTAACATCAGTATAAACAGGATTCAAATTTAAACAGGAATTTGAGAGAATTTAAATGGCCAAGTAAACTTTATATACATGTCATTGGGGGTCTTCAAGACCCTGTCAACTTAAAATGGATAAGGATCTCTTACCAAAAAAAAAAAATTTATTCAGACTAACCTGGCCACGTTCAACAAAAAGAAGGAAAAACCATCAGGGATGAAAAATGCGCATTTCTTTCTAAATACTTGTGCATTGTAGAATTACGTCAGAAATAATACACATTAGCCTAAACAAAACTAACACTAAAAATATTTATTTCAAAATTATTAGCCTCTGACACAAGTAATTGCTTCATGAAATTAGAAATGCTTTATGAAATTAGTTATTAGTGGATATCTTGGTGGATTGACAGCTATTGAGATTTGAGCCCTGAGCTTCTCAGGGGAAGAAAAACAAACAAACAAAAAAAGGGGGTGAGGGGGAGATAAAGACTGATCCTTGGCTACACAGCTGGATAAATCATTCCTTACATTGCCCTGAGTTATTCTGTCTTTTGCCAGCATTTTTTACTGTCCACATTTGCTTAATCTTGATGAACTTCAGAAACAAACAAACAAAAAAATATATAAAATGGGTCATATGCTCAGAATAATTTTTGGAAAATAAACAAGCTTGTACACCACAAATTACACAAACATGTTCATAAATAGAAGATCTCTCATAAACTTTAGTTTTCCAGGTAAATTAATTCAAAATAAAGACTTGGATACCAGTAAGTAGGTTATTTTGTGAACAAACCTCCCCTCCTCCTCAAAGTCACATGCAGATTTTGAGTTCACAGGACAACTGCACTCCACTATTTCAATATGGTGTTTAATAACAACGAAATTATGAAATGTAATTCAATATTACCCTTCAGTATGACAGCCTTTATAGGTTTTAATAAAAAAATAAATTTTCAGGATACATTTTCAAGCACAATGCTTGTATACTATTTTCAATAGAAGAAATACATCTTCACACACTACTTCATGCAGTACTACCCCTTTTTTGAAAAATCACATTGATGTTCCTATCACTTTAAAACGTACTAATGTAAAATTTCCCACCATGCTCTCATTAAAAACTAAAATATCTAGTAAAATACACAACTAAATAACACCACCAAAAATCATAAACAGACAAGTATACTGGACAGGCAGTAAAACTTCAGAAGGACTGAAGTGTCAGAAAAACAATAACAACTAGTAGATATACTTAATATAAGCAATAGAAATTAGAATTGAAGTTTTTATACCACACAAATATACATATAGATGCAGCGTAATATTAATGTACATTCCCCTCCAAAGAATGGCAGCTGAAAAATCTCATTTTTAACACATGACCTAAGGGAACACATTAAAAATGGGGGGGGAACCACAAGCAAAGCAATTCCACATACAAATTTTATTTTGAAGCATTACTATATACTAATTTGGGGTTTTTTACTAAAGTTATCTATACAAAATACAGGCTCAAATAATAGCAGTTAATCATGACCATCAAGTTAAAAGTATAGCAAGCAAATAAAAGACTGAAGAGTACTTACCAAATTATGATTAGTTGAATTAGAATCATCTTCTGGGAATGGGATGTAAACAGCTAAGGCCACACAATTGGCAAATATAGACAGTAGTATAAATATGTCAAATGGTCTGGAAAAATCTCGTTAAGGAATTCATGAATTATGAGTATCTATAAACTTTTAAGTCCAATTCTCCTTCCAGCATCAACGATTGTAAAAAAAAAAAAAAAAAACAACTTACTTTTAAGGCAATCTTTTGACTGATAACTGTGACAAACACTTCATCACCTTAAGTTGTACTGCTGTACCGTATTATTTTCCATCACAATGATCTTTCAACATCCTCTTCGTTTTAAAAAAGAGAAAATTATTACTCTTGCTGCCACAGAACACTTTAAATTCCAGAAATGAATATAATTATACACTCTTAAATCAATATGTGGGTCATCATGATGGGTAAGGAATGCTTATCAAGCTGTTCTGTCCTCATATGCTCACATAAGTCTCATTAATATTAACAGCAATTTGTTTGTCCAAAGGAGAAAAATTATTTGGGACCTAGTTCATAGCAGGATATGAGAAGGATTCCCAGCAAATCACAACTGTTCTCCTGTATGAGAGCTGGAAACCTGCACAAGGAACGCAGGAAAATTCTGAGCCCCTCTTCATGTCCCTGGCAGCTGAAGCCCCAAACAGTTTTGCTTTGACCAGGAGAGATGAAGTTTAGGTGAGCAGACGGGGCAACAGAACACCATTACTGGCTGAGCAGCCATGCACACTGAGAGGCTTTCACACCAACAACAGCATGAATTGCAGCTACACTTCCATAACATATCTGGACAACAGCAGTTGAAACCTGGAGATACCTTTTATCTTCCAGAAGGAAAAATATTTCTTAAAATTCATGCCTATAAAGTTCATCCTTCATTTTAACATTTAAATATTTTTAACCTTTTCATTTCCCGAAAGTATTTCATTATTTTCCTGTAACTACAGACATTAAGGTACTCAGACAAACCCATTCATGGAAGTTGGGAGAGGGAGTATTTTGGACTTTAACTATGATTTTTGACACCCTTTCCTCAAGTCAATGCAAAACTTCCTGATAAATGTCCATAAGAGTCCCATAAAAGGCTGAAGAAAGAGTACTGAATATACTCAAAAGCATATTTTTATCAGTTTATAATATTTTTCCTAAAAAAAAAAAAAAAAAGCTTGTACAAAGCCCATATGCCCCTTAAGACCTGTTAAATTTAGTTTGTTGGCTTATAAAAAGTTTGTCACCTCAGGGGCTGAGTTTACATTCACAAAGTGTATCAACATTAACAGCTGCTATGTTGTGTACAAAATAAAGTTACAACACACATTCTCCAAACTGAAAAGAGTAACCACACCAGCGAGAAACTGACAACCTTGTTTTAAGATGCAGTGCTACTGGGACAAGCTCTGCCCTGAGTTATTCCATTCTAGATCCATAGTAATTTCATTTAACTGACCTTACCAAGTAGAGGCCAATTTACTTAAATTAGTTGGACTTCTACCAGCTTAAATTAAAGAAAAATCTGTTTCACTATCTTTAATTTGCAGTTAAATTATGTTCAAATAATTAGAAAAATAAACCCCATAAATGAATAACAGTTCCTATTGCCAGGTTGGCTGTTCTGTTTAAAATAACAAAAATAGTTGTACTTCAGTAGTCTACTCTCTTGAACAGCTGTTTCTCATTACAGGGATGTTGCCATGGCTAACAGGCAAACATTTTTCTCTTTGTACCTCAACAAAACTATTTTCTATTTCAAGCCTTTTCTTGAGAATTAAATAATATAGCAAATCAACATGCTATCAGTTCTGCCAAAGAAACCCACATACTTGTAATTCACAATCACTGAACTAAAGACAAAGCAATCCTGCCCAGCATACAAGCCACCATGAATTCAGGCCATGTACATGCTGCCAAATATGTCTGGTAGTAGATATATGTTGTAAATATTCCAAAGATTAATATATTTCAGACACTTGTATGTATTTACAGTCCTTATCTTAACTAAAAATCTTCCCTTCTTTAGTAAAAACATTAAAAAAAAAAAAAAAAAAAAAAAGATTTCTACATCTGTCTCATTTCCCCTAATGGCAACACTCCAAATTGCAATATGGAAGACACAGATTTGACATCTTAGGTCATCTCCCAATTAACCCTGCTTGATGCATTCTTATCTCGTCAACCTTATTTGGAAGGGCAACAAATACACTATAGAGATTTGCTGGAATATAACTTCCAGAAATTCTGAATGTGTTCCCCCCATCTACCCTAAGAAAAAAGGAACAGCTGTGAGCTCTTTTAACTTTGAGTTTCTTCAGTAAAATTATATTCTATGTCATTATGACACAAATTAAGAGGCAATCTTTAACAGCAATTTAAGCAAAACTAACTACCACCAACATTAACGACAGTTACCAAGAGGTGCAGGTGAACTGAGGCTGTGATGCTCCCAGAGTTGCTGTAAAACAATCCCCTTGATACATTCAGAAAATGCAAGGAACAGGTGGTAAAAAAGGAAACTGTATCAAAGGATACTTCCATTCTACTAGACTAATGCAGGCTCTTCGTATTGGGTTGTTGAGGGATAAACAGAAAAGGGCACGGGGTGGCCGACTATTAGATGTATTACCCTGTTTTTTGCTCTTGGCATATTGCTGGCGTTTTCTTTGGGACAGAGATCCTACAGGCTGGGCTGTGGTGGTACTCATGTTTTGGGCAGCCTTTGCTTGTCTAGCAGCATCAATTGCAGCTTGCCAAGATAGAACAGTTTGCTTGGATGGTGCTGAACTGTTTGACTGAATAGCTGGTCCGTCACCAGGGAGAGGAATTCTGGTGCTACTTGCATAGTTCGCCTCTATGGGACAAAAGAAAAAAAAAGTATTTGGTTATAATGTTTTATGTTAAAATGTGTCACAATATTTTTGACAAATATTTTAAAGCCTCTTGGCAGTGGGATGCTTCCACTTCGTAGACTACAGAGCAAAAGTGTATGCACATGTATGTGACTGAACAACCGCAAAAAATGCTCAGTAACCAGTATGATAACTTCAAATTTAATGCATGCATCAAGACACAAACACTTCACATTTTGAATCTTCCACTTAACTGCATTTTCTCCTAACTGGATGGCAGCTTTCCTGTCACCATGTTTATCCAACAAAACATAGCTACGCCTCAAGATCAATTCTGCTGTAGAATTTTGTCGCTGTTTAACGTTCTTACACATTGTTCAATTAAGAATAGCCAACAAGGGTGGGGGAAGATAAATCCTGTAAGCAAGTTAAAGCTTGTCCTATTCTGCATTTTCAAAGAATTGTCTACTGATAAACATGTTTGTAAAGTACTGGTATCTTTCACCCTAGAAATTACAGCCGTGAAACCACTGTAAAGGGATGGGGTTCGGTTTTGCCTCTTCACAAGGGTTTAAAATATAAACTTCACCTTCCACATAATAACAAAGTCCCTTCTATCCAGATGACAGCAAAGGTGGCAAAACACCACCTCCCCGCAAGGATCTCTCCTCGCGAGCTCTTTGACTAGAGCAACAGAGTCTACTCCTACATGCACCTGTAGGAAGGAGAGACTCCTGAGCGAGATTCCAAACTTGAAGATGCCTGGGTGGGGGGGATTAAAACATATATATATATATATATATATATGGAGGAAAGGCACAATATACGTGCAGAGAATTCGGGCTGGCAGGCGGGATGACTGCGAAACGGATCTACCGAGGCAGGAGAGGAAAACCGCTCCCCAGCGATCGCTGCTTGTCAACGGGGGAGAACCACAAGCCGCAGCCCCCGCTCTTCCACACGGGGGGAACGAGAAGGACGCGAGAGCCGCGACCGCGCGTGGGTGCGCACGAGCCCGGCCGCCGCTTCCCGCTCCGCTCGCGCCCCTGCCTGCGCGGGGGGCGGCAGCGCGCGCCGGGGGCGCGGGGCGGCGGGAGCCCTAAGATGGCTCCCCGGGATGGCGGCGGGGGGGCACGGCCCCGGCACTGGGCAGCGGGCGGTGCACCCACGGCCGGGTGCCGCGGGGGCGGGCTGACACCGGGCAAAGGGTGGGAATTTTATCTCCAACATTTTTCCAAAGGGTCCCTGCTTCCCCGCCCCGCTTTTTTCCCCCAGATAAAAAAGCAACAGCACAGCCATCTCGCCCGCCATCCGCCTACCCTTTGGGATGCTATGAAACGTGGCTGGGCGCAAATAAACCACCCACCTATCTACCTATCTACCCATCGTCTTTTAAAATCGATACTTGGAAACAAAGCCCGGGTGCCTGCGTTCCCCGGGGGAGCACCACAAACTTACTGCTAATTTGAGGAGGCAGGAATCATTTAAAAACAACACTGAGGGATATGGAAGCGGCCGCCGCGGGGGATTAACGCTGAGGCGCCCCGGCAGGGCAGGGGGCCGAGCACATCGCACCCCCGCCCGGCCCTAACCCCTCGCTGCCCTCCCGCCCCGGCGCGGGGAAGCCACCGGGAAGCCGCATCTCCAGGCAGGTTTATCCACAGTGACACCAATAAGAGGGAAACACAGACCAAGCCGTGTCCTCCCCCAGCGCAGCCAGCTGGTATTAATGGCCTAGGGGCAAAAGAGAGACAGGCATAAACCCGCTCCCATGTTGGTCACATGCCGAGGGCAGCACCTTATCTCGCCTTCACCTCATCCTCTGCCCTTCCCATTCCCTCCTCGAACGCAACCGCTCATCCTTTCCACATCCCAAAACCACCCTATCCTCAACCCCTTCCCTAATCCCCCCAATCCCCGACTCCCAAATCCCTCATAAATCCTCCCCCGCTCTCCCCTCCTCTCAATCCCGGGCACGCCGCTGCCCTTGGTGGGCGTTCCGGCTCTTACCTTCTGGGTGCCGCTCCGGCTGCTGCTGCTGGTGCATTTTTCTCACTTTCTCCAGTATGTGAGAGGAAAACGGAAAAAAAAAAAAGGGCAGAGACGCCCCCCACCCCAAGCCAGGTGTGCGCTGCCCCTGCGCTCCCCGCTACCCGACCCCCATGGTAGTGACTAGCGACGTGCGAGGGGCTGCTGCTGCTCCTCCTCCTGCTGATGCTTCGCCGCTGCCAAATCCCTCAGAGTTTGGGCCAACATGACACTCACATCCGGGTGACACGGGATCTTTCCATCCCTAGCAACCCGGCTGCTGCTGCTGCCGCCTGCTCCTCAGTCCCACTCCTGCTGCTGCTGCCTGCTCCTCAATCCCCCTCCTCCTGCTGCCTGCTCCTCCTCAGTCCCCCTCCTCCTGCTGCTGCCGCCTGCTCCTCAATCCCCGTCCTCCTGCTTGCCGCTGCCACGGGGTTAACTCCCTCGTTGCTGCCACCGCCACCTGCTGCTACCGCGCTCCCGCGGCCGCGCCGGGCGGGGGCGCGGAGCCGCTCTCTAATCGCCTGGAGCTCCGGCAGCCGCAAATAGAGCTGCTGCTGCTGCTGCCGCCGCCGCCGCTTTAACCCCTTCGCCGCCGCGCAGCAGCTCCCGCGGGCTGCCCCCGCCGCCGCCACCCGTCCTGCCGCACGGTCGCCGCGTTCCGGCCGAGGCCCAGTGCCGTCCGGCCGCCCGGGGCCGCGCAGCGCCCCGCGTACCCCGCCCGCCCTCAGCCCCGTCCCGTCCGACTCGCTGCCCCACACGGCAGGTGCCGGTGTAACGCCCGGGACATCACAGACACCTGAGCGGCTTTAGCCTCTCCCCCTCCACGCACTCCGCGACTCTCGCTATTGACAACTCAAGCCGTACCGGCCCGGGACGACCGTCCCCGTCTGCCCTTGCCCGCGCCAGCCCCGCGGGGGACGCGCTCCTCCTCCGCTTTCACCTCTAGGGAAAACCCAGAAACTCAGCCCAACTTTGAGCTCTCCCCTTACCTCATTAACCTGTTGAAATGGCGCCCTTCTAGCTGCAAGCCAACCCTGAGACTTCAAAGTTTACCCAAATAAATAATTTTAATAAATACGGCTTCGAAAAAGTTCCTTTTTTTTTTTTTTTTTTTTTTTTGTCGTTTCCTTCCACCGCTGATCCCACAAACTTTAGTTCTGGATTTGGTTCATTGGTCTTGAAACTACCACAGTAGTCCTGTGTACCAGCACATAGGACTGGAGCAGCCCTGAAGCACAGTGCAAACGACAAAACTCGGGGCAGCTGCCTCCAACTACTGCAAGGGGATGTTTCAACCCCTACCAAAAGTAACCAGGGAAATAAAGGATTGTAGACATACAAATACAAAATAGATTTGAGGCTTTAAAATTAAAGCTTGTTTTCACTGCAATTAACATTTTCTGGTATTTTTAAAGAGTATTTGTTTCAAACAAGCCATGGTCAAACACAAAAGGTTTGAAAGATGGTATTTTGTTAAGAAAACATTTCAGTGAAACTACATCTACCATCCTTTTCCTCTACCATTTCCTTAATCATGTCCCTATCCACTCTTTTAGCCATCCTTCATCCACAACTATGTCCATCTAATTAATAATAAATAACGAGTACACACAGTAATTAGAAGAAGAGCAATAAAACCTTAATACTGCTGATACTTTCCAAGGATCTGGTGAAGAATGCCCAGTCTCCTCCAGTTTTATAAGAAGCTCCTTGTAGGTAGAGCCTATCCCTTCTGGTATTATCTTTGTAATTCAAAGGATGAAAAACATCAGCAGCAGAGGTAATATAGAAAGAAACTTTCTGAGGAAAGAAAACCCCAGTGCCACTCTCAACCTCCCTTGGCTGCAGCACTTCCTTTTTTATAATGTTTGGACCTGATGGATTCATCTGTTGCAATCGTGAGTCAGACTGTTGATTTGGTTTAATTAGGAAGATACCACGCCCACTTGACAGGTTTTTATCATTACAGCACATGTTTTTCCAGATTAAAACAGTCTACTATTTACTTAGATACTTGTCTTCAATGTCCACGAAAGTCGTCACTAGGACTTCTTTTCTCAGCAGTCAGATATTTAGGTGTCAAAAATCTTTGGTGCATTTTCAAAAATGTCTAAATCAAGACTAGTTGCCTAACAACCACAGCAGGCACTGGAAGGAGACACCTAATGTGCTTAGCAGGAGTGAATGTCTAACCTGCTTAGGCACTTAGTACCTTTACAAACCTAGACTCCAGTAACAAAATCATTTTTTTAAATGAGACTTACAAAGTTAAACACTGAGACGCTATTGAGAAGTTAATAACTAATAAGGCCTGGATCTGACATCAGCAAAAAGCATCCTACAGTGAAGGGCTGCCTCCCTTGCAAATGTTTTAATGGAATTTCTGGATTCTGACGTTACCAATGCCTATTTTCTAACCCTCAGTCCTTATAACAGGTCATAGCAATATGTACAGGCAGCTGCCAAATGCTCCTCAAAACCAAACTTCATAAGCCTCCCAATAAAATCGTGAAACGGGAAATTTTTTTCAGTTGGTCCAAAACTGTAAGCATATATTTTTTTCATATTTCAAATGCTGTCTCTTTATTGCTAGAACAAATTATCTACTATATTTGCAAAAATCAAAATTTTATTTAAAAAATAAATACTAGAAAGAAAGTTTTGATAAAGTATTCAAGAACACTGATACTGTTTAGTCACGAAAGTGCTAATTACTGAAGCCATCAACACTGCTCTAAACAGCTGTTTTCCCATCTTCTTCTAGAAACTTGTGTCTAATTATTTCACTAAGATTGCTTCACTTTTATTTCACTTTGATACTAGTTACTCATCCCTGGATGAAACAGTCAGCATTATGTGCATGTTTTAGAATGTGTACCAGCTACCACAAGAAGTTTTCATTTTGAACTGAAACAACCATTGTTCAGAAAAAGAAGAAATACGCATGTCCTCATCTGTCATAGCCTCTGTGTACTTCATAGACTCAGTGTGCTTCTTTTACATGTTAAAGAATAGTAGAGCAGGGAACAAATACATTTGATATTATAATATATTTATTGCAGATTTGCAACTAAATTACTATCATTACCCCCTCAATAACATTTACTGCTTGTCAGGGATTTATTCTCTGCAAGGGAAAGAGCCGGCCAAAGAGGCAGCCTCTTATGGACATCATAGGAGCGGAAGCCCCTTAAGAATTTAGGAGCATTGTGCAGAAGGATAAACCTAATTAACCAAAACTTCAGCCACTCTGAACTTGTGGAGCGGCACACAGCAAACTGTGCAGAGGTTCAGTGCCAGAAGAAAGAGTAAATCCAATTGCAATGCATGTAGGTAACAAATACATAATTTTATGAAAAATGGGAAGCAACAAAACTGGCCTAGTCCTTAACGAGGCAGGGATTCTCACCCACTTGGGTTAATCCATTATTAATTCTTATAGTCCGTCTGAAGTTATTAGTATGCTAATATATACTAAATTATTACTATCCTTATACATGGGAGGAGTATTTTAATGAAAGATGGCTATGTTGCAAACAAGGATTCATTCTCATCCATGTTATGTATTTCCTTTTCACTTTGCATATATTTTCAGGTGCACCCTTCTTTTCTTTTTCCCTAAAGACTTCTCGTTTAATTGTTCTTGTCTGCAGTATGGTAGAGCTACAGTTTGAGTTTGATGTCTGAATTTTTATCTAAAAAAGACCATGATGAAGTTTAAATATGTTAACATATTGTTTATGTCCAATCAGTGAATATCATCTTTCTGATGTCAGCACAAGTAATAGTGACTCTCTAAAGAACTTATAATAGCACTTTGTTATTATGAATGGAGTTTATAGGGAAAACTATAAAAAATGCATACTTCTGAAAACCCATTAACTGGGATCTAAAAAATAGATAAAAATGTGCATAAATGGATTTTAAAATACATTAATCCACTATAGAATGAAGATGATGAGAGGAAGGCTTAATTGTCTATGTTATTGACCTTATCCATACTCGAGATTTAATAGGTAAAAAAACTTCCAAGAGGATATAACTCTGAATTTTATTTGCCCTATGCAAGAATAGTCTTTTATGTTTTTTACATAGTTGTTTTCTTTATTAATTTGCGTGAGCGGAGTAACCTAATCCTAAGCATAATTTTTATTTTCTTCTCTCCTAATTAGTACTTGATGAAAACATTCAAATGCCAGAAACCTACCACAATGAGGTCTTTCCATGTAATCATTTGCATAGAAGCTCACCAAAACCACAAATTTTTGAAAGCTCAATGTAAATGAAGTCAGTAACACTGCTTCAGTCTACCTGGAGATCTAGCTGTACATTTTGTGAAAAAAAATCTCATGAAAACTTGTACAGAAGCATGGAGGGAGGGAGAAGGAGGGAGAGGAGGGAAGGCAGCAGGGTGTGCAGACAATGCTCTTCTCATTTGTTTGGCTGAGCTACAGCTTCAAGTATGTCTCAGATTGCCTGTGGATTAAAGAAATGGGTGATGGTCTCCAGTAATGCTCACCAACTCAAAAAAAGTCCTAATTTATTTTTTCCATCCTCTCAGCAGGACTTTATATAATGGTACCCAGATAGTAAGGGACAACTGCAAACATGATTTTGAATTATACGTTTTCTTGTATATGTCACTGAAATGATATTTTTCATTTTCTCTATATGCAAGTATAAACAGTGTAATCTGCTCTGAGCATGCTGAAAATCTGTTAAATTTAAAATCCAGTTGGATTTTTTCAAAACAAATTACTAAGAATGTAATGAAATGTGTTTTCCTGACTAATTAGCTTCTTTGGCTTTCTGTGGCTTCAACTAGGATGCTATTACTCAGCAACACAGTTTATATTCTTTCAGCAGTTCCCTCTCCTAGCTATAGTTCTTCACTATTTTCAGTGTTCACCATGTCTTTTCACTCATTTGCTTTGATTATTTGACTGCAAATACAGCCACTTAGAAGTTACTGATATTCTATTATTCTTAATATCAAATCTTCATTTCCTAGTAGTTGTCTTTTTCATCCATTCCCTGTTTCCCTCTGATTGACAGTCATGGACTGTTTTCACATTTTTATCCAGTGATCCCCTGTTACTGATTGATATTTTCCACCCTATGTGTTATCCATCCTCCAGAACTCTTCTGTTCCTATGCCAGTCCTAGTCATTTGAGGCCCAAGCAAATTTGCTTTGGTGGGCACCAGACAGGGTTCCTAGCCAGAAATTATTTCCAACTATATCACTGCGCTAGCAAGGTGAACTGAAGTGGTGACAGCAGGACTACATCACCTTATATTTAGAATATGCATATTTAGGATAGAAAATATTTAAACTGTTGACTGCAGGAACACATTTCAAACTGTCATTTAAGTAGATTCAAAATTTTCTCTGAAGAGTTTCATCTTTATTTTTAGTGCTCAGTAGAATGATGATTTCACAGATGGGCAACATAGCCAGCTACCAAAAAAATTCCACTACACATAATTGTGCTTGAAAATGTCACAGTAAAATGGACGGATGACTCACAGTATCAGCACATGTGTCTCATGCAAACAAATAACTTTTATAAATACAAGCCACACTCCAGCTTCTGCAAGATATTCTCATGTTGGCTCATGGTGGAGTTCCAAAACCCCGCACCGGAGGCTGGGAGACTACTAAAAACCGCACAGCTTTTAGACAGAAGCAAACACGTTTGTGTGTGGGCTCTCCCACGGCGACTGCAGGAGACAACAGCCGGGCAGCACCAGCCCTCCGCAGGTGCCGTGGGAGGCAGCGGGAGACGGGGCGGCCGGGTCCGCGGTGGCGAGTGGGAATTCCGGCTGTGGGAGCTGCCCCAGGCGCTGCCCGAGCTCCGCTCCCGACAGGAGCCCAGCCCAAATGGAAACACGTTTTCAGGCAAGAGCCCTCTCCCTGCCCACGAAGCCCTTTGATTTCTCCTGTGAAAGCGCAGATGTCTCCTTTCAAATGTAAACTTGCTTTGTGCTTTTAAACCAACTTTTTTCTGCTGTGATGTCTGGAAGTATTTTTGCCAGAGCAAGTGAAATTCATCAGCTCTGTAAGAAATGTTAGGAAACTGACACTTAGGGAGATTTAGGAATAAGTAAAAGTCCATGGTTTTTAACATTCAGCAGAGTACAGAGTGAAATCCAATTCTCAGGTTTACCTCTCTCTGCTCCAGTTATTAAACACATTACCTAGGGTTCAAAAAATGTTTCTCTCTTTCCAGATACAGAAAACACAAATTTAGCAAATTTCACTGCAGAATCTTTCCCAAATAGATTTTTTAAATTACTTTGAGAGATATTCCTTGTCAAAAGCAGCTCTTGAAGAAGACAACAGCTGCACAACTGAGCACACCAAGGTCAAGAGATGTTCTACTTTATTCTGGCTCTGCATCATGACACAGTTTCACATGATCCATCCTTCCTTTTACAGGAATATGCACTACGTAGTGTGTGAGACAGGCCTACACTTACAGCAAGAAACTGGTGGTAAATATTTGTATAAAAAGAAGAAAAACAACTATCTGTGCTAATTGGTACCTACTGGAGCAAATGTAGTCACGTCTTTGTTGGTGTTCACACCCCACACTGAAACTGGATCCACAAATAACAAGAAAATCACAGGCCTATAGAGTGGAGGAGGAGTTGCAGTAATTGCATTAGAGGATGAGGAAAAAGTGTAAAATGCTACTGAAGTAAAACACAAGTCTAGATTTGCAGATCTGGAGCAAGCTTTTAAGGGCATTTTTCTTTAGAATTTTATATTCTTATAAGTAGATCCAATGAGCTGCATCACTCACAGGAGCAAAGGATTACAGCTATGAAATATTTTAGAAAGTGTGGTATAATCTCAACATCGGATGATATGGCAATCATTTTTGAAGTGCCTCACTAGGTGGAACAGAGACTGTCACATATAGCTCCCATCTTTGGCTTTAACTTGAACATCTCATATGTATGTTCAGTCTTTGTTTTTATGGGTATCTAAACACATCAATGAGTTGCATATTACTCAAAAATTCCTTCCCATACCTCACTAAATGCTGTAGAATAACAAGATTGACACCCTACCACAAATTTTTCTTCCTGGCTTTATGGTGACATTCAACAAAACACGGAGCCATGTTAGGTCAAGCCTCTGACAACTGTGCTTTCACTAGAGTTCAAAGCATTTGAAAGGACAAAAGCATAAATAAGGAAGCAAAGTAACTATCCTTTCATATCTTTCATAAGACTTCACTGTGTAGCTCTTGACAACACAAAGACCAGATTAATAGACTAGGGAAACAAATCCCTGCAGAAAAGCACTGAGGAATCATGCTAGTAGTAGACAAGGCAAAAGAAGAGCTTTACAGTCAGTGGTAGAGGAGCTGCAAATAACAAAATTCCTTTAGGACCCTATGGACTCTCTCTTGATGTTTTTCAGCTAGCAGATGCAATTATCAAAAGGTGTTTGTGAGGTAAAGTTTGTTACTTAGAGAGTTGGGGGATTGTTTTTTTTTTCATCAGAGACACTACTGCCCAAGCATGTCAAATGAAGATGTGCTATGATGTGTTTAGTTGAATGGAAATATTCCAGTTTTGCATCATATTAATATTTCTGAAACAACTAACAAATTCTGTCACACTTCTGCTTTCTTCTGCATGCCCTTGAAACTAATTGAAAATCAGCGACTGCAGCCAAATCTCAATATTTTAGTCACCTGCCTCACACAGTTGGCTCATTGATGCAGTTCACTTACAGCTTTGAACTTATGTGTGAAGCTCCTCTCACTGGCCGTGGAACTGGCATCTTAAAGTAGGCTGCCATTTCCCAAAGAAGGGGGTGTTTCCCATTATGGGTATCTGCTTGATAGCTGGCAGACCTGTCAACATGCTCTGCAATTTCAAACACAATAAAGCTCTATTATGCATGCAAAATAAAACGTAGACCCAGGTGAATTATGTCTGGGGGCTTTTCCAGTTTGCTGTTGTAGAGCAATTCTCCAAGCAGTCCTTCATGCAGAAACCCCAGCTATGAAAACATGGGCCACTAATATCTTCAATCATTTAATATGCATGCTTTTTTTTGCCTTTTTTTTTTTTTTTTTTTTTTGCCTGGGGTCTTTATTTCCTGTCAAATAAAAGGATTATTTCTGAAAATGACTCTCACTAGACTCGGCAAGATTTTTATCCATTTCTGCGTCTGAAAGGTTTGCATCATCAAATAAGAAACTAGAGATTATGGTTATGAAAATATGTGAATAAAAGCAAAGGGACAGATGCCGAAGCCATAAAAATTACTAAGGCATAATCTGTGTTTACTGTTCCACATAAATACACAGCTAAAAAAAAAAAAAAAGACCACAACATAGAGTACAATCTCAAAATTTATTTTCAGCTTCTAGCCAATTTAGTATATGGCCTTTTTTTTTCTTCTGTTCTGTACAAAGGCCAGTGATTGAGCTTATTTATAGGTATATTTTAATTCTCTAAAGATACAGATTGCTTCCTCTTGTATCATACTGAATTTAGAAAATTGTAAACAAACCAAATGGTGAATTTCATTTAGGAGTTCAATCTAAATTAAGTTGATTTAGGTTTAAGGGCTCTGTTTAGCTGTAGCACATTTTGACCTACTTCATGTACTATACAGTGTATAAAACAACACTTGATGAGAGAGAAATGATTTTTAGTATGTCCCCGGAGAGCTAATATAGCTAATATAGGTACTTAGCAATGTAAAACACATTTGAGTGCCCTACACATACAAAATCCTATTCTAGAGTCACACAATGTGGGCATGTTACAGCTGTACTTTGCATGCTACGCAGTCTCTCATAAATCCCAGCACAATTTTGATAAAAAATTCAAGGCTTAAAGAAAGTCAAAAGAGACAAACACAATTATTTTTAAAATCCTAGCAAAGACTTTGTGTCAACCACCATTGGTTTTGAAGTTCTGATGTCTCAGAGGAACCTCAGAACTCCTCTAGCCTTCAGTACATGGTGTTCTCAGTGGAAATACAAATGACTGTGACCTTTGCCAAGGAAACCCCTGGCTAATGATACAGTTTCATAGCATCTTGCTGTCAGGTATATACTTGAAGACTCTCCAAGGTAAATTAATGCATGTCAGATATTAGACTAGCCCCCAGATGTAGTTATGGATTGCCAGAATGTAAAGACATCTGCAAAGTACTCCTTTCCATCAGTAGCATTTCTCTACAGAGCAGTTCTAATTGAAGAACAAATTGTATAATAGTTGAATGTTTTCTTTCAGAGTGGAAAGGAGAAAAAAGAGCTCAAATGTTTCAGGCAGTTTTGACAACAACAAGGAAAAAAAAGAACTTTTATTATTTTTAGTATGTGACACAAGAAAAGAAGGCTAATGCTGACTTTCCTGCTGCCTGTATTCTTGAACAGATCTCACCTGGAAATGCCCTACGGGCAGGTACCGAGGTACACACAGCACACATATGCCCACACATGAAGACTCACCCTAGTTAGGGAGTAGCTTATTATAATGGGGCACTACAATGCTCCTCATTGATGACAGTGAGGCTGGTGCTGAGATGGCTGGGAGGTGCAGCTTTGGAGCTATGGAGAGAGCAAATGTAACAGGAACTTCCAAAAGGGGTTGTTGTGAACCTATTTTTAAAAATAATAAACTGTTAAACTACTTAGATAGCATGGGGAATCAAGCTGTATAAAAATGGACAGGAATGCTTCTTCAGTAGGCTGGATTTTTGTCAAATAGTCTTCACTGTAAACCCATGCAAAATATGCTTTTTTCTTTATCCTTCAATTCCAATCCTGTTTTCAGATACAATATTTCAATGTTATAACTTCATCAGAAACACTACTTAAATTATACTAAAATATGAAGGTTTGGATTTGGAGCATGTGTATAGAAAATGGATTTGTTGTTACCTCTGATGCACAGGTGCCCACTGTAAAACCAGATGCCATGCGTAGTGCATTAGCTGGTATACTCTACCAAAGGACCTTTTTTGGCTTTGTAGAAATTCAGCACATTATCTGACAAACACTGCAATTTAAGGGTTTTTTTTGCCTCTGCTTAGGCATCCTGCTTACACACAGATTTACCTTTTGGCAAGCGAAATCTGCGTCTATTCAGTCTGCGCCTGTTGCATCACCAAGCACCACCTTCTCTGCTGTTCCAATGAGCCAGCAATGCAGCCGTGGCCTGGGGCAAAGGCTGACTCAGAACCACTGAAGCTAAACATCAATGCTTCCCCTAAATAGGCAGACACTTCAATATCATTGACTTCCATGAGATCTGGTATTTCTTTCAATCCAGCTACATCCAGCGCTAAATAATGAATAAAACAGCAGTTGGGGCAAGGGAGGGAGGTCAAGGGATTGCAAGAGCTTGAAAAATATTGGCTATTCTAGGCATAAAAGAAGGATAAGGCTGATGTGGATGACTAAGAATGTCAGAAGAGTTCTTCAGGATAAATAGAGGGTACATGACATATATAAGAACATGAAATCTGAAGAGGATTAAGAGAATTATGAACTGAAACTGAAAGGCTGTAAAAACCCCCCAAACCCAACAACAGCACTATTTAAGGCTGTCAGAATTGACAAAGTGAGGAGATTGCTCAGAAAGGGGAGAAAAACAATAAAGGATCTCAAAATATTTAAGTGATGTGAAGATCAACAAGGAATTAGCTACTGAGCTGTTACCAGAACCTGTGCCTGAGAGGACTTAACAAAATGACAAGATAAACCTAGAAATGTAAATGCACACTTCTATTCAATATCCATGCAGTAAAGAAAAGTGAAATGCCAGAAAAGAGAACACAACTTCCACAGGAGGATACTGCAAAAATAAGATTTTGTAAAAATAAGATTTTAAGAGCAATAAAATAAGAACTAACCTTTGTACCATCTAGAATGAGCAACAACACAGAGAAGCGGTGAGGCTAGATTATTTGTGACAAGTATACTTTAAAGAAAATTTCAAACAACAGTGAGCCTTTAGCTGTGATTTTGCAGAAAGAGCTCAAAATGAACACAAAAATAAGTGAATGTTACTCCAGCCTTCAGAAACCAAATCTGAAAGAGTTAGGAAAGCAGATATGACTCATTATAGCCTGAGTGGTCAGGGTGATCCTACCAACATTAAAGCATGAGATTGGTAACCATGTATAACATTTGGAGGAAATAAAAAAGCATTCCATTGCAATCCTCAATGGGACTTGCAGCTTCATTTTCTAGTACTTTGAAGTGAAATCAATCTGAGATAATGGTCTGCAACTTTCCCCCCCAGTTTCTTTCCTCGTTTTTTTACAGAAACCAGTGGCTCACCACTTCGGCAGAACCACTGGAGAGCGGCAGCACCCATATTCACAATGTCAAGGAAACCTTAAGATTGATTCTATTAAAATTTGATGGCAGATCTGAAAGAACAGGTGTTTCAGGATCAGTCATGAGCCGTATTTCAGCACTGTAAAATAACTCCAAAGCTGGAAGTCCTTCCCACTAGGTTATTTACCTTATATCTTACCAGCTCTTTGTATAGAAGGTCAGCAGGCCCATCCTGCATCAAATCACTGGCATTAGATTTAGGAGCATGAAGGAAGGAACTCACTGATCCTCTTAGATTCAAAAGATATTATCAGACAAAATTAAAGAATGTAGTATTTGTTGTAACTTAGAGTTAGTTTAGTTAAATCTTTTGTATCAAATAAGTAAATTAACCACAGAAAGAGAGAAGCTAGTGCATTCTTGGCTTCTCTACACCCAAGTATGCAGTAACACTGTTTACTTTCTTTGATTAATTAACACATTTTCTGCTGTGAAGAGGTTATTGAAATGACGTCTGAAGCCTAAGAACTGCCAAAACAGGCTGCAAAATACACTTCATCCAACTATTCTCTTCATCAGATTCGGAATACTTCTGCCCAGATTTTTCACACTAAATAAACTCACCCCTTTGCTATTTGCTTTTCTTTTCCTCTGTAGATACCTGTCTTTCTAAATGCACCTTCAAACAACCTTGTGGGTTTTTTCAGCTTTATGTCATTGAGTGCCATTTAATTTAAATGTTTGTGGATATGCTTCTTACCTACGTACTGACCTTTCCCTAACAGCCCACACCACCCCGTGTTTCAGGCTGTACTGAAACTACTACAGATGCTCTATTTGATGACATTACATTAAAGAGATTCATGCCAAAAGTCTTTGGCCATCGCCATCGATGCTGATGTCAGCATAGTTTTAAGAATGAGGCTAGCTAGCTGATTGCTTTACAGAGCAATCACAGGCAACACGGAACGTGGAGCCAAGTGTTTTGTTGGAGCAAGCAGGCAGAACGCCATTGAAGACGTCTATTCCATCAGGCTAAAACTCCCTCTTGCAATGACAACCAGCACAAAGGTTTCCACACATGGTGATGAAACCAAAGAATGAGGTTTCAGTAGACTTGCATCCTGCATAAGCACAATACTAATTGCCTCAGATCCATATTTTTAATAGTTTTATTTATATCAAAGAACCTGTTACGTAAGATTTGTAACAATAGATTCTACACACTATAAAATATACATTGATCCCATGATTTCCAGTGGGATCACTACTAAACGAGTTGTAAATAAAATAAATTATGGCAAAAATTGCTATTTAAAGAGACAAAAATAGCACATATTAAGTGATCTCTCATGGAAAAGGAGAAGGAAAAAGTTGAATACCTCCATAATATAGTAAAATTGGGAAAAATATGGGATATTATTGAAGAAACTTAGCATAATTTAAAGCTATTAAAGTGAGCACTGAAATAAAATGGATGAATTTGTAAAGATAAACCAACAAATAATCTGGAAAGTACATTGTTTTGAACAGCATGATACTTTTAAATGGAAAAACAGCCTTCAAATCATGGTATTTTGGCAATGAAGTTGAAGCTCAGAGAAACATTAGAGCTTAGTTTTAATCATCATCTACTATTTAGTATGGGATGTAAAGTATTAAAGTAGTAAATTTCCAGAATACTACAGAGAAATCTAAGAGATTAGCATATTAATTTTAAAATATTCCTATTTTTTTTTCCTTTTTCTTCTACAGAGCTTTAGTAATGTAAAGAATTTACTCACTATCCATGATGATATAGTTACTTTAAGCACTACTGAAACCAATATTTGATTTGTTTGCAAGTCTGCAACAAAGACAGAATGAATGTGGCCATTCCAGAAAAGCCCTCAGATGTCTTTTGCATTTTTGATATTCAAAAATGTAGTGCAGCACTTGGGTAGAGCAGAATGCTCTCTTGAAGCATGGGCACGCTGAATCCATGATCAACCCATGATGGTTTTGTGTTCTCTGGAAGATTAATTTGCTCTTGTGAACTACTTAATAACTAGCTAGATGGTCCTCCTCTGTTTTAAATTGTCATCATTGTACCTCTAAATAAACTACTACAAATCTTTAAGTAGTAAAGCAACGTGTCATCACAACTTGCACTTCTGTGTGCAGAAATTTCAGCGCTGCAAAGTGGTCCTACGCTCACTGACCACTGAATTTAACGCTTCAAGAGAAGTATTCAAATACTTACGCTAGCAAAGTCAATTCTGAAAAGAAAAGAAAAGAAAAGAAAAGAAAAGAAAAGAAAAGAAAAGAAAAGAAAAGAAAAGAAAAGAAAAGAAAAGAAAAGAAAAGAAAAGAAAAGAAAAGAAAAGAAAAGAAAAGAAAAGAAAAGAAAAGAAAAGAAAAGAAAAGAAAAAAAAATATTTTAAGATGTCTTCCACTGCTGCAGGATTTATATATGTATATATATATATAAAGCTTAATTATTTAGAAAAGCTTTATATCTCAATGATATGTGCTGGTGGTTTCATGATGTGAACAATACAGTGTCAGTTGTTATTTTTAAAATTTCCAAGGACAGTTTCCTAGCTTGGAAGGAGAATTCAATACTAAAATTCAGCTTGATAGAAAAAGAGCTAAATAGTGCCAAATTTGAATGGAGTAAATGGAAAGACTAAGGTAATTATAGGCCTGTCAGCCTGACTGTGATCCTGGGCAAAATAATATAAAAGTCAGCACTGGAATTTTTAAGTGACAAAAAATTAAAGGAAGGTAATATAATTCATGCAAGCTGGCATAGGACAATGGAAAACAAATCTTTCAGACCACCTTGCCACTTCTTTTCTTTTGAGACTAAGAGACATTTTGATAAAGTAACCTCATTAATGTATTATATTCAGACTTCTCGATGGTATTTGACCTGTCCTTTTGATTACTAAAAGAAGGTGATAACATCAGTGTAGCATTCAAAGTATTAAAAATTGTCTGATGTACCTTGTGAAAAAGATGTGTACTGTGGACCTGCAAAGGACTTTGCATCACTGAAAATCTTCAAATCCAAGTTGAGTATTTTTCTAAAAGCTCAGTTGTCTTTCAGTCAGAGCTGTTGGATGTGATACAATGATTCATTCATAAAATTACCTAGATCGAAATAGACAGTCACAATGGTCTCTTATGGTTTTAAAATCTACAGCTCTATACTTTATATACTGTCATGTAGAATCACTGTTAAGTGAAGATCATTTTTGCAACATCTTTCCAAGGCACAAACTAATGGTTCACATATCTCCACACATTTAAAAGCTGTTACTGAAAACAGGAGAGATTATTAGTGGGTAGGTGGGATTGCGGCACTCCAGTAAAAGACACTGGAATTTCTTCCTTAAACTGAACATGAATTTCTTTGATTTGTGTTTTGAGTTTCAAGAAATAAATAAATTCAGTTATGTAATGAATTCAAGTAGGAAAATGAGATTTTTTTTCTAATCGATCAGTATAGGAAATGCAATACATCTGACATACAGATCTTCCTTTGCATTATATTAATGCATCAGTATCTCAACAGAAACCTTATGTTCCGTTCTAAGCAGACATATTTATCTTCCAGAGAGCACAAATCTTGGATTTTGTAAGATTTTATGGAAAGCATTCAAAAATTTCTAGGGAAACAAGGAAGTGAACTCTTGACAAGAGCTCCTCCTAGAAAGATTCAGTAAGATTTTTCATCTTTACAAGTAATCATTTCATTTCAGCTAAGCAATCAAATATTTGTCTCAGTCTGGGAAACTCTGGTAGAACAACCATTGCCCATTAAGAAAGCCAAGCATATAAGACAGCATAAGAAACTATTGTAGATGATTTAAACATGTATATAGAAGCTCACAGTGCAAAGAACTACAGGATGCACAGGTCTCAGGCATTATTTTGTTCAGCTAAGCTAGTAGAAAGTAGAAAAGCTACAAAGCATCAGAGGAAAGAAGCAAAAGAATTAGCAGCGTTAACATAAATAAACCTGACAGCAAATGAGAAAATACATGTATCTGCATGCCTGGTTAGGTTAAAGTGACTTTACATTTGTGAAAAACTAATAAGAGCTTTGCCGTGAGATGGTTTATCTTGTGTTGAATTACCATTCTTGGGGAGCTTTCCATCTAGAAGGCACAGACCTTCTTCAGAGCTTTCTCTCCAGCTCTTGTGGGGAAGCTTTCCTTCCTGATCCGCTGGCAGCCTATTACAAAATCCTGTGTGACATTGGTAGGTGCGCGAGTTTTGTACTTCAGTCATGCATGATTTATTTATAGAGTAGCTATACTGCATTGTACTTTATTTACTCTTTGTCTCATAATAATAATAATAATAATAATAATATTTGAAGTTATTCTAAATTGATTACGACGATTGCCTAGTTCATTTGGGGCAGGTGCCTTAGAAGTGATTTGTTCCTAGCTCCGGAAGTCAGGATATGAATGGGATTTTTGCAGCAGAAGGTATGGCTAATGGCTTTGCTGCGGACTGCCGGCATCAGCAATCCAGAGGCAGCAGGATTTACAATTAAAAAATGCATTGAAAGAGAGGGAAAGAGATCCTGTGATGGTGGGCGGGGAGAATCTGCTATCATGTGCTTAAATTGTCCACTTCACTCACAGTGCTGAGGATACAAAGCAAAACATCTGTGCACCTCCCTGCTGAGCTAAATTAAACTGATTTTTAAAAGAGCACACACTATGTATTATACATATTATACTTTAAAAAAATAATATTAAAACATAATTTTAACCAAAACTGTGACGGCACAGTGAGTGCAAAACTGACTGCAAACAGCTCTTCGTATATAACTAGGGCATGCCTCTAGTTTCCTTTACTCCTGGAACTACAACAGCCAGAAGAATATAGTGATTAAACTTTCAAGAAGCAGGGAATTGTCACTTTTTGATCACATCTTTTACCAGCTCCCAAAACAGCAGTAATGGCACCTCATCTGCTGCTGCCTACTCTCATTTCCAAATTCCCATGTTAGTGGTCATAGCAATATAAATTTGCAGAGAAAGTAAAAGACATTTCCCCGAAGGCATCCTTTAGAAAAGGCTTTTCCCTCCACAAATCCATTAAAAATCTGGGAAAAGAAGCAACTATTGAACTTCTCACCATTTCTTCATAAATCTTATTTAGTACTGAAAAACTAAAGGTATAAAACCTTAGAGATAGGCTTAGACAGTAGTTCAATATGTACAGGAAGAATAATATTTTACCAAACTATTCCTTCAGTTCCTTAAAAGTCTCTTTGTGGCAATTTTACACACAATGAATAACCCTTTATCCAAATAGCAGTTTCATTTATGTTAGGGAGTCAGTCAGCGTGAATAGGGTTAATGAAGCGGTTGCCAAAATAGGGCTGGTCAGTCAACTATCCCTTTAATTTCTGAATTGTTGTGGCTGCATTTTTCACTTTTTTCGAACACAGGGTTGTCCCACCAAGCAATCGCTGTTATCTGGATGCATCATCAGTTGTTTCCCATTGACTGCCGCTCGTTAAATCTGGGAATTAACTCAAAATTGTAGTGTTTAATACTCCACCGGCTGTTCATTACTATCCATTGTAAGTATCTAATAGTTTTAGAGTATTTTAAAAATAGATGCTCTGTTTGTGTTTTCCCTTCTCCTTTTCTACTGTTTCACACAGTAAACAAGATTCTTGTTTGGTTATATGTATTTGTGTTACTGAGTGTAAAGGACGAAGGAGATAATAATCCGGATTATTGTGTAGCCAGATCTCAACAGAAAAATGTCTCTCAGCTAAAGGTGTATAGATGAATGAACTTTCATTATCAATGAAATGGTTTCAGAAATGTTAATCAACTGTTTTTCTGTTTTTCCTGCCCCTCAGCTCCTCTCTAGTCATTGTGGGTACAATTCACATTTCAGAGTGTGTGTGTGATTTTGATGCTTAGTTATCACAAGAAAACTATTTCTTCCCTTTGGTTCTCTGAACATTGCTTCATGCCCATAAAGAGAAGGCTTTGCTGAAGAAACAAAATGTTCTTGCTTAGTACAGTCCCTACTGGGTTTCATCTTGACTAGGAGTTCATGCAGAGACTTCCAATTAGCTCTGACACCAGTGAAGCCATTTCCAGCATCGGCCATTTCCATTTATCCTCAATCCGAACTGGGTTAAGAACTAAACTTAAAATCCTAGTGGACATTTGACTTTGGGCTCACCCTGCACATTAGTCTCAAGTGGAAACACAATGTGCAAAACTGTGCAGCGGTTGTAAGAATGGAACTTTTCTTGACTGCCTTGGAGGATTGTCTCAAAATGCTCCTGAAATTTTTTTTTAAATTATTGCCTGACCTGAATAAAGCTGTCGTTCGTAATGAAGAAAACGCTAGACTCTTAAAGAATTGTATCTTCCAGGAGACTGGCTAACTCTCATTTCAGTAGCAGAGTGACCACAAATGGCACTGAAAAGTCCACTGAGTGTAAGAAATAAATGCATAAAGTATTTTTTTTTGTCACTGGCTACTTAGAGAACATATGTGTATGTCCACCCATAAACATACAAGAGAAAAGCAAATTTCCACAGAGAAATAAAACATATTTGTCAACAGATATTTGTAAGTTGGCTCAATGTATAGCTTGAGTGGCATTGTCAACATACATTTTCATTCTTACAGCCCAGGAACATAAGAGTGATTTGAGAGCTGAACCATCGTGTTCTGTGAGGTTTTCAATCAGTATACTACAAAATGGGTGTAAAAGATGTAACCGGAGTTCAAGATTTTAGACCTTCTCAAACATCAACCACTACGTATTTTGTATTAAAGAATGACAGCATTAGGAAAATGATGTTATTTTATTCCTCTAAATTTGAGCCAAAAATTACATACCATTTGTGTGAACACAACACAGTGTTCCAAACTCTTTTGCATGCTGCGTACATTACACAGTACAGCAGTGAATCTGATGGCTGTAAAAGCAGACAAGGTCAACCAATAATTCATTAAATGACCTTCTAAACACAAAAACTAGAGGGATTATATTTCAAAAGACAAGTAGTTGTGTGAAGATTTACCTCTGTAAGACTGCTAAACTACCTTCCTCTGAGTCTATCTTCTGGAAAGGGCATGTGTCTGTAAATACAGTACCTGTCACAATGTCACAAGGCTTTGTGGTGAAAAAAAGTGTAAGCAAGATCTGGTTTAAAATCAAAGCAAATAGAATTTGTATCAAATTGATTCTCATAAGTGAGAAAAAGATCCTGAAAACAAAATTTGCTATACAACTGTATTTAACTTCAGAACATTTGGGGTAACATTCATGTATTTCACTTCAAGCTATACAGAACAAAGATATAGCTAGTTTTTTTCACAAAGAAAATATATATTTGTTGAAAATAAATGTTCTGTACAGTAGGAATCCTTTTTTGTCCTTCTGCACTGAAATCTGTGGGGAAGAAGACAGAATGGCTCTTCCTTGGAACAAATACTTCTAAATAGGATACCAGGTCTTCATTGGAGAGAGAGAAGAGTCTCAATCTTTTCAAAGAGATGAAAATAAGTATCTCAGTGGTGGTTGTCCTGGTATCCACCTATGTCACCAGAATAATCCCCAAACTCCCTGCCACTGGTTTCCCCCACTCCCTCACAAGCACATTTTTCTTGCTTCTCTCCTTTGCTCCTCGTCCACACACATGGTTTGGTACCAGCCGAGAGGCACATGTGGACCCCAGGTATCATAGAACAGTCTCGTACCAGTGGGGAAATGGACTGACCTACAAGATCTTTCCCTCACTGAAGTTTGTAGCTCTATGCTCTCTGTAGTGATGATGAGAGAGCTAATTTATGAATGGCTGGGTCACAAGATAATTAATGTACCACAACAATGGAGTGCGATATGCAGATTGGAGAGGAAGAACATGGAGCTCAGCATATCACTTCTTTCTCTTACAAGCTGATGCTCATCTTAGAGAGGAAAACCATACTAATGATGCAGCTGATGTCTTGTTAGAAAACATCTGAACTGTGACCAATTTTTTTTGACAAGAATTTTTATTCTGTATAAAAATGAGATGCTTAGTCATTTGGAAAATAAAGACTAAATCGGTGGTGTAATTTCATTCAATGATGGAATTTCAAATAGGGTTTTTTTCACCTTTATTATGAAGAAAATCTTCTAACAAGTCTATTGAACCAGCCCATTAATAAGCCTCTTTCCCATCAGCATCAAAAGAGAAGTGAGAGCACAGTGCCTAGAGGATAAACAAGGACATAAAACCTTTTCTTACTGTTTTAAAATTCAAAGTTTCCGTGTCTCTGCATAAGCCTATATGTGTATGTTTATGCACAAAAAGGAGTGACAAGCAACAAATATCCTTGACAATTTTTAGCCTCTTGCTGTACACGAATGAAGGGCAAATATAGAAAAAAATGTAATGTGTCAGACATCTACACATTTTTTTCTCTTTGCAAGATAGATGCTAGTTCTCCATAGGGAAATCTGCAGGAAGGTAATTCTCAGAATAGAATGCAGACATGATGATGACATAATACATACGTTTCAGTGGGGAAAAGGGAAACAAGCTAAACTAGTTAGCACAAGTTTTAGCAGGACTTAATCAAAGTTGGTGAGTGAGCCCCAGGACCCTGAGGCAGCTGAAGGGACTGTTGTCTCTTACAGGTTTCTGCCATAGTCCCTCTGAAAACCAAATTCAAATTTTCTCTTGGCATCCAGTGAAAGGAGGCTGCCAGAAAAAGGTCACTGGGCAGAGGCAGCTGAGAGAACCCACATACCTGTCTGTCTCTTTGCAGGGCTTTTCTTTCCATGGCTGGCTGGCTAAGCTACAAATAGTGTCAGTATGAACCAACACGAGTTTACATGTTGCCACACAAAATAGAGTGTCCTAGTGTCAAATAACAACACAAAGGACAATGGACTCTCTACTAATCTTTATTTTAATAGACTAGATTCCTAAAACAACATCAGCTGGAAAGGTCCTCTGGAGATCACCTGGTCCAATCTGCTGCTCAGAGCAGAACCAACTTAGAGCAGGTTGCTCATGGCCTTGTCCAGTCGAGTCTCCTCCACGTCCAATGATGAGGATTTCATTTCCCCAGTAGGGAAATGGGGCTCATGCTAGTCGATGTCCATAGGCTGTTCACATCCCTCTGCACATCCATCTTGTTTTATCTTTTTTAATATAAGCATACTGTATTTATTTTGTTCAAATGAATACAGTGTTAATCTCAGTCACCATGGGAAGATATATGATGGAACTAAAGGGATTATAGTTCCCTTCTCTAGCATTACCTGGTCACATGGTGCAAAAGAACCACACATCCAGCCACGCAGTAACTGCATCCAACTGAAATCAGGCAGATATTGTCCAGAGGCAATTCTCAGAGACAAAACCTTGTCTAGTATAAAATGGCAGAGCATATTCAAGATGAAAGGAGTTCTGCTATTTTAGAAAAGCTAGAGATCTAATCCAAAACACCTCTTGAAAATTTGTTTCTGCTTTCACTGAAATCAATGGGAAACCCTGCAGGACCATCACTTCCATTGCTGCCAGTGTCAGGTACATGCAGAGGGTTGGTCCTTCAGAGGAGATTCATACCTAGTCTGTGCATTATTTGTGCTGTGGTCATGTCAGAAATGTTTTGGACAGCATCCATGCACACAGGAATGCAGACATCCTGCTTCAAATTACTTACAGTATAAAATATTAATGCCTACATCCTCAACTAATACTTCTCTACTATACGCTAAATTTTCTCATTCTTAAGGCTTTGCTCTTTTCCCCTTCATAATACAAAATGCCCTGTTTCTTCCACCTTAGAGGACACTGAGCTTTCCTCAGCCAGATGAGGTGTCATTAGAGTGAGTGGTCACCAGGAAAAGTTGATAGCAATGCTGGAATGGTGATGCAGTATTGAACATCTTGCTAACTTTTTTCTCCCCAAACCTAAAACTTTTCCACACCTCTAAACTGAAAAAGGTGGTTCCAAGAGAGGAGTCCTTCCACCCCACTGAATAACTCACTTAACTGCACAACTTCTGAGCCATAAACCACTTGAGTAATCCCACTGCTCCACACAGGATAAAAGGAGAAAATAGCATTAAAGATTTAAAGTAAAGAACACAGCAAACTGAAATGATAGCTGCACCATTCACGTCATTACAGCTAAGGGTTTGTCAGCACTTTCATTATAATGCTCATTTCTCTGCTGTCACTCCAGGCTAAAATTTGGCAGAGCATAAAACTTAAAGCACAGACAGACACAATAAGAATGCAGTGAAAAAGAAAGCAAAGGCTTCAAGGACGGCATCCTAAGATACCTTCACATGTCAAGAACAAACAGTATCCTACAAAGCATGATGCAAGAAGTGAAGCTAGGAGAACTATTCATTCTCTCATTAAGATGGTGTGATAGAGAATCGCACTGAAAGCTCAGTGTGATATACTGTTATGAAACCATTACGAATGGTTTAAAAGATCCAGAAGGCTAAGTATTAGTATGGTAATTTAAGATACATTTATGCTGTATTACAATGGAAATAAATAAGATAAAAAGAAGAGGCAGACCACACACCAATATTACATCTGAGCAGTTTATATCAGGTTTCCCTTAAGGAATGTGTGAAGATATGTATGCTTGGACTGGTTTGGAGAGTGGCAAGTGCCACTAATGTAAGAGATTTCTCTCAAGTGGTGTATAGTACCTTTCTTCCTTCCCCCTTTCAGAGTTGAGGCTGTTGCTCCAACAAATGTCCAAATAGGAGAAGAAAGCAGGACTGAGCGTAACATGATAGTATCTCCTATACTCCAGCAGTAAGCCTGACATTGTAGGGTAGCATGAATTAGTACTGTCACTGAAAGAAATTATCTCACTTGCCCCTCTCCATCCCCTCAGCTCCTTTGTCAGCTTAAATGCTGGTGCCCATATGGATGAAAAATAACCCATAGTAAAGAAGCTAGATTAAAAGTCCGATGGTGGGTTAGTTTTAACTTGTACAAAGCCCTGAGCAACCTCACCTGAGGTCAGTACTGATGCCTGCTCTGAGCAGGCCAGACTGGGTGATCTTCCAACATTCCTTCCAACGTGTGGGAATCTCTGTTCCTACAGATCAGCTCGTGGACAAGGTCAGAGAGGTTTAGAAGCGCTCCTCACAGTAACAGAGCTAGCTACTGCTAAGTTAGAGTACATGTAGAACCACAGTAGTAATTATTTTTAAAAAGTTTTTAACAGGTTTGATTACTTTCATAGAAAATGGTAAGAACAACAAAGATGCACTTAGCGTTACACAGACTTGGCAGATTGGATGGTTTTTCAATCCCTATCTTTCTCAGTAGGTGCTGTGGGACTTAACACAAGCCATTTAACTTTGTTTCAGCATCTGTGAAGATGCTTCTTATCTTTAAAAAGCACTTAGGGATGACCAGTGCTATCTATGCAAAATGTGGTTGCTATTATTATCTCAGCAGATTTTTATGAGGATTTCAAGAATTCCAGTAAGTTAAAAAAGAAGGTGCTTAGTTTCCTTTGTTCAGAATTAGTTAGAACAAAGTCCTTAAGATAACAATTACATAGGTCACCTAATCCCATTGACTTTGTTAGGGTAGCACCTTCCTTGACTTCAGAAATGGGTGCAGGTTTGGACTGTGATAATCTTTCAGCAGCTGTTGAAGAAGGGTAACTGTGCATCCTTCAGAATATATGTTCAAGTGTTTGAGGAAGACTAGTGCATCATTCTTAAAGCAGTGCAACTGCTGAACATGGAAAGATTATATTGTGCTCATCGTATGAGAGCCCCAATGGTTGTAAGAAAGAGGGAATTAAGGGCAATATTAAAACAAACACATGTCCACACAACAGTTTAATTTGGTAGCAAAGGAATTATTTTCGCTGCAGTAATTAACCATGCTGCCACTTAATAACCACAGAGCTGTCACTAAGTTTATCAAGACATGGATGCATGTTATATGATAAAATTTACTGTCAGTTATCAGAGAAGAGGTGGAACTCCAGACCCTTGCTTGCCTGTGCTGTCAGGGAAGGGCATGCTGTTTATATGAGATATAGGTCACTCATTCAAAACTATTTTCCTGGCACTCAGTTTGCTTCCTTCATGCAAAATGCTCTTGGTGCTTTTGAGACGCAATGATTTAGCACATCACTGTGCTGGTGTAACAGATGGCATGGGAGTGTAGAATGAACGAACCATGAATGAGGGACCAGGTTTCACTTTTGTGATCTTTCAGCAGTTCTCATACAAGGCATCTATTTTTCACCCCTTTTAGATTGATCTGATTGGTTTTTTTAGCACTATACAGTTAGTAGTGAGAAACATTTTTGGAAAAATCAGGTAAAATACAGTGCAGTATGCAGAATTAACAGGAGAAGAGTTTGGTCCTTCCAACAGGACCCCAGAATGATGAGTATCATCTTCCTCTAGATACAGCTCCCTAATCAAACCTAATCCTCTGCCTCCAGGCCTCCTCTGCAAGGTCTAGAACAACCCTTCTGTGGCACCGAAGCCCCAGGTAACTCTTGAAGCAAGGTTTTTACAGAATCATAGAATCATTTCAGTTGGAAGACACTCTCAGGATCATCAAGTCCAGCCATAACCTAACCTAACTCTAGCACTAAACTATGTCCCTAAGAACCTCAGACCTTAGACTTTGTACTGACTCTTTGTACAAGGATAAAGCTTATAAAAAGTAAGAAAAGGAGAAAACAGGTTGAGAGTCTTCCAGGCAGCATTCAGATGGGTGGCCATATCATCCAATCACTAGACACAAGGAACAAAGTCAGAGGATGAAAATTAAAATGTTCTTACCCACAGGTAAAGAGGAAATAGCTGCAAGAGCAAATGCAGAGGATAACTTCTCCTCTGGTGCGAGTTAAAGATCACTGAGGCTCAGCGATATTCTCACATTTTGTCAGACCTCAGGCAGGTGTTTCACACCTTTCAATGAGTACAGAAAGGAAAGAGTGATACTCTTAAATACCAGTGTATATGTTAACATGGAAAGAGGATGTATCAGGTGGAAAATTATAAGCTCTTCAAGTGTATGTATTAAAACATCAAGCTATGAAAAGCACTGCAGTGTTCTATAGTAACAATCCAAACATTACAGTCTAAAAATGTTACAGAAATGTTTACATAACCGGATCTAAGGACCTAATCCAATGCTCACGGACTTCACTGAGACTAAAAATCTTGATGCAACTTCTTTTTTTCTTTAAATAATCCCTTGGAACTGTAAAAACAGTTCCGTGCTCTGTAACTGGAGACCAAAGGCCGGGAAAGCTATTATTTTCTGAAATTATTGCTGTCTCTGAATGTTAACTAACAGTAGTTAAGGTGAAAAGAAACATTATTTTTTTGGTCTTAGTTTCCTCAGATTTTAAACATGTTACTAATACAGAGGTCTAATGTGCTACACATTTTTTCTCATCTGGCAGCTCACATGATTTAATAATCAAGACTGCAAGATGAAGCACACAGGGTGAAACACAAATACTCATCCACAAATGGATAAGTCAGAAACCATTTTTTTCACAACAGAGTTGCAATTTTTTCCCCAGTAGAAACTTACATTAATTACTTCCCAAAGGCCATTGGATTTTAGAGTGAACTGTTAAATCCATGAAGCAGAGAGGAACCATAGTGAAAGAACAGCAGCCAGAAGAACCTTTTGCTAGTATATACTTGGAGAAGGTTAAAAACAATTTACCCTCTGCTATGAGAGTGGATGTTGTGCAGTTGTACAACCTCTCACACCCAACCCTCTAGCACATCCTAAAACAACACCATCTGAAAACTGATCCCCCAGCTGGGGAAACGGGTTTGTTTAAAGGCACCTTTGATCCCTTGCTAGACAAAATATCTTCTTGCAAAAAAAAATAGGTATGGTACAAGACTTTGAAGATCATCAATTCATTGGAGAAAGAAAAAAAAGCCTCCTAGGCTTTGTCAGGTCTGTCTCATACATCTGGAGTGTCTGTACATCATAAAATGTGAGATCAGTCAACATGTCATTGTTAATGAATAATGGGAAATACAAAGGAAAGTGAAAGCCTGAGTGCAATGGACACTGACAGCTTTGATGACTTTTTATCTGACAAGTTATAGGTGTGCTTTCTAAAATACCAGCCATAAATCTGAGTTAGAGAGTCCACAACACCAGATGTAAGTCTCGTGCGACATCAAACATAAGGAATCCATGGAAATTGTTTCTTTCAAAGTAATGATTTTCATATATGTTCCTGAAACACTTGAAAGCATGTATCAAGTCAGTGTAAACAAACCAGGCTGAAATAAAACTTCCGCTAGCTTTGCAAAAACAAAAGGCAGCAGTTCCAGCTGTCAGTAAAATACAAGTGCTGCAATAGTGACCATTCTGATGGCAATCCTTCGGATCTTCCTAAAGAGCAAACTGGCATCACCATCTGAAAGTTTTCTGAATTCAGTGTAATTCTTTACTTAATTTCACTTAATGATTTAATTAAAACAAAAACATTCTAAACAGCCCTTAATAACATTTCAGTAAGGAGAGATTTGTTTGGTTTTGTTTTAAAAAGGAACCATCATTGTTTTGAAAGATCATTACTAACCCCTTCTGCCTTGAAAACTAACTACTCCTTCAAATTTATTTAAATATATATATTTAGAGGATTATGAGGTACTGCCTCTCCTTTACCTGTAAGACTAGTTCAGTTTTGCTGCTCATGTGAAAAATGTTCTGAACTGACTCAAAGGCAATCCTGCCAAAGCCCAAAGACGACCTGCTCTGTGTTGTCCACACCCATGATTTCTGATCTGCCCCAAGAGGACAGTGCAATGTTTCACCCTTGTTCTTTAACACGTTTTGGTCCTGGTGTGAGTTACTTGCATCTACTATGCAAAAATTTCTGTGCTATTTACTGCTTCAATATTCTAAAATTGTGGGATGAAACAACAGCAAAAGTGCCCTACCACAAACACCTCTGAAGAATCCGCAGGTGTTTACTCAAGGAAGCACAAACAAACATCAAAACTTACCATTTAGGTCTCTGCCTGTTATATATGAATATCTAAAATGATAGCTTTTTTCTTTGTACCATACACATTTTATTAAAAACAAAGCTTCATTATTTCACACAAATTCAAAAGCTGGTAGAAAAGTTCTAGATAAAACTAAAATGTAAATTATTTTAACAGATAGACTACAGGAGCTTTTAAATTCTTATATGTCCATACCATAAAGTAAAGACATATACATTTAATCTAGAGTTACCAAGCCAGGTCCCCAGTTTTATGATATTACATTTGCTTGTTTACTTACTACCTTGCAAAAAGGGCTCTCTTCAAATTTTGCTATTACTTTGCTTTGATTTTGCTATAAAATCTTCTTCAAAACCTTAAATTACTCAATATACTAAGATATGGAGCTAATCCTGATTTACCCTGCAGAAAGGCTGTGACAGATGAACCACAATGCTGTGGAGAACAATGTTTTAACACTCGTGTGTTCACTTGTGTAGGAACCATGTAGGACAGGAGTACCCGAAAACTGGAGTGTGCTTCAGCATTTCCCAGCATTAACACTGACCACTGGTGTTACTCATTAAGTGATGGCTGAGAAATACCCATGTATACCTTTTGTGTACTAAGATACCTTAGATGTGTTGCAAGGATTGGTCCTAAAAGAACAGGGTTAGAGCTAACCATCAAATCTACTGACCTTCCATTTTCACAATTTATACAGTAGTATATTACATATATATAAACAGCAAATCATCTGATAAGGCATTAGAGTAACAGAAAGCTTGTGCTTTTTTCTAATTGCTGAGAACGACTATGGCACAGAGCCTCTCTTTTCAAAATAACAGCTGTCTCTACCCTGCAGGAAAGAGGAGGACTCGGGCTTTTGGATTCCGGGGGGGTTCAGCAAAAGAGACGAAGAGCTGGCAAATTTCAAACCATGGCCTTAACACATACCTGCTCACACTCACCTGTAGGTTTTCTGTTTATAAAACAACACAAAAATTATTATTTGGAGGGAGGGAGGGAGGAAGGAGACTGTGGTGGTATGACTGGAACTGACAAAACGAGGCGTTGATTCCAGACCATATGTACTGAATTCTCCCCCAGAAACCGAAGGAACAGTCACCGAGCCCATCTGGTCCCTGTACCGCAGAATAAAGCCTCCTTTGCTCACAGCACTCGGTGCAGCACATGCATCCAGTTTAACTTCATCTCCCTGTAATTATCTTAGTGCATTCCCCAGAAAGCTTGTCTTATCCACTTGACAGCTCCCAAGTGACCCGGGCAGATCCCAGTGGCATGTTAATGGGCAGCCGCATGGCAGAAGATGTGCGAAGGCAGGCGAGCAGAGGTTTGCCCTGCAGTTCCCCCGCACACTTCCCCAGCCACCACACAGCATCAGCACTTAGGGGAGCTGATTCTTCCTATCTAAGCAGCCCTGCTAAGGCTGTGACAGTGACTCCTGTGTGACATGTTATGCTGCATTCCTGAGAAGGCCAAGATGAAGTTAACCGTGAAATAAAATGATATTCAATATCTCCTCTGAAATTATATTGCATCCTCATTTGAGGAACAACTGGGTCTAATTCACTGAGCTATGTGATGCAAAAGAAAAGTGTGAGATAAACATTTGTAAGCTATTGAAAATATATGCCCTGTATTTCCTTACAACCCTTTTTGCCATTAAATGTACCAAGTAATTAGTGCTATGTTATAAAATACTATTAAGGCTGCCTGAATAGTCTTGTACTTATTTAATAAATTACTCAGCAAAGGAGTGATTTAGCCAGGCGTCCACTGGTGAGGAGACTGCTAATTAACTGATATCCAGGCAGGCAGCAATTACCCTTCTCCTCCCAGACAAAAAGAATATCTCTATTCCAAATATGTGTCCAGAAAGAATTAAGAGCTCTGAAATGTACGTCTCTTCCAGTAGGAAGCGAATTGGAATGGAGTAGCAGTCAACCGAAAGATCTCAAATCATTTGAACTAGATAGAAAATGAGATAAAATAAAGTATCTGTGCTTTATGAAGGGAGTGAACTGGCTTCAGAAATAAGTTTCCAGCTGGGACCAGATTGCAAGTGCCTTTATTCACTCTGCAGGAGCAGTTATTCACACAAACAGTCCCTGTAAAGCCAGGGAAACAAACACACGTGAGCTTGTTGTCACGACTGTGAACATGAAGCTTGCCATCTGACCTTCAAAACCAACAGGATCTTGTGGTGCTTTTACTGAAAAAACTGCAGGGATGTTGGGGGTTGCTTTTTTTTTCCTTAAATATGATTTTGCTGTCATTTCATATAAAATGTCTTAGAAGGAAATTAACTGATTTCATTTGAATTTATGGGGAGTTTTCCATTCTGACACATTCGATCAAACAAGCCAATTTACAGGTCAGTGTCTCAGCAACAGATTTGTAGCAAACAGGATGCTGGAATTTATCAGGCTTGCATTCAGTTTGGTTTTTGGAAGGTCCAGCCACAACACAGACATCCTGTGGCCACCCAGGGCTGAGGCTCTGCTGCCGGGCACCCGGCCAGCTGCACGGCGGCCAGGAGCCATCCCCACAGGTCCTTGTGAGCACAAAGGCCACCAAGTGACTACCCATGGTGAGCAGGAATCGAGGATTCCTGGAGGAGTGTCCAAACAGCTCTGCATCCTCGGTTTAAAGACCCAGGAGAGAAAGGATGTGTTTAGAATAAAGATGTTACAATTCCAAGAGTTTCGACCTGTTTACATAAAGGCTGAAAAGAAATGTGAGAAGTATGTTTAGTGACCTAAGCGGAGCATTCCAAAAGCACAAGTGAGATTTAAGTGCCAAGCTGCAATAAGCAGCTAGAGCTAATATCCAAAACTAGAATCCAAGCCTGGGACAAGAGGCAATCTGGCGCCAAATACCAGCAATCAGGCTAAATACCAAAGGTCAAGAGCCTGAGTCAGAAACCAAGATACCAGCCAAAGGTTAGGACTGAAATAGGTCCCGGATGCAAGCCGAAGGTCACAAAATGAGCATTTTCAAATAGCCACACACCTCAGCTACTGACTAGTCAGGCAACAAATTTAGATGTTCCCTTAAATAACACTGATGTGAGCACCCGTGAGCATTCGCAGGGGTGGCCACAGTCATCAAGAGCGTGGACTTGCTGGGAGCGCAGCCCCACCAGCACTGCCCAGCCCACCACTGGGGTCCCGCCGGGTCAGGCGCATCCAGAGCAAGGACAGTAACAGCTCCCCCAGGTTCCACAGGTGAGGGAAGCCCCTCACAGCCACACGCGTTTGCAAAGTTTCCCATCAGAAAAATAATTTATGGAGATTTGAAATGTTCCACTCTTCCATAAGCTCGGTGGAAGTGCAAAAAAAAAGACAGTTCCAGCTGAAATATGAGAAAAAAATGGGCCTCAAAGAGAATGTAGAAGGCTCAAACATCCACGAACTAACAGAAGTTCTTGCTACAGATATACATGTTAGTTGCATTTTTCCCTGCTGCTAGTGTATTCCTTTGGCTACATAGAAATCAGCAAGATATTATCTTTTGATAATTTTACAGTAAAAACATTTGCTATTATTAGATTGTTTTTAATGAGAAACAGGTAACAAACTATCAAAAATTACTTTTTAATGTACAAATTAAAAGAATAAATTCATCTTGATGTCCCATTATAAGCTTCATTAGCATATCCACTGGAGAATGCTTAATGGCTTTGGGAGCCTTTCAAGAACACTACAATGTTGTTTAAAAGTACAATTAAGAGATATCGTAAATAATAACCTCAGTGAACAGTTGGCAAATAGCCCATATACCAGAATATAGTTTTGCAAACATTAATTATTAATTTCTGTCTAGAGATGCAAATGAAAAATCAACTTAAAGTGATGGAATATAGACAACGTCTTTATCTTCCTCTCTGATTTTTTGTCAAGGTCATAAAAACCTAATGCGAGTTGGAGTAAGCTTAGTAAGTCTCTCTCTCTGCTCTGCTGACATGATGGTAATAAACAAAATACATTTGTACAGTTACCTTAATTATTATACGTTTATCTTTTTCTTTTCGGAAGTGTTTGACAAAGTGCCCTTGTACTGGCAGCCATGCACACATGGTAAAGCCAGTGTTTCCGTTACTTGCTTTCACTTGCAGTGGATTCCACTTAGTAGGTCTCTCATCATTTAAAAACCAACAAACAGTTATGACCCTTCAAGTCCCTCAGCAGCTGGCACGTTGCCACTAAGCCATGGAGAGCACTTTGCAGAAGTGTGACCATTAAACAAGCACCATGAAGTAGGTTAGGGCTCATAAAATAAATAGTTGAATAAATGTAAAAACCCTGATACTACACAGCAGTCTTTTGGGGATTTTCTAGAGGAGGAAGAATAACAGATTATTGCTCTTTTAACTTCAGCATTCCCCACAGCTGTTTGTAAGCCAACAGCATTGCCCAGCTCTTGTGTCAAAGAAGCTCATGAATCACATAGTGACCCTGAAGTGCTAAATATCAAAAGTTCACAAAGCGTACTTGGCCAGCTCCCCATTACAGCTGGAATTTAAGATCAAGTCAAACAAACAAACAAACAAACAGACAAAAAACCTATAATGGGAGAATCTTACCAAAAGCATATGTCCATGATATTACCGAAGTCACACAGTCCCCTTCCCACACAAACACATAGCAAAGACACGACCTTCTTTGCCTGCTAAGACCTTCCTCCAGCTTGAGCTCCCCTGCCACTCCTGCTGCTCCTGTGAGGACACGCTCACTACTGAGAGCTAAAGCCAAGAGCAGGAGGAGCAGCTCGCTGTCCCCCTCGGTCAGTCCCACACTCCCCTTCCACACACCACAGGTACCCCAACAGCTCTCCCTCTGTGTCCAGCTTCCCTCCCAGACACAACCACTCACAAATTATTCAGGTGACAAGTCCATCCTGAAAATGGAGTCAATCAGAGTATTTCTTAATCCAAAAAAAGGCAACACAAATGCCAGTTTTATCTCGGGGAGAAAACATTTTACAAAGGCGCTTTTTTTTTCTGCTTTTTGGTAACTGGTTTGGAATTTTTTTCCTGTTAGGGTAAACAGTGGACTCTGGTCATTCCTGCCCTGTAGGATAGCTCATCACTTCTGGAACTCAGTCCTCTTTGTGGGCAGGTCTGTCTTGTCATACAACTGTCAAAGCTCCTAAAAACATGCTGTGTCTGACCAACGTCAGGTACACACATGCATATGGGACAGAGGAAAGGCAAACATGGCAAGTTTGACCTGCCCATCACTGGGCAGTTGGGCAGGCATGGGGTTTAGACCTCCAGCTGGACTGGCCAGCTCTGGAAGGCATCACGCCAGAAGGAAAAGCGAGAAGAGATGGGGCCCTTTGGCTGGTTTTGTGTATGTGCATTATTTACACTGCAGCTCTTGCATTCTGTTAAATTTAATTCATTTGAAAATCATATAACTTATATATAATTTAGAAGAGGTAATAACTTTGAAAATGTGAAACAGTCACCATATTGACAGTGACAGTTTTGAGTTTTGAAAGACCCTGTCAGAGCCTGCCATGCAAACTGGTACTCAGGAGGTGTTTAAATAATTATTTGTGATTATTACAATCTACTGGAGAGCTGTTCATCAGCTCTTCAACCACTTACCTGACAAAATGTATCACCCCTACACAAGCTCTTTGGATTCATCATTTCAGTATACTAATTCCACAGAGCAAAAGTAATTTTATTGTGAAATACGACAAGGGAAAAATTACTGTATGAATGCAGAGGATGGTTTCAACAAACAGCGTACTAGTTAGGTCTTTTTCTTCTGAAAACAATCCAGGGTAAGCAATCTAATTTGTAGATTGATCTCTGAAGTTATAATTGTTTTCAAAGTGAAAACTCAGTAAATCCGTACACAGAATTTTGTAGAGAATATTTCAGCAGTTGACTGCCATTTTGCTTTACACACATAACTGCACACAACTCACAGTTAAATAAGATGATAACTGCTTGTGTTCTTACATAATTCCCTACTATCTGACCACTTGTTTTCAAACACCACAGTCAAAGTCCCAAAATTAAAGGTGGCAATTGCACTTCTGTCGCAGCCCTCGAGGCTGCCTGAACTGCAGCAGTTTCCTATGCCAAGCCCTGTGCCATAGTTTGGTTGCAAATTTCCACACCATTGTGTGTTAACGCCTTTGCTTGGAACGCCATTCCTGGGCCATTCTTCGCACATCCTAACCGCAGAGCTCCCCAGAGGATCTCCCGCAGACAGCTTTCTGGTTCTATTCTGAGAAACAACGAGAAAGGAATTCTCCATCAGCCAGAACTTCATTGGTGAAAAGAAGCCAAATAAGAGGTTGGGATCTCATCCAGCTTGTTTACCTAGTCATGATGTAATTGAGCTTCCCTCTTCACCAGTATGGTGACTCCTTGCCACTTTTCTTAGCCTGCCTTCCTCACCCGCTGGGGGAATGCCACCCCATCCCACACCGAGTGGGTCTGCCTCAGCGTTTCAGTTCACAGCAGAAACACGTTACATATACTCGACTGCAACTGTTAGAGGCAGAATTTATCACACAACAGACATTAAATCCACGTGGTTATGTCACTGAATACTCTTGGACACAATACACCCTGGAGGAAGCTGACAAAGCAAAGAGCAAGAGATGCATGTGCCTGCACTAAGAGTTACCCAGTGCTGTGCCTTATCTTTCCGTTTGCAGCCCAGTCCCAGCAGGCAGCTGAGCACCCAGAGAAGGTGTTGGGGGGCAGTGGGGGGCCTGAGGAACCCACCCTACCAGAGCAGAGCCACCCTGAACCTGCTTCTTCAGCAGGACTGCAGCGCTGGGTCAGCAGCAGCTGATGCAGCTGTGCCCGCACCTCCAGACAAGCTCTTGTGGTAGATCAGTGACCATTACTCCTTCTCTGGAGGAGTGAAATACCCTCACAACACCTACTGTTTACATTATTCTTCAAAAAACTGTTTCAATGAAATTTATAACGATGAGTAAATACATTGCACTCATTTTATGTCTGGGAAAACTAAGGTACAGAGAGCTGAAGTGGTTTAATAACCAATGAAATGAATGCAAGTTCACCAATCCCCATTCCTCTTGACACTGTACAACCTAAAAAGCATGAAAAGCAGCCCAAATCACCCAGCTACATTGTATTACATTGTATTTGTTCTCAGTCAGGTCTGAAAAGCTCTAGATGATATTTATTCTCAGAATTGTATTGCATCTCCTTCATTAGTACTGTGCCACCTCAGGAAAAGCCTATTGAAAATACACATTTGGTCATAAACAATTTATCAAACCTATTTTAAAGATGATTGCTCTGATATGCATATTTTGCAAGAGGACCGGCTAAATATATTTAAAAGGAATTCTAACTTGCTATTTTACAGCAAGGCTGCAGAGATAAAGCAGCATATAAATGCACATTATAAAATGTATATGACAGTCTCCATATTTAAGGGTTTAGATACAGAGAGGCATCAAAAGTGGCTTGGGATACAAAAGGATGCTTACAAGAAAACAAAAATGTAAGCACACAATAATGCCATAAAAACAGTCACAGTATGTTTAAGGTAGATGACTGAATAATTAAAAATTGGCTGAGTTTAAAAGTGACATGATTCTACTAAAGTAGCTTTCTCAAGGCTCAAGGTATCTACCACTGATGCACAATTATTCCTGATATATTTATCAGTTTTGTACACAGCAGATTCTTGCTAATCTAATTGTAAATTTTTTGGTCTGTGCAGTCTATAGTCTGTACAAGAAGACTCAGGAGAACAGGCTACTCTTCCTTGTGATTGTAATTGCATATTGCTTTTCCTAATGTTAATATACCAATAAAACAGAAACTACATGTAAAATTATACAAGCAATAGGGAATCCCTGATGGTTCACCTTTGCTTCTGCAATATTTTGCCACAATGGAGATTCGCAATAGAGTTCATTTTCAGTAGTGAAATTAGTACAGTTCTAATACACTCAGCAGCAGGCCTTGTATCTACTGTTGAATAAAATATGACTAAACTGGCTAAAATGTATGTTCAAAGCCCTATATATTACATAAAGTATATGAATCAATAAAAGCCAGGCTGTACACCTACGTCTAAAGTACTTACCGATGCTGCGATCACGGAAAGGTTTGTATTCAAAAATAAGAAGCACTTAAATTTTTGGACAAATTTGTCAGAACGAAAACATTACTGGATATTTTTGAAAAATGCAGAGTCCAGGAATAATGTTTTCTCTGTAGTTCTGATCGATGTCAATGATAAACTTTCCCTTTACTCTGTTCAGTGACAGATAATAACTAAGGGTGAACATGACATAATTTCTGAACCAAACCTCTGTGCTCCAGTTTAAAAAAAAGTTAGTTTTACCTGTCTAATTTCACTACCTACCTTCATCAGAGAGGAGCTGTCATATTTTGATGCAAATTCCAGCAATTTACATGTTTCAAGCTGGCAGGCAATGTCTTCCTAGAAAAAACTGCCACCCTTCCACAATCCCCTGTGAAACGGCAAACCAGGTTAGAAAGACAGAGGAGATTGGATTACATGTCTGCACCAGATCATTGTTTCTAGGAGATAATCCATAAATGATTAATCCTTCTAATGTTCTTGAGCAATGCAAGGAGGGCTGCCTGTGACCTATTTCAACCTCTGGCACTGTTGTTGTGGGAACAGCTTTACTGTATAAATCGAATTGAGTATTTTCATTCTCTTGGTTTTATTAAATTGTAAGTGTAATTGAATGTCTTTTATTTGTTCAACGTCTTTTTAGCATCTCTTAGGAAGAACATAACTGTTGGTAATACTCCTGTCCAAAATGGTAGTGAACACATAAATGGCTAGATGGGGTTTTTTAATGTCATTTTCCTTGTGCTTTATTAAATGATGTTATTTCAGTAATTAACTGTTGCTTTTAATGCTTCCTGCTTCACATTTTCTATAACATTTTACCAGTTGCACAAGGGGAAAAAAAAAGTCATCCCTTCCTTTTATAGAATCCTGACTGCAACTATTACATGACAAGATGAGACCAATGCAATTTATAGTTAAATTCAGATTTCAGTATTGCAATATCTGAAAAACTCAGAAACTCTATAAAGTAGTTATGTATTATTTCTATTTTAAGTACAGCACAGAAATAGGAAACAATTCCATACTTAGAGCCGGGTAAGTCAGCAGACCCAGAACTCTTTTCCTATATCTTGTCACTTCAATGTGATGATCCTTCAAAATGAGGAGCTGCTTTATACACCAACCTATCCCACGGACTTTAATTGTTTAGATGACCCCTGCTTTGTATCCATCCGAACTGTATTTGCAGATGTAGTCACACACAACAAAAAACCAGAAACCGTCAGCCTCGGTGTGAAGCACTGTGGAAACACATGGTTGAATTATTTCATAATTCTGACTTGAACAACTGACTTGACAGAAGTGAAGGGGTACCGCTCTCCTGAGAAAGGTTGGAGAGAAAAGACACAATAGCAAAATGGAATAATTGTATTAACTAAAAGGCTCTGCACAGAGGCAAGAACAAGTATGTAACGATCATCCCTGACAGATTGCATCATCTGAACCTAAAAAACAACAGGGAAGGAGACACCATAACATCCTTCAGTAACCTGTTATGCTGCTTAACAACTCCTACTGATCGAGATTGGTAGGATCCAGCCTCATTACTTTTGCTGTACATTAACCTAATTTATTTTTGTCCTTTTGCCAGTAAGCATGGAGAACTGATTTCTGTAAAACACCCTTTTACACATCAAATGTATAAAGTGCCAAGTTATTTTTTAAGTTTTCTCCTCTTTTCACCCAGAAACCTAATAATTTACTTTGGTTTGTCTTGCAAGGCACGTGTTCTAATACCTCTGCCATTCCTCTAGCTTTTCCTCCGCAATCTCCTCACTTTGTCTGTGATGCCTTTTTAGTGTTATCACTCAAGCAGGACACTACGAATTGTCAAATTTATCATGGAATTAACTACTAAAAATCCAAGGAAAGGATATTAGTGGTGGGATTTTATCCCAGTGTCAATCAGTAAGTGTTTTATCAAGTTTAGTTTTGTAGCCGGGGAAGAAAGATAAAAGGAAACTGATTTGGTGACCAACAGATACTGCAGAGTATCCACATTTTAAAAACTCTCAGGTAAAGGGGTAAATTTTTCCTGCCCTATAGCACTGTAATGTATAACAATTCAGAAAACTTTCCATCTAAGGGTGGAAAAGATTTTTTCACAGCTCAAAATAAATATCTGTCACCATGAATATGCACCAAGGTACCTGTGGATGCAGCATTTGTGCAGAAAGAGTACACTGCAAGTGGGAAGACCTGTGAAAGGCTTGTGATTCACGCAGCACTCCTGAAGAGCAGAATAATTGCCAGGAAATGTAACTTTCTTTAAGTACATAATATGGTATAAACTGCTGTTGAGTAGCATGCAAGGCCATTTCTGTGCTAATCCTCAAAAGCTGAGAATTTTACAAATCTTGTTTACAAAGAGATGGGTAATAATCTCCAAGTGTTGCAGTTTTCCGTTATCTTTTATCTGCCTGGAGAATCACCACAGGAAGGATATTTGTACAGTGAGGTACAGCAAGGAGACCGAATATCAGGAACTATCAGCCTCAGCAACAGCAAATAGCAAATGTACAATCACAGCAGAGCAAAGAACACAACTGAAGTAAACACTGTAATAAATAACAAGTAAATAAAATGCTCAGGTAATGGCTCCTGTGAAATAAAATGGCAATTCTTGCAAAATTCTAGCATTCCCCCACCCCTTGTTTTAACCACTTTAAAGTAATAGAGAAATTTGTGTCTCTCACAAAAAAAAAAAAAAAAAAACAAACCAAACAACAGGCTAAACATTTGCAAGCTTGCTCAGAGAATTAAAATGCTAAATAAAAGTTAATGAAATCATTGATTAAGAAAGTTAACATCAGGACAATTTGCCCTAGCTAGGACTAAGCCCAAATAAACAATCTGTAGAATTACTGCCATTAAGACTGAAATTTAAGGTACAGATAATAATGCAATTATTAATCAATAGCCCAGGAATTGCCTGCTATTACAATTCAATGGAAAACATTTGTAAGCAAACCAATAAAAACTGTGTCATTTGCAAAATATTTCATGAAACCAGAAATTTCTGGCAATTGTTTCAAGTGAAAAACAGCAGAGAGATAATATGAGCTTGATGAGTCACTCAGATTTGCTGGACTCCACTGGACCCTAATTCAGCTTCCAGTAATAACAGAAAATGCACTGACTGGGAACACTTACTGCACTTCTCCATCATCTTAACAGCAGCAATATATATTTCCTGATGATATTCAGCTAACAAGGGAGAAACAAAGGGACTGCAGACTGTATGAAGTCTGAAAGGAGTGACTCCAGCCCAAATAAGCTTTGGGAATACATAAGTAATCTGCTGTGTGATAAACAAGAGCCAGAAGAAGAGTTTGTATAATGTAACTGCAAACAGCAGAGCAGACATCAATGGAGAGACCCAGCCACGCTGTCACAGGCAACCAAAGGTGTAAAAGAGGGCCTTTGTTATTTCACCTACCTTAACATTAACAATAGCACTTGGGGTAATAAATCATCATATTCTGTCCTCTAAAACCTCAGCTGAATAACTGAAATATAGAACATAATATTCTCTTCACTTGTTGCAACACAAATGGAACCTGTCCCACCCACAGAGAAAACACCCAAAGGGCATTATGTCCATCATCTCACCGCTGCCTGGTTCACTGCAAGAGTCAGCAGAGAGTGACAGCGGAACATTCCCCAGCAGTAACTGCTGCACAGCTTCAAGGGAGAATGAAGAGATTTCCAATATGCAATAAGCACAGAACAAGCCCGAATGGATACAACTGATATTTCAGTTTACGCTGAGGTCACAGCTTGAGTCTAAGTACACTACACACTTTGGTGTACTTCAAGGTTGAGGAAGCAGATGGCAGGCCATATGACTCATTTCTGGTAGAAAATATTTTATTCCAAGGCAAAAACAGTGAAGAAGGGCAGGGAGAATAAATTCACTAAAACGCAGAACTGGAATTAGCAGATGAAGAAGGAAAACAATCCATAACCAGAAACCACTGCTTCTCTTTTTTATCAGTTCTACTCATATTTCACTTTTAATTCAAGATGAAGCCAAGGAGTTCTCACACTTGAGAAGATCTCACACAGCAGCAGGCTGCCCTTTGCTAAGTAGTTTTTTACTTTGAAAGATACCTTTAACAGTAATCTTGCAGAAAGGAGCATTTTGGATCAGATGTTTAAGATGCCATTTAAAACCAGCTCTAAAAAGCTTTTTGTCATTTTCTTTATGCTTCATTTGAGCCCTTAGAATGTTGATTGTCTCTTTATGAAATATTGCTTTCAAACATAAACTTGTGCATACTATCTTTCCCTAATATAAAGTGTTACCGAATACTGAGACATTTTACATTAAAGCATTTTTACATCATAATAATAGTCATTGTTTGCCCTTGATGGAAAGTTTTGTGTACTTAACTAACAGGATGAGGGAAAACCCAGATTTTATGGATTAGATTGGGCCCTGCTGCAGTAAAACCATTAGAAGGGGATGGAAGATTTATGGAGCTCTGAGACATTTTGTATGATTTTTCTTTTTTTTTTTTAACTAGTGCTTAGGTCTTGGGATTCAGGGGTGAGTTACTGGGATAAAGTACACTAGGGTGTTGTGTCCAGATTACTTTTTTTTTTTTTCTGAGAAATTAGTTTTTGCTTTATACTACAACTGTTTGACATCAAAACAGGGAAATTAATGTTATTTCAAAAAAGCTTTAGTTTTCTAATTTTTAAAAATTATATTATGCTGGAACGTGATATTTCCACTGCTTGTCAGAAAGACTTTTTGTGGAAACACACAACTGCTGGATCCTTGCTTATAGCTTGTGTACCAAATATCTGCCATCATGAGAGAGGATTCTACTGGAAAACGGTATTAGAATCAGAAATATGTCCAGAAGAACATGACCTGTGGCAATACAGAGCTTAGCATAATTTCTCAGACAGGTCAGACACTTGCCACAAACATGGCTTTGTTTAGAAATTTACAACCCTGTTTTTTCCTGTCAGGTTGCACAAAACACTACATAGTTGAATCTCATTGATCTTATCTTGGACGTCATTCGGGCCTTGGTCCTAATAAATATTCTATACTTTCCTATTCCTAAAATCCACTAATCATTAAAAAAAAAAACATAGGAACAAAGCGCAGTGCACTGCATGCTACCTTGTCCCTGTTCCCGCAAACTTACATATATACTACATAGGACAGTTCGTATTTTTACAGTACCTGAGAAAAATGAAGTATTTAATTCTAAAATTCTTTTAAAATACTGAAAATTCTATGTCCCACTGTAGACTGAGTAATATTGAGATACGAGATACTGACAAACACATGAACAAACAGCATCACCTCCAAAGCAGTGGAAGATAATTCCTCCAGCCTGTGACCCAGGTCATCGCACTTCATTTGCCAGCCTGCAGTAAACTCAGAAGCCTTTGTATAACTGAAGCCAGTAAATAAATAATACAAATAATGACCTTTTAAAGCGTAAACAATACACAGAATACACGGATCTTTAGCTTAATTTGTTTCATGGAAACGAAGAAGCTATTTCTCTTCATTACACAGCCAGATCTGGAGACACGAGTTGGAAGAAGTCAAATCAAAATCTCACACAACATGCTCCAGAGGACTCAGTACAGGGAGCGGAGATGGGGAGGTGGCTGACAGGATGGATCCCTTCAACAAAGGACTGAAAGTCCTGACCTCACAGCGTTATTGGAGCTGAACCGGAGCGACACCATGTCTGGCAGAGCCCTCCTGGATGGAGCCACAGCCGGGGAGGCGGAGGCGGCAGGGCAGGAGCACAGCTCTGCCGGGCAGGGCACGGACACGGTCGGTGGCTTTGGGCACTCGGCAGCGGGGCAGCATGGAGGTCACCGCTCTGCTGTGCCAGCTCCGACACGGGAGCCTGGCCGAGCCCTGCAGCTGCTGGAGGCACAGCCCCGCAGAGCCCACCGCCCGCTCCGCCCGTGCCCGGCGGCACCAGGGGACACAACCCAGCCCGGGGGACACAACCCAGCCCAGGGACACAACCCAGCCCGGCGGACACAACCCAGCCCGGCGGACACATGTCGAGCTGAGCCCCTTGAAGTCAGTTTTCCGCCCAGCCGCTGACCTGTGGCTCACACCCCGGTGCCACAAGCCACTAACCCCTCTGCAGCGGCGGTGTGTGATGCCCAACCCCACGCGTGTCGGCAAGGGCTGGGGGCTGCCTTGCGCACGGCCGGTACCCAAACTCCACGGCGCAGCAAGACCCCGGCAGCCTCTGCCACAGGGCGGCCTCGGGAGCCGCGAGGTGGGGGAGAGAGGAGCCCCCCGGCCCGGGGAGGACGCTCCGTGTCCCGAGGGGGCGGGGACGCTCTCGCTGTCCCGGGCTGGCGGGGCCGGCAGCTGCCGTGGCGCGGAACTGCCGGGCGGAACGACAGGCACGGGGCTCGGCGTTCCGGCCGGCGGCGGGGACGGGCGCGCCGGTGACACCGCGCGGCTGGTTCTTGCCCTCCCCCGCGAGTGGCTGCCGGGAGCCAAGATGGAGGCGGTGAGCAGAGCGGGGCAGGAGATCAGCCTGGCGGCCCTCAAGCAGCACGACCCGTACATCACCAGCATCGCCGACGTGACCGGCCAGGTAGCGCTCTACAGCTTCAGCCCGAAGGCCAACGAGTGGGTAAGTCCGGGGGAGCGGGTCCAGCTCTCCGCACGGCCGGGCCGGGGGACGGTGGCGGCGCGGTCCCGAGCGGGGCGTTCGCGGGCGCTGGCTGTGGCGGGGCCGGGGCTGCGGTCACCCGTGCCCTCGGCCCAGCAGCTGCCTGGCCCGGCGCCTCCGCAGGGGCTGCTCTCGGCCAAGGGGCAGTTTGGGGGTCGGGTCCCTTCCCCCCGCGGGGGTGTCGGCCCCAAGGGCGCTGGTCCCGGCGGAGCGGCGAGCGGGGCCGAGCCTGGGCCTGGCCCGGGCCCGGGCCCCGAGGCCACCGGCACCTGCGCGGGGAACCCGCGACCGGGCAGCTCAGGGGATCGAGGTTTCTTGTGCTCTTGGTGGCCGTTGCTGGGTTAGCTTTTTTTTTTTTTTTTGGTACGTTGTAATTTGTTGTTGTTGCTCATGCGTGTTGAAAAGAGCCCTAATTCAGGAAGAGCAGCATTTGAGAAATGTTAGTGTTTGTTGTTGCATTAAACCAGTTTTTGCTTGACCACCGGTTTAGTCACAAAACTATGAAAACAGAAATATGTGGAACTTCGTGCTGTCTTATGCAGTGCTGGAACCGTACTCAGCTTTCTGTGCTTGTGGGTCAGAAGTGTGTGGTAAAGGGTCCTTTGAAAACAGAACTATGAAGCAGAGCCGTGGTCCGTAGTTATGTAGTTTTGTCATAGCCATCATTTAAATAACAACTGTGGAAGGTAATCTGTCTGATATTTCTGGACAGATGGATTGTCTGTATTTAAAATACGGAGCTGTGAGAAAGGTGTGCAGCTCTGACGGGTCAGGCTCAGCATAGGAAAGTTGTAGAATATTGCAAATCACATCATCAGATTGCTAGCACAAACAAAATCTTCTGGAAATGGGTTTAATTGCCTGATCTTACTAAGAAGAAACAGGTAGTTTCTGAAAATAATATATCATTTTTAGTCCTATGGTGTCAAACCTTGTGGAAATATCAGGATATTGCAAATCTCTGTAATTAAAATGCTACGCAAAAGCTACATAGCTCTGTGAACAAGCATACCATTAAATGCAATTGCTGTCTTTTATAGGAGAAAACCGACATAGAAGGGACCTTATTTGTGTACAAAAGGTAAGGTGTTATTTCTGGGTTTTTTTCTTTTTCCTTCCTTAAGAAAATTAACCTCAGGTGGCTTCATGTGTAGCTTTCATACTAGATTTACTGCATCTAGTAAACTACTTATTTGTCCAGCTATTTACATCTGTACATTCATTTGAAAAGAATAGACTCTGCACGTAGGTGAATACCTCTATCAAAAGCACCTGCCATTTCCCAACAGTTTTGCAAATGGACAAAGTCTCCTAAAAGCTTTCTGTGAAAGAAATTTCCAATTATACAGGATGGAAGAAAGGGGTGGGAGAGGAGAATCAGCACATGAAACCAATCCTGGATTTAAGTTTTAGATTGCAGGCAAATAAAAAGTCTAACAATGAAATAATACTCTTTTGAATGTAAGAAATAAAAATAATGCAGACTTAACCCATCTTGTTATAGACTGTTATAGACTAGGTCATTGCAACATTTTATCCTGGCTCTGTGAAGGGATACTAGTGTCTGGTTCCTATCTAATTTGGTTTAGCTCCAGTCTTGGAAATAGTGTAAGGAAGCCAATCAAACTGAAAAACAGAAACCTAAGCAAAAAGTTTCATTGCGACTAGCCGATTATTTTAAATAAGTTCTGTTAGGTGCATTAAAAGACTTGTGATGGTAAGGATTGTTTGCCCCCACATTAGAAGCTCTTGAGAGATTTTTGTTGTTGATCATTCAGTAAAAGTGGTGTCATCGTGACAGAAATCGTGACACTTACTAGCTAATTATATCTGATTTTTACCCTGTGTTTGCCATGCTGCTGTGTTGATTATATGATTGCTCACAGGCACAGATGAGCATGCCAATGTGAGATCCATGCAGCAAGAGAAAACAGATCTAAAACTGTCTTGAACTTCCAGTGCTTGCTAGCTTGATATTGTCTTTTTTTACCTGGTGTATAGCAAAAATCTAGATGATAAAAAATTGTTTCACCAAACAATGCAATTCTGAGTAAATTAATATCTACTTAGAGGACACTGGGTTAAGTCTTTATTTTGAGAGTCTCCCTTTAGGAAGAAATTACTGCTTCTGGTTCCCTTTTAAGTGTATTTCACGTTATTTAAGATAACAGCTTTTTTAATTGTTGTACCTGTTCACAGTAAGTGGTTTGTTTTTTCTCCTCTAATAAAAGACTCTGAAATGCCACAATGCTATCTTATGTGAAGTATGGAGTACACTTGCATTGTAATCCTGGACCTGCCCTGGTATTTTTGAGTAGATCTGGGATTTTTTTGGTGGCGTATCTTTGATTCAGCAGTTTAGCAGTGTAGTACTCTAATGTTAATCCTAATTCTACTTGTAGGCAAGTGTAGTTCTAAACTAAAATTAGTTGGCATGCCAAGAGATGGCATAGAAGAACAACTATTAGAACTTGGCAACTGCTAAAACTTCAGCTAATAAAGCAATGGAGATTTGAGGGTTAATTCATAACTCTATTTCAGAAAGTTGTATATGTTGATCAAGGTATTAATCCTTGTCTTTGTGTTAATTGAAACAATAGGTCAGCTTCTCCTTATCATGGTTTTACGATAGTGAATCGACTGAACATGCACAACCTGGTTGAACCAGTAAATAAAGATTTGGAGTTTCAGCTCCATGAACCTTTTCTTCTCTACAGAAATGCTAGCTGTGAGTATAACTTTCTTTAATCTGTATAAACTTCATGTTTTCTTTTATAACCTCAACCACTTCTGATTACTGTGATGTCTGTTTCAAGTATAATGTAATGGGCCAGATTCCAATGAAATATCTGATGTTTTCTCTCGACTGTGCCAGAATTACATAGCTGTGGTATTATATTTTGATGACCACCTGCTTTCAGTAGAAAGAGAGTATACTAACAAAGTTAAATATTTCTTAAAGAGTTGTTTTTTATATTGTGCTTGAGGAAATCTACTGTGACCATTAGAAACTCTTGGGAATACATTACCCTGCTAAGACTAGGTCGGCTCCTCCACCATCTGCATGAGGAAGTTATCATGAATGCACTGGAGGAACCTCCTGGACTGTGGCTGGCTGGCTGAATGGTCCTTCCAGCAAACATCAGGGGAGTTAAAATCCCCCACAACAACCAGGGCCTGTGACTGTGAGGCCACTCTCAGCTGCCCATAGAAGGCCTCATCAACTTCCTCAGCCTGATCTGGTGGCCTGTAATAGACACCTACAACAGTATCACCCCTGCCAGCCTGCCCCTTGATCCTGACCCATACACTCTCAACTCACTCCTCATCCGCTCCTGGGCAGAATTTAATACATTGTAGTTGCTCTCTCGTATAGAGAGCAACTCCACCACCACACCTGGCTGGCCTGTCTTTCCTGAAAAGGGCGTAGCCATCCATGACCACATTCCAGTCATGTGAACTGTCCCACCGTGTTTCTGTAGTTGCCACCAGATCATAATCTCCCGACCGAACATAGGATTCTAACTCCTTCTGCTTATTCCTCATGCTGCGTGCATTGGTGTACAGGCATTTCAGGGAGTTTTCCCCCCTTTTCACAGGGTGGGATATGAAGGAGTCTTTCACTGGTATTCTGGGAGGAGATTAGACCAAGTGATACACTACCTTTCTTATATCTACCTTATGTGGTGTTCAGCAAGTGAAATATAAGACATTTGGGTCAATTCATTATTTGTTATTCTGGTTAGATGTAAGACATGTTGAGGGTTTGTTGGTTTTTGTTTGGTTTTTTTTTTTTCTTCCCTGAGAAGTGATACCTTTCTAATATTTTAGCTCTTAATGGGGAAGTCTTTTCAACTCCAGACTGTCTAGCTACATAATATGGTTCAAGCCCCAAAATAATACTTAAAGCTCAAATTTTGAGAAAGGTTGCCTGCTTCAAAAGTTTTATATAATGCTGTCTGAAAACTTAAAGCATTTTTTCATGAGGCATCAGATCCTAAAGCAAATATGGCAGGGGATGTGACCAGGATGCTATGAGACATTGCAGCAGTTACAGTGGTAAATAGAAAAAATAGGTATTCTACTTTTCATTGTTAGAGAGAATTAAAAAGAGCAAATATCTCCAAATGTGAGCAAATCAAGAAATTAAATCCAACAACTTCTTTTCATTTTGGTAATGTAACATATCTTCAATTTAGAATTCCTTTTAAAAGGAATTTTTTTAGATTATGCTTCATACTTAATCTATTTATTATTGCTTAATATGAAGTATGCATTGCCTATTTCTTTAGTGAACCTAAGCTTGTTTCCTTTTGTCTGTACTTTGTGAAAAGTATGTTAAACTTTATTTAAAAACACACAAACAGTTACTGCCAGTAACAATAACAATAGTCCAATCTGAGAGATTTCAGTACTTTCAATCTGTAATGTGAGAATTTGGAGCTGATAGTTGATAGTTTGCTTAATAACAGAGGAAAATTAATCAAAGTTTTAAACAATTGACAACTTACCTCTTAAAGTCTGAAAGAAGTATTCTTCTAAGCCTTTCTCGTTTATAACTTTCCCTCTGTATCGGTGGTGTTGGTCTTGATTAAAAGGCTTTTTAATCCAAGCTAGTTCACTTGGGAGGTCAGGCAGGTTGATTTCCATGGCGCTGAAAAGGCAGATGCTAAGCATAAAACTTGGGCATTAAAATAAATTGTTCTTGTTTGGTATGGGGCTTTTTGTTTTGTTTTGGTTTTTGGTTTTTTTTTTTCTTGCTGGCTTCCTATTCCTCTCCAAGGGTAAGAGTTAGTAAAACAAAAGTAATGGGTTTTGGAGAGGTTTATATATTTAAGGGAAAACTCAGTTACAAAGTGCTGTCTTCTCGGCTCTTTGTATTGTCGTTAATTAAACAAACTTGTATTCAGAATAGCAAAAGCAAAATGAATTGCGTTATTTCAAATGTCTTAAAATTCTTTGAAAAAGCTCCTGAGTGGTGTCAAAACAAGGCATCTTTGCTGGTAGGGAAAGTTTGTCATTATCACCTTTGTTCCCAGCTGGCAGTGCATTAAGTACAAGGTATCTCTGATGCTGAATGGCTTTCCAGCAAGTGCATTAACCCAGTGGTTTAGTCGGAGATAAGAAAGGAGCCTGTTCTTGGTACCTTTATAGCAGAAGAAGCATGAAAGCCAGGGGGAGGGGAGGAATAATTGAAAGCTGTTAACTTCTAAAAATACTTGTTTGACCTGAAAGATGGCACTCTAACTGGAAGGGCTTTTCCCCTCTGGTTCAGTGTTACAAAGTAGTAATCCCTCTCATTCCACATTATAGTTTGTGCGATGGCAGTTCGTTAAAGTGTTCCTGATCTTGGATGCTCTTTGTCATGTACTGAATTACTCCAGTGCAACTGCTTGTGGGATTGTGCTGTGAACTGTATTTGTGAAATAGCTTTAGATATTCAAAACAATAAGGAAAAGGAGGAATTTTATTTTTTTTTGTTAGTTCTAATGATCTATAATCTGTGGCAGGCTAATATTTAAATTTAGGAAAATAAGAATAGTGAATCTCGGTGAAGAAGAAATTAGAGCAGAGTGACTGAGAAGAGGTGGAATTTCAGCTAACCTCGCTACTGGAAGAAATAGGAGCTCTGAGAGGTTGCTTCATGTGCTTATTGCTTTATCCTTTAAACTCCATTTGAACTCTAAAATGATGCATATATCATATGCAAATGTTACATATATGTGCTTTTCTTTATGGGAGTGAGATTGGGTTGATTTCTATTATTACCTTATAGAATGGGTTTCAAAGTACGAGTCTTTTCTTTCCAGAGAGTTTGAATGGTTACTGTGTCCAGTTGATCTACATCATTGTATAGCAAAATCTAAATTGGAAGTATAAAATAAAACCTTCTTCTGTCAGCTATTCCAACTAGTTAAAGTGACTTTTAAACAGATCATCTTTTCGTATGAGATGAAGCTATATCTGCACAAATGGCTAAGTTGCAAAAGGCAAGAGAGTAGTGATGTCTGGAATCTCTGCAGCTGGCACTGTGGAATGGTCCTGTGGACACTTCTGGCTATACTTTCAGGAACATTTTAACAGTTTGGCTGTACTGTGCTGCCCCCTGCTTCAGGTCCCTGCCCTCTCTTGTGTGAGCTGGCAGATTTGTGAAGCTGATGCACAAACAACGTTAAGGAGCTGGTCTGAACTAAAATGTATCCAGATGCCGTAAGGGACAGGAGTGAATTAGGGTAGAATGAGTTAATGGCAGAGTGGTGGGAATGAATAGAAGTGTGGTGGCACTGCTGCCTTCTGCTTACTTAAAGTGGAAACTGAAGTGAAACTACAGCTTTGGGATGCAACTTCATTTTATGTTGCCAAAGAGTAAGGCTTCTGTCTCACTGTGGCACTTTGCTATCCTCACTCTTAAGTCAGATCTACTGATTAGGCAGTGTTGGAACTGTAACTGCCTGCCCCATGAAGCAATCTGAGCACAATGGAGAAGACCAAGACCTTCCTTTTGGTGTCATTTGGCTACTAGATGTGAGCGGGAAGACTTCCATGATGCTCTTGTTTTCTCGAAACAAAAAAACTACGTATGTCAGAATGTAAATGAAGATAACTGATGACTTCTTCTAATTTTATGAAATCTGATTTTTCTGTGAAATGGGTTATTCCTGACTTTGTGTGTGCCAAAATGCAGTGTGAATGTAGCTGAAACTTATTGCTCATGATGATTACAAACTACTCCTACTTGATTGCTAAAGATTCTGCCCAACATTCAGCATAGAAAAGCTGGATGAAAAGAATGTTCATAGTTGAAGTTGCCTGCATGTACGAAATGTGGGACACACACACTTCTGGGGCAAGGGAGCTGAACTGATAGTACAAACGAGTCCTCTTTTGAAAAGAGGAAGGTAAACATTCCAGCCGCTTGGCCCATATGTGATATTAACGCGCAAGTTTAGTTGTTCATAATCTGCTTTACATCTTTGTAATACTGATAATGTTTTGAAGTGATTCCTTGTGATTGCTTGCCAGTAGTACAAAGTGGGAAAAAAGCCTGATAGTCTGTACAGCAAAGATTTGGATCTACTTCTGGTCTTGTTTAGGCCTGTTTCTGGTAGGATTGAGTGTGACTTTTATCATTTGTCCCAGTAAGATATCATTACAGGTTCCTTATCTTCATTTCTTCATCAAGTATGCTTTTATTCCTTTGGCAGTTTGTCTGATAATGGAGTCAGGAAAGGAGCTTTTCTTTAGTGTTAAAATATGCTACATGGCTAAAGAAGTGGCTCATACTGGAAACACTTTCAGTTCTCTTTGAAATCCAGTTGTATTAAACTGTAAATATTAACAAATATTTCATAGACATTGGCTACATGTATGAAATGTGGGGATTTTTAATTGGCTTATGTCTTTTGTAAGAAGAAAGTTCCTTGAATTATGCTGTATTGATTTCTTTATGACTTGAAAAGCTTTGTTGTCTATTACTTAAGCTGTAACTTCTAAAGAAACAAACACCCAAAAGAATATAGTTGTTATTTAATGTAATAAAGAAACAAAAAGAAGCCAAGTAGAACTTCACATTTTTCTTAGGAGATATTGCTATAGAAATGAGGTGTGGGCATGACTTTTTGAGGGTTTGGTCCAACATTGTGTGCCTAAGAGAACTGGAAGGTCTAGAAAAAAAAACATTTGTTAAATAATTGCCCTGTTCGTCATGGCTTGAAATAATCTTGAGTGGACTTCGGTTGAGATTTTTTGAGTGTTTTGGGGAGGGGAAAAAAAAGCGGGGTGGAGGATTTCACTTTGAAATAAAAATCTACATTGAGCTGGAAGAGGCTGTGTATTTTTTTAAAAACATTCCTTCACTTTAAGTCATTTTTATAATCAGTGATTTCAAGTTTCTAAAAACATTGGAATGAACTCCAGTATAAAGATGAGGTTTTAAAAGCTAAAAGTGGTTTGTTTTTTTTTTTTCAGAAATGAAAATATTTTAATTGTAACATGCATAAGGTTTAAAGTAAGATTTAAAATAACCTGCTTTGTGGGTTGGGTTAAATATAAAAAGAGTTTGGCAGATTTGTTGTGTTGGCACAGCTGTGGAGGAGTTGGGGTTAAAAACGGCCTCTTTGAAGCGGGGTTGCTGGTGAAGAAATAGTCCATGGCCCCCCTGACAAAGTTGCTGCCTGTGACGGAATATCTTTCCGCTCAGTGATCGGACTCCAACTCTGCCAACTTTCAGTGGAATTTTACTTATTCCAAAAGCCAGAATGGGGCTTAGTGTCTTGCTGAGCTGGAAACCTTTGGCCCTCCTTGCTTGTCCTTGATACCTTCTGGAATTCTATGATTTTATGAAAGAGTGGGGTTCGCTATCAACCTCGTTTTAAGTGGCTCCATGGATGTGACAGTATGGTTGGAGCTTGGGTACCATTTTCTCCCTATACAATTTCTTCTCTTACAAAAAGAATTTGGAGGGAGACCCTGCCAGAGGACTGTCATACTGTAACTCAAACTTTAATATTTTTGATCTTCAAAAATTGACAAATTTAAAAATAAGTGTTTGGGGAAAAAAAAAAAGGCATATTCTTTAGCCTAATTTAAGTGGTAAAGTCAGTAATTCAAAACAGAAGGTTTCAACTGTAGTGAGAAGGCATCTGGTAGTCAAAACTTCATTTTCCTGCCACTTTTATTTACAAACAGTATCAACATTTTGTAGCTCTTGTATTTAATCTGACTGAAGTTGTATTTGTGTTTGCATGTGCTATTTCTGATCACTTTATAAATAGTGTCACACACAGCATATTTGAGTGGAAATTGACAGCAATTCATATGTTGCAGATCTAATGAACTGCTATTTTTTACCTTTTTCCTATTGATTTGATTTCTTTTTTTTAAAAAAAAAAACCTTTGTCTTACGCTTGCCCTTTTTTTTTATTTTCAAGTGTCAATTTACAGTATCTGGTTTTACGACAAGAATGACTGTCATCGAATAGCAAAACTCATGGCTAAGTAAGTACTGTGGTCTTTTTATTCTGTAATTCTTTTACACATTACAGAAAAAAGAAATGAACCTATTAAATGTATTTTTGTGTGTTTGGTTTTTTTTCCTCACACTCCCTAAATAGAAAAATGTGACTTTCTTGCTGGTACCAGGTTTTCTTAGTAATAAAAATGTTAATTTTGTTTTTTAAAAAACTACAGCATTAAAATTTTCAGTTAAGCGATAAAAAAAATCAGCTGGAGTGCTACTTGGCATTCTCCAAAGAAAGCAAGTGTGAACGCTGTTTATTATTTTATACTGTATTTTGTATAGGGATGCTGGTAAAAGATCCTCTGATGCAGGAAGTGTAATTAAATAAACAATGGCCGTTGGTTTTGTGGTTTGTTGTGTGATGGACTGGGTTTTATTTGGGCTTGTGGGGTTTTTTTAAGGCGTAGTTATTATTCCTGAGTGAAGAGATTGGAGAACAGTAGGAGAAGTAGGTGGAATCTTGTAGAATTAACATGATGTTAGGAGAGTAAACAGAACTATGAAATATTAGGAGTTGCTTGTTGCTAGTTTCTGGATTGTTTGATTTATATTTAATCTGTTTTGGTTTTTTTTTCCTCTTTGGAGACAAAGTTGGTTTATAAAGCTGCCATGTCACTTGCTCTTATTTTGTACTTGCAAGGGCTCCTGGAGATGTCATGCAGCAGGAGAATTTCTGAGGTCATCTCAATGTAAAGGAGCCTTAAAAGGCTGTGTGTGCAATAGCACGGGTTTGTTAGCATGTTGAAGCTGCAGCGATGCAGTCAGTCTGTGCTGGAGGCGGCTGCAGTGCCACAGCTGAAGAGGCTTCAGGTGGGGGTGCGGAAGTCTGAGGGAGCAACAGAGGTCAGAGAAGGCTGGAACTAGTGGAGTTAGCAATGTGGTATAAAGTCATTAAAACATGTTGTGAGTATTCTTGCACCTTTCCTTCAGGTGAGGTGTCTTGCAGATTAAGCCAAGACTTTTTACTAATAGAAAAGGGTGAGAATTAACTTAAGCAAATCTTCAATGTTCTTATGAAAGGAAGGAGCTTGAAGTGCGTGACAGGGTAGCTACACTAGCAAAAATGCAAGATGCAGATGTACTGCACAGGATATCTTCTTATCCCTTGGTCTCTGCTTTGCTTTTCTTCACCATCACACTCTTACTTTCCTGAGCTTGCTTTTCTATTGCATGTCTTAAGCAGTGTGTCATGTCTTACACGTCAGGACATCTTGAACACTGATTATATGGAAACTAGTCATAGTGTAGACATTTTAAGGTTAATTCTAATTTTTTGTTCTGGGGTCTTTGCTTTGGGTTATTTTGGCTTTTCCCCACAGCACAAATGACAGACTTTGATATCAAGGTCTCTTTCTAAATTCTTATTTTTACCACTTTTTTTTTTTCTTGTCTCCAGCCACATTGGACTTTTTGCTGTTATTTGGCTTGTCCAAATATAAGGATTAATGAAAAAAATTGTGTGAAACTGACTCTCAGAAATTGTTACCAAATTAAATAAAATGTCTGTTGCCTCTCTGCTTTATAAACAGAGCGGGGAGAGGTTTTCTTTCTTTTTTTTTTTTTTTCTTAATGCACTTTTCAATTTAAAGCCATGGTTAATGTTTGCATTGGGCAGAGAGCTGAACCCTTCAAACTCTACCATATTCTTATTCCATCGTGCATAGCTGCACTACAGGTCTAAGTGTCACCTGGCAAACTAGTCTAGTCACTAGAGCACAAATCATGGGTACAGACACTTCAAGGATCTTTAAAAGTGTAACCAGGTAACAGACCAGTCCAGCCGTGGCTCAGCGGTCCAAGAAGCATGTCTACCCTTTTTGCGGGATTCTGTAATATTCTGGAAATAACTGTAACCCGGTAAGTTCATTTACAGTTGGTCTGGGAATAATCTAAGCTTTATTGTTAACTCCTTTGTACATTATTGTAGCCTGCCCAGTAGCAGCCTTCCCAGGCCTGTTGTGCAGTTTTATTAAAACACAGAGGCAGAAATGCCAAAGTTGGCATCACTTCATACCTGTTTATGGTGCAGATACACGCTCTTGTAATTGTAGCATCTCATCACCCTAGAAAGCTTCTGAGATTACAAATTATTTTGGAAGATCAGAAAACTGAAATGTATTTTTTAAATGTTGGAAATTTTTATGGTAAGAGTTGGAATGATTGTGGATTAAAAGTATCTTTGAAACTGAAGGATGAGTTAATGCATGAAGCAAACTTTGGGGAACATGTATTAAGCTTTGTCATGTCAAACATTTAAGTGAAACTAGAGAAATCAAATTTCTACATAAAGAAGATTTGTTGATTGGATATTGACAGAACACAGACTTAAATTTTGCTGAGCTAGCTAGGACCTCTCTTTAGTATGATTTTTAGTCTTTGCTGCCATTAACTTGATAAAAAAGGTATAAGTGATCTTTGCTAGCCAAAATACTGCTAGTAATAAGTCTTTCATTATCTGACTGCTTTTTTCATAGCACCTTTCATCATTATTAGATTGTGGAATGTCTGAATAGTTCTAGTAGTTTTTTCCTTTAAAAATGTGTGTTGGTTTGAGGGTAACACAAGTATTTGCAGAGTCTGGTTTTTATACTGAGAAAGGTATTTAGTGTAATTATATTTACTTATATTTGCATTAAAAAAAAAAAAAAAACCAGTGCAGAATGAAATCACATGTTATTTGGTACCACTTGTCTTCCAGCTTCTGCATATCTAAAGATTCATATTAGGGAAAAAGAAATGAAGGCATTCTAGTTGCATGTGACTGTAGGATGGAAAAACTACACTTCCCAGGCCGTTGTTATGAACCTGATGGGAAGTGGATCGATACTACTTTGCTGACATCTGTTTCCACAAACATCAAGCTTTCCCTCCCTCAGTGGGTAGAAGGCAGTCAGAAGAAAAGTAAAAATTCTCATGCTTCTGTGTGCTTCTCTACAAAAAGGAGGCTGAAACTGAAGGAACTATTTTGTCCTGGGGTGAAACTTAAAATGTAAAATATACTTTTTAATTTAAAAAAAAAAAAAAAAAGTTGCATCTTGGAGATGGAAAGCTGCATTTTGGCGCATGGTAGCAGGCTTCATCAGGATCCATCAGTATTTTGGAATAAATATTTACATTGTCTTCCAGGAGTATTAATTTTGTTCCACAGTTTTTGTTGTTGTCTTGGGTAGAAATCTGGATTGGCACCCTTTCATTTAGGTGGGGATTTTTCTCTCACTGATAGGAAAGAGTGCTGCCTTTATAGTTCCTCAGAGCTTCAAAAACATAACCATAAAAGGTTTCAAGGAGATTTGCATTCTCTTTCCTGCTGTTTGACTTGACCTTATTGTGCCAGGCTGCGTTAACAAGATTGCAGGCCATCCACTTATATTTTGGTGGCTTATCTTTCAAAAGAAGTGTAAATTAGTGTTTGTGGGCTTTGTAATCACAGGCTTCACTTCTCACATTCTCTCTATCTCTGCTCCCCACCCCCGTTCCGTGAGGTTGTGCCAGGTATATTTTCAATGCTATAACTGCAGATATTCTTCAGCAAACTGTCACTGCAGGAATGTTGTGCCTCTTCCACTATCTGATACAATGGAAAGAAACAGCAGGCCTTGCTTAAAAAAGGTTTAACCCTGGATTGCACACAGAGCATGCTCAGTGTACAGATGTGCATTAGTTTACTTTTTTTCCCCACTAAAGCTGTTCAATTTACAGAACACTTTGGTTTTGGAAAAAAAAAAAAAAAGAATTTTCTGAAATGAAAAAAAAATATGGTGGTCATCAAACTGCTAACTTTAGAAGGAATTAATTTGGGTCAAGTTAAGTCAAGATGATTATTTATGAGGGATGAGCTTTCTAGAAGCAGGACAGAAACCAGGGGTTTTCAAATCTTTGTGAAACTACTGCATTCTGACATGTACATTCGTAGGGTTTTTTATTTTTAGGTTGGTTTATTAGGCTTGTTTTACTCTGTTTGAACAGTCAGACCCAAACTGGCTTCTGAGATGCAGGTAGCAAGCTGAAAGTGGGAGAGTATCTCAGAGTTTTGGGAGTAAACTGTTTCACCGTTACCCCATCACCACCATCTGAATGTAACCTGTGCAAGATGGAAGACAATTATCTACGGGAGAAGATAATTTAATTGTTATTCCTTTAAAAAAGTGAGCTCTGAAGAAAAAACAAATTTCATAATGGAGAACAGGAAAATATTAAGAAATATTTTTCAGAAATCTTTGTGAAACATTTCTGTGAAGCGGATGTACTCCTTGAAGATGTTTTGCTGTGAGACTCATTAGTACTGTTTTAATGGGAAGATGGTTTGTTGAAACCTTCTGGACCAACTAGTTAAGAGCAGAAGGAGGGTCACAAGATTGAAGCCTTTGCTTCACCTGTCAAGTAGCACATGCACGACTTCAACTGTCCAGGCTTTTCCCTTTAACTGAAGTACTTATTTTTGCTGATACTATTATGCTGACACTTAAATTCTCAGCAAAGTGTTCTGGTTCTTTTACCTTGCCCTTTCTCATCCCTAGTTTTGGAGTTGAGTTTAAACAAGTCCTAAGTCAGGACTGTATGACTATGTGGGGTGCTAGAACAAAATGTTCTCAGGGTGTCTCCATAGAAACATTTGCACAGGACTGAGCTGCTTTATCCAAACCAGCACATGCTGCAGCTCTTAGAAGCTGTCAGAGTGTAGATTGGCCTCTGTATTATGTGTGCAGGTGAGTGCTTGCTTGCAAACAGAGAAAGCTTTACTCAGCATGAGAAGCTGGTTAAATAAGCAGCTTGTATTATGAAAAAATTTCAAGGTAATTTTGAAAGCAGCATTGAATTGCTAAAAGCCAAATCCAACCCTTCTTCAAATAAACACAACTTATCTCTAGTGAAATAAAGAGGCTTGGTTGCTAGAACACGGGGAAGAAACTTCCAAGACTAGAACTGTTTATTTCCTCAGAAATAGCGACATACATAGAGGTGCAGATACATATTGAATTACTCTACTGTCTATAAAATCTAGAGTTACTCCTGAATCCTAATTGACCCAAAGAAACTGGAGGCTGGAATGATTGACGTTTTCTGTGATTGTTATGATGGCACCTCTTGGCTTCCCCAGCAGCCAGCAGTTCCACAGCATGAGAGTTCTCAAGTGATGTGCCAGGTCCACAGCTCTGCCCTGTTTACAGTCCTTGTTTTTTCTTAACATATTTGATTAATGCAGGCTTAAAAAAGAAGGGATTACAGGCTAGTGTGTGTTTATTTCAAGAGGATAAGCTTTAGCGCATTGCACAGCCATGTATATCTTGTGAACTGCATATGGATTAGGAGTAGAAATATAGGCTGTCTTTCCTTTTATTAATGAAATGTACCAGGGACACATCATCTTCTTGCATATCTTAACTGTCTTTTAAACCGAAATGTTTTGATACTTAAGGCAGGTAGGGGTGGAGTAAAAGTGGTGAGTGTACCATAGGCACCAAAGGCCGTAGGAGAAGATGTGTTGTAGTCCTGCAGGTGACTGGAATGACTACAGAGCAGCTAGAGAAGAAAATGGTTTGCTCTTGTTTCCAGAGCCTTAGGTGGGGTAGAAAGGGGTAACTTGCACAGAGCCTCCAGGCAGACTGACTCGAGATACCTGGTGCGAGCCAGCTCTATTCTTTCCTGGTGTCTTTGTGTTGTTTTGTAATGATGGACCTCATCCTAAATTAGGGATGTTTTATGATTGATTTTGTTGAATAACATGGCTTGATTTGGCTAAATATGGAAAAAAATGCATGTTAGGAAGAAAAGAGTGAAAAATATATTTTACTCAGTCTATGGTATAATACATGTGCTCTTTGTATAATGCATGCTTGAATGTCCACGTATTTTATTGTAAAAATGTCTAAATATGACAGTTTTACAGAAGTAGTGTTTACTGCAGGCAGGCTTTGTGAGAGACAGACCAGAGCTGTCTGGTTTGGAGATAAATTGTACAGACCATTTGACAGTTTGACTTGAATAAACCTCGTAGCAAATGAAAACTTGTGTAGCTATGGTGCTAGGTTTTAATACAGATGGAACTAAATTTGCTAATATGCTGGGTGTACATTTTTCTTTACTGCTTTTTTCAAGATGTTAACACCAGAGTAAATTTTAAAATCCTGTTTTTCCTTTCCTGTTACAGAGTGGTAGAGCAAGAAGCTCAAAGATCACAGCAGGTTTCCCAGGACAGAAAAAGTCCCAACAGAACCAATGGCTGCAATGAAAACAGGCCCATTGACATCCTGGAAATGCTCAGTAAAGCCAAGGATGAATATGAACGAGTAAGGAAATACCCCCAACCGTACAAACAAATAGGAACACTACTTCTACTTCTGAATAAGGGCTTAGGACACCATATGGAATCCACTGAAATAGCGTGCCCTGTGATTTCTGAGAGATGATAGAGAATCATTCTTACATATTATAACCGAAGATTGTACAGTAGTGCACATAACCCATAATTTAACTGACCTGTATATTCTTATGTTTGAATTGCTACCTTCTAGGGGGAAAAAATACAGTTTTAAAACCAGATACCTGGATATGCAGAAACAACAAAATACCCTTCTAAAATAGGTACATGTGCTGTTTAATCTCAGTACTCATCAGCTGTCTTGTTTTGTGAGATAATTATCAAAGGAAACCTGAACGAATAGGTATATATGTAACACTGTAGAAGAATGTGCCACTGAACATGTCTGATTTTATGATTTCGGAAGTTCTGTTACTGTAAATATTCCTTATAGTGGCTGACACTTTGGTTTTTCATTTTTTTTCTCTGTCCTGAAAGTCACTGGAGGAGGTCTGCTGAGCATTCATGGAGCTGCACACTAAAATGCTTTGGCATGTTGAATAACGTAACAGAGGCCTAGAAACTTGGTGGACTATCCTGTGTCTGTGATAGAAGCACAGGTGCAGAATGACTTAGAGAGAAGGGATAATGTGGGAAAAAATGTTTTAAAACAGTGTAGGATTTTCACGTTGCATTAATTAATAAGTTTTAATTCTGTAATTATTACCTTAGTGGCCAACTCTTTGCCTACTTTTTCATTATTTTTCATTTTTAAGAAAACCTATCTGGAAACTACTTTTTAACACATCAGCTGTGTTTTAAAGAGCAGACACTCTCTGCCATTGTTTCAGTAGCCTTGTTTTCAGACTGATGGCACATTCCCTCCCTCAAGTACACTGTACTAGGAAACAGCCTCTGATTTCAAGCAATACAGATTGAATACTGATCGTGTGATCCAACTTGAGATGTAGCTTGATAGACCCATTTTACAATGACTTTTACTCCTGTGAGAAAACTTTGTCTCTGGGAATAGTGAAAAATAGTACCCAACACTGTCTGTCTCTTCTTAGAAAAACATAAGTCTTGTGATATTGGAGATTTAGACATTCAGTGCATATGTAGACCCCGTGAAGCATATTTTTAATAGCTGTAGACTAAGTGTAGCAATACTGTTCTGCTATCCTACTGTTCCTCAGTTTACTACTTCTGTCCTGTCTATGTGTCTATCCTTTTATAAATTAATTGATTTCAGAAGGTTGAGTTCGGTATCTTTTGCCAGTGCTAAATTCACAAGTTTATATGATGGATAATATGAGTTCTCTTAGGAAATAATTACTTAATATAGTCCTGAGGACCAAATTCATACATACAGGACACATATAAGGGTAATATGTGGGAGATATAAAAAAAGGAAACAGATTTTGAACACGCCTCTCCCCAGATACGATAATATGAGAATGTGCAATATTGCAGTAATGTGTAAGTATCACACTGCAGAGATGTGGTGTGGGGTTTGTGGCTGTGCTGGTAGAAGAGTTAGCACACTAGGACAGGGCTTGACTCCTTGCAGCAGTTGCTTGTGCAGCAGAGTTCCCTTGAGTAGTTGGGATTTGAGTCTTTGTAGGGTTCTGGATTGTTACAGCACAACGTGGGATGAGGAGAAAAGAATGAACACATGGATTAAGATTGTATGAGTCAACTTGTCACTTTCTGACCTAGACTGAGGGCAGATGAATGTGACAAACTATACAATATATTTGACCCAGGCTAGAAACTAGTTTATGAAAATTAGTAATGTGGGTTTTTTAATGCTTTAAATACAGATTTTTTTAAAAAAAACCAATTGCTTCTGATTCTCTGAGCATCAGTGCTGTCTGGGGAGAAGGTCTCTTTGTACGAAGGCCAACGTTGTTGAAGTAGCAGCTTTTGTGAGAGCACAGAAAGAAGCATCAAAACCTGAATGACTCATCTTTCGATGTTGTATCAATTGAAATACTTAAAGAAATTGAAGGCTTTTTGGGAAGGAAAAATAAAACCATACCACAAGAACTCACTGTTTCAGTACTGCCCTCTTAGGGTGTGATGAAGCCTTTCTCCCTCTTTGTCCTTGCAATATTGGATAATATGTATTTCCAACAGATGGCTCTTAAAAATGACTCAGAAAGGACATTCCAGCTTCTCTCTTAATTTTCAGATCTTTTTCATTTAGAATATTGAAAAGCTTTTCCTAGAAACAAAGTTCCTAAGCATCATGGATGAAACTCTATAGACAAGTAAAATACTGATAACCAGGCAATGGTGTGCAGGCTTTGTGGTGGTCAGACAACATCTGTGGTGCCCGTGATAAAACAGGGAAATACGCAGGGCACGAGCTACACAAGAGCTACTATATAATTGGGGTTTTTGTGTTTTGATCTTGAGTTATTGTTGTGTGTGTGTGTTTCTTGATGCTTTTAGAACACTAGTGAAACTAGAATCATTATTTCCTTTTGGTGTATATGTGAACTGTAAACTGAATCTGTTGAACATAATCCCATAGCTTGCTATGACTGTAGTTATGTAGAAGTTGCCAGGCCCACAGAATTGAGCAACGTTGGTCACAATTAAAGAAAACTTCTTTGGAGAACATTCTGTTGACCACCTCAGCTTTAGCAACAAACCTCTGGCACATTAATTTTGGAACTCCTTATAGCCAAGGTTTGTCAGTGTTAACATGATTAAGTAACCAGCTTGTTTTGAAGATGGCTTCTGGAGAGACCCTTCCTGTCTTGACTTTTTTTTTTTTTCTCAATTATTTTATGACACTCAGTAATTACGCATGAATTTGTGTTTAGGAGCAGAAAGTACTTATCTGCCTGGTACATTCCAGATGGATCATACAGTAATCCTTGTGTGCAGCCCACATGAGATTGGCAGAGTGTCAGTATGAGAAGGGGGTAGAGTGAAAAAGAGATTTATGAAGGTCTGAGTGATTTAATCTAGCATTCCAAATCAGCTTAATCCCTCAAGTGCTCACTACATCAAGTCCATATGTGAAAATGAATGAATTCTGAATAAATTTTTAGTGAAGTGAATGGATGCTTTTTGTAGTGTGGTGTTTTGTGTGTGTGTTTCAGTATGAGCATGGAAACATCCTCTAGTGAAAAGAAAACCGCTTTGCCTGGTTTTGTGACCACAAGGCATCCAGCATTTCAGGCACAAGAAGTTTTGACCTTCAAGTTAGTGGCTAAAAGTCAGAAAGATTGGAAAAGTTGCTTCTCGGCTCTATCCCTAAATCACAATAAATAGTCTTGATTTTGTTTTTATTACATTCAGCTGGAAATTGAAAAGAATAGTAAAGCTCACATTGTTTTTTAACTTGTTGCTAAAAAGTTTAACTCATATGTTGCTGCTCTAAGTGACCAGAGCAATCATCATGTGTTGGTGCTAACGTTCACTATATCATATGCATGAGGTGGAGTTTACTTGTTGAAAACCAGACTCCAGTTGGGCTTTTTCACTGGGGATTTAAACAGTAATACAATTTCTGGTTTTGTTTATGTATATATTTATTAAAGAAGAAAATCAACTCAATCTGTAAACATTCTGTTACAATGGAACTCTCTTGTCTGTTTTTTGCCTTGTTCACAGAAAAACAAGTTAACACCTTCTGAAGATACATGTACGTGGTTAACTAAATCTGGTGGAAATAGCTCAGCAACAAGCTTTCATTCCAACTCCTTGAATGATTTCTGTCAGGAACTTTTTCAAAGTTGTTTCTAGTTTGGGTTCCTGATTTAATGAACTATAGCAAGCTTCCTGATTAGCTGCTAATGCAGATAAGGAATGTGAAAAGCTTACCTAAAAGAAAAAAATCTTTCTCAGGGCAAAATGTATGAAACCAGTTGTCTTTTTTTTTTTCATAATAAAGACTGAAAGCTTTATGAATACCTGCCAGATGGTGGATGTCTTGGTATGATTGTTATTTCCTAAAATTTGTGAATTCCACAGTGTCTTACAAAAATCAGTACTCTGTACATTGTCTGTATTTCAGTCAAAGTGCCACATAAAATGGAATTGTGGATGAATATAGACTAAAACTCATATGTTTTGTTTCTTTTTTTTTTTTTTTTCAGAATCAGATCGGTGACTTAAGTATTGTATCAAGTTCTGGAATGCAACAAAATGCAAATACTCCAAAGCCAGAAAGCACAGAGCTTTCAGAACAAAAAACTTCATTACAAGTGCAAGAGCAGGTATGTTTCTTCCAAACCTAAATCAGGTGCTAGAGTTTTTTTTCATTTATTCCTTTGGTTTGGTACCAAAGTATTTTTTTCTTAGAATGCGTGCAGTGTTGCCTACTGAATGTATTACCAGTTGAAATAAACTGATGAGTTTAAAGTCTAATAAGATCTTAAATTCTATCTTTTGACTTAGCATTTAAAAATAAGATGCTATGTCACACTGCTGCCAATATCCAAGTATGTTTAAATGGGCTAACTTGGATTCTGGAAGAAATCAGTCTGTGGTAACATGCAGGATGACTTGCAGCACCAGGAAGCATGAAAAAATTACCTCTTACACATTGTTGGACTGAGAATGACATCAGTCAGCTGTATACTGTGGTGCAGTTTACACGTTTGAGGCATGTACTCAAGGTTTATCTCTGCTGCCTTCAAAGCTACAGCTAGAGTCCTGCTAACTTAAACCTACAGTTACTAGGCAAGAAATGGAAAGTGCTTCAGTCGTGGCAGCACCAAAGTATTTTTGGCATAACCAAAAATGTATTTACATATCTTCTCCCACACTTCTGTAGCTTGCATCAGACCTCTGTTTGCATGACTGGTAATGATATCAGTCAGGTTGGCTGATTTCTTCATCCTTCGATTATGGGAAAAGCGTGTGTGGTTTTGTGTTGGTTTGCTTCAGTTTTTTGTGTTGAGGCCGAGGGGAGTGTTGTTTGGGGTGTTTGCTTGATCTGTTTTTATGTTTTGTTTTGTTTTCTTTTTCCTGTGTTAAGAACTTTTTCACAGTGTATTCCTTCCTCTGTGGGAAGAGAAATATTGTAAAAAATAAGTAACTATTTCAGTGTTGTTGAGGAGGTATGTTGCTCAAACTGAACATTGGTGTTGAGATCTGTTTCAGGTAAGTGTTAGATACAACATGTAGCATCAGTGTGTATTCAAATGTCTACAAATTCTAGAACTTGGTGTTACTACTGTAAGTAAAGCTTAAACCACAGTAAGAATGTTAGTGAAAATAACCTCTGTTTCATGTACAGGGTATTTCAAAAAGCTGGGCCCAGTTTGAAATCACTGTATCTCTGCAATCACAAACCGCCCGTGAAGGAAACTCATAGTCCGTACAGCAGGCAGAGGGAACATAGAGCATTCATAAATGATAGCACATTAAACTGTTTGTAAGTTTTTGTGTAATTGTGACATGTTGGGTCCATCTTTTTGAAATACCCTGTAAATGTTTTCTTTGAACCAAAATGCTGAGTATCATTGTTGGAGTAGCTGGAATAGGTAGCAATAGTTTAGCATTTGGCTCTGTTTTCTACTAAGGATTTCAGCACAGGGAAACTGTAGATTCATACAAGACTCTTTGGAGGTAAATTTAAAAACATCTGCAATCACTCAGTTCCCTGTAACACCTAAGAAACTGGCCTACTTACAGTGCTGCCCAGCGGGCATGGGAAGGTTAGTAGTGGTTCTCCTCAGAAAACACCCCAGCGCAGGGAGGTGAGCTGCGCGGCCTGCTTCCCGTCCTGCCGTGGTTTACTGATGTGTTTCTGGTACAATAAACCGCTGTGTCTGAAATGCCGTAAGAAAATGTGTGCAGCCTTGCACTTAGTTCTTGCAAACTACTTACTTGGTAGTAGCAGTAAGTAATTTCCAGTACAGGTTAGGACTAGGGTATGGGTGGCAGGGATCTGGTTTAGAGGATGGGGTAGTAACAGTTAATGCACTAAAATGAGGGGTGGGGAGTTTGCTGGGATGATTTGCCATCGCAACCCACTCTGTCCTCTTGTTAGCACTTCTGCTTTTGGATCAGCATAAGTGATAGACTGACCCCTGGCAGCCAGCTCTGCCTGCTGCACGCCTGCTCTGGAGATCAGGCAGAAGTGTTGCCTCAGGCTTTGTTTTAAAAGCAGGTGCTTTCTTTCGGGTCACTCTCTGTAGACTGCACAATCAGCTGAAGTGCCCTCCTGGCAGTGCATGGAACTGCCGAACAGAAATCCAGTAACTAGTAAAGGAAAAATTGGAAAGATAAGATTCTAACAAATTGCTCTGAAGTAAGTAAAGGGCAACAGTTGATTTATAGAATAGGTGAAATGGCATATTTTTAACTCTGAGCTGTTTTAATAATAGCTGCAGAGATATTGGAAAAAAAATAATTGGATAACATAAGTGATAATTGTTCTGTAAAGCTAGTTAAATTGGTTCCAATATATCACAGCTGTGTTCATTCTTAATCACATTTTTAATAGTGTGAACAACTTGAAAACTACTGGACAAACATTCAATTTAAACTGTAAAAATACATTTTTCATGTAATTGAAACAGGTTACCTGTGAAATTAAAAGAGTGTACATATGATAAGCATGGTGAGATTCCTAAACTCCCTCCGAAATGTCACATTGTATGTTGATTGACTAACTTCATTTCATGCTGAAGATATCACAGATTTGGGAATAAAAATAAATGTCTTCTCTGTGATATTCTGAAGTTCAAGTTTTTTATCTTGGCAGTTCAAAATGAAAGTCAGTTGTAGTGTGGAATGCTTTTGTGCCAGCAATCAGCAAGTCAGAACACTGAAATTAAACTTTATAGTGCCAGCTCTGACTGTTAATTCATGTTTTGACGTATCTGAAACGATTTCTGGAGAAACCCTCTGAGCAGCACTCTTCCTGTGAAGTAAAGTGGTCACGTTGCCTTTTTTCAGCCACTGCTGATAACAGTCTTCATAATACACTGAGTCAATGATATGCTCAAAATATACCTCAGCCAGAAATGGGACAGTCAAAAGATGTGTTTTATACTTCAAGCTGGAAATTAACTTCATGTTTGAGACTGTATCCATGTAAGGGACTAGTCTGATTTGGATCAGAGCATGGTAGAGATTTCTTGTTTATTACTTGAATAAACTTAATAAAGGAAAGCTAGTCAATTCATTGTACAGAAATGAAAAACTGAGTTTAAAAAGAGATGGAATAGGGCTTTTTCTCTTAGCAAAATCTTTACAGTTGAAGGACAGGTCTCCAGAACAGTAAGATCAGTGGAGAAAAGTAAGAACAACTTTCTAGGAAGAACTCTCAGCATAATTAACAACGTTTATAAACTATAGAATGTCGCAGCTGCAAAATGAAAGTGTGCCCGACTTTAAACTAGCTAAAAATGAATAATAACAGTGGTAGTAGAGATTAGTAAGCTGTGCAGAAATCAATATGATTTCAAGCCCAAGGTCTTTCTGTTAGGTTTCTTGCATGCTACCTGTACTGACATGGCTTCACTGCTGTTATCTGAGCTAGTAAAATTAGAGAGAGCGTAACAATGTCATGGTACAGTAGTTGTCATTGTAAAATAGCCTCTTTGTTTAGACATACCATCAGAGTACGCAGGAATTGTGCTGCAGGCCATTCAGTCTTCTGAACAGAATGTTGTATTTTAGTCCAGCTGTTTTACATAACTTCTTGTCCCGTGCAACCCAAAATTAAAAAAAAAAGGAAAAAAAATTGAGATTAAGGGTGACAATTGTTGTTTCTTTTCCCTTTAGTAAAACACATTTTTAACGAAATATTAAGAAGATGGTATCCTTAAGATCAGGTTTTTCTAACGTCAGTGCTGTAGGTTAGATTTGTATTTTTGGGAGAGACTAAAGGGCTGGTAGTTTTAACTCTCTGTATATATACACACACTTTTCAAGGAGATATATATACGTGTGTTTAGGTTTATACAGATTCTTTCACCTATCGTAACATGTACTGTATAATTAATGAAAAGAGTGAGAGGAACTGTCTAGGCATGTATTGCAGTTGCACACCTTCAGGTTTACCTGTTCCTTTCCCATCTTTTAGGCCATTTTGTTCAACATGTATGTTCTTCCCACCCTGCCCCTGCAGTGCCTTGTGCAGTTAGGGCTGACGGGTGATGGCATTTGCCATCTTAATGGCAGAATCCATAGCCTGCCCCCTTCTTTCCCCCTAGCGCAGTCTGTCCGTAGGAGCCTGTAAAGAAAACATTTTCGTAGATGGAATGTTCCATGTAAATGAAGTTGATTTCAAAACTCCTGTAAATAGGGCACACTTTTGTATCCAAACTGTATTTTAAATACTTTTGACCTAGCTGTCTTGTATAATTTTCTTGAAATTGTGATAGATTGTGTGAGATGCACAGTGGTAAGTATATTTCTAAGCTGAAAGCTTCCTTTTTCTTTCTTCCTAGCCATTTCAGTCAAGGCAGAAGCATCTGACTTTGGAGGAACTGTTTGGAACATCTGTACCAAAGGAACAGCCTGCAGCTCCATATCCCAATCCAGAGAGACCGGAAAAGTTGCAGACTGACACCTCTGCCAGAGAGCAGCACAGTTTACTCTTGCCTTTTTCCTTTGACCAGTCAATAGTAATAAAAAAATCACTTGGGAAATCTGAAAGTCCAAGCGTTATAACCAGTGCCAATCCTTTGAATCAGCAGGAATGTTTACCACCTATGCTAATACCTCCAGCTTCAGTTTCCCAGCCTGATGTAAAAAATGTTTCAAACTATTCAGTTCGTTTAAGCCCTATTCTGAACTCAGCCTCGACAGTGGAAGCTGCCCCTGCTCAGTTGCTTCCTGGCCTAAAACAAAACAACAGTGTAATGCAAGTTATGCAGCAAGCTGCCAAGCACATATCCCCACCACTGAATCAGCCGCCATCTGAAGTGAACCATGCTCCACAAAATCTAATGGCTGGCCAAAGCCAGCTTATAGCACCCTTGGCATCAACAAACACAGGAACTGTCTCAAGTACATCCCATCCAAGTTCTGATCTTCTCCAGAAATTCAGGTTGACCCCACAGCATGACCAAACACAACAGCAGCCTCTCACTAAGGCTTCCTTAACACCAAACATCTCTGCCTCGGTTGGCCAACTTGCAACACCAGAAAGCTTCAAAGAATCTCACAGTAAGCCACCAGCCCTGAACAGCAAGATAATCTCTCCCCTTCAGGTATTCTGAAGCTTTAGACTGTTTTTAGATTTATGTGTATTTTCTGTTGGAAAATGTGCTGTTATGTATTAGCTTTTTAAAAATAATTAATGACTTTTACTCTGTGATTGATTGAACTGCTTAGAAATCCGTTTCTGTTAATTTCATATTATTAGCATCTGCTGTCAGTGACAGACCTGTCTGTAGAGGAAGAGGTTTCCAAATGGCTATAACAAGTCTTCCAAGAATGCCACAAGAATTTACTGAAGTACCTTATCTACATGGCTTTTATTGTGTTTTCTAATATTTTGTAATGCTTGAATTTTATTATATTATAGTCTTGAAATCTGACCAAATAAATATCTGGATGCTGTTTGTAAAAGTATAAAATACTTCTGAAATTCTAGCAGAAAACAGCATTTAATTTTTCTGGAGGTGATGAGGTTAAACTCCTAGAAAGAAACACAGAATTAACTTTCCTGGCAATTTACCAAACTGTCTACAAGGTACTGAACTCTTCACTTTGTAGCATTTGTTTTGTTCCCAGTTTCAGTGTTAATGTCCAGGGGGGTGGGCAGCTGTAGTAGCCTTTCTTCAGAAATGTTTTGTTTTGGCTTTACAGTTTTGCTGCAATATTGAAAGCATAAAACTTAAATGCAAATCTTTCCTCTTTTTCCAACTTGCCATTATCTCAGTTTTACAAAATGGTTTAAATTGCCTCTATAATCTGTTGAAATTTGCATTCTTGTGCTTTCATAAAAACAGAGAACTACAACTGGAAATTGAGCTGTGGATGCTAACTTGTGAATTCTACTTTCCTTTTAACTTAGACTGTACAACAAAACAAGGAATCAGAAGTATTTCCACAGCCGAAGACTTTATCCAAAGCAAGTCAAGTAAGTGAATAACTACTTCTGCTAATTGTTTGTTGTATTTCTTAAAAAAGGGGAAGAGTTTACAACTGTGGTAAGCAGTTGGTATCTCAAATAGTCATTGCATACCACCCGTATTTAAAGTGCTGTTATGAAGCAGAAACAAGCTGTATTGCAGCAAGAGGGAGTTTCTGTAGGCTGTCATCAATGAATACACTTTTTGTTGTACAGTGCCTCTTATTGTTGCTGCTAAGGCAGAAATGGGTGTACATTTTTGGATCTGCAGTCTTGTATTGAGTTTGCACCATTTCTACTGTTGTTTTTGTCTTGTAAGCCAGCAGTACCAATGCTAAAATATTGGAGTAGGGTCTACTAGCCTTAGCCCAACCTTAAGCACCCCAGAGGCATAAAACACAGCCCTTGCCTTACTGTCTCTCTCAGTTTTCCTGAAAAAAGGAAGAAGATACCAAGCGGGGGGAAAAAAAAAAAAGTAGAAGATAGAAGAAGAAAAGTATAGCAAGCATTTGTCGCTGCAGAACTTCCTAATAGCAAGTTTTAGTGATCTAAATACAGATTTAACATTATTGGCACTGCCTTTGAATAACTGTTCAAAATAATGACAGTATAAAATTTCAGGTTGCAGTTAAATAACTGGTAATAGTCAAGTCTTCAATTATTGTTTTTAATGGCTTTTTTGTTATGTATTCTTTTCAGGATACCATCTGTAATTTAATTCCACTTTACCCACCCCCTCCTCTTTCAAATCTGTTAAATTGCGTCATTCTTGTCCAACTTGCACTATATAAAAGCAGTTTCAGTAGCATACCCAGATCTGGTTGTGAAGGCAATAAAAATGGTCTTGCTTAAAGCAAAATGCTCTTTTTAGCTACTGACCTGCTATAAGATATGCTGTACCGTCTGTTCATGGTATAGTTAGTAAATAATTATCTAAATAAATGCATTTTACATGGATTTTGGGATTTGAAGAAATGTCTACGTATTGTGTGTTAAACTGCACTTGTTGGTTTAAACACGTTGTCTTCAGCTGAAATACCACAGTGTAAGTCTTCACAGTTTTGACTCTAACAAAATCAGTTTGCTAGTTCTGTTGTTGTTATTATATAGGCATTAACTTTAGATGGCTTTGCGGTTCTTTTTCTTCTGAACGTTTTTGATTATCCAAGAGGAACTATTTCTGCCGACATATCAAAGATCTTTACATATCACATTTAGTCTTGCTTTCTTTTCAGTGAGATTGGTTTTTTTGCTTGATTTTTTTCACCATGTTGGTCATTCTGGAAGCCTGAGTAAGATGTAGATTATTATTCTGAATACTAATTGCAGTTATCAGGAAACGCCAGAGTTGCTCAAAGCCGGTGTTTATTCACGTCCACGTTATGCGTATGTAATGTTCCTATACATTTGCAATTTATGTTTAAAAGTGGTAAAACCAATGTGTGGGTTTCTGTAATGAAATGGACACAGATCTGTAGAAGAATGAGCTGGGAATATGGCCCTCAAAATATTACTGTCCCCACTTCTTGGACGAGAAAATGTACTTAGGATGAGAGTATTTCACTGCATTCCAATGCTTTAATTATACTTCATCAGTCATTTTAAATATCTTTGAAATACTTCAAATTACAAGTGTATTTGTTGGAGACCATAGAAGCAAGAGTGTGGAAAGCAGGACTAGCCTTTCTGTAAACTCCTAAGGGAAAGAATAATTTGCAAATCAGCCACTGTCTCCTTGATTACCTAGATGAAAAGCTCATCTTTTATTCTCTATGTTATGTTTCAAATATTATGGAAGGTAGCAACCACATGAGGAGGAAGGAATCTACATACAAGAATATTGGAGACTGGTACCTTCTTCAGTTTTTAAGAGGAGAATTAATATTTCTTCATAGGTAGATATTTCTTCATTAAGAGCAGCTATTCCATAATATCTGACTGAATAATAATTATTACAATTAATTTATTTTTTTATAGTCATCTCTCCAGCTTCTGTAACAGCAGTCATTCTTACTGGACCTGGTGCTTATTATTTTTCTGTTCTTTTACAGGTTGCACCTCCGCAGTTTGTTACAGCCACAACTACAGTAACACCTTCGGTCCTCTTGTCTCCTAGTGTTTTTCAGCAATCAGCTACAAAAGCTACTGAAGTGGAGAATAAAGCCAATTCTTCGCCTTTAACACTTGGAACATCAGAAATTCAGACTATACCTCCTACTGTTCTCAGCAGGTCTCAGCTTCAGGAAGCACTGATACATCTAATAAAGGTCTTGTCTTTAAAGAGCTCAGTTCCTGAGGGATGGGGTTCCAAGGACAGTAGCCAGAACTGAGAAATCCTGTACCCCTACAACTCCTTTTGCCGTGAAACATTACAACAGTTGTTCCTTTCTGTTGGAAGGGGTAGATTACTCCACACTCTACACACAGTACGATGCAGCTGCCCTGTTTTGGTTGTGAGATGGAAGACTTAGAAGGACAGAGCTGTACATTGGCTGTGTCCTTTCACATCCATATGAATTTGTGAGCAAATGAGGAAAAAGTTGCGCTAGTAGAAACCCTAGTATGGGGATGGGAGGGTTGGTTTTGTTGTCTTTTTAAGTATCCCTGCTTTCCCAAAGAAAGCTTTCCTGTTCCAGTTCACTAGAACTGTTTCTGATCTTCACTGAAGTATGTGTCTTTGAAATGGAAATTGCAAGGGTCTTGCTCTGCTATTTCTAGGGACTAAAAAGTTCAGTTGAATTAAACCTCTGATGTGGGGAGTAGCCATGCTTTGAGATCGTTGACAAACTGTTCTTTGCTAACTCAGGATTCTCTTGCCCCTCCATGCTGCTGTTAGTACAGCTTACACCCAAAATGCGAGTATAAAAGTAACAATATCTTCCCAGTGATACATTTGTTAGGACCAAAAAGGGCCACTACTGGGCCCCATCATTAGCTGGGTTGCCCAATTTATCTATGTTCCTTTTTGCATAACCTTTTTGTGTCTTGGTGTGTATGGGTTTTTCCTCTTTAAAGACTTAAACTGGCTTACTTGTAAGTCTCGAAACTGAGCTTAACTGCCACAAGTCTTATTAAAGACATGGCACACTGATGCTCACACAGTAGTGTGACAAACATCAATGTGGTGACTTTAGAGAGCTGATTGAAATACTTGTCTCAAGTGTTCTGTTGGTATAGAGAGATAGCTGAATGAAGACTACAACAGGCACACCCTACAGCATGGTAGTACTTGCACAGCACTCCAAGCAGGATACCAGATTTGCTGCACAGGTCTTGTAATCTCTGAATGTTGTCTACGGATTAAACTAATTCACTTCTCAGTCAAGCTTTGATATGAGAACCATCGTACAGCACACTGCAATACCTTTCAGGCTGGTCTGACAGACAGAAGTAGCATTACTTCTGACATTCACACAGATTTGATTTGGGAGCCTGTACACAGCATGTAACTCTGTGTCTAAGAATAAGGTTTGGAATCTGGAGGGAAGTGAAATTATGTGGCCGAGGCTGACCTAGTGAATCCTGTTTTGAGCATCCAGTCTGCTTAGTGATCTCTTCAGTCGTCTTACCAGTTCTGTGGTTCAAAGTCTGTATGTTGTCCAAAAAGTGTTGCCTTTTGTACAAGTTCACATTTGCTGCTCTGAACCCTCAGCTAGCTAGCACTATAAGGAATCCTTATGCACAACTTAAATGGCATTAGATTTGACCTTTTTTTGCATACTTTTACTAATGTTTCTAATGTCTGTTATGTTTTGGGTTTTTTTGCAGAATGATTCCCGTTTCCTCAGCACTATTCATGAAGTCTACTTGCAAGTCCTAACCAAGAATACAGACAACATTAAGCTATAATTGAAGCTAAACCTACTTTAAATATATCCATTTCAAAAACAATTATGCCTCGACTATAAAACTAATATTTTTGTAAAAGAATATTTAGTTTTCAACGTCTTGAATTTGAACCTGCTAGGAAAGACTATTCCTGAAATACTTAAGAAAGTAATGTTCTCAGAAGTGATCTAGGTTTTCACTGTGATCATCACCAGCAAACCTTTGTTTTTATTGGGGAGGGGACTTAATTTGCATTTGAACTCTCATTAGCATTAAGTAAATGTGCAAATGTTTGCTCTGGCTTTCATTTCTAGATGTGTTCGCTGTTCAAGGATTACAGACTCAATACTATTTAAACCAGCAAATACATAGTACACTACACCACACCAGAACAAAATTCAGTTGTGGCAACCTACTTCCAGTTGGGACGACTGAGAAAAGGAGAGTGAAATGCCTTTTGATTAAGTTGGCAGGTGTGGGGAAGGAACAGATCTGGAAGCCAGGCCTTGTAAAAATGTGATGCGATCAATACATTTACAGTCTCTAGCTAATGCACATAAATTCATCTTTTAAATAATTCTATTAATCTTATTTGCTTCTGTGTCGCTGACATTAAACAGGCATCCAAGTGAGTAAGACCATTTTCTCTAAAAAGGCAAAATTTGAAATATGCAAAATCCTCAGTGGTTGTATCATTGCTCTTTTAAGCAACAGAGTAGTTCTGTTGTATGTTGAAGTTCTCTATTTTTAAATTTGTAGTTAGGAGACTGCCACTGGAAGACCTCTTCCTGTTCAGCAGGGTTTGCTACGATTTAAATACTTTCTCTCCCTTTTAGCTTAAGGATGGACCATGTCATAGTTGGCTTTCATTCCTTGGTTGTGTTGGAACTGCAGTGTTGAAAACTATGCAGATGGGGAACAAACACTTTGCTTTTATTGCCCTCTCCCCACACTGATAGTGTGCATTTCATAGTCTGAAGTTTATCTAATTAAAATGTTATCACTTCTTATATGTGATTTAGTAATTCACTATTCACTAGTGTAAGAAATTAACTGGATACTTTATCATTTGAAATCAGAAAATTAGTTTCTTATGCTGCTGTATTGGTTTACCCATGGTTTATGTTTATTTCTTAAGGGCATGCAAAGGTAATTAATAAGACTTCAGGTTCCAACTTTCTCCAGCAATAGTAGTTTTAAAAGATCTTTTCCACTAGAAAAGTTTTGGTTTATTGGGTAAGAAGATAATCTGTAGTGAGTTATGATGCACTGCTGCTTTCTTTTCCATCAAGCACTACTGAAACATGAAGAAAAAAAATTGTTTGGCTCCTTACAACATATATATATATATGTATATATATCCTAAGGATTAGTTAATGATGAGGTAGTCAAGGTGCATGGTCACTTCATTGGAAACTAGTAATTGAGCTTTAACTGTGACTTGTTCACAAATCAGTATGTTTTAGATACAACAAATATTTACATTTTTATGTATTTGATCTGTTTTAGTTTTTTTCATAGCTTTTTAGTGGAAAATATATTTTGTTTAGCACTACCTGCCTTCTGAAAAGCTCGTCGTAGTGTTTGAGTTCAGTGTTTCCAGTTAAAATACATAGTGTTTTGTTAGAAAAATGTGCAAGATTCAGGGAAAGATGCTAATGTCATGCACATTCATCAAGAAATATATTGGCTTTAATGGTGGCATCTGAATGCAGCAATATAAACTCAGCCTTGTTAGGGAAGATAGGAACTTCCTACAGAAATTGTAGAGTTGTAATACTGTGTATGCACATAAACAATGAGACTCAAATTAGATCTAAGTTCTAAATGAATTTGTTGGGGTTTTTGGAAGTAGTTTCACTAAATGGGACAAACCAATGAGGAGTTCCTCTGAACAAAAATGGGCAGCCTAAACCAAATAGAGAGTTGCTTTTTATCTGAATTTAGCAAAGATGAAGTCCGTAACTTCTCACTTCTTATGGACAGCTTCAGTTTCTTCAAAGGAAGATTTGATTGAAGTTGCTAAGAATAGAAGTATCTGAAGCTGACAGTGTGTATTTGTACTTTTGCCAAATACAGACATATCCAAAGATCTATAGAAATTATAGGAAAGAGTTGAATTTTGAGTTCTTCAGTCATGCACAGTTGACAAAAGTGATTTTGTTCAGAGCAGCAATGCTGTTACAAGAGTTTGACTCCACATTGAATTGCCCTTCACTTGTTTCCAGCTCTCCAGGAACCCCACAGCAGTTGGCAAATCCTTGTTTTACTTATTGTAATGTACTAGTAGCAATACATTATTGGTTTACTTCTTTTCCCCAAAGCTTTCAAAATGAATTGGAAGAGAAACATAAGTTGAAATCTTAATTACTAGGCAGGCATTTTTACAAGCAGCAAACCTGTTCATCTGGAACACCTGCATGTTTGCTCCAACCTCACTACATGTAGCCACCAGACACTGGAACCAACCAACACACTGTAGGGATTTATGACAAGTGCCAGGGCAGTGGGTTTAACAGATAAACCTCTTTAATGAAAAGTTGCATTATAAAACTCAAGCTTAACTACAGTGTAAGGTTTGAATTTTTTTAGTATGGACTGTGTTATCTAACAAGTTTGGGGTTTTTTCCTGCTTATTTTAGCTTTTTGTATAAATCTAAAATTACCAGCTTGTTGAAGTGCTCCATTTGTGTTATCCGCATGTAGAGATAACTAGTGTGTGGAAAGTTACCGCAGCTCATCACAGGAAATTATTGTGACCATTTTCAGGTTGGTTTGGGTTCGGGTTTGGTTTTGTGGTTGGTTGGTTTGTTTTTCTAAAACTACAGGTTTAATGGTATTTTACCTATTAGTTCTGAGAATTAAAAGATTACTAGTTTAGACTATACTCCCCAAATTAATTGCATTATTAAGCATGTGTTTTGTGGCTAGCGTTAAATTGTTTAAATAAAACCACCACACACAAAACAAACCAACCAAACTCAGACCTAATCAAAGACAGTTTTAAAAGCTACAGCTGCTGAATGGTTTAGGAAAATCAAAATTCAGAGTTTTGTAGTTAGATTTTACCTGCTGTTATTTAATGATGCAAAGTTTATATGAAAGGTGCCTAACAGCTATTAACTTAGAAACAGTAGATCTTTCCAAATTAAAGAACATGATTGCAGAATGACTGAATAAAGTTTAAAAAAATTAAAGTGATTCATCTTGATTTCATATTAAATGTTTAATTCTGTGTACTGAAATAATATAATATTTAAACACTTGCCGCTGGATGTATCTCAGTTCTGCTTGCATTTCTAATTGCTTCATTTTGCTATATTTTTGAAACCCATTATGCCATGTGTAGTCACTGACACAATTTCTGAAATATTTTTGAAAACAAACTTTCATTTGGGACTTCTTGTTTTTAAAAGTATTCTAAACAAATCAGCCGCCTTTTTGCCAGGTATTTGGGTTGCTTTGTACAGCATATCTTAACAGAAAGAATACGTGCAATATGTATCACCTCAGTTTTGTCTGGCAATGTTACAAAAATGTTAAGATGCAATATCTTCCTTTCACTTCAAGTCAGAAAAAATGCAGTATCTCTAATTTGGTGGTGTATTTATTTTTATCTATTCAATGTATGGGCATATGGCTAGTTAGGTTTTTGTGTACATTATGTATTTTGGCAATTTCTGAGTTTAATCACTTCTGTGGATGCACCAGTTGTATCCATTTGCATGTTCTTTCATTACAAAGACCATGGGAAATGGGGGAGCTTCAGGAAAGATTTCTGGAAACCGAAATGACAGTAATTGTAAGTAAATAAATGTAGATACTGCATCATTAACGTTTTTGGTATGGTATGGATTTTATAGCACCTGTGTATGTTTGCAATTATTAAGTTATTGCATAAATGTTTAAGAATGAGCATTTTCTCATCCAAAATTTTGTATGTTTGCAAATATATTTTTGTAATAAAACTTCAAAACAAATGTTTCAGCACCTCCTAAAATCTTGTAATGTTTTCTTTTATTTCTAGAGCTCTAGTAGCCTGCTAGAAGGCTAAGTTCAAATTTTATTTAGGGTTAATATTTTCCAGAGAAGAAACTCAAACTCCTTACTTCATACTGGGGGCAAAAGCAAATTACATTTGTTCACTAAAGAAAATGCAGCATGCATGCTTGACAGACAGTCGAGAATATCATCTGTCACTTGTAACAGCTTCTGGCTGTCCTCTGTATGGCTGTAAGCAAGCTTGCATTTTGAATCTGATAAACAGACCAATTTCCTTTCACATGAAGAAATGCAGCTGCAAGTTGACTGTCTTGTAAGTACAACTGTAACTAGTTGTAGCGCCTTATCACTTTTTTTTTTTTTTTTAATGGTGTCCCTCTCACGTATCTAGACATGGCATATGATGCTCAATCCAGTGTTGGTCTTTGATCATAGATGCTGGAAATTGCAGTTGTCCTCTTACCATATCTGATTGGTATCCTGCAACTTTTTGATCCAAACTTCACAAAGTAAAATAGGGAAGCTGATGAGGAGGAAAGCAGTAGCAGAAGTTCTGTTGGAATAGGTCTTGAAATTAAAGAAAACCTTATACCAAAGTCACCTAATTTTAGCTAGATGCTTATTCCCATTCTAACTATGCATGAGTTGGAGATTATGAGGATACCAAATGGTAAGGAGAGGCCACTGGAGAATGGTGTTCGTTGCTCTAGTAATTAATGTTGAACTGGCTCCTGGTCTATATACAAAAGCAAGTTCTTCTAGAAGACTACCATACAAAACAGATGTAGAAGTAATGGATTTGCTGTAAGATAATTGAGAAAAAGTGAAGACAGGCCTAGAATTTAAATTCTATGTTAGATGTGTTAGCCTATTTGGTCAATATTGAGGAAGTTATTTCTTTCATTGTTGATGCTGTTAACTTTTTTGTCTTCTGTGGATCCAGGTGTTCCTGGTTACTGTTATTCCTGTGAAGTTCTCCCCTTCGGTTTAGAAATAATACTTCTGAATGACTGCGTGTAGCTGCAGCTAAACCAGGCACTGTACAAAAAATGTATGCTGACCAAAATCTTCTTGGCCTTTTCTCTCTTGCTAGTACATGCTCTACAGTTATGTTTTCTGAGAGTGCATGAGAGTATAAAGTCAGTCCCTACTGCGATGGTGATGGAGCAGTAGGTAGAATTTAGGCTTCCTAAAACTCAGTCACTCAAATTAAAATTTTCTTTGCAGGCTTGCAGAATGAAATAACAACTGGCTTTTTAAACAAAGTTGCAGCTTGTGTTCATGGGCCAAATTAATTGAACTCAGTGGACTCATGTATTTGGTAAGGTTTCAACTAAACTTTGTTCTTGATATACAACATACTGGGGAGGTAACATTAGCATCGAGGATAAGAAACCTGTCATTCATACAACTCCATTTATGAACAGGATGCAATCAAATCACTAAACACTGTCTTTAGTATAGCTCAATTTTTCTTAGTGACCTAATCTGAAATTCAAAAGATAAGAAATTATAACATGTTAAACAATTTTGGAAGTTATTTTCAGTGCAACTTTTTTATACAACTTCAAATGTGAATCAGCTTTTTTCTGTCTTTTATGATTGAGGGGTTTAGTTTTAAACTGACCTACTGATTTAGGAGAATCAAACTTCAGTGATTAGACTTGTAACTGAAATATCGCCATTAACTGTATAGTTCATCCCTGTCAGTTATGCAACAATTTTTCACTCCCTCTTAGAATCCTTCTTCACATGAGACTCCTAATAAGGGTCAAAAAGCATTGGGGAAAGAGGACAGTGAATAAATAATATTATCAGTTGCTGTACTTTTGAAAGAGCATTTGCAATAAAATGAAAGGGCAAAGACCAATGAATAGAGGATTCCTGAGATGCGAACAAGGGAAGGGAATATTGTAGAGACACAAGTGTGGCCTGAAGGTATTTCTTGAAGCACAGAAGAATTTAAGTTAGTTTGGGTTCCCTATTGCTGTATGTCATCTTCAGGTCCTCCCAAAGCTCAAATGTGGTTTGCCTATAAGAACACAAAATATCTCAGGGTGTGTTCAAAACCAGACTGGTTAGGCATAACTTTCCTGCTTTAATTCTTGAGGTAGCAATACATCATTTGCCAGGTCTGCTATGCATTTTTTTAACATTCAGGTATGAAACAGCATAATGGAGTTGACTGATTCATAGTAGTACCTATTTTTTATCTTTGCTTGATGGCCTCACATTACAGCTTACAATTTCTTGTATAGAACAAGGCTGCTCATACCTAATTGGCCTTTACCTTTCATTTAAAATAGACCTTTAAAAGTATTTCTACCATAATCCATTCTTTAAAATTCAAGAAGCTCTGTTTTACAAAATCAACCTTGGGAAATAAAGCCACAAAAGAATAAGTTTGCTTTATATGCTGGCTGAAATGAAAGCACTTGCCCTTAGGCCTTACTTGAAAATATGCAGGTATGTGATGTAAATGCACAAGTTGTGTTTCTTTTCTCCTCATAAATAATTCAAGAAGCTTTCAGAGTACCTACAGAGCAAAGATATTCCAGCCTGTCTCATGTAGGCAAACTCTATGTGGTCTTAATTTAGAGCATATGGCTTTAAGTTCTTGTGGTTCATAAAAGGGATGGGAAAGGCTTAGCAGGTTATCCATCTGACTTTCTCATGTAGACTTGAGGTTTATGGATAATGCTTAAGTGCCTTCTCTAGTTGTCTTTTTAAGCATCAAATAAATTAGCTTTTGTTCTCTGGGGACATTTCTCCCATGTAACAGAATTGCTGTAAAGGAAGCTTCTGCTATCTTAACTTACCACAAGAATTGAGATGCAAGGGTGAAATCAAAGCCTACAGGATTTGGATGTGGACAGAATCTGTTGTGGTTTACAGCAAGCCCTGCTCCTGGTGTAATCTTCAAGATGGAAGACAGGGCACTCATTATAAGGAGAAAACTCTGCTTTGTAGTGAGTGAATAAGAAAATCCTACCACAACAGAAGCCCTTACAAAAAACATAAAGGCTTGATGAGAAACACATGCAATAATTTTAATAAGGGCTTTAAAATAAACAGAAATCAATATTCTGCAGACAAAAGGATAGCTGTTTGAAGGAAACTGCGAAAAGATGTGAAGGTAATGTTGATAGCATACTACATCGTGACTGAGCCCGGGCCCACGGTGTAGCTCTATCTGTAGCTTAATTTGAGATTAAAAAGAGCCTGATCTCACTACTGTGCCTGTTCCCATGCAGCATGTATCATTATTTCTTGCAATTCTTGATGCTAGGTTGCACAGAAATTGCAGAATTTTTTTATTCTTTTGTTTGGTTGATTTTTGGTTTGGTTTGGTTGTTGGGTTTTTTTTTTTTTTTACTTTAAATTCGTTAGCAGCTAAATAATGTTATTACTGAAGACTAGCTGAACAATCTGTTTCATGTATAACTGAAGTCCCTGTATTCTTGCCCATGTGGAAGGATGTGCTGGTGATGCATAATGGTCTGCATAATTAGATAATGCTTTGGCATAACTCCAGCTCATCCATTCTTGAACAGTTCCCTTCTTTAAGGGCCTCTAATGCAGCTGTTATTTCAAAGAGCAAGAATAGTCAAAGCCTGTCATGTTGCAGGGAACAAGCTGAAGAAAATTTCTTTCTGTTTCTTTCTTTCTGTATGGATTACAGCACAAATAAATCCTGCTTTATTTGGTCATTATAGCTGGCCCTCCTACCTCTCTTTTAAATTTACATAAACTATGAAAGCAATGCTGTTTCAGAGATTTCTATTAGCATAAGTCAATGATAACTTTATTCTTTTAATTTTACCAAATTCAGTTATTTGAATATTGATTTACACAGATTTTCAAGCAACTAATAACTTCCCAGCTTGTTTGAAGAGGGTTATGGAAGATGGATTATTAAGAATCAAATAGAGAAAGTAAATGTGATGCAATGACTGTGGAACACGTATGTGTTCAGTAGGTCTTTCAAACATAGCTGCAGGCAAATGCTTCGAGCTCTTACTACATAAGTATTTAGTATTTATGTTAATAGATAATATGAAGAAACAGCAACAAGTGAAAATTCAGGTTGTAAATTTACAAAAATGTTGTAAATAATATTAATACTAGCAATTGGCTAAATTGAACTAATCTGAATACCCTCAAATATTGTTGTATTAGTGTTACAAACTTCAATTTAAATATTGTCATTTTGTTGTATTAAGAAATACTTCCCTAAATATCATCAAACAGCAGAGCAATTACCAAAATCAGTCATGGTGAATTCATCTTAATTGTGTAACACATGCAATGATTTGTTTTTTCTCTGATAGGCTACATGTCAGAGATTTAAGAGTCTCTTTGTATAAGACTTGTCTCAAATTATTTGGCCTATTTGGTTAACTCTGAGCATTTTTCAGGTATCATAAAGTTGACATAATATTTTGGGAACTTTGCAAATTTTGGTTTGTTTTCCAGTCTTTTTTACTAAATGATATTTTATTTAGATGTTATATAAAATTACTATGATTTTTAAATTATCCAACATTTGGCTACCTGTAGCTCAAAGATGGTCTGTTCTGTTACAAAGCTTTCCATAAACATTTTTCCTTTTGCAGATTACTTTGTCAGCTGTATCTGAGGGGAAGATTACAGCTGAGTTGAACTATGAATATATTCTGCATAGATCTTGTTCTTGTATCTTGCTCTTATGGACTTCAAAGGTGGATTCATTTCCCTGTCTGGATGTTTCTGGATCAGGTGCTGCATGAGAACCTTGCATTTTCCAGGTTGCTGGTTATAGTTGTTTGTAGCATGTGTAGCAGAGACAACTGCTGTTCTATGGAAACTAAAGGATGTTTATAGTGTCTTTCATGCTCCAGTGGGAACTGCAGAGCTGATAATTATTTCACAGCCTGCTGAATATTCTTTTCACAGGGTGTTTACTTGAGTGTACACTTGCGCTTAACTAAAATCACTTGCTATTGCTAACAAAAGAACTGAATTTATTTTGAGTAAGATGTAACACTATGGACTGAATCTCTGGAAAAGTTGCAGCACCAGAATTGTTCTGAGAATATACTGTGTTCCTATAAACTAGGCTACAATGATTGGAATTCCACAGCATAAGTTGTCTGTCTTAAGGTATCCTGCAAATGAAATGAAACCCTGGTCTCCTCCCATGCCTCCACTCATTTTCTCTACTCACTATTGTTTGGATTTTGTAGGTGATGAGCTACCTAAACACTCGGTGTTCTTGCTAGACTTTTGTTTTGGAATTTCTTTTGAGAACAGTTTTTAAGGCAAAATTGGGCATGCAGCCCCATGGTAACTAAATGGCCTGAAATTCAGCAGTGCTGAGTGCCTGCAGCTCCTGCTCTGGTAAACAGGGTTGCATCTATTAATACTTATGTCAGCAATGCATTTTGGCAGTATCTCAGCACATGACAGCCACAGCTCAGCTTCCATGCTTCTGCTGCACATAATGCCCTGTCTGTGAAATACGTAGAGAAGGGGATGGAAAAATCCAACTGTCCTGTATTTAAGAAGCTGTCTAGTCTAGTAGTTAATACTGAAGCTAACAAGATGTGATTATATATACCGAAGCAAGGCTCTTTGTCCATACATTTGTATCCTTGTTTTAATCATGTTTTACATGGTTTCAGAGGAAAATGCTGTTAATGTGGAAGAAAGATTGACTGTTGCACAAAATGTATACCATGACTTTAGCTATTGCTTTACGGTCCACAGCACTTTGTCAAAGTTGCAGAAATAACATGCCTCTTCACTAGATCGAAGTGTCACACAAGGTGGAATTTCATCCTTCGTACGCTTGAGCTGCTGTTTAACAACACAATACCATAAGTAAGCACTCAGTGATGCAGCATGAAGATTCAGGGAAAGGAGGGTGAGTTGTGAGCAGTAATCTCACGATGACATTACCTAAGCTAACTCTATCTTAAAGTCTTTCTACTAACCAGATAACAATGGAGGAAACAAAGTAAGTTGAGAGCCATAGTAATACTGGTCTTATCCAGATCATCCCCCTTATTTTCTTACAGGAGGGAAAAAAGAAAGCACCATATGTCCAGCCTGAAAGGCAGTTGATAAGATTGCTACTGCTACAGTACACTTGGGAGACAGTTTGTTAGGGAGCCATCCTTACAATGAAGATTCAAGAGCACATCTTCACTGTAATCACAGGGACTTGATCACAAGCTTTACTCTTCAGCCAAAAAATGAAATCAGCCTGGACCAATAAAGCCAAAATTGAGGCTATAATCTAGTCACTGTACCTTTAAAAGAATTATGAGGGAAAACAAATGACATTGAGTAAGGAGTAGGGAGTGACTGAACTCTATTCCAGTTGACTCTTACCTCATTTTGCCGCTAGCAATGATGTATGCAGAAACAGTAACAGCCTGGCAATGCTTACATCTTAATCACACTGTATGTACATAAAACATGGAGTAAATTAATATATTTGAAGGGAAAATACAGTGTAGAAATTACTTGACTGTTCTCATGGTACCTGCTTCCATTATAATGTTATTCTACTGTGTTTACAGATACTACTAGCCATCCAGAAAGATGAAGTACCCATATCTCTAAAATAAGATTTTTGTTTCCTGAATCAAATGTGGTTTGGAAGTTTTTGGAAAGTTGTTGTCTGCAGCTGAAATTGGAAGGCTTTACAGCTGTGTTTTCTTAATGGATCTTCAGTCAATGCTAACTACTGTGCAGTTTGGCATCATAGGTATTACTTCACTTATGCTTGACCTCATTTGAAGAATTTATTTTATGCACCTCTTCTAAACCACAGATTAGAATAGACCAAGTTATCCTGCCTAACCTTGCTCAACTGACATGAAGTCATCCGTGTCACTGAGATTATGGTTGAGCCCGATGTCAACATCTGTTTAAACAGCAGGGGTGATAGGAAAAAAAAAAGCCATTCACTTCCCTAGCACAGCCAGTATTTTAACAACTGCTCAGTAAGTGCAGAGCAGAGCTCAAGCTAATATATGCCGCTGTGCCAGTAACATGGTTCTGTGGCTTTGTCTATGTTAGTAGGTAGGAGATTCCAGTATAGCAGGTTTATAGAGCACATGAGACAGTGCTGAAGACTCAACATCTGCACTATATGTGTTTTTGAATTCTGCTAGCTCATCTGTCCTGTTGGACTAAATAGTCATTAATGGCTGGGGTATATTAGCTGCTTTTTCAGACTGAATCTTCTGTTTCATCTTTATTTGAAAGGAATCCAGTTCATGAGCTCTGAGACTGCTCTGCAGTGCAAGGCAAAGCACAGTAAGCAGGGATGATTGGGAGATTTGATTCAAGATGGTACTTCTGGCTCCAGCTACTTTAGACTTACCTTCTGACCATATGGCTACAGACAGAATCAAATGTGGTGCTGCCTTGAAAAAGGCCAAGAGGTAGTGGAAATGATGCAAGGAAGGACAAAGGAGAAGAGGAAAATGTATGTAACTTGTTCAGAGAGGTTAGTAACCCTCACTCTACAAAATCAGACTGGTTTTAGGCCTATTTGAGGCTATGGCACAACCAGATCCCTAGCAAGGTACTTGCTGGTAAATAGCATATATAAGGTTCAGTTAAGGATCTTTAATGGGGAACTTAAGGTTTGAATTTACTATTACTTCTCCAATAGTTAAGGTAGATGTTCTAGTTGAAAATCTGAAAAGCAGGAGCCCTAAACTAGTAACTGTCTTGTAGATTCTACTTGTAACTCTTGAGATCTTTCATAGTCCCCCTACTGAATATATTCCTTTGGGCATCATAGCTCCATGGGGACAAAAGTTGCCCATATATTGTTGAACCAAAGTGAATTTCAACAGGAGTATTGTGGGTAAACAGCTACTAAGAATGGCTGTAGATTGTCTCCACCATGTCTGGCAGTTCTGTTTCTGTTTCCTCAGCTAAGATCTCTTTGCTGTGATTTCCTACACAACTAGCTATTTTTTAGCTATCAAGTATTATTTAATTTCTAAGTTGCCATTTAGACATAGCATGTTACAAGGTATAAGATGTGTCTTTCTGTACCTTGAGACAGTAGCAGAGCTGCACAATGACCCTTGAAGTGCACTAACAGCTTCATTTCTTGGCTCTCTGCTCTAAGGGGGCATCACTCTGCCATTGGAAGCTCTTGGCATTAGAGTTCATAAATTTAAACCAAGGCTTATGTGATTCTCATCAGGCTCTTCCATAACCCAGTTTTATTGTCTGTATTACTTCAAAGTGTATTACTGAAATAAAAAGATTTGGGAAACTTGTTCTGCAAAAGGAAAATGAAGTAGTTGGCCTACATAATTATTTAAAGGAGAATATAGATAGGAAAATAGCAACTAGCAGTTTCAGCAACTAACCTGTGTCTAATGCTCTCTAAGTTGAACTCTGCACTTTGCTACTGTCGAGCTTGGTTGTTTGGCTCAGTTTTTTCCTTCTTCCTGACACAGAGCCTACTTCCAGTCTAGTTTTTGTTCTGAGGATTTATTAAAAAAGATTTTTGAAAAGACAACTGGTGGAGCAGGCTAAGAAAACAGTTAACCTAAGGGAATGGCGTCTGCTTTTATTTCTTCCTATAACTTGGTTAGTTTATGGAATAAAGTTTTATCTTACCTTGTTAGGAGTTTCATGATTTACTTTCTAGCTGCAATTTGTCAAGTGAGCATGGATGGCTACTCTGTAAATACAGGTGCCTTCTTTCAGTTCTGAAACCCAAAGTCTTCAGAACCTTGAGGCAAAGGTGCAGGTTTTTTACTGGAATCTGTACGTGTCACTGGTGTCTTCTGAAATTAGATTACATCACTAGTTCACCAGATGCAACAGTTCACATTTAAAATAGATTTTAAAATATTTTAGTATTTTTAAATTGTATAAAACAGCTTTGAGGATGAGCTACTAAGTGAATAGAATACTGAAATACATGGGCAGTGCAGTGCAGGAATACCAGGTTTCAGGGCCAGGATATGAAGCATTTGATTTTATCAGTTTATTTTTTTGTTGTTGTTTTTTTGTTTTGGTTTTGTTTTGGTTTTGTTTGTGTTTGGTTTTTTTTTGTTTTTTGTTCAGATTGTGACTTCTAGTGCTGCTCGGGGTTTCTAGAGCAAATATGCAATATTTAACTTACCTAGTTAAGTCTGGAGCTTGAATGTTAGTGTGCTCAGAATTGCTAGAGAAAATATAATTCCTGTTTCATGGCTGGTAAAGTCAATCTTTTATGCAGAAGTCTCTGTGTTTGTCAATTTTTTACACATGTATTATAGAAACATAAATGATTTATTGAAAGGAAGCGTCACAGGGTAATTCTGTTAATGTTTCTCCTGACTGCAGAGGAACAAGGGTACTGTTAGGAGACACTGCATGCAGTGACGTTGTTTTACACACGGGAACAAGCTTGAGGTGGAAACCCTGTGCAATCACACCGAACAGGGTTCGAATGGCGGAGAACCGCAGACAACGGGCCTTCCCCGCGCCAGGGCCGCCGCCCCCTCCTCCCGCTCAGCGGCTGCCGGGCGGCAGAGGAAATGGCGCCTGCGCGCGGCCACGGGCGGGGGCCCAGCGCCGCCTCCGCGCGCCAGCAGGGGGAGCCGCTGGCCGGCCCCGCCCGTCCTGCCGCGGCGCTGTGCGCGGCCGGGGCCGGCGCAGGCTGGAGGCGGAGCGCGGGGCGGCCCCGCTCTGTCTCCCCATCTCCGCCCTCACCGCACGGCCCGGCTGAGGCGTGCTGCCCACAGCCCGTGGAGCGCCGCCGTCCTTGCCCAGCCCAGGTGCCACCGCCGCCCGAGCCCTGCTGCTGCCGCGGCCCTCCCGTCTCGCCCCTATGGAAGATTACCACAAGCCCGACCAGCAGACCCTGCAGGCCCTGAAGGACACGGCCAACCGACTCCGCATCAGCTCTATCAAGGCCACAAGCGCGGCCGGGTCCGGGTGAGTGAGGCCGGCGGGCTGCGCCCCGGCCCCGGCCGCACACCGGCCCCGCGCTGCGCCTCCGGCGATTCGCTCTCCCGCATCCCGGGCCGCGCATCCATTCAGCGGGAAGGCCGAGGCGGGTGGTGCCGGGAGGGGCTGCGCCGGCTCCCTCAGCCCGTTAACCGCTGCCGGGGGTCGCACCGGCGCCTCCCGAGGGCAGAGTTCCCCCTCGGTCTGTGTTCCCGTTGTGCAGAACACCGGGCGGGCGGGATGCCGGGCGCCCACCCGTGCCTGAGGCGGGAGGGCTGGGGCGGCCCCGGGGCGGGACGTGCGCTGCGCGGGATGGGGAGCGCGGGCTGCGGGGGAGGGATGGAACCGCGGGGGTCACGGCCAGACTCCCTGTGCCCCGACACCCGAAGCTGCTCCATGGGGAGGTGCCACACTGGAAATGGCGGCCGCGGGCGAGGTGCGGGGTCCCGTGGGCAGAGCCGCCCGGTCCTGGGGCCCGGCGGATGTTGTGGCTGCGGAGAGAGGCCGGGAATGTTAAGTTGATGCAGGACTGAAAACCAAAGAATTTGTGCCTGAGGCACAAGCGTTTTCTTTTTCATTTCGTGCCCGTCAGTTGGAACTAATTCTGCACAGAATTTCAAGTGAGCCCAAGTGGGATTATCTGTGAAATGCCCGCAGTCTCAACTGGGCAGTTTATTCAGGCCTCTGGACAGGATTTACTGTAGGCTCTGATGTGTGCAGATTCCAGGGTTATCCTGCCTTTGATCGTGCTTTACCTATGGAAAAAAATCTCTGCAAACAGTCCACTTTTACTCATGTAAAATTAAAGCCATTTTTCTGCTTCAATAATGCAATTGAGTGCTTCCTTGTGGAGTGCTAGCCTTTTTTTTTTTTTAATGTATCACATCTTTTTGCAATTTCCTCCTTTGAACTTCGAAATTGGCTGTGCTGTTAAAAAAAAAAAAAAAAAAAAAAGAAGGAATACTTTGGACACTGAGGTTTGTGTGGAAAAAGGTGGTGTGTAAAATATTTAAAACTTTTCGTTTGAATTGCCTTACACTTTCCACCCACGTCTGTCTGACATGGGCTGCCTCACATGGCTCTTTCTCAGAATGCACAGAAAACGACCTTTACTCATTCCTTTTGCATTCAGCAAATGAAAACGCTGCTTTGGTTCCCCTTGTAAAATGGAATGTTGGGACACAGGGAACAATAGGAGGGGGTTTTTACAAAGCCATGGCTTGATTGATCCATTCTCGGGAGAGAAGTACAAGATACCCGACAACTGCTCTTTTAATTCTTTGTTTCCAAGCTACAATGTACAGGCAGCGTTACACAAGCCTGTGTGAAATTGTAGGCAAGAAAAATTGTGTTAAATCTACTTAGTAAAGCTTGGGCTTCAGTCTTGAGCTTCTAGTGTGTGTTTTAAGTGGGCCACAGACCTGTATGGTATCAGTTGTCTTATCTACAAATAAAATTATTTTTCTGTTTTGTCTGATGTGCTGTTAAAGAATAAGAATTTTGCTCCAGCCTTTGCTTCTCTTCTGTGGTCCATGAAATTCAACAGTAAAAACCATTCTCCCTATACTGATGAAGGAACAATAAAAGTAGTTTGACTCGAGCTTTTGATTCCTGGATCATATATGATAGAATACTGAGTACCTCTTGCATTTCATTAATCACTAGATTATTCTAGCACTGGAGTGGTGTAGAGTCTGAAATTATTACACAACCTGGATGAGCAGATTATGAAAGATGGGCTCTGGAGGGAAGATTCTGTTGACAGGTCGTATATTTTCATAATTAATTAGGTTTGGTTACCAAGATGGTGGTGTAGTAGTGTGCCTGAAAGGAAAAGATGTTCAGAGTGTTTTGCAGTGTTAGGCAAGTCATGTACATTTCTAAAACAGCTATGTGTTATCAATGTGTTTTCCAAAATCTGAACGAGGCAGTGAACTTTGCTTCAATTGATAGTATACACTAAGAATGTAGAAAGATGTTTGAATGCAAGTTAAATAGAATATTACAGTTAATAAAAAAACTGTCATGCTTGCATTGACTTTGTTAAGGAAATTTGTGTTTATTAAAGGTGTAGTTTGTCAAACTGAAGGAAATACTTGCAATAAAACCACTTCAAACATAACAGGACCTGTCTACTTCTGTCAAGGAAGTAATTTCTGTAAACTGTGGCATATTTTGCAATGCAAGTGGTTCTCTGGTAGATCTGACAGGCCGGCTCTTGCAGTTTTTACCTGTACTAACGTTTGTTAAAGAAAATACAACCTTTGTCTGGACAAGAGCTAAAAGATCGGGTTGTCTGATCCTGAAGATGTTCAAATGTGTCACTTTGAGGACTTTCCAGCTGTAGTGGAAACATTCAGTGAACTGGAAAAATAAATTTGTGCTTAAAATGCCTTAGGTGGGGAAAAATTTGATTTAGTTGTAATGATTGAACATACTTGCTTTTGGGTGTGGAAGAAGTTTTTCTTTTAGATAAGTAGTGCAGACATTTTCATCAAAACTGGTAGAGTCTCTTGTAGCTCATGATAAGTTTCTGCAGTTTTGAAACAGTGCCTGGCTTCCTAGAATTAAATGGGTAGATTCTTAAAAGTGGAAGTTGCAAGAGTTTCTTAAGAGGCAGTTAAGTTTCATAACATGTGGTTTGATCCCTCCCTGCAGATTATTTTCTCCTTCAATTTTTTAGCTTTTGTCTTTCACTCAGTATTCCATGTAACATTCCACCACTATTCTTTTTAGTTAAAATGTGTGGATACGTGTAGATGCAGCTAATATAAATTGATGCAGAGTAATTAAAAAACCAAAAACACCACAAAAAAAAAAACTTATGTTGAAGTAATTATTTTACTCTTGATTTGTGTGAATCCAGGATTTCAGTGTTCTAATGGACTTTGGTTGGATTTACTACTGAAGGGCTGTATTTCTCTGGCAGAGAAGCGTGTTGATCAGACCATGACCACCAAGTTCTAGGTTGATCGTCGGTCAGGAGCAAAATGTGAAAGATTTGTGTGTGAGAACAGTGGTTATGACTTGATTGTGGTTTTTTTTCTCTCCACGTACAAGTACTCTAAATAGACTTCGTTAGGCTTAACAAGGAATTATTTTAACAGAACTTGTTAGAAAAGTGTGAGCTAATAGAAGACCAGTAGAGGTAGTTAAGATGGCTATATATAAAGAACATTGTGTGGTTGATTTTTAGAATGTTTTCTGGTATCCGATACATAGTTAAATTTTGGGTTATTTCTGTTAGTAGGAAATCATTTAATTAACCTGTAGTTTTAATAATTTTTTTTTGTTCCAATTCCAGGTAATTTATTAAAATTTTTACCTTTTTTTTTTTTTTTTTTTTTTTCTTTCCACACGCTACCATTTTAGGTTGTTTAAAACTTTTTTTACCAAGACCAGGAATTCATAGAAGTATGGTTAAGTATAAAGTTAATAAAATTACAGGAATGAAAGCTTTAAACAAGCATGTAAGGCTTATTGATTAACTAAAATATATAAATATTTACTAATATGTTTGAAACCATGGTATAAAGCTAATTCTTTTGGTTTCCTCTGTGTGAGTACTTACTAAGGGATGGACACTAACCATAATTCATATGTTGCTAGTGTTTTGCATGTTTTTATTCTTTTATTACAGCACTGTTGGGGATGTTGGGAGGGAAGGTTTATCACTAGCAGAAGGGAATATTATGATTGAAGTTACAGTGTGAAAGTGTTGTCTAATCCTAACATGCATGGTAAATGTACATGTGGGAAACAAAACGTGACACTTTCATAGTAGATTTGTCTTCTTTTACCATTAGGGTTAAATATTTTAAGAGTATTGTGTTGAAGATTGAAAATAAATGTTGGTAGATGAGAAAGTGAGGTGGGACTGCAAGTTGTTTTCAAAGCTGGTGCAGATTTCCGCAGCTGTAATGATCTTGCTGTTCATCATTCACTTTCCTGTACTTCAGTAGCAACCATTGATATAAAGAATGATCCTGTTTACACCAGTAGAATCTGAAAAATGCTACTTTCTGCACTCAATAAAGGTTTTTTAAGAGCCTCCTTACCCCTTTTGCAATTTATTGCAAGTGAAAAGCCAAGGCTGGTGCACCCAAGTGGTCAAGTAGTGCCATCCTGTCAAGGTGCATAAGAACTACACTGATCGTAATTTAATTTACAGTAATTTAGATAAATAAAAGCAATTGTATGCCCTTCTATTACACTTGAAGTGAAATATATACCTTATATTGGAATAATTCAATATTTGCACTTGAAAATGAGCCTTTTCATGTAACTTTTTTTTGGCTTGTTGGTACTGTATGGCATAGTTGCTTCTGAAATGTGCCTGTGTATTTCTAAGGCAAGTTATAGTCGAAGTATTAATTTGTGCTGCTGTTGAAAGTTGTTGCAAAAGTCATCCAGATAGTCCAGTGGGAGAGGCTGTCCCAGATACTTATAAATATTTGATAACTCAACTGGTTCAATATTTCAAGTATAAATGCAAATGTAGGAAATGTTGGTTCCTCTCTTAGCCAAAGATGAAGCAAATTAGGATTTTGCAATGTGTATCTGGGTGTTTACTGGAGACAGTTTCTGTGCCTAATTTCAGCAGAAGATGAAATACAAGAATTGTATTATTTAATGCCTTCTTTAGAAATCAGGATTCTAGTTTTAGCAGCTCTAACATGGTAAAATAAAATGGTACTTACATTACACAGTTCAAAGAGTTCCATAACTTTCTGCAAAAGTTAATCTTGGGTTACCAGTCCCTGCCTGTGCAACAGGGTCTGAACAAGTCACAATGCCACACTTTTAGTTCCTCTGCTCGGTGAGTGGCCCAGAGTACTGTTGAAAGCTTTGTGTCCTCTGCATCAGTGTGAAATTCTGCCATCAGCAGGAGGATGATTTCAGGCACAGGGTCAGACGACTTCCTGTGCTTCACAGTCACGAATTCGGGTGCTGTTCCCTTGACATGGAGAACAGAGAGCTCTAAAAGATGTGTCCTTGAGCTGACACCAGGGTCTATCTTTTAACATCCACTTTAACTAGATAAGAAGGCTCCCTTGGTTTCAAAGTACAACTAATTGGCATTGGGGTAATGGTAGATGGGATGGGTTATCAAAAGCACTTAGACTGTGTATTTTAATGCTGAGGAGTAGGGACTGGTAAAGTGGTATTTTAAAGATATGGTCCTGAGCAGACAATAATGAGAAGTGGTAATCTTGGGTCTGTCTTGACTTGTAGCCACCCTACATCATGTTGCAGTGCAGCAGAGATTATGTCTGTGCTGTTTTTCCATACCATGAGGTACAAAGTGCAAGACCCCAGAAACGCCAGCAACGACCGGTTTGTTCTTTCAAAGGTAAATTCATAACTGTTATGCTGTGCTTTTGCAGTCTGCTATAAAGAGCTGTATGTCTGTAAATTAAATTGATTTGTCTGCCTTGACTTATGCATACTTATGCTTGCATATGCACAGAAGTCTATTGGAAAATTTGAGAGCTTGGAATTTGTCTGGTTCAGAAAGACAAATAAAAAAAGTCGTTACCTTAGTATAAGCACTGCTTGGCAACAACTAAAACATCAGTGTGTTACCAACATTATTCTCATAGTAAATCCAAACCCAGCCAAAACCAGGACACTCAAAAAATAATCGAAAAGTGTCTATAATGAGTCTTGATTAGTCTTGACTGTTAAGTTGTTCTAGTATTAAATAATAATTGTTATTATTGTCTGTAAAATCTATCAAAAACTATTAACATCTGTTTTATTTTGGCATAACCAGTTTTCTAACGAGTAAGTCACAGTTAGCTTTTGTGCTCTACTTGTTAAATGCGGCCATGCTGTTATACCTGCAGTCACATTACAATGTGCACTAATTACTGTCAGCTTTTCAGGCAGCATTATATGAAGTAGTTATGGTGGGCTGGTGGGTAGTTTGTATTCCCACTGTGCCAGTACAATGTGAAAGTCAATACTACTTCAGAAGCCACTGTGGTTCAGAAAACACATAAAACCACAATCTGGACCGGCCATTAGTGTTTCAGATGCTGAGGTGGTAAAGCAGTAAGAGTCACTGCTTTACCTCTGTAGTTACTCAGGGTTTCTGTCCAGAGCTGCTGAATCGTTTCAAACCTCTGCATGCTTTTTTTGACTCCTACTGACTCCATGAGTGGAAGATTACTACTTCGCGGTTGCCCAGTTGGACCTGGCTGCAAGGATCTAAGGATATCAAGCTTAAAATTTTGCCTGTTGTCACTCACTGTATCTTACCTTGAATACATATATATTGAAGAAATTCTAGAGGGATAACACTTGCTCGTCCATCTGCTTACTGCTTTAGTTAACAGTGCTCTGTTCTTGAAACTGGTACCCAAGCAAATTGAATCAAGGTGGTTTATTTGGATACCAAAACTTTTTGAAATTGGACCTGGATGGCTGAGACCTTCTTACTCTTCCGTGTTGATTGTCAGGAGGACATGCTAAATATAGTCCTCAAGAGTCTTTCTGTCTGAACCATAGCCATCTGGGGTGCCTTAAGCAAGTACATGGGGATCTTGACAACAGGCATCAACATTACGTTATAAAAGTGTTTTATAACTCAGGCCCTTTTTAATGGACATAAGAACCTGATTCCAGGGTTCGTCAGCTTTGTAGAATTTTGCCTTGTCACTAGGATATTGTGAACCTTGTGATTTGCTTAAAAATGTATGTTTCTCTCTAGGGTCATGCAGCACCGATTTTATATTCTGTTTGGGCAGAAGCTGGCTTTCTACAAGATGCAGAATTGTTGAACCTAAGGAAAATTGATTCTGTATTAGAAGGACACCCAGTACCAGTGAGTGCTCATAACCTTTGATATAAGATGATGTTTTCTGTAAAACAAGAAATGCATGTATTTTGCAGCAGTTCTTGGTTGCCAGCTACGGTACAGGGAAAGATAAAGACTTAGAAGAAGGATGACGATATTTATGCATTCACTTCTGAATCAATGTATGCATTTGAATGATCATGCGAAAATGACCTTTATTGTTGCAGTAAAATGCCCCTACAGCCCTGTATGTCAATATTTTCCATGTTAAAAAGGTTTATTTAATGTTCCAGCGTGGCTTTTCTTAACCTTTAGGAAGCTTTACCGTATTTCAAGAGTTTATGTCCAGTTTGTTCACCTCATTGGTCTTTCCATTCACAGCTAGTTGTTTCAATTGATTCTTTTTTACACAAAATCGCCAGTTCTTAAGTGTTGCCATCCAAGGCGTAGCTGAGAAATTCCTGGGCCTTAGGTACCATTCCCTGTCAGAGCCTTGTTAGCTTGTGACACTGATCACTGAGGTACACGCATTGCAGGGAAAGAAGGGGAACAGGGCAAGATTTGGAGGGACTTGCACTATATTGTTATGGCTGAGAAGTTGAATTTTGATGTATGCTGAACCATCTCCTGCCACTGGAATATAGTTCTTCTGGTTTTTCACTCTAAAATAATTGTTGCCTTTTTGTTCTCAGAGACAAGTATTCACTGATGTGGCTACTGGGTCCCTTGGTCAGGGTCTTGGTGCTGCATGTGGAATGGCATACACTGGGAAGTTCTTTGACAGAGCCAGGTAATTCCATGTTCATATTTCATGATTATAGGCATTCAGTGGGAATATCTTATGAAAATAAGGTATATTCTTATCTCAATCAGGAAAAAACCCTCCTTTATTCTATTCTTCATTTCCAAATCTAATTTCAAATTCAGGTGTCAAATGATAGATTACTAGCCTGATAATTATAAAGCCATCACCAGTGAAACTACCAAGAATTTAAAGATTAGCAAGAATTAGTGCATATGTGTGTTCCTTTTGTGACCTGACAGCATTGCAAGGTCATGTTCCTGGACGGAGAAGACAATAAGTGATTGAGAGCCATGTTGAGACTCATATGTATCCCCTTAAGAGGACACGCAAACTAGAGATGCATCTTTTCCAAGTCAGGTGACAAATAACGTACAACACCTATCTAGATAAAGGACTGTTATGGTCAGTAATAGCACCGTTAAATCATGAAGCAGGGCTTCAAAATGTAATCAGAAAGGCACTCGCCTCCATAGAGACAAAAATGACTGCTTCTGCCATTTGTTTTGTGAGCAAGAAAAGTAGATGTCTAAAGGCAAATCTGTGTGAGGAGGAAAATAGCCTGATGCAGTTGATATATTTTATGTGACAGTTCTAGTACATTTGAGCATAGGCTGCCCAGTTAATGTGTCCTACACTTCAATGGCTTGAAATCATTTCTGTGAAAGATGACTTGCTGATTTTGATTGAGTTTAGCAGATGCTATGTGTGGAAAAAATCTAACGAATGCTTACATGGCAGAAGAAAAAGGTGGTCTTGTGTGCAGTATTGGGAGCAGCTTATGTGGGAGGAGTTCAGATTTAGCTGAAGGCAGGTGGAATGCAGATCAAAAGTCTGTTATAGCTTAATGTCTAATAAAATTGCTAAGAGCCATCTTGATTATTTTGTTTTAAAATTATATATTGGAAGGCTAATTTACTATTCTTTTTTAATCTTAAACATTTATAAAGCTTTGTCATTGAAAAAAAGAAGAGAGTGGTAATAGAAAATAAATACAATGGCTGAATCCTACAGAGATCAGGCAGTGCTCCTCCTGAGTTTTACCTAAATAAAAAGCCTTAGTGTTTGGACAAGTAGGCTGCAGAGTCACATCATGCTGGTTATTGCTTTCCTCAATTCTGAATTTGCATATGCAGCCTGCTTTAATCTGTAGTTGAGTTCATCCCCAGTTTATAGTTCCCTGAAATTAAATTGTTGGCCACCCTTCCAGGGAGTAGATAGTTGGAATGAGGAAGCAGACAGTCACCATTCCTGCATTGTTAGTGATCCTGCTGAGTCACAGTGACAGTGTTTAATGGTCCTGTTCATTCAAGCCTTGCAATAGGAGGCCTAAGACCTGTTATTTTTTGAGACAAAGGTTTGAAAAGGAGTGCAGTATTTATCCTCTTATTTTTTCATTTTAACGGCTCAAAAGTATTATAATTTAATTTGTCTAAGGTTATGTAAGGTTGTCTGAGGTCAATGCATTGAGCAATGGGAGTTGAGTTTGGCATAGAAAAAGCACTGAATTGTCACTATGAATTGTTAAAGGGATTTTGCTTTTGATTTAATTGTGCTTACATGTAAAAAATTATTGATTTATTTGTTCTTCTAGCTATAGAGTGTATTGTCTGCTTGGAGATGGAGAGTTATCTGAAGGCTCTGTTTGGGAGGCCATGGCTTTTGCTGGGTTTTACAAACTTGATAATCTTGTTGCTATATTTGATGTTAACCGTCTTGGACAAAGTGACCCTGCTCCTCTGCAGCATCATGTCGAGATCTACCAGAAACGCTGTGAAGCCTTCGGGTATGTGATTGGAAGAAGTTCGGTATAGTCTTGTTTGAAACTGTGTGTTTTGATTGCTTTTCAGAATTTTTAAAATTAGTTTTTGGCTCTTAAAGGATACCATTACCAAGAAAGACAGTCTTTCTTAATGTCAAATATTGGTTGTCTGTATTTGTACAGCAGGAATATTAAAAGTTGCAGAATTTTTTGTTTCAAGTAAAAATAAAAGGACTGCTTACTCAGATAAATTCGTCAGAGGATCTTAAAGAATTTTCTATCACATTATATACAGATTTTATAACTGTTTATGTGACCAAATGTACAGTCAGAGCAAGTAGGTCAGAAAAAAGGGCATGGAAGCCATTACTCCTAAGAGAATTCTTTGTGTTTTAGCTTTCATTTGGTTTAGAAATGTACATTTCTATGTAGATGGAACAATCCATGACTAAAAAATCTGTCTGATGGAATAACAGCCATGCAAATTATGATGGAGCAGTTTTATTTTAGTCGACTTTAACTGTCAGTTTTAAAATTGATTTCTAGATGTTTGATTTGCTCTTTTGATTAAAAATTAAGAAATCTAGGATAACTTAGTTATCTGTGGGCTGTGAATTTTGCTAGTAACTGTTAATCCCTCTGTGACTCATTTTGCATTATAAAAAAGGGACTATGATATTTTATGATCTCAAATGCTAGTTCACGGTTCTGGCATACTTTGGTTCTCTTAAAAAGACACTGCATTGGCATGAAGTTAGTATTTGCTGTTATTGCAAATTACCTGAGAGTGTCACATGTTAAACCCCTGTATAAACAGTTGATGTGTTTGTGTTCTCAGCTGGCATGCTATCATAGTGGATGGACACAGTGTGGAGGAACTTTGCAAAGCCTTTGGCCAGGCCAAACATCAACCAACAGCTATCATTGCAAAGACCTTTAAAGGCAAAGGCATATCAGGTAATAAAACACCTCTTACTTGTGCTATGATAAAGGTGAAATCATTACAAAAATACGAAGTGTGACATTTCATACATTAGATAAAGGTTGGTATCCTGTCAACTTTTTGACTTGATCATACTACCATACAATCTGAAAACTCAGAATTTCACCTTAGTGTTTTTTGTTGCCTTTTCTTATGGAGGACATTACACTGATGCTCCTTTGGAGCAGGCAGAGATGTGGCTCTCGGATCTTCATGTTATTCTTCACATGATCCAGCCAGATGCGCTTCCATGTTGATGAGGCTTTTACAGATCTCCAGTTGCAGAGCAGTTTTTCCTTTACTGTCAGCTGTACTCAAGTTGTTACCCTTCTAAAAAGTCTTTTTTAGTCTAGAAGATGACCAGAGATGGGGGAACATTGGGCCATACAGTTGGTCTTGATAATTACCCTAGCAAAAGTGGACATCCTTCTTGGCTTGTTCTTGATCCTTAGACTCAAAGAGACTACTCCGAGACAGAGAAGCGAGTAACTTTGTCACAGAAGCTCCATGCTCCTTGTGTTGCAGATGACTGGGTCTGCTTGGTACCAACCAGGCAGCATAAAGGCACAGAAAATGGGGAGGGATGCTGCATTTACAGTTTTGACAAAGCTGCTTGAGATGTGGTGTATAAGCTGCCTGGTCATGCTACAGGTGATTTCATATGATCTGATATGTAATTCATTTAGATACAGGATACAGTGGTCCATAGAAATAATTGCATAGGTTAGCATGATTTTTGAATTTTGGAGTTCACGGTGCCTCTAAGATCCCTTTGTAGTTTTCATGTGGTATGAAACTTACCGAAATGTCATTGTCAAGGGGGCAGATGTTTACCTACACATTTGAGCAATGGCACGCAGAAAGTCTTTCAAACTCTTCATACTTCTCAACAGTGCTAGTGTTAAGAAAGTCATATTTGTTCTTGCAAGTGAAATATGTGCTGGCTACTGAGAACTGCATCCATAAAATGGATAATAGTATTAATAACAGGAGTGAATATCTTCATTCCTTTTCATTGAGTAAGCAAGAAAAAATTATTATTCTTGGTGACTTACTCAGTGAAAAGCAGCATACCAGCCAGCGAGGTAATTTGCTGTTAGTGCCAGATGCACAAAGATAAAGAGTCATCAGAAGCTATTAAAATAAAGCTGTAAAACTTCAGGTCTTGTTTGAAGCTTAGCTGAGTTTGTTTATTTAGGCCTAACTGCTGAAATTTTATGTTAACTGTTCACACTGATTTACTGTTTACATCTTGCTGCACTTACATACCAGGCCAATTTAAAAACAATTTCAGTAGAAGGTGCTGGAATTTCATCACTAGTTTGGAATATATGGGATTTAACTATTTCTCTTCCGTGTTTAAACATGGCTATCTTAATGCTATTGATTACCATTGTAATTGTTTACAGTGGAGAAGATGCACTTTTACCTGGGTAAAATCTTCAGCTAAAAAATACTTTTATATTTTTCTTATTTGCAATGTAATTTTAAATACACAGGTGTTGAAGACAAGGAAAGCTGGCATGGAAAGCCCCTTCCAAAGAACATGGCTGAACAAGTCATTCAGGAAATAGATGACAAGATCCAAACCAAGAAAAAGCTTTCTCCAGCCCTCCCAGAAGAAGATGCACCTGTAGTAAACATCAGAAACATCAAGATGCCATCTCCACCAACTTACAAAGTGGGAGAAAAGGTACCCTGTTTTTCACTGTCAGATATCGTCAAAGTGTGAGACTGTTTTATGGGTGGCAGGAGGGTTTGTTATCCCTTGTCATGATTTCAGCTACCCACCTCTCCCTCTGTGGTGTGACACACAGACATTCAACTCACAGGATATTGAAAGGATATATCAAAATGTAAAGACCCAAATAATTCTTCTTCATTTTTTGATCATTATCAATTACCCAAACTATTTTATGTGTATTTAAAATTAAAGAAACTACTTGAGGTTCAGTGAATTTGCATGACTCGGATCTAAGGTTTTGAAAATCCTCTAGCTGGATTTGTAGGGAGTTGCTGATTTGTGTGTCCTGATGCTTCACTGTATTTTGGGTTTTTTTTGTTTATTCTTCTGTATGTCACTGTTCTCATACATATTTTCAATATCACTAACATTTAAAATGTTTTTGGTTGCGTGTTTGTTTTTTATTCTTTTTTAATTGTATGTATATGCACTCATGGGGGGAAAAAAAAAAAAGTGGGGGAAAAAGCTTCTAAAAACATAAAGTTATAACAGTACTGCTGTATGTTTCTTTTCCTAGTGGGCTACCCGCAAAGCTTATGGTGTTGCACTTGCAAAACTGGGCCATGCTAATGATCGAGTGATTGCTTTGGATGGAGACACAAAGAATTCCACCTTCTCAGAGCTTTTTAAGAAAGAACATCCCAGTCGCTACATTGAATGCTACATTGCTGAACAGAACATGGTAACTGGTCTCTTGGTTTTATGAATTACTAGTAGTACACAACAGCATCTCAGACCATTCAGTCTTAAGTCTTCAGAGTAAAGTTTTATAATTGCTTTTCACATGTCTATTCATGGCTATTTAGTTTAACTTGCTCACTTCTTAGAGAAAAACCTAGGCTATGGCAAAAGCTTATAGATACGATACAATAGGCTTCTAATCATTCATTCCTAAATCCCCCTTTTTTTAAATTTTTGTGATCTTATTGTCTGTGTTTCAGCAGAACACAAGGACGTGGCAGCATGTAAACAACAGCAATATTTTCCACAGTGTGATTTGCCAAGTTTTAGCTCTGAAAAGACTTTTAAAGGTTTTTTTTTTAGTTCACAGGAGGTGGAATGTCACAATGTGACAGTGAGTTCTACCCTAAAGATGAGGACAGAGAAACAGTTAATAAATTTAGGCTGATAGCATTTGTACAGAAAGGACGAAAATAAGTTGATAATTCATCTGTTTGACCGAGTCTTCAGTTGCCACCTGTATGGGTTCACTGAAGCAAATGAAATTAAAGAGAAATTCAGGCAGAAATTTGTTGTTGTCTTTAATGACTTATAACCAAAGAACCCATGGATTGTCTCTTGCAAATTTTATACTAGGGCAATTTGACAGGCTTGAGTCAGGCATTTTGGATTTACATTGGTTTAGGAGAACTTTGCCATGAGGAGCAGACCAGTTTCTGCAGTTTCTGTGTAAAATAAATATATGGGGTAATTGTAGCAATAAACAATTTAAGGACCTTGTTCTAATTTCCACCTTGCTTGAAGAAGGGCCCTTTTAGCGAACATCAGTCCAAATAACACAGGTAAATCCATTCCCACTTAGTAATGATAATTTTTGTTTTCTGAGATAGTAAAACCATGTCCTTGGGACTGAAAGTGTAATCCTTGATCCAGGAAAAGAAAGAGGGAAGAGGATAAGTCTTAAAACTCCGTGAGTGGCTGCTTAGATTGGTTGAAGAAAAGAAGTTGCCAGCAAGGATCAACAATAACAGCTCACAGTTGAGGCGAGGAGCAGAGATGATGGAGGATAGATATGAGGAGAGTGAGTTGCGTCTTTTCTTTTTTGGAAAAGCCTAAAATTAGGAGTAGGACTGGACATAAATTTTTAATCCTAATTGAGAGCTCCTTGCTAAGGTTTTATGGTAGGAAGTCATATAGATGATCTCTTGGAAAAAATTGATAAATGAGGCATTCGCTGTTCATGTACAATCTCCCTCTTTTCAGGTGAGCATTGCAGTTGGTTGTGCCACTCGTGACAGAACCGTTGCTTTTGCCAGCACCTTTGCTACCTTCTTCACACGGGCATTTGACCAGATCCGAATGGCTGCCATCTCTGAGAGTAACATCAATCTCTGTGGGTCGCACTGTGGAGTTTCTATTGGTAAGGGCAACCTTGGCTTCTTTATCAGCAGTTCCCATCCTTTAGTGATAAGTGTCTAGCAGTCAAACTGGTAATGCCTTGTGGAGACAATCAGTAACAGCTGTGATGGTGCAGCAGTGCCACCTTTAATAGGAAGAAGTCATACTTGCAATTCACTTTTATCAGGCACGTATTTAGAAAGAACGAGAAAGATTTCAAGCCTTCATCAGCTTAACTGCTTTTTTTTCCCCTTTTTGACTTTTCCGTACAAGCTTTTGTACAGTACAGGCACAGAACAGTATCAAGGGACTAGACTGAAGATGAGGACCTGAGATTCCATCTTTGCAGTTGACATCTGCTGTGATGTGAATAGTTGTGTGCTTAATGTACCTCTGTTTTCCAATCCCTAAAATGAGAAACTAATCATATTATTCTTGCTCTTGTTCACCAATCTCAAAAACACTTTACAAGGGATAAATATTTTGGTTTTATTATTCCAATTTATTATCACCAATGTATTATTTATTATCACCAATTTGAAGTAATTGCTTCAATTTATCTCAGTATTTCTTACTACTGGAGCAGTTAGTGTGTTGATTAAAAAAACCCCCGAAACCTCAAAGTACTAATGAAACAGGAACTGTGACACTGTTATATAATTCAGGAAACTGGCAGTAACTTCTCTCATCTTTGCTTCCCATCCTGTGTTTGGTACATGTCAGATCATATTGGGGTTGGATTTTGATTTGAGAGAGGAAGGAAGTTTTGTTTTTTTTAATGAAATGCATAGATATCACCCATGAAAACAGGAGCAGACTTGCATACCAAGAAGGAAAATGCCAGCAGACATTCATGCTTGAAAAACTACTTGGTATTTATAGGGGAAAAGAAAGGGAGTGCGATCTGACAGGGCTAGTAAATTAAGGCTCTTTGCATATGTCAGTTTTTCAGTTCATTTAATATTTTGGCTAGCAGTATGGTTTGGAAGAGGGTTGGAGGTTTTTGTTTGAAGCAAAATAGTTTGACCTGTAATATTGGTAAAGATTTACAGATGCTTCATGAGCATGTGTAGTCTCGTCCAGAACCTCAAGCTGAGGTATAGAGTGTGCTTTAGTAGTGGAGGCTCTAAGCAGAGTATAGCAGATTATGGCTTGTGTATGTCATTAAGGGAGGGATTCTGTTACAAGCCTCTTTTCTTTTTAAAATCAATCATCCCACCTCATCATAGTCCAGCTCAATCCAGTTAAAGTCTTTTAGCAAGCAGCAAAGGGTGTTGGTGCAAAAGCCAATTAGCTTTGGTCTTTGCTCATTTAAGAAGATAAGACTGCTTTGGGCTACCTGAATTGTCTCCTAGAACTACACTTCCAAGTTTCAATTTTCAGCACCCAAAATGTTCTTCTGGGAGCTGTGATAGTGAAGTGCATACTTAGAGTTATGAAGTCATTTGATTTACAAATCTAAATCAGGCCTCAACTCTGATTTTCAGGAAAAAAAGATTTTGAAGCCAAACTTTTGCAACTGATTTCAGCAGTTATAGATTCAATTTTAAATGGAAGGGTATGAATTAAGTGTACTTCCTATTAGAACTTTGGACCTGCATGGAATTCAGAACCCTAACTGGATCTGTGGTGAAAATTGAAGTTTTATGCAGTTCTAGGTGGACCCGGGCTTCTGCTGCATTGAAATTTGGACCCATTAAATTCAGGAGAAATAACTATTACAGTGACCTTCTGAACTTTTCTAAGTTCACTCCTAGACCAATAGTTGCTGATGGACCAAAACATCTGATGAAACATTAAATGTTTTTTCAAGGTCATGAGAGAAAAATGGAAAATCTGCCTTTTCCAAACTAACATATAGGGGAAGAAATCATAGTGTACATGTGTCAAATAGAAATATGAGGTGTTCGGACAACCAGTTTTATATTGTAGATATTTAATACCATTCATATTAAGCACTCACATTTTTTACTAAGATATAGATGTAGGTTTTGCAAATGTAATTGAAAATTACTCTCCTTTGATCTGTATTACTTTAAAACCACATAAATCAGGATTCTCATAAAGATGCACTTGGGGCTGAACTCAAGTGCTGGTCTGTAAACTACTAGTACAAACTACAAATGCTGGTATTATTGGCACCACGTTAGCAAAAGCAGGACAAACATGAGTACTCTCTTTACCTTGGGTAACATGCTAATTCAAGAACTTGTTAATTGTTCTTCATCATTTCACTTTTCTTCCTTGTATACATTGTTTGGTTGCATTTTAGGAAAGGAAAATGCTTACTTAGGTCCCACTGACTTGGTCAGAGTGCAAACAGGTTTAGAAACTGTGATGTTGAGTATTTTTTTCATGTCATGACTGAAGGCTGAGATGCTCTTTTCCTGGTTTGTGGTTACTTTGTTGGTAATGTATAGTGGCAGAGTTCAATTATTGATTTCTTTAACATGTTTAAAGTTCTTCAGAGTTTTGTGCTGCTCTTATGAAAATACTCTCCTCCTTCCTCGTGAACTCGTCCTTCTTGAGTAACAGGTAGTGGGTGCATGTGGGAAGGTTTATTGCCTGCTTCTGCTCTGCAGGCTGTGACACGACGGGGCTCAGAACTCGTTGCATGGTTGGTTTGGAACGGTGCCATTCCCAAAGTGCCCTTATATAAGGTCATTGGGGGCGGGGGGTGTTGCGGTGGTTGTTTCTTTATGAAAAATCATGGCATCCGGCACACATTCTAGCTAATGATTCTGTTTGTAGATCTGCAGTTTATGCCATAAGGACCTTGAGTTGTTAAATTAACAATGTGGATGTCCTGTTGCTCTTTAAAAGACTTTTCATAGTCTTGAAAAATACATACCCTTCATTTAATCTTGAAGTCAGACAAAGAATGTGAGAGTAGTTGTACCAAGTACTCTACAGTTCTAATGAAACACACACAATTCTCCCTTCACATTTCCAGCAGTTTAAATCTAGAGGAACACTATTAACAGGTATAAATTTTGCTTGTGCAGCCTCAGTACGTATAAATCTGAAGATGCTCAGATATTTTGTGACCCTCTTTCCGTATCTGTACCCTTCCTACTTTAGTTGTCTTCCTTTGTGTTTTATTGTCATATATTATTTTCTATTTTTTCTTTTTAACCCCAGTTCTCTTTCTTTTTAGTCTCTTTCTATCTTTATTTACTGTTAAGATGGTTCCAAGTTTAAGGAGAAGATGATTCTTTTCTCAAGCAGGTAGACTTGCATGTCCCGTGTGTGCCTGATTTCATACTTTTTTTTTTTTTTTTAGTTTACATTTAACCTCACTGCTATATTGAGTGATTGTCAAAAATGTGCACTTAATCTTTTGTAACCCTGGCTGAATTATTTTAGGTGAGGATGGGCCTTCTCAGATGGGACTGGAGGATCTGTCCATGTTCCGGGCTGTTCCCAATGCCACCGTGTTTTACCCCAGCGATGCTGTAGCCACGGAAAAAGCAGTGGAAATAGCTGCCAACACCAAGGTTTGCATCACAGTATTTCTGAGCCAGAAAATATTTTTTTTTGTACTTCTTTTGTTGCTTCTGGCATGTTTTTTGCACGTCTCTGCCCACATAAATTCTTTCAAAGGCTCCAGCATGGCAGTGGGATGTTTTCTGTGCATGGAAAGGTTGCAGACATTCTGCCCAGGCTAGTGCAGAATGAACAGTCTGGCGTACTGTGGGCCATATTTCAGGAGGTGTGAATGTTTGCACAGTGATTGCAGTTTGGGTCTAAATTGGCTCAGAAATAAGGGCAAATGCAACTCTCTTGTTGGTCTTTAGCAAACTTACAGTCTGCATATTTTGGAGTTACTGAGAGCTAGTGCTTATATTAGCTGCCAGTCTCACTGGTATTTTTTTGCGGCTCTGTTGCCAGTGAGGGATTGCAGTTAAATTGGACTGAGGCTGAAGACAACTAAGACTTCCTGCATGGCTGTGACAGAGCTTCTGATCTCTCTTACCTTCGGCTAATTTGACATTTAGTCAAATGTCATTGGTAGCATTGGGTCAGATCATCTCTTTGGTACTTCTTTTGGCTGCCACAGAAATTTACCTTGAGAAAGGAGCAAATAATCTGAAAAATTTCAGCCTTGCTAGTACAGCTTTTAAGTGAAAGAGTGTGGGAATTTGGTATGTAGCAAATGTGATGAATGGTTTATGAAAAAAAGATGGGGAAAGGGAAAGGAGTGTAAGGTAGCATACAGGAGAGATTAGATTTAAGTACTGGTTTGTTACTTCTCTTGGAAGAGCGTCTGAAGATTAACTGATGGAAAGCATTTTTCCTTGCTTTCAGCTGAGCATTTCTTCTTTTACTTTAAAGTTGCTCAAGTAAAGTTTGCACATATATGGCAAAGTTCTGTGAGTCTAATTAATGCGAGCAGGATTCTCCATTTCCACAAGAGGGGAAAAAAAAGAGAAATAAAGATCTTGGAATCAGAAAAAAAACTGTGTAAGTTACCAGTGTGCTCTAAGAAGAGGTTAACTGTATTGTAATATCTGAAACAACCAGCTGTTGAAAAAGGACTGAGAGGAACTGGAGAGGGGGGAATTTACTCAGTAAAACCAGAGGTAACACAGAAGAGTGAAAACAAGACAGATAGAAAAGTTGTTTTGCTGTATTTTTTTCATAGAATTTACAAACTGCAATGTCAGCACCTTTCTGGTTTTGTAACTTTAACATGTTTACTTCGGAAACAGGGCATTTGTTTCATAAGAACTAGTCGTCCTGAAAATCCTGTCATTTACAACAACAATGAGGACTTCCATATTGGACAGGCAAAGGTAAATACTGCCCAGATAAATAGAATCAGAAAAAATATACAAAGTCCTTCCTGTAAAAGCCCCTTTCCCTCTAAAGCATTCCAATCCCAAAGATTTTATCTTTTTAATAAAAACTCCAGAAATTTTTGAAATATCAGTAAGATTTAATGTTAAACATTTTTTTGCAGGTGGTTCTGAAGAGTAAAGATGACCAAGTGACTGTGATTGGAGCAGGAGTCACTCTGCATGAAGCTCTGGCTGCAGCAGAGCAGCTGAGAAAAGGTGATTATCTTATAGTTTTTTTTTTTTTTTTTCTATTTTTATCATTTAACATGCGAAGAAATCAATACCACTCAGCCTAACTGCTCACCCGTGGTACTGGTAAACAGTAATTAAAATGTTACAGACAGATGGTCACCAGTTAAACTGATTTAGTGGAACATAGCATGTATCTGCCAATCTTGCCTAATTGAGTAGGTTTAGTTAGCTTAGCAGCATTAGTAGCCATGAAAATTGCCAAACTGATCAGATCAAAGTCTCCTTAGAATTGCTAATCCATCCGAAAGTGCCCTGCAGGCAGAATCCTAGAGGGGGTGTGTAAGAAGCAGGAGTGATCCTTCCCAAGCACGTGGGTGAGCTCCGGTACCAGCACAAGGAAGTGTCATCAGACTGGGGCCAGTTCACAAAATCCAGCTTGTCAGCGGAGCCTCAGTGCTGTGTGTGCTCCTGCACGGCGCTGTGGATGTGCAGTGCCTTCCTGTGGGAATGAATCACTCCTACCTTGGTGGATTGGAATGAAAGTATCAACTTTTAACTAGAGTGGGAGGGGGTAGTTCTATGATAGTGCTCAAATGTACTGATATCTCACAGCAAAGGTAAAAATCCTTCAGTGAAATATGAAGAGAAATAAACCATCAAAAATCCGTCTGTGAGTCTGTAGCCTATGCCTAATTAATGTTGCCTGTGGTTTATGGGTAGATTTGGGTGCTGTATCTAGGTCGACAAATATTTTATTATGACCTTCACCTCACCGTGACTTCACCTTTATAAGCCATCAGACTTAGGACATTTTAAAACTCGTGATTGCAGAATTATTGTTAATTTTTATTGCATCTACCATGCTTTGCAGTGATCTGCTCATCTTGAAGTGTGAACAACCAGCTATGGAGAGATAATGCCTTGGTGCAGAGGCAGTGTCTCATACCTGAATTGTGTTGGCCACTAAGAGCCTTCAGTCACTAAACTGTTAACAGAGGGCTTCTTTATGTATGGTAATAGTTGACTCAGTGTTCAGCTCGCCACGATCTGACAAACCTCATGTAGTTTGCTGTTCTTTATAAACAATTGCCATTTGTATAAAGCTTTAGTAAGCAATCTGAGCCTGCCTTGTGATGACAAGTCCAATTCTGGTTTTGATCCCAACCTTAAGGGTGCCACGGTCAGGGCTGGGGCAGTTCAAACAGGCACACTTGGCAGGTGGGCAGCCTGCAGTGAAGAATTCAGAATGCATGCAGATCGAAGAAGCGGGAGGAAATTGTGTTTGACTTGACAATAAACTTGAAGGTAAAATAAAGGTCTGGGAAAAAAACTGTCATTGACAGTCTGAATAAGAAAGGATTTCCTGGTGAATAGATTTTGCTCTTAGCTGTGATGCTGCTGTTTGGATTACTCATTCACTGACGGGCAGTCCAAATGACCTGGGGTCGCTTATCCAAGGCTTTTCTGCTTCAAGTTCCGTCAGTGGAATGGATGGCTATTACTGTGTCACAGGGTGCATGAAGAAAGAATGCATTAAAAAATCAGGGTTGATTGGGTTCCGTGGTAGACAAGCCGTAAGTGCAGATACCAGGGAGTCAGTGTAGGCAGTTTTCATAATGGCTCTGAAGATCACAGGCTGCCTGTACCACTTCTCTTGTCTTGCCTTCTCCAAATCCACATTGCAAATTGTTTCATTCTGTTTCCACAGAAAAAATCTTCATCCGTGTGATTGATCCCTTCACTATAAAGCCTCTGGATAAGAAGACAATACTTGAAAATGCAAGAGCAACCAAAGGCAGAATCATCACTGTTGAGGACCATTACCATGAAGGTAAGCTGAGTCCAGAACGTCACGGCCCACATAATTGTTCCTCAGGAGCTGGAAGCTCACAGCTGCTCCTGACCTGAGAGAGAAGAGTGGGACCTGATGCTGTCATTCAGATAAAAGAGTGGTTTTAGCCTTTTTCATTGCTGTTATGGTTATGGCACTGAGGGTTGAAGGTTTCCTAAAATAATGGGTTAATCAGGACTGCCTTTCTGATTAACTTGGCCTTGTGTGCCCTTCCATGTGCTTGGTCCAAGTGAAGTCTTCATTCATTTGTTCCCAGTGAGACAGTAAATTCCTGCTGCAGTGCAGCGATTCTGCATGGAATGGTCTCAGAATGGCGTTACAGCAGCTTCTCTCCCAGTTTGTTAAATTGCAAAACAGACTATTGCTGTACAGGTGTCTTAAGTTTTTCCTGTGTCCAAAAGCTAGGTTCCAGGTTGCTTGAATTTGAGGTGTGGCCTCCCCAGTGCTGAGTGCAGGGGGACAATCACTTCCCTGGTCCTTCTGGCCACACTAGTGCTGATACAAGCTAGGATGCTGTTGGCCTTTTTGGCCACCTGGGCACACGCTGGCTCATATTCAGCTGGCTGTCAATCAACACTCAAGTGCAGGATCCAGCACTTGGCTTTGTTGAACCTCATACAATTGGCATTGACTCATCGATCCAGCCAGTCCAGGTCCCTCCGGCCTTCCTGCCGTCCAGCAGATCAACACTCCCACTTGGTGTCATCTGCAAACTTACTGAGGGTGCGCTCGATCACTTCATCCAGATGATTGTTAAAGAGATTAAACAGAACTGGCTCCAGTACTGAGCTCTGGGGAACACCACTCGTGACCAGCCACCAACTATAGTTCACTCCATAATCTGCTCCCGCTCGCTCTCTGGCATGTCTTGTTAGCACAGGTTTTTAGAGGCTTGGCTGTGCAAATATGTGCTGTGAAGGTGAGACCATATGTAAATAGAGAGCAGCTGTTGTGAATTGCATGTCAGGCTTGTTGCTTTTGGAGGAAATGGAGAAATTAGCAGAAAGGCAGCTATGACCTATGGCATTAGATATTGTAGTTATCTACTAATAAAAATTAGTAGATATTATGAGAATATTACCCTACTTTAATGTGAGCATCACTCCTGCCAGCTGTCTGAAGTGAGCTGGTTGCACTGTACTTCTGTTCAGACTATGGATGATGATAGCATCACTGTGTCTCATGGTTTTCTAGATCGTCTTTCAGCTCTGGACAAATATTTTACTGCAGATTTGCAAGATGCCAAAATCATCACACTCTAAGATGATGGACATGTGATTTACACTGACACAGCTTTCTATGTGTGATGCAATCAAGGAAGGTCAATTGTACACACATCACAAGCCCTAATGCATTGCAAGCCTGCATCAGGCTGAGCTTAAAGCTGCATCCATGGAGGCTGGAGGCCAAGTGTGGCAGGTTAAACCACACCATGCTCAGGGCTGTGGAAAGCCCTGCATTCCTGGAGACACCCTGCCTGAAGTGCAGCACCAGAGTGTCTGTCCTACCACTGCACAGTTCCCCATTTCATCCTTTGTCCCCAGGACTGATGGTGGTTCTGTCTGAGCTGAACTCTAAGCAAAGGTTGTGGATGTTTTACATAACTCAGAGAGGTGCCTAGCGGCATTTGCAGGCATTGTGAAGAGATGGAGCTCTTAAAAGCTGTTGAGTTTGGTGGGAATTAAGATTTTCAGCTCTTTAAGTACCTTTGTAAATACTCTTCAGTCTAAACATACTTTTAAACCTGACCTTTGGCAGCTGATGCAGAAGTGGTGAGGGCTGCCTGACAGTTCTGTGCTCTTTAGAGATATGTGGTTCTCACTGCCAGTTTGTAAGTACTTCGGAAATATCAGGCTGCTTGTGCTTCTGAAATGGGGAATTGTTTTTGTTTCACAAATGGGAAAGTTCAGACATATATTGTGATTGATGTTTCTCAGAAGCATATAAATTGGGGATTTAACTTGCATAGACCTTTGTATCAGATATACATGCAATCTCTATGTTGCCTGTGGAAGCATGCAGATATATGTCACGTTTGACTTTTTTTTCCATAGGTGGCATTGGAGAGGCAGTGTGCGCTGCAGTAGTGGGCGAGCCTGGCATCACAGTCAATCGCTTGGCTGTGTCTCATGTACCACGCAGCGGGAAGTCAGCTGAGCTCCTGAAGATGTTTGGCATTGATAAAGATGCCATTGTGCAGGCTGTTAAGGTGGCAGTGTCCAAATCAAGAAATGCGGAGTAGCTTGAAGCATCTTGTGCTGTGTTACAGAAAAGCAGTGTTTGGAGAAGTACTGTAAGTTTAAGGCAGGCAAAGGTGCTTTATGTAGAGAGTTCTAATAAAAATACCAGCTTAAAAAACTTTCTGGTTTTTAATCTCTTCTCTTTTTAATCCTGTCTTGAAGGGAGTTTGGTGAAAACAGACTTCTTCCCCCGCTGCACCGCAATGTGCTAGATAATGTCGAAGGAGACGTACCAGGTCCTGGAGAACCAAGTGAGGGAGGTGGAGGCCCAGTAGAGCTACAGGAATGGGTGGTGGGTCAGGAGGGAGTTGCTGGACTTGGAGGGTGGTAGCTCAGTGAGAAAGAGCTCATTTAAGGAGGTTGAAGCTCTCATAGGAACCTGAATTATATTCTTGAGTGCTTGGTCAACGCTGCAGCAAAGGTGATATGTGAGACCAGAACGAGAGCATTGCTGTTTGGCGAGAGGCAGGAATGTTCAAACTGCTGAGATGGACTCAAGAAAAAGGATCTGAGAGAACAGCAGGAAACTCCCTGATACCTGAGAGAATGCGGCTGAACGTGTAAGTTGCTTCTTTTCTGCAGAATTGACTCTTCTCATGTGAGCTGCTCTGTGTTGGATGACCTGTTAATCTCACATCATGGGTTCCACTGGGTGATTTTTAAAAAATATTTTGCTATTTTTAAATGCTTTGCTTATTTTACCCTTAAGCAGCTTCTGTTTAAAAAAAAATATATATATTTATATTTTATATATATCTATTATTTTTTTTTTTACTGCAGAGTACCAAATTTAAAAAGATTTAGTACTAAAATAAGTTTCTTATCCTGACTATTCCACAAATTACCTTTCAGAAAGATATTAATACAGCAGAAGAAACTAAAAAAGCAGTTTTCATCAGAGCAGGATGACTATGCAGAGTTTTCAGTTCACTCAGAAGCCATTTGACATTAACAATGCTACACTGGTCTGAGCAAGACTTTGTCTTTAGACTAACGACACAAAATATACAGTATTTTGGTATAACAGACTGTCTCTACAAATACATGTAAATAGTGCATGTAAATGAGAACATATAACAAAATAACTTCTATTTATTGTTATTGCTTAATTTAATTCCTGATTTGTTTGGTAACTGCTGTGCCGTGTTGGTACAGGCCTGCAAACGATTGCTGATATTTCTGGATGTGCAAATGGAACTGCAACACGCAAGAATGATCAACACTGGTGTTTAAAATTTAAGTACAACTAAAAAGTGTGTTAATTTTCTAAGCAAGGTTTGATATTGCTTCTCTAAAACTCTGGGCTGTTTAGGCTAATGACTTTTAGGTCTACATTTCCTTACAATTTCATGTTTTATAGCTCTTTCTGTCTGAGTTGATGCCTTCCTCCTATAGGTATGAAGATGTTAAATTTTAGTAAAAATGTAAAGGTGTACCTTTTTTTTTTTGCAGTCTGCTTATGATTGCATTTGCCCTACATATATAATGTGTAACATGTCCTTATGAAATGAAAGGAATGTCTAAGTTGCACTTTATTTTACTCAAAAAAGAAAAACATTAGGGGTTGAGTCAAATCAAGCACTTTATTTTTCCTCTCAGAAGAGATGAAATTTGCTGCTGTTAATAGTCTCATTACTGCACCATTATGTCATTGTGTGTAAAATCTCACCCAGCCTTCACTGGGTGAAATCATTATACACCCACTGCATTGAGTTCTGCCACAATAAATTAATCTGCTCCAGTGCTATTGCACTGTTGGGGCTCAACTGTGTAAGCAAGCAGCTGGTGTTTGCTGGTGCGCAGCATCACAAGGGGTGACGAGGAGGCGGCTCGGTGGCTGCCAAGATTCCTACTGAAGCATCTAGAGCCTAATCCTGAAGCAGCTGAGGATAATATTGGTCATTTTGTTGATTTTGGCACAGCATAGGCAGACTAACGCAGTTGCATGGGTGAGGGAAGGACAATGTGTTTATATTTAATGGAATTAAATATAAACCCATAACTAGATTGTCTTAGGAGCTCTGGTGAGCCATACAACACTTCAGAAGAAAGAATAGGATGCTGTAATGCAGTTTCAGCCTTGTTTTTGAGGGAATGATGTCTTTCTGTGGTTTAATATTTCACATCAGCTATTACGTTTTTATCTTTGCCTCATGAAGCAGTTCTTTTAATACCAGAAATTCAGGCAGCAGGATTTTGTGGAGCTCTCCTGAAATACTCCTCCTAGGCAGCTTTCCTCATACCTGCATGATGAAGAAAAGGGAGACTTGTCAGGACTGTTTCAAGTTGTCAGGTATCTACACAGCTTTTCAGCATTCTTCATATTTTGTGTTCATGAACACAGATAAAGATGAGACTGGAGGCTGAAGACTTGATGAGAAACCTACCCCCACTCCCTGATTTTCAATTGAGCTACAGAATTCTTATTCAGACATTGTGAGGAAATAGTTAATACTTCATACAGGGCAGAGTATTAAAAATGTGAAAATGCTCTGCTACATGGAAAGAGTCAAGAATAATTAATTTTCATACCGAAGCAGCTGTAATGAACTGCAGTGATTTTTTTTTTTTTAATTAAGAAAAGAAGACAGGAAATTGTAATTTAGAGAAGTTAGTCTTAAAACTTGCCCAAAACGAATTACCCAGGAAGGTCTAGGGAATAAGCATGCAGTCAGTAAGATCATCACTATTACCTGTTGGCCTGAATTTGTCAATCAGAGGAACAAAACTGTCAAGTACGCTCCGAATTCGATACACTAATTGTGAAAACAAACATATTTAGTCAAGATGAGACACACAGCAACATAAAACATAAAAAATAGAAAAACGTCAGAAAGCAAATATTATTGCAATATTAGTGAACACAAGATTACAAAGGAGACTTCGGTTTTGAGTTGGGAAGCCTTAACTTGCTGCTAGTTCCATCTTTCCTATGCCACCCCTAGGGATTGCCAAGAATGCCCATGTTTTAATATCATTTTCAGTAGCTGCTCTTCCGCAGGGTGTCCACCCTCCTCAGTCCCAGGGGGATGAATGGCAGCCTGAGTGCGCAGCACCTTGTAGAGTGTGTCTGGGAAGATGCCTTGCTGCTAAAATTATATGCTGTCATGGCAACTGAGCATTCAGCCATTGCTGCAGAAAGAGGTGACTCAGGGTCTTGTGATCACTGAGAATGAAAAATGAGTCAACCTTTCCCTTCAGTGTCACTCAGGCGTTTGTCTCCTGCCACGCTACGTAAATGTGAATGAGGTGTTACGGGATCGTTACGTGATGATTTATGGAATCTCAGCACTAGCAGTTTCATAGACGTGCGTAGTTTAATGACCGTGTGACCTTGCAGCCTCAGTGTGGATACAGAGCTGACTGCTGTAGATGCACTTACCCAGACCAAAGTATATACCAGTTGTTTCCAGGGAAGCAAAGGTGATTAAACCAGTTCCAAGAGAAATAGTCCAATCTAAGGCAAAAAAGTAAATGTTTGGCTTTTTTCATTTGTCCAGTGTACAACAATTTATCCTTCTGTTGTAGTCTTGCCTTACCTTTGTAGTAGTAGTAGCAAATTAGTAAAGCTCCAATTGCAAAGCAAAGAATGACAAAATGAAAGAATTCATCTGAAATAGAGAGGAAAAATCAGGTCACAACTGTAGGCATGGCCCTTACAAATACACCTTACAGTACAGTGTGTCACCCAGCAAATGAAGTCTATTTCCACATGAGATGTCTTATATACTAGACTCAACTGCAAAACATACATGTACACAGGTTGTTATGAGGACCTTTAATCTAGAAACCTTGATGCAGTTCAACAAAGTACTCATGTCAAAAAAGCAAGGCGGGGGGAGGCTTAAACAAGAAATCTTACTTGTGAACTAAGATTCAACAGGGCTGACATCAGTTGAATTTAAACACAAAAAAAAAAAAGGAAGAATTACCATCTTTCCGTATGCCCATCCACCGCACCGTCCACTGACGGAGGCGAGTGTTCTCATTCTCATGTGCTACAAAAAAAGAAATGACTTATTGGCATGGAATTCTGAAATTAAGGAGTTTAAAGTTGATTTCCCTTTTTGTATCTGAAATAGATTCTCAGAGCAGAATATGTGTAAAACGGTCCGTTCAAAGGAAAGATCTGCACGCCTTTTAGAAAGATAAAAGTAGCAATTTTAAAATCACCCCAGAAATAACAAGTTTTGGATTTTTAAAAAAAAAAAAAAAACATAATCAGATGGTTGCATTAACAATACATAATTGTTTCAAAGCAGTCTGTGTCTTTTCTGTCTAGTCTGGGACAACCAATAGTGTCAGAATTACAGTGGGGGAGTAAAGCACAATCACAGCTACAGTAATAGGACCATCTAACCAACACGAAGCGTGTGAGTACCGTTAGTCTGCTTAAGGCTGATGTTGAAGTATTTCTGCACCCCCGAAATTAAGAACTGTAGCTGATAATTAGTCTCCTATAACTAGCTATACTAATACACAGAACAGCATAAGAACAAGCTGAGTCTTTTTAGAGGTTTAAATAGCATTTTGCTCTACACTGGTTGTGAGAAGAGCTGCCAAATTATGTTATTTCTCTGATTGTATTGTCTAAAGTCAGAAAGAGCTGAATATTTTACCAGATTTCCAATGGCGTGTTCAAGGCAGAAGGTTTTTCCCTCTGTTGATCGCTTGAGGAGACCCTTAGGCAGCCTGCTGCAGTTTACCTTTGGGAGTTGATTCATCACAAGTTTTAGATGCTGATTTCACTTACACTGGGCTGTGCAGCCAGGCAACCGCTGCCTGGCAGGGAATTTAATTTTCTCTAAGGATGTAAAGGAGAGTGCTGGAAGTATACTCCAGATGAGCTGCAGACTTTTGCTATTGTGCTTTTGAACCATGAAGCAACTGAGCTTTGCCAAGAAATTCTGTTCTGGGTCACCAGATACTGGAGTCACATTTTTTAATTTTTGATTCTTTGAGCATTCTGGATTGATCAAGTTCTGTTTTGGGGACAAGCTCTGTTACTGGACTATTAATGTTAATGTAGCACTGCACAATTCTGACTCACAAATGTTCCTCTGTGCAGTGGTATGAATGATCTATAGATGCAGAATTTATCAGAACATCAATTCAATGTCTGTTCTGTATTATTCTGCCTCCTAAATGCAGGAGTCCCACTGTAACTTTGCATCATGGAACAACTTGCACAGTAGTCCTTCTAATAAAGCATTACAGTGCATTTTAATAACTGTTCTCAAACTTCTGCTTTTGTATTACAAAATATCTCAGAATCAAGGAGCTGGTATAGCATCGCTAAGCAAAACTCAGACCTGAAAGACAGCATCCACAAGAAAAGCTTCTGCTTGCTTGTTTGTACTTACCATCCACAGTTGAATCTTCTCTTCTGGTAATCTCTGAAAAGCAACTTAGTTTTACTATTTCTGATGGTAAAACTACAAATATGTTGTTTCCCACCATTGCACACTTGCAAGCACAGCGAGTAGTCACTATTTGGTGACTCAGTATAGACACAAGAGCACTTGAAAGTGCCAGGAAATGAAAGAAGTTAAGAGGGCCTAAGAACAGATGATAAATAAACAACAAAACTACAGATTTACAGCAAGAGGGTTATTTTTTAATACATAAGCGTATCAGAAAGAAGAAACTGCAGCTACTGTCTGCCAGCAGGATGAGGTTATCTGGGAACTCTTACCTGAATGTCTGTAGGGAGCAACCTCTGCTGGTTTCCCTAAAATATGACACAAAGATAATGTAGATTAATATCCATAATAAGTATCCATATCTTGCTGCCAGTCCTAGCCTGTGCAGCTCTGTTGAAATTGTGGTTGTGTAAAAGCGACAAGGTAGGTACCGACTGACTCCCAGAGAGGGCAGCTCTGTTGTGAGTTATACAGTTTGAAAGTGGGAAACATGAATGGATTAACAACTCTCCATATTCCGTCTCTCACAATAGCTGGGATTGGGTAGAATTAGATCACCTAATGTCAGTTTAAATTATCTGCTCTTACATCCAGGCTAAGATCAACCTAAGACATGAATTAAATTACTAAAGCCTTGACTTTTTTACATCCATGGTTCTATGCCGCAAGGTGATAGCTATTTCTGTGGGTTGACACATTATCTGCATTGTGCTTGTTTTCCATCTTTCCTTTGGAAGGAAAGGAAAAGCCTCAGGAATGAGACCCAAGGTCCTTGCTGATGATCAGCACTGAGGGCTGACTGCAGACCCTGTTAGTGGCTGTGCTAGATATTTTCAAAACTCTTTCGCTGCATTTCAATGGCGATTGTGCAGACCCAGGCAGCAGGACTTCTCCCACCACAGCAGATTTTGCTGTTCTGGTCCGACTCAAACCACAGGGCATGGCTGAGTGTCAGTATTACTTGAGCTTCATCTTGTGGGAAATGCCCTACCACCAAATTCTGACTGGTCCTTTTGCTATGTCTATACCTGTTAATATACCTTTGTTCGGAAGTCAGTTTATATTTATCTCTAGTAAAAATCAACACTATTGTCACTTTGTCGTACCTCCAAGTAATTTGCCTTCAGTCTTCTGTTTTCCTAAATCTTCCTTATCACTGTCTGGAGAGAGAAAGCAATTCTTCTTAATATTAAATAAAAATGCACCAGCAGTATCAGAAACAACAGCACTGTAGTTGTTTGCTCATAATATAATAATGGTGTATAAAGGGGTGTAATTAGAAAGTTCTTATTTTAAACATATACATCGTCAGCACTGCCAATTAGTTTGAAAATATTATTTCTAAATGCAACTCATTCGATCTTAATCAGCTAGTGACCTTCCATAACACAATAAGCCAATATCAGCATTATCACTCCCATGTTGCCTGTCACTTCTTAGTCTCTCTCATTTTTCATAAATCAAAATGGTCTAGTGGCAGCCAAAGTGACTTTTGATACACTGTGATGTTTGCTGATAAGAAATAACAGAGAGGTACTGTAGCATTGCCAGCTACTACTGTACATGGAATACTCTTTGCTTCCTGCTACAGCACAGGCTGTAAATGTAGGAGTAGTTATATTTATCCAGTCCTAAAATGACATTCGCCCCTTTGAAGGCAACAGCGAAGCCGACGTGGCCCCCGGTGAAAATGACTTTGACACCCGTGGTCTAGTCCGTAAATACACTGAAGATCATAGAAGTTCAGATCTTATATTTGGCAAGAAATCCTGCAGCAGGATTGTACATTTCTGAAACCTCCAACTGTCACAAGAGCAGAGGCAGCCACTGTTTTGCTGCTGCTGAATCTGGAGGTACTGATTATCTTCTGTGTTCTCCCTTTTGAATATTCTCTTACTTTTTTTCAGAGTTATGCAAAATTGTTACTGAATTTCTGCAAGTCTCCGATGTGAATCTCTCATGAATGTGCAATCAGACTAAATTGTGTGTTAGGAAAAAAGAAAATAAATCCTGTTACCTTGTATATCTTCATCCATGGACTCATGGGGTGAGTTTTCAGCTCTTTTTGCCCCTTGTGAAAGCATGAGATTCCTTTCCAATCGCTTCAGGGGTTTGAATTTTTCATCTGTTTTATATATAGAGAAAAAAATATTAGAATAACAGATTTCACAATGCTTTATTAAAGACCCTTAGTCTTATTTCAGCTGTGTTTTTTGCACACAAGTAGTACAAAGCATTATGAATGAAAGCATCTTATACACTACTGTTTAGACTTTCTTAAATGGCTGTGGTGGATGCCTGAAGTTTCATATTCTGGCCTTTAATTTGCCCATAATGCTGCCCCTGTGAAAATTCTCGCTCCCTGCAGCAATAGCAGCTGAAAGGTGCTTTAGCTGCTCACCGTTCCCGGGGCCGCTTCTCCCATCAGCCCGCGGCCTGTGCCGGTTCCCCGCGTGTGCGCGGTGCCAGCACCCTCTGGTGGCACAGAGCAGAGCCCGCAGAGCCACGCGGGACACGAACCCGCGGGTGCCGCGCCAGGCTCTGGCCGGCCGCTGGCCTGAGAGGCTGGAGCTGCAGCTGGTTCTTAACACATTCACATTCAGCTCTGAGGGCCAGCAGGTCTGTGCATCTCTTCATGATGAGCTGGAATATTTGGACGAATGCAGCTGGACACAGTTCCCCCAGCTGTGCGGTGCTGCTCACTGTACAGGAGCAGGAAGAGGGTCCCTGCTGATCCGACAGAGGAGCAAAGCTGGGCTGCTCCCCAGGCTGGGAGGTCTCCCCCCTTCATGAACATATTTGATCAAGGCAGAAACAGAAGCAGGATCTCCCTGAGGATCTCCAATTAAATTCAGGGTAATCTTAAGTGAGTGCATCTGTGACCTATTAAAGACAATTAATGAGTCTATGGACCCTGTGGAACTGCACTTGGTTTCTTATTGCACAACCAGGCAAGTGAGAAGTACAGCGCAGACTTTGTATCTTGTTGTCAGGTTCAGCACCCTGAGGGGCATCCTCTATCCACTCCTTGTACTTACTGTTACATGTGTTCTGTGGTCATTTGCAAAAATACTTTCAGCATTTTTTTATTTCTTTCCAGTATGAGAGCATAGAATGGTCCAGGCTGGCTGGATAACAGCCCATGCAAAAAGGAATCCTGAGTGTCATGAATTCAGCTAGACAGGAAAACTGCAGCACCACTTTAAGACAGAAAAATGTCTTTGGCATCATCATCCCAGGACATCCTCTCTCCCTAAATTAATAGGATTTTTTTTTCCCCCAGAAGAAGCCAAGTCAAACTAAAGAAAAATCTTCGTCTCCCATTATCACAGTACCTAACTGACTTTTCTAAGCAGTATTTCTAGACATTTTAGTTGTTCACCAATAGTCACTTCCAAGAATATATCAGAGTTTTCAAGCTGGTGTCAGGTCCCACTGGCACTACAGTAGTTTTAATCAAATAGCTGACGAGCAGCGAGGTAGGACTCACCCTTTTCCTTGCAGCTGGGCAGCTGCCTATACCCAGATGGGTTGGTTGTCTTCATGAAGAGGTAAAGAACAGCCATTGCCCTGGCTCCTTTCTTCTCTATGGCTTTCAGACAGGCTGCACAGCCTCCAGGCAGGACATTGCAGCTCTTGAGGAGCTGAAAGAAAGGGAAGTATATTTACAAATAGTCCTTCCAATAAAATACAGCCTGTAAAAACATATCCTGCTATACAGATGAATGTATTTCACCCCATCTGTGGGAAATGTTATTCCCTACCCCCACCATACAAGCTGAAAATCATGGACAAAGAGTAATGCCAAAGATGCGAAGAGAATGTAAACTCCATTCAGCAACTCAGAGCAGAGACATCAACTGAGAAAAAAGCGTGTTAATAGTTAATAGTTAGCTATTTAAAGAGCTGGAGAAATATAGGGTCTAAAAATGGACATGCAGTATTTTGCAGCAAAACGTCACTACCAACGGTCTTGCCTAGAAAACAGTGAGCTAAACTGATCCTGAGGAATTTATACAAAGCCAGTTACTTTTTCACACGGAGAACAATAAAGTAAAAAGCAGGAGCCTGAGTGTCATTTATCCAAGTGCCCTTTTACAGCATTTAGCATGTGTTAGATATCAGACAATTGGACTGTATGTTTTTTCTCTGCCAAGTGTATCAGAGAAGTATAAAAGTATCTGTATAACCATGTCATACAAAAGATGCATGTTTCTGTAGTAACTTACATTGTTCTGTTCTTCGGTATTCACAATAGGTGGATTGGTGGTGGCTAAACATTTTACAAGTGATTCCCAGAAGGACTGGTTCATTTTCTCATGGTTCTGCAAGTATTTGGCATCAGCAGTAAAACTCCTCTGGAAGATGCCTGGGAGGAAAAACAAGCAAATCACTGTGGAGCAGCAGAAGTGGGTTGTGTGGTAGTGTTCTGTGGTGCTTGGTGTAGGTGTCCTGACAGATCTCAGACTCTATTGGATTCTAAAATCAGCCTCTAACATCAGGCATCAGACTCTAACAGGCTGCCCAACATCAGCATGTTAAGAGTACAGGGTAGAGACTAGTGCTGTATTGCATAAGGCAACTCAGTCTGCCAGAAAGTGGTAGAAAAATGTTCATAGTGCCTACAAGTTACTGATGTCTATTGTCTCAGAGAGGCAGGGGAAGTATTTCTAGTTATTTATCAGATGCTTGTTCTGCCCATGCTGTTTTAAAGACAGGCACAAAGACACAAAGGGCTGGATACCAAGATCCTGAGATAGCTTATGAGGCATTTAATACACAGCAAGATCTCCTTGCATCTAAATTCCCACAGGTACATGCCCAAGGCCTGATGAGAAGCCTGTGTAAGAGCCGGGAACTGGCTGCTGGTCTGTCTTTCACAAGCAAGATGGATGGAGTATCTTTTCAGAGGAAACAAGTTTCATGTACTTGCGGCCACCCCAGCAAACACTGTTGTGTGTATTGTGAATGAGCTGAAGCTTTGATCCTTGTGTGCTACCCTTACCTTGCTGTTCTTCAGTAAGATGTGGGAATGGGCCATTCAAGTCCTCCATTGCTGTACCTGTTCAAAAGGGGAGAAAAAGCATATTTAGAAACAGATCAGCCTGACCTTCTCTATTTTTCTGTCTTACACTTGATTTTCTGCAAACATGGCGCCTATCTCTAGGCACTTCAGTTTTGAAATCACTTCTCTATTGCAATGGGAGTTTCACATCGTGATTCATTTACCTTCCTGTGAATTCTCCTCTGAGTAAGTCTTGCTGGGCTGGCCTTTGGTTATTAAGAAACAAAAGTCTGATCATCACAAGTAGAACAAAAAGAAGTCTGACTTGATCATTCACATTGTTGGTTTTTTACGACTACCAAGGTGTCTAATTAACTCTTTACCATAGAGGTGAGTAACTCAATAGGCCCTGTTCCATTCACAAAACAGAACAATTATTCTGTACCTTTGACATCCCTGTACTTAAAATGTACTAATCGGGGAAAATAGTAGAAATAGTTCATAGGAGAGCCCCACAAGGTTTGGAATCCTTGTCTCACTGAAGAATTTGCACTTCAACATCTATTCTTTCCAAGCTGTCATGAAAAGGAAATTTCCACAAGCTTTAGGTTTATGAATTAAAACCGTTAAAAGTGTCGATTCCAGATTTCTTACTGATATTTGCCACGGAAAGAAAACATTCTGACATCCCCCAAATCCAATTTTTTCCTTTTGTTTTGCTAGACTTGCCCAAGACATTTTGGTTTGAGGCTGTTTCATTCTGATGATGCTTTTTTTTTCTTGTGGTGATTGTGGTTCTGAACAGTTGCCTCTGCATACTGAGGTCCAGGCATCCTGCACTGACTGCATCTCCTCTCACCCAACCGTTCAACTAAACCACTATTGTATTGAGAGATGCAAAAGGAGGTTTTTGTGGGCCCTGAACTGCAGTTTCCACTATGCAGGGTGCAACAGGAAAACATTTATACACCCACAATTTTTCTTACAATATGACTTTTGGTCCATTCAACCAAACACTTTCAATCAAGCAGTTTGAAAACTAAGTATTTCCTTTAAATTTGCCACATGGAAAACTCTTTCTTTTCCTGCAGGCAGTTTCAGTTTTCTAGACATCATCACATCAATCAGAAAATACTCCAATACAAAATCCAAAACAGGTCGAGCTGATATCTTCAGAAGGACAGTGTAACATACAAGCAAAACCACCTTCATTCTGAAAACAGAACAACCTTTTCATGTGTCAGTTGTCAGACAGAGGAAATTAGACACAAATAGAACCTCCCGCCCTCACCCTCCTTTGGAACAAGGATCGAGGTCCCACATTTTTGGTATGTTGGTGATTCTGGGGACTTTCTCCTTTCCTAGGCTGCAAGTGTTCTTCAAGCGATGAGGTCCTTAGTTTGAAACTCTTGTTTAGCCAGTGGTTTGCTGTTTGGCTCTGGGAAAATTACATAACCTCTTTAACGGCTTCTAAAGGTTAAGTCTAGGAAACTGCTTACCTACCTCCTATGTGCATTGTGAGAAAAAAGAAGTATTTTAAGAACATTCTGAAAGTATTCTCAATGATGACTCTATGCACGACATCTACAATGGCAGATAACACGTTTTATTTAACCGTCTGACACACCTGGAAAAACTGGCAAGTTTTTGGACAAACAAGCTTTGAACTCTATCAATTAGTCTAATAAAAGTTCTTGCCTCTCCCACAAACCTTGCCTGACTTACATACCGCCTGTGATGCTGTAGCTGCGGCAGCAGCGCTGAGTGACAGTCGCTGGCAAAGTGAGACCGTGAGCACCCGATAGGGAATGCAGGAAACACATCTGTGCTCTCTGCCGGGTCAGCAACAGCTCATCTTGAAACACAGGAACCAGCTCACCACACCCTGGACAAACTCGTTCTCAGCCACACAATAACGAACATAATTTCTGTGCAGTTATGTATCTTCAGCCATGGTTTTCAGCACATCTAAGTGTCTTTCTTGCCTCTCTGTTTACTCAGCTTAAACCTTGCAAGAGCGTTTGATTTTGTAAGCTAAATCCTTTCGACTTCTTCGAGGACTGCAGAGTTAAAATACCAGGCCTAAAGGAACAAAATTATGCTAAATATAAACATTTATCTTCTCCCTGAGTTCCATTTTATAAAAATATTTATAAATATCTACAGATTTTACTGCTGAGTGAAATGAGGAGGTTTGTCTTTGGGGCTCCTAACACCTAGTGAAGGCCATGTTCATTGGCACGTTTGAGGCCGGTTGCTCTTCCTGTGCCATGAAGCTGTCGCAGGAGCTGCCTTACGCTGACTTTGCATCATCCCAAAGGCAAAGCGAGCAGGTTGGCAGTGGCAAATCTGTCCCCCCACGCACAAAGCAAGAGCAGATAGAACACTGGAGGCACAGGAGGTGCTGTCAACCTCTTGCTATCAGAGTGATTTACCTTAAAACTGTTCATTTGCCCACCTGAATGACCAAAGTGCTCAGCTGTACCAGCAACAGAAACACATTTGCCTAATGCATCCCGCTCAGATAAGACCTGGGTGCCACAAGAGGATCCAGGAGCAGCCAGAACCTGCTCTCGTCTGCCTTCCTGTGCCTCCAGCACAGCTAAGCCCTGTCAGTTGCCAGGCTTTACGTAACTAAGGAAGCTGGATACATGATTTCTCTTAGATTATGGACAATTAATTCCTTTGTGGCTCTTCTGGAAAGAAAATCAGATCCAAACAAAGGATAAGTATAGGCATTTAATTATTGTATGTTTTAAAAGTGATTTAGTTGATTATACCTCATAATGAGGGAAGGATGATAATACACTGACATTTCAGTCTGACCATGAGCTCATTGAGGAATGACAGGAACAACAGATCTCATCTTGCTTTCCCCACAGCAAATCACAATTTAATTGCAGTGAGGTCTTTTTAACATGTTAGAATAAAATTTGTGTGCAGAGTCAGATTCTCCCCATTGTTTAGAAAGTGAAGCTAATAACTGCCATATACAACTTTATCTTAGCTGCTGAAATATATCTGAGTGAAAGAGTTCAATGGGATTGAAACAACAACAAAAAAGGTAAATGAAGTGAAATAAGGTTGTTTTGACTTCAAAACAAAACCTAGACAATCCTAAACCTTTGCCCTTTGAAACTACTTTTACCTTTCATTATAATTTATATGCTGACGCCAAACCTTTCTACATTTTGTTTGAAACATAAATGTTTAGTCCCTCCCTGCCCTCCTCTCAAACCAAACCGCCTTCATAAAGCACACCTACAAGTCTTAGGCTGGTCCTAGTGGCTGGTTCCACAGGCAGATGTCCTGGAGGGCTGTGGCCATGGTGGAAGCTGGTAGTTTCTTCCAGCGAGACAATAAAAACTGATCCGCGCCAGCTTGGTTTGACACCATTCCCACTCTAGTCTCCTCAGGCAACGCCAGCAGTGAGATAATTCTGCTATTCATCTCCTTGCCGTCCTGCTGTCAAATGCAGTTGAAATGCAACAGAGACATAGCAAAACACCAAGCCTTTTCACTCTTTACAGCATCCTTGAACACAGGCAGGTGGAAGCCCACCAAGTACATGTCACCACGGGGAGGGCAGCTCCCCAGGCTCAGCGTGACCACCCCGATGGGGTGAGCAGGGAGCGGGGACGGCCCGTGTGCGCTGTGCCGCAGCTCTGGCGCTTCCCTCCTCGCTGCCGGCTCTCACAGCGAGCCCTGGCTCGGTGCAAGTGCTGCTGCCAGCCCCGCACCCGCACACCTGGCGCGGTTTGTTGCCTCTTTTCCATCCGCGTTGCTGAAATAATGACAGTGCTCCCACATGCGCTTACATGCACCACTTGAAATTACCTGGTTTGTATTTCTCCTTACACGCTGTGTGCTCCTCCGTCTGGTCACTGGAAAGCTCTGAAGGCAAGAAAATGAGTTCATCAGAAGCCAGAAGAGCTCGTGTTTGTACTCTGAGAAAGTTAAGACAAGCAAATCTTCCTCTACACATAGAATGAGGGGATTACCACAACGATTTTACAGGGGAAAAAAACCAAAAGCAAACAACAACAACAAAACAAAATGTGGAAGGCCATTCTGGATGACATAGAAGTTACAGGGAACACTGGTGCCTTGCCCTGCAGCACCACAACCCCTTGTACAGTGTTGTGACGCCTCAGACAGTAATCAACAACAAAGCTGTGTACGAAAAGCCAGGACACCACCCGAAACACCCTCGGTCTCAGTCACAAGAAGCTTCCAGACCCCTCCTGGCACTTACCTGCAGGACTCTGTGGTGGGTCAGGATCCCAGGGCAGGGTGTGTGTGGTGCCAGCCCTGGCGTGTGAATGCAGGCGGGCGTCAGCGCCGGCGCCGGGGCCTCACGTGGGCTCCCTGACTCACAGCCAGAGCAGTGGCGGCTCTGCGTTGTCTTCCAGCCACCAGCGGCCACGCTCCAGGCGTGGCAGGAGAAGCAGTGTGTGTATTCCATGTCCCCGAGCTCTGGGGAAGGAGGCTGGGGGGTGATCCCACTAGTCCAGGGAGAGGAGCTGGATGGCCTCCTGGCCTGTCCCAGGCACTGCTGGGCCTCAGCTGCCATGCCCAGCCAGGACACCCTACCCCACTCTGATGGAGGTTTGCAGTCCTGGGCACACTGACCTCTTCCGAGGTTGTGTGCACAGTAAAAACCTCGCTCAGGGAGCATCTTAACAGGGGGCTCAGCGCCCACCCACAATGGGGTCCATACTTTGCAGCACCACAAGCTAGTCACGGCCATCAATTAGGGCCCATCAAGGCCCCCTTAACCAGGAAGGACCCTTGTTGTGCAACAAATATTCCCTCACCCCACAGACCCTCCACAGGCCCTGTGACTGCCCAGACCAGGCGCCCATCACGCCTCCCGCACCATGCACCAGTCAGGTTGGTGTCTCTGTCTGTTGCTGGCCATGGCCGGGGGCTCACCCAGCCCCTCTGGGCCCCACCACTCATGGGGGAGCCCCGTGCCTGGCTGTGGTCAGCCAGGACTGTGCCCGGGCCCGGAGATCAGCCAGCACTGGTGCCTGGAGGGGTTTGCTGTTGGTACCACTTGGACACTTGTGTGACAGCTCAGTCCCGCTTTATTTGGATAGAAAGGGCTGATCCCCAAATCAATTGGTGGGGGCTCTGCCATTGCACCCCAAGCCCTGCCATGTGGGTGCTGCCTTCAGCCCCTGCCAAAGGGCTGGGGTGATGAGCGACACGAGGGAAGGTGGCCACCATGCTGGTCTTGCTGCAGCAGAGGGGCCAGGGACAGGCTAGAGGGTTGTGGGGGCTGTGGCGAGGGCGAGCATGACAGTTTTCCAGGCAAGAGCGGTGGATGCTGGCATCAGGTTCAGATACAAGGGCTGCTGGAGGTGTCTGGTGCAGCTGTCCGGGCTCAAGTGGAGGTCGCTGGTCTACAGGTTGGTAATACGTTTTATGAAACCTGCTGCCGGACCGTACCTGTGGAGAGAGTAGGCTGCTGAGTCGCGAGCTGCAGACGGGACACGGGGACTCTCGTCCGCAGCACAGCCCAGAGCTCGCACGGCTCACACCACAGCCGAGCTGCTGGCTCCCCTTGACCGAGGTGGACACCTGCACCTCAGGGCACGGTCGAGCAGGGGGTCCCTCTGGGCAGGTTCCCCTCAGGAGCGGTGACAGTGCACATCTCGCCTTCTAGGGCGACCTCATCCCCACACCTTCTCTTCCTGCCCTGGCTTTGCCTGTGCCTGTCGCTCCTGGGGCTGCTCTTGGCCAGGCAGGGTCAGCCAGAGCTCACTCTGACTCCAGCCAGAGCAGATCCCGAGGAGGTGGCCCAGGAATTAACAGGCCAATTAAGGCACTCAACAGCAGCGTGAACTTCAGCAGAATTCTTTGGCCAACCACTAACTTGTACCTTCACAGCAGCCTGAGCAGAAAGGCTTCATGGCTACAAACAGCTACCTAAGGAAGCAGTGGAGGGGGAAATCAGTAACTTACACTGCCTTCCTTGTTTGCCTCCGGACAATGATGATAACCGTTGTTGAGACTGGGATCAGAAGCAGGATTACAGCTGCAACTATCATACAGGTATTTCGGGTATCGCTAGCACAGGAAACATGTTCGATCACTACATCCGCGGAATCATCTGCTTTCCCCTCGGCATTGGAACGATCTGCGCTTCTCTCATCGGGTACATCTGCAGGAGCAATTCTGTACTTTAGTCTGTTCCGTGCACCACTGGTAAGCCTGCAGCACCTTTGATATAGCCAGCAAGTTCTCTGTTGCTCCCAGTGCTGGTGCCTGGAGGCACCATCCCACCCTTTGGGACAGGGTGTCCCACCGACAAAACTCAGAAGGCCACAAGGAGAGCACAGGGTGGAGCGCAGCAGCTTCACCGTTCGCTCCTTCAAGGGACGCGGACAAAGCCCAACCCTGCAGCAGGGAGTGCCACCCCAACCCGAGGGGACGGAGTCAGGCCTTCACAGCAGGCACTTGAGCCTTGCTCTCCCCTTCTGCCTTTTCTCCAGAATGGGCACCACTGCAGGTGCTCCCAGGTTTCAGGACGTGCCTCCTTTAGGGACTCCCAACGGGATCGATCAGTACCTGAGTCAGTTTGAAAATATTCATATACTCTGCTATGGTGGACTTCTCCTGGCTTGGGCAGCACTGCCAAAAAACAGAGACGACAGGTAAAGCCTCAGCACAGCTCGGGCACAGAGCATGCAGGTTCCCTCCAAGCCCAGTCTGGCAGCCAGGGCATCACTTTGGACCCAGCTCACGGGAAGGATCCCGCTCTGTGCTGCTCTTGTGCTTCTGGGAACTCACAGCAAGATCTGGGCTGCAGCTACAGCGGGAGGTACATTCGTAAGAGAGTCCCATTTCCCACCATCTGTGGAATGGGGTCCAGAGGCCCCCAACTCAAAACACTTTCAGCTTTGGCTGCTGACGTGACGTGCAAGAGTGGGCACTAGGGGAAGAGCCTGCTGCCACAGCCCGGTCCTAATGGGTGACACCGGCTGATCACGGGACAGCAGTTACCTGGCCGACCAGTGTCTCGCATCCCCTCCAGTTTTCCACCAGGGACTGGCAGTGAGCGGCTGCTTCCTTCTGGAAACGCCTCCTTCTGCACAGCCTTGCGGTCCATATCTTGAGAAAGAAAGGGGGACAGCTGGATCAGATGGAACCCTTCCCATCAGGGAGGTGGCATCTGCAGGAGGCAATACTTCTCAAAGGCACCAAAAAGGATTAGAAACAAGGCCTGGGCTTTCAGGATTGCGCCTCGTCCCCACTCCAAACAGCCACGCCTGACCTGCTGGGAGACCAGGCAATTGCACGCGACCTCCTGGTTCCCATTGCACGCAGTGCATCTGGCAAACTGGCAAGCGACGCTAAATGCCTCCTGCAGGGCGGACGGGAAGAATCTGCAGCCAGGCCAGCCAGGGAAACAGCCCTTCAGAGAAGGCTCCTCCGCAAGGCCCTCACGCCCTTCCCCCTGAGCAGCAGCCATGGCCACATTTGTGCCAGCCCTGCTATTGGCCTGCAGACAAGAAATCGAGCTCAGTCCAAAAAGGCAGCGGAATGAGCATCTCCACCAGATTCCCAGCACAGGAAAGGGCAACCAGCATTACTTGAGACCTTGATCCTGCCTTGAACCGGCCCTGTGGGCAAGCAGTGCTACATGTGAGCTGAACACAAGTTCAGCACACACCAGGCCCTCCAATCTGTGTGCTGACGCCTGCACAAACCAGCTCTGAGCCCTAATGGTGAAATGGGGGCAGCAGCTGCCCCTGGCTCTTGGCTGGAACCACAGCTGGCAGCAGAGGCTCTGCACCATCTCTGTGTCTCGCCAGAGCCTGCAAGGAGTGAAAGCCAGCATCACTGCGAGGCTCTGATCAGCCCCTTCCCACTGTGCAGGCCACAGCGTGTCCAGATGTGTGGCTGCATCCTTTGGCTGTCCTGTCTCATATCTAATGCCGAGTGAAATAGACCCACCGTGTCCTCCCTGGAGTTCCTTCAGAATTTGCTTCCTGAATTCAGATGCCTCTGGGGGCTTTTTTCCTCCTTCACCTTGATACTTTGGTCTTGGAAGACCTTAACAGAAAGTACGAGGTTCAGTTTTATGTCAAGACATTACGGAAAAACAACGCACAGCTTGTGAGGTCAGCAGAGACAGACTACTCACCCCTGCGACGCCAGCCAGGCTGTAGCCCAGCATCCAGGCGAGGAGCTGGAAAAGTCCTTCCTACGGGCACATCTGTAACCGAACACCCAAAGAAGCCTCTGTCATCTACAGTGATCTGCATCAGCAGAACCGAATTGCAGCTGCAGTGAGGAGAGGGCACACACGTGCCGGTCTCTGTCCCCACGCCCGAGAGGTGTCCGGCCGGAGGACCCTTGGGCTTGCAGCTGGCAGCTCAAAAGGGAGGAAAAAGCCATGACGTACCCACAGCATCTCCCGGAGCCTCCATCCTGGAACCCGGACGGGAACCTGGATCACCTTGGCCAACAGGCACGGCTGCAAACAAGCGCAGGACAGAACAGCTCCGTGACACAGTGCAAGTCACTTGTTCAGCTCGGAGCGGCAGGGAATGCAATATCAAAGTGGGGATTACTCCACGGCACTCGTCCCTCCCTCCCACTCGGGACATGTGGCAAAGAGTTACCGTGTGCCTGCAGCGGCACCGTACTGGGACAAACGAACCACGCGTGGAGCTGCTGGGAGAAAGGACTCCCTGGAGCTCACAGCTGCTCTGACTCAACCCCAACAAGCCGCTGGCTTGGCAGCTGGCACCGGCAGCAGCTCAGGCTCTGAGGGGCGGGCAAAGACACTTTCCCAAGGGAAAGCGCCCTGGGACACATCCCTGAGCTCAGCCCGTTCCCGCTCTGCTCTGCTCTGTGTCTCTGCTTTGGTCACAGAAGGAGAGACTTGCCTTACCCACGGAGAGAAGATTAAAAGGTTAAAGCTCCTTCCCCCCACTGAAACATTATCAACGTTTCTTCCTTCAGGAAAGGGACATTGAGAACTTACGAACAGGATGACCCAAGGGCTCCAAGCCAACAGCCAGACGAGAGGATTGATCAGGGCCACCACCCCCATCTAGAAGCAAGCACAGATGGATATCTTCCCATTACAAGGTTGGATCCACTTGCTGCCTTAGTGAACCATGGGCACTGGAAGGGGCTCAGGTAACTACACGGGAGCCAGGCGTAGGTCGAGCTTCCCAAAGCTGCAGAGGGGCCTGGTGACCTCTTGGCTGGCTCCTGGCAGCTTTGTGAACATTCTCCCCAGGCCACATGCAACACTCCTCAAGGAGCAGATGGATCAAGACACAGAGGAAACCCTCACAAAGCCCTGGAGGAAAAGCCATCCTGCCCTCTTCTTGAGGAGAGGAGCCTGCTGGCCGTGAAAGGCTGCACCAGTGCCACCCACTTACCCGCTCCCTGCGCTTGCAATGGAGCAGCCTGGGCAGTCCTGGCGTGCAGGGCCACCAAGAGGAGGAGGAGGGGGAGGAGGCGCTGGGCGAGGGCCATGGCACCCGCGCTTGCACCACACTGATTTCGCTGCCGCTGCTGCTGCAGTGAGGGCTGGGAGCAGCACAGTCCGTTCATATGGCTGTTGTGGCACCGTGTGGCTCTGTGACCTCACAGCCCCACTGTGACCTCATGGCTGGGCCAAGGCTGCATGGGGACGGCTCTGAGGGCGCTCATGGAGAACCGTTGGAGCACAGCGGCTCTGTTATCCTCCAGCGTGCATTGCTTAGGTGTTCCACGGGCACACGGACCTGACCCTTAACATTTTTGGCACTCAGAAGGAGGCTGTAACTGCTCTTGCAAATGCCGCTCCCAGTTTGGTAAAGGCCAAATGCTCCAAGTTTCTGTGGCTTCCAAGCAGATACACCTTTTTTCCCTTTACAAGTGATCAACACTTCAACATCCACCCTCCTGTGTGGTCAGAAGTTTGGGAAAAAGCCACCAGCCCGTCAGCACTGCTGGAGCCCTTGAAGGGCACGGGGCCTTGTCCCTGGCCATGCAGATAGGGTGCAGGAGGCCCCTGCCAGCAGCCTTGTGCCCACCCTGGCCTCCGTGTCCTTCTCCAGGGGTGTTTTTCAGTTGTGCTGGCCCTGTTGATGCTCAGCTCCGCAGGCTTTGCAGGCACAGGCTGTCCCAGCCCACCGCAGCGGCTGCAGCTGCAGCTGGCCGGAGCAGCCCCTTCCCAGCCACCATGGGCTCCCTGGCTGCTGGGCTAGGAAACGAGCAGCTCTGGCTTTTCAGCCATTCTGTACGTGGTGGAAATCAAGCAGAACTGAAGGCCAGTGCAGAGTGCTGACCGTTGTCATGGTTTAACCTGAGCCAGCAATACAACCGCTATAGCCACTCACTCACCCCTTCCCTCATCCCGCCCCAAGAGGGGAGAGAATCAAAAGGGAAGGCAGAAACTTGGATTGAGATGAAATATAAAACACTACTAGTAAATATATATAAGAGGAAATAAAAAATAGTCAAGGAAATTCCTCACCAACTCTGTCTACTGCTGAGCAGCCAGTCCCAGGAGAACAGTACCTGGTGCCAAAGCTGATCCCAGAGAGAGAAAAGAGAGGAAAAAAAGCAGAAAGGCTCAGAGGCTTCTGCAAAATGGCAAAAAGCCAAACTAAACGTCCTACACCAAAAACTCCCGTGGCTGCGCCCCAGAGCAAGCAAGAGCGAGAACACCTGAGAGAGCAACAGAGAACGTGCAAACCACCTCGAAGGTCCCGACTCTCCTTATACATGAAGCATGACGCTGATGGGATGCAATACTCTCACTGATCAGTCTGGGTGTCAGTCAAGCTCTGCCCCACCCATTCCCCCCTTCCTCAATGCCTCACACCTGTGGGCAGAGCCCTCAGAGTGTCCTTGGCTCTCAGACCAGAGCAAACGAAAACATTAACTCTGTGAGAGGGTGTTATTATCTTCTTCTCAAACTAAGTCCAAATAAGGACCATGCTATCTATAAAAAAGAAGGGTTTCTAACTGCATGAAGAAAATTAACTCAGTTTCAGTCAAACCAGCACAGACACCTACAAGGCTGATAGCTATATTCCGCACAGTTCTTTGAGCCCTCCCTTCTCCTCCCTGACACCCTCCAAGGGTGCAAAGCTTGTGATTGTTTTATGTGTCCGCGCTAGGGGGAGACCACAGCCTTACAGGAAAAGCGTCCCAATGTTTGTGCAGCACCCTAGCTGGAGTAGCTCAAACGTCTAGAGTCAGACACCGAAAGTTAGACAGATGTCAAGGAGTCCGTGACACCCAAGGGGAAAGAGCCCCCAGTCCTGCTGTTGTCTCAACAGACGGATTGCGTCTAACCAAAGGCTGGTCTAGCCTAGGGTGCCTGGCCTCTGGGAGAAGCCCAGGACGGCACCTAAGAGCAAGGCGAGCAGGGGAGAATTCCCTTGTGTGCTCTCCTGTGCCCTGGTGATTTAGAGCATCAGTGTCATGAACAGCAGACAGGCCTGGTGACCTCCTGGCTGGCTGCTGGCAGCTCTGCAAACACTCTTCCCAGCCACAGGCAAAACCCCTTGAGGAGCGGACGGACCGACATACGGCGCCTCAGGGCTTTCTGACCGGGAGGCTTTCGCACACAGAGGAAAGCCTGGCAAAGCACTGGAGGAAAAACCATCATCCACGCTGCTCGGGGAGACACGTTGAAGCCTTCAACACTTTCACCTGCTGTTGGCAATAGCAACCGTGATCTAAGCAAAGGCCTCAGAAAGGACATCAGGCCCGGCCTCCCTTTAGTCTAAAAGGCCACGTGCTCACTGTTGTACCCCCCAAAACTGTCTTATCGGTGCTAATGAACAGCCTACCTTGTAACCGTGTGTCTTGCTTTCCCGACCAGAGGGCACAGCCTTGCAGCACAGCACAACCCTTAGGAACGGCTCAGCCAGCCCGTCCACTGGCTGTTCAGCAGGGGGTGGTCACCACTTGGTTACTCCCAAGACAGTAAAAACCTTGCTCAGGGAGCATCTTAACAGGGGACTCAGCACCCACATGTGGAGATACTTTGCAGCACCCTCAGCTGGTCATGGCCATCAATTAGGGCCCATCAAGGGCCCATTAACCAGGGAGGACCTTTGTTGTGCCTCCAGTACATCTGCTTGTCAGGCTTGTGTTCCTGGAAGTTCTCGTGATGCCTTCCCTCTTTTGCTGGGTATCCCACTGGAGGACGTCCATGGCCAGAGGATGCCGCTGCAACAAACGTTCCCTCACCCCACAGACCCTCCACAGGCCCTGTGACTGCCCAGACCAGGTGCCCATCACCGCCTCCCGCACCATGCACCAGTCAGGTTGGCGTCTCTGTCTGTTGCTGGCCATGGCGGGGGGCTCACTCAGCCCCTCTGGGCCCCACTACTGATAGGGGGAGCCCCGTGCCTGGCTCCTGCCCACCCCGTGGTCAGCCAGGGCTGTGCCCGGGCCTGGAGATCAGCCAGTGCCGGTGCCTGGGGGGGCTGACACTTGCCACTGACAATGCACCTGTTTTGGTAATGCTCTTTCAATGAATAGTCATAGCATCTTTAAAAAAAATGCGATGTCATGATTCACACTGCTAATTGGTTTGTTCTTACTTCATTTTATTATTAATGGCTTTGTTTCAAGATATTGCTGTCTGTTGGCTAAAACCTCTCCAGACTCTACCCTACTGCTCTGTAACAAGAACTCCTCTGCCCAGCCGCAGAGCTCAGTGCAGGCACATAAGGAGCTGCACGTATACAATGTTCCTGGCGGGAAAAGTGATACATCGTGGCGGGAAGCGAGCGTGTTTGCTATTGGCGGTAGCACAACAACGAATCACACACGGCACAGCCATAGTGATATGTTTAATGAATAGGCTGGGCGGGAGAAATTAATGAATATGTAACAGGTACCAGGAGTGGCAGCAGGGATATGTCTGTAGCCCTGTCGGAAGAATTTTATCCTCTGAGTACCTCAGCCGATGCGGATGGGAGGAGGGACCACCTGCGGCCGGGGAACAGGATCTATAGGGGGGTTGCGCCTCCCCCATTTTTAGAGACCCCGCAGGTACTCCTGTGGACTCTCCCTTTATTAGATTTTTAGATTTTTAATTTTTCTTTTAATTTTGTTTTCATAGAATCATTTAGGTTGAAACAGATCTTTAAGATCAAGTCCAACCATAACCTAAATCTGGCACTAAACCATGTCCCTAAGAGCCTCATCTGTGTGCTATTTAAACCCCCCCAGTGCTGGTGATTCCACCACTGCCATGGGCAGCCTGTTCCAGTGCTCAACAGCCCTTTCCAGGAAGAAATGTTTTCTCACATCCAGTCTGAACCTTCCCTGGTGCAACTTGAGGCCAATTTCTCTCACCCTGTCATTTGTTACTTGGGAGAAGAGACCAACACCTTCCATGCTACAACCTCCTTTCAGGTAGCTGTAGAAAGTTGACCCAATCCACATGGTATTTGGAAGCATCCAAGTGTCTAATGAAGTTAGAACACTGTGTAACATTAGCACTGGGGGGAGCTCTTCTAAACAAGTACAGAAGTAGTTTTCACTTAAATTACAAAACATTCACCTCATTAAAAAGATTTAAAACTGACTCAGTCAACAACAGTGCCCTGGGAAATCTAACACTATAAAGAATCTCTGTAAGCAAGAGATGGTCATGTATTGTGATCAAACCACAATAAAATGTAACCAGGGAAGACCTTTGTTGTGCCTCCAGTACATCTGCTTGTCACGCTTGTGTTCCTGGAGGTGCTCTTGATGCCTTCCCTCTTTTGCTGGGTATCTGTCGTGTCCCAACAGATGGGATGAGGGATGAGTTAACTCTAGACGTGACACGCGCCCTGACTCAACAGATGAGACCAGGTGTGAGTTAACTCTGGGTTAATTCTGCGCAGTTATGTGAAGTGAATGACAGACAATCACCTCCGGGGTCCAATTCAATTGTGAGTTTTACTAAAAGAACTTGTTGGAATACTGGTTAGAGCGAATGGTGACTTGGCGAAAGTATAACAGAACTTGTCAACACATTAACAGCGAAAGTCCTGCTACAAGCGGTATATTGACAACCATCAGTAGCTATAATATGAAATTTAATCAGAAATCAACAGCAGAGCTTAAAGATGGTGTTATCCTTCTATGTTCAAAAGGGAAAGAGAGGAAGAGAGTGGTAGAGAAGGAGGAAAACTAAGGTATAAGGGAGAGAGAAAGAGATACATATATATATATATGGAGAGACAAAGAAATTAGAGTATAGAAAAAAGGAGAGAAGGAAAGAGCAGAGAGAAAGGAAGAAAGAAAAGTGTGAGGGATCCAGTCTCTTACAGCCCCACAGTGTGGACGACAGGACTTGTACGACGATGCGTGGCCTTGGTGTTCCACAGCGAGGATGCTGGGTTCAGGAGTGCAGCATCCTCCGATGTCTGGTATTCTCTTGGTGAGGCCGAGCTGGTATTCCCTTCGGTGAGACTGGTAGGCCGGTAATCCCTTGATGGTGACTGGACAGGTCCTTATATGAGACTGGTATTCCCCCCACTACACCGTGCTGTTTTAGCTGGGCTTTTTATAACTCCCAGAATAGAGGAAGGTCGGGGGGGGGGGGGCAAAAGCGCTGATTGCGAAAGAGGGACAAGTCTGGACAAGTCCTGGGCCACGTTGAGGGTCTCCGCCTTGTGTCATGCAGAAATCCAGGGGGAAATGGTGACTGCAAAAGATCAACAAGTTTCGACAAGCCCTGGGCCATGATAAAGGGGTCTCAGCTTTTCCCCTTTGTTTGCCAAGCTTGGCATATCACGAGATGGGGCTATGTGCCCTCCAGCACATCCTCCATCTCCTGTCGGTCAGCCGGCCTGATCTGTGGCTCGTGAGCTCGTCGTTGATGTGCAGATCGCAGTTTCTCCTGCTCTGAATGTGTCTTCTTCTGGCTGAACTAGTCACAATGTTTTCAGCCATGATCCTTATCAATACTCAACAGTATCCCACTGGAGGACGTCCATGGTCAGAGGATGCCACTGCAACAAACGTTCCCTCACCTCACAGACCCTCCATAGGGCCTGTGACTGCCCAGACCAGGCGCCTACCTCTGCCGGCTTGGCAGATCCAGAGACTGGCTTGGCGGTTGAGGAGACCGGCTTGGCAGATGAGCTCTGGGGAAGGAGGCTGGGGGCTGATCCCACCAGTGCAGGGAGAGGAGCTGGATGGCCTCCTGGCCTGTCCCAGGCACTGCTGGACCTCAGCAGCCATGCCCAGCCAGGACACCCTACCCCACTCTGACGGAGGTTTGCAGTCCTGGGCACGCTGACCTCCTCTTCTGAGGTTGTGTGCACAGTAAAAACCTCACCCAGGGAGCATCTTGACAGGGGGCTCAGCGCCCACCCACAATGGGGTCCATACTTTGCAGCACCCCCAGCTGGTCATGGCCATCAATGAGTGTCCATCAAGGGCCCATTAACCAAGGAAGATGGGGTGGCAGGTGCCGGGTGCCACCTCCTGGGTCCTGCTGCATCAGGGTGGGCTGGGAACGGCTCAGGGGATGCGGAGACCATCTTGGGGGATGTGGAGGCCGTGCTGTAGGCGAGCGCTGGAAGCTGTGTTTACTCGGGGGCCGAAAGCCACTTTGCTGGTTCATCCTCGGTGGGGCGGCCACAGCCAGGTTGGGTGGGTGCAGGGGCCATGGGGAGGCTGGGTGCTCAAAGTCTTCTTCGGCCTGGGGCCAGTAGCCACCGTGCTAGTCCCTCCTCATCAGGTGGCCAGGCTGGGAGGCCCTTGGGGTCATGGGGTCAGCAGGCATGATGGTTTGGGAGGCGGAAGTGGCAGCTGCTGGGGTTGGGTCCAGCTCTCATGGATGTCTTCATCCCTGTCCCAGCTGTCCGGGCCAGTGGGGGCTCTGCCATGGCACCCCAAGCCCTGCCCGGGGGGGCTGCCTTAAGCCCCTGCCAAAGTGCTGGGGTGATGGGGGACGATGGGGTGGCGGGTGCCGGTTGCCATCTCGTGGGTACTGCTGCATCATGGTGGGCTGGAACCGGCTCGGGGGACGAGGAGACTGGCTTGGTGGATGTGAAGACTGTGGTGTCGGTGGGCGCTGGAAGTCCTGTCTGCTTGGAGGCTGGAACCCACTTTGCTGGTTCATCCTCGGTGAGGTGGCCATAGCCAGGCTGGCAGGACGTGGGGGCCGTGGGGAGGCTGAGCGCTCGAAGTCTTCTTCAGCCTGGGGCCAGTAGCCACCATGCTGGTCGCTCCTCATTGGGGCCATGGGGTCAGCGGGTGTGATGGTTTGGGAGGCAAGAGTGGCAGCTGCTGGGGTTGGGTCCAGTTCTCATGGATGTCTTCCTCGCTGTCCCAGCTGTCTGGGTGTGCGTCCCAGCTGTCCGGACTAGTGTCACAGTGATCCAGGCGTGAGGGGCAGCCTCTGGGCAGCCACTTGCTGTGAAAGCTTCATCCTGCACTCCGTGGATGGAGCTGTGGAGGCTGCTGAAGCCTGAGTTGCAGGTGGGCCCATTAAGGGCCCATTAACCAGGGGGGACCCTCCTAATGCAACAAACATTCCCTCACCCCACGGACCCTCCCTAGGCCCTGTGACTGCCCAGACCAGGTGCCCATCTCTGCCTCCCGCACCATGCACCAGTCAGGTTGGTGTCTCTGTCTGTTGCTGGTCATGGCCGAGGGCTCACCCAGCCCCTCTGGGCCCCACCGCTGGTGGGGGGAGCCCGTGCCTGGCTCCTGCCCACCCCGTGGTCAGCCAGGGCTGTGCCCGGGCCCGGAGATCAGCCAGCACTGGTGCCTGGAGGGGTTTGCTGTTGGTACCACTCAGACATTTGTGTGACAGCTCAGTCCCTCTTTATTTGGATAGAAAGGGCTGATCCCCAAATCACTTGGTGGGGGCTCTGCCATCGCACCCCAAGCCCTGCCCTGGGGGGGCTGCCTTCAACCCCTGCCGAAGGGCTGGGGTGGTGGGGGACGAGGGGGTGGCGGGTGCCGGTTGCCACCACGTGGGTCCTGCTGCATCATGGCGAGCTGGGACCGGCTGGGAGGACGTGGGGACCGGCTTGGGGGACGTGGGGACCGGCTCGGGGGACGTGGGGACCGGCTTGGTGGATGCGGAGGTCGGCCTGGCGGATCCAGAGACCGGCTTGGCGGTTGAGGAGACCGGCTCGGTGGTTGAGGAGACCGGCTTGGTGGTTGAGGAGACCGGCTTGGCGGATGCGGAGACCGGCTTGGCGGATGCGGAGACCATGGTGTTGGTGGGCGCTGGAAGTCCTGTCTGCTTGGAGGCCGGAAGCCACTTTCACGGGTCATCCTTGGTGGGGTGGCTATGGCTGGGCTGGAAGGACGCGGGGGCCGTGGGGAGGCCGGGCGCTCAAAGTCTTCTTCGGCCTGGGGCCAGTAGCCACTGTGCTGGTCCCTCCTCATCGGGGTCACCGGGCTGGGGGGCCGTGGGGGCCGTGGGGTCAGCGGGCGTGATGGTCTGGGAGGCGGGAGTGGCGGCTGCTGGGGTTGGGTCCAGCTCTCATGGATGTCTTCCTCGCCGTCCCAGCTGTCTGGGTGTGCATCCCAGCTGTCCGGGCCAGTGTCCCAGTGGTCCTGACGTGGGGGGCGGCCTCTGGTTTCCTTCTTGGCTCTGAAAGCTCTGTCCTTCTTTCTGTGAATGGAGCCATGGAGGCTGCTGAGGCCCGAGCTGCAGGCAGGACACGGGAGCTCTCCTCTGCAGCACGGCCCAGAGCTCGCACGGCTCACACCACAGCTGAGCTGCTGGCTCCCCTTGACCGAGGTGGACACCTGCACCTCAGGGCACCGCCGAGCAGGGGGTCCCTCTGGGCAGGTTCCCCTCAGGAGCGGTGACAGTGCACATCTCGCCTTCTAGGGCGACCTCATCCCCACACCTTCTCTTCCTGCCCTGGCTTTGCCTGTGCCTGTCGCTCCTGGGGCTGCTCTTGGCCAGGCAGGGTCAGCCAGAGCTCACTCTGACTCCAGCCAGAGCAGATCCCGAGGAGGTGGCCCAGGAATTAACAGGCCAATTAAGGCACCCAACAGCAACGTGAACTTCAGCAGAATTCTTTGGCCAACCACTAATTTGTACCTTCACAGCAGCCTGAGCAGAAAGGCTTCGTGGCTACAGACAGGTACCTAAGGAAGCAGTTGGAGTGACAGGAAAACAATAACTCACTTTTTTGCCTTCCTCCGCCGCCAGATCAGGAAGGCCACCACTGCCACCATTATTCCAAGTGGCACTAAAGTGATGGTTAGTACTGTCTTTATCATACAGCTCTTTCGCACATCTTGGGGGCAGAGAGGAAGTTCGTCCTCTTTAGAATCGGAAACATCTGCTTTCCCCTGGACTTCTGAAACATCTGCGCGTCTCTTGTCGGTCGCACCTGTAGGAGCAATTCTGTACTTTACTCTGTTCTGTGCACCACTGGTAAGCCTGCAGCACCTTTGATATAGCCAGCAAGTTCTCTGTTGCTCCCAGTGCTGGTGCCTGGAGGCACCATCCCACCCTTTGGGACAGGGTGTCCCACCGACAAAACTCAGAAGGCCACAAGGAGAGCACAGGGTGGAGCGCAGCAGCTTCACCGTTCGCTCCTTCAAGGGACGCGGACAAAGCCCAACCCTGCAGCAGGGAGTGCCACCCCAACCCGAGGGGACGGAGTCAGGCCTTCACAGCAGGCACTTGAGCCTTGCTCTCCCCTTCTGCCTTTTCTCCAGAATGGGCACCACTGCAGGTGCTCCCAGGTTTCAGGACGTGCCTCCTTTAGGAACTCCCAACGGGATCGATCAGTACCTGAGTCAGTTTGAAAAAATTCATATACTCTGCTATGGTGGACTTCTCCTGGCTTGGGCAACACTGCCAAAAAACAGAGACGACAGGTAAAGCCTCAGCACAGCTCGGGCACAGAGCATGCAGGTTCCCTCCAAGCCCAGTCTGGCAGCCAGGGCATCACTTTGGACCCAGCTCACGGGAAGGATCCCGCTCTGTGCTGCTCTTGTGCTTCTGGGAACTCACAGCAAGATCTGGGCTGCAGCTACAGCGGGAGGTACATTCGTAAGAGAGTCCCATTTCCCACCATCTGTGGAATGGGGTCCAGAGGCCCCCAACTCAAAACACTTTCAGCTTTGGCTGCTGACGTGACGTGCAAGAGTGGGCACTGGGGGAAGAGCCTGCTGCCACAGCCCGGTCCTAATGGGTGACACCGGCTGATCACGGGACAGCAGTTACCTGGCCGACCAGTGTCTCGCATCCCCTCCAGTTTTCCACCAGGGACTGGCAGTGAGTGGCTGCTTCCTTCTGGAAACGCCTCCTTCTGCACAGCCTTGCGGTCCGTATCTTGAGAAAGAAAGGGGGACAGCTGGATCAGATGGAACCCTTCCCATCAGGGAGATGGCATCTGCAGGAGGCAATACTTCTCAAAGGCACCAAAAAGGATTAGAAACAAGGCCTGGGCTTTCAGGACTGCGCCTCGTCCCCACTCCAAACAGCCACGCCTGACCTGCTGGGAGACCAGGCAATTGCACGCGACCTCCTGGTTCCCATCTGGCAAACTGGCAAGCGACGCTAAATGCCTCCTGCAGGGCGGACGGGAAGAATTTGCAGCCAGGCCAGCCAGGGAAACAGCCCTTCAGAGAAGGCTCCTCCGCAAGGCCCTCACGCCCTTCCCCCTGAGCAGCAGCCATGGCCACATTTGTGCCAGCCCTGCTATCGGCCTGCAGACAGGAAATCGAGCTCAGTCCAAAAAGGCAGCAGAATCAGCATCTCCACCAGATTCCCAGCACAGGAAAGGGCAACCAGCATTACTTGGGACCTCGATCCCGCCTTGAACCGGCCCTGTGGGCAAGCAGTGCTACATGTGAGCTGAACACAAGTTCAGCACACACCAGACCCTCCAATCTGTGTGCTGACGCCTGCACAAACCAGCTCTGAGCCCTAATGGTGAAATGGGGGCAGCAGCTGCCCCTGGCTCTTGGCTGGAACCACAGCTGGCAGCAGAGGCTCTGCACCATCTCTGTGTCTCACCAGAGCCTGCAAGGAGTGAAAGCCAGCATCACTGCGAGGCTCTGATCAGCCCCTTCCCACTGTGCAGGCCACAGCGTGTCCAGATGTGTGGCTGCATCCTTTGGCTGTCCTGTCTCATATCTAATGCCGAGTGAAATAGACCCACCGTGTCCTCCCTGGAGTTCCTTCAGAATTTGCTTCCTGAATTCAGATGCCTCTGGGGGCTTTTTTCCTCCTTCAGCTTGATACTTTGGTCTTGGAAGACCTTAACAGAAAGTACGAGGTTCAGTTTTATGTCAAGACATTACGGAAAAACAACGCACAGCTTGTGAGGTCAGCAGAGACAGACTACTCACCCCTGCGACGCCAGCCAGGCTGTAGCCCAGCATCCAGGCGAGGAGCTGGAAAAGTCCTTCCTACGGGCACATCTGTAACCGAACACCCAAAGAAGCCTCTGTCATCTACAGTGATCTGCATCAGCAGAACCGAATCGCAGCTGCAGTGAGGAGAGGGCACACACGTGCCGGTCTCTGTCCCCACGCCCGAGAGGTGTCCGTCCGGAGGACCCTTGGGCTTGCAGCTGGCAGCTCAAAAGGGAGGAAAAAGCCATGACGTACCCACAGCATCTCCCGGAGCCTCCATCCTGGAACCCGGATGGGAACCTGGATCACCTTGGCCAACAGGCACGGCTGCAAACAAGCGCAGGACAGAACAGCTCCGTGACACAGTGCAAGTCACTTGTTCAGCTTGGAGCGGCAGGGAGTGCAATATCAAAGTGGGGATTATTCCACGGCACTCGTCCCTCCCTCCCACTCGGGACATGTGGCAAAGAGTTACCGTGTGCCTGCAGCGGCACCGTACTGGGACAAACGAACCACGCGTGGAGCTGCTGGGAGAAAGGACTCCCTGGAGCTCACAGCTGCTCTGACTCAACCCCAACAAGCCGCTGGCTTGGCAGCTGGCACCGGCAGCAGCTCAGGCTCTGAGGGGTGGGCAAAGACACTTTCCCAAGGGAAAGCGCCCTGGGACACATCCCTGAGCTCTGCCCGTTCCCGCTCTGCTCTGCTCTGTGTCTCTGCTTTGGTCACAGAAGGAGAGACTTCCCTTACCCACGGAGAGAAGATTAAAAGGTTAAAGCTCCTTCCCCACACTGAAACATTATCAACGTTTCTTCCTTCAAGGAAAGGGACATTGAGAACTTACGACCAGGACGACCCAAGGGCTCCAAGCCAACAGCCAGACGAGAGGATTGATCAGGGCCACCACCCCTATCTAGAAGCAAGCACAGATGGATATCTTCCCGTTACAAGGTTGGATCTACTTGCTGCCTTAGTGAACCATGGGCACTGGAAGGGGCTCAGGTAACTACACAGGAGCCAGGCGTAGGTCGAGCTTCCCAAAGCTGCAGAGGGGCCTGGTGACCTCTTGGCTGGCTCCTGGCAGCTTTGTGAACATTCTCCCCAGGCCACATGCAACACTCCTCAAGGAGCAGATGGATCAAGACACAGAGGAAACCCTCACAAAGCCCTGGAGGAAAAGCCATCCTGCCCTCTTCTTGAGGAGAGGAGCCTGCTGGCCGTGAAAGGCTGCACCAGTGCCACCCACTTACCCGCTCCCTGCGCTTGCAATGGAGCAGCCTGGGCAGTCCTGGCGTGCAGGGCCACCAAGAGGAGGAGGAGGGGGAGGAGGCGCTGGGCGAGGGCCATGGCACCCGCGCTTGCACCACACTGCTTTGCTGCCGCTGCTGCTGCTGCCGCTGCTTTCGCTGCCGCTGCCGCCGCTGCTGCTGCTGCAGTGAGGGCAGGGAGCTGCGCGGTCCATTCATATGGCTGTCACGGCACTGTGTGGCTCTGTGACCTCACAGACCCGCTGTGACCTCATGGCTGGGCCGAGGCTGCAATAGGGGAGAGAAACAAAAGGGAAGGCAGAAACTGGGATTGAGATAAAACAAAAAAAACTACTAGTAAATATATATAAGAGGAGATAAAAAATAGTCAAGGCAATTCCTCACCAACTGTAGGGTTTCTAGCTGCATGAAGAAAATTAACTCAGTTTCAGTCAAACCAGCACAGACACCTACAAGGCTGATAGCTATATTCCGCACAGTTCTTTGAGCCCTCCCTTCTCCTCCCTGACACCCTCCAAGGGTGCAAAGCTTGTGATTGTTTTATGTGTCTGTGCTAGGGGGAGACCACAGCCTTACAGGAAAAGCGTCCCAATGTTTGTGCAGCACCCTAGCTGGCGTAGCTCAAACGTCTAGAGTCAGACACCGAAAGTTAGACAGATGTCAAGGAGTCCGTGACACCCAAGGGGAAAGAGCCCCCAGTCCTGCTGTTGTCTCAACAGGCGGATTGCGTCTAACCAAAGGCTGGTCTAGCCTAGGGTGCCTGGCCTCTGGGAGAAGCCCAGGACGGCACCTAAGAGCAAGGCGAGCAGGGGAGAATTCCCTTGTGTGCTCTCCTGTGCCCTGGTGATTTAGAGCATCAGTGTCATGAACAGCAGACAGGCCTGGTGACCTCCTGGCTGGCTGCTGGCAGCTCTGCAAACACTCTTCCCAGCCACATGCAAAACCCCTTGAGGAGCGGACGGACCGACATACGGCGCCTCGGGGCTTTCTGACCGGGAGGCTTTCGCACACAGAGGAAAGCCTGGCAAAGCACTGGAGGAAAAACCATCATCCACGCTGCTCGGGGAGACACGTTGAAGCCTTCAACACTTTCACCTGCTGTTGGCAATAGCAACCGTGATCTAAGCAAAGGCCTCAGAAAGGACATCAGGCTCGGCCTCCCTTTAGTCTAACAGGCCACGTGCTTACTGTTGTACCCCCCAAAACTGTCTTATCGGTGCTAATGAACAGCCTACCTTGTAACCGTGTGTCTTGCTTTCCCGACCAGAGGGCACAGCCTTGCAGCACAGCACAACCCTTAGGAACGGCTCAGCCAGCCCGTCCACTGGCTGTTCAGCAGGGGGTGGTCACCACTTGGTTACTCCCAAGACAGTAAAAACCTTGCTCAGGGAGCATCTTAACAGGGGACTCAGCACCCACATGTGGAGATACTTTGCAGCACCCTCAGCTGGTCATGGCCATCAATTAGGGCCCATCAAGGGCCCATTAACCAGGGAGGACCTTTGTTGTGCCTCCAGTACATCTGCTTGTCAGGCTTGTGTTCCTGGAAGTTCTCGTGATGCCTTCCCTCTTTTGCTGGGTATCCCACTGGAGGACGTCCATGGCCAGAGGATGCCGCTGCAACAAATGTTCCCTCACCCCATGGACCCTCTGCAGGTTGTGTGACTGCCCAGACCAGGTGCCCATCACCGCCTCCCGCACCATGCGCCAGTCAGGTTGGCGTCTCTGTCTGTTGCTGGCCATGGCCGGGGGCTCACCCAGCCCCTCTGGGCCCCACTACTGATAGGGGGAGCCCCGTGCCTGGCTCCTGCCCACCCGGTGGGCAGCCAGGGCTGTGCCTGGGCCTGGAGATCAGCCAGTGCCGGTGCCGGGCGGGGTTTGCTGTTGGTACCACTCAGACACTTGTGTGACAGCTCAGTCCCTCTTTCTATCCAAATAAAGGGCTGATCCCCAAATCAATTGGTGGGGGCTCTGCCATTGCACTCCAAGCCCTGCCCTGGGGTGGCTGCCTTCAGCCCCTGCTGAAGAGCTGGGGGTGGTGGGGGACGAGGGTTGGCGGGTGCCGGTTGCCACCTCGTGGGTCCTGCTGCATCATGGTGAGCTGGGACCGGCTGGGAGGACGCAGGGACCATGGTGTCGGCGGGTGCTGGAAGTCCTGTCTGCTTGGGGGTCGGAAGCCACTTTGACAGGTCACCCTCTTTGGGGTGGCTATGGCCGGGCTGGGACGACGTGGGGGCTGTGGGGAGGCCGGGCACTCAAAACCTTCTTCGGCCTGGAGCCAGTAGCCACTGTGCTGGTCCCTCCTCATCGGGGTCACTGGCCTGGGGGCCGTGGGGTCAGCAGGCGTGATGGTTTGGGAGGCGGGAGTGTCGGCTGCTGGGGTTGGGTCCAGCTCTCATGGATGTCTTCCTCGCCGTCCCAGAGGTCCAGGCCAGTGTCCCAGCGGTCCAGGCCAGTGTCCCAGCGGTCCTGGCGTGGGGGATGGCCTCTGGTTTCCTGCTCAGCTCCGAAACCTCTGTCCTGCTCTCTGTGGATGGAGCCATGGAGGCTGCTGAGGCCTGACCTGCAGGTGGGACACGGGGACTCTCCTCCACAGCACGGCCCAGAGCTGGCACAGCTCACACCACGGCTGAGCTGCTGGCTCCCCTTGGCCGAGGTGGACACCTGCACCTCAGGGCACTGCTGAGCAGGAGGTCCCTGTGGGCAAAGGGTAATGGCCAAATGCTCCAAGTTTCTGTGCCTCCCAATCAGATACTCCTTTTTTCCCATTACAAGTGATCAACACTTCAAAATACACCCTCCCTTGTGGTCAGAAGTTTGGGAAAAAGCCACCAGCCTGTCAGCACTGCTGGAGCCCTTGAAGGGCCATGTGTGTGTAAGCATTTGTGCATAAAGGTCACCAGCGCAGGGCCTTGTCCCTGGCCATGCAGATAGGGTGCAGGAGGCCCCTGCCAGCAGCCTTGTGCCCACCCTGGCCTCCGTGTCCTTCTCCAGGGGTGTTTTTCAGTTGTGCTGGCCCTGTTGATGCTCAGCTCCGCAGGCTTTGCAGGCACAGGCTGTCCCAGCCCACCGCAGCGGCTGCAGCTGCAGCTGGCCGGAGCAGCCCCTTCCCAGCCACCATGGGCTCCCTGGCTGCTGGGCTAGGAAACGAGCAGCTCTGGCTTTTCAGCCATTCTGTACGTGGTGGAAATCAAGCAGAACTGAAGGCCAGTGCAGAGTGCTGACCGTTGTCATGGTTTAACCTGAGCCAGCAATACAACCGCTATAGCCACTCACTCACCCCTTCCCTCATCCCGCCCCAAGAGGGGAGAGAATCAAAAGGGAAGGCAGAAACTTGGATTGAGATGAAATATAAAACACTACTAGTAAATATATATAAGAGGAAATAAAAAATAGTCAAGGAAATTCCTCACCAACTCTGTCTACTGCTGAGCAGCCAGTCCCAGGAGAACAGTACCTGGTGCCAAAGCTGATCCCAGAGAGAGGAAAAGAGAGGAAAAAAGCAGAAAGGCTCAGAGGCTTCTGCAAAATGGCAAAAAGCCAAACTAAACGTCCTACACCAAAAACTCCCCTGGCTGTGCCCCAGAGCAAGCAAGAGCGAGAACACCTGAGAGAGCAACAGAGAACGTGCAAACCACCTCGAAGGTCCCGACTCTCCTTATACATGAAGCATGACGCTGATGGGATGCAATACTCTCACTGATCAGTCTGGGTGTCAGTCAAGCTCTGCCCCACCCATTCCCCCCTTCCTCAATGCCTCACACCTGTGGGCAGAGCCCTCAGAGTGTCCTTGGCTTTCAGACCAGAGCAAACGAAAACATTAACTCTGTGAGAGGGTGTTATTATCTTCTTCTCAAACTAAGTCCAAATAAGGACCATGCTATCTATAAAAAAGAAGGGTTCCTAACTGCATGAAGAAAATTAACTCAGTTTCAGTCAAACCAGCACAGACACCTACAAGGCTGATAGCTATATTCCACACAGTTCTTTGAGCCCTCCCTTCTCCTCCCTGACACCCTCCAAGGGTGCAAAGCTTGTGATTGTTTTATGTGTCCGCGCTAGGGGGAGACCACAGCCTTACAGGAAAAGCGTCCCAATGTTTGTGCAGCACCCTAGCTGGCGTAGCTCAAACGTCTAGAGTCAGACACCGAAAGTTAGACAGATGTCAAGGAGTCCGTGACACCCAAGGGGAAAGAGCCCCCAGTCCTGCTGTTGTCTCAACAGGCGGATTGCGTCTAACCAAAGGCTGGTCTAGCCTAGGGTGCCTGGCCTCTGGGAGAAGCCCAGGACGGCACCTAAGAGCAAGGCGAGCAGGGGAGAATTCCCTTGTGTGCTCTCCTGTGCCCTGGTGATTTAGAGCATCAGTGTCATGAACAGCAGACAGGCCTGGTGACCTCCTGGCTGGCTGCTGGCAGCTCTGCAAACACTCTTCCCAGCCACATGCAAAACCCCTTGAGGAGCGGACGGACCGACATACGGCGCCTCGGGGCTTTCTGACCGGGAGGCTTTCGCACACAGAGGAAAGCCTGGCAAAGCACTGGAGGAAAAACCATCATCCACGCTGCTCGGGGAGACACGTTGAAGCCTTCAACACTTTCACCTGCTGTTGGCAATAGCAACCGTGATCTAAGCAAAGGCCTCAGAAAGGACATCAGGCCCGGCCTCCCTTTAGTCTAAAAGGCCACGTGCTCACTGTTGTACCCCCCAAAACTGTCTTATCGGTGCTAATGAACAGCCTACCTTGTAACCGTGTGTCTTGCTTTCCCGACCAGAGGGCACAGCCTTGCAGCACAGCACAACCCTTAGGAACGGCTCAGCCAGCCCGTCCACTGGCTGTTCAGCAGGGGGTGGTCACCACTTGGTTACTCCCAAGACAGTAAAAACCTTGCTCAGGGAGCATCTTAACAGGGGACTCAGCACCCACATGTGGAGATACTTTGCAGCACCCTCAGCTGGTCATGGCCATCAATTAGGGCCCATCAAGGGCCCATTAACCAGGGAGGACCTTTGTTGTGCCTCCAGTACATCTGCTTGTCAGGCTTGTGTTCCTGGAAGTTCTCGTGATGCCTTCCCTCTTTTGCTGGGTATCCCACTGGAGGACGTCCATGGCCAGAGGATGCCGCTGCAACAAACGTTCCCTCACCCCACAGACCCTCCACAGGCCCTGTGACTGCCCAGACCAGGCGCCCATCACCGCCTCCCGCACCATGCACCAGTCAGGTTGGCGTCTCTGTCTGTTGCTGGCCATGGCCGGGGGCTCACTCAGCCCCTCTGGGCCCCACTACTGATAGGGGGAGCCCCGTGCCTGGCTCCTGCCCACCCCGTGGTCAGCCAGGGCTGTGCCCGGGCCTGGAGATCAGCCAGTGCCGGTGCCTGGGGGGGCTGACACTTGCCACTGACAATGCACCTGTTTTGGTAATGCTCTTTCAATGAATAGTCATAGCATCTTTAAAAAAAATGCGATGTCATGATTCACACTGCTAATTGGTTTGTTCTTACTTCATTTTATTATTAATGGCTTTGTTTCAAGATATTGCTGTCTGTTGGCTAAAACCTCTCCAGACTCTACCCTACTGCTCTGTAACAAGAACTCCTCTGCCCAGCCGCAGAGCTCAGCGCAGGCACATAAGGAGCTGCACGTATACAATGTTCCTGGCGGGAAAAGTGATACATCGTGGCGGGAAGCGAGCGTGTTTGCTATTGGCGGTAGCACAACAACGAATCACACACGGCACAGCCATAGTGATATGTTTAATGAATAGGCTGGGCGGGAGAAATTAATGAATATGTAACAGGTACCAGGAGTGGCAGCAGGGATATGTCTGTAGCCCTGTCGGAAGAATTTTATCCTCTGAGTACCTCAGCCGATGCGGATGGGAGGAGGGACCACCTGCGGCCGGGGAACAGGATCTATAGGGGGGTTGCGCCTCCCCCATTTTTAGAGACCCCGCAGGTACTCCTGTGGACTCTCCCTTTATTAGATTTTTAGATTTTTAATTTTTCTTTTAATTTTGTTTTCATAGAATCATTTAGGTTGAAACAGATCTTTAAGATCAAGTCCAACCATAACCTAAATCTGGCACTAAACCATGTCCCTAAGAGCCTCATCTGTGTGCTATTTAAACCCCCCCAGTGCTGGTGATTCCACCACTGCCATGGGCAGCCTGTTCCAGTGCTCAACAGCCCTTTCCAGGAAGAAATGTTTTCTCACATCCAGTCTGAACCTTCCCTGGTGCAACTTGAGGCCAATTTCTCTCACCCTGTCATTTGTTACTTGGGAGAAGAGACCAACACCTTCCATGCTACAACCTCCTTTCAGGTAGCTGTAGAAAGTTGACCCAATCCACATGGTATTTGGAAGCATCCAAGTGTCTAATGAAGTTAGAACACTGTGTAACATTAGCACTGGGCTAGGAAACGAGCAGCTCTGGCTTTTCAGCCATTCTGTACATGGTGGAAATCAAGCAGAACTGAAGGCCAGTGCAGAGTGCTGACCGTTGTCATGGTTTAACCCAAGCTAGCAACGCAACCGCGATAGCTGCTTAGTCGCCGTCACCATCTGCCTGCACTGTGTCTGCCGGCAGAGAGCACTGAGTTGCTGTGCCTGCCCCTCAGCAGTGCAGAGCAGGAAGGTCTGTCCCCCTCTGGCAGTGTCAAGGGTGGTATGGGTGACAGCTGGGAACCGTCTCAGATCCCAGTAGCAGGCAGTAGAGCTGCCAGCCGCCTGGGCAGGGGAGAGGCACGCTGGTGGGGCCAAAGCTCACTCCTCTGCCAACACCCACCTCTGAAAGGAGGCTGCACCCATCCACAGAGCCCCTCAGGCTCCCCTGCCCACCTTCGCACCCTGCTCAGTTCCCGAATCCATGGGGCCTTGCTTCACCATGCTGGGCCGCTGGCACTGGCTGCTTGGCAGCACAGCAAGCTGCCACGGCACGTGTGAGCTGCTGGCGTCAGGGGCCTGCCCGGCGCTGTCTGCCCTCCCCGCAGCCGCTGGGAGGTCCCACCCTCTGCCGTGGCACACCGTGGCCCTGGCAGCACACATGCTGAGTCCCATGGGAGACAAGTCTGCTGGCCGTGAGGCCCAGGTGCACCGGGAACGGAGGTGGCACTGGCATTGATACCACTACGAGAGACACCTGGGTGCTGAGCTATACTGTTTATTGGGGGGCAGCAGCAATGGTGGCAAGTTAGCACTGCAGGTGCTTGAGCAGCCACAGCACCATGTTCATGAAGCCGTCAGCTTCAGCCTCGACACCAGCCAGCGCGTGGTTGTTCCCCGGGTACCAGAGCAGCCTGGAGGGGACAGAGACTTAGTGCTGTGCCCATGCCCCCCACCCGGGCACCCAGCAACCCACTCACCGGGTGGGGATCCCTCGGGCCTTGAGGGCACGGTAATACTCCAGCCCCTGCTTGGGAGGCACGCGCCGGTCGTCCTCCCCCAGCATCAGCAGCACCGGCGCACGGACCTGCGGGAGCAGCAGAGCTTCAGTGCTGGCACTGCCAGCAGGGAGAGGGACAAGGACAGGGCCGTACCTGGTCAACATAGCGCATGGGTGACTTGAGCAGCATGTCCGTCCACTGGGCTGGGTCTGGCAGGGCGTCGGGTGCATAGGACAGCCCTGTCTCCGTCAGGCACCTGCAGGCAAGAGGTAGGGGGGCTCGTGTGGGGTTAGGGTGGTGGGGGCATGGGGACAAAGGTACTCACCAGTCAGGGATGTCGGTGGTGGCCACCATGGAGGCGATGTTCACCACAGGGTTGCGGACCACGCAGGCATGGTAGGTGTTGGGGTACTGGCCGAGGAGGTGGCACGCCAGGAAGCCCCCATGCGAGCCACCCACCAATGCCACCCGGCTGGCATCCAGCGGCTCCTCCTGCAGCACCCGCTCCACGCAGAACTGCCGCCATGGTGGGGGGAACACCCGCTGAGGCAGGTTGGCCCCACTTTCCCTCCCTGGGGCACCCACAGGAGCATGGGGCACCCTGGGGTCAGGACCACATGCCACAGCCATACCTGCACATCGCACACGTCCTGCGTGCCCACGTTGCCCGGCAGGGAGGCCACGCTGTCCTGGCCAAAGCCCAGTGAGCCACGGTAATTCACTGCGGGGGGGCAGCATGAGAGCCTTCCTTTCCCCACCACAAGCACTGCACACCCAGCAGTGCTCGGGCCCCGGCGTCACTCACCCAGCAGCACAGCAAAGCCCAGGCGGCACAGCGCTGCCGGGTACAGCATCCACCCAGCCGTGAAGACGGAGTGGGGACCCCCTGCGAAGGGCAAAGGTAAAGGGGGGGTGATGCTGCCTAGCCAGGGCAGGCGCTACGTTGGGGCAGGGACAAGCTCTTACCATGGGGCATCACAACCAAGGGGGGCTTCTGGGAGGTGAGTCTCTCGCTTGGGCACAGCAGGATGGCATCAAAGTCCAGGCCCCCTGCAAAGGTGAGGTGGGGGGGTCAGAGCTCAGCAGGGGCAGCAGAGCCCAGGCTGGCCCCCCTGGCACTCACTGTACTGGGGGTGCTCCTGCTCCAGCGGGGGCCGCAGGGTGCGGATGCTCCAGCTGATGCCAGGCACAGGGGGTGCATCCTGCAGGCAGACCCACTGCACCTGCGCCTCCTGGCCAGCGCTGGGCAGGACGGCCACTTTCTGCATGGGGACAAGGGTTAGTTCTAGCGCCGAGGGACTGGTGGGCACTGGGGAGGGAGGCGACACCTTACCAGTGTAGGGGGGCAGCTCGGGGTGGAGAACCTGGCCACCAAGAGGTCCCGGTCCATGGTGAGGACAGACCAGCTTCCCTGGGGAGCATCTGGGCAAGAAGGGGGGTCAGACCTGCAGGCCTGATCCCCTCGCCGGCACCAACACTGCCATGGCCCTGATGACCTGCCACTCACCGGCCGTCAGCGATGTCGTGGCACCCGTCACCGTGTCCACCACGAACACATCCTAGGGGCACAAGGGCAGAGTCCAGCAGAGTCCTGACATGGCTCAGTCCCGCCACGTGCCTCCCTGCCATCCCAGCATTGCAGCCCTCACCTGCTGGCTGCGCTGGGCCGTGTCCAGCACCAGCCTGCGGCTGTCAGCTGCCCAGCACAACCCTGGCAGGGCGCTGCAGTAGATGCCCGGGAAAGAACCTGTAATGAGAGGGGGGGGGTGCTCAGCACCGCTCTGTGCACCTCTCACCACCCCCAAGGCTGTACTCACCCCATGTCTGCCGTGGCACGACCTCCAGCACCACGCTGGTGTGCTTGGTGTACCAGTCGTACTGCAGGAGACATTCACAAGGTGAATTTTGCAGAGTCTCAGGCCCCACTGCAGCCTGGGGAGGGGGCACCACCGCCCTCCTACAAGCCCCCAACCCAGCACAGACACCCCACCACCTCTCCAGTGCCCCCTGGTGCTGCTCACCATGCGGAGGCGGCTGCACTGCTGGTGAGGGCCTAGGGTCTCGTTCTCCAGGTAGACGATGCGGCAGCAGTCGGGGCTGAGCCGTGGGGACCACACAGCCCTGGTGTCCTCAGAGAGCAGCTCTGCATGGGCATGAGGGGATGGTGAGGGGCTGTGGGGAGCTGGGGTGCTGGCAGGACCAGGGTGCGTGTCACTCACCGCATCTCCCCCCCGTCAGGTCCACGTAGAAGAGCGCTGAGCTGGGGACAGAGACAGGTGTCACAGCAGGGCCAGGGGACTGTGCTGTAGAGTGCCCCTCAGGGACTCACCGGCGGTTGGTGCAGTGGCGCAGTCCCAGGCGGAAGGGCTTGTGCCACCAGCCCACGAACACCACGCCAGTGTCACCAGGGGACCAGAAAGCCTGTGGGGTGGTGGGGAGTGAGCAGCTCAGCCTGCCACTGACCCCCAAAACCTCCCTGTTTTGGTTCCCCAAGGCACCCCGTTGTGACCTGGCCAGGGGAGAGGTGCTCTGGGATGCCCTCCAGCACCGAGATGTTGCTGCTCTCGATGTCCAGGACGCAGAGGACAGGCACACTGCGGGTGGTCAGTGTCTCACCCCAGTCCTCATGGTACGTGAAAAGCTCGCCCTGTGGCACAACCCTGTCAGCCCCATGGCCATTCCCGCTGGCCCTCACTGGCTCAGGGAGGGGAAACCCCACCTTGAGGGGCACGTCCTCCTTCTTGGGGTGCCCTGTGTCCTCATCAGAGGTGCTCAGCTCTGGGGCTTTGCTCTGGAAGAAGGACTCGGCCTTGGGACGCTTCTTCTCCGCCACATAGAGCAGGTGGGTCTCCGAGTGTGACCAGGCCAGGCAGCCAAATTGGTCTGCAGCAGGGGGTCAGGCACCAGCCCCCTGTCTCCCCAGGACCCCACATCCCCCCCAGCATCCTCCAGCCCCTCACCATCATCATAGACACTGCCGTGCTTGTCCAGCACTGTCAGATCGATGCTCTTCACCTTGCGGTTCTGATCCCAGACCTGGGGACAGAGATGCCAGGGTGTCCACGAGCTACAGCGTGGACCTGGCTGTGAGTCCCAGCAAGTATCCAGCCCCCTCCTCACCTCCAGAAACTGCTTCTCCTTCTCCTTGCTGGGGACCTTGCGCAGGACAGCCTTCAGCGCCCCGCTGGGGGACTCCCGGCTCAGCAGCCTGCAGGAGGGTGGGTGCCCTTCAGCCTCCACCACCAGCACACCAAGGGGATGCTGGCACGGGGACAGGACCGGACTCACTCATCCTTGATCTCAGAACAGGTGCCAGCAGGACCCGAGTAGACGACGGAGGCCCCGTCGTGGAAGATCAGGTACTGGCGGCAAAACTTGACGTTCTCGGCCCGCGGCAGGTCCCGCTGTGACCACTCTGAGAGGAGCTGGGTGAGGACACGCGCTGTGTCCCCGCGGGTGGGCAGAGACCTCCCGGAGGGACACCCCACCCCCGTACCGGTGTAGAGGCTGCAGTACTTGCCCCCGTACTGGGTGGTGACGTCGGGGCCGATGCAGGCGGTGCTGAGCGTCGGGTGCCGGCTCAGTTCCCGGTAAAGCTCTTCCATCTCCTCCGTGCTCGTCGGCACCTGCGGAACCCGCCGGGGTGGCTGCAGCGGCGGGGGGGCAAGAACCGGGGAGCAGCGGGGCACAGGGGGCAGTTAGCGGCGCACCAGGGCACATGGCGGGAACTAGAGGGGGCACTGGGGGCAGTTACTGGGGTACCGGGTCGTACGAGAGCATTGGGGCAGCACCGGGGCGCGGAGCTGGGGCAGTCACCGGGGCACCGGGGGGATTGGGAAGGTGCCGGGGGGATTGGGAAGGTTGCCGGGGGCAGCTACGGGTTATCGGGGTGCAGGGCCAAGGCAGGGGTGGTGCCCGGACGGTGCTCCCGGGGCGGGCACCGGAGACAGTGACGCCAGGGCACCCCCACTCTGCCTCAGCCTCTCACCGGCGGCTCCATGTCGTGGCGGCGGGGGCGGCGTGGCCAGCGCCGGCACTTCCGGGACGGAGGGGCGGGCCCGGCGTCTTGCGGCGCCTCCCATTGGCTGCGGCGCTGGGCCCACCGCCCGACTTGCGGCGCCCCCTGGTGGGCGCGGGTGGCGCCGCCAGAGGACAACTCGGTCCGACCCCAGCCCAGAGACACCGGTTCGTCCGCTGCCCCATTTGGAGCGGAAGCCCGGGGCCAGGGCGCGGCACCGCAGCCTCTGGGCCGCTCCGGAGCGGTTTCCCGGGCAGGTGGTTGCAGCACGGTGGCTCCGTACATAGGCCGGGGGTATCGGAGCTCACAGAGTCCCCCCCCCAGGCCAGCCTCGGGTGTGGGCGGCAGAGCCCACCAGCACTTGGTGCCGACCAGCCCCACGGGGCTCCCAGCGCGGACACCCCCTCCATGCCGGGGGTCTGGGTCCCGCCCCCTTGCCGCAGGCAGGAATCGGGGCCAGTCCGTGGTTTGTGTCAAGTCCTTTTTATTCTGTTCCCACAGAAACACCTGGTGAGGGGGCAGCTTCTGGGAGGGAGTCACGACACAGCGGCGGGGGCGGCACGGTACGGCACGGTACGGCACGGTACGGGGTCACTACGGGTGGCACAGAGCACAGCAGACACGCACACCGTTACAATGTTCGGAGGGAGCGCACCCGGCATCGCGCTGACCGCTGGAAACGGCGCCCGGCCGCGCTCAGCCCTTCGCCTTTGCACCCTCCGGCCCCGGCCAGCACTGCCACAATTCGGGCTGGGGGCCCGGCCCCACAGGGTGAGCTACCTGGCCCCGGTCCCGGCGGGCACAGAGGCGAGGTGGCGGATGCGAGACAGGCCCCAGCGGGGCTCTCGGTCCCGCCTGCGATTTACACACTGTACAAGTATTTACAGCGCGAGGAGTGGCGGGGGCCGGGGGCCCGGAGGAGGCACCCGTGGGCTGTGCACTTGTCATCCGTGGGGAGAGGCGGCAGGCATGTGCGGGCCAGGGCTCTCCGCGGTGGGGCTGCCCCACGGGAGCACTGCGCTCCCCCCAACCCTCCCCGCCTTGGGCACAGGCAGAGCCCGCTGCGAGGGACCTGCCACGGAGCGTGGGCTTCCCGCGGCGACCGGGTCCTCGATAACAAGTGCACAAATCTGCAAAGAGCTTTCAGTACAGCGATGGACTGATGGAAAAGAAAAAAAGAAAAGTCCAGGCAAAGAACAGCAAGCACTGAAAGGCGGGTGGAACCGTGCAGAGAAGTTGCAAGCCATGCTTTACGACGGGACAGACGGTCACGGGCGCTAGGGCTGCCCTTTGGCAAAGTGGCCCTCCGTGGGTCGAACATGCCACGAATTCATACGCACAGGTGGTCGATAAAGAGTAGTTCTCGGGTCGCCCGGCAGCACACTTTGCGATGAAACCCTTAGGCGCGACACTGAACTGAGTAGCTATTCACAGGTCTTGTTCTGGAGTCGTGGTATTTCCTTGCATAGAACATCAGGTGGGCGAGGGGGCAGCTGCCACCCGCCCCAGGGGGCACCAGGGGGGTGCTGCCGGCGCGGGGAGGCGGCAGAGCATGGGTGGCACACGGCTGTACGCTGGCAAGCCCCCTCCTCGGGCTGCCTCCCCCCCCAAGAACCCCCTCCTGGCGGGGCAAGTGGGCTTTGGCCACCGCGCTGGCCGTCCCCGCAAAATGGCTTGAGAAGGACTTGGATTGCACAGTAAGAGGAAGGATTCTGCCGGAGGCAAAGCTCTCCTGATCTTGTTCCATGGGATTTGTGCTCTTTTGTAGCCTCCTGCACTCTATTGCTTCTACAGACGACAGCCCGTGTGCTAACTCATCGCACAAAGCAAAGAGGAAAGAGGATTTGGTATAAAGGTAAAAAAAGAAAAGCCCCGAAAGCAAAATAAAATAAACCCAGAGAAACTGTGAAAAAAGGACCCCCCTGACGACACCCCGTGTCCCCCCCGGTGTGGATGAGGTATACACAGAAATCAAAATGGGATGATTAAGGCTGTTCTCGAAAGAAAAGGGGTGCCCAGCGGCGGGCGCGCTGGCTGCGTGGCGAGGGCGAGCGCGGCCCATTCGATGCTTCCAATGGCTTTGGGGCAGCGCCGTGGGCCGGGACACATGGCCACATCGGCAAAGGCCGGCCGTGCCGCCTGTCAGAGTCCTATGGCCTCGTATTTCAGTAGTGAAACAGTGTTAGGTCCTAGCTGACGCGCTCCGGGGCCCCCCAGGGGGCCGGGAGCGGGCCGCAGTGCAGGGGGCGCAGGGACGGCCCCATGGGGTGGATGGGGCTGGGAAGGAGGAGCGGTGCCCACAGCACCCAGCCCTCAGCTTGGGGCGGGGGAAAACCTATGAAGAGACCAGAGCTGGAGTTTGGAAGGAGCAACTCTGTGTATAATCTTGAGAAAGGGCCACAGCCCACCTACGAGGCCTGACCCGACTGCCCGGATCAGGCCCATCCCCTGAGGGCGACCATGGGGCAGAAGGTGCATCGCCCACCCGGTGCTGGGGCTCGCCGCGTGCCGTGCCGGAGCTGCTTGCCAGGCGTGGGGGGCACCCACCCCAGGGCATCCGCTGGGCCCCCATTTGGCCGCCGTTTGGTCCAGCATCCAGGGATCACCCTGCTTTCAAAAGCTTGTGAGAGACAGAGACAGGCATTAGTCCGAGCGGTGATGTCTCCACGAAGGGGACCCTGCCGAGCGGCAGTGCCAGCCCAAGCGAATAGGTGGCGGCGAGCCAAGATGTGCTGCTGGGGGAGCAGCTGCTGCCCGCCCCCGCGCTGGACGGGTTCCCGGAGCAGAGCTGGGGCCGCCCAAACCTTCCCTGCAAACCCAGGGTCTGCACCAGTTTCCACATGGCATCGGCCCACGCAGTGCTGCCGGGACCAGGGAACAAGGCTGAGCCCCCATGCCTTGGCTTGCGGCTGGCACTTGGGGATGAGGATGGGGACAGCATGAAGAGGATGGGGACAGCATGAAGGCGATGGGGCTGCACTGTGTCCTTCTTGCCCCAGGGGCCGGGAGTGCGGCAGAACTGGGCTCAGCAGGTGCCAGGGGGGACAGGGGTGCCATGGGAACCTAGGGATGGCACAGCAGAGGGGACTCATGTGATGGAGGGGATCGGTGCAATGGAGGGGACCAGTATGTGGCCCTGCCCCAGGACACTCACTGTTATACCCAGAGTCCGGCGCCGTGTGCTGAATTCACTGGCATCTTCATAGGTTTTTCCACGGCAACGACTCAATCTCCATTTGCTTCCCAAACTCCTGCAGCAGGAGGGAGTGGGAGGGTGTCAGCTGCAGCCAGGGCGGGAAGAGCCCCTGGCGCAGCATCTGGTGCTGGCTGCACTCACCTTGTGCCGTTCTCTCACCAGAACGAAGTGAACTTCTTGCCGAAAGCTGACACCGCTGCAGGGAAGTGAGAAAGGCATCAGCATGGAGCAGCCACGCTGGCCCTCCACCTCCCCATCTCCCAGACCGCTGCATTTGCCCCAAACTGCAGCAGCACCGCATCCTGCCATCTACACCTGGCCACCCCTGCGGCACCCAACCCCATCTTAGTGCAAGAAGAGCATCACTGCGCTGTCCCAGTCCCTAGGAGCAGCCCTCACCTTCAGTCAGTTTGCCTGCTTGTTCTGCTGCCCCCCCCGGCAGGATTTTGGAGAACACGCTCTCTCCTTCCGTTCCGGGCTGTCCTGTTGCCGGGCCGGCAGGACCACGCAGCCCGGCTGCCCTTGGACCAGCCTTGCTGTCTGCTGCATGATAAAGGAAGCCACCGTTAGCAGGAATGGGCCTGGTGGGAGCTTCAGCTGAGCTCCTGGGGTGCCAGGCAGCTGAAACGGGGGAGGATGGCACTATGTCCCTGGGCCCACTGACCTGCTGCTCCCAGGGGCTGTGCCATGGGCGCTCTCCCCGGCTGCTGTGGCACTTTCGCTGCAGGTTTGGATGTGTCTGTCTGCTCCGCTTTTGGCTGGAATGAAGAAAACAGCTCTCAGGGCTCACCCACACAGCAGAGCAGCCTATGGGGGGACCTGGGCTGGGAGGTGACACCAAAACCCCCAAATGCTGTAGGAAAATGGCCCTGCAGCCCCAAAAGTAGCAGGAAGGGATCCAGGGCATAGGGATGTCCCCCCCACGTTCCCTCAAGAGGATGGCTGCTTCCGCAGCATGCAGGGGTGGGCAAGACAAGTGAGATCCACCTTGCCCCATGGTTCCTGTCCCCACCCCTTCTCCTGCCAAGCCCGTACTTACCGCTGATGCTGTGTGCCCACCAGGCTGTGCATGGAGCGTGGCCGGCGCCTTCCCCACCGCCTGGGCTGGCCCTGACTGCTGTTGCTGCGGTGGCCGGGACGATGGGGGTCCCTGGGTCCTACCCCGGGCCTCAGGCTGTGCCGAGCTCCCCGGCTGGGCAGCCTGCCGTGCTGCTGGCTGCTGCCTGCCGGCTGGCTGCTGCCCTGCCTGCTGCTGCCTGCCTGCCGGCTGCTGTGGGTGTGCGACAGGCTCTGGCTTCGGCGCTGGGGTGGCCAGCCCATGTGGCTGGGGGGGCTTCTGCGCTTTGGGGGTCTCGGCGCCATGGTGGTGTGCAGCGGGGCGGGATGGCGGGGCGTACTCAGCAGAGCCTGGGCCATAGGGTGCAGGCACGCGGGGTTCAGGCTGCTGCGCCTTCTTGGGGGCAGCTGATGGCCCATGGCCACGTGGTTCATGGCGGCCAGGTTCCCGCGGGTGCTGCTTGCCCGAGCGCCGTGGGGGCTCGTCGCTGGCATGCCGGGATGTACTGGCGTGGCGCCCGTACTCTCCATGGTGCCGGTGCTCACGGTGCTGGGGGTAGTCGTCGTGCTGCCATGGGTCCTCGTCGGGGGGCTCGTCGTAGTCATGGTAGGTGTGCTTAACTGGGGGTCTCTTCTGCGAAGAAGAATGGCCGCCATAGTGCCTGGCCCTCTCCGCCCGTGCCTCCCTGGGCTTATCAAACCAGTCTGTCTCCTCCTGACCCAAATGATAGGCTTCGGAAACCAAAAACAAACCACAGTCAATCTCTCACTTGAGGACCCCCGGGTGAAGCCATGCAATGAGGTGGGAGAGGCAAGCAGCGGGCACACGCGTGGGGGACAGCCCGCGCCACTGGGGAAGGGACACAGCACGGGACCGGCTAACACCGAACATCCAGGGCAGGGGGAGGAAGGCACATGTCAAGCAAACTGAGGCGGTGAGAGTGTCTCTGCGTACGAGCGGAGGGGCATGCCCCGGGGAAGCGCCATGCTCTGGGGTGCTCACCACGGGGAGCCGTTACCTTCGCTGTCCGAGACAACGCAGTGGGCATCGTCCATGCTGTAGCCCTCCTCATGCTTGTACAAGTGACTCCTTGGCACATCTTTTATGTGCTCTTGCACATCAGGCAACGAGTGGCTGGAGCAGAACTGGGAGCAGGGATCCCCTGCCGACTGGGAGCCCGGCCCTCCCGCGCTGCGTGACCCCCCCACCGCCTTCCCCAGGGGGCTGACGGGGCTCTCCTCCTCCGAGGGCTGTGTGCGGATGGGCGCCCGCCCCCGACTCTGGCTCATGCTGAGGGACGAGGGCTTGGAGCCGCCTTTCTGAGAGCGCTCCATGCCCTCCCGCTCATAGGACTTGCTCCGGCTGCCTGCCTCCCGGCCAGAGGGCTTCTCCACCCCGTAGCTGGAGGAGCGGGTTCTGCTGCTGGCAGAGTAGACCCGCTCCTCCTCGTCCACCAGATCCCGGTTGGAGACACCGTAGTACTTCTGCTGCTCGTAGACATTCTTCTTCAGGCCATAGGTGATCTCCTCCTGCAGCTTCTTGGCCCTGGAGGCCACATTGCTCCCACCAACCGAGGTTGTCACCACGTAGGAGGCCAGGTCTGACTCCACATCTTTGGCTTCTTCGATGGGAGAAAACTTGGAGATCTTTTGCTCCATGCCTTGCTTCCTGTGCTTGCTGCGCTTTGAGGAGACAACAGCAGGTGCCAGGTTCTTGGAGGAATGCTTTGGCAGTGCTGCACTGGAGCTGTGCTTGTCAGCCCGTGAGGAGTGCCGGTACTCGCTGTCCCCATAGTAGTAGGACGAGCCAGCAGAGCTCCCCAACACCCGGCCATTGCTCTCAGTGCCCCGGTGGTAGCTGTTCTTCCCTCGGTGGTCCGGACCATGGTGGTCATAGACATCCTCCTCAGACTCCTCCTCAGCTTTGGCATAGCAGCAGGGCCGGCCAGAGCCCTCAGCATCCCCCAAATCGCTCTTCTCTCTGCCATGGCGGCTGTCAGTGCCTGTGCTCACCGGCTCCGCTTTCTGCCCCTCCACTGCTGGGCTCTCCTTGGTGAGCTCGCTGATGTCCTCGATCATCACATAGTTCCGGGGGATGTTCTGCTCCAGGCTGGTGTAGAGGGACTCGGACGAGAAGCTGGCCGAGGGGCCCTGTGCTGCACCAGCTCTCTCAGCCGGCCGGGCCTCAGGTACCTTGTACTGCTCGTAGCCACCACTCGCTGTCGTGGCACTGAAGGTGACATCGGGGACGGCAGAGGAGCTGGTGGCCGTGCCGATAACCTCATAGTTGGTGGGGATCTTCTGCTCCAGGTCAGCAAGCGAGGTCTGCCGTGGCTTCTGGTGCCCGCCAGTGACCTCGGCCAGGCTCTGGAAGAGGGAGGGCTGCGTTGCTGGCACAGCGGCCACCCCGGCGAAGGCGCTGGGGGTTTGATAGGGGTTTTGGGGCCGGTAGGCCGGCTGGCTTGGGGTGCCCAGTTCCGGGTACGTGGCACCAGGGGCCGGGAAGGCGCCGGGAGAAGCAAAGGTGGGCAGCGGGGCCGCTGGCAAGCCATCCTGTGTGGTGCTGGCCGCGGGGTATTGTGGGGGCTGTAGGCGTGGTGGTGGGAAGGCAGGGGGGCCGGGCGGAGCAGGGTATGGGTAGGCGCCGTAGGAGGCAACAGGGGCAGCAAAGTCAGGGTACTGGCTGGTGGGCGCGGGGTGCAGGGCAGTGCTGTCGTAGGTGGCGAGGCGCAAGCTGTGCAGGTCGCTGTCGGACAGGTAGTCGCGGCGGTCCCCGGGGCCGCGCAGGTAGGGGTGGTCCCGCCCACCCCCCCGGTCCTTCAGCAGCGACTCCTTGCGCTGGGTGATGCCCAGCTCCAGGTACTTCAGTTTGGCATCAATCTCCTTCTCCTCCTCGTCCAGCTCTGCCTGCTTCTTCCGCAGCTTGGTGGCCTCGTGCTCCACCAGCTTTAGGTCGCGGTCCAGCTCCTTCAGCAGGCTGGCCTTGGTGACCGGCGCTGTGGCCTTGGGGGCCAGGCTGCTCAGGTAAAGCTGGGGGGTGGCCGGGCTGGCCAGGGGGACGTGGGGCTCCTCAGGCGGTGGGCTGGGCAGCGTCCGCTTCACCTTGCGCGCCAGCGGGCTTGACTGCAGCCCCCCAACCTGCAAAGCCAAGAAAACCTGGTCAGGGCTGCGAATAGGTGTCCCCTCATGTCCCCCCTGAGCATTGCGGAGCTTCTCCTGTGTCCTGGGGCTGCAACGAGACAGCCCCCTGTGCACACGTTCCCCCATGCACCAGGGAAGTGGCATTTATGTAAAAGCGCAATAAATAGGATGGAAGTAACAGGCAGGGCGCTTTCCGTGAGTAATTACCGGGGTGGCAGCCAGCCAAGCGCTGGGTTGGCCACGTGCGTGCTGCCGCCTGCCACAAAAACTGCTCTGCGTCCTCAGGCACCCAGCAGCAGGGCTCGGGGGAGCAGCCGGGGCTGCTGCTGCCCCAACAATCGCCCCAGGGCAATTTGTGGGGCATTTGGCAGCCAAAGGCAACTTCGATGCATGGGGACAAAGGTGGAGCGAGAGCTGCCGCAAGCCAAAACAGAGCCGTGCGCAGCACCTGCGCCTCGGGAGAGGAGGGGAACGCAGCTGGGGCAGGGGACATGGGACAGCCCCGATCCTGCCACCCAGCAGCAGGTCCTGCAGCTGGTGGAGCTCCAGGGCCTCCCTCCGGCTGCCACTCCTGTGCCCGCTGGCTGCTGTGGGAAGCCAGCTTTTTAAAATATCAATTGCTGCAGCGCTAACGAAACTGAAATGTCCCGAGGTGCCTCCTGGGGCTGTTCCCCAAGGGAAAAGTTGTTCTCTGCACTGACATACCTGGGTGCTGGGAAGCAGTGGGTGCTGGTAGAGGGAGAACCTGTCCTTGCTGGCCTCCTCAGCGGTGGGGCTGATGGGCTTGGGGTCGGAGAGGGAGCGCTGCATGGTCTTGATGGGGCGCGGCAGCGTCTGCTGGCGCTGGGCCGAGTCGGTGAAGTGCTTCTGCGGGGGTACGTGAGCCTTGTTCAGCCGCTCGCTGGTGGCAAAGGAGGACTCCAGGAGACGGTGGGGGGACAGGGGGGAGACAGGCGAATAGAGGACCTGAGGAGAGCGGGGCGGCTGGCGGGTCACCAGCTGGGAGAGGGACTCGGCCGGCAGATGGGACTGGTAGCCGATTTCCAGGGGATCCGGCTTCTTCTTCTCGAACTTGCCCAGGGTTTGCTGCCGGACAGTGTGGGGGTCCAGGGGGCCCGTGCCCACCATCTGGATGTTGGTGGAGTAGGGGGGGATGGTGGTGGGCACTGTCAGCTGAGGGACCACCACGCCGGGCTGGGGGGCCGGCTCCGGCTCCGTCTGGCAGGCCAGGCTCTCACCTCGCTGCGTCTTCTCCGGGGCTGAGATGTACTTGACGATCTCCACCCGAGGGTCATGGGTGGTGATGTGGATGGAGGGGGAGACGCGGAGGAGCTGGTCAGGCTCTGTCTGCACTGAGCAGTCGCTGATGGTCTGGATGCCCACGCTGGCTGTGCCACGGGCCGTCCCCTCCGTCTTGCCCTCGGTACCGGCCTCGGTGTGCCGCGATGGCCGGGAGCGCCGGCGCCGCACAGGCTGCTCCCACTCCCCGCTGTCCTCCTCGTCCGTCTGCACGCTGCAGTCAGCACTGCGCCGCACCCGCCGCCGCCGCGACAGCAGGTACCGCTCCTCACCGTCCTCCTCGTCTGTCTGCACGCTGCTGTCTGCTGTCTTCCTCGCCGCAAAGGCCTCCCGTGCCGCATCCTTCTCGTAAGCATCCCGCAGCCGTGGCATCGAGTTCCTCTTCTTCATACCCCGGCTGGGCTCCCAGGACTCCTCGGCCTGCAGCGACATGTCTGAGGCCGAACTGCTGAGGGGCCGCTGCGGCGTGGGGTAACGAGGGCCGGTGGGTCCCTCTGGCAGTGCCTGTCCCGGCGGGGGCCATGCCTGCCCGTTGTGTGGTGGGCCTCGTGGCAGCTCGATGGGCCCCTCGGGCGGGCGAGCGGTGGGCTCAGCGGAGAAGACGCTTTTCTGGCGCTTCTGCTCCTCCAGTTGCTGCTGCAGCTGGTGCTGGAGCTGGTGGATGTGCTCGAGCTGCAGGCGCTGCTGGGCGAGCTGCTCCCGCTGCAGCGCCAGCTGTGCGTGCCGCTCCTCCTGCTGCTGCTGCAGCACCTGCTGCTTGATGCACTGCAGCTCCTGCAGCTCCCGCTGCACCAGCAGCTGCTCCTTTTCCCGGTGCCGCTGCAGCTCTGCACGCTCCCGCTCCAGCTCCTCCTGCAGCCGCAGCTGCCGCAGCTTCTCCAGCTCCACGCGCTCCCGCTCCAGCTGCAGCACATGCTCCTGCTGCTTGCGTTGCCGTTCCTCCTCCCGCTCCCGCTCCTCTCTCTGAGCCCCATCCGCTGCTGCCTTGGCTGCTGTGGTCACCTGCCCGCCCTCCTTGCCAGCCACGGGTGCTGCCGGACCCTCAGCACGGGGAGCAGCCCCTGCCGGCTCTGCTTTCTGCAAGCCGCTGGAGGGGGCAGCGGGGGCTTTGGGAGCAGAGCTGGTGCCTGCCGGTGCTGTGCTTACGGGCTTGCCCAGGTAGACAGGCGTCTCCATCAGCGAGGCCGCCGGCCGGCTGGGGGCCGGGTAGCGGTAGAGGCCCTGTGCTGCCAGCGGGACACGGGGGGAAATGAGCGGCAGCCGGGCCAGGCTGGCCAGCGGCACTGCCGCCACACTGCCCGGGCCGTAGGGTCTGTAGAGCCCGCGCAGCATGGGCCGCAGCACCGAGGCTGGCTGGGTGGTGATGGGCAGCGTGGAGGCGATGGGCGTGTTGATGGTGGAGTAGATCATCCCATCGGCAGCTCGCACGGTGGCGGTGGAAGGGAACATCTGCCGGACAGCGCCCAGGCGGACGCCAGGGACGTTGTACTGCACCAGGTTGCCGAAGCCCTGCTGTGCCTCGGGGAAGGAGGGGTTGTACACCCTGCTGGGTTTAGGGGGCGCAGGGCCCTGCTGCTGAGCTGGCAGCCCCCCCGCACCCCCTGGCCCGGCACTGGGGCCGTAGGGGAGCAGGTCGGGGCCGTTGGCATGCCGGCCCCCATACTGGTCCATGGAGTTGAGGGCAGCGCACATGCGGCTGATCTCGCGTGCGGTGGTAGCACTGTAGTGGGCCAGGCTGGACTCCTGGAAGCTGGCCAGGTCCCCCCGGGGCGAGAAGCGGTAGTCGGAGTAGATATTGGAGACTGAACTGTACCTTCGCATGGGGAGTGGGTGGCCCAGCAGCTCCCCTGGCTGGCGGAGGTCGGAGAAGGAGCCATACTGCAGCCCCTGGCCTAGGTAACCCCCCTCGGCGAAGCCCACACTGTAGGAATGCTTCATGGTGCTGAGGTCCACAGCAGCATCACGTGCCGGGGAGGGGAAGGGCTGATCCCCCTTTGTGGGATAGTAGCTCATCCCGATTTCAGAGAGGTTCGTGTCGGACATGGAGGAGTAGAGGCGTCCGAAGGTGCCGGTGGGGTAAAACTTCTGCTCCTCATAGAGCGCGGGCGCCGGGGCTGGCTGCTCCCGGTAGGGGAAGGTCTCTGGCAGCTCCGGCTCTCTGCTGCCGTAGAGGGGAACACTGGCTTTCAGGCTGGGCACCACCGCTTCCCCAGCTTTCTTCTCTGGCATCTTGGAGGTGGGGTTAAAAGCACCGGTGCAGCTGCTACCGAAGGGGAACTTGTAGACCATGTCACAACAGGCCACCTGGCTCTCCGGCTTCACACCCGTCAGGTCCAGCACGTTGGCTGGCAGCTCCTCCTTCAGCACTTTGGTCACAGGGCTGGCTGCCGCTTCCTCCATCTGCACCATCATCACCTGGGACTTCTTGCTGCCCATGGCAAGGAGCGGGCTCTGGCTCTTCAACTCCACTGGCACCGCCCGGTACAGCTCTGAGCCTGGCTCTGGTGGGAAGGGCTGCTGGAGGCCGCCGACATTCTGCGACCCGCCACTCTGTGTGATGAGCATGTCCTTCTTCACCACCTGGCCTGGCACGCCGTATCTTGCAAACTTGGTCTGCGGGGCAGCAGCGGGCTCAGGCTTGCTGCCGGCCACTCCACTGGCTCTGACAGTGGCTGTCTGGACACCCTGCTCCACCTGCTTCACCTGCGCCAAGCACACCGGGCTCCCAGTGCCCTGCCCGAAGTCCACCCGGCTCTGGAAAGGGTCTCCATACACCACAGGCTGCTTGGACTGCGAGAGGAGCATGGGGGAGGCGATGGCCAGGCCGGTGGTGCTGGCTGCTGCAATGATGGCGTGGGGCTGTTCCTGGGCATTGAGGTTGATGATCAGGGGCTGGATGGCCGTGGACTGCCGGCTGGGGATGTGATCCAAGGTCAGGCAGTACTTCCTGGCCTCGGTGGCCAAGGAGGTGAGATCCATGCCTTGGTCCGTGATGATGATGGGGGCGGACTTCAGTGCAGTCCGTAAGTCCACGGCATTAGTGCCCGATGCCTTGGGCCCTGGCTCGACTCGGGATGTGCCGGGGATGGAGGAGATGCGGCACAGGGAGATGTTTTCCGCAGGGAGTGCTCCCCAGCCGTACAGCCCCGCGATGCTGTCAGCAGCTGAAGTCACAGCAGGGGTCTTCTGGGCCTGCTCCTTCACTGGCTGTGCCCTGATGTAGGCTCCCAGTGGCTGCTCCGGCGCTGGGCTGTAGCCATGTGCTGGCAGATGCCGGCTCGTCCTGGTGGGGGATGAGGTGGGGGACGTCAATGAGCTGGAGCTGGCTGGCTTGGTTTGGCTGGCTGCATCAGCTGCCAGCGTGATCACCATGAAGGGGGAATCCTGCGAGGAGGGCTGCCGGGCCAGGCGTGGTGAGCCTGCCCGGTGCGGTGTCTGTGTCCCCTGTGCCACCATGGGGGAGGAGGTGGGAGGGCTGGCAGCTGCAGCAGTGGGACCCTCATAAGGGAGGAGGGGGCTCTGTGTCTGCGTGGAAAACTCTGCAGTGGCCTTGACAGCATGGGTGGGGCTCTGCGTGGGGGAGGTGGGTGAGAGTGGAGTGCTGGAGCTCTTGAAGAAGGGGTGCATCTTGGGCGGTGGGGGCTTGCTGTCGCTCGTGGCCGGGAGCTTCTCCCTGGCTGTCTGCACGCTGATCTCCACCGACGCCTTGCTTCTGCCAGGGTCCTCTGTCTGTGAGCCATAGCTGACTGTGCTCTTCACTGGGCTGTAGCTTCTGCTGGCTACAGATGGGGCCTCTGGAGCTGGGGAGCCATAGCTCTGCAATGTGCTCCCAGGGCCACTTGCCGCTGTTGTCACCGTGCTGGTAACTTTGCCATAGGTGTAAGGAGTGGTGGCAGCCTTGGATGCCAAGCTGGGCACTGCTGGGGAGCTCTGGAGCTTGGCTGGGTCTTGCCCCTCTTTCGCAAAATGCTGGGTTACCCGAACATCGGGAATGGCCTTGCCTGCACTGCTGTCAGAGGTGGCGAAGGAGACGGGAGCAGAGAGCTGCGTGGGGCTGGTGCCGGGGGTGAGGGGACCCCCGTTCTGCTTTAGTAGGTCGGCGTAGGCGCTCTCGGCATTGAGGAAGTGCTTCTCCTGGTATGCCTCCTCCTGCCCCTTCACCTTCTCTCCCTGCTCCAGGGCCAGGTCAAAGGAGGAGGACCTGCGCATTCTGGAGATGCTCTGTGAAGTCTGCAGGATCTCCTCATACACGGCTCCTGCCTTCGGCAGGGTGCTGGGGTAGCTGGGCTGGGAGGGGCGCGCGGGACTGCCCTCGTACTGGTACTCCTCACCGTACTGGTACTCAAAGCCATTCTGGCCCTCGCTGCTGCGGTAGCCAACCTGCTGGTAGGCACTGCCATAGGAAACAGCTGGCTGGGCCTGCTGGACCTGCTGCTTCTGCATCATCTCTGCCTTCCTCATCATTTCCTCATAGGCTTCCTCGGCGCTTTTGAGGGGCTTGCTGGTGGGCTGGGTGGGGCCGCTCTCCCCCTTCTCTGTCGGGGAGTACAGCGACATGAAGGTGGGCAGGTTGTACTCGCTGCCCGACTTGTACAGCTTGGAGGCCACGGCCTCGAAGCTCTCAGCCTCTGAGTCAATAGAGGGCGAGTACTCAGAGCAGGAGGAGCGGTGCAGCTCCTCCATCTCTGCCGCCTGCCGCAGCTCCTCGGTGGGGGAAGCGTCCTCGATGGGGGAGAGGTTGCTGGGGGGCGTTTTGGAGCGCTCCCTCCTCCGCTGGGCCCTCAGCTCCTCCTTGTCACGCTTGGTCTTGCGCGCCGTGCTCCGGATGCGCTGCTGCTCCACCTCCCGCATCTTCTCCTGCTCCCGCAGCAGCTCCTCTTCCTCCCGCAGCTCCTCCTCCTCAGATGAGTCCTCGATGGTGGGCAGCAAGGGGCCATGTGAGCGGTGGCGAGCCTTCCTCTGCTGCTTCACCTCCTCCAGCCGCTGCCGGCGGCTGGGGCTGCTGTCACTGTCCTCCTCCAGGGAGGAGATGGAGGTGGGCGAGGTGCCTGAGGTGTAGCTGGGCGTTGTGGCGGGCAGGGTGGAGGAGTACTCGCCGCGGGAGCGCTCCTCGGGGGAGCCCGTCAGGCTCTCCATCTCCAGCTCGGGCTCCCGGTCCAGGCTGGCATCTGCCTCCTGCCCCATCTCCATCTCCCGGCCATAGCCGGTTGTGCTGTTCAGCTCGATGGTCTTGAAGCGACGCAGCCCGCCTTGAGCGGTGTTCAGGTCATCGCCCTCTGCCACCTCCAGCTCCTTCCTCTCCTCCTTGTAGAGGCTGCCAGGGCTGTGTGGCAGGCGCCGCTTGGCCGACGCTGGCTCTTTGCCCTTCTCTGCCTCAGCCTTCTGCCCGGCTTTGGGGATGCTGTACTTGGCACGCCCGTAGCCTTCCTCCTCCTCCTCCTCGAGGTTGTCCTCCTCTGCACTCATCTCCATGATCTGCCTCCGCATGAACTCCTCATCGCTCACCTCTGCCTCCTGGCCCTTGGGCCGGGGGGGCACCGGAGAGAAGCCCCCCTCGCTGCTGTCCTCCACGTAGTCATGCCGTAGCTTGCTGCCAAACTCATCTGAGGACTCTGTGCTCTCCCGCCGCTCCCGCTGGTTCTCCCACTCCAGTGAGTCCTCATCTTCCTCCAAGATGTCCTCCAGCTCCTCATCCGAGTCAAAGGCTTCGGGGGTGATGGAGAGGTATCGTGGCCGCTGCCGCTGCTCCTCCCGCGGCTCTGGGCCACCTTTGCCGCGCTCAGCAGGCTCCGGTGGGGGACCCCGGCCTTCCAGGAGGGGCCGCATGCTGCTCTCCAGCTTGGTGAGCTCAGAGGGGCTGGGGGGACTCTGCCCGGCCAGCCCAGTGCCACTCAGCTTCTCCTCCTCCTGCTGCACCAGGCCGGTGATCTCGCTGTGCGAGCTGGAGATGCCATCAGAGGAGTAGCCGGTGTCACTGAGGCTCTGGGGGCTGCGGGACAGGTCCGGGGGGTACGGCTTGCTCCCCTCCTGTGGGCAGGGCAGAGCACAGTGTCAGACCTACACGGCTTTGGAGCTGCTACCCCCGCTGCCCCACCAAACCCTCCCCTGGGGAGCACGCAGAAGGTCTGGGCGGCGTTGGGAGGCTGGGGGCTGCCCCATGTAGCTCCCGATGGCTCGTCAGCAATTTGTCTGTGCGCTAACGAAGGCAGGTGATGGGGTGCTCTGCGTGCAGGGGATGGCACAGCAAATGTCCCCGGGGTGCAGGCATCGTGGGACATATCAATATGTTTAAACAACTGGGCCCTATCAGCCTTATTTCTCCAATAACTAGTAGGAGAAGGCTGTCTAATGGCAATATCCTTTTTTTTACTACTCACTACTCAGAGGCTCGAGGTGGCTGAGCTGTGTCGTTAAGCTGGGGTACCGATGGCTGTGTGCCCTTCGCTGGGGCGGGGGAGCACAGGCAGAGCTGCCGCTCGTCCCAGGCAGCTACCTGCACCAGGACAAGCCCAGGCACTGGTAATTGGGGGAGGCTATGAGGAGGGGACGGCCCTTGCACCCCTGCACCCAGCCAGACTGGCACAGTGGCACTGAGGGAACATGAGCTTCAGCAGCTGCAGCTGTGGGGATCTTTAATGAGCTTTAATTTCCCTGACTGACAGGCCTGCCTTCAGAAGCGCGGCAGCCCCCAGGACCCTCCTTAGATGCCAGCAGAAATAAACAGGCCTTTTTAATTGATGTTACAATTAGGCAGGGTGGGGGCAAGCCTTTGAGCCCTGGGGAAAGCTCTGTCACACTTTGCTCTGATGCTACGGGCAGGACCTGTCACCCCAGGGAGCCACCAGGCACCTTATTTGATTTCAGTAGTGCCAGCAGACAAGGATAGAGCAGCCTCTTCCCCAGGGGCAGCTGCCCCCCCAGCTGGTGGGGACCTCCTGCCGTGTCCCCTGCCCACAGGGGGGTTGCTGGCTGCTGCTGGGATGGCTGCTCTTGGGGGAAACTATCCTAATGCAGCCAAATGTTTCCCCAAACCATACTGAATTTTAAAAATGGTGGGATGAGGAGCTTGAAAAATGCCAACTGCTGCAAGACAAACTGTTCAGAAACGAGTTTTCCATTTAACAACAAATTCAGCTGCCCTTATATTATTTAAAACAAATCCAAAGGCTAAAGATTACATGAACTATCGCATTATGCCCATATCGATCTAATCCTAATAAAGAGCAGGCAAACACCAGCATGCTGCTGTAGAAGGTCCCGAGCAGTTTGCAGCTCACCCTTTCCCGTGGCAAGCGGCCTCCAGGACACGGTTTCTGCTCCGACTCAGAACAATTCCCCATCTGAGCATTGCTGCTGGTGTGGGCAGGGCTCAGCACTGCGCCAGCCCCGGGGACACGCAGCCCCAGGGCTGCTCAGGTGGGGACACAGGGACACGCACCCCCAGAACTCACCTCTTGCTCCTTCGCTCGCGGCGCCTCGGGGGGTGCCCGGCTCTCCTTGCTCTCCCCCTCCACTTTGGGGGTCTCGCTCTTCCCTTTTGGTGTGGTGGTGCTCTCGGGAGCTCTGGAAGGTTCCGGGGCAGCTTTGGGCAGCGGTTTTTCCTCTGACGGCGCCAGGGGCTTCTTCTCTGGCGGGGCAGGGCTGGGGGTCCGGCTCGGTTCGGCAGCCCGCAGGCTCCGCGCAGGCGAGGGCTGCCGTTCCGGGGGTGCCGCCGGTTCAGCGGGTGCCGGTGCTCTCTGGTGCTGGCTGGCAGCTGGCGGCTGGTGCCGGGGGGAGCCAGGGGATGGTTGCTTTGGGGCAGGCAAAGGCATGGGGGCTGGGTCACCAAGGCTGCCTTCGAGCAGGCGCTGAGTTTGGCAGTTCAAGCACAGCCATTCGTTTTTCTGCAAAACAGAGAAAGTTCTCTTCAAACTCCATGAGATTGGTCCCAGTGGGGGTGTCACTGAGATCTGCTGATGGGACACGCAGTGATGGTGCAAAGGACTCAGCCCACACAAAGCAGATAACTGGCTTTGGCAAGGCCAGGCGGTGAGCAGGCAAGTGTCATAACGCTGGCATGGGCTGTGGAGGGGTGTGCAGCATTGCAGCTGAATCCTACAAACCATCTAGAAGAGACCAACCATCCAGCTCAGACCTACCCCTGTCCAGGCCTCAGTGATGTTCAGCCAGAGGGATGATGGCTATGGCACATGGATTTCACACTCTCCTCCACGACACCTCAGTATCACCAGCTCTTTTCATCTCCAGCCTTGCCAATATTTCAATTTTAAATGAAATGAAACAATGAAGGCAGATTGCTACTGTAGCTTAACACTTTTTTGGCTCCACACAGCTTCTCTTTCCTCAATACAATAAAGGTTTAATAGCATAATCATAATACTTAAGGATCTTTTTTTCTAGGTTATCAGAAAATACTGGGTACACAAGTATGCAAAAATTTCCCAAAGATATTACTCAAAGTACACGCTGTGCAGGAAAAGAACAAGACAATCTTGTCTAGTGAAATTCTCAGCAAGAGCCATCGTTTTATGACCTGGAAAAAGCCGCTTGCACGCGGGGCGGTGAGTGGCAGAGAGCCCGCGGGGCTGCGGCGGGGGCTCTGCATTAGATCTCAAGCACTTTCCCCTCACGGGTCATGCAAGGGCTATTTTTACCCACCCAGGAATGTCCAGGAATAGGGGCCTGACATTTCCTACCCTTTGATGTTTCATAATCTTAAATCTTTTTAGTTTTGCTGCTGACAGTCTGATATGCTCCAACTCCTTTTCCCCAGACTTCTTCTTTGCTGATCCGTTGCTCCTGGAGCTCAGGGTGGCCAATCTCAGGGGGCAGCTGGCCCCAAGGAGCTGTCATGCTATTAGAGACATGGGCTTGGTCTTCAGCTGGATCAGCCTGGGATCAGGGCTGCAAGCCAGCCCTGTCTCCTGGAGCCACAGAGGTCATGGTCTCCATGGAGAAGATGAGGTTCACCAAAATAGTCTCAAAAAAAAGGCCTCAAGTTATACCATGGCAGGTTTAGATCAGTTATTAAGAACAATTTCTTCCTGGAAAGGGTTGTCAGGCATTGGAACAGGCTGCCCAGGGCAGTGGTGGAGTCACAGCCCCAGAGGGGTTGAACAGATATGGAGATGAGGTTCCTGGGGACATGGGTTAATGGTGGACTTGGTGGTGTCAGGTTAACAGTTGGACTCGATTACCTTAAGGGTCTTCTCCAACCTACTCTACGGCTCTAAAAACCCCACCTGTGAGATGGTGGCAGCACAACGGGCTTGGCACCTGCAATCAGGAGTTCCCCTGTTTTGAGGAGATGCTGGCGATGCTTTGCAGCTGGTGGTGGCCCCGAGCAGTGGGTGTCACCATGGACAGTACTTCACTCCCGCAGACACCTGAGCCAGGAGCTGCCACCAGCCCATGCTGGCTGGGGAGCGAGGGGCAGAGATGCTTCTCCTGCAGGGAAGGGGCACACGTGCAGCATCCTCCCACCACCCCACAGCAGCCCCCGGTCCCACACAAACATCTTAGGAATACAGTAGGGGCACAAAAAAAAATCCCTTTCAGCGCGGTAATAGTTAATTACTGCTTAATCAAAGAAAAAGTCTAATTAAGGGGCAAGTGCAGCCTATTGTATTGTAATGATTGCATTTATCTTTTTTTATTTCAGAACTCGTTCTTGTCCCCGTGTCTCTGAATCAGACCTCCTCGCCCCGCTCCAAGCCGTAATTATTTCAGACTGCAAAGGCAAAAGTGATTGCATGACACAAATTGAATCTCTGCCTCACGGAAATGCGCGGCCTTTCATTTTTCTTTGAGGAATCCCATTTTTCTTCACCAGAGCTCCCTCCCAACACTGGCATTGAGGGAGAGGTGTCCAGCCTGGCCTGGGATGTCTGCAGGGATGGGGCATCCATCACTGCTCTGGGCAACCTGGGCCAGGGTCTCACCACCTTCAGTGTAAATAATTTCTTCCTCATGTCCAGCCTCAATCCCCTCTCCCTTAGTTTAAAACCATCACCCCTTGTCCTGTCCCTACAGACTGTGCTAAAAAGTCTGTCCCCACAAAACAACCTGTCCTGCCCTGTCCAGGCCCTCAACACGCTCCCTGGATGGGGCACTGACCATGCCTGTGCTGTCCCACTCTGCCAGATCATGGTGGCTGGAAGCTCTGGACAAGGGGATGGGCACAGACTCTTTTGCCCCACTGGGGTCAAATACAAGCCAATGATGACCATGGAAGGCCAAGGCTGGCCACCAAGTGTGGAAACTGAGTGCCAATCAGGTCCCATCTGAAGAGGTGGCTCTTGTGCCCACATACACTCTGGCCATTGCCCTGCTGGGACAACCACTATGGCAGGGCACCTGCAAAAGGTGTTACCTCCCAGATCATCCAGTCCTTTTGTCCAGATGTACAGGCTTTGCACAATCAGAGGGTCAGGGTGGACATCAGGAAAAGCCCCTTTGCTGAGGCAGTGGTGCAGCCCAGGACAGTCACCGTGGGGTCTCTGTCCTTGGAGAGGGTTCAAGACTTTGCTAGACTAAGTCCCTTGTGTTGATGGCTCCTCTGCCCTGCATGGCAGACTGGACTGGAGACCCCCCATTCCCTCAGCAGCCCCTCCCCAGCCACGGGGATCTATAGCTCTGCAGACCGGTCTGAGCATCCTCCCTCGCGATGGTCCTGCCCGTAGCTCCACAGCCATTCCCCTGGGCAGCTGCCCCAGTGTCACCCACTCCAGTGTCACCCTGCTCTCGCAGACATGATGGCTCCACTCTTCATGGGACTGCACCGGGAAGGGGAGAAGGGAAAGATCTCTGGTAAAAACAGCCCTGCCAAAAAGATTGTGGAGCTCTGCTCTGAGATAGCCTTTGTCCTTCACAGCCTGCAGAAAGGCTGGGGCACAGAAGGGAGGCAGGAACCAGGGAATGTGGCAGGTGGAGCTGGCCCTTGGCCTTCCCAAGCTGAGAGAGGTGCCGGCCAAGCCCCAGGAGACACCCCAGACAGGAAACAGACACATGTTGAGTTTGCATTTTCTCTTTTGGGCTTTTCATTCAATACGCCGGGGCTCTCCCATGCCAGGGAGACCCTGCCGACAGTCCAGCACCCTGTGTTTTAGTCTGAACCCCCACAGAACATCACTATGCGGTTACAGCCTCAGATGGCAACAAAACAGGGGAGCGTTTTCTGTCCCGAGCTGTGGGAGAGCCCCTGGCCTCGGCAGCAGCACTGCGCAGAGCCCTGTGTATGCTGCGAGCATGGGCTGTGCTGGAGCTGCGTTTGCCATCGCGTTTGCCGTCACGTCCCGGTGCTGGCTGCAGTGACCATCTCCAGCAGCAGGAGCTCCAAGCTGCCCGGCTCCTGCACCCCCGCAGGAAGGTGTGAAATCTGCCCGTGGCAGCTGCGGGGAGATGGAGGCAGGAAAGGCCACCTGCACCCAGCGGGAACATCCCTGGCAAACCTCTTCAAGCGCTCAGTCCCCATCTTTAAGAGCCCTCTGCAGCCCAACCAACACCTAGCACTGACACTGTCACACTGCTGGATGCTAAAACCCTGGGGCTCAGTACAGATGCTGCGTCCAAAGCACCTCACAGCCCTGCACCAGTGTTCCAGGCTCTGTCGGTGACAAATGACCCACCCTCTCCCGCTGTCCTGCAGCGTTTTCAGCTTAGTGTTTGGTTCTCCTGCAGCCCCTCTGCTCCCTCCCAGAGGCGTCGGCACTGGAGCAGCTCCTCCAGACGTGTATCTTGGCCCTGGGCATTTCCCAGCCAACACGGCCAACAGGATTAAGCCACCCCTGAGAAAAATGCAAACATGTGACGACCAGCTGATTTACTAACAGCTTGTAAATCCCCAGCCAGATTAACCAGATCCCATGAAGATAATAATAATTAGGCTGTATTTAGTGCTTTGCATGTCCAAACGGTTGGATGGCCAGGAAGTCAGTGTGCCCCTCACCGGGGCAGTAAGCGGGTAAGGAGCTTATAGCAAAGGCACAGCAGCGCCTGTCTGAGTCCCTGTGCTTAGAGACGCTGGAAACCATGGTCCCCATCAGGATGGGATGGGGGCTTGCTCGACATCTATGTTTGCTGCACTGCGGTGCAGGCACAGGGGCTTTAACCACATAGAGGGCAGGTGATGGGAGCTGGGGCCCATGAAGACTGTGGTGCACCGGCAGCACCGCTGGGATGCAGAGCGGGGTGCAGGCGAAGGAAAGCATCAATAATTACAGAGAGGGATGAAACCAAACCATTCCTGAGATGCTGTCTTCAATGTCGAGGCACTGGCAGGGCAGGGAGCGCAGGAAACCAGCCAGCCTACACCCCTGGGCAGTCACCATCCTGACTCCTGGGCTCCCAGCCTTCCTTGCCCCCAAACCACTGGGATTTGCAGAGTTATGGGAAAACCAGGTTTCCAGCAAGAGAAAAGAGCTCTGGTGGGGGCAGGAGGGAGCCCGGGTGCAGGGCAGCCCTAGCCAGTGACCGAGAGCGAGTGGCTGCGTTCCAGCCATCGCAATAGTGCGGGAACAACTATTCCGGTTATTAATTGCACACCACGTGAGCGGTGTGGGGAAACGCAGGATGCGGCCACAATGCCGGCAGGCTCTGTGCCGATGGCTGCCCGTGCTGCCTCCCGGGCCAGGGAGGGTTTGCCACAGCCCAGCCTGCAGGGCGACACGTGGGGATGCGGTGTGAGGTTGGCGAGCATTGGGGCCTGTGTGCATGGGGGGTGTGCCGGGCTCCCCCCGAGCTCTGGCATCCACTGGCAGGTGGCCATAGCCACGCTCGCCAACCTCCGCTGGGTTTTACCCTGCAATTGTTTTAATCTACTAATGGGCAACAACAGAACTGTAATTAACTAAAATAGAAGTCTTCCAGCATAATTTTGGTCACCGTTACTGCTTGGCAAGTTAATTAAATGCTGAATCCCCCAGCACCGCTGGGTTTTTTTTAAGTGACGGAGCCAGCGAGCTTCAGCATTGTGGTTGCACATGAACCTCCTGTTCAGCAGCTCAGAGGTCTGAGAGCCTTGGTGGGAGATGGCGGTGCCAGAGGCTTCCCAGCTTCCCCAGTTAGCTCCTGGCTGCCAGTCCCACTGTCCCCATCACCCCCAAGGACCTCAATGTAACCTCTCAGGCTTCCAGCAGATGCACAGCAGTGATCTTCATCCCAATGCAAACTGCTCCCTGCAATATCATCCCTAGGACTCCACCCAGTTATTTATGTTCTGTGGCATTATTTTACAAAATTTAAATGATATCTATTAAAATACCAAGACAAAAATCTGTGCAAAATTAGATAAGCAGCATGAGGTATAAGTATCTCACAAGCCAGATCTCATTTCCCAGCATTAAATGCGTTGAATCTCACAAGAATATTTCATTTATTTGCTGACAAGTACTGTGCATGGCTCATCACTGTGACAGATGGGTGCCTGGAAAATATGGAAAACACTTCTGGTATCTGAATCAAGATCCAAATTAACAACAAGAACCTCAAAAAAATCACTTCTCAAGCACTCCTCTCAGTCTTGCTTGAAGGAAACCTCCCGTTTTGGAGTGCTCCTGACATCCAGCCACCTTCCCCGCACTCTCCCGCAGCAGCAATGGGAGCATCTCACTGCGTGATCCCACTTCCCAAGCGCTTAGCATCCTCCTGCTACAAACACCCCAGCTCTGTCTGTACTGGGGATGGCTTTCAGCACAGTTTTAAAGGAAAAGGACTGAGTCATGCTTGATCACTGGATGCTGGGGCTGTTTCAGACCCATCTTGTGCAGTGCCTGGGGTCTGGCTGGCAGCAGCCTCCCCGGGGCTCATTCCTTTTGGATGCCACTGCCTGAGTGCTGGTTGCTGCTCACTCACCTTCGGTGTCAGCCCATTCCCTCAGCTGAGCTCTCCCAGCCCCTCCAGACCACCTCCCCACAGCTGGAGGCACCACACATCTCTGCCAAACCCCTTCCACCGAGCCGCTGTTGTTTTGGAGGGGCGAGGGTGTGTGTGCCGAACCCAACAACCAGCGCTTCTCCAGGATGCTCACCTACAGAAGGGACAATGCACATCACAGTCCCGGCCACAGCAAGCTCGCAAAGCACGTTTGCAACCTCATGTGCCATCAGCAAATAACCACGGGCCTGGTTTTACCTCCTCCCCAGCCCTTATCTCTCCAGGCGCTGAGGCAGGGATGGGATTCGAGATGGGGACGAGGAAATGCGTCGCGACGGTGGAAGCACCAGAGATTGGGAGGCAAGATGGAACAAATGCAGGAGATGCTTGTCGAAGCTGTGCCTGCGGCGGGGAGAGGCCAGAGAGGTTTCAGGTGGTCCCAGTGACAGGAGGGGACCAAGGGGGACCAGGGCAGGCAGAGGTAGCCCTGGGGACAAGCAGAAATCAGGCAGAGCAGGAAGTGCCCTGATTGTGCCTTTTTTTTCCCTAAGAACATCCTCAAAATTCCACTCAAGCTAGATGCAGAGCTGCCTGCACCTGCGCTTGCTAACTGCGTTTATGCCAGCACACGCGTGCTGCTTCTGAATTTACGTATGCATATATATATATATATAAATAATAATAAAATCATTTTAGTTGGAAAAGACCCTTAAGGTAATTGAGTCCAACCGTCAACCCAGCACTGCCAAGTCCATCACTAAACCATGTCCCTAAGAACCTCATCTCCACGTTTGTTAAACCCCTCCAGGGATGGTGACTCAACCACTTCTCTGGGCAGCCTGTTCCAATGCCTGACAACCCTTGTGGTGAAGAAATTTTTTCTCATATCCAATCTAAACCTCCCCTGGTGCAACTTGAGGCCATTTCCTCTCGTCCTGTCATTTGTTACTTGGGAGAAGAGACCAACACCTTCTATACTACAACCTCCTTTCAGGCAGTTGTAGACAGTGAGAAGGTCTCCCCTCAGCCTCCTCCAGGCTGAACCTCCCCCATGTCCCTCAGGTGCTTCTTACAGGACCTGTGCTCCAAATAAAAATCTATACATAAAAAAGGCTAAACGTGACTCAAACACCGCGCAGCAGAGCAGGCGAAGTTTCTCCAGCCCGGCTGCCAGTGTGCTGACATCTGCCTGGCCAGGGAGCGAGGGGGACTGAGGGGTCCCCAGAGTCACTGTACATCCTTCCCATTGCCCAGCAGGACTGGTGCGGGCAGCAAAGAGCCAGCACTGCCTGATGTGATGCTGCAACTCCCAGCACAGTCCCCAGGGAAAGGACCACACGTGCTTCCCACAGCCAGCCGAGCTTCCTTGGCCGCCTGCTCCACACTAATTGACTTCATTACCATCAACCAGGCAAGTGTAGTGCAGCCACGGTTCAGAGATTAGCCCAGCTGAAAACCACCACAGTTATTTCAATACCTTGCTAAATATAGCATCTGACTAAGTAACCCAGTGATGTGCTTCAGCCTATTCTGTTCCCATGTCCTCTCTCAGGCTGATGGAGCCAACAGTCCCTCCCCAGCTCTATTTTAGATATGTGTGATGTATCAGTGGCCTTCACACCTCAATAATGTGATTAAAAGCAGTGCAGAGTAAAGAGCTCACTGGGATGAGCTCTGCCTTGCAGGGCTTGTTCTCTGCCTCCCATCTGCTCTGCTCCATCCCTCTTCCTTCTCTGCGCTGGGACCTCTCCCGGCTGGAAAAAAACACACAGAAAGAGAAGGTAGGAGTAGCTGCAGACGATGGCTGAGCACTGGGGCTGCCATCAGCCGTGCCGGGAGGGAAGGACGCGGGCAGCAGCAGCTCCCAGCCCCAGCTCCGCCACAGCCGCAGGGGAGATGCTGATTTTTCTCCTCCCTTGCTACTGGCCACAGCAGGGATGCATCAGCCCTCCATGACACAGCCCAGAGGCCAGAGAAAACAGCCCCTGAGCCTACAGTCCAACACTCCAGCAGAGGATTATTCCAGCTGAAAGTCTTTGACTGACAAGTCATAGTGACACTCCCCTCCGCTCGCCTTCGAGGAATCGCTGTGCTCTTGCCAAGTCAGCTTATTCCACTGCAGAGCCGATGGCCGGCAAACAGCCCAGCGGGGAGAACGCGGCTGTGGGAGAGCTGCAGATGCGGTTTCCACCAGCATGGCCAGCCTGGGCCACCCGTGGCTTCTCGCCCGCTGCAAACCCAGCAGCCTTGCTCCAGGGTCGGGCATGGCCACCCTGGGCAGCCCCAACTGTGGCAGAAACAGAGATCTGCATAGAACCAATGGGCTTTTTGGTGTGCTGATCCACGGAAAGGGACATGTGCTGCTCTGCTCTGCCCCCTGGGCTGTGCCAGGGCCCCCAGCAAGGCTCCTGCCCAAAACTGGCTTGCTGGAGGCTAGAGGAAAAGGTCAGCATCTCTCCCATGTTATTAGGAATTGTGGGGTTACACTCAAGCTCAGACCGCTTTTCGATATTGTTATTTCACTGTCAGGCCTAAATAATTTTATTCCCCAGAGCTGGGAAACAAGCTTGCCCTCAAACACCTGACTTGAATGCCACTGGGTGACCAGTTCGGAGGGTCCAGCTGCGACCCCAGAATAATGCCCCCTGTGCGGCCATAGCCACCTGCCAGACCCCCCAAGCTCATCCCTGCCCACCTTGCACCACCTCCAAAATCAGGGCAGCTGCTGCGGCAGGAAGAACCTTCTGTATTTTTGGAGCTAAAAAAAAAAATGGGATCTTTTGAAATGGCAAGAATGTTTCTAAGTTAAAGGATTGAAACTATTTTGCAATCAAGAAAGCGTATTTCCAAACCAACCCGATTGCGAGAGCCTGGGTGCTGTGTGGGCTGTGTGAAGGGGCTGCTAAAAAAGGGTACACAGCTGTCCAAAATTTGGAAACTGGTGCTTTTGCAGAGTATATATAGACATCCCTCCCCACTCAACATATTTCCTTCTAGTTCATTAGATAAAAACGTTTTAAAAAATCAGTAGGATATTGAGGAGAGCACTTGGATGCTTTGGGTTTTTGCCCAAGCCACGGGACTGATGTCCACGGCTGCGGGTAAGCATCCATCGCCCTGGAAATGGCCTGCGGAGCATCCGTGTCCCTGCCGTGCCTCTGCAGTGACACAGACACCCAGCGACACACCAGCTGCCATTGGGGACAGGAGGTAGGGACGCCAGCTCCCAGCATGGCAATGCTGGTGGAGATGAACACAAGCAGGTTTGCCTTGAGACGTCATGAAGGTGACACATGGAGTTGACACATGGAAGCCAAGCAGTCTTAGGCAGGACATGGGGCATCCTCTGTGCTACTATTTGGAGAAGACAAGACTAGTTTTGGGGCCAGACGCAACCACCAAAAATGCCCATCTTCACTCTGACCCACAAAGTTCACCCACCACCATGTGCACCAGCTCATCCCCTCTGCACTTTGGTTCAGATAAAAGACACTCTTACTTCACACGGTCCCCATTGTTGGGCAGCAGTTTTGATACTCATTTGTTGCTATTTCCAATCTGGATGTGCTCCCTTTTTTTCCTTGGCCACTGGACACCACTACAAATCTTCTGCCACCTTGACCATTACCCGATGGCCCCTTCTGCAGTGAGAAGGTGGAGACAAAGCTGCCTCTGGCCTGGGACAGGCTTGAGATGGAGCATCTATTCCAAAAAGTGGGAGAAACAACCCACCCAGGCTGGGCACCTGAGGGTGCCATTGCGGGAGGAAACGTGAGCACAGTACTGCATATTTAAGGAAAAGGAAAATCACAAAGAGTAAGAAAATAAGAGGAACAAGAGAGCAAGTCTCAGATGCTGAAAGTGCTTTTTGTTTTCCTTTTCACTGAGCCTTACTATTTCTCTGTGGTTTATCTTGGAGAAAAGCTAAATTAACTACCAGCTCAGTTCCGAGAGACTGGATCCAAATGGATGAAGAATTAAGAAGATTTTCTCTTCACAATAAAATCCAGCCAAGAGTATTAAAGCAGCAGAGGGTTTGCTCTGGTTTTCAAAGATTAGCTATGGCTGTCCCAAGGAAGACAATCTCCCATTTCCCCGTTTTGCTCCAACATGACGTTTATAAAGCTGTCTGGGTCATTTACAGTCATTACAGACCAGTCTGTGATGACCATCATGTAACCACGCAGAAGAGAGGACATGGCTCTTGTCTGCTCTTCTCCCCTGGCTCCCTGGCCCCTCTCACCCACAGACACACCAGTCGCTCCCAGTTCACCCTCCTCAAGGACCCCTCCGGGTCCCTGCTCCAGCACTGCCAGGATGCACCCACTGAGAAACCGCATCTTCTCAGCCAGCCCTGTGCTAACATCACACCCAGCTCCGCATCCAGCACCAAAACCCACCAGCACAGCAGCAGGAGTCTGTTTTTCCCCTACCGATAAAGAAGTAATATATTGTTCATTTCTGTTTGAATCGATCCAGCCGTGCATTGTAATTTACTCTGTGATGTAGTACTCCTTAACGAGATTTATCAGCCTGCCAGCCAGCCTTATCTGTAACAGTCCCCATTATCGGGATGTATTTCTCAGCCAAGGTTAACAGCAGCAAGAGGATCTCCAAACGCCAGCTGCATAATAATAATCCTGTAAGAAAGCCCAGGAGGTGCATGTCGGGTCCAGCATAGTCCAGACCTCGGTAATCACGGATCCCAACTCCCCTTGGTGCATGAGCACAGTGCAGACACAAAGTGTTTCTCATAGCCGTGCTGCTATTTCACATATGTTTGATGAAATAACCATGTCTCTTCAGGAACCGTTTGGACTCGTATATAGAAGATTCAAGTTTGCAGCAAAATAATGTTTGCTAAGAGAAACCTGGCCAAACTGTACAGAAAACAAATATAACATTGCATTCATTTTTGCAACAGAAGAAAATCCAGGAAAAGCTAAGTTTATCAGAAAAGTTTTATTTAATCAAAATCTTGGTTTTTCATAGGCACTAGAGTGTTGACTAAAATATCAACTAGCAATTTTCTGCATCTGATAAAAGCAGATTCAAGCTGTCTGATTGCTCTATTTTAAATTGCAAAGAGTCCTGGGTGTCTATCAGGCAGCAGCCACTCGCTTCCAAACCAGAAGAAAATCTGCATCTTCAAGAGGTCCAGCATCCTTCCCATTACGAGCTGCTCAGTCCCCAGTCCACTCATCTCCAAACCAGTCCAGTAGCAGCGAATGGGGTTTGAACCTATTTCATTATTATGATGGATTATTTTCAAAGCATCTTGGGGGGCCAACTGCTGTACAGTTTGGAAGCTGAGGCCATGCCAAACTGATGTCTAGCAGTACCTGAACAGTTATATAATGCTTCCAAAACTTTAAAAATAATTATAATATTTTCCTGGGAGACAACCCTACATCAGCAGAGACTGAAAACCCCATGTGGAAATGGCTGAGGGTACCCAGGGCTCTACTGCTGAGACCTACCAAATCTACCTTCCCATGGTCCTTGCACATTGGGTAGATGTCCCACCGGAGGGGACATCTGCTGGCAGTTGTCCTCAGCTCTCCCAGGCCCTGGGCAGCAAGCGGGAGATCACCTCATGGCTTTCAGGGCTGTTCAGCACTTGGAAAATAAGATGTCAAAGGACAAGGGCTTCACCTTTGGGTGGAGAGCAGTCAGGTGATGCATAGACACTCACAGGTATCTCAGGTACCTTGTGACCTCACTGATCTCAGCCCCTTGCCCTTCGCTCTTTCTCCATCCTGTTCTGTTCCTATTTCTATGGCCTCTGCCAGGATTTTTGCCCTGAAATACATGTGTTCCTAGAGAATTGGAAGCTTTGTTTTCTGTGGGCAACGCTGTCTGACCCCATTCAATGACTGTTGCTTCAAAAATATACCCTGTTCCAGGCTTCAAGATTATCAGTCCTGATTTCAGCAGCAGAAATATTTTAATTAAATGAACTACCTTTATAGAATAAATCAAGTGATAAGCCTGAAAAATTAACTCTCATAATCTTTCATGCTCCTGTGCAGGTCAATAAACTATTACAGGAAAAGGCTGAGAAACATTCTAGAAACACGGGTTGTTACAACAGAGACAGATGAGCCGTTTTACTCCCTAATTATAACCATCAGCATATTTTCATGCTCGGGCCTTGCACACTCACTCTTCCATCCCCTCACCTTGTGCCCACAGCATAAGCCAGCAGCTCCCAGACTTCCCTGTCTGGAGAGCGTCTCCCTCCCTGTGCTCATCCCATGAGACTCCTGACTCCATTGAACTCCTAAAATCTGGGCCATAAGGGCACATTTGGAGAACCCATGAGTTGCCTACAGAGAGGGCACGTGGCTTGGCAGGTCCAATATAATTTTCATCATCTTTAAGACCTATTATAAAACTTAAGTTTATTTTCAAAACCCTTTTAACTTAAACTTATTTTTAAAAGAGCTGATAGCCCCCCAGCTGCCGGGTGGTGATTTGATGGTGACCCCGACCTGGAAAGATGTTCCCACCAGTGGTGACAGGTCTCTCTGCAGCCAGGAGGTGGGAACTGACTACAGGCATCAAGGTGGAAGAACTGAGATTTTGCATCTCAAGAGTAAACACAGCAAGAATGAAGCTGAGAAGCCAGAATGAAATGAAATGGTGAAGTCCACATAAAATGGTTGCTTTAAAGAAAAATAATGACATGGATCTTTGCTCAGTTAAATATGGATCTCTGAAGGCATTTCCTTTCCCGGCTGCCCTTTCTGCAAAGACAAACAGATGCATGTGGGACCTCTTCGCTTCCTGAAGCCTCAGGAGGAACCACCCCATGCAAACCCTTTAAGTAATTTTAAAAGCTCTGCTTTAAGAGTAGTTCCGGGCCAGTCCCGAAGGAAACCTGCCCCTCTGAAGGCTGGCAACACTCATCTGCCTTCCAGTCTGAAGAAAAACCCAGATCTGTTAAAAATACTGCTGCCTAGCTCCAGTTTGCTCTTCTTTTCCTGATGTCCTATTTGCCGTCGGCAAGCAGATGACTGTTGGTCATGCTTAACAACTCCGAGTAAATCAGGAAATTATGTAAAGCTGGGAATTTCACAGCTCCTTTCAGACACGAGGGTGTTTGCTCCTGGCAGCCCCCGGGATTCGCTGCAGCCCCCTTGTCCCCCCACCACACTCATCCCAGACGTGGCCCCAGCCAGGACAGAGCCACAGTCAAACCCGCAGGTCCTGTCCTGACACCCACGGTCACACGTTCAGGGTTTTTTGCCAACACAATACCTTATTTCTTTGGCAAACTAAAGGGGGTTTTTTGAGAGTATTTGTTCTCCGAGTCAACCAAACACCGCTGAAATTGATACTTTTCTGCTTCGACATGCTTGGGAACCAAGTGCTCTTCGTGCTTCAATTTAAAATATCCTAACCAAAAAAAAACGCCCACCAAACTCATGTCAGAGATCTGCCTGTTAGTTATCTCCAAGTCATAGCACAAATAACGGCCGAAAGCCTCTAGCTGTGGGATGGGAAAACACAAAGCATTCAAAGATGCCATCTGAAGATCCCAAAGCAGATCTCTGAATTAAAGAAGCCTTCTTATCACTCCCAAAGGTGTCTCCACTTTCCCCAAATCCTCCCTCTGGGCTCCAGCATTTTGCTGTACTGCTTGCTTCAAGTAACTTGGGGCAATGAAGTCCCCAAGCTAACTCTGCAAAATATCTCCCCACTTCCCAGCCTCGCTATTCTTCCTAGTTTTGTGTTGTGAGAAATGTAAAAGTGAACGCAGGGCCCTGCTCCGCTGTGCCATTTCTGCTGCAGGGCACCGACCACCTGTCCTGGGCATTTGCTCTGTTGGGTGCAAAGGGGCCCTCAGAAAATCTCCCTTTGAGATGTTTCATCACACCAAGGAAGAGGGTGGTGAAGGTCCTGTGTCCACTCCCCCACAGTCACTCCTCTGCAAAGAGAGACAGGGACAGAGCACTGAGGGACAAGAAAGGCATGCAGGACTTGGCCCTTCTCCACTTAAGGTCTCTTAAGGTTTATTTCATTTCACTGGCTAAAATTTGGGCAGCTGGTCTCATCAAATCATCATCTGCCTCAGGAGTGAGATGAGCATCCCCAGGGCGGGGAGCCAAGTCTCCTGCAAGGAGCCACCCGATGTGGGTACTGCTCTCTCCATCTCCGTGGACAGGTGCCTCCGCTGCCAGCTCAGCCTGGTACAGACACCAAAAACCAGACCTGACAAACCCTACCCCCGGCAGCAGCAGCTTCCCCCAGACCACAGCAGAAGATGCCCAGCGGAGGGTCCCCCCGCGCACAGCACACCTCGTCCTCAGCACGCTCCTTATTTTAGCAGGCAGAGCAGATGGCAGTGGGAAGATAAGGAGGCAAAGCAGAATCAAAGAGAAAGCTTTTGCAATAAAGCCCCATGCTGTGCTGTGAGGGTTTGGTGCATTTTGACGGTCATAACCAGGATGAGCTTTGAGACAGCTCAAAGGTTTGCTGGTAGGGGACCTGCAACCATGGGGAGCAGAGGTGGGGAGAAGCCTGTCTTGGTGCCCAAGCACCACTTCACAGGGACAGCTGGCATTGGGTCAGCATGGCCTTGGTGAGGCACAAAGAGAACAGAGATAATCCTCAGCAAATGGAGGCAGAGCCCTGGCAGAGGCTTTCAGCCCTCACAAGAAGGTGCCTCGGCTCCAGCAGCTCCTGCCTGCAGGGCTGGGGGAGCCAGGACCTGTCCCCTGCCCTGACATCACTGTAGGTTTCTGCACGGCTGAGCCCGAACATCTCTCAGGGCTGCTGCCCAGGATCTTCACTGCCTGAAATGCAGGGGATCCTCTGCAGAGCACCCTGGTTTTCCCTCCTTCCTGATGCCCTGCAGAGATAGGGACCACGGCAGCAACAGGCAGGGATGGGTCCAGCAGCGCCTAGTCCTGACCTGGGGCTCCAGGACATGTTGAGAAGATGGTTTATGCCCCACCTGCCCTGTGCAGCCCCGTGCCAGCACAGCCCCTTTGTCCCCCAGAGACTGCACCCCCTAACGTGGCTGCTCAGGACGTGATGTCAAGGGCTTTGCAAGGCAGACGCCACCCACATGGGACCTGACAAATGCCATGAAGCCCAAGCCATCCCGCTGTCACCTTCAGCCAGTGTCATGTTCACCAGGACCAGCGGGATGAGGCACCACAGGGCAGGGAAGGGGAGCCCGCAATAACCCCAGCCGCATCCCCCAGGTCTCTGCCTCCATCGACAGAGAAAATACAATGCCAGCAGCTGCGCCTTTGTAATTGTTTCTCTTCCAGACACCCCAGAAAGTTGTTTAAGTTACAAAGTATTACCTGGGGCATTTGCATCAGCTTCTTAATTAGCTGAAACAGTTTGCTTTGTCGGGGAATCGTTTCCAGGAGCTCCTAAACAGCTTTTAATATCAGCTCTAGGAATAGCATCAGCAGGGAAAAGCATTTCTTCTGGGTGGCGAGTCAAGCACTGGGCTACACATCTGCTCCCCCCGCACCCCCCACCAATTTCTTTCTGCTATACAAAGAATTTGGGCCATTTTTTAACAAGAAGTTCCTTATTCCCTCCCACCAGCACAGGAGGCTCCCCAGGCGGAGCTTTGCAAGCTGGTCTGTCCCTCGCTCCCCGAGGTGCGGGCAAGGGCACATCAGCTCTCGCCTCCCCGGGAACCGCAGCTCCCATGGCAGCTGGTGCTGGCAGAGAAGGGTGTTCATGTTCCACTGGGACCGCACCAGGGAGAGCAGGAGACTATGGACCACCAGGGACATAAAACAACCTCTCACCCACCCAAAAGGAGGGCTCTTCAACACAGAGAAAATGTGACAGCATTCCCTTTAGCGGCTTGTTTATTTTCGCATCCTTTCTAGAAGATCTCACTTTTCTAGGTGCCATTTCAAGCAACATATTTAGAAACTCTTGGCAAAGTAAAAAACAATAAATAATTTTGGATGTCCTCTTCCAAGAGGAAAGACATGGCAGCTCCCACTCACAGTCTCCAGAGGGCACGGCAAAACCGCAGCTACGCTCCCCTTTAAACTAACATTTTGTGGCCTGTTTCTCATCCAGTTTCTTATGCCTGGCTGGGATCACCGTTAAAATTTGAAGGATTTAAAATGAAAATTAACTGGGTGACAAGAGCACCCACACTGATGCCACTTGCAGGCAGCACCCCCATTGTCACCCCCGATGCTGAAGGTGACTGTTCCCAAGCAGATGTGTGGGGGGACACGGAACAGGGCATGGCAGCAGTATTCCCTCTGTGCCCGTGCAGGGGGATGGAGACATTTCCCACCTACAGCCAGATCTGGCTGAACTAGGGAGAAAAGGATAATGGGGTAAACCCAAGGAATTCTTCAGAAATTATTCTAGCAAATCACCAAATAACTCTACAGATAATTTGGATGCGACAAAACCTTGAATCTGCTGTTTCACCAACAGTCCGTGATGCACCAGACCCCAAAGGAGGATATTACCCAAATGTACCTATGGTAGCACATGATACAGCTGGCAAGCCTAAGAGGAGCCAAACAGGATGGCAGAAGCTGTCCCCAGGGTTGTTATTTTTTGCTCTTTGGTGCTGGTGTTTGCACAATGGGAAAATTTTTTAGAGAGAAATACATTTTCTATTAGAGCAATCAATATCCTTAGAAAGCAGACATGGCCCTGGAGCCGTCCCCAACATGGCCCCTGGCACCCTGCCCCGCTTGGTGAGCTTCTCAAGGGACGCTTTCTACAAATTCCCCATTTTCTCAGGGAATGATCACAATTTGATGGAGTGTTTTATTCCCCAGGGCTTCTAAATATTGCCTACATGATCAGACCCTTCTGCAATGCATCCTGGCCTAACCTCATTTATTTATGGGTAAGGCCAGAGCAGGAGCAGGGTGAGCGGGCAGGAAGGAAAGCGGCCGCCTGCCCCCACAAAGTCGCATCTTGGCCCTGAGGGAGGCGGGACATGAGGCCACTGCAGGCACCGGCATCGCACCCCCAGGGCTCCCCGAGCTCCAGCATGGCCACGCGGTGCGGGATGGATGGTGGGGACAGGGAGCACCCCCCTCACCTGGACACTGCAGCAGAGTTGTCACCAATGTTTTGCGGGTCAGACTTCGCGGTGCCAGAAATAACAGGGAGCAAAGGCAGATGCAGGAGGAGAGATGGGGGCTCCCCTGGCCCCAAACACAGGCAGCAGCTCACAAACCACCAACAAGCAGCAGCCCAAGCACCGGACAAGCCTTCCCACCCACTCAGGGGAGCAGAAATGGGATAAAAATCAAAGATGCAAAAGAGTGCGATCAGTGTAGGATCAAGGACAAGCATCTATGTTAATGCTTTTTCTTATAATTACAATCACTTACATTAATAACTGCGCCTCCTCACTAATCCCTCCTACACTTCTGATTATTGAAAAGGAGCTGTTTTCCAGCCTGATGTGAAAAATGAGTCTACGGAAGCATCAGGCATTATAAGAAATCCCGTCTTAGCATCAAGGAAGCTGCAGCATGGCTTTCGCTCTGCCCAGCAGAGCAGCTGCCACTGCTCACATTCTACAGAAACAAAACAAAACCAAAAAACCAACAACCACAACAAGCAACATGGGAAAACAAAGCTGTTTCAGTTTAAATAGCAGGGGCAGAGATCATGTTCTGCACTGAACAGGTTCACCGAAAGCTGGGAAATGAACAGGGAGTGGAAAATGCAGGGATGTGTCTTTCCCTCTTCTACTCTGCAGATAAAACACACATGGAGGAAGTCGGGGTCCACGAGATCGAATAGCTCGGATGCCCTGACATCAGGTGTGCAAAGGCTTTTAAAGATAAAAAGAAGCAGCTGAAGCCCCTGGGGTGGTCAAAATGCCTGTAAAGGTTTGGTACCCAACTCCTCTGCACAGTGGGGTGCAGGTTCCCAGATGTCATCTCAAGAATTTCCTTTGGGAAGCAGAAAATAAGTATAAATAAATTAAAAATAATACATTTTCTAGCATCTGCTGTTTTGCCAGCCATCACCTGCCCTGAGGTTTCATGTGGGCACCTGGTTCTGCGAGGATCTCACACCTCCAGAAATCCAACCACCCCTGTGAAACATCACCCTTTCAACTAAGTAGCAAGAGACAACCAAAAAGGTGTTTAATCATGTGTTTTCAGCCAGTTCCTGACCCCTATATGTCTGAAAAATTAGTCAAAAGGCAGCCTTTATCCGTCCGCAACTCTGCGTTATGAGCAATTCCTGCACGGAGAGGTGAGGACGGCTGAAGTTCCAAGGGCTGTGAGGTGGCCATGGGTCACGTTAATGAGTGACCACCGAGATTGAAAACCAGCCCGGATAACATAAGAATGAAACGTTGCTCAGAATCTCCATCCAGAGACCTGCATGCACTCAGAGCCTTGGCTCGCTTCAAACACAGAGCTCGCTTTTATTTTCTATTTTGATTTTGCATTTCTTTGTGGTGCAGGTTGGTACCATCCACCTTTCCCAGCTCATCAGCGCAGCAAGCAGGCCACGAGGAGGAGGAAGCAGTCAGCAACTTGCTGTACCCCTTGGTCCATTCAGCTCTTTGACTTTTAACATGCTGTGAGGTTTTATGTTTTTAAATAAAAGGCTGAAGTGCCCCAGCTCATGCTCCCTGGTCCTTGCTGCCGCCTGCATTGCCCGGCAAAGGGATCACCATGTGCAGGGCACGTTGCACCAGAGCTCTGCTGAACCCCAGGCACTGTAACAGTGCAGAACCTCAGTTCCCCTAGCAATACTGATGTTACAAGGCTTGCTTTTTGACCAGGGAGAAAGCTCCCATGCCACTGGAGACCAGACTTCATGTTGTGTTGCAGGGAGACTTAAGGAGAGGGATGATGGTGAGGGTTCAGCTCTTCGTCCCACACCTCCTGGCAGTGCCACCACGCTGTCAGGGACCAGGCAAAGCCCCACAAGCCATTTAACAGAGAAAATGAACCCCCAGCTGGCTGACTCCTGAGCATTCACTTGTAACTGTGCTGATAATGCTGTTTCTTTACACAGATTTTCTTCCCTTGCCCAGCAGCATTTTCTTGAACACTCAATGTACTTCTCCAGAGATGTGATCTCACAGTAGTCACCTCACATGGCTCGCCCCAACACACAAGTAGTTGGGAAAAATTTGGCATCCCAGCACATAGCAAGGACTGAATGCTGAACCAAAAATACCATAAAACTGCCTTTTGGGTCCTGTCGGCCCTTGGAGAAGGCTGCAAACCTGACTACCATGCAGGTTTGCGCTTGCTTTAGCAGCCCAAGACCAATGCGTCTCCAACACCAGGAGGCTGTGCTGCCCCCACAAGCCTGCCCTGACCTTGGGCTTTACCAGCAACAGTTCTGATGTGGAAATGGATACTAGAGCCTGGCCTGAACTACTGATGCCCACCCCAGCACGTGCACATTCCACTGGTAATCCCATCATCAGCACCGTCGCTGGCTTCTTCCCTTGCACGCCCACACACTTCACTGTCAGTGGTCTCCCTCTCTCCTCATTCTAATTTTGTTCCATGGACCTTTACAGATACTAAAGACTGTGGGACAGAACTCCAAAAGGCCACTGGGACTGCCAGGAGAAACTATGCTGCTTTGGAAGGCAGATCATCACCAACAAAGTCAGCCCAAGATGTTCCCATTGCAGCTGGAAAACGAAGCATTTCTTCTGCCTCCCCCTCAACCCACTCAGAAAGCCAGTGTTACAAAGTCAATTAAACGCTCTATTAAGTGTCCCAACACATTCCCAAATAGAGCACTAACACGGGGCGTTATAAGAAGAAAAAGGAAGCAGCAAGCTCCAGGTTGTATAATGGCCTGTGCACACATCAGGATAATCTGTGCCACCTCCCAGGGGGTAGGAATAGGAGCTGAGCATCTGAATCCTCTCACCATCTCCAATAAAAAGAGCCATTTCTCTCTCTGCTGACTGCACCTTCAGACTGAAACTGATTGATACAGGCCCATCAGCCTCTCTGTCTGCTGCTAGTACCTGCCCAGGGACCGTGTTCATCCACTGTCAGTCCCCATGGTGCTGCTCAGAGCACATTGCTCCAAAGGTCCCCTCCAACATTCTTGTTTTGGTAAGAATTGTGTCTGCCATAGGGAGATGTTCTCCATCTCCAGGGCAGGGGCTGCTGGTGACACAGGAGCCCATGCACCTCACAGAGCAGCCTGGATTCGAGAGTCAAGGCTACTGTGTCCCATCCTGACTCCCAGCCCCACTTCAGCCCCCTGGGCTCGCAGGGGAGCTGGCAGGGAGCCCAGCATCGCCCAGCCCAGCCACAGAAGCTGGTTTAATTACAGTGGGTTAAGCAGCACAGAAAACTCCTGAGTCACAGCAAGCTGTTAATTACCAACCTGTAAAGGGATTTGAGGGCTCACGGCGGCGAAGCCGACTCCATCTCGTCCTGTCATTAGCAGCGCGCTTGGTTTGACTTAAGTTTATGTGACTGACCTGAATATTTATACCCCTGGGGGTGGGGTATTTTTTAAAAGCCACGATTTCTACACAAAAATTCAGGAGAAACACAGCAATTGCTGCACTCCATGGCCCTCATCTCCAGCTCCCTCTTCCTCCTGCAGGAAACTCCAGGGTCCAACCCCCTGCCCACCCCTCAGTGTGGCACCTCGCTCCTCCTCCTGTTCCCCAAGAGGGGACCCAGTTGTCAGCATCTAGTTGAGCCCCAGGGACCCTGCCAGTCATCATTGCAGGACTTTGGTTTTCAGGAAAAACAATGTCAAAGGGGTGACTGACAACAGCTGCTGCCTGCTACACCAGGGGCTGCAGAGCGTGTCCATCAGTACCCTTTGGCCCTCTGAGCCCGGTAGGAATAGCAGGACCTGGATTCCTAAGGAAAAATAATGCCTGCAAACTTTAAGCATCCATCTCCACTTGTTACCCATCTATCCTGTCACCGCAGGCAGGCGGGTCTTTGAGAAGGGCTTCACACACAAAGCATCATGTGGAGGAAGGACACGGGGCTCTCCGGGGCAGCGAGCTGCCAGATCCCCAACACAGGCTCTGCCTGCGCCTCAGGATGGAGGTTTTTCTTATGGCACTTCCATCCCATCTTTGCCCCCACAAGGAGGTGGGGGTGCCCAGGAGCCACGCACGGCCCCAGACGCCAGCCCGGGACAGCGCTGATCTGGCGGCACGCTCTCACCACAGCTAATCCTCTTTGCGATCAGCAGCTACCGACTAATTACATCCCCAGGGAGTGCACAGACCCTGTGGAAGGGGCTGGGGCACATGGTGCACCAGAGGTCCAACAAGGGCCGGTGGATGCCAGCTCCCACCGCAGTGAGGGCAGGAGCCCAGTGCTCCTCCCTGCTTGCTTTAGCCCCTTCTATGAAATTTACGTGCCAACACCAAAACAATTTCAGCACAAACCCTTTCCTCGGCAACCCCTTTCTCTAAACCCATCCTTCAGCTGCTGGAGTTTTTATCCATTTCACTGACCTCCCTTTTCCGCAGGCATCCCTCCCCGCAGCCGAGAGCAGGAGCTGCTGCGGTGGCTCCTGCAAGTAGGGCAGGATCAGCCCATCCGCGGCGTCAGCACCTCGCACTGCACCATGCCCCGGGGAGATGTTCTGCTCAGGGCACGGTTTTGCCCAGCAGCACAACTTGGACCACGACGGAAAGAGAAGCTCAGTGTTTTCTGGAAAGTATTTGCTACAGCGATTCACCAGCTCTGTGCAATAAAGCTATCTGAGCCGTGTTTGCACCCGGCTGCAGGTACAAGGGGAGCAGTGGAAGGGAAACACATTCCATGAAAGACCCAAGCACATGCTGCCCCTGCATCTTGACTTGTGATATCACATGCAGGATAATGCACGTGTTATAATATATACATACTTCATAGGCACATAAAAAGGAACCTAATAGCATTGACCAGTGAGACACAGCATGTCCACGACAACACAAGCATTGTAGAAAGTATGGTTTTTATAACACAGAAAAAAACAAATGCCATTCTATGGTCTGGATGTGGCGTGGTAGGTATCAAAAAACAGTAAGAGGACTCTCGCACCCACTGGGGGTCAGGACCTGGCACCCAGGGATCAGCAGCATTCTTCAATGAAACTCATGACAGCTCCTGTTTCAGGCTAGTTAATTAGGCAAAGGGGCATCCTGCCATGCTTATTTAGTAACACAACATGCATAGTTCATTCCTGCCTCAATACAAAACCCCTGGGGCCATCAGGGTTACTGGGAGAGCATTGTGCAGCACAGGGCAATCACACTCCAAGCCAGCTCTTGCCGGATCACTTGATCCCTTGGCAAACCAGGCTGTGAACAGCTGTGATTCCTTACACCCCAGGTGAGACAGCCCAGCACCTTGATGGAAACCTCCTCCCTGCCTGCATGTCACCAGGCTGAGGCTGCAGGGAATTTGGGAAAGCCCCAAAGCACCAGCTCTGACTTGGTGGGAACAGCTCGAGGTGCTGTTCCCAGGAGCTGGCTACTGGAGGAGGTGTGATGAGGTGGGAGGAAGCTCCGGGCACCTGTACTTCTGTTCTGGCAATTCACATAAACAACTTATTTAAAGCTGGGTAACGTGCATTGTGGCAAGCAAGCAAGAGAAGTGGAGGTCAGGCACACTTTTGGGCTTCCTCTCTGCTAGTCATTCACAACCTCCAGAGCCATAGACTACCACAGCCCACATGCTTCTCCTGGAATGTGCTGCCAAAATGCCACGCTTGTACCTGAATTCTTCAAGTGTCCTAGGCTCCCAGTCCTCACCATCATCTTCTGACCATGCCCAGAAGCTCTCCGAGACCCAAGGCTAAAGGAAAGCCAGCCCGGCTGATGGATCTCCTGGATCTCTGGGCTTGGAGGCACCACCCAGCTGGTTGCAGGTGGGATGCTCTAGGAGCAACCTTCAGCTGGACCAGAGCACCCAAGCACTCAGCCCAGGAGAGCGCAGAGACAATGAGGGAACTGTAAGTCACCTTTGCCTTTGGTGGCTTGGCACCTACACAACTCAGCTGTTTGAGTCCACAGGAGAACCTCTTTTAGTATTTTCTTCTCTTTTGCTAGGTTTGAGTGTGCTCGGCTGAATGAAGTGCTGGGGAGGAGGTAGCTCCTTGGATGCCTCCCCAGGTGGCTGCAGAAGGTGGGATGGGATGACAAGGACCTGGAGCCTCCGACTCCATCTTTAGATCAGGAGTGGGATGGGGACGAAAATACCATGAGTAAGTAATACTGCATCTTTCCAGGGAAATCAGAAGTTTTAGAGGGCTGTAGATAGGGGTGAAAGCCCTCCCCACTTCCTGCATTTCCCTCAATTTTCTTCTCCCTATTTCATAACAGCAATTGCCGGACACCAACACCTCCCACACTCCCCTGCTGTTGAGAGCGGCCCAGAGATTTGACCAGTTGCCCCTCCTGATGTACCCCTCCACATGTCCAACTAGTTGGGACCTGCCATGTCCCACTGATGGCCCATGCACGCAGCAGAAGCACACATGGATGTGCAGCAGGAGCTCTGCTTCCAGCAGCGTGCAACACCCTAATGCAGTCTCACCTCCATCAGTAGGCTAATGCATCTCACAAGGTCTCTCCAAGCATGCAGCTCCACTTCCCAAAGACCTGCTCTGGCCACACGCTCCCTCCAAGATCCACCTTAGCCACTTGCAGGGACGATTCCTCAACAGTTGTGATGAATTTGGAGGTGAGCCCACGCTGAAGGATCAGGGTCAGTGAGCGTTAGGTTGCCCTTCACCTGCAGCATTTTGCGTGATGCCACCAAGAAGCTTGAGCTCCCCCGGTGAAGTGGTGCTGCTAGTGTGGCCACTAGATACCATCATGTTACTGGGGTCACACCGCCCCCCCAACAAGGACCAGCCTTGGTTCGGATGATGTTTCCCACCAAGCTGTGACAGCTCACACCAGCACAGGGAGAGCAGTCTCCCTCAGCACAAGTCCATGAGTACTTCTGGCAGTGAAGATGACCTAGTTAGTGAAAATACACGTCCTGTATGAGCATATGAACATTATTTAGGGCTTTTTCCTCTCCCAAGACGGTTACACAGTTTTGCTGTGAAACTATAATCACATGCAACCCACCTCCAACACCACGACAAAGCTATCACTGCTCACAGTGACGACAACTCTATTCGAAGAAAACAGATTCTTTTAGCGCTGTTTTGCTGCAAAATTCCATCCTTCCTCCCAAAACCAGGCCACAGTGGCCCATGCTCACTCCCTCCCTGCAACTTGGGCTGTTTGAAGCCAGGCTGGAGACTTTGCCCAGGCTCCAGCGTTCCGTGCTGAGAATGCTGCCTGTCTCCACCCAGCTCGAACTCCTCTGCACGTACCTGACCTCAGCTCACATTTCCTCATCAGCTCACACACAGCTTCCCAGGGCAGTTCGCAGTCAAGGGCCTAATTCATAAAGCAATTAATGGATCAAGCCTCGCTACTTCAAAGAGCGAGTTCTGGTATTTGTGTGAATCTCAGGGCTTGGAACAAGCTTGTATGAGCTGTGGGCAAAAAGAGGATCAGACCACAGAGCAATTTTCTCAAATCAAGCAAACCTAAAGCCTGAATGCAATAACAGATCTTGCAATGTTTCTCTTTCCTCAGAAATTTTCGATCAAGAACATTCACAGCTCAGGTGCTGCATTTCTTCCTCAACTCTTACCGAAATAAACCCCATAAGCCCAGCCATCCATTCTGAGCTGCATAATGACTCTCTGTAAAGGGAAACAAAACCCTAGACATCACAAAGCCCAGGTGAGACCTCACTGTGGGGTTTCACTCTGTGTGAAAGCACATGGATATCGCAGTGCTGAGCAGCAGCCAGAAACCCTAAGATGCACACAGGTGCAAGGGTGAGTTTACCAAGGGTGTCTAAAAGGGTTTACTCAAGAGATGAGGGAGCCAAGACAGAGTCCAGCCTTCAAAATCTGAAATTTAATCCCAGGTGTCAGACAGTGACCCTAGAGACAAGCACTGGGGAGAGGTCATCTTTCCATGGATCCTGCAGAGAGTTCCACATTACCAGGCACAACCTGACCCCAAATTAATTCTCTAATTAATTAGTTAACAGGCGGGTGCCAAGGGGAGCACATTAAAGCCATTACACCAACCCATGAGGTTTCTGAAGTCTCGAAACACATCATTGCCCAAGGACTTCAACATGGGGCTTCAGCCCTACCCAAGGGACCACACAACCCTTGGACACCTCCTCTTCTCACCCAAGCCCTCAGGGTGGGAAGGAGGCAGCGGTAGGAGCAACAAGCAGAGCATTTCAGTCAAAAACAGCATTATGTACAAGGAGGAGGCCATCTGACAGCTTTACACCTCCGCACACGCTGTGTACCATGCCGGGAAAGCGGTTCTCCTCTGTCACAAACAGCAGCAGCTTCAGGAAGAGGAGAAAATTACTGGGTGTAATTGAAACTGCAGGGAGGAGCTAGGGACATAAAATGTAATTACCCACTGTGGAACAGAGCCAAGATTAGCAATCCTACTTCTGGTCATTTAAAGTTCCCATTAACTTTTCCTTGTGCTGATGATTTCGGTTTTGTGTCTTACTGGCTGTGAGATGGAGCACTTCCAGAAGAAAGCCCTGTGCATCCTCTCATAATGGTCTCAAACCACCTGAGAGGAGGGAGTGAGGGTCTAGACTTTAAACAAGGGTGTGGAAGATCTCCTTCTCTAGCTAGCAAAGGGGAGTAGGATGATGCTCCACCTGAGCCCCAGTTGCACCCCTCTCTTCTCCAGGCATCAGTGGCTGGAGCTGGCTAAGGTGCCTTTTTAGTGCTTGGGAAGATCATCTGGGTGGGCATCACAATTCAGAGACCTCCGTGACTACAGCTGGTGAGAACGGGTGGACCTCGGACCATCTCAGCCTCCTTCTCCTCTCCTTTCACTCCATCTCAGCAGGCTGCACCATCCCCAGCCAATTCACATTGGAATGACACCCTGGACATGTCCACAGCCCCCCTCTGCTCAGCCACTCCCCGGTCCTGCCCCGGGTACCATGGCACAGGGCCCTTCCATCCGGGGACGGCAGCAAAATCCAACAGGACATCGTCTGCCCTTAGCTGACTTGAAATCCTCTCGTTGAGGTCCTGCCACCTTCCCACTCCATGTTAGCTCCCTGACAGCCTCACCACCCGAGGATGCAGGAGCTGCAGAACACTCTCCACCAGCCTCCTCCCAGGCCTGGCCAGGCGTCCCCCTGCAGCACCAGGAGGAGGATGCTTGTTGGTGACTCTGGCACCTGCATGACCTGTTTCTATTTCCTCACCCTGCCCACTGACTCCTTGGACACCTCTGTGGAGCAGCGGGCACTGTTGGGGGTGCTCCAAACAGTGGCCATCCCTTGCTCCACTCCTCTTGCGAAACCAGCATGAAATCAGCGTATAGATTCGAAATCCATCTCCGTCAAGAGATGGAGGACCACAACCTCCAACACTCTGGCTTCACCTGGCAGAGACCAGGCTTCAGCAGCTTCTTACAGGTTTTTCCTTTGAAGGAAAATGCACCATGTTTTCTCCATTTTAAGCAAGGCGAAAGCACCAACCCCCAGTTCAGAAGGTGCCTGCCCCCGCCAGCCCCCTTACCTCCACCAGGTGAGGCGTGGGGTTGAAGCCACACATGTTGCAGACTTGCTGCCGGCAGCTCGTGCAGGTGTTGTAGTTGGGGGGCTCGCCAGAGCCCACGTTGATCTCCGCCTTGCAGAGCGGGCATGAGACCTTCGCTTTCGGCACTTCCTTTGGCTTGACACCCTGCTCTGGCTTGCCCAGCTTTGCCGTCGGTGCAGCACCGGCCTGGCCCTGAGCCCCCGCAGCTTTGGGACCAGCTTCTTTGCTGGCATCGCTGAAGACAATTTTTGGAGGCACTTTGCCAGGAGATGGCTGGCTCGGAGGTGGGGCCTCTGGCTGGACCGACATGAGCGTGCTCGCCTGGGTCAGGAGGGATGCCCCAAAGCCAAAGAGCTTCCCCGTGAGTCCCTCCTGGGCTTGCTCTTGTGCTCCAGCCCCGGAGGCCGGAGTGGTAGGCTTCACCCCGGGGTCTGCCACCATCTTTCTCTGCTCAGAGGAGGAAGGCTTCGTTTGCTGATGCTGCGGGGAGGACCTGGCCACCTCCTGAGGTTTCGGCTGGCCTTGGTCATGCGGTTCCCTCTGCGGCGTGGCGGGGTGAGGTTTGGGTTGCTCGGGAGGCTGGGCACGGGCAGCTGGAGGGGTTTTATCTGCACCCGGTGGGTGCTTGGCTGGGGAGTGGGAGGGGGACGGCGAAGGGGAGTGGAGCTGCTGCTGGCTCTTGGAGCGAGGAGCGGTGGTCATGTCCATCCCCAGCGCCCGCTGCATCTGGCAGTTCAAGCACAACCATTCCTGTACCTGCAAGACAAGGAGAGGACATTGGTAGTGAGCAGCAGGCAGGCTATGGCCAGCAGCCCCAGCACATCCTTAAGGTCCCCTAAACAAACCCTACACAGCTAGAGCAACAAGTCACCAACCCCTGAAAAAACACATTTCAGCACCACATTCTTCATGAAAAATATCTCTCAGTCGTGGCAAACAGACCCCCCCTCCCCATCTGTCACAGGTACTCATGGCACAACACATCAGTGCAAAAGCTTTAATTAGCTTTGCTTTGCTCCCAAGGCTTCTACTGTGAAGCTCCTGCTGCCACGAGGCTCTGCCTGCAGCCAGCCTGTTTCGTGCCTCCCCCGGGGCAGCAGGGTCTTTCCGAGGGCTCCCAGCCCCACCATCTCCCTAAAGCACATTTCTTTGTGCTCCTGCTTGGTGACCAGAGCCAAGGCCCCTCAGACAGGAGCAGAAGGCTGGCAGGAGGGGCGACTCCACAGAGAGATGCTGCTATAATGCCTGTGTACAAATGCGACGCTCCCCAGCACCGGCACGCTGCCCGCTGCCACCAGGTACTTCCCGGGGAAAAACCACCATCAGATGCCCAGTGTTTCCCTGGGGCTGGCAGAGATGTTTTTTTGGGAATCAGTGTGGTGGCTGTGATACTCCACCCAAAAAATTGGCTCTGCAGCCCATAAGGGACAATGTGGGGCGGGTTCTCCTCGCACAATGCATCTGCGCTGCTGGGCAGGCAAAGTGCCGACCAGGGAGTAAACAGGTAATTTTCACTCTCGACACTATGAACTTCTGAATGCAAATGAAAAATACAATGCTCTCTAGCTAAGTGGTGATAAATGAAAGACTTCTTCCCTTGAGAGATGTTACCTGTGACATATTAATGTCTGAATTAAGTTAATTAAAGAGGCTGTATGAAAGCTGTGTGTCTTCCCATACAGGGAATCCCCAGGATGCTCAGCAGCTGTACAAATATTAATATATAGCCCAGTCAGCAGGACAACCAGGTCTGCCTGCAAAAGATTTCTCCAGGACAAGCAACTAAGGTGGCAAAAAGAACCAGAGCAATCCCAGAAACTGGAGCAGCATCCAGGACAAGCAGATCCAGAGCACCCAACAGTTCCCAGTCCCTGCACTCTCCTGGGGCTGCATGAGATGCAGATTTTCCTGACTTTCATTGTAGGAGCTGTTTTCTCACCTTGGTGTTACAGATCACCTCTGAGACTCGATGTAATCCCACCGCAGAGACACCGACTGTCCCGTCTCCTTGCCCAGCCCCATGTCTCCAGGTCTGCCTGGCCTTTTGGTTCTGCACAACTGACTCATAACCTGCCTGCAGGGTTTTTACCCCTATACTGCAACTACAGGCACATTTTAAGCTTTTTTTGCCTCACAGGAGCTGTTGGCAGAGATGCAGTTGGGTGTTTTGGCAGCTCCTCTGATGGGACAGGACAGTGAGTGCTGGGAAGGGAGACCGATGTGCCCTGAACCCCTCCGCACAGGTCCCCTCCCCAGGAGCATGCTCATAAAGCCATCAAATAACAAACTCACTGAAACAGAGGAAATTCAGATCAACTAGGAAAGATGGATTAAAACCAAAGGGCGCCTGCTGGCTGCACCCCTTGGCTCCCTGCCCAGCCCCTGTCTGCCCCGCCAGGTTGCAGAGAGCTCCATGTTGCCTTCATCTCCAACAAAGCTCTTCCCATCGCCTCACAAGCCTTGTTGCACATCAGCTCCATCTTTTTCTCTCAGCCTTTGCTGTGTGTGCCAAGCTCCCACACCACTATCCCCACCAGCTTCTGCTCCAGTGTTTCACTCGGAACCCAGTGAAAAACAGCCTTGATTTTTTCCCAGCAATTTTGCATTACATTGTTGGTTCTCCAAGCTGCTCCAAATGAGCCATGTTATATTTAGCTCCTGAAAATACTGCTTTAGTTTTTAATTTCTTATGGTCTTGCTGTCTGTCTTCTGACATACAGAATTCCTTGCATTATTTTTGCTTTCACACCTCCTAGAATTTCTTCCCACTATTCTATTTCGGGAGAGCGTCTCCCAAAATCCCATCAGCTTTGCCTGCCGTCCCCATCAGCTCCGATTAAGGGAGAACCAATCCCTTGTATTCAGGTTCCCTCTCCCCACAAAGTTCCCAGTATTCAAGAAATACAAATCTTCCTTCTCTGCATAATCTCCTCGCCCACAATTTAAGACCCTCCAGCAAGGTGGAAATCAGGGGAAGAGAAGATATTCCAAGATCTACGTGGGGGCTGTTTCCATTTAGATTTTAGGGGACCACTATCACCATATACATAACAGAGGACACGCTCCACACTCCTGTTTTTGTGCAGTCTGTGTTTATTGCAGCCTGGCACAAGATTTAGCTTATTTTCTGGACTGGGAAAAACACTTTGCCACTCTTCTGCATAAATTTTAAAGCAATCAAGCAAAATATTGAGGGAATTCAATTGATCACCCCTGACTGTTTACCAGCTTTAACAAGAAGTGGACACTGCTGGTGAATACTCAACAGCTCTGGCTTTGCAGGAGAATGGCTCCTTGGGCACTCAGAGGTACCAGCCCCACATCCTGTGGCCTTGGAAGCCGCACACAGCTCATGGACAAGCCCACCAGAATCTTCCCAAGCTCAGGGGCTGGAAAGCAACGTGGTCATCGAAGGCTTCTCACTCTCCACAGTAAACATGGCTTATGCAACTGAGACAGAAAAAAGCCAGAGGGCTTTCAGGTGGGATGGAAACCATCGAATTGCTCTTGGTGACTTCCTGAGGAATGACTGAGGAACACCTGTGCTGAGGAGCAGGAGAGAGCTGCAAGAAACAGAGCAGGGCTGCTACCCAAGCAAGCATTTGAAATGTAAATTTATTAATAGTTGGGATTATCACAAATTGCCTGACCAGCCTCTGCTGATGCAACTGATGACACAATGCGTGGATTACACAGATCAAAGACAACTTAAAGGATCCTGGAGGGAACACAGTAAAGAGGAGGGGTCAAGTCATCCTGCCAAAGATCCTTCCCCCAGGAAAGAGAAAGGAGGATGGAAAAGCCTGGGCATAATCTTTACTAATCCAACCCCTGAAAGTTTTGATTTGGTGGAGAACTGGGAAAACAAGATGCAGAAATACATGAAACAGAGGACTATTCAGCTGGCTTGTGTCGCCGTCCTCTAAATGCTCCTCTGCTTGCCTGTAGATTCACCATACAGAGGGAAAATGCTCAGAAAATATAACAGAGATAAGGGCAAGAATGGGAAAAGAATAATTTGTTTTTTCAGCACAACGAACAGTCTGGGTCACTAGCAAAATGAAATGTCCATCAGTAAGAAGAGAAAAAACCCTGATTATTGAAAACTCTAGTTCCAGCTCACCTTGTGGGAATGCTGGGGTAAAGCTGCGTTCTCTTTAATACCCTGAGACTGGCTGCTCGAGCATGCTAATTGCCTTCAGCCCTGGGAATCTGACTGGAGGAAATACTGAAAAATACAAAGAACATGGGGATGTGGATGATAAGTCTGAAACCAAACTGGTGTCTCAATGAAGAGCAAATGGGACTGGCTAAAAGTGAAGGTGGCTGCTGTGCAAACCGGAAGGCACCATCAGAAATATAAATTCAAAAACCATCACAGCTCAGCATACCGATGTCAACCAAGGAGGCTCAAAGTGCTTAAACCCATATGAAAAACAAAGGAACTTCAGGAAGAAGTCTCTCAGAAACTGTAAGAAGGATCGATTGAGGGCATCAGGGACAAAGGCCACCCTAGAAAGGACATGGGTCCATCCCTGGGTGGAGATGGTGAAGCTGTTAATGAGACAGATACGGCGAATGTGCTGTAATTACTGTCATCGAACAGTTGGGAAGAAGCAGGATAACACTCATTACGAGGATGAAGCGTTTCCAACTTATTAGCAATTGAGAAGAACATTCAGCAACATCTACCAGCACCAGAAGATATTTAAATTTGGCAGATCTGAGCAATTTTGCATCCAAGAGATCCAAGAAAGCTAAGAAAACTGCTGCATGCTGATGTTCATTTCTAAGAGGAAATTTTAGAAGACTTCAAGTCTTCTGCTTCAATAGCCAAGAAGGCAGAGGTATGGCCTGAAGGGCAGAGCCAGACATCTGTCTAAAACAGAAAGACAGCACTGGATTCTGGCAGCAGAGAACCGAAGGGCACGCATATACGCCAGTCAACGTGGTTTTTGGGAAAACAGGACACGCCAAGCAAACCTGATTTTATTCTCTGCACATTTGATATTAGTAATGCACAGAAGCAATATTCTTGATGTCGAAAAGGTGTTTTGACCTAGTAATGCATGACATGCTGACAAAAAAAAAAGCGCACACTATAAAATATGAATAGCGAATACGCTAAATGGATTTCAGACTAGTTACCTGTCTGAGCTGGAAGACAACGAGGATTCACCACAACTTAAGTATCTCACTGTGGCTAACACCACTCACACGCGGCAGATTTCGGTAAAATGATGAATACCGATGAAGACGAGTCTCTGCTGCCTGGCAAAGCTGCGCTCACTCCGGAGCTGGAGGTGGGAGTGAGGAGGTGGCTCAGCCCCCTCCTTCCAGCACCCAGGGACTCCTTCCAGACCCCTCCACGGTTCCGCACTGGCATTTTAAGGAGATTAGTAAAACACTGCAGGAGATATAGACTGGATCTGTAAGAGTGATGCTAGGGATGCAGAAAAATGTCTGAAATGAGAGAATTAACGAGGTTGATCTTTTTCGTTTATCAAAGAGAAGATTAAGAAGTGACTTGATTACGATATAGCAGCACATTCGGGGAAACAATATCAGGTACTAAAAGGTTCTTAATTAGGCAGAAAAAAGCATAAAAAGAACTAATGACTGGAAATGGAAGCCAAATATATTAAGCATCACTTTTAACAGCAGATGTTTCTAACCATTAAAGCAAATTACACACATGCTGTTGCGCTCAGCAGAGTCTCAGGGAAGTAAAGCTTGCAGGGCTTTCATCTATAGGGTGTTTGGATCATCCTGTCTTTACTGACACATGGTATGTCAGCACTCAAGACCTGAGCTGCACCAGGCCCGTACACCGTACCCAACGCACCCACCACCACCAGCCTCCCCCTTCCCACCACCACCAGCCTCCCCCTTCCCACCACAGACCCCTGCAACACCCCAGAACATTCCTGTGAAATTCCTCTAAGCAGCAAGAAGAATTATAGGCGGGCACGTGCACGGCAGGTCAGACCCTGACTCTCTGCATAGAGCAGGGGTTTGCACGGGCATGTGGCGGGGACAAAAAGCATCCCTGTACACTGCAGCTTATCAACCTCTCGAGAAAAACACCACGAAAAGCACCCAGATAAAAACGATTTGAAACAGAGACAGCTTGAGCTTAGAAAGCTTCTGAAATTATTCTAATGCCACCTGTTTTAGGAAACTATGTGGAAACAGTCCGTCCCCTGGATTTGTTACCAGGAGATGCAAGGGATGCTGGTAATGTGCAGACTGTTTTGTTCTCCTGAGGTAAGACAATACAGCTCTCAAAGTAACCTAAGTATAGAGTTCAGCCTTTGCAGTAGACAGGAAAAACTTCAAAATGAGCTGTAAGCAGAAAGACTTCTTAACTGAGCGTGTGAGGTCTCTTCAAGCCAACAATTAGGATTATAAGGAAGAATAATTTTGTTTTTGCTGAGGGTTGGTTATTTTGGACCACTTGGAGGCCACCCAGGATGTTATCCTACTACATAAAAATAAAAAAACTGAAAAGAACAGGAGAGCACTAGATGATCATTTTTAAGACTTTAGAGACTTGAGACTGAAAGGTTCTTCACCAGCTCTGCCCATTTACAACACCTCACGGCAGCCAAAGCCATCTCACCTTGCCAGCTATGAGACCCTGTCTCACATATAGAGGTCATTGTGCACTTCAGGAGAACAGTTCATCTGACTTGGTTTTGGTGATTATTTTGGGCTGGGAAAAGCAGGTCCCAGGTCATCTCAAGTCAAGCATGGTCAATCTCATCCTAGGTAGGCCACTTTGAACAGGACAGAGCAAACAAGCTTTATTCAGCAGAATATACAACCCATCCCCCTCCTCTGGCAAGAGACAACAGGGTGCACAGCAAGCTGAAAAACCAGAAGCCAAGTTCCTGGGAAATCAGAAGAGAAAAGGAGCATGGGTTTCCTCCAAGTTGCCTAAAATGCATATTTCATATTCTGCAAAACTGGAAATCTTGGAAGAAAACACATTTGGGAAGAGCAAGACAGCAAACCCTCAGCAGGAACTCTTTGACTCCAAGAGGGGGTCTGCCCCAGAGCCACCTGTCGTGAAGCCAACCCCCAGCAGACACACCCCAAGGCCATGGTCACAGCTCCCTCCTCTGCTTTTCGCAGCCACCAGTACAGCCAGAACTAAACAAGTACAAAAATACCCAAAGCTGTAGTTGAGTAACTGAAGTACTGTGTTAATCAGCTCATAGAGAGGCTCCGTGCCAAGAGGCTGACTGGATGAAGAAGGGTTTCATTAATGGGTGCGACTGGCGTACCCTGGAGGAGCCCTGCAGCAGCCTGGCCTCTCCCCAGAGCTGCCCATGACCTGCCTGCCAGTGTCCTTAGGTGCCTTCAACCACTCAAAGAACCATCGTCCTGTGAAATCAGCCAGTCAGTGAAACGTCCCTTCTCCTCCGTGCTTCCCAGATCTGCTCCGGAGGAGCTCTCCAGGGGGTTCATCTTGCCTTTCACATCGTCCCGCTGAAACCTGCCACAGACATGTACCCCGCAATTAAAGCCACATCCCGATCCAAGAGCAGAGGTGGTGCCAGAAGGCAACCCCCAGCTAGAGAACAGAGGGAACAGCAACCGCGGTAGGAGCTGGGAATGGTTGCAGGAGAGCAGGTAAAGCTCAGCAGATCCTGGAAGAGCTGCTGATGCATGGAAAAAACTAAAGGTACCACCTGGAGAAGGCTTCCCACACCATCTCAGACCAGTTGGTGGAGCGTACAGCAAATATATGCCTTATTCTGAAGTGTTTGGGTTGTTTTTCAAAGCACAGCCACTGCTGTTTTCTCCTGTAGCAACACAAGGAAGTGCTGGGGGCAGGAAAAGGAGCCACTGTGGCTGGGATCAGCACACGGCCGGCGTGCAGATGCAAGAAAAAGCCTGCACAGCATCCTGTGGAAGCTGCGATGTGGTGTATGGCCAGGGTCTGATCGGAGAACAGACATCTCCCAAGACACCTCTGTAGGAGCAGGAGCAGGAGCAGCTCAGGGTGCAGGAGCTGCAGGGTGTCCGTGGCCATGCTGCTCGTCAAGACATCACCAAAATTGACGCCTGCACCCAGGTGGAGAGGAGGCGGATGCAAACACGCTGTGAGCGTGGGCTGAAGCTTCCTGGTCCAAATCTAAAGCACAGTTTGAGCAGAACCCAGGGCTCCGGAGGGACTGTGCAATTAGGAGGCTTTTGGCACTTAATTGACAAGGGAACTGGTCACTGAGGCACTTCTGAAAAAGGCCACCTTATGCTCATCTTTATCTTCAAACATCTCAATACAAACAGAATCTAGCCCTTAGCACTCTGCCCAGGAGGGGAAACCACCGAAGCCATCAGTAATCATCCTGCTAACTCTTGCCAGAAAATAATCAACTTGCTCGTTTGCTGGCGAGCGAGAAGAACCAACCCCCAAACTCATCTCCTTTCACCGCAAACAACAGATGGGAAACCGCGTTTGTTCAGAGAATCGAGCTGTGGAATAAGACAGTGCCATTTCATCCTATTAGTCACTTCTTAACCAGTTTCCTTTTCTCTAGTTAGCACTCCCCCAACTAACCGCAGGCTGCTGAAGCAGGTCATCTCCTCTCCCCAAAGCGTGTCGGGAGGCATTAACCCACCAGAGGCTCTGCAGATGCTCTGGGTTTTCAAGGCAGCCTCCAGCTCCTGCACCCCACTGTTGGGATGAACTTTACCCACACCATGCAGCCACCGACAGAGATGCAGCAAATGTTCCAAGAAAATAACTGCACGCTGCAGAGGTTTGCCACTAACCTTGGTCTGCCGTCACCCGTGGGACAGCGATTCCCCCGTGGCATCCCGCATGGCCATGGTGCCGATCAAGCTGCCAGCTCCTTGGGAAGCACAAGGATCCCCTTCTTCACCACTCGCCCATGCTGGCAGAGGGAAATGGATGGGCAGGAGGAAACCTCTCCAGTGACAGACCCAGTGCTGCTCCTCCAACCCCCGGCCCCCCTCCGAGAGCGGGTCCACCTCGCCAAAGCTAGGCACTGCCTATGTAAGCAGCGCTGCCGCCCCAGGCGAAGGGACAAGTCCTTCCAGTTCATTAGGGAAGGTTTCTTGTGCAATTTGCTGCCTGACTAGCTCCTGTTTAGACAGCCTTTGTTCCCCATCCCGCAGAGGCACATGAAAGGTTTGGACGGCTGCACACGCTCAGGGTGCTGTCCCTTGGGCTTTGTCGGGGGGACCAAAGAGCTCCCCAAAGGTTTTAACCTCTCAAGCTTTGCATGCCAATGTGCTTTAAGTGCAGCCCCAGGTCCCTCCTGCTCCGTGACGTGGGACATCCCCAGGAGCCCTCTCAGACAAGGACAGCCCAATGCCTCGCTTTGCCTTTTGCTGCTGCCGAAGGACAGACGTCCCAAGTAACAGGAGCCTCTGGTCCTGCTCACTTATTGTCTTCTGCAGGACTAAAATAGAAGCCTGGGAGGGAGCAGGGAAGCTCAAAACTTTCCATTCACCACTACCTCCTGCTCAAGGCCAAGAAACACATGAGGCCATGGGGTTTCTCTGGGTGCAAAGTGGCTGCCACATACATCAGGGATGCAATTTGGAGCTATAATGCTATAAAAAGCATAGGCTGCTTTTGATAAATAGACTTGTAACAGATTAGTTGAAAAGCAGCCCAGTTTTGTATCAGTAACACAGAATAAAATCATCATTCGGTTACTGCGTGGCACCACATTTATTCAGTTACAACAGGGCCCCGATGCAGCCTGGCCCGTGACTTTCTGGCTCCTTTGGGAACCCTCCCGGACAACTACAGCAATAAGAGATATCAGCTGCAGCTCAGGGACTCAACTAAACAGCCTGGAATATCCAAAGGTCCCTTTATGCCGCATACTGTGCAGTTCTGTGGCAGCACCAACATCAGAGTATGGCACAGCAGCAGTCAGGGTATAGAGGATCACAATCCTGTGACCCAGTAGAAAACATCTAGGACAGAAGTTTTCAAACAATAAAGACAATCCTGGTGCTAACATAAATAACTCTCAGTGTTTTCAGAGACAGTCACAGGCCAGGTGTTATAGTTTCACATTTTCTCCAGACTGACGGAGCCAAGTTTGGTGTCATTTATCCTGGTCCAATATGTATTTATGAGTGAAGCCACTGGAATGAACAACTTCTGCAAATGAACATGTTGGAGTGGATCAATGTGTCCAAGCAGAATGTATTTTCTGTCTTTTTTTTTTTTTTAATTCTGGATTAAATATGTAATAAATGCTCTTGTGGAATTTAAGGCCTGAATATAGACAAGCCATTGCACAATCTTTTTACATACCTAAACAGATTTAATTGCCCAATTATTCCAGATAAACACGATAAGTTCCCTGTCATGAATAATTTATAATCCAGCTAGCCACACAATCTATGAAACACCAATCTATGGTTGCAGCAAAGGAGAAGTGAGCAGATGCCATGATCCTGAGACGTGTTGCTGGGTGTCCCTCCTCAGGAGCTGACCGCACTGGTTTCCCCAGGAATCCCATCAGGTCATTGCAATGGAGTTTAGGAGCCGCAGAGCAGCCCAGCGGGACACAGGGCACTGAGGATGGAGGTCTGCAGGGCCAGCACGAGGGCCAGTACGGCAAGGGAAGGAGCACTGCGGTGGGATGGAAAGTCCTGTCCAGCCAGGACCTACCGCACTGGGGTAGGAGAGACCCAGGAGAGGGACCTGGAAGGTGTCCAGAAGGAGGGTTAATCCTAAACCCATGATAAAGCCATCCCAGGCAGCCCCTTTCCATGCTGAGGCGTAACGAACCACAGCACCAAGCACTGTTCTGGGAAACCTGTTGTACCAACCACACATCGATGGGCAGGAACCACCTCCAGCAACCCCAAACACACACAGAATGCCTTCCCATGGGGCTCAGGGCCATAAAATAAACTTTAAGCATCTTAATGACTCTTCGAGATGCAGATGAGAGGCACTGGGTAGGCTCTCTCCAGCCTGGGCACCCAACGCTGCCCTTCCCTGCCCTGCTCTTTCCAGTAGATGCTCCTGAATCTGAATTTTATTTATGCCACTGCTTTGTTCCAACATTCCCACATTAAAGGCTTTGGGATTTCACCCTGGTGTTCAGCAGCAGCAAGAAGAAAGAGCTGCAAGGGCCTCTGGAAGGCTTTGGCTCTGTCCTTGCCCCCAGGCAGGACCAATCCAGCCTGCATGGCTGCCGGCTGGTGTTTGTCTAATTTGGTCTTTAAAACTTCCCACCTGTTGTGGGTTTACAGGCTGGGTAGCAAAAGGCGGAAGGGGCTTCAGCTTAACCATCCTAACTGTTAGAAAATGTTCCCAAAATATTAACCTCAACCTTCCTTGCAGTCCAAGTCCATTACTTGCCATTCTACAGAACACAAACACTGAACAGCAGCAATTTTGTTCATTAAAACCAGCCTGTGAACAGTTTCCCTCCTGAAAGCATCTGCCCAGGGGAGCACGTCCCAGGATCAGGGCCACAATGTGTAAACTGTCTCTTAGAGGTGGCCGGCCACCACCTTCATGCTGCATGACTCTTGGTCTTGATCTTCCCTTGGGGCTCCATGGCTTTTAGACACAAATAATGGTTTTCTGCATTTCCAGGTACAGTTCTGTGCATTTTTAGGAGCTGCTCAGGCAGGTTTGGAGGATGACGTGCTACAAAAGTTGCTCAGCCTTGCATGGTCCCATCAAAGCAGCCTACAGACCACCTGCTCCAGTCCCACCTCTTGGCTTATCTTCTTCTGGAGAGACCCACTCGGGTGGCCCTGGTGGCTGAAATGGTCCTACAAATATGGGCCATGAACACCAGAAACAGTCTGTTCAGTTACCAGCTATTAATACCTATTTTAGTAGAGTCCAACTGTTAACCTAATGCTGGCACTAAACCATGTCTCTAAGTGTCAAAATCTACGTGTCTTTTAAATCCCTCCAGGGGTGGTGACTCCACCACCTCCCTGGTCAGCCTGATCAACCCTGGGTAGCCTGTTCAGCCCTTTCGGTGAAGAAATTTTACCTAATATCCAATTTGAATCTTTCTGTGTTGGAATTCCTATCCCCATCCCAACACACCTGGACCCAGCTTGAAGTCATCATCTACTAAGTAAAATATATCAATTCCAACACAAAAATCTGTAAACAATTAGAATTTGAACAGACACCTGTAAAGCTGTACCACTGTTAATGGAGTTTTTATAGCCATTACGTAACCTCTAAGCAGGGGACACTTAATTGCAAGCCATCTACAATAGCAATCAATGTGTCTTCAAAAAAAAAATTACTAACATGGACAAATACAAAGTAAGATTAAAATCAGGATTTTTTGATCTGAAGTCATTATTGCCACGGAGATCTAAACTGGTGCACCCCAGAAAGACATAATCAGAAGGGGTCCTGCTGTCAGCAAGGCTGCCTCTTACTATCATCACCTGAGCCAAAATCTGAAGATACCCAATCAGGAGAACCCTCCTGATGGGGCCCAAGGGGTCATCATAGAGCAACTGGCCCAGGACCCCTCAGCCCAATTTCAAGTCTTGGGCAGGTCACAATGAAAGCTGGTTTCGTTCTGCTCAAACAAGGGGCTGAGTCCTTGGTTGTAAAACTAGAAACCATTACAGAAGAAAAAAAATTTCAGATAGAAATTGCTCAGTTAATACAAAAAATATTGCAGAGGCAAATTATTCCTCTACATTGTTGAGGTTCTTAGCTTTTCTTTGAAATATCTCCAAATGACAGCAGCTTTGAGTCAACACAAAAGCCTCTACCAAAAAAAAAAACAACACCAACCACAAGGCCCACCATGCAAGAATTCTCTGACAAGCACCCTTTCTGTGCAAACACGCCACTGCCAACTGCTACTTGAAGGCTGCCTTTAGCCCCTTATTGCCCCCACAGCTGGCTGTCGTACTCCACGGTACACAGGGAGTGTCCCCCTTGCTGAGACAGCACTCCTGCTGCTGAGCTACAGCGATGTCTCTTGCACCGGTGGCTGCAAAGAGAAGATGGCATAAGAGATGGAGATGCATCAGACACTGGTGCATGCAACCCAAGCAATAAATACCACAGGAATAAATCAGGTAGTCCATTTGAACGAAGTATTTAAAGCTCCTTGACGAGGGCATCCATCCACACCATCATAGGTGACAACTCTGTCTGCAGGAACGGGCTGGTGTTTAATGAAATCTCAAATTAACTTGTCAGGCAGATAAAAAAAAAAGCTTCTCTTACTTGTAAATAGTGTATTTTCAATTAAAGCATCACAGCTGTGACAGAGCTATCTCCAGGCAGCCATCCTATGCCTCTGGCAGGATATTTTTGAGAAGGCACACAGTTTCTACAAAAGCATTTCTTACTCGAGCCCTACAGCTCAATACATTGTCTGCAGGTGCCAAACACACCCAGCACCTCCACCCCAGGTCCTGTCCACCAGCACTGCCGCCGCGGAGCACGGTGGTCCAGGGGACCGGCACCGCGGTGCATCCATCCCCGCAGACAGAACACCGCGGAGGATAAAACCGTGCAGTTCAAGCTGATTTCACCCCCTCTTTGATTTGCTCCAATGTCAATTAGAAACTGCTTTTGGAGAGAAACAATAAATCCTGTCACTGTGGCCCAGCTTCAAACTCAGGAGACTCCAGTGCAATCAGGAGGTCTTGCTCCTGATTTTCGAGTGCTGTGCAGCAAAACCTCCAGCTGAGCAGCGGGAGGCGTGCTGACCGTGAGCAATCAGACCCAAACTGCCTTAAATTGGGCAGAAAAGGGATGGATTGGCTGGCAAGAGGGAAGCAGCAGGACCTGTGCATCAGGAGGAGGAAACATTCTGCATCCAAATAAATACCACCCTCCCATAAGCTCATATCTGCCCACAGACTCATCTGTTGGTGTGAACCCCCCAGCCTGGCCTGGCTCCAGGCACTCTGTGGAAGAAGGAGAAGAAGCGGGTCTGAACCACGGTGTGCAGCAGGCATTGGGTTGCAAAATGGCACATGGACAACAGCACCTTGGGGGATGCTGCTTGTTGGTGAACAGCAACCCACTCACTCAAGGAGAGGGTCTTGCCGTGCTGGGACCTGCACTTCCCAGGGGAACATGGGAAAAGTGGTCAGCTGGAGAAGATGGGGGACTTGGAACAACAGCCTGAGCTAGCCAAACGCATCAGGAGTGCAATGAAGCCTTCGCTTTTTACATAGAGTAACATAGCATCAAATGTTGGCTCTTGGGTGGGATGGCATGGCTCTGAGACCACTTCCTGCAGGGGTCATGGGGCTGCTTGAAGCCCTCCAGATACTACATTCTTCAAACTATCAGATCATGGGGCTTTTCTTGGCAGACCTGTGAAAACTTTACCCCCAGGATCTGCATAAGGCATTATTTCAACACATCCCCTAGGTGTCAACGAGAATTCAGCACCTGGAATTAGTTATGGAAAACAAAATTTCAGAAGTCACTTGGCTTTTTGTCTTCCTAATTCAATAAAGCAATAATGATCATCTGCTGAGAGCAAGTAATGGTATCCCAGAAGCAGCTCAAAGACAGATGGCAGCAGCAGTGTGCCTGCTTGGTGATATTTCTCAAAGCGCTCTCCAATTTGAAAGCCACAATCATATCATTTGGAAAATTAATATGGTAGGTCAGAACATAAGGTAGAGTTTGTAAAAACTAATTTCAGGGCATTGGCTGGGCTGGCCCCGTATCTCAGTATTGACTTGGGACTCAGAGGAAAGACACACACACACACAAAGAAAGAAAACCACACCAAAAACCAACCAACCAAACAAAAAAATCCCAAAACAAAACAAAACAAAAAAACCCATGCATCAGGATTCATGTCCTAGTCTGACTAAAGTCCTTTGGGCAGGTTGCTCAAGACCAGATGAAAGCAGCATGTCTGGGTATGAGAACTCATAAACTAACTGTGCTTCACCTTTTGGTATGGACCCATTCTCTGCCTCAGCACCACTGGTCTTGCATTAGCACAGTGTGCTCCACCAAACACCAAGGGTATTTGCTTCTCCTCAAAGCCTGAAAGGTTTCACAATATGTAGAGTACACACTGCCCATTGCAGGCAAAAGGGAGGCATGTGTGCCCAAGCATAAGCTTCTACCCACAATAAGCATGTTCATTGTTCCTGAGGAATCCAGAAATTCAGGTAATTCAACTTGCCCTCAAGGTAATTTTAGCACAGACCACTATTTTTTAGACAGACCTTTCCACTAGACCTGGTATTTTATCTACCAGGCATCATAGTCTGTTCACAGCGGGAAGGAGCAGCAGTGCCTTTCAGGAGATCAGGAGAAACACAGGTTGTCTCCCACGGAAGAAAGAAGATGCAGAATGTCTGAAAGCACAGGAAGGGCTGAGCAGAACAAATGCCTCACCCAGCACCACCATGAAGCTGGTTCTGGAGGAAAAACTCACCCAAGGAGCTGCAGGGACATGGACTTTCCAGCTTCCCTTGCAGCAGCTCAGCCCCTGCAGTTCACCCCTTGCCTGTGTCTCCAGGCAGTGGGGTATTTTACAATTAAGAGAGGCAAAAAAACCCTTAAACTAAAATCCCAAGGGGAGTTCCCATCCCTGGAGCCAAGTCCAGCAGTGTCCCCACTCTGGCACATCCAGCTGGTTGCTGCACTATACACGTGCCCCTATACATTTGCATCCTTATCAGGTGTTTATTAGGGAACACTTGCTGAGCCCGCATTTCTTGCTGAGTTACATGCAGTGACAAGCTCTTTTGCTCTTTGGGGACAGGGCTTCAAATAGCTGCTAGCTTGTGGCAATTAAAACGGGCCGAGCGCTGCCACCGACGCGGCCAGCCTGCGCTGTGACTGATGCAAGCGCCGTCTGCAGTGCTCTGATAAGGATGGGGGATGATTCAGAATAATCTAGGCTTTGCTGAACGTACGAGCCCGAGCATTTGTGCTTCTGTTTCCATCTAACAGGAATACTGTGCCATGCTTGTTAGAATGGGGAGAGGGTGGCTGGGGGTAGGTGGGTATCAAAACTTCTCCATGGGACTGACAGACATGTCTGTCCTGTCCACTGCTCAAGCCTCTCCAGCTCAAGGGTCTGGACAGACACAGCCAGGGGGTGACAGAGCAGGTGGGGAGGGAGCAAAAAGTCATTGTTAAGTCGTCTTCCCATCTTGAAGGGGTTTGTGAGCCATGGCTGGGCAGCAGGGCTGCTGCACAAGCAGTTGAGGCCCAGTTAAGATGCAGGAGGTAGGCAAAGTGGGCAGGGGGCAAGGGACGGACACACTGGCCCTTCAGTCTTCAAAACTGACTTCCAGCTGTTTTAGTGTCATGTTGTGTCCACCTTGTATCTATGCCTTACCTCATTTTGACAAACCTTTAAACCCACAGACCTGCCACATAGTCTGCTCCACACTCAGACCACATCTTTCCCTGTTGAGCCATTCCAGCCCCTTGGCTTTGATGTCACCTGGGGCAGGACACCAAGCCAACAGCACAGCCTATTCACACCATGAACAGACTCCAGAACTGAAACATCCCACCCTTCAGCTGTTCATGATGAAAAGCTACACAGCCCAGATAAAACAGCATTTCAATCAGAAATAACCAGATTTCACAGTCCAATTAGCTCCATGCTCCCTCAGATAAGGGCTTTCCAGGAGCACAGGTCCATATTACATCTCTGAGATGAGGAGCTGGGTATGACAGGAGGGTGAGGTCCGGGAACAAGGCTGTATGAGCTGCAATTAAGGTGGTGACGAACACCTCAGCAGGCAAAAACTGAATGCAATAAGGTCTTTGTGGGACAGCACAGGGCTGTTTTCAAAAGTCTGATACTTTTCAGTCTGCCACACTATGTAAATCCCTCTCAGCACCTAAACGTGGCCATGGCCAAGAGACAGACAAGGGTTAGGAAGAAGCAAGTTGGGTTTCTGGTGATAGGAGCCCATGCAACAGTGATGGGATAAAATTCAGGCCAAAAGAGACACTGCTGAGATGTCAGCAACTCTGCGAAGCACTGCTGTCTTTAAGGACCAGACAAGCCTCACCCATCGTTACCAACCAGGGCACCTCCACCTGCTCCAGGGCTCTGCCACAGGGGAGCATCTGACACCCCCCATTATAACCACCCTGCTCCCTGCTGCTTGTAGCAAGATGGTAAATAGGGATTAATTCAACTGGGATTAACTCAATCCCCCTTGAGGCACTGAAAGCACTTGAAGTTTCCTCGCAACTGTTTCCCAAAAGTAGCGTTTTACCACCAGGCACCCATCGCGAACAGGACCATATAAGTGAGGACTATAAAGCCCTGTACAACGGCTGTGCTTTGGGATATTTTGTATGCAGTGAGCAGGATCCTGAAGGACACTTAACCACGTGTGAAATTTCACGTGCTCGACGGTAGGAAAACCTTGAGCAGCATCCACATGAGCAGAATAGCTCCATCCAGCACCACAGGCTGTAAATTATCTTACTTCTCTGCCCAGGGACATCCAGGGGAGGGAACAGAAAGCAAGCAGCAGCCACAGCCAAGCTTCCAAAACACAGGGAGCCTCTGACTTGGAACCCCACTCTGCTTTGGAGAGCTGGACAGCAGTTTCCTGTCCTCGTCTTGCTTTTCTTTTTAGTTATAGTGATAGGCGAGCTGAGAGCTGGAGGAAAAGCATGTCCCATCCAAGCAAACAGCTTGTTGTCACTCCATGTACCAAGGGGAGGACAGCACAGGGTGGTGGTGGCTCTGTGTGCAGCTCACTGGGCTTGGTATTTATCAAGTGACAGAAGATGCCAAGAAGAAAGCAGGCAGCTTCCCATCCCTCAGGAGCATTCATCTTTACTTGCAGTTGTTTTTCTCACCCCTCTCCACCACAGCATCACTCTGGTGTGTGGGAAGCCACACTCTCACATCCCTTCCGAACAATTTAAGACGTCACTGTGGACGCCAATGCGTCCCCACAGTCAGGTCCCTGCTGCCGTGGCTCATCAGAGCCATCCGTCAGCACAGGGGAGCCACCATGAGCAACACCAGCCCTGTTAGTCACCGGGAACTGTTTAGCCAGGATATTTTTTTGACATTTTCCACAAGTGAATTTTGCATTATTTGAATCATCCACACGGAGCGCAGAGAAAGGCGGCATACTGGGAGGAACAGCCAGAATTACTCACAAGCTCTTTTTTTATTGTTGTTGGCTCTAACTGAAATTGCGATCTGTCCAACAGACAAGTCTCATGTCACTGCAGAAGGCTGAGAGAAGCCCCTGCTCGGGCTGTAGTGGGGGCTGAAAAGGCAAGCGAGCCATTTATATGTAGAAAGCCTCAGCAAGTACAAGTATACTACACTCCAGCTTCATATTAGATACTTTATTCAGTGCTAATCATACCATTAAAAAAAAGAGCAGAAGTAAACAGTCCACCCAAGAGAAAGTAGAAGCACCCTTCCCTGTAAGCACAGGATGAAACAAGGGCTGGGATACACGATATAGGGATAAAGGTATTAAAAGGCAAAGGTAATGGAGAGGAAAGGCTAAAATGCAAGAAATACACATACAGACACACAATCTGTTGGTCCACGGTGATACATCGGTTCCTATCAATATTGTCTCATCATAAAAATATACAGAATATCCACTGCAATCACAAAAAGCATATTTTTAGTGCCTATCTTTTCCAGCATGCTCACAGCACAAGGTGCTCTCGAAGGGAGCTGGAGGGCTGCTCCAGGCAGGCACACCCCTGCTGAGCACCAGTCCTGGGCAGCCCCCGCTGCACGCCAGCCCCAGCCCTGGGGACAGGAGCTGCCCCGTGGCCATGGCCCAGGACAAGCATCCCTGCCCTGGGGGCGCTGTGCAGGGCAGAGGCAGCCCCAGTCGCAGCATCCTCATGATAAATCAGCAGCTGTGCTGAGCTCTTGGGAACAGCATCACACGCTGTGCATGCAGGTCACTCCTGGCTGAAGCTCTGCTAAAGACAAACCATGAATTGGAATAAAACTCGCGTTTCTCTCCCATTGTGCAGCCCGATCCAATGGAAAATTTCTCCCGGATCTGCAACGTAATGCTAACAACAGATTTATTTTTATAGCTGTATCATGAAGAAGGATGATCTTGAAAGACAAATCATCCTGAAATGGGCAACTTGACTCAGCAGCTCCAGGGTCCTGACAGATGCAGGGTGCAACATTGCCACACACAGATGCAAAGAGCTGTCTAACACCACGGCAGCACACAAATCCTGCTTGCCCGGAGGCATCCTGGGTTTTGACCTGATCACAGGAGGAAAGACATGCTCCCGAATCTGCTGAAAGCTGCACAGCAGAGAGGACCGCTGCTTACAGAGCCAGGCCCACAGCCCTACCTCCCCAGCTACCCGCTCCTCTAGCACAGCCATCACAAGCATGACACCTGGGGGGAAAAATCCACAGGGGATGCCAGACCAGAGAAACACTTATTGTTAAATATTATCCCACTACAGGATCTGCTTTTTGAGACCCAGCACCCATTCTTTAAGAGGAGAGGGAACTACAATATCTAAACATAGCCTTGCATTTCTGCACAAGCGTGATGATATGTCTTTGAGATGCGATGCTGCACGTCTGCCAGGAGCTAAGGCTGGAGGTTGCTTCATGGCCAGGAAAATGAATAGCCAACGAGGTCCCAAGGGCAGGAGTAAACCTTGTTAGGTTTGCCATTCAGCAAGAGAAGAGACTGCGTAAATATAATCTCGTGGCTCCTCCTCTGCCGCCAGATCTGCTGCAAAGCACTAAACCAATCTTGGAGCTGCTGCACCCAGAGAAACCTTGGAAATTCAGGAGACACCACACCAGCATCACCCCACAGCTTCTCAGTGAAGAGGCAGGGAGGAGGACTGCTTTAGTTGTTTAAAAAGGCAGGAGAGATTAAATGTCTCATAAAAATCATGTTTAATTATCTGTTGGCAAGCAGTATATTCACCCTTTTTCACACCATGCTCACCCCTTGATGGCCCCTGAGCTTGCTGGACACAGAGTCCCAGAAACCACCACATCAGCACCCAGGAACAACAGGGCAGCGTGTCAACACACAACATACTGTAAAACATGGCTTTGAGCCACATAAATTACAGAAACATAAATTACAGTCGTGCTCCAATGACTTCAGGGCTACCCAGACCACAGGGAGCTGAGCCCAGCGACTCCCCCCGAAACTGTTTTGGCACCAATTAGACCTGGGGTGAAACCGCTGATGTCAACAGGGATTTTGCCCTTGCTTACACAGCAGACATCAGAAACCTGTAAATGTTTGGACGTTCAGTGAACGACAGGCAGGAGATGAGGGATGAAAGGAGGAGATTGGAGATTTACTGTATTAATAATGGCCATGGTTTTAATGTAGAACTAACAACCCCTCTGGGCACCCCTAAGCACGGCCCTTTGCTCGTGGGGCCGCTGAACCAGTGGTCACCAGTCAAACCAAAGCCTTCTGAGGCGTAGATACTTCAGACGGGGCTGTTAATTCACAGAAACAGCAGGTTTTACTGAAAATCAGATGCTAACATGCTGCAAAGAATAAAACTGAAACAATGAACCACATGAGAAACGGGTTCTTGGGAAAAGCGGCATGCGAACAACTCCACAATTCCCAGGACATCCAGTCTTTTTTTAAAGTCATCTGCTAACAGAATGAGGCGATGCTGGTGGAGATGGGCTGGAGAAGGCTTGGACAGAGGCCACTCCTGCACTGCTCCTCCCATAGATGCTCTGCTGAGCACCCAGTTACCCCTCAGCTGCCCTAAACTCCTTTGTTCCACTTTACCTGGATTTTCTTACAATACTGAGCAGAAAACTATCTACTGTTACATTACAAGAGGATAAATATGGCCCCATACTGTTCATTCATACTACTTCACTCTCCTCTCCTCAGCTGATGGCCTATTTTCCATTTAAAAATTTACCTAAAAACTTGAGATTCCTTTTGTGGATATATCCTCCTGCTACAGATAACTTAAGAGCTGCCACGAGATCTTTCTCCTCTCCTGACAAACCACCCTAACGGCTGTTGGGAAACCAACCAGCAAGCTTTTAATCCTTCCTGAGACTTTTTACGTTTCACTTGCTGAAGGTCTGATCAAATGTTGGTGATGATCTTACATGGCACAGAGCTCGTAGATAACAGATTTATTATCAGATATTTAAAATATTTCATCTTTTCATATTACGCTATATTCATAATGCAAAAAAGTACAAATGATGTCCTTGGTCGCCCTAAACAGAGCTAAAAACATGGACCAGTGTGGGAGATTTGAGGGATTTTCTTGAGGCTGAGTTGTGGAAGGGTTGCTGTTAGATGGAGATTTGTTACTGAACCAGCCAGGAATTTCAAGGCTGGGAACAGGACCTGCCGTGGGAGAGAAGCATCTTCGAAATAACAAGGCCCCAACATGGTGTAAATCAACAGACCTATCAGCAGTGAGACTTCAGTGTGTGGACAGCTCGTGAACATAGATGATATCCAATTAGCAAATGCGTGCTTGGAGCGTGGACGCCTAATCAGGAAATAACTGCATATATAAGGAGGCTTGTTTCTGTAATAAATGGCTTCGCTTGAATTCATACTGAATTGTGTGGAGTCCATCAGCTTTCGCCCTCACAGACCAGAACTGAAGTTTAACAAGTATTACCACTTCATACAGTCATAAATATAGCAAACACATTCAAAATGGCTTGGGGACAAAAGCAGGGACTTCAAAAAGAAAGTAATTTTGTATAAATATTCTCCTTTTATTCGGGGTGGGGGGGAGGGAAAAAACCTATTGCATGCACCTGATTACTTACGAAACTGCATCTGATGAACACAATTTCAAATTGAAAACAAGCACAACAAAAAGGTAAGGAAGAATGCAAAGGTTTTTATATAACCCCCAGACGGTTCCAAGCAAACCTATAGGCAGCCAGACACTTTGAGTTTCATTTCAGCACTAACTAAAGCACATATTTTAATGCTGTGCCAGTGCTCTTGATCAAAATCAAAACCAAGTTCTACATTTTTTAGGTTTAGCACTTTAGCACAAATTAAAAGAAACCCCCAAAATTTTAAGAGGACACTGAAGAAGAAATTAATTTCTCACATTAGCCATGTGCAGTGGCACTTCAAACACCCCGAGAACAGAAAGGCCGCCTGCAAGTTGCTCCTTGTGATACCAAACAGAGCAAATCCAATCAGATGAACATGCTGCAGGATCAGTCAAGCAAAAGCCACAGGAGCGGCATTACAAAGTGAAAGATGTACAAAAAGAGGATTTTCTAAACCTATTGTACTGGCTTGAAACTGAGCTATTTTCCCCCCAGAGAAGACGACAGAATTGCTGGTACGGTCCTGCAGAAAAAGCTGCCCAAAAAACCCCTCAAAGACAACACAGATGAAACTAGAAAAAAGTTTTAATGAGAAATTAAAAATCCTAGTAGAACGTTAAGGTTGCAGTTTTGCATTTAAAATAACACATCTCCATTCAAAAGCCCATTTCCTGCACAAGAGCGTAAGCGAACTGTTAAATTTTACCATGCCATTTCATAACTTCTTGTCTTTAATGGTGCCATTACAGCTCCCTGCTGCACATTTCCCTTTGCTTAAAATATCCATCTATGGCAAGAGCACTGACCTTCAGGAATAAGTGAATGAACGAGAAAACCAGCCTGCCAGCACACCACCAAACTGAAAACGATGACAGTGGTTATTTTGGAGCATAGAGATGAACAGAGGGAACAATATGATTACCTACATGTAAAATATTGAGTGACACCAACATCAGACAGGAACTTCTGTTTGCCCAGTGTTGTGAAACAAGAATGAGCTGGTGCTCAAAGGAATAAGAAGACAGCACATTAAAAAAAAAGATTATTTTTTTCTTTTTCTCTCAACAAGCAATCAACTCAAGATGCCATAGAGACTAAATGCTTTGTCATGATAGAAATTCATTACTTGCCTTTAAGATAAAATGATCATCAAACCCACATTAAAAAGAATTAAATAAATATAAGACAGAAAAATAATTTTTCAAAGGAATATATATGCCTCTAAGCAGAAAGTATCACCTAATTATGGAGCCAAGGTGTTTTGTTAGGGAATATGGTTAACCATCCTCGGAAAAATCTGCTTTTGCTACTTGTAAGTGGCAGGATGAAGCATGATGGACTACAGCTCATACACTAAGCCTATTGTTATTTTATTTATATTTATATAAATTATATATTTTAAAAGCTATTGTATAATATATATATATATTAAAAATACATACACGTATCGGAAGCATCAAGCTTAAATAAACCCCAGGCTTCCAAAAGGGTATTGGAAGTCAATGCATGCGGCTGTGTTATGCCAGGTAAGTACCAGAGCTCACACCTTGCCACACGTGTGGTCTCTGACAGTCCCACAGACTGCACAGGAGAGGATGTACCAAGTAAAACACAATTTTGGTTTTCTTTGGTTTGGTTTTCTTAGAAAATGTGATTTTTTTTGTGATTTAACCCTGCTAGAAAACCTTGAAAGCAGAAAGAGAAGTTACAAGTCCATATCCACTGCAGTGCAAAGTAGAAATATCAACTATTCACATGAAAATACATTCATAAGGAAATGCAAATGGAAAATATAAACCAACAAACCACCCCTTTGGCAACACTGTGCAGCCACCCTGCAGCACACCGTGAGTTTGAGGGACCAGACTGGATGGATGAGGATGGACAAGCAGTGGAGCAGGTGGGACCAAGTAGGTCCATCCTTGGCAGTTTGAGAACCAAGAGGAGAAAGCCCAGAGCTCCCACACCTGATCTCTGCTTTGAGCTGGACTAGGTGACCTCTGGAGGTCCTTCCCAACCTGGATCCTACCACCAAGAAAGAGATCAGCCTCCGAGCTGCCACCCATGAACCCTTTTTAGCCCCACCAGGCTGCTGCAGACACCTTTTCACAGAGCTCTAGAGAAGCAGCACTGGGATTTTGCTGAGGAAAGCCAGTCACACCTCATGGCGGCAGCAACCCCCGCTGCTCCCCAGCCCGCCCGTCACACCGGCTGCCAACACGCTGCAAACAGCGATCTTGGACAACTGTTCTCATCCCCACCTCCCTCAGTGACCTACTTACAAGTCATAAGGGTGCTGGGTGTTGAAATGTATATTAAGCTCAGAAAAAAGAAAAAAAAAAAACACAACCCACAACATATCTTCTTCACCCCAGTTCCAATTTTTTTGATTTAATGTTTAAAAATGCTCCACAGTCAATCACATTTCAGAGGGCAGATAGGCCTACAGATACAAAGAGAACACCTAGAGATGTAACGCAGAGACTCTGCACACGCACATTTTAACGTGGGTGTCTGCAAGAGAGACTCAGGGCAGGGGACACCGCAGGCAGAGGAGACAGGTCCCAATTGACCAGAACCAGAGCAACTGGTGCATTTTTGTTTATTTGCTGTTTAACTGCTACTATTCAGAGTACTTGGTCAACTTTTAATGTAATGCTTGGCCAACAAAATAAACATTTAGCAAATCAATTAAAAAGTGAAACAGAAAAGCAACCCATAGCATTTCCTTGCAGGAGCCCAAATTCCCACCTCAGGGCCCTTTATTAAAATCTGATACTTTATGCTGATCTTTGCAGAGGTTAGTAGCTCTTTACTAAGGTACAAAAGCAGCATCCGTGTCCCTTCCCACCCTGCGTGGAAGTCTCAGACCTGACAGATGGGCGCGGGGAGCCCTGCACCCCAGCCAGCCCCAGCACCCTCCTCCCTGCCACATCCACCCCCAGGAGCCCAGCACATCCACATCACACACCCCGCACAGTGTGAATCACTCCCCAGTGAGGCACCATCTCACACACAGATCCTCACACTTCTCCTGCCACCAAGCCCAGTGTTGTCTGAAGTTCGGCTGCCACCAAAACATCATCCCCTGGGATGAGTCAGGTTTAAGATGCTCGACACCTCAGAGTTGCCAGCAACCCCTCTGTTCCCCTCATGTTGTTTACTCCTTCAACATCACAGCAGTTTTGTGTATGTAGAAGTCACCTCAGCCAAGCATCCTGGGGTCCAAGCAACAGAGACTAAACCTCTCTGGTGGTCTACCATTTCCCTTTAACTAATTTACTTCTCCCACCTCATTATAGCTGCCAAGAGCAAAAGTGCAACTTCTGTGCTTGGAGAAAGCAAGAACCTCTCCCTATAAACCTTGGTGGTGGTCACCCCACCACCCACCCAAACCGTCCAGGAAGGCTGCTTGAGGAAGAGGAGACGTTACCTGGGTGAGGTGCGGGTTGGGGTTGAAGCCACACTGGTTGCAGACCTTGCTGTGACACTGGGTGCAGGCGTTGAAGTTGGGCTGGCCGGGGGAGGAGGTGAGTTCTGTCGTCTTGCAGATGGGGCAGAGCGTGCTGCTGGGGAGGGGGGCGATCTGCGGCAGCGAGTAGGGAGAGGTAGGGGTGCTGCCCCGGTCCGGTGACACCGAGGGAGACCTTCCCGAGCCCTGGCTCCTGCCGTCCACCTGAAGCATCCTTCGTGGTCCCTCTGCCGCCACTCCGGGCTGGCCCCGGCCCCTCATTTCCCGGGGACTCTGGGTGCTGGGTGCAGTCTGGGCGAGGGAGGGGGATGGTGACCGCTGGGCCCCAGCCTGATCCAGCTGCTCTGGTCTCCTTAGTGTGCTGAAACACCATAAAAAAATATACAGAATAAACCAGATTTAGTACATTCAAATGACACCAGTCAATGCAGAAAGTATGTTAAGGTCCCTCTTCACCCCCAAAGCCCCAGCTTAGCCAAGGAGACACAGTAAAGCCACGCTGCAAACCAGAGAAATTGTTCAGATCAGCAGAAAGATACACTTTACCTTATGAAACAAGGCACAATTTCAGCTTCCTCTTATATAACCCATTAGCAGAGATGTAATTGAATTATTCGGTGTTTTCCATGTTGAACTTTAGTCAGAAAGTCGTACAGAAAATGTGAACAAGGAGTTTGGGGCAGCCCAGTCCCCTGCCAGCCACGGGCTCCCTGTCAGCTCTTCTCCAGTACAAACCAGCACTCCAAGAGGCAGCAGCAACCCTAGGCTGCAGGTTGTGGGGTCCTTTCCGCAGGGAGACGGCCTATGTGTGCTAAACCATCTTCTTATCACCTACTTTTATGAGTTGCTGTGAAACAAAAAGGCAGCAAGGAGCCCTGGCTACTGAAGGAACAGCCCTCTCAAAGGAGGCAGCAGAACTACTTATACTTTCCGACTGTCAAGCTGCCCCTGAGCGAGTCACAGGTGAAAGCAACTGAGGGCTGGTTTCCCAGGGGCCACAACAGTGGGAAATTAAGGGAGTGGACATAAGGTTTGCTTTAGGAATCATTATTAAAAGGAGAACTCTGGGGAACAGGGGCTTGTGTGGGGATGGCTGGCCACAGCTGAACACTCTTCTGGGTGATGCGAGTCTTCACTGGGCAGAAAACCAGCTGGGATGCGTCAGGTCACCAGGATAAGGCTACAAAATCTGCCTATGAAACCCCAGCTCCCCAGGAGGACCCCTAGGGTTGACATTGCACCTGCTGCTGCTCAGCAATCATCCTGGAGCCTGTGTGGGATGCTCAGCACCCCACAGCATGTGATCCAGCACCCCACAGCATGTGATCCCTCCCCCCCAGCACTCGGGGCGAGGGGCGAGTGCTCCAGGGAGCTCTGGAGCAGCTACAACTGCAAGAGCTTTGAGTTCTTGTGCTGCAGAGTATGAGATCCTGCCCAGCCCACCTCCCGCGGTATTGCAGCGCAGGTACCCTGTGATGTGCTGCTGACAGACCGTGAGTGCAGGAGAACGGATCTGCCATGCAAGACATTTATCTAAGTACAGAATAATCTGGTGCACCTGTTTATCAGAAAGGCCCACAAATATTTCTCAAAAAGGCAGAAGCCCTAATGCCCCCATTACCTGTGATCTACAGCTGTTTCAGGAAAAAAATTACTCAGAATCTCAAATTTAATAAATTGTTGATTTACCCAAGCAGGGTCTGACCTTATGAAGGTTTAAAAAGGGAACTTAAATGCATAAAACTAATGAAATTCAAAGTGCATGTTGCCACAGTAATAGTAAGTCAGATGAAAATAAATATTAAAATAGCACTTTGGGAATACTGTTCAGCTGCAGATTGAAACCCACTTCTCTGAAGGAGGCATTGCACAATAATAATAAAGCAAAGCAATAAGGGAGTAACTGATCTGTTCCAGACTAAAGAGCAAACTGCACCTGGCCCTGCAGCCAGACACCTGCAATCGGTGCCATTTGCACGTGCTGCTCCCCCATCGTGGGCACTGACACCCCTGAGCCGGAATCGGGATTTGCCTCTGGATGCAGAGGGTTGCAAAACTGCTGCCCCGTAAAACGTGCGGCATCGTAGCTTGTGCAGATGGGAGAGCACAGTCCTAGACAGCGGGAGAAAGTACTGTCGGAAAGCAAAATGCACTTTCTCTCCTTACATTTAATTCTTATGGAAACAGTATTCATGTACTAGCAAACACACTATCCTGATGGTGTATTATGTAACACTGAAATAACATTATTTGAAGAAATGCATGTATATATGGTCAAATAACTGTAGTTTGGAACAGGAGAATGGTTGTTCCACTGCAAATTTCAAAATTCAATTTATTTTTTTCCTTTTGATACAAAAAAAAAAAAGTTTACCACCAAGTAGGAATTCAGACCAGGTCTGACCACAGAAATAGCATGAAACCATAGTCTCACTTTCCAGCTCAGTGAAAAATGGAAAAAACGTACAGCAGCTACCTGCAGCAGAAGTGTTCAGTAGTATATTAGTAGCTATCATTTATTTTTATAGCTGGTATCAGCTGTACTAGCAGTCTGGCTTAAGTACCTTCCTTATACAAAGAGTGAATTTTTTCAGCCCAGGATGGAGCTTCTTCACCTTTCAGGTGCAAAGGAACACTGTGCACCATTCCATCCGGCTCCCAGCAGCAGTTTCACTCTTTTTTAACGTGTTTATTTATTTTATAATTACCCAAGATGCCCCAGCTGCCCCATGACACGGGCTGGGCTGTCTCTCACTTGCACCAGTTGAACATGTCCATGAAATTTTAAGCCCAGAAGGAATCATCTGGCCTGTCAAATGCAGTAACTAAATACAAGAGAGCTGCCCCAGGAAAGAACATGAGAACAGTCATGTTGAGTCAGACGCAGGCCCACGCTTGTGGCTTGCTTTACCAGGATGCTCCAATGTTCATGTCTTGTACCCATCTACAAACCCTTTTGTTGTTGTTACCGAAGTCCAAACTGCAGCTTGTCCCCGTTTTTCACTACAGCCCTCTTCATCACTGATAAAAATATTAACTAGCACTGGGCTGCTAACTAGTTCCAAAGGCATTCCTCCCAATGCCACTAGGTCACTCATTAACAATCAAATTGGGATATCTTAATAAGGCAGGGTTTCACCTGCCTTATTGACTCTGCACCACCCTAATTGTGAAATTGCTCAAACACCTCCACAGGTCCAAATTCAGCAGCACTCTCACAGATACCAAGAGAGTTATAATATCGTCCAAGTAAAGAATATTGAGTGCATTTGACTAAGCTCATTAACAATTATACCGTTGAGGTTTCCATTTATTATATTCTGTCTATTAAGGCTTTATCGAGACAAGGTCAGACAGGCAGTTCTATTAATCTGCCCACAACCACCGGCAGGTTGCCAATTGCTTCCTTATTTATTTTATTTTTAAATTGAAAAATTATGGCTTTCTTCTTGCTTTCCAGAACTCCCTCAATTTTCCACCGTGAAGCTGACACAGCATCAAACCACGCCACGGCCAGACTGGCTGGTTCAGTGAAAGAAGCGTCTGCCCGTCTCCTGACATGAAGAATTGCAAAACACCCACAAAAATTAACCCTCAGCCCCAGGCTAGGGAGAAGGCTGAACTACAAAGGTTGTTCGCCACGTAGCCCAGAGCTAAAAATCACCCTGACAGGTTAATCTGTACCCAGGTCCACTTCTCCATCAGACAGCTCTCCTGATTAAAAAAGCACAGAACTTCCTGTGTTCCACCCAGGAACAAGCACAGATATGAAACCAGCCTTTCTATTTAGGGCTGGTGCCAACGTCGTGGTAGGCTGGGAGAACAACTGACTGAGACGATCAGAAGAATGAACAGCATAATGAAAACCAAGGGTCAAAGCCATTCTCCTCAAAATCAAGCTCAGCAGTGTAAGGTGTCACCAGCACTTCGGATTTTTTATGTCTGACTTTTTTCCCTTCTGTAAACATTTTTTTTTTTCTTTAAAATAACAGGAATTGGAAAGGCTTTAAAAACAGAATCCCGTTTACAGCCAAAACAAACGTTAGACTGTTGGTTAATGTTTAATTTCAGAAAAAGATGGTTTGTCCTAAACCTAACTTCTAATGGCATGGCCATATCAGTGAAAAGATGCCGGCAGCTTTAGGAGAGATGAAAGTGATACAGTGACATAGTATTGGTTTACAATCCTTCTCCAGTAAACTGGTACAGCCTGGGAATTCCCAGGTGAAGGCAGTGCCTGCAGAAGGGAATTCCTCTAATTTAACTCAGATAAGTTCATTGGGGCCACTAAATTTTACAGACAAGACCCAAGCTTGGAACCAGCATCCCAAGAGGTGTCAATGGGTCCCTTTTCATACACGATGCTAACTGGGGAGCAATAACCATCACAAGGTAAATGCCAACACCATTAAAATCTTTGCTATAAAACAAATAATAATGACATTAAGCAAAATCTACGCACATGGCTGGTAACTCGGTCTGGTTCAGGCAGAGTTTGTGGAGAAGTTCAAGAGCGCATGTGCATTGGTTTACTCCTAATTTCATGTTCCCCCCTTGAACACGGCAGCCGCATCCATGTGCTCAGCTGTCACCATCCCTGGCAGCACTCACATCCACGGGGAACTTGGCATCTCTGAGCCCAGTAAATCCTTCGGGAGCCGCAGCCCATTTATGCAGCTGGGAAACAAGGACTGCATCCCTTTCTCTGCCTGGTGGATATTTAAATGGGTCTTCTGCTCGCTGGGCAACTGATCTAATTACTACATTATAGTGTATAAAAAGAACATGAAAACAAATGGCACCATTGCCATCATTTCACACAGAGCATGCCCTGCTCAGGCTTCACAGAGAAGAGCTGGATTTGTCCACGGAAGGGAGCTTGTAGCTTCACATCCATATCAAAAATAAGCAAAATGGGGACAAGCAAGTCTTTTCGATTAGTAGGAAAAAAAAAGGGAAAACAAATGCCTGATTACCTGCAGTAAAACCAAGTGTATGAGAAGCAAATAAATCAAGAGAAAGCACAAAAAGACAGAAGATGTGTAGATGCTCACACCCAAAAGAGGGAGGCTGGGTTAACAAACAAGAATTAGAGCTGCTCAGCTACGAGCAGAGATTTGACCTACTTGGTTCGACTGAAACCTGATGTGAACATCCACATGACTGATTTTAAGAATCACTGAATATAACCTATTTAGAAGAAAAGAGGTAGCTAAGGAAAAGGGGAGCTGCACTCTACGTCAAAATGGCACTGGCTTTGACTCAAAAATTCATAATTCCTAATGCTTGTGGGTCAGCATAGGAACTGCATGGGATAATATCAAACATTAGCTGGTATATGCTGCCAATCAGCAAGTCAGGCTAGAAAATAGGACATGTAACCTTTTACTAAATAAACAGAAAAAGATGTGTCTGATGGGGAGGGCCTCCAGTTTCAGCTACGTGCTCTGAAAATCTCCTACTGAAACATTCACCGAGCTTGGGCGTTTTATCGGTGGCAGCTTCGTAGCTCTAAACGTGCTACACAGGGAATGCTGTATCGGATTCTGCTTTGACTAAAAAGGAAGCAGTTACAGAATTAAAAATCAGCACCTGCTTAAATACAAGTGCCCTCGACTTAATTACATTTCTGTCCGTGCAGGAAGAAGTTTGTGCTGGAAATGTGTGTACTGGATGGTTTAAAAACAGCGAATGTCACACAGCTGAAAACAAAACAGAAAATATGAAATGGTGACTAGAAACTGTCAGGGAGCATTTTGCTAGATGCCAACACAAGCACTCTCGTGAATGGCCGCGGTGGTTAATGCCTCGCTTTTGTGAGCAGTGGAAAAACCCCATTCTCCCGCAGCTTTTGCTCCAAGGCTGCTCTATCCCCACCCATCAAATAAGATGCAACTTCTGTCAGGCATTTTTCCCATGACCGAGGTGTCCCTAACACCCACCTCCTGATGCTGAATGGAATGCTGGAGCTCCTGGGCAATCATTTGGGCCCCTAACCTCCACCCACATACCTGTTCTCATAAATACAGAGGAACGTGACATCCTCAAGTCCTCTGCCTCCCTCCTAAACCCCCCTGGGGCTGGAGTTGAACGGGGAGCTACCACGCAGGCAGCGGCATAAGCCACTTGCCCTTAACATACCCGCCAAATGACCTTCCCCTGAGGAACCGCATCCCAGCACGGTGCTGCCATGGGGCAGGCAGCACTGGGACACATGGTCTGCTGGATTCTTCCTGTGGCCCCTGGTTTTGCAGAAGATAACACACTGGGCACTGCTGCCAGCTTCTCCTTCGTTTAAAAGGCAGAGGTCTACGCAATCCATGGAAACGTAACAAGGACCAGACGTTTTCCCGTTTACATCCACACTATAGGGGCATGACTCAGTATTCTGCAAAGGCAAGATTAGGAAGAGCCTCAGTCCACCACAAACCAGTTATTTTCCATCTTATTAGCATTACACATGGTTCAACCGAGAATCAGCAACAGGATAACCCACCAATGTCACTCACGCTGCTGTATGAAGCAAGGTTGTCAAGAAGCATCTGCCATCTTGTTAGATGAATCCTATGTACCGAAAGCAGGATTTATGACTGATTTAAGCTCTAAATAAGCATTTACTTGCTTATCTACATTCCTGTACACTGCCTTTCTGTAAGTGTTTGTGAATCATGATCAATTACATTTGGAAGAGATGATTGTTACAGGTCCCTTCCAACCAAACCTATTCTATTCTATTCTATTCTATTCTATTCTATTCTATTCTATTCTATTCTATTCTATTCTATTCTATTCTACTCTATTCTAATTTTGCCATGTGGCAAATAAATACTTAATCTGCACCTAACTTGGCCCTAGTACAGTTAAGAACAATTTCCCTCCAGGTGCTTTGTGCCATAAAACCAGAGCAAGGGCTGCTCACACCCACCAGCCCAGCAACCCCAAACTTCTCCCCAGAGAATTCCCAGGTCTGACGTCTACTGGTCACCCTATGGAGACCATGGTGAACATCAGCAACTGGTCCCCATAGAGTCCAGAACAGCCTCTCTGAAGCCCAAGACCTGAACTGGAATCAGGGGAGACTTTTGCCCCCCTCCCACAAGCACTCACAGGCCAGAAAGTCACCAAGTGACCTGCAGACCCCCACATGTTGCCCTGGGGAGATGCTCTTTCAGCTGCCAATGCCCAAAATGTGCATCACTGCTGTCAGGATCTTGGCCAAGCCCCTCAGAGCCTCCAGCAGCTGGCATGACAGAAGAACCTGCAGGTGATTATCTCAGTCCAATATATATCAAAGAGATTTCTTCTGAGATAGCTTTACAGGAGCAGGCACACTGAAGGTTGAAAGATTTGAACGGGTCTCCTTTCCAAGTGATTTAACTGTCGCTGAGAACATTTACAGTCTTGAACTTCAAAGCATTAAAATCTCTCGAGGATAAGTGGGGTGTCTGATATCCATTCTGCCTCGGTGTCAAGGAAAATCTATTTCCTCTGCTACAGCAGAAAACTACATGTAAATCTTCCAGAGAGAGAACAGGAGCTGCTTCTAGATCGTGATGCAATTAGCTGCATGGCGTACGAGGAGAAGTACGGCAAGCTGCTGAGAGCCGGGATGCAGACACGAAGCAGGAGCCCAGCTTCACCGCGCCTACAGACACGCCATCCCCGAGGTGAACGCCAAGCTATTAGAAATGTCCACTGGATTTCTGATCCAGTGCCTGCATCTCTCTGGGCACTGAGGAAGTACCTGGAAGATATGAAGCAAGGAGGAACGGTAGCTCTTCCAGCGCACGGGTGCAGTTGGTAGGTCAGCTTTGGACCATGGGTGTGGGGGAAGAGCAGCCTTGGGGCCATCAAGGAGAGCTGGAAGGAGGGGAGGCAGCAGCAGCCCCTCCGCTGTCCCTCAGGATGCTGCCGAAAGGGGGATGCTCAGCACATCTGCCCGGCTGTGGGGTCATTAAGTGTCCCCGCGCTGAGTGCACCAAACTCCACGTTAATTGAGATGAGTGCTGGGGGTGGCCGTGCCTGGGGGATGCTGCAGGCAGGATGGTGAAGTTGCCTGCAGAGATTCTCTCCTCCTCACCGCAGGACTTGGAAGCCCTGCGAGAGTGGTGAGAGCCTGGCCCAGGTTGCCCCACATGCTGGATGCCCCATCCCTGGAGACATCGCAGGCCAGGCTGGACGGGGCTCTGAGCAACCTGATCTGGGTGAAGATGTCCCTGCTCATGGTAGGGGTTGGACTGGATGAACTTGGAAGGTCCCTTCAACCCAAATCATTCTATGATTCTAAATGATGGAGAGCCCTGCCACCGAGATACAGCCCCACAATCGACACCAGGAGCACATAGTGAAATGGCGGCTGAAATGGGGATAAATGTCCCCAGAAGTCCCAGGGCGGGGTGAGCTGGAACCATCTTTTGAATCAGGTTTCTACCCACCTATTCGATGTATGGCCTCCATGTTCTTCCCCAGCCCAAGTGATTGCTGTGAACCAGTCATTTATGTACGTTAAACATCATATACTTTATAAAGGGTTGTGACAGTCTTGAAAATAATGCAGGCACCAGAAAGGACAAGTATGATGGGTAAAGTACCCCAGCCATGGAGCAATCTCTCCCCTCTGCCTCCCCCCACTTACATCTTATAACCAAGCTCTAGCAATTAAGCAGTAAAATTGCTGATTGCCGTGGTCACGTTTAACTAAAGACCTTTATCCCAGTAAAGCATGAATTACTGTACTTATGAAATGCCAACAAAGCCACAAGATAAACCACGGCATCAAGCAAAGGAATTTTTATGGCGCATGGCTCATGAACGCTTACTTTGTAAATCTATAATTTTAAAAGTCCCTCTAGAGAGTCCTGCGACAGGCACGGCGCCTGCTCCCAGATGCCAAAACTGACGATAGAAACTTTCTGTAACAGTGACCATAAGAGACTCAGCTTCAATCTGTTTGCAGGACTGGAAAAAAGACACAAATACACGACTACTACACTGCTCAGATTTAATGGGGAGGGTGGGGGAAAAAGAAATCAGTAAAAGTGAGAAATTTTGTTAAAGAGAAATTAAAAGCAGCATATGGAAGGGTAAGAAAGGGAAATTTCCATGGCATCTGTTAGCACATTAGGGCCTCCGGCACAACGTACACTATCAATAAAAGGTTTAAGACGTGGCCATAACAAGGTAATATAATTAAAGAGTGGCACAAATAAGGCTACAGGAGTAAAAGGAAAACCTTTAAAAAGTAAAAATTGTATCTAGATCGGGAAAAACCACAACAAAAAACCAGCATATTTTGGCAATTTAAAAACTTAATAAAGCATACAAAAAAAATCCCTTACGGAACAATTCATAAATTGGGAAAAAAAGAAAATCTAAAACTTTAGAAATAGACAATCTGCCAAGGAATCTGAAAAACTGAAAGAAAATTGAAATGCAACAGAAATATTTAAGGAATGCAAGAATGTAAAAGAAAAGATAAATCCAGCCTTTGCCATGCTGTTTGATAAGGAGAAATTGATGAAGGTTCCCATACCAGAACTGTTTCATATATAGGATTAGTCTGAAAAATTGCCTCAGGAGGACAAACGTTCAGATAAAAAGCTAGAAAGAAAGAAGGAAAAAAATAAGTAAAAGGTGGTAAAATAAGGGGAAACCTTCTTGTGGGTTAATAGCTGACCACAATTGCAGACACTGAGGACAGAGGTTGTCACAAGCAGAGTTGCAGGCCCTGCCATGGGATACGTTCATAAATGGTCTGGGAAGGAGGGGAATAATCAAGGGGCAAGTTTGCTGAGACATGCAAATTTATTCAGAGCATTCAGAGCTAAAACCGAATGCAAAGAGCTTGAGAAGGCTCTCCTGAAATGGGTGCCTCGAAATACTGCAGCAGGTGGAATCCAAGGTCAAGGAATGTGGAATAACGCATAGAAGAGAATACAACCATAGCCACGCATGGTGATGGGCTCTAAATGAGGTACTGCCGCTCAGCAAAGAGTTCTTCAAGCCATTTTGGACAGTCCTCAGAAAATGTCAATGTAATGTTCATCTGCAAATATAGAATGATCTACAAAAAAAAAAAAAACCAGACAATTAAGTTATTTTGGGAAAAATGCATTCTGGAAAGCAAATCAAAGAGAAGAGCACAGGCAGCCCGTTCTCTTGACTCGCTTTTGGCTTTTTTCCCCCATGGCAAGTGGCACAAAAGGCTGGTTTTGCAAGGCTCCCTTTTGAGTTTTAGGCTTGATCGGTCCAGGAGCTGGAGGGGTTTCTGCAGCTGCGGGTGAGTGCCCCAACACTGAGAGCAGTTTGGGCTGGTGGGTAGAGGGGCTCAACCACATGGGTCTGGCTCCACCAGGACAGCATTCACGGTCCTGTCCACACCACCAGCAGATCCCTGTGCTCCTACGAAACCCCTGGCCACAAGAAATTTGCTTTTGACCATTAAGAAGCTGGGAAGACTGCATGGCCCCTTTTTTGGATGAGTTCCACCCATGTTTCAAAATTAAAAGCTGAAGCAAAAAAAATATATCATTATCCATCTCCGTGACAGCTTGAGTCAACCAAACTCAGCCCGGAACAAGGAACAACGCTCATTCCAGGCATAAAAAATAGGAAGATCCATCAGAAAGAGAAGTGCTGTTAAAAATGAGGCGGTAATGACATACCAGAAAGAAATCGGTTTGTATTTTTAGAAAAAGGAAAGAAAAACCCAGTTAAAACTGCAATTTCCAGGAGAGGAAATCAGACAACCACACTGCAGAGAGACAAACAGCTCCTGGTGACTGCAGCAACAGAAAAGTCCTGGCTTTGCACCCTCTTTGAGCTTGGGCAAATGAAACGTGAGACCTCATGTATTTTTCTTTTTTGCACGTGTGAAAAACTGTAGAATTTTTATCCGTCCTGCAGTTGCGTCCTTCCACCTCACAGCATTTGGGCCATCCCATAATTGTCCATCTAACTCCTCCACAAGCCATTTAGGTCCTTAATTTTTTTTCTGTTGTCGCCTCAGGTTGGCAGGAGAGCTGACATCTAAGGTGTGGAAGAGGAATCACGAGAAGATCATCTGGGCAGGGTCTGAGGAAACAGGGATCAACTCACATCCTCCCAAGGAGCTCCAAGTACTGCGCATGTAGGGGTACACAGTAAAACTGATGAGACCACACTTTCCTGCAAGGAGGAGACATTCATAGTTCCATCTAGTTCCACCCTCTGCCATGGGCAGGGACACCTTCCACTAGACCAGGTTGCTCAAAGCCCTGTCCAACCTGCCCTTGAACACTTCAGGGACGGGGCATCCAGAGCATCTCTCGGCAGCTGTTCCACTGCTTCCCCACCCTCATGGTGTCCAACATGGTCAGACACCCCTGGATGAAAATTTCACATCAGGTTGTGTTGGCGGGAAACACTTCTCAGCTGCAGAAGCTTCTCCATCCCTGACGTTCTCCATACCAGCACATATGGCCCGATAACATCTGTTATTAGAGACAAGACCGTGGTTGCAAGCGCCCTGCCAGGACAGGCTGAATATAGTTGTGTGTGTGTCTTAGATTTGTATTTGTATTTCCTGGGTTTCAGAGATGTGAATCAGAAGCCCAAATGCAAACAGCAAACCAAACTCAGAATTAATAAACATTTTTGCTTGTAAAACTTGTTATTCACAACAGGAAAGATAAAGCCAACCCCAAGAATAATACATTACCAATACAGTAAGAGACACCATCAACTTCAATATTTCAAGCTGTTCAGTTTAAATGTACATATGAAACAGGAGAGTCTGAAATCCCCCTGCCAAATTCTGTATAGGATCAAAGGAAAACACTTCTCCGGCGTCTGCAATCCTCTGAGGCACCTTGTCCCTGTGCGCGTTTCCCTGCCACACGTACCTCAAACCAGAACATTTGTCCCCAAAGAGACTGATGCATCTGCATATTTGATGTATCTGTCCTCGAGGTTCCATTGAAACGTTTGACTTGGCAGAAATGGAAGCAGGTAAAATTTAAGGCTGAGAAGTTGATTTGATAAGTGAGCCAGATTTTAGATATGTTGATAAGTAGAAAGTGTTTCTCATAACTCCCCAAAGCAGCTAGCTGATTTTGTTTGCACATCTCAAAGAAATAAGAAAGGCACAATAATTTTTTAATTCAGAGTGGTTGGGACTGTATTTTTAGTTAATAATAAATCAAAATTATGTCAGTAACTACTGACATGCATTGGATGAAACCGAGTTGTACAGCCAACAGGAACCATATCCTAACCCATTAACCAGTGCAGCTAGGAGGCACTCCAAGATGAGAAAGGCAGATAAAATAAAGTATAAAAGGGACATCTAAGGAGATATTTCACAGAATGGTTTACAGTTCTCTCCCAGAGTGATCTTGCTAGATGCCTTTTTTTTGCCAGGTTAAGGTAATCAATGGCATACAACATACTAATACGGACTGTCTTCTCCACTCAAACAAGAACTGATGGTCTGTCATTATTGTCATGTAACCAGTCAAAACCTCATCTAATAAAGTGGTAAACGGGCTTTACCAGCTCTGCAAACCACTCCCAAAACAGGTTCAAAGGACAGTAAAGGACCAGATGTCCCCTCTGCTGCCCAGCCCTGGGCAGTGGGACCTCAGCAGAGGGAGGGGGCCAGGCTGGGTGCCCTTCAGGACCAGCAGACTCCAAGATCTCTGCTCCTTATCAATGGAAACAACCCCATCTACAGGATTCCAAAGCAAAACTCCACAACTACCTGCAGACAAGTGGGGAAAAAGAGAAGGCTTGGAAATCTCCACTCCTTGGGACTACAGTGCTGCCCTAAATACCGAGGGACAGCCAGGGCAGACCCTGAGCAGCACGGAGCGATGTACAGCCATGCCAGCAGAACCCGCATTGCTTCTCACGTACGCTGGTGCCAGGAGCATTTACGGAAAGCCCCAGTACAATGTGCTCCAGCACTATCTGCTGCAGACATCTCGCAGGTTCATTTTGGAGCAGACGCAGCCCAGGGATATGTTTTGGGAGCAGCCTGGCAGCGGTTTCCTCGCCCTCCTCTGAGCCATTCCCAGCAGGGGAGCAGAGGAGCGCAGAGAAGGTCCCGAAGGGCAACGGTCCAAAGGATAGCTACCAAAACCTGCCTGGTCTGTTGAGAAAACTTGCTGGGAACAGGTCAAAGGAAACCCAAAATATGGTGGCTTACTGTAAGTGGGCAGAGGACAACACGGTTGATACACCTCAGAGGAAATATGGGGAAGATCTGCGTGCTCCAAGGACAACACATGGTTCACTGCTGGCCCTACAAGGACCATATTAATGGTCCCAAACTTGGAGCCCCACAACAAGTCCTGAACTAGGAGTCGATAACGCAACAGCAGTTACCATGGGCAAGCTACTGAAAAAGCACACTGCAAAATTAAAATGGAAAAAAATGTATTGCTCCATCCTGTAGACTTGGAGGTCTTTACTGAGCACAACGAGAACGATTTAGGCTGGGACCACCTCAGCTGTTTAAGCTAATTCAGCCAAACCCAGCCTGGCCAGGACAAGACGTGTCAGCATCGTGTGGCCCAACTGCAGCGCGGACGTACCCGGAAAGGCTTCAAACCATCAGGGTTCACCCTGGCAGTTAACTGGGGGGTTAGTGTTCAAAAATAAAAAAAAAAAAAAAAGAAAGAAGAAACCAAACCAAACAACAATTTGTCTCCCTAAGAAGATTAATAGGTGCATTTAAAGAAATCAGTCTGTAGGCTTAATGAGAAAGAGGCAGCAAAATCCTAAATGTGAGACCTCCTACAGTTTTTCAGTCCAGCTGTACGATCAAATAATAGTTTATGTAACCAGGACTGGAACAAAATAAATTAAAAGTAATTTCATGTTTTATCAAAGGAAAAAGTACAGTTTGGAATCAACGTGCAAAAAGGCGTAGTTCAGCACTGCATTTCCCCAAGCCTTTCACAAGCTTTGTATTTTCAGCTGATTTGCTTTTTTTCACAAGAGCAAGGCAAATTATCAAGTCCCTTAAGAACTTACACATTTCCAAATTTCAACTGTTCCTATTTTATAACTCATAACTTCACATATCTATAACTGAAATGTTTTCTTTAGATGAAAGAAAAAACAACAGCATGGTGTCCCAACATGCTGTTGTTCCCAGGCTGCAATCTGTTTTTTTCTGGTTAAAAAAATTCAAGAAGTGGTTAACAGCTACAACATGTCAATCTTTGAAAGTAATTCCCACACACAATTTCATCCTTTTGTAGACATTAAATATGGCAAAATCTCTTTGTACTCCTCACGTCTAGACTGAGGAAGGAAGGGTGCAAGCTACCGACAGACTCTTTCTCATACTGGGCAGCCCATGGTAGACCCATTTGGGTCTCAGGTGGGCTGGGGAGAAGGGCAGGACCCCTCTGAATTCATTCAATAGCTGAAGAAGACACATCTAACATTACCTTCATGCTCATGTACAACTTCTGAGGATGGAGCACCCTGAGACCATGTCAGAAGAGGTCGTGTACTCCAAGCGACTCCTAACAGAGCTCAAAATCCATGAATAAAGCCAAATTCCAAAATAAATCCGCACATTCATGATGCTACGGTCCTCAGGAGAGCACTGGACCTACAAAGCAATGTCCGCTGGAGCAGCGCTCAGAGTTCAGCATCAGCCTTACGTCCCTCTTGGCAACTGGAGAAACGTGTGAGCCCTGCTGCCAGGAAAGAATCAAAACAGGCTAAAATGCAGTAGTACACTGGCAGGGGAAAAAAAAAAATAAAAAGAAAGAAAAAAGGTTCAAAAGCTACTCTCGGTTATTGACATTTGGCCTCTGAAAGTCTCCCTGCCCTGTAATACCTGCACAGATACGTGTGTCTCTGGGGCAGGCGAAGGAGGGCATGTCAATACAGAATTTTGTCACATCTGCACCCGGCAACCTTTTGGTCCAAGGTGATTTTTTTTTTTCTGTGGCCTTCCGAGGAGCTGTCAAATCCTCACCTGAAAGCTGTGTGGGAAACTGCTTTGTCATGTCTGAGAAACCATGGCCCCCAGCAGGTCCCAGAGCCAAGAGGAGAATGGTCAGTCACACCTGCTCAGAATCCCTCAGAATTCAGCAGCATTTCTCAAGCAGCATGGATGCATCTTCCCTTTGAGCCACACAGCATCTGCCTGCTCTAGACTGTGTTATAACCGTCAAAAATGGGGGAAACCCTCCAAGAAGAGTGCAGGAGATGCTGTTCTCATGGAGAGCAGCCAAGCATGCTCAGAAAGCGCAAGTTTGGATGGCTGCAGGTGGGACAGGCTGGAGATGGCAGCCTGCACCTCACAGGGTGGTGGTGAAGCTGCGGGACATCCCAAGCAGGAGTCACAGCCCAGCACAGAAGCTGTTCACAGAGAACGAGAGAACACTGAGATGGGATGGCCTCGAGAGTCTTCAGGGAGGAAGGAAAGAGCTTCTCATGTGTCACAAGAGCCTGGGCAGAGCTTGCTGCAACTCGGGCAGTCACTGCATAACTGTGCTGCAGTGAGAAGACTCGGTGTCCATGAGAAGTCCCTTCCTTCCCTCCTGTACCACCCGCTGCCTGGCTGCGAACACAGAGGAGAGGAGCATGGTGGCCAAGCGTAGAACCACCGCATCATCTCCAAAGGCTCAGCTTCAAGTCCTGACCCACATGCCCCTGCTGTATCCCAGCCATGCAGTATGCCCCATCATCTGGCTGCAGAAGCAGAAACGGGTGAACATCCCAGACACCACTGCTCTCTGCTGCAAAACCAGCTGGACAGGATGGCTCAAGTCCAAGTTTGCAAACACACCTGGGCTTAAAGATGTTGTTGCCACTCAGAAGACATATGGAAGCTAAACTACATCTGCATGTCTCAAACATGTGGAGTACCGCAGGCAAATCCATTTTGGCTTTGCATAGGAGAGTCTCTCATTTAAGATCTTAGTTGTTACCTCGATAGTGGGACTATACGATGGGGTGACGAATGCTGTCTCTAAGTGGGTAATGGCCCCAAGGTCTCCCCTGCTCCTGTGCTCCTCCCTTTGCCCACTGGCACCTTACACACCCCATTACAGTCACTTGGCTCTTGGACAGGCACTGATGGTGTCCAAGTGGAGATGTTCAACTTGGTCGCTCTGACGTAAAGGCTCTTCCTCATGCCAGGGAGCAAGAGAAGGACAAGGTCAAGCTGCTAAGGCCACCTGGGAGCAACAGGTTTTCAAGCAGGACTGCTGCTGCAGGGGACACTGAGGACAGGGACAGGAGAAAGGTCTAGGGTCTCTGATATTCAAGAAACAGACAGGGCAGGAGAAGGGGTTTTTTTGCTGTAGCTCTTTTTAGAAGATGCCTAATACACTTTACTGCATCAAATATACTCGTATTTTCCCTCTATAGACAACGACCTAAAAGCACAATTAAATCATTTTTGACAAAAGAGAACGCACCAAGCTACTTAATCACATCTTCAGAGGGAACAAACCAGTATGAACAGCTAATCTACTGTACGTCACAGAAACTACAGTTTTGGGCTGAGGGAGACCAAATATTTTAGGAGGTGAAGCTTTTATTTAAGCTTCATGTAAGCATATATCCCATCACACCCTCTGGTAAACTGCTGCTACTCTTATTTGTGCTCACTGTTTATACATCTTGTTGCCATTTGGCCAGCTTGGACCTCTACACTCCAGATTTCATTTTACCTTTGTTAGCCATCGTGACCATCCTTACCACCCAGTGCCAGAAGTCAGGCTGGATGGCACGCCATCACTTTTTGTCTTAAGCCAAACTATGTCACTTTAAAAAGAGAGGAAAAACAATGAAAGTGCATTCAGCAGCAGCTTTTCTTGCCTTGGTGGATGATGTTCCTCTGCCCCTGAGGAGTTCAGCCTGGGCAGGGAGCTGCTGTTTCCTGCCCCATCCAGTCTGTTATGGGGCTCAGGTCTATCTCAGTATCAAACCCACAGCACTAAGCTACAAAGAGGCCAAGAGTCAGCGAGATGCCATCACCAGCACAGTTAAGTCATCTTTAAAATTAAATATGAGCAGAGCAGGGGTGAGGAGCCCCCCAGGAACACACCTTCCACCCTCACTATAAATCACAGCCCAGTGTTTATAGGATGCAATAAAACTACTCCTCCTTGTAGGCTCCTGAACAGCTCGTTGGAGGAGCTGGGTGTTCTCAGAAGGAGCCAGCTCACTACATTTATAAAAACTTTTCAGTGTCAGTGACACGAGAAGCGGTACGGCATGCCCGGCATGACTGACAGGCTGCACAGCAGCACTTCGGGGTCACGCTGAAGCTCAGCACCTCCAGGCACTAGAAAAGACAAAAAAAACCTGTTCATAAAAACAGTCGTGCCCATGGACTGATGCAAAAATAACAAATCTGTCATTCAAACAGACATTTGAAAACACATTGATGGCTCAACAGCAACAATCTCAATCCAAAGAAAATACGTGCAGCACTCATAACAGTTTATGATGTGTGGGACCGGGATGACCATTGGCACTTGCTGTCACTCACCAGCTGAAAAAAACCCCAAACAGTACTCAGGAGCAGCAGCTCTTATCAGCAGAGACAACGTGATCATCTTATTTCCACATTTAGCGAAAAAACAGAACAGCATTGCTGTGTAGCCTGTTTATCCAAACTGAGCTACCTGGCTCTAGGAAATGCTTTTGCCTACCCTGACTGCCTGCCCACTCCTTCTGAAGGTGCATCTTGTATGCTAGAATCACACAAATCACAGAATGTTAGGGATTGTAAGGGACCTCGGAAGATCATCCAGTGCATTTCCCCCGCCGGCACAGGAACACCCAGATGAGGTTACACAGGAAGGCGTCCAGGTGGGTTTGAATGCCTGCAGAGAAGGAGACTCCACAACCCCCCTGGGCAGCCTGGGCCAGTGTCTGTCACCCTCACTGAGAAGTTTCTTCTCAAATTTCAGTGGAACCTCTTGTGTTCCCGTTTGAACCCATTACCCCTTGTTCTACCGTTGGTTGTCACCAAGAAGAGCCTGGCTCCATCCTCCTGACACTCACCCTTTATATATCTGTAAACATTAATGAGGTCACCCCTCAGTCTCCTCTTCTCCAAGCTAAAGAGCCCCAGCTCCCTCAGCCTTTCCTCATAAGGGAGATGCTCCACTCCATCATCTTTGTTACCCTGCGCTGGACTCTCTCCAGCAGTTCCCCGTCCTCCTGGAACTGATGGGTCCAGAACTGGACACAATATTCCAGATGTGGCCTCACCAGGGGAGAGTAGAGGGGAAGGAGAACCTCTCTGGACCTACTGACCACCCCCCTTCTGATACACCCCAGGATGCCATTGGCCTTCCTGGCCACAAGGGCACAGTGCTGGCTCATGGTCACCCTGCTGTCCCCCAGGGCCCCCAGGTCCCTTTCCCCTACGCTGCTCTCTAATAGGTCATTCCTCAATTTCTAATGGAACTTGGGGTTGTTCCTACCCAGATGCAAGACTCTACACTTTCTCTTGTTATATTTCATTAAATTTTTCCCTGCCCAACTCTCCAGCCTGTCCAGGTCTCTGGATGGCAGCACAGCCTTCTGGCATGTCAGCCACTCCTCCCAGCTTGGTGTCGTCAGCAAACTTGCTGATAGTACACTCTATTCCCTTGTCCAAATAATTGAAGAATATATTGAATAATATAGGCCCCAGTACTGACCCGAGGCACTCCACTAGATACAGACCTCCAACTGGACTCTGCCTCATTGACCACGACTCTCTGGCTTCTTCCCTTCAGCCAGTTCACAGTCCACCTCACTACCTGATCATCCAGACCGCACTCCCTCAGTTTAGCTGTAAGGATGCTGTGGGAGATGGTGTCAAATGCCTTAGTGAAGTCAAGGCAGACCACATCCACCACCCTGCCATCATCCATCCATCTTGTTACGTCCTCATAAAAGTCAATGAGGTTGGTCAAGCACGACTTCCCCTTGGTGAAGCCATGTTGACTGCCCCTAGTGACCCTCTTATCCTTGACATGTCTTGAGATGGCATCAAGGATAAGTTGTTCCATGGGACATGAGTCTGATCTTGCAACAGGATTACTAGAAAAACACCCTCGGCCAATGGCGTGCCGTTGTGCTGTCACACCAGGGAGCTGGCAACAAGGGCTGCGCCGACAGGCAGGCGGGTTTGTTCTGGTGGGTGCACGTCCAGACGCACATCGAGTATTCCACAAACCAGTATAAACTGCAGGAATACACCACGGCACTGAATACCTGTTTGCAATAATTGGGAACATGATGGGAAGCGTCAAATTCATGCTCAGTTCGCAGAGCAAAGAAACAGCTCTTCTCAGGCGTGCTGGAGAGGCAGCACCCAGCATGACCCACAGTTTGCAGGGACCTGTCAGTCCCCGTGGACGCAGTCACCAGAGCTGTGGCACTGCTGAGCATCAGCAGAAGAAGCCGAGCACCAGCTCTCAGGGCTGTGGTGCACAGAAATGGCCCTGCCACAGCTGCAAACCGTGCAAGAACAAGCCAGAGACTCCTCCAAACCTTCCAACCAGCATGAGCCAACAGAGCAAAGCAAATCAACCTGTCCAAAATCATCTACATTTTTATTCCTGAGTGGAATCGGCATCGGCACATCCAGGCACATCCAGGAGCCCCTCGCAGCAAACGCACAGGGTAAAGAGGCAAGAAGTCAACACAGCATCCAGGCTGGTTTTAACGGAGAGAAACCCCAACCTCTGCAGCAGATTGCAAATCTGTGTATTTGTTTTGGAAATAAAAGCATTAATATTTTATGCCAAACATTTAGAATATTGATGAGCGTGTTCACAGAAGAGGTTTAGGAGTTACTTAAGCACCCAGAAGTGTGCTGTCTAACTTCAGTGGCCTAACGGTTGCTGTCATAGCCATCAAAAGTATGGAAAATACCTCTTGCTAAAGGGAAGACACTTTGCAGCTGACAGCGCCTGCCCATCACAGGAGAGGAAGACAAACTGAAGCCCAGTGGGATATTTAACACAGCAAATATTTTGACTTGATCTGTCAAGTAAGCCATTTTGTACTCCTCCTTTTACCTTTTATTTTGCTCACACAGGTTTTATGAGCTTGAAATGTTGCATACCTGTTCTTTCCCTCCTCACTTAAACCCAGCCTCAGCTCCCTCCTGACCCTCCAAATGTCTTATAGTAAATAAACTAATACTTACTAAGCATGGGTGCATGGCCAGCTTTGCCAGAGTGCCAGTCTGCGATTCAGCAAAAGGCCAGGAAAAAGCTATTTAAATATTTGAGGAAAAGGTTTTCCAGTGATGCCTCTGGTGGTACTGTCTTTGCACAGTCCTGCTCAGTCTCTGTGGGGATGGTAGTGCATGGAAACAAATACAGAGCTTGGTTTCTACACAGCTGTGAGCCCTGTGTATAGGTTATTTTTCCATCACACAGTCTCATTTTATGGCTTTATTTCTGGCATAGTCATACGAAAATGGACATCGACTGCTCATTTCTGCAAGCTGGTGGAAAGTGTCTATTTAAAAAGAAATCAGCAAACTTGATTTTTTTTTTTTAAATTACTTTATGTATATACTTATTACCTATAATATTATTGCTGTGGTGCTTATGGCAAGAAAACAGGCCAATATCCAGTAAACACAAGTGAGCTATCAAAAGGGCAGAATAGAGCATCTGAACTATTAACATTTTTCCAAACTTGAGCTATTTTCTCTAATTTGGAGGTGTGCTTCTTTCAGTCCTGCTTCTACTACGCTCTTTCATATCCTCCGATTTCTCTGACTGCCAAACAGATCGGTGTTAAATGTACAGCAGGGTAAATAGGACGGACACTTGACTTGCTGTCCCAAGCCAAGTGAAGGTTTCAGAGAAGCACTCACAGCACAGGTGGGATTCCGCTCAGTGCTGGAAGCTTCCCATCATGGTCACTCCAGCTCATAGCGTGCTGACCTGGAGGCTTGAGAAATTCAGGGGTATTGACTAAAGTGGCCTGTTTAGTATGGAAAGCAAAGGTCCCAGTGGTCTCTGCCAGCGTGTCATAGGAGAAAGCTTCCTCCTGGCCCCAGAGCCCCGCAGCCAGTCCAGCTGTTTGCAATGTGTGTCTCCCAGGCTGCGAGGAACAGCCACACCAAACGCACCACAGCTCCCACTGACAGCCCGGGCATTCGTGGCTGATACTCAGTGCCTCCCAGGAGACAGACCCTCTTCACCTCTGCTGTCCTTCAGCTTTAGCTCATGCATCCAGGCATCAAAAACAGCCTTTTAGGAGCTCCACAGCTGAGCAGCAGACAGAACGAAAACCTGAATGAATCGGCCATAAATCAGGTACAGACAAATGTGATCAAAAACAGCAGTAAAGTCTCTCTTCAGGACACCAGGAAAAACAGCCACCTAAAGCTCTGTGCCCGAAGCTACATTTCTAAACTTGGCGTCGTCTCTGCTCTGCCATCCAAACCCTTTTCATCAGTCCATCAAGCTGGACACTAAAATTATCTTGTCCCTTCTGCTTCGGGTGTCTTTTTGGAGGAGCAAACCAGAACCACACTGCCAGGCAGCTGGAAAGTTTCAATCCAAACACATCCACAACCGATTTCTGTTCCTTTGATCCTACAGGTTAACAACACTCCATCTTTTCTCTCCTCTCAGGTGACAGTGGGTCCTTTTTGCAGATGGGAGCAACCCTTCCCTCCCGCCCCGACAGCATCACCCTGCCCGGGTACCAGAGCCAGGCACAGCCCTCCCAGCCAGGATTTGGGAAGCACCATGCACAGGGTAAGATCTTCCCACCTGCACTGAAAACACCTTGCCCGGTGCAACCCCGCACCACCTCGGCCTTTTCCAGAGCTGCACCCGCCGGCAGGCCAGCACCGCACACACCTCCTTCCTCCTGCACCGCCGCGCCTCGCACAAAGCAGCCAGCAGAAAATCAAAGTCTGCAGATATCACAACCTGGTGAGAAGATGCTACTTTTTACTCTATGAAGTCTCTCCACAGTGCATGCACAGTTTCTTGAACACAATTATTATGAACTTAAACACAAGACCCCAGAATCCAGTGTACCTCATACACAGGGCAATAGTCTAAATATCTTATGACACAGAGCAAGCTGTGAAAAATTACACAGAAAAGTAATATTACTATGCATTTCATTGACTTGCATGAAGATTTAGGTTACTTAATTCAGAGAAAAAAACAAAACCAACCTGTCCAAGCAATGAGAGAAATTCACTTCCTCTTGCCTTGCTATATGGGATTTCTGGAGCCGTACTTTCGCACCACACACCCGCTGCTCAGTCAGCACAAGCCGCGCTTTGCTAAACCTTTTACAACATCTGGTCTATCTTATGTGACCACTCCTGGATCTCACAAAGCCAACTTTCTTCTTGAGGCCTGTTTTTTTCCTTCATTTCCACTTCGTTACCTTGAATTAAAATCCCTAAACGTTATCTCAGCCCCCCACACTCCTCCTACACTCATTTTTTAAACACTGGTACAGATCAGCATCTTCCCCATTCCACCATCACTCCGCAGCAGCCTGTGCCGTCAGCCCGCAGAGCCCCGTGTGGCCCAGCTCTTTAATTGTGTTAATTAATTGCAAGGGAGGGCAGCTCCCCAGCAGCAGCTCCCCAGGAGGGGCAGGAGCATCAGCTCAGCATGCAAGGGCTTGGGCACGGCCGGACACATCAAGGCAGTGTTTCTGGCAGGAGGAGCGAGGATGGGCAGCGTTGCAGGGCTGTGTCACTCCATCCTGCCCGCCTCATGTGCTCCAGGATCCCCACAGCCCCCGGGATCCCCAGCCCCAGGACCCGGCAGCAAATCCAGACCCGGGGAAGCAATGGGAGAGCCCCATGGCAGCACCAGAACAGACAGAGACAGCAGATCTGCACAGCTCCCTCAGCTGATCTTGTTATGCCAGCCCAAATAGCCATGTGGGTATTTAATTAAAATTGTTAGGAGCAACCTACGAACAAGTTCCCACTGGCAGATTCCAAAGCGGAGGGATCAGTGACTCTTGAGCAAGGGGAACTGGAAAAACATCAAGGAAAACAGGCATGATTTTACTCAGGGGTATTTTTTCACACTCTCTGTGTAAAAGCTAACAGAGATTTTACAAAAAAAAAGCCTGTCAGCAGCTCAAATGCCCTGTAGGTTCCCTGAATCCCACCTGGACAGTAACGTGCAGCCTGCAAGCAGCGATTGCAGCCAGCTGGCTAGGACCAAGAGGAAAGCACCGCCAAGTGAGACCGCAGCCTCCCGTCAAGGTTCCTGCTCATGTTTTCTCTGTTGGAAGTAACGCGACCAACAACACAAGCAGAGCTCATCCCCGTACAGGCAAGGTGGAGAGCCCGAAACACTGCCGCCTCGGCTGCGCACCGTGGGCAAACTGCCACCGAGTCCCCCGCATCCCTCCATACAACTTTGTGCTCCTTGCGTTTATTTTTCCAGATGGGGTGATATTTTCGGATCAGCTTTTTTTAAAGGAATATCTCCAACCTTACGCCCGCTCCTGAAGCAGCTCCTTGCTGGCTGGCGCTGCCTGGCAGAGGGAGTGCAGCTCAGCGCGGTTCCCCGCGAGGTTTTGCACCGGTGACTCCTAGCAGGGCTGCACATCCCTCCTGTTACATAATGGCCGTTCCCACTGGTGCCGTCTCCAGCTGGGGTGGCCATGGTCAGGATGTCTGCAGACCCCGGTGCCGCCAAGCACTGTCCTCCCACCCTGACCAGATCCCCAGCCTGCTCCCCAGCTTTCAGTTTACCACCCACCATTCATCACAACCCTGCGGATACAGAGCCCCGGTCACCCTCTTCTGCACCCCCCCTTTCCTCCAGATTGCGTCCCAAAATCTCCTCCAAGCCCTGGCTGCTCCTAACTGTCCTCTGGGCCCCATCCCAACCAGGACCTCCCCTCCTCTTGCCGTGCATGGCTGAGGCTCCTTAACCCCAAAACACATCCTCCCTCCTCCAGACCCCAGTCCCCCTGTGCCGCCCCAACCCTCACTGCTGGACCCTCACCCACCAGGCAGCACCCCCCTTTCTTCTGCCCCCCAAAATACTGTGCTCCCCCCCCCGAGAGTATGCTGTCCCTATCTCACCCTAAACCACACCCCTGCCTTCTCCCAGCACCCATGGGTCTTTCTGAGCTGCTCCCTGCCCTGGGACTGCACCCCCAGCAGTGACCTGCCTTGCGTGCCTCCATCTACCCCCTACGTCCCATTTATCCCCGTGTCTGCCCGCACCCCAAACTGCCGCACCGTGGTCCCCCACAGTTCGCACCCCTTGCAGCCCCTCCCTGACCCCGCCTGTCCGCATCTGCCCGCACGTGCCCCGCACACCTGCAGCTCCTGCCTGCCCCCCAAAACCCTGCACCCGCCTGTTGTACCCCGGACCCCCGCGCCCAGCGCACCAGCACCCGGCTCTGCCCGCACCCCCGCCCCGAAGCCCATCTGCCCCCGCACCCACCGCTGCTCCCACAGCCCCCCGCGCTCTGACCTGGGCCCGGGCCCGGGCGCGCTGCCCGGGAGCTGTCCGCCGCCGCCCGGTGCTGAAAGCGGCTTGGAGGCGGCGGGCGGCGGCGGGGCCCCAGCGGCGGCGGCGGCGGCGGCGGCGGGCGGCAGCTGCCCGTCGTCGCCGCCGCCCTCCAGGCTGGCCTCGTTGCCCATGGCGGGCCGGGCGGGACCGCTCCCTCAGCGCAGCGCCGCCTCCGCCGCCATCAGCCCCTCGCCGCCATCGCCGCCTGCCCCGCCGGCCCCGCGCATGCGCCGCCCCCCGCACCCGCCCGCTCGCGCCGCGGGCACGCGCGCCTCCCAGCCAATCGCTGCCCGTCGCCCCACCCTCCATCGTCCCCTCCCGCCCCGCCCCGGCGCGGGCGGCACGTGCCCCCCGCCCCGCGGGCGTGCGCAGGGGCAGCCAATGGCAGCGCGAGGCGGCGGCGGGCGCGCGGGATGGTCCCGCCCCGCCGAGCCCACCGGCCAATCCGCGCTTTGCACCCTCCGCGCTCGCCAGGCGGCGCCACGCGAGCTCACACCCTGACAGCCAATGAGCATCCAGTCTCCCGTGAGGTCACACCACGGCAGCCAATCAGCATCTGCTTCTGCATGAGGTTACACCCCGACAACCAATGAGCACGTGCTGCTGCAGGACGTCACGCCCTGCCTGGGTGGTCACAGTCTGACAGCCAATGAGCTCCCTCCTCCCCCCTGAGGTCATGGGCGGCCCCAGGACATCACACCCTGCCAGCCAATGAATGTCCCACACCCTTCTGAAGTCATGATCTGCCTTGGGATGCCACACCTTGCCAGCCAATGGGTGTCCTGCTCCCTATGAGGTCACAGGCAGCCCTGTGATATCACACACTACTGGCCAATGAGCACCCTGCTAGCTCATGAGGTCACGCATTGTCCTTGCAGGTCACTCACAGCCAGGCACTGCAGACGCAGCTCCCTGTGAGGTCACACAGTGCCTGGTGGGTGAGCACACAGGCTCTGGTGTGAGGTCACGGGCTCTCAGATGAGGTGACAGACCCATAAGGTCACACAGCGCTCAGCCACTGATCATCATTGCTCTACCATGATGTCACAGGGCTCAACCAATGGGCTCACAGGCTCTGCCCAAGGTGCAGGCTCAGCCCATGAGCACCCAGCTTCCCCAGGGAAGGTCACAGAGAGCCCAGCCAACCAGCACCTCCCATCCCCATTAGGTCACACAGCGCTCGGCCAACAGATGTGCCCCCTCCACATGAGGTCACGGGCAGCCTGATGCTGTCAGAGTGCACAGATGCAATTACAGCGCAACTACACCTCACCTGTACTTAATGAGAGGAGGCGCTAATTAAACCTCTTGTTAATAGCAGCACAGGCTCCCACTGGAGGTCACCCCACAGCCAGGGGCAGGTCCGGAGAGGGCAGAAACCACCTGAAAACAGCTGAAACCACCACCAAACAAGAGCAAAAAGGCTGCAGTTCTGGGCAGGGGCACCGTATAAGTGCAATAAAACAGAACAAACCCACATCAGGAGCAATTTCCAAAAGCAGCAAGTGCACAGAAAGGTGGAGGGTGCAGGAATGGATGGAAGGGGAGCAGGACAGGTGAGATGGTCAGAACAGGGCAAAAAAAAACAGTTGTTTTGCTTGTTTTTCTCCCAAGCACAGCAGACTCAGAACACCCACTGCACACTCAGGAGCAGTTTGCACAGCCAGCATCAGACTCCAGCTCACAGTCCAGCCTGGCACAAGCCCTGGGCTTCAACTCACCTCGGTGCCAAAACCCAGAAGAGCAGCTCAGGTGACGGCAGTTCAGGAGATGGTGGGAGATGGAGGATGTCACCACCCTGGCACACAGCGGGCAGAGCCAACAGCAAGCGACACTGAAACAAGAGTCCTTTGCTGAGCAGAGTTTGAGCAGCATAACTTTTTGGCTCAGGATAAGTTTATCTTTAAAAATAAATCAGATTAAATAACAGGGGGCAACAGACCCAGCAGAAGCTGAACATGAAGATGCCAGCCCAGGCAGGCACTGCTGTCCCTGTGGGAGGGGACACTGGCTACGCTGAGCTTCATGGGCAGGTTGGACCCTAGGTGGGGGGCTGTAGCTGAGCAGGGGCCCAGGCTGCATTGAGCAAATACCTTCCCCCTGGCTCCAACAGGTCCCCCAACCAGGACTAGGGCAGGACAACCCCAAAACCCTTCTCCATCCCTCCATCACTGGCTGGGACCAGCTCTGCCTTCATGGGTCCCATCCATCACCAGCTCTCCAGCACAGAAGCCCATGTTCCTCACCAGTCCCACACACGGATCATCTCTACTGCCTTCTCAGAAGGGTCTCCCTGAACTTGCTTCAGGCCAAAGAGATCCAGAGAACATCTGTCCTTTGTACACACACAAGCTACCTACTGGGAAGGGACAACGGCACCACGTAAGTGGGTCAGTAATATGCTCCCTGCAGAGCCTCTCCCAGGCTTCTCCACAATTAACTCTGTTAAAGTCTCCCCCTGTTTCCCAGCCCTCAGAATCTCCTTCTCATGTTCCTCTGGACTCTCCACCCATTCCTTGTTATTCAGCAGCCAGCCCCAAGTGCTGCAGACAAGACACAGCTCATGTTCTGCAGGCATTGCCCTTTCCCTGGGGTTCAGCATCGTTTCCATCATGGCTTCACCACACCGCAGCCCTTCCCTGCACCAGGACCTGCTTCCCCAGAGCTCATAACAAAGGTTTCTGGAAGGTCAGGCATATCTGTCACCCTACGCTCAGCACCTGAGCTCAGCCTTCCACCTCGAGCCACTGTAGGAACAAAAATGCTTAGGAGCCAGTTGTGCTAATAAGTGTGCACAGCAGTATGTTTTATTCCCTAAAGACATGTTTTTAGCCAACCCAGGTACTGAGGCTTCCAGCCCGAAGCAGCTGGAAGTGGGAAACATCACAAATCTGTACAGTACAAAGTTTGGTAGCAAGGTACCTCACCCAAGTCTGCTCCTTGCAGCTTGAACAGCTCAACTTCAGCCATTGGGCAAGAAGAGACCTCCTGTCCCATATCTTCAGCTGAAGAACCCCAGACAGGTTCAGCCCCAGTCTCCCCCTCCCCTGATGGAAGTCATTCTCCAGCACTTCTTCAGGCCCTTCCAAACTCTCAGATCACTAGGCAGGCAAGTTACAAAAGAACAAAAAACTCTACAATCTCATTAAAAAAAAGTAGAAATCCATACAAACAAGTTCCACACCAACACGTGCCAAGAAAAGAAGTGACATCTCCCTGCTTCCAAGCAGGGCAGGGAGTCACCCCCAACACCCTCTTCGCCAGGTCAGTGATTTCAGTGTCCAGGCTGCAAAACTGCAGTTATCTTCATGGCCCAAACCACGGCAAAGCAGAACGTCCCCCAGGTTTGGTGTGGGTCTCCCCAGCCCACACAGGCCTACAGCAGAGGGAAGGTGTTCAATTTGATGATGAATATACAACCACCCCGCAGCAATGCAGGCCAGCACTGCTCTGCCCTCTGCACATCTTCCTCCAGGAAACTTTCTTGGAACTATTCACACCAGGTGTAGAGCTGGTCCAGGTCCCTTCTCTGGGCTCTTGCTCCAGACTGACATCCCAGATCCCCTTCCTGCATCTCCAGTTCACAGCTGCATCCAAGAAATCAGGTAGAACTGCACATCAGAGAGCCCAACAGCAACTGCACAGCCCTGAGCAGGCCAGAAGGTGCGAAAAACCTGTTTATTCTGCATGAAAATAGGAGAAAGGAGGGGTAAAACGAGGCGGGTAAATCAGTCCAAGCATTAGGCAGAGGCTTGGTCTCCTGTCAGCTTGCTGCAGGGCCAGGATTCTCCCCAGGGCAGCTCATCTCTCCCATAACACAGTATCAGTGCTTTGCAAACAGCCCCTGCACAGCGGTGGTTGCACATTGCTCCATGCCAGGCTCTGGGCTCCGCGCTCAGCTCTGCAGCCACTGCCCAGCCGTTCCCAGGTGCTCTTACTGCAGGAAACTATCCAGTCTGGCCTGGCTGCTGCTGGAGGACGATGCGGAGGGAGCTGCAGACACAGGCCTGGAGACCTTCTTCTTGTTCCTCACTGCTAACGGGCGGATTTCTGCCAGGTTTGTCTGGAGGTAAAACTGTCAAGGAATTTATAGACCAAGGCCCTGGTGACACAAGTGATACAATACCTGCTGCAGACTGACCTGACTCACAGCCCTGGGCCCTGGCCATGCACCTGCACCCCAATTAAAACTCCCTGCAGGACAGGCTGGGCTTTGTCTCCCAGCTCACAGCAGAGCTCAGACATGGTTCCTGCCCCATGAGTCAAGGAATGCTTGTCACTTCTGTGATACTCCTTGCACACAAAACAGCATTTAAGCATCTACCAGGGCTTCAAGATGCACCTGGCATGTGTGAGCCAGGATATCGGTCAGGGAAAGGCATGGCAGCCTGAGTCTGCAGCCTCCGAAGGCAGAGCAACCCCCAGAGAAGAGCACTGGGAGCAACAAGTCCTCTTTAACTCACATGGCATTGAACAAACCTTCAGAGACACAGAAGTCCCAGAAACTAAACATGACTGAACTGTAACAGGTCTGAAACAGCTGCCTGCTGCAGCATTGCCCAGCAGGTGCAGGCCAGGGAAGCAGAGCTGCAGCATGACACAAACCAGCACGCTGCAGCGCTCAGGATTAGAGAAACAAGCTGCTCCTCTACCAGCCATGTGCAAGGTAGCCCTGGGACAGCCGTCTACCCTTCTAGTCCCCTCAGCCTGGCAGCACGGGCACATCTGGCCCCAGAGATCTGGTTCAGGCATCTCCCTGCCACTGGATACCTCCACCCCGCCACAATGAGGCCATGGAAGCAGCAGCCCAGAGCTTCCCAGCAAGTCACACATTCCAGCTGATTGTTTCTTCTCTGCTTCAGCCTCCCAGTTTCTAGAAAAAGTGCAAAAACCACCTCAAAAGCAGCACCAGGAGCTAGAGCAGTGCCAGAGCCACACGTGCAGCACACATCCCTCTGACAGTCCTGCCCAGGGAAGGCAGGTGAGAAGCAGCCTCTGTGGGGAGAAGACACTGTCTCAGTGTGAGAAGCAGGAATCAAGCAGCTCCCTCTGCACTGGGCAAGCTCAGCCCTCAGTTCCTCGCCCACCACAGGGCTGTCCACCAGCACAGGCACAGCCCAGCAGCAGTCTCCTGCACGAGCAGGGCCTTCGGCTGCAGGGACTGGCAGGCACAGGGCCAGGAGGCTGCACTGCTGCTCCCAAGGGCACGGGCAGTTCCTGCAAAGGGTACTGGTTTCCAGTTGATGTGCTTCCCTAAGTGAGCCACCTCTGATAATGCTCTCAGCAAGTTCAGGTCCTTGAAGCCTTTGCTGGGCTCAGGCTTGTTCAGAGCCAGATAGAGAGAAATTTGATCATTACATGAGGATCCCAGCCCATTTTTTGTTGGCTGCAGAGCAGGACTCCCCAAGATGGCCAAGACGAAAGAGGATCCACAGCATCAGTACTGCCATGTGAACTGCAGGAAAGGATACAGGCTGTATGAACTTTGTTCTGCCTCCCAAGCCATCATACCCCATCCTCACCTAGAAGAGAGAAAGAAATGAGTCTGGAGCAGCAGCAGAGAGCCTTGGCTATGTCTCCTCATGCTGGTTATGGGGAAGTGGGAGTCTTGCAGGCCACAGCTTCTGGGGAGGGGTTACAAGCTCCCGGAAACACTCAGTACTTGTACTAAGCCCTCACTTTCAGAAAAAGGCAGACCCAAGGATATTAGCAAAGTTGGGGTACCTTGGGCACTTTCTGAAGTGAGCAGGCCTTCTATGGAGCAGGAAGGCTTAGCGTTTTATCACTGGGATTGAGGAACAAGAGGAAAACACCCACAGCTCCAAGGAGATGGAGGAATGCGACATGGATGGCCATTTAGTCTGCTGTCAAAAAGGGAATGAGCATCTGTCATCCCTGGAGCTCTGCAGGACTGGGAAGTAGCCAGGTCATGTTCCAAGATTTATTTTCCACACACTGCTACGTGGCAAGGTAAAAGCCTCATTCGCTTCCTCCTGCAGGGTCACTTCAGGACAGCGGTGTGCAGTGCCAGCCCTCGACGCGCTCACCAACTGGATGGTCATACTTACAGTGCCTGTGTTCTTGTGGGGAGCCAGCAAGCTGCCTGAAGATGGCTTCTTGGAGATAGAGTTCCTGATGAATGTTGGCAGGAGTCCTTTAAGAGCATCATCCTCCAAATCATCTGCCCAGTTCTGTCCCACAAAATAATGAGAAAAGCCCTTTAACCAGCATGATCTACTGAATTTAGTCCACATAAAGGGAGCACTAATAACACAGACAGCTATTAATGGTAATGGTTACTGCTGATCTCATGTCAGGCCAGAGAACAGCAGCTTCCAGCCTCCCACCCTAGGAGGTAGGACATTGCACCCAGCAAGGCTGGGTGAACAGACCCCAGCTCACCCCCCAGCGCCTGGGGTCAGCTCCATGCGTTTGCCAAGCACCCAAGGCAGGATAATCAGGACATATGTCCCCACCCTCCCTCTCCTGCCTGGCTCCAGGAGGCCTGAGGCAGCAATTCAGTGTTTCTAGGAGACTGTTCAGCAAAGAACTTTGAAGCATGTACTGCAGTTCTGTAGATGGGCCAGTCTATGGTCACAGCATCTCCTACACAGAGAAAATGGGTCCTTTATCCCAGGCTTATTAACAGCAGAATCAAAGAGGTGATGCAGAAATTGAGATTAGCCCTTTTACCTCCATTGTTTCCTTCAGAACTTTCTTCGCCAGATTTACCACAGGAGGCCTGTAAGAAGCCCAAGGAGCAAATCAGCAGAGATTTTTTGTTCGAGTGGAGCTGGCAAGGACGAACAAGGCCAAGCAAATGATGACAAAACTTGCAGCACGACATCAGGCAGCTGGAGAGCTGTCTGATATCACACAGCAGCTTCCAAAGAAGCGAGACTGTGATCTCCTTTAGAAGTAGAAAGACGAGGAAAAACTCACGTTTTTTTATCCAGCTTTGGCCTTTTTGCAGGGCTGCAGAGACACCTGCAGGGCTGATGTTCAGGGGTGTCCACATCAAAAGTAGCATCTAGATTGATCTCATCACTGTGGGCCGGGCGATGGAGCTTTGGTTGCCGCAGTTCCACGGGAGCAGGGCTGCAAGGCCAGGCAAAGCATCAGCCATCGGGAGGCCACCGCCTGCCACCCAGCAGATGAGAGGAAGACAGAGCTGCATGCTACGTGATTTGAGTTGTGAGACAGCAGTGGGACCAGGATCAGAGCCCCATTCTGTTTACAAGTCAAAGAAAAGACAATCTGAATCCCAGAGTTTACAGTCAGTGTCCCAAACTGCTGTTCACCCTCGAACGGCCTGTACTACAACAGCAGCATCCAGAACATGCCCTGGCATGCTGCTGCTCTGCGTAAACAACCCAGCTTGCTGTACTGGGCTAACAGCACAGGTTCCTCGCAAGGAAGGGCTTGATAAAAATGTAAAAGATGCCATTTTTCAGGCTAGGTTTTTCTGCCTGGCTAAGATCCCTGATGCCCATACACGAGGACATGCTCACTGGAAGGCCAACTCTGAGGCAATCAAAGGCACAGCTTTAGAGATATTTCTCTGGCAGGACACTGACAAAGTTTGGCAAAACCTAGTCTGTTCTTCTACCCCATCTTGACCCAAACCCTCCAAAACACACACTTTTTCCAACTAAATCAACCACCACCTTGTCAGCAACAAAAAACCCCCAACCAATCAATCAAAAAAAATCCCACAAAATAGAATACAAGGAGTAAAATGACCATGCTATTGCAATGCCTGCCAGATGAGCATGTCTCTGCTTCCCCCGCAAGTTAATCTGTCAGCTCCTACTTTGGACCTGCCATCTCCATCCTTGGCCTTTGAGGATGCATGTCACTAACCTTTCAAACACCAGCCGACTGAGTGTCTCTCTGGTTACAGATGGGACCTTCAGAGTGTCCTGCAGGATGTCTATCTTCTTCTTCAAACTCTGGAGGGAAAAGGGAAAGCAGAGAGCAAGATAAGGAAAGATTTAGTTGCAGATACTTTGCCCCTTTTCTGTAAATCAGCATCAGGTGGAGCAAATTGGAGAAGTGAGGTGGCCTGGGTAAGCCAGTCAGTGAGCAGAAGCCAGCAGAACTCCTGGCTTTGCAGCAGCAGGCTGTGGCCAGCTGCCAGTTACTGCAGACTGAGGAACAACATTCTCACCAAGATCTCCTTGTCCGCATTTTTCAGATCCTTCTGGGTGCTTTTTAACTCCTCCTCTGTCTTCTCCAATTCTGAAGCGGTTTTCTGGAGCTGCAGAATGAACCCCCCCCGCAAACAGCAGAGTGCCAGTTACAACACAGAGCTCAGGGAGGGCAGAGATCCCCAGGGAGAGCAGAATTGGCTGCAGCACAAGCTGGTTGCCTCTGTTTAGGGTCTCAATTTTCCTGTCTGATCAACCTCTCCTCTCTCAGAGCAACCAAATACCTGCCCATTTCCTCCAGCTGCCTGCAGAGGGATCTCCAGGGCCGCTCACCCAACACAAATCTTCCAGCTGTAGCATTTCCTGAGCATCTATGCTTGATGATGGCAGCTTTTCCCTGCTTGAACACTTGGTGGCTGCATTCTGAATTCCTGCAGGACTTTGGACACACCAGAGTGCAGGAACTCCAAACCACAGGCCGGAGGCTGGTTGTGCATCAGCAGTGCTGGCACAGGGACAGGCCTGATTCACAAGGGGAAGCATGCCAGGAGCAGGGGTCAAGGAGTGGACCACTACCACATCAGAGACGTTTGTGGTGCAGGAGTCTGGGCCAGCCCACAGCGTGTCGGTACAGTCAGCTCTCGTCAGCTGAGCCCACAGCCATGAGCGCACTGACTCGTATCCTCCGGACACAAACTGGTGATTGCAGCTGGGCATGGCCTCAGCCCAGTTCCAGCAACAGCACCTCGTGCAGGGGGTTAACTGCCTTGGAGAGCAGCAAAGCAATCCCAGAACCTCCTTCTCCATTTGAGGCAGCTATGGCCAAGCTATGGTCAAGTAATGAAAAGAGGCTAAATCCACCCACAGTCTCTCACTTTGTGAACTTGGACACAGGGATGCCCGAGTGAACCCCTGCGCCTTGGAGAGCGAGTTACACATACACAATTTTCACGGGGACTAGGTACTAGAACTGGCAGAAAGTGCCTCCTGACATGAGCTAACCGAGGCCAGGCAGGGCTAGAGCAAGTGGAGCACAGCACCAGAGTCATGTCTGCAGCTCCCAGCTCTGTGTCAGGTTGGGACCAGCCCAGGCAGGCTCTGTGCAGAGCCACCTGCACATTCTCACCACACTCTGGGAACAGTGCCTGCCTCGGCACAGCTTCACGCAGGAGCCCTGGCCCAGCTGAGTTGGCTGAAGGCACAAGAATGGGTGTGACTTAGTTGTACCAGGCCAAGGCTAAGTCCCGCTCAACTGGAGCTGGCTCCAAATCCCTTACCACATTTCCTAGGGGCTTGATTCTGCAGCAGGAGGGGCTGGCAGCTCACACTTGGCAGCGTGGCAGGATGAAGGCAGTGCTGCTTCCAGAACCCAGTGGAAGTGGTAGAGCACCTGCGTGCTCCTGCCTTCCAGCCCCAGCTCCCTGCCGAACTGTGGCTGGCTCGGCACATGCTGCCCCACCAGCATCCCCAGAGGCTGTACTCACCGCAGCATCGCAGACTGACCCAGAAACCCCAGCCTGACACCTCCACACCACCCGCACCACTCAGGTAGTGCTCAGCGTGGGAGGAGTCACTGCAGACAGCCTGAGGCACAGTTATTGACAGGGACCTACAGACCAGATGTCACCCTGACAAGTTGCATTCTCCCTTTACCTTGCTATTGACAGAAAACAGTTCCTTCTTCAGCTTCTCTGTCATCTCACCAGAGATCTTCCGAGCCTCCTTCAAGTTTTCATATTCCCTGCAAAGAGACCAGAGGAGTCAGGTTGTTTGCAGAAGGATTGAGCCGGAACTTCTCAGAGACAAGCCAAGACCCTTAATTTGACACTCTACAACTGCAGAGCCACCAGAAAACAACACAAAAGACAAAAAAATACACAAACAGGAGACACAAAGCTCTTCAAGGAACAGAGCTGAGTGTACCAACACGGACCAAGTGTGTCAAACATAGCGCTAAACCATGGGGGAGAAAAAATACCACAAGGGATACCATGTCTGAGAACAGGGCACAAACAGAATCCACCAGCAAAATGGAAACCAGATCTAGAGACATTCCAGTTGCTAGTGGAAAAGACAGACAACAGGGCAGCCTCCATGCTGGCAGCTTTGCTTAAGTGACTTTTCAGACTTCACACTATTGGCCATGCATATTCACTCCCAATTACACCGCAGGGACACTCGCCTCATTACAGCTTTGTATTGAAGCTGCAATTATTCAGCTGCCATCAGACCAGCCTCACAGAAGCTGTGGCCTTGCCCAGCAGGATCAGATGGATTCCCAGGTAGGGGAGGGCAGTGCTGCAGATTGGCTGTGCTAGAGAATGCCCAAGGCTGCAGCGCGATGGAGCAGAGGGTATGACCTGGAGCCCCTCATTCCTTCATTTCCCCTCAGGCACAAGAGGAGAACGGAGGGAATAATAATCATCACCTCATAGGTGTACTGACAGCTCCAGAGATAGTTCCCATGGTGACACGCATGTCACCAGTGACAAGAGGAACAGTTCAGTGTGACAGGCTCCAATCTAGGTCCCCAGGATCTGTCAGGCAAAACCCGGCGGAGGCCCAAGCAGGCGGTGAGAGCTTCACAGAGCCCATGCGTCTGCTGGTCCTCGGCAGAGGGTTCTCCCTGAGCAGCCCAGGACAGCATGAGCCAGCTGTGCCAGGCCCGCAGCACCTACTTTTTCAGCGACACACAGTAGATGGCGAGCTGTTCCACGGCTGCTTGCCCGACTCCCATCTCTCTGATCATCTCCTCCACTTCAGGGCGCTGGCTCTGAAGCAACAGCTCAATCCTGCACAAAAAAAAAAAAGTATCCTCAGTTCATGAGTCACAAACAGAGCTGGGTAAGAGCCTGGAGCTCCGCTTCCCCCCAAGGAGCTGGTGCAGACAAAGCTCCTGCTGCAGGCACGCTGGATGTCGTGTGGGGAAACAGAGAGACAACTGCCCTGCCACAAGCAGGGCTTTTTGCTAGGGAAGAGTAGAGCTACACGGACAGAGAAAGAGCAGCTGTACACACGTACTGCGTATGAGGTGAACATCTTGGGCCCTATAGTGACTGTTCCTGGGCTGGGATTCTGCCCCAGAATCCCCTAATAACAGGAATGACCCGTAGCCACACAAAGCATCAGAGAGGAGGTCAGTGTGCACACAGCAGCATGCCTTGCTGCTGCTTAGGAAGAGCAGCGTCTGGAAACACGGCAGGGCAATAGCACAGACAGGCAAGGGCAACCCTGCTAATGCAGCAGTTTCCAACCTTATGGGGTAAGATGACCCAGTGTGTGGGGCTCGACACTGCAGCAGGATGGCAGGACCACCCCCCTTCGATGTGGGGAGAGGCACACAGCCCAGCCCACAAGGCTCAGGGTCTCACCGCTCCATGGTTCTCAGCTTGTTCCGCAGGCGGCGGGCCTCCTCCTTTGAACTTCTGTTATCCTCCTGCTGCTGCTCCAGGAATTTCATCTGCTTCTGCAGAGAAGCAAGCACATGCAGACCGTTAGGAAGGCTCCAGGGATTGTTAAAGAAACATCCTGGTTTATGCGCACTGCGGGCAGCTGGGAGCACACACTGGCTCTTAATGCTATCACCACCACAGCAGCCCAGGATTACAGCAAGTTTAGCTCCCTGCCCACCGCACCCCAAGCTCTGCTCCCTGCAAGCGCAGCAGGGTCTCAGCGCTAATCGCATCATGAGTCTGGCGCTGAAATGGCATCACAGCCTCCTTGCTGCTGAGAGCGTCTGGGAGCTGTGCAGCACCCTGACCACAGTGACAGTTTGTTTTTCAAAAAGCAAAGGAGTCCCCAGCAAGCAAACCTTGAAATTGCTCTCCACATACAGCTGATCCCTCTGCTTTAGCCTCCCAGTTCTCCTTGCTATTAGCTGCTTAAATAAATAGGAATGCTGAGTAGGTCTCTTCTGGGAGACCAGACACCCACCCAGGCACTTTTCTCACCTTTCCAGGCTCCCCAGTAGCAGGCAGCAGTGACAGAGAACCTCGGCTGGGCTGAGAAAGCACTGATCTGCAGTGTGGCAGAACAGAGGAAAGCTGGCCCCAGTCAGCACTGTTCCAATGCACCTGTGTTTTCTAGGTTTGTGTGTGCCTCACACAGCACCTTCGGAAAGCTCTGGGCCTGGTTTCAGCACAGTGCTGACCCCAGGGAGAGGCCTCGCCAAGGGCCATCGCCTCGGAAATCTCCCTTCCACACATAAGTTAAAGGATTTTATCCACTTCCTGCCACAGAAACCAAACATCTGTGAAACTGCTGGAGCTTTGCACAGGGACAATGTTGCAGGCTCACGTGTTACTCTCACTTAAGCAGAGCTTATCTTTAGCTCTTCCTAATCAGAGCTCTCGACACTTCAGGTCCCCACAGCAGCATTTTGTGATGGGCTGGAGTAGAGTCCCTGGCCTCAGAGAGCCTGAAAGGCAGCAAACTCTAACACGAAGGTTCAGCAGCAGCTGATGGTGCGAGCAGAAGATGGGAATGGCTCACAGTCTGTGGGCTTGACTGGTGTCGCAGACAGCTAAGCCTCTGTTTTCACTGCAGACGTTTAGTGCTTTAATCTTTAATGATGCAGCATAAGACAGTGCTTGGCATTCAGCTGGGAAACCCCGTACACCACAGAAAAGACACCTAGAGGTCCCTAATCCTTCTGCCCAGCTTTCATTAAAAGGACTTAAGCATATATGTAGGGTTCTGCAACCGGTAAGGTAAGCACAGAGCCTCCTCCTGAGGTGCCAAGTCAGGGAAGCCAAGCACAGAGAAGTTGAGTTGAGCAGCAAGCACCAGCTTCCACCATCACAATTGTTTCTGCAGGAGTAGGGAGCATCAGAAGCACCCTGCCTGGTACACCCAGAACATCTCTGGCATGGCCCAGGCTGCATTTACACCCAAGCAGGTTAGATATAATCCTGTGGGCAGGCAAAATTAAGTTGTACTGGCTCACGGCAAGGCCTGTCCAACATTAATTCCTTACTATATCTTTCCTTCTGCCCTGTGACAGCAGCACATTGCTGGTGTCAGGCAGACCTCCCAGACTGGTTCCTTTCAGGAAGAGACAGCAGCAGGTAACACACAGAAGGACAACCCCCACAACCTATCTACAAGCTCTCATGGGGCCACCTGGCCTTGCAGGTGCTATTACCACTTTTTAGTGTTTAAAAGGAGCCTATAAGAAAAATGGGGACAGACTTCTGAGCAGGGCCTGTTGTAACAGGACAAGGGGTGATGGTTATAAACTAAAGGAAGGAAGATTCAGGCTGGTCATGAGTAAGAAATCTTTTTACACTGACGGTGGTGAGAGCCTGGCCCAGGTTGCCCAGAGAGGTGGTGGATGCCCCCCCCATCCCTGGAGACATGCCAGGCCAGGCTGGATGGGGCTCTGAGCAACCCTATCTGGGTGAAGATGTCCCTGCTCATGGCAGGTGTTGGACTGGATAAGCTTGGAAGGTCCCTTCAACTTAAACTATTCTATGATTCTCCCATACTCCAGGGAACAGAGACCTTGCAAAAGGCGGATGATCCCTTCCCCACTTTTCAGCCTGCAGCCCACAACCCCCCGCCTGGACCCATCTTCCTGTGACAGGTGTGTCACCGGCACACAGCAGGGACTGCCCGGCCCACCGCCCAGGCACAGTCACTCTGCTCACTACAAGACATCTCAACAAAGCAGCTCCTGCTCTTCCCCTCTTCCACTTGCTGTTTACGCTCGGTACGTGACTGCACCCTGAGTCACTGTGTGCTGAAACACAACAGGAATATTTGATCCCTGGACTTCACACATTACTAACCTAACCAAAGGAAAGCCCTGGCAACAGAACAGAAACAGGAGAGTTAGCTGGATCAAATCCCACTCAGCTGAAGCTTGCAACTCCCCCTCCATATATTTCAGTTTGATTTCTCCTCCAATCTAACTAAGGAACTAATTTTCCTTGAATCCCGTCTGGCCTAAACCCATTTCAGAAGAACATTCTACCACAGGGAGCCAGTGTTTCGGCAATGGGGCACTGGGGCCAGTTCCTGCTCTCGGTTCGTGCTGTTACCTTTATGATCAGCACTGCTGCTTCACTAGCGAGGCTTGGCCAGCAGCCCCCAGGCTGGGCTGGCATCTCTCCCCTCATCACGGCCACCTCTGCCTTCAGCACAAACCACTTGTATGTGAGCCACAAGCCTGGCTTTTCCGCCTCCAAATCACCCCCGGGTGGAGCGTGCTCAGGACCTTGAGACCAGCAACACCATTTGCTTCAGACTAATAAACCCAAAATGAAAACCCAGCTTCACTGCCCTCCTGTCACATGGAGATCGAGGAGACAGGAGTCTTGAGGCACCAGATCCAAAATCCCGCCAGCACAATCTCTTTATCAGCAAGGCCTGCAGAGACCTTCAACAAAACTAACACCAACTGTGCAACAGTTGGTGCTGAAGTCCTGCTGGGGATGGGAAAGGTACCTTGAGAGAGGAGCACAGCATCTCTGTCTCTCCCAGCACCTTCTGGAGCGACTCTATGGTGGCATTGCGCACATCCAGAGTGTCCCTCAGCCCATCCACAATGGCCTGGCATTCCCGCTTTTCTTTCTCTGGAAAAGAAAACAAAAAAAAGGTCATGGTCCAGCAACCCAGACTTCAGCTGCCCCACCGCAGCAGAAGCACAACAAATAGCCACTGCTTGCAGTCTCAGGCTCCAGGCTGCTGGAGCTGCTTGTTCTCATGGAGCCATTTCCCCGAGTGCTGTCTGCACAAGGGTCTGTGCTGAGCAACTGCTTCTCCCAGTGCCAGCAGGCTTCAAGATTTTCTTTACTAAAGATAACAAGTTCCCTTTAATAGCTTTACAGTGCCAGCCCTGCTAGCACTAAGCTGATGCATCTTAACTCCTGCCTGCTCTCAAAGCCAGGCTGGCACAAGGAAAACATTTCTCTCTGGTTACATCGAGCTCCCGCAGAGCTGGAGAGCTGAGCTCCCAGCCTGTCCTCTCCCCATGAAGCCTGATACGCAGGGAAGCCCTTTGGGCGGCTGCATACAGCGATCCACCTCGCTGCTGCACCTACAGCAAGAGGCAGCAAAGCAGAGCTCAGCTGGGGGCTTTGCAGAACACATGACAGCTTACATAGATTCCCCAGAGCACCCACTTTTTGCAGGTCACAAAACTTGGAGTCTTGCTGTTCCTCCACACACAGGCAAACCAGGAACCAAACACATGCCTCTGACCACCAGAGAGAAGGTGATGGAAAACAGCACCAGATTTCAATTTGTTTTGTTGAGGCAAGGGAAGAACAGCTCATAAAGCAACCATCAGCATCAGGAGCTGACAGACCTAGGCAGGGAACAGCCAGCATTACTGAAAAGCTCAAAGCAGTTCATCAATGAGGGAAAGCAATAACTCCTCAGTCTAACCCTGCTGAGAGGAGGGTGAAGTCTTCAGCTCAGCATCTTTGCTAAAATTGTCCATGGCTCCAGCCTGATGATAGCAGAGAACCGGTCAAGGCCTTTCCAAAAGGCTGTTCCTCCTTGCAAACCACCCATTTTCAAACTGTGCCACCATGTCCCAAGGAAGCACTACCTGAAGTGCAGCTTTGCTGCTCAATCAGCCAGTAAAACTGCCATGTGGGACTGGGGAAGAAGAGCAGATCCCAGCAGAAACACACAGGTGGCAAGGGAAACCGAGATAGATTTCTTTCTTAGCAAAGCATTTTTTTCTCCATCAATCTGAATAACCCTTCCTCACCAGAGGCAGCACACCCTGGAGATGCTCCCCTGCATTTGCAGGGACTCCACAGCCACCAAAAGAGTCAGGGTTTCCCCCTCCTCCATTCCCAGCTGCCCAGAGGCAGATGGCAGAAGTCAAACCTCCCCGTGCTGCAGGAATGAGTTTGCAGCTCATTCAGTGCCTCCCACAGCGTCTGCTGGGGCTGCTGGCAGCTCCGCACCTCCAGAGGCATTTGAAAGCTGCTCAGAGACTGGTAATTACACAGCTCCTCTACAGCACAGAGCACATCCTCAAGTGAAGAATTTATACACAAGAACCACCAGAGAGCAGAATGCCCACAGCAAAGGAGACAGGAGGTGGGAAGGAGCTTCTCATTTCTATGAAAAAAGAATGGGACAGGGGACGTCAAATCCAACTTCTACTCACCAGCAGCTGAGAAGCTGAGCAGGCCTTCAAGCAGTTTTTCTTGGATAACATCCTAGCAAGAGTCCCAGCCACCTTCCCAGAATATTTGGCTCTCTACCAAGTCACTAAACTCAACCAAGCTGGCAAGAGAACATGCCTCAGAATAGAGACATGCAGACCATCCAATTCTGCTCTCAAGCTAACTACTAAATCCTCAATCTCCTGGCTATTCATGTCTGTCTCGTGCACGCAGGGAAAGCAGAGGAAAGACGATTCTCAGGGCGTGGGCGAGCCCCCAGCATTCTTTAAAGAATTTCTTTTCCCCCTTCTGCTAGTGTGTCTTTGGATTTCTGTCACTCAGACTGACATTTTCCTTTCGCTGCTCATGACTCATGTTCTGATGACAGGCTGCCTACAGACGATGCTTAAAACCCATCGACAAGTCTCCAGGGCTTTTGCTTTTCCTGCCTCCCTCAAACATCCTCTAAAATTAAAGATGGAAAAATGGAAGCGTGCACACTCTGAACTCAGTCTGCTCTTTGCGCGACACATGTGGCACTGCAACAGCCAAACAAATCCAAAGCCTCCCCACTGCTGCTTTTGGGCACTGCTTTTACGCCCCCATCTGTCAAAAGGAATGAGCCTTTGCCATGTGCAGCTGCGAGTTTCCCAGTGAGCAAACCAAGGGTTTTGCTTTCAGCAAGCCTGCTCCAGATACAGCTGTGCTCTGCACTTTTGTAGCTTGCGATTAGGAAGACGGGAAAAAAAAAAAAAAATCACATATACGTCTCTAAACTTTCAGAGAGCTCCCCAGCTACAGCAGAGCTGGGCCAGGCTGCAAATTCTGGTTCTGTCATTCAAGCTTTGTACGGCTTTAGGTGGTTTCACCTCAGAAAAAGCTGCTCCAGCACAAGAGTTTGCAGCTGGCATCATGCCTTTGGCTCCAGCAAGGGCCAGGCTCTGCACAGGGCTCCTCAAGCCCAGCCAAGCCGCCTGGCACAGGCAGAGTCCAGGACCTGCCGACCCCCCACTGGCAGCTGGAACTCACCTTTCACAGAGAGCTGAGCCTTCACCTTGTCCAGTTCATTCTGAAACACAACACAGAAAACACCATTAGGAAATGCCCTGCGGGAGCTTTCACCAGATCTTAAAAGGAGCTGAGAAGTTTCTCAGCAGGACATTTGCACTGGCCAGATGCTAAGAAGGGCCCACAGTAACAGCAAGAACAAGTTACAAGCAAGTACTATCAGTGGAAACGCAAAGAGCACCTCCAACTGGCATCCTTCAGGGGAGAAGAGAAGATCCCAGTTTCATCTTAGCCTTGTCAACCTTGTGTTTCTCACACTGTCAGTCATCTTGTTTTAGCTGAATAATTTTGGAAGGCTCTCAGAGAAACATAGGAAATCAGACAGGAACATTTTTTATAACGTTTTACCTAAACAAGGCAATAAGACAGGGATGTTGCCAGACTAACAGGACTGAGGGTTGCTTTGAACTGAAGTGAACTTTATTTGGGTGCAGGTGGGAGACAGGTGGGCAGGTCCAAGTGCCTGGAAAGGTAAGGAAGGGTACTATCAAAGGCACCAGCTGGCACTCTGACGGACGCTACAGTCACTGCAGTTCAGGATGCTGATATGCGTAACAGCTCAGTCGAATGGTCATAAACAGATCGGTGATAAACCAACCTGTACCAAACTAAGGGCACGTAACATCTCCTGGATGCCACGAGGGTCTGGGAAGGTCAGATGTTTCTAACACCTTCCTTAAGAACCAGAAAGAAGCAGCAAATGCCCCATAGCTTGAACTATAGATAATGAAGTGATGTAACTTATGAATACTGGCAAATAGCCAAAGGGAGTACGGAGTGGTTACAAAAAAGGGCAATAAATATATATGTGTGTGTGTGTATATATATATATTTAAATAGAGGGAGAAATATATGCAGGAAAGAGTCAACAGAAGATTACTTAAAAAGCTGTGTTAGAGAACTGCAGAGGAAAGCACATAACAAGTCAGGCAGGAACTGCAGTGGAATAAAACCACAATAAAATGCCAACACTGTACTGAAGCAGAGCACACAAATCTGTGCAACCCGGAACACAACATGCAAATCGGAGCTGAGAATAGCACTGCCAGTGACCATGGAGCTGATGGGAGCAGAGTGAGGCTCTGCTTGTGACAATAAAGGCATGAAAGAGAATACGGGATGTAAAGCTCAGTAAGCAGAAGGGACAAAATGCAAAGCCTAGCAGAGCGGACTTGGATTTGCCCCTCGGGGCACAACAGCTGGAGGTCTGACATGGAATTAACTCTGCTGCAGGAACTATTCTGGAGTGTTTGCATCAGAGTCCTATACAGGAACGATTAGTGAGCTCACCAGATGTGCTAATTAGCATGAAAGCAAAGAAATTCAGGGCTACTGCGGGCAGCTATGTAACATTACCTCATTCATCAACTTAATCTGAAACCCCTCATCCTCTAGCACAGCTCCCAAAGACTGCTCCCAATTTTCACTCTCCTCTTTCTGCCAGCCTGAGTTAGAAGACCACATTTTCCCAAGATCAAAGGAGTTTATCTGGACCACAGACAGCTGTCCTCCCAGGTTCCTACCCTCCTCAGCAGGTTTAGAGGCAGGAATCCTCCTCCTCCTGCCTCCCTTTTGCTAAGCTGAACAAGCCGAAGTCTTCTAGTCTCCTTTGAAATAAGGACTCTCCATTCTCAAGATCACAAACAGCTGGAAGTGTCAGGTTCCAGCCAGCCTCACCCCGAAACTCACAGTTTTCCTGTTCTGGGAACAGCCACATGGAGATTGTTCTGATTGCTGAGGATGACCTTTAGGAGCAATCCAGTATAACCCATGCTCAGCACCCAGAAACACTTGGACATGTCACAGCATTCAGCCTGTGCCCTGCAGCTGCTCCAGGAAACTGAGTTCCCTCCAGTGTTTCAGTCAAAACTGATGCCCAGTGTGGTGGGACACAACGCAGCCCCAATGCTCCTTTGTCTGCAAACATTTTGGAGCAAAAGCAAGAGTGAGGGATAGCATCAAAGACAATTATCATCCAAAAGATAATTTGGATAATTCTGCAGCCCCAGGAAGAGGTTTTGGATTCTGAGGAAGCTCCTCCCACCACTTAGAACCGGGCACAGAAGCCTGGTTCTCAGAGAGGTACCCCAAGTTCGTCTTGCGAAGATAACAAGCAGACCACAGCTACGCACTCTTGCTTTCCAGCACCACAAAGCGCACCCTTTTGCCCCAGCCTGACCTTTCCAAGGCAGGAGGCCAAACACTCACTTCAGGACATCTGCACAGACACAGCTCCAGCTGATTGCTGAGCCAAGTGCCACTTTATGCCCAGGATCTCAGAGGGACAGGCAAGGGTTGGCAACAAACCCTGGATTTGGGGGCTTTTTCAGGTGAAGTTGCTTCTGGCTCAGGATGTCACCAACTCTTTTCTCAGTTTCTAAAGAGCCTGGGAACGGCTCACTGCACATTTCCTTTGCTGAACTGCTGCCCAGGCCAGAACCAGAAACTCCATTGCAGACAGAACTCCAGTCTAGATGGAAATTTAATTGCACCTATGATGTTCACCCATGTTCTCCAGAAACAAGGCAGCACACAACATGTGTGTGACTGGTGACAACCCAGCATCAGCCCAGCAGCAACCTGAATCAGTGCAGGTGGCAGTAAATACCCTTACAAAAAGAGTGCGTTAATTTATACAGAAAATATTTGAGTTTTTCCCCTTAGATAGTGACCTCAGCATTAGAAAAGCTGCATTCTCAGGGCTAGATGTTCAGACAGCCATACAACAAACTCTGTAGGAGCACAACGAGTTACCATCAAGCTTGATGTGCAGGAGCGGCTCTACAGTCTGGCCCTTGAGCAAGGAATCAGCTCTCCAGCATAGCCTGCGTGGAGGGGGAGGCTGGGGGAACCCAGCTTGGGTCCTGGGTGGGGGGAAGAGGGAACTGAAAGTTTTTTCTAGGGCAAGTTTCTCCCGTCAACCTATTTCTGAGTCACTCATCTATTTACACTTGTGAGAACAGACCTGAATATGCGCTAAAAGAAATGTTTATCCGCTCCAGCCATTGCTGTGCTTCTGGGGCACACAGCTTCAAGTGGCCAGAGATGCTTTTGCATTTCCCCAGCACGCATACTTTGGCCTCTGGTTTCTTTATTAGCAGTGTTCAAGAATGACAGTGCTACTGACATTATAGTCTGTCTGGCTTTATTTTAAAAACATGGGATATACATATAGCATTGTCATGGCAACTGCTAATTATGGTAATCGCTGCACATGCTGATTCTAAACACAAGAGGGTACAAGCATCCCATTATACCAAGGTCAACCCATTACTTTTTTTTGGAACAGACAACTCCAAGACATAAGGAGCTGTGCTTCATCTGCACTAACCAAAGGAGGAGAACATGGAACAGCCGCTCTGCATTCATCCCTGCACACCCCCAGCTCTCCACACCTAAGGGTGGCACTTGGAGAACGTCACCCCGCACACCAGCTTGAGCCGGGTCCACCCCGAGGACACAGCCTCCGCACTGTCCACTCCCATTGGTGCAGCTTCAGGCAGTCCCTGTCCTCTTTTCTCTTGGGGAATCAAGATTTTATCACCACCCTGCCCCGCTTCCGTGCAAACCTGCCTGCACAGAAGTGAAGAGATGGTGCTTCCTCCAACAACCCTCCTTTCCCAGAGGGTTTGCAGGGCTCACACACAACCCAGCCACAGACACTGGCAGCAATTCGTTGCATTTGGGATTTTCCCCAAGGCTTTGAGGCTCAAGGGAGAGGCAGCAGTTGGTTGTTTATTTGATGCTGGTTCAGGTGGTTTCTAGGCAAGATGGGAACCAGAAGAGCAGTGAAATAGAGGTGTCCTCTTAAGTCACCACATGAGATATGGTCAGGAGAAACTCTAACCCACCACAGGGAGACTTCCTTGTCACAGAGCTGAGAGTGGGCCAGGACCAAGAGAGAGAACAGCGACAGGCAGGAGACACTGATGTGCTTCAACTCTGAATGATGATCACAGCGCAGCGAGCGCTAGCTCAGGAAGCAGCTGCTGGCAGAGGACTGGTAGCCCAGGCCACACTTCCAAGGTGCTGAAGCACCACACAACAGAAGAACCACCCAGTCACATTACCTGCAAGGTCTCCACGTCTGGTGCTGTCTGCTCCTCCAGTACCACATCAAAAAACAGCTTATTGATGATGTGTCTTTTGCTGACCTAAACACAGGAGACAGAAGAGGTTGGTGGGCACAGATATGGAAACACAACAGCTACAGGTGACAGACAGAGGGGAAGAAGGTACCACCTTGTCACAAAACCACAAAAGGCAAGTCAGATCACGCACTCGTGGCCATTAGTGGTGATGCCCTGCTTTGGCTCAGCAGAAGACCCCATACTGAGTTTCAGGACTGCAACTCCAGCCAAGCTCCTGAGCTGCAGCAGAAGGATTCAGGCATTTCTGAATCAAGCGCAGTCTGTTCTCTGGCAGCCAAGGCCCGAGCAGCTGACGCTGAGCTAACACGATGCCAGATCCTAAGACAGAAGTACGTGCTGCTTTCTGCAGGCAGAAGGTGCTGTAATTGAATTTGATAGCTCTCCACACCTCCCCCATGCAGCTACAGCTTTGTGTTTTAAGTATTATATACAGTCATGACACCAGCTAATTGCATAGTTACTGCTACATAAGATGTTATTTCGCGATAACTCCATGGTAACCCAGAGAGGTAAGAGGTAGTGAAGAACAGAGGGAATCAACAAGTCAGGAAAGGAACAAGGGCCAAGACCTTGAGAGGAAGAAAGAAGCATGAACACAGAACAAGTCCAAGCTGCAGCTGGCTAAAAACCTACATCTGAGCATAAGGCAACATCTCTTGCAGCCACCACTCGCCAAGACCTATTGCTGGCATCAAGGCTGGTGACACAAAGGACTTTAAAGAACTTCAGGCCACTGGATCCCCAAGCCTTGGCTTCCCATCTCAGCAGAAAAGCACATCCTTCCCTCCCCAGTCTTTGCTTTTCACAATGAAGGGCTGCACGCTGCAAAGCAAGGACTCCGTTATAAGGCCCATGAGCAGCAGAACAGGAGGCTCCCTGACGGTGAGCAGCAGGATACTCCAGAAACACAAGTCTGGTGTCCCGATTAATCTCTTCCAGTCCTTTCTGTCAGTATGTCAACACTTACTCAGCCTAAATAAAAGCCACAGAAAGCAGAGACCCTTTCTAGAGGAGCTACAACACAAACAGCAGCAGGGTGCCCTCAGACCAGCCCTCTGATCAGTGGGGTGGCTGAAGGGAGGGGGGCGCACCCTCTAAGCCATTGGAGAGGTATTTTGGGGGAAAGTTCTCTCATTTCACACCATGAACCTTTTCCTCGTGTCAACACAGGCCCAGACCATGGTTCCTCAGTGCCCCTTAGCAGAGCATCACACCACAGAAACACAGAGGTGCACAGGGGTGATGGTTTTACCTGGATTCTGCATTGTGGGCAAGTCCGGCTTGGTGCTGTGTCAAACCACTGGAAGAGACTAAGAAAAAAAAAGAAAAGCTACAGTAAATCCTTCTTACCAACTTAAAACAGAAGCACAAACATTTAGTCCAGAGGTGCAACTAACGGGAACACCGCATTCCAGCGCATGCGCTCTACCTTCACCTCCAAGACAATTCCCAGCTGAATTTAGCGTGCCAGCTTATCTTCACCAGGGCAGACTTTTTATAAAGCTCAGATGTCCCTGAGAGAGCCTTTGAACAACTGTAGCTTCACAGAAGTGAACGGATCCACATGCCGAGTGGCACAAGAGTTGCTATATCAGGATGCGACAGTTGAGAGCTCCCCGGTCTGGTCAGCTCACACGGGTGCCATCGACACCAAACCACCCTGCAGCGTGAGTGACATCGGGCCAGTCTCTGCTCTGAGACGACGAATGAAACCTGTCGGCCTCCCCAGGGGAGCTACTAATGCATTTTTCAACCAAACCATCACATCATACTCAGCACCATTTATTTTTGGAGCAGGGCAGCAGTCTGGAGCTGGCAGGCTACATATGCAAGCTCTGCCTCCTCCACTGCTGTCAGAGGGCAGCGAGTCCCAGCTGTGCCTCTGGCTCAGGTGTGACCATGGCACTGGCCAGCGGTGGCCCATCTACAAGGGAGATGGCCAAGGAGACAGGCAAATGCTGGCCCACTCCCCCCACACAGGACTGATTTCCTCAGGAGAACAATTTCCTTCCAGCACGAACACTTGCAAAACAGCTCCAGCAAAATCATGAAACTGTCTGGGGGACTCCACTCATAACTCAGCCCCGATGCTTCCAGACAAACACCCTATGCAGGGACGAAACGCCAGCAACGGCACCGCTAGAGCAGGGAGGGACCTCAGGGAGAGGGCCACAGGCAGTGGAGTGGCAGCGCCAGCAAACCCCCGCGAAGGGGAATCGCTGCCACCGTGGGCGGGGGCTCTGCAGGTGGTGGGGAGGAGGCAGCTCCTCAGGGACCGGGCCCGAGTGGGGCCCAGAGGGCACCGGGCACAGCCAGGGCAGAGCCGCCGGGGAAGGGGCTGCCGCCCGGGACGGCTGCGAGCGCCGGCACCGCCTCGCCCCTCTGTGGGACCCCGCAGCCCTACGGGGCTGCCCACTCTGCCCCAACCAACGGCCGCCGGGCCCGTCCCGAGCCCCCGCCCGCCCCGCTCCGCTCCGCTCCCCTGGGAGGCGGCGGCCGCTCACCAGGCGCGGTGAAAGGTGTGCCCGCACGGCACGGCCGCCACGTCCCGCTCGTTGTCGAAGAAGTCGGAGCAGATGGTGCAGTGCGCGCGGATGGGCATGGCGGGCGGGGGCGGGACCGGGCCGCCGCGCGGCGCCGTGCAATTCAAACCCGGCCGCCCGCCTGCCGCTTCCGGCCTGTTCCGGAAGTGACCTCACGAGGCGAGCGCTGGGACCCGCGCTTCGGCTCCAGAGCCAAGAGCAGGGGCCGGGCCTGAGGGGGGCGTGTCCTTGGGGCGGGGCCACTCCCCCGGGTCCTGCCGCCCGCCGCGCCCGTGTACCCTGAAGTCTAACGATGGCCGCCGGGCTGCCAAGTACCTTCCTGGCGGGAGGAGCTGCCGCAGGGCCCCGCTGCCCGCATCGCCCGGGCAGTAATGTCGGCTCCAGCATGCCCGGGCCGCCCCGCCTCGCTCAGCCCTGGCGGGAGCTGCGCCATGTGCCACCGGTGTGCGAGGCAGCTGCCGGCGCACGAGGCCCTACAGACAGACAGGGCAGGCGGCGCTGGTGCTGTCTCAGTTTGTCCTCAGCGGGGTCTTTATTTGCCAGAGATACAGCGCGGGGGGCACAGGGCGCACGGGGCGCCGGCGGCAGCCGCGGGCAGAGCCGGCCCTGCAGGCATGCAGCTGCGGGGAGGGAAGCGGAGACCGGAGGGAGGCACGGGGGGGGGTCGTTTGGGATCCTGCAGACACAAGGCGTGGGGGGCCGTGTGGCTGCCCCCGGGCGGGGAGCCCCATGCTCCCCCTCCCGCTGCAACGCACCCCCCAGAGGCCCGGGTGGCAGAGGGGCTGCCAGGTGCTCTGCCCACTGGGGCACCCCCTCCGTCCCGCGCGGCACCAGCCGCGGTCCCGCGCATGCACACGTGTCCCAGGGGGCTCCGCACAACACCCCACAGCCCCACGGGGCATGCGGCCGGGGGGGCTGCCCCGTATCTCTGAGCATCCCTGGGGGAGACGGTGGCGGGGGACAGACTGAGAGAGCGTGGGGGATGGAACAGACCGATCGGCAAAGCCACCGAGGGGGCCAGGAGGGGCTGGGGGTCCGGGGAGGACGGGCTCCATGCAGGGCTCTGCCCCGCGGCCGGCTCTCCGTCGGGGCACGTAGAAAAGGGGGCGGCAGGCGAGGGGTGGGGGGGACACCATGCCGGGGACTATGTACAGAGGGGGGCGCGGGGGCTGCCACCGCTCAGCCCGTCTGCTCGCTGGGGGCCTCGGTGGTGGCAGCGGCTGCAGCACCGTCCCCATTACACGTGGCAGCGGGCGGCGTGGCAGAGGCCGGAGGCTGCTCGGTGGAGAGCGGCGTGGCAGGGGCCGCGGTATCCGTGGCAGCAGCGGTGGTGGTGGCGGCAGCGGCGGTGGCAGCGGTGGTGGCAACGGTGGTGGCCGGGGCCGTCTCTGTCTGCTCGGGGGCCCGCAGGCGTTTCATAAGCGTGGTCACTCGCACGGCTTTCTGTGAGGGGAGAGGCGGGGGCTCGTGGGGGTTCTCCTGTCCCTAGGGCGTTGAGTCCCACACCAGAGATGCCTGTTGGGGGCTGGCGGGGTCGCAGGGGCTGGCAGACCCCCCGAGGCTGACAACCTTGTGATGGATGTTGAGCTTGACCAAGAAGGGAAACTGAGGCATGGGGCACCCCCACCCACCTTCCACTTGGCCCGGGCGAAGTTCTTCTCGATCTGGGCGCAGACACCATCCTTGATGTTCTTGTCGGAGGCAGCGTTGCCAGAGATCCTGGGGAGGCAGGGAGGGGTGAGCAGTGCCCACAGCCCCCCCGAGCCCCCTGCCCTCCCCTCCAGCTCCTCACCACTCATGGGAGATGGCCTCCTGTGCCGTGATCCGCTGGTCCTGCTCCACCTCCATCAGGCGTGTCACCAGCTCCTTGGCTGGAGACACAGGGCGGGATGTCAGTGCTGGAGTGAGGACAATGTGGGACCCCCTCTTCCCCCCCGACAGTGTGGGGCTCACCCGCCTGTGAGATGTCGTCCCAGTATGGCGGGTCGAACTCATAGTCCCCAGCCAGGATTTTGCGGAAGAGGTTCTTGTCATGGTTCTCGTAGTCATCCTCGTCTGCCTCCTCGTAGAAGGGGGGGTTCCCCGAGAGGCTGGAGGACAGGGTGTGGGGCTCAGCCCAATCCCCAGCCCCCAGCCCCCCGCGGCAGCCCTGGCCCTCGCCCCGCACTCACAGGATGTACATGATGACGCCGATGGCCCAGCAGTCCACCGGCCGCCCGTACCGCTGCCGCCCCACCACCTCCGGAGCTGTGGGGAACACAAGAGTGGCCCTGCCCCAGGGTCCCCAACCCCCTAGTCCCTTATCCCTGGGGTGATGGGGATGGGGAGTGGACCCACTGTGAGCACCCAGGATCAGCCCTGAGGTGATGGGGAGCAGGAGGGACCTACCAGGAACAACTGTGACCATCGGGAGGGACCCAGTGGGAGCCTCCAGGGCTGGTCCCCAGGGTGGCAAGGAGCAGCAGGGACCGGCTGCCTCCCCCCCACACCCGGTTGTCACCCACCCGGCTATCACCCACCCAGGTACTCGGGGGTGCCGCAGGGCTCCTTGATGAGCCCATTCTCCAGCTTGGCCAGGTGGAAGTCACTGATGACGATCTTGGAGTTCTTCAGGCGGTTATAATACACCAGGTTCTCCAGCTGCTGGGCACAGGGGCTGTGAGTGTCAGGGTGGGGGGCACACCAGCACCCAGGGGTGCTCCCATCCCCAGCACCCACCTTGAGGTTCCTGTGGACAATCTTGAGCGAGTGCAGGTAGGCGACAGCCTCCAGCACCTGCCGGATGACATTGCTGGTGTCCCTCTCCGAGTAGTAGCCCTGGTCCAGGATCCAGTCGAAGACCTCCCGGCCGGTGGCCCTGCCAACAGCAGCTCTGCCGAGACCTCCCTGGTGGGGGCATCCCCAGCCAGACCCCAACACCTCCCAAACTTACAGCTCCAGGAAGATGAAATACTCCTTGCGGGTGATGTAGACATCCACCAGCTGCAGGATGTTGGGATGTTTCACCCTACAGAGAGATGGGGGCATGGGGGGGGTCCCCACTTTGCCTGGCAGTGCAGGGACCGCCCAGCCCCAACACTCACATTTTGAGGATGATTATCTCATTTTTGGCTGCCTTCCGCACTTTCCGCCCGTCCCGCTTCAGAAATTTCTTGCAGGTGTACAGCTTCCCCGTCGTCTTCTCCTTGGCTCGGAAGATTTCACAGAACTCCTCCCTGCAAGGGCACCCACAGCCATAACCCCCCTACGACAGGCACTTGGGTGGTCCACAGGCCCACCAGCATCCTTCCGCATCCCTGTGGCAAGGGGAGATGCTGCAGGGGTGGACGAAAGCTGCAGCTAAAAACCTCTCCAGAGCAGAGGGGAAAAAAATAAAAGTGGCAGTGGGAAGGAATCAACATGGAATAAGCAAATTGCTAGGGAAGGAGGGAAATGTGCTGACTAAAAAGCTCCCTTCCCATGGCAGCTGGAGTAAGGTCCAGTGCAAAGCTGCCCGTGACGCGGAGGAACTGCAGCGCACCCCAGCATGAATGTCAGTGCCATGGTCAGGAAGAAGGGAGACATGCCGGTTGCTGGGGATGTGGCAATATTCTATTATTAATGGTGTTGGAGCCCATCGGCAGGGCCGGGGCTGCAGGGGAGCCACGGGGACGTTCGGCGCTGCTCTGGCAAAGCCTCCAGCCATCCAGCCCCTGCAGTGGTGCCAAAATCCTCATGGCCGCTGCTCTGGGTGCAAGGGAACCAGGACCGTGTGCTTTGGGACAGGCTGCCCAGAGGACGGAACAAACCTCCGAGAGCACCCGAAAAGGCCCCCCAAGAAGTCCTGGTGTTTCAGAGGCTGATGGAAAAATTTCTGGTGCGTATTTTGGGTTCAAATTGGTTTCAATGGGTCTGAGAGCGTCATTTTTTGGAGTGCTTCCTAATGGGTCCCCCAGCACAGCAATGTAAGTTAGGGAAAAGCGGCAGCTCTACTCCCCCCACATATCTGCCCTTTCCTTTGCTGAAGCAGAGCCTCCCTGCTTCCCAGACTGCTCGAGGGAGCTGTGATCATGGGGAATTGCTGCAATCCCTGCAGATTTGGGGGGAGGAAGAAGGGGCACGGGGAGCCGCCTGAGTGCAGCCGGCAGCAGTGGGGAAACCTTGCTGCCCTCCTTGGAGCTGATGGCGAACACCCCCACTCACCCACCAGCGAGAGGGATTAATTAGGGGACAACCACCCCAAAATGTGCCCTATCCAACCCAGCTGAGGACCAGCAGTGCAAAAGCCCCTGTGGGCAGCATTGTGCCGCTCCTCAGCCTGCGGCATGCAGGTGGTTGGGGTCCCCCAGACACCCCCAGGGCCAGGGAGGGACCAACTCACGTTTTGATGACCTGGCCCAGGTCATATCTGTCAGTCACCTCAGACGGCTGGTTATAATCTTTCTTGTCTCCCAGCGTCACGCAGCCAAACGGCATCGCAGGGCCCGGTGCTGGTGAGGCAGGGAGAGGCAGTGAGCGCCCCGGCACCACCACCCCGCCGGAGCCGCACCAGCCCCCCACAAGCCGCACTAATTAACGTAAAACCTGACAAAGTGCAGCAGCTGTTCGTGCTCCCCAGCTGCTGCGAGCTGCCACATGCCCAGTGTCACCAACATGCGTCCATCCCTGTGGTGTCCAGCCACTCTGCCTAGGCTCAGGCCACGGGCACAGCCGCAAACCGGCCCCTCTGGCCCTCATTTGCAGATCATTAATGATCTATTAAGCTATGGCAAGCGCAGAGCCCAGAGCACCCACTGGGGAGGAAAACAGAGGCAAACGGACCCTTTCCCATTTCTCAGGCTGGTTTTGCCCCACAATAACATTTTTGTAGCTGGGGCTTCCCCCAGCAGAGCACCGTCACACACCATCAAACATGCAGCGAGTTACAGCAGCCTCAGCTCACCAGCCCTTACCAGCCCCTGCAGCCCCATTGAAGCACCAGGTAGGTGGGCACCGCGGTTCAGCAGTACCGGCTCTCCTGCCACTGGCAGCAGGCAGGACACCGGCCCAACACACATCGGCTTCTCCTGCCCTTTAGGAATGAAGTTCTGCCCCTGGCTTTCCTGCCAGAAACCCTTTGAAACCAGACCCTGGTCAGCACCTTCCCAGCAAAAAAATGATCCCATGAAGTGATTTTTTTTTCCCTTTCCCACCCCATTACCAGGAAGAAGTTTCAGCTGACATTATTTTCTGATTGCTCAGGAGGACACAGAGCTCCCCAGGTCCCCCCAGCCCTCTCGGATGGGCCCAAGTGGGAACCTGTGACAAGATGCTGGCACAACACTGGAGGCACCCATCGCCTGCTGCTAAAGCTCCTGAAACACCAGCTGCAATGTGCCGGCCTCGCCGTGCCATGCCAGCAGTGAGCGGGGCCAGGCAGTGAGAGCCACGGGCAGGATGGCAGCGCGGGATGCCGGAGCCAGCATCGTGGGTACCCAAGCGCTGAGCCTGTTGCTATGGCAATGGGAGCTGGAGATGCAGAAAGCGGCACATCCTTTGGAGGGGGCAGGGATGGGCAGCACCCATCAGCACCTGACCCACCTGCAGGTGCAGAGCCCTGTCTCTGGCACACAGGCCCTGGGAAGAAGGTGGTTGTGCCCGTAGCACCCAGGGCACACTCCTAAATGCCCGCTGGGGTGATTGACCCCAAATCTGGGTGGAACATGGGTGCAGTGAGCCAGGAAACAAGGGGATGCTCCCTCCTGCCTCCATCCCTCAGGGCTGACCTGCCTCTGTGCCTGCCCAAGTGATGCGCACAGGACGGGTACTCCCGGCTCGCATGACACCTGAGCACCCTCCTGCCGGGAAAGCCCATGCCGGGCAAGAACACCTGTCCCTGTCCTGCTCAGGGTTCACCAACCCCTGAAAGAGAAGCAGAACATCCACGGGACACCCTTCCCTGTGCTGCAGACCAGGTGAGGCTTTCCAGCCCATGCTTGCCTCATCCCAACAGCTTCCCCAGCAAACGTGCCCTGCCTGGCACCCCCATGTCCCTGCGCTGCACGAGGCTGGCTCTGCTGTGCCACCGTTCCTGGCCAAGGGGTCCAAGGGCTGTCCTGGCAGCCGCTGGCGTGGCGGCAGGCTCGGTGACGGGGGCCAGCAGGGGCAGGGCTGGCCTGCAGGCGGGCAGGCAGGCTGCCAGCATCGGTGGCGCAATGCCAGGATTAGCCAGGAAGGGGACCCAGGCAGGATGATATACTGGGATTTTATTGCTGTCTCTGCGAGTGCTCAGCTGATCTGCACTCATAAAATTAGTTCCTGTTGGTTTAGTGGGGACCCATGCTGTCAGATCAGAGTACCAGCACCCTCCATTGCCCTGGACTGGCTTGGGGGCAGCACAGTGCACCTGGGGTACCCTGCAAGGGAGGCTGGTGCCCAGCCCCACATTGGGGTCAGCACCTGTGCCCCACAGGTGAGAGCATCCCCACCGTGGCGGGGGCACCCAGGCAAGGGGTAAATGAAGGGGTGAGTGCTCCCTCCCCAGGGTGCCAGGCGGGAGGCTGGGTGCTGTGCTGGCACCTGCGCACCACCAGTGTGTCCCCCCCAAAGCATCTAATTTGGGAGCAGAAGCAACAGCGGGTGTAAGACAATAGCAGGGAGGTGGGTGGCTGGGTGCGGATGGCATGGAGGGATGACGCAGATGTGCAGCCCTCACCAGCGGGTCCCCCAGCCCCCTGAGCCCTGGCTCTGCCCTACAGTGTGAGGTGCACTGGCCTGCACTCCATCCCCAGCCCCGCTTCTACCTGCAGCTGCTCTGGACATGTCCGTGGGGGGGTCCCCACTGCCATCCCGTCCCCCCTAGACGGAGGGAAGGATGTGCTGGGGAGAGGCAGAAGATGCAGCCCGGCCGAAATGGACCGAAATATTGTTGGTGCAGGCAGCTGGCAGGCAGCGAGTGTCGGAAGGGCTGCGCCAGCTGCACGCTGCCCGCAGAAGTGGCCCGGGCCGCGGTAGAGGCAGGGCTGGGGGAGCCCCACCGCCCGCGGGGACGAGCCGACCCGAACCCACCGCCCCCAGCCCCGGCGGGTGCGGAGGTGCAGCCCGGGCCGCACACCGCAGCGGAGGGCTCGGCCGTGGCCGGCTCGGAGCGATGCGGCAGCGGGAAGTGAGCGGGATGCGGGAGAGAGAGCCAGGGGGCCGGTCCGGGAAGGGACGCTCGGCGGCGGGGGCGCGGGATGAGGGGCATCGGCAGCTCCCCCCGCCACGGGGCAGACCCGGCGACTCTCCGTTGGACGCGGGTGAGGCACCGGGGCAGGAGCGGCTCCGGGGAGGCGAGCGGGGAGGCGCGGGGGACATCTGAGCTCCAGGATCTCGCCGTGCCCGCGACACCCGTCGGGGCTCGGGGTCTGCGGGACGCGGGTGCCGGCGGGGGCGGTGCGGCAGGGAGCAGCCGTCGGGGCGCACACGCACCCTGGCACGGACCGGCACAGCCCCGCCGGGGTGTCCCAGGCCACCGGGGAGCAGGGGGGTTAAAGTGGGGGACAGCCCCGGGCCAACAAGTGCCAAATCCCAGCAACGCCCCCACCCCGGGCCCGGCCCCCCTCACCCACGGAGCGGCTCGGCGGGGCTCGGGGCTGTCCCGGCGCGGCGCCGCGCTCACCTGCACGCCTCTCCGACTGCAAAGGGGGCCGCGGCCCGGGGGGGGGGCTGTGCGCCCCTTCCTCCCTCCCGCGCGGGGCCGGTGCGGAGCCGAGCCGAGCTGAGCTGAGCCGAGCCGAGCCGAGCCGAGCTTAGCCAAGCCGAGCCGTCGGTCCGTCGCGGCGCGGCCCCGCGCGCCCGGCGCGGCAAGTTGGGGGGGGGGGTAGGACCGCGGGGCCCCGCCCCCCCGAGGCGCCCCGCCCCGCCCCGCCCCTGACGTCACCGCCAAACTTCGCGCCCCGCCCGTCGGGAGTGGGAGAGGTACTCGTGAGGAAGGGTCACGCGTGGCGTGGGGACGCGCCCCGGCACCGCGGCGGGACGGGGCAGCCGTGTCCCCCGGGACGGTAAAGTCACCAAAACCGGGCTGGAGCACTGCCACGCCTTGGGGACCGGGGGACCCCATGGGACTCTGTGCCACTGTCCACGCGGTGGCAGCTTCGGGGCGGCGTAAATACCGGCGAGCCCCCGCGGCTTGCTGCGTTCCTGCTGCTGCCCAGCCCGGCGAGCCAGAGCTGCCTGTGCATGTCCCCTGAGCCACCGCCTGTCCCTGCTGTCCCTGTATGAGCTCCTCACCCCGCAGGTGGCTGCCCAAAGAGACGCTGTGCCCCACAGGCCACATCCTGCTAATCCCTGAGTGCTGGGGCAGCCTCGGTGTCACAGCAGCTTTACTGAGATGGTTGGGACTAATGTGAGACACAGAGCACCGGGATGAGCCATTGTGCCCTGGGCTGTGCCATGGCCACTGGCCCGGGATGGGATGAGGCAGGGTGGGATGGGATGAGATGGGATGGGATGGAATGGGATGGATGTGATGGGACAGGTTGGATGGAATGGGATAGGGCAGATGGGATAGAACAGGAGCAGGTTATTAGCAGAGTTGAGCGTGGGCTCGGTGTCGCAGGTATGTGTCCCCTGAGGGTACTAAGAGGTGCCATGAACTGGTGGACAGGCAGGCACACAGTCCTGCCTCCACACCATGGTCCTGTGAGACCCAGGCAACTTCCGTCATTCCTTCCCCAGCTTGCCCCCCGCCCCGCAGGTATTGTCCATGCCCCATGGGCCAGCTCAAGGTGCAGGAAAGTGGCAAGAAATTGGCCACTGTAATACCCTTAAGTGCCCACAGCCCGGGCTTGGGGCCCAGCACAGCCCCGGGGGTGCAGTGGGGCGCCCAGTCTCCCCCCAGAGCACCTTGCTCCTCATGCAATGCAATCGCGTGTGCAGTGACTCCCGCATGGCTGCGTGCTGTGTGCTGGCATTTGTGGCCCATATGGTCCCTCTTCCGAGCTGCACCCCCCTCCCATCCTCTCCCGCTCCTGCACCCACCAAACCCCAGCTCCCCAAAAATACCCGGCCCATGCAGTCCTGAGCCACCACATGGATGGGGCCATCCTCTCCTGGGACCCATAGCCCCTGGAGCCTGGGTCAGCCAAGGCACCCCGGCCACAGATGGTGGACAGCAGAGTCCTGTCCCCAAAGCCAGCATCTCCCCTCTGTGCACAGGGACACCAGCCAGCACCCCAAGGCAGAGGCACCCGAGGGCACCACCTGCACCCATCCCCTGTGCAGCACTGAGCCGCACAAGCCCCAGCCCCATCGCAACTTACGTCTGATAATTAAAGGCATGTGAGAGTGGGTGAATTAGCAGGGCACTGTAGTTTGAGCTTCTAATCAAGAGTTTAATCATACTGGCTGGCAGCAGCACAGCGCAGTTATTAATCTTTGCACCTCATGGGAACCTGGAGCATAACTCACAATTACCCAGCAGGTGCCCAGCGTGGCTTGGGGCTGCCCAGAAGTGGCTCATGGCATGAGGGATGGGCCAGCGCTCTTCTGGTGCCCCTCAGCCCAGCTCGTGCCCCTCGCCTCCTGGCACCAGCCTCCTGCCTATGGCAGAACAGCCCCAGGCTCCTGTCACTGCCCATCCAACCCCTCCTGGCCTCGGCTCTGCCTGGGCTCTGGGCCACCCCTCACACACCATTTTGGGGTGATCGGCTGTGCTGAGCCCAACAGTGTTTGTCCCTGCTGTGCCCTGCCCCACTGCTGAGCCCACCCTCTCGCTGTGCACCCCCTCCCTGACCACCCACCACCCCATGGACCTCCTACCCTGTGTACCCACTGCCCCACGCACCAACCTCCCTGTGCATTCACTGCCCCATGCACCCCCCCGGCCCCACACACCCACTGTTCCATGCACCCACCACCCCTCCCATTGCCCTGCGGTGAGCTCACTGCCGTGCGCGGGGTGACATGGCCAGTCTGGGGTGACACTTCCCACAGAACACCTAGAGCCCACTCAGGCTGCCTGAGGTGGAGGTGCCAGGGCTGGGGGCACCCATCTGTACTCCTTTGGGTGGGCGGCCCACGGGGCAGGGGACACGTGGCCGTACCCCTCTGCCCCAGGCTGGGGGTGTGGGACCAGCCCAGCCTGGCAGACTGGTGGTTGGCGTGGGGTGCAGTGGGGTGCAGTGGGGGGGGTGCAGCGTGTCCGTGACTCAAGTACTACGTGGCACCGCATTTCTGCGTGCTCGCCATCTCCATGGCAACCGCCAGGCAATCAGCGATAATTGCGTGCGTCGGCCTGGCAACAGGGCCAAATAAACCACATCCCTTCTTTTGGGGAGCTGGTGAGGTGGGGAGAATACAGGGGTGCAGGGTGCCATCAGGGGCCAGCAGAAGTGGGGGTGCCCAGTAGTGGGGCTGCCCTCCCCGTAGGTGCCCTGCAACACCCATGTACCCTGGAAGGTGTCAAGGGACATGGCCAGCAAGCTGCCCCACCAGGTGGCCATGTCGTAGCTGGAGGTGGCCTCGGGGGGACTCCCAGCTTGGGGAAAACAACACAGCAGCATGGTGACTCAACACAGGGTGAGGAGTGGCCAGTGCATGCTGAGGGCTGCCTGCTCCAGTGGCCCCGGGGTGATGTGGGTGACAGGGACCAACAGCGCCGTAGGGCAGTGGGACCACTCGTCCCCCAGGAGCAGCTCTGAGGCACCGTCAGTGTGATGGGCTGGGCTACCCTGGTCCCCAGCACGATGCAGCAGCAGGCCTACTTCAAGCTGCACAGGGGTTGGTTCCCGGGTGGACCCCGCGGGACCCCAGCAGCCAGCATGGGTAGAATGTGAGGGTGTCAGGTCATGTCCAGGTGGGAGGTGGCATGGGGCAGCATGTAGCTGTCCCACATCCCCACCATGTAGGAGGTGTTGGCACCAGAGCCCAGGAGTCAGGAACGAGCAAGGAGTGGGCCAGCACCAGCATGGCTGACACGCTGAAGGAGAAGCTTGGTCACCTTCTCCGTGGTTGGCATTGGGGACAGCTGAGCATTTGTGGCCAGCACTGCCACCTCCTCAGGGCAGGCCCCCAGCTCCTGGTAGAGGACATGGTACCACAGCTCCTCCAGCTTGTTCCAGGCGGTGACCATGCCATGGGTGAAGATGGGGCTGTCCACTGCCTGGCAGGGCACCACCAACCACAGCTGCTTGTCCCCAGCCAGCCTGCTTCTGGTGTGGCCTGTCCCCATGTCAATGACAACAGTGCACAAAGCCTTATACCTCTCAACTACCTTGGCCCCCATCACATCCCAGAGCCTTGCCTGGGCAGGGAGGCTTGGTCGCTGTAGTGATCACCTGCATCACGGCACTGACATTACATATGGCCTTGGGATTTGGTTTCCCTTCCCACTGGAAGACCTTTGAGGATTCCCTGAGGCTCCCTAGGGTGGTACCTGTTCAGGAGGCTTTTGTGGTCTTGAAGACCAGGGGAGGCTGATCAGGGTGAGGAGTTTCACATGTAAATCAAGCGGGGCTTCTCACCAGGGGAAAACTGGGCTGAGGAGAGGACTTGGACCAGGACAAGGACCAGGATGCGACTGGCATAGATCCTGAGCGGGTGCAAGACAGGGCAAGCCTCTCTGGCTGAGTGTGAATGCTGTCCCAGGGGCATAAAAAGGAAAAAAAGGCTGGAAGGTTTCAAGATAAAGAAAAGCTCCCCAGGGGCCACCAAAGCTCCCCAGGGACCAGCAGAGATCTCCAAGGGCTACCAAAGCTCCCTGAGGACCACTAAATCTCCCTAGAGACCAGCAGAGATCCCCAGGGGCCACCAAAGATCCCCAGGGGCCTGCAGAGCCCCAAATGTGTGCAGAGGTACCCCTGGCAGTGCGGGTGCCACAGGTGCAGGTGCCTGCACTGGGTGGGGAGCACAGGGGTGCCCAGGCAGCCTGCCCAGACTGCAGGCAGCGGGGGGGGCAGGGGGAGGTGCAGACAGTACCCCCCGCCGCTCACAGACATCATTAGCAAAACTTGCTGGTTTCTAAAAATGGAGCGGTGGCAGCGCGGCGGCCGTGCTTCGCGCCTGCTCCCAGTGTACCGGCAGCCGCTAAAAACAGCTCGGCCCTGCCTGCTGCTACCTGGCACTCCTTGCTGCACCAGTGACTACCGGAGCCACTGCTTTGCCCAGACACCAATCCTGGCACAATTTTGCCCATCTCCCGTTCTGCACCCCTCCCCAGCTGCCCAGCAGGCTGTGGTGGAGGAAAATGGGGTGCGGGCCACCCACCTGGGCAGCACCCACTGCCTGCACTTGGCCTTTGCACCCCATTTGCCATGAGGAGCCCAAAACCGCTGCTGGCACATGGATGCCACCGCGGTGGCACCAGCAATCACTGTGGCAGCACACCCCTGGATGCTGCCAGCAGCGGGACTGTGCCCGGCTCTGCCTGTACGCCCGCAGCCCTGCGCGGCCACTCATGTTTTATAGATGTCTCTGATTTTAATAATTAATCCCTGCTAACGACAGCACTTTCCCCAAATAAAACATTTAAAGTGCTGTGTGTGCAAGGCGTGCTGCCGGGGTGGGATGCTGGCTGCTCTGCTGCAGCCGTGGTGGGTGGGTATGGCACAGCATGGCACAGCATGGCACAGCATGGCACAGCCACAAGTGCCCACAGCTCAGCCAGGTGCTCCACTGGTTCTGCCTGGCCATGCAACACCTTAGGGTGCCTCTTGCCTGGTGCCAACCCCTGGCTGCCCGCCCCTAGGTGCCCACCCTTGCCAAGGCAGCAGCTCTGAGATGCCCCTAGGCCCCCCAGCTGAGGCAGGAGTGCTGGGTGCCGTGCAAGGTGCCACCCTGAGAGGTCCCCTGTCTGTCTCCTGTGCTATGGCAGTGTGAGCAGCACAGGTGCAGTTCCAGGCTAGCAGGGGCAAGCAGGGGCAGGCAGGGACAGACAGGGGTGGGTGCTGACCAGCCTGTGGTGTTAAAGGCCAGGCTCTCACTCCTCACCTCCTGCAGCATAATTAGGGCAGGATAAATATGTATTAGCATGAAATATATCATCTCCACAAGCACATTTGAGGGGGACAGCTCAAGGCCAGGGCCCTCCTCACACACATCACCATAACTGCATGAGCCTCATCAGCTAACAAGCAGCTTGCTGTGCCACCCCACCACAGGGAACTGACAGCCTTGTTCACATGGGGTGCCCCTAAGGATGTCCCCCAACACTCATCCTGCCCCATGCAACACCCAGAGTGCTTGTCTGCTCATCCATCCATCCATCCATCCATCCATCCATGCATCCATCCCTGCCTGCATCCCTCCCTGCATCCTGGCCACTGGTGGTGTCCCAACTGGCCACCCTGGCTGCACCCCCAGCACACACATCCCCCAATACCTCCCAATTTTGATCCAGCCCGTAATAACCACGCAGTACTGGCCCCTTCCCGTTGCCACAGCAACTTGGCAGTGGAGCTGAAATGGTGCTGCTCCATCCCACGCAGGCAGGGCTGGCACCCACACCAGGGGACACAGCCAATCCAAAACCCAGGCCAGGGGAGCAGCATGGCCCCATCACGGGGAAACTGAGGCACTGTGGTGGGACACACGCTGGCTGTGGGATGCTGGGACCCAGCCACCCTAAAAATACCCTCCTGCAAGCAGTGGTGGAATCATGCAGGTACAAGGTGCCAGTGGAGACAGACAGCTCGGTTGATCGGAGCTGACATGGCCACGGGCTTCAGCGCTGCTTAATGAGCAGCCAGGGAGGTTTATTTAGAGCTGACACTGGCTGTTGGACCTGCGTGGCTGCCACAGATCGGAGAGTGGAGCTGCCTGTGACCATGGGGCTGGAGCATGTTTCAGCATCCCCTGCTCATCCATCCAGCCCAAAACACTGGCCTCACCTCCCAGCTCAAGCTCTGGATGTGCACCCAGGGGGTGATGCCCATCACCAGCCCCCTCCTCTTTTCCAGTGGCTTCTTCTAGGGGATTTTGCCCCAAAATTGGGGTGCAGGGGACCTCCTCATCGGGATGAGCTCCTCATGGATGTGACATCTGCTACCCCTGCCAGCAACAGGAGAAAGACAGCTGGTCCGGCAGCAAGTGTCAGTGGGGACTCGGCCACTTCCCCTGCTCCTCGGCAGCCCCGGCACCAGCCCCGGGACAACTCCTGTACAGGCAGCTCCTGGGGCAACTAAGGTGGCATTAGGTGAGCTGGTAATGATGCTGGGTGGCCCCAGCATGGCGAGCACCAGGTGGAGAGGGACGGTGGTGCCTCGGGTGGCCATGCCAGCACCGGTGTGCAGGTGCCCTCCCGTGGCTGGCACGGGAATGGTGAGTGCACCCTCACCTGCACCCCCCGAGGTGGGTGCCCTGTGGGGCTGGGGACCCGAGGGAGCGATCCCGCCACGCAGGGGGACAGGGGTGCTGCCAGCACAGGGCATGGCCCCTGGGAAAGACATGGCCTCAGCCCAGGGAAAAATATAAATCATTTTTAATGAGCAATTTGAACAGCCAAGGGGCTGGAAAGGCCACGGGACCCCTGAATGGGCCATGTCCCTGCCCAGCACCTGCTGGGGCTGAGCCAGTGCACCACAGCAGAGCCTCACCAGTGTGAGGCTGCGCCTGGGGCCCCCAGCCTCCAGCTGCTGTGGGGCTGAGCCCCAGAACCCATGGCATCGCCTCACTACTGTGGGGCTGAGCCACCCAACACCCAGCCAGGGCAGGACAGAGCCCCACAGCACCCCACAGGTGTGGGATTGAGCCTGGTGAGCACCTACAGGGTCCGGGTGTGAGCCAGCACCCACTGCACCCGGCGCCTCCCGTAGGGAGGGTACCCCATAGCACCTAGCTGCATCTCGTATCCCTCCTGAGGGGATGCCATTATGGTGTATGGGGGCCTGGGAGTCTCCATGGTACAGGGTACCCCATCAGCACATGGCCGGGTCCTTCTCCTCTTCTTCCTCCTCCTCATCCTCCTCCTCCTCATTCTCCTCATTATCCTCATCCTCGCCATCAGGCAGCTGCCCCGGAGAGGCCGGGGGAAATGGGGGGCCACGGTCCAGGTTGACGTAGGTGACAGCCAGGTTGACATAGTGCTCGCCCTCCAGTGTGGCCAGAACACGCTCCAGCTCGCCCACCAGCCCCGCGAAGGATGGCCTCTCCTCAGGTGCCGGTGCCCAGCAGTTCAGCAGCACCCCATACCTGCCCCGACAACCCCATCAGCGCTAGCAGCCCTCCAAGACACCCACCACCACCCTGCCCACACCCCAGCCCCACTCACAGTGTGTGGGGACAGTGGCGGGGCTGTGGTAGACGTCGCCCTCGCAGCAGGTAGCGGGCCATGTCGTAGGGGTCCACCTCGGGGTATGGCGGAGCCCCTCGTGTTAGCAGCTCCCACATGAGCACCCCGAAGGACCACTGCCAAGCAGAGAGCTGCCATGGGGGGCAGGCAGGATGGGGATGGGGGACAGGGAATAGGGTTGGGTGTCGTGAGTACCACGTCCGACTTGGTGGTGAATTTCTGGGTCTGGAGGCTCTCCAATGCCATCCACTTGACAGGCAGCTTGGCATGACGGTGACGCCGGACGCTGTAGTACTCCTTGCCAAACACGTCCCGTGCCAGCCCGAAGTCAGCCACCTTCACCGTCAGTGTCTCATCCAGCCTGTGGGACAGTGTTTTGGGGAGGTGAGCCAGCAGGCAGCATCCCCCATGGCCACCCCTGGGCCCACAGGGTGACCCCACACTGGGGTCCAGCAGGCATGGCCGTACTCACATGCAGTTCCTGGCTGCCAGGTCCCGATGCACAAACTTCTTCTGGGCCAGGTATTCCATGCCCAGGGCCACCTGCAGCCCAAAGCCAATGAGGTCCTTCACCGTGGGGCTCTGCAGGGTGGGAGCAGTCAGTGGGGTGACCCTGGCCCCCACCACCCCCTCCCTATAGGTAGCCCCCTACCCGCTCCTCGGCACGGATGAAGTGGCGCAGGTCCCCGTGGCGCATGTAGGGCAGGACGACGAGGGGCAGCCCATGGCGCGGTAGGCAGATCCCCAGCAGCGAGAGCACGTGAGGGTGGTGGAAGCTCTTCATGAGGATGCCCTCACGCAGGAACTCCTCCACCTCCTCCACATCCGTGATGCCTACCAAGAGCCAAGCCATGGGGCATCCCGCTGCCGTGCTGTGCCACGGGACCATACCACTGGAGCAGGTGCTACTCACGGTGCAGGGACTTGATGGCACAGTGGAGGTTCCCCAGTAGCGGGTCCGTGTAGGTGCCATGGTAGACGCTGCCAAAGTGCCCTGCAGGGACAGGCAGCATGAAGTTGTCACCACACATGGTGAGTAGGTGATGCGACAACCAAATCGGGGTGCAGCATCACCTTTGCCAATGACCTGGTGGCGGTGGGTGACAAGCTGCTCCTCGGGGATGAGGATGTCCTTCACCTCCTCCAGCAGCTCTGGCCGCAGGTCCTCCAGGCAGCAGGATGTGACCCTGAGCAGGGGCATGGGGGAGCCACCACCTGCTACGCTGGCACCGGCGCCAGTGCCAGCAAAGCGTGCCTGCGGCCTCACTGGTCCGGGACTGCCTGCCGTGGGCAGTACTGCCAGGACCGGCAGAGGGATGGTGAGGGCTGGGCAGGCACCCAGCACCCCCCTACCCACCGGTGACACCCACTTACCCAGCACCTCTCTGTAGTCAACGCCAGGGCGCTGGGTGGTGGTGGGGGGGTCACTGCGGCCAGGCTGCACCAGCAACTCCAGGTTCTCCGTCCCTGGGGGCAGCGTGGGGTGGGTGGAGAGTGGTGGGGAGTGGGTGAGGGGCAGAAGGCTGCCCGGTGAGCACGGCACTCACCCCTCCTCTTGTTCCAGCGCCAGCGGAGCAGCACGGCGGCCAGGACGCAGCAGAGCAGGAAGGTGATGCTGGTGCCCAGGGCCAGGCTGGCGGCCAGGTCCAGAGAGGCGGCAGGGGGCAGCACCCAGCCCAGCGCCTCGCATGCACTGTTCACGCAGATCTGGGGGAACAGGGGCTCAGCGGGGATGGAGTGGGGGACACTGGGAGGGGGGTGCCCACCCAGGTGGTGCCTACCTCCACAGGGGCCCCAGCTGGGTGCAGGCGCAGCTCACGGGGCAGGCGGCACGTCACCTCATTCTTCAGCACGTTGGGGTGGCAGTGCTGGCCGCCCACTGTCATGGTGATGTTCATGCAGGCAGCCACAGTGTCCAGCCCCAATTGCTGCCCAGACACAGTGCTCTCAGCCCGGGGGTCCTGACAGTGGGAGCCCCCGCCCTGGCTCTCCCCTCTGCCCCACATACATGCACCTCGATCTCATCATCACCAGGCTTGAGGCGGAGGCGCCTGTCCTCCTTCTCGAAGGGATAGACCTTTGGCTTGGGGTAGTAGCGCAGGCGAAAGAGCCAGGGGCTGGTGACACCATCCAGTAGGACACTCAGGTTCCCCAGCGCCGTCTCCACCTTGCTCTCAAAGGGGAAGGCTGGGCTGCGGCACAGCAGCCGCTCCGGTGCCCGCGGGCCCTTACACTCCTGCGGGCAGGGGGATGCTGGCACTGGCACAGCACGGTGCCCACGGATGGGGCAGGCAGGGCCAGGGGGTGACAGCCTCCTGTCCCAGTGCTTACTGTAGCTTTGGTCCTCACACCACTGGCTTCAAAGCGAATCTTGGTGCAATACACAGAGTCCAGGTGGGTGCCAATGATGGTCAGCATCGAGTCCCTATGGCGGGCAGGGATCAGGGCGCTGGGGTGCATGTGACCCCCAGGGTGCATGTGGTCCCCAGGGTGTACATGATCCCTGGGGTGCACATGGGCCCTACGATGCACATGGTCCCCAGGGTGCATGTGGTCCTTGGGGTGCATGTGGCTCCCAAGGTTAACATGGCCCATGGGGTGCATGTGGTCTCCAGCACCTCATCCAGCCCGGCCAGGGTGGGGTGGAGGCTGGGGCCATCTGCCCCTGGGATAGGGACCCCATGCACTCACTCAAAGCTGCAGCTGGGGGTGATGGCCGACACGAAGGGGTCAGGACGGTACTCGAAGGGTAGAGGGGCTGGGAACTCCTCCCCATCGATCCACAGGGTCACCCAGGCTGCGCCCAGGCCACCAGCAGCAGGAGCCACGCACCGGATCACCCCATCACCCTGCCTGGGGACACAGCAGCTGTGGCTGGAGAGGACAGCAGGACTGCAGGGAGTCCCCATGCCTGTCCCCGTGCCAGTGACCCTGCTGTGCCCAGCAGCAGCAGGATTGGGCCATACCTGGGCTCCCAAGCCAGGGGACATTCAGAGCCATTGACCATCACCCGCCAGCTGCTCCCTGCTGAGAGGTCGGTGCCACGGAGTGAGAGGTAAGTGCCACCCCCTTGGGGGCCAAATGGGGGGTGTATGGTGCTGATGGTGGGCTCCTAGGCAGAGATGGGGTTTGGGTGGTGAGTGAGCCAACACCCCCCACCTAAAACCCTACCAGGGTGACCACTGTCACGGGGCCGTACCACGAAGACAAAGCCGCTGAGGGTGGCAGAGCCATGGACATGGAAGGCAGAGGGTCTGGCAGGTTCCTCCACTGTGAGCACTACATCCACCGGGCCCCCCACCGCTGCTGGGCCCCTCGGCTCCAGCTCACACACCAGCACATCCACAAAGTCCTTGCGGCGGGAGGTGGGCAGGGGTCTGTGGGGCAGAGATAGGGAGTCAGCCTCTGGCCAGGGGGCAGCCCTGGACCCTCTTAAGCCGCCATTCTCTCCAAGTACTGTGGCGCACCTGTGGCTCCTGCTCTCCTCCAGCAACACGGCACAGCCTCGCCGCCCCACTGCCACCCGGAAGGTGGGGGGGGGGCTGCGGTGAGGGTTGGGGTCCCAGTGGGAGTGGAAGGTCATGCCACAGAGTGTCACCCGTGTCCGGCCCCGCAGCGGGGCACTCCTGGGGTGGAACTGTGGGAGAGGCACCTGCATTGCCCTGAGCCCCAGAAGCCCAGAAATCCCATTCCCTAGAGGGTGCAACACCCATCCCATGGAGCAGGGTGTCCAGACGGAGCAAAGGTCCCACCATGTGCCACTCCATTTGCCATCTCCCTCCCCACCCGAGTGCCCAGGCGATGTGGGGTGCAGGGGGATGTCAGCGGAGACCTACGTCAGTAAGGACGGGGGGGCAGCTATCCTGGACCCAGGGGCCAGCACACTCGTGGCGGCGGGTGCAGCCGTCCCTGTCCCCACACCAGCCGCAGCCCATGAAGCGCTCAGCCCTCAGGCAGTGCTGGCACGTGGAGAAGTGGTGGCACCCAGGGCCAGTGACATTCAGCTGCCACACCTGGGGATGGAGAGCAGAGAGGAGTGGGCACATGGAACTCAGCACCTGCTCCACAGCCCCTGGTCCCCTCACTCACCTTGGTGCCGGCAGTGAAGAACAGCGAGTGGCCCTGCAGCCCCAGGGCACCCCGTACTGGCCCAGGCTCCCCCAGGGAGAAGTTGGCCAAGGTGAGGAGGTAGGAGCTGGAGCGCTGGAGCACCATCTGCAGTGGAGCAGAGCCAGGGGCTGAGGACACCCCCTGCCCTGCTGGGAGCCCCCCATCCCACCTGGGCCCCCACTCCACCTGGAAGATGCGTCCCTCTGCCGTGCCCAGGTGGGCAACAGTGACATCCCCCAGGGCAGTGACGAAGATGGAGGTGAGGAGAACACCAGCCAGGTGCCCATTGAACAGGTCCACCTTATGGGAGGCGGCAGGGACAAGGGTGGGCTGGTCCCAGCAGCTGGTGTTGGTCACCGGTGCCGAGAGGTTCATCTGCAGCGGAGCATGGGGTGAGCATCTTGCAACCAGTGCTGTCACCCTGACCCCCCACGCCCCTGCAGGTGGGCACCAGCTACAGCCACAAGGTATTTTGGGGAGTGCCAATTGCCCAAGTTCCCCTTCAGGCTACAAACATATTTTTGGGAAAAAACACATCTGCAACCCCTCCCACAGCCCCTGCATGGCGTCAGATCCTGTCCTCCCCTCCCATCCCATCTGGATGTGGTTAATGGTGGCAGCACTGCAAAACCAGCACCCCAAAGCCAGCCCTCTCTTTCCCAGGGCTTGGTGGGGGGGCTGGAGATGAAGGGGGTCACCAGGCACTGGGGGGTCCCACTGGCCACTCACTGATGCGCAGGACCAGGGTCCCCTCCCGGCTGCCCCTGCCAGCGGTGTGAGTCAGCGGCAGTGAGCTGTCTGCTCCAGCGTGGGGAGAGGAAGGGGTTGAGCTGCACCTCATTCCATGCCTGGCTGAGAATGCCGAAACTCATGTCACAGTACTTGGCGGGTCCCTGCCTGCAGAGGGGGCCCTGCCAGGGTGCCCACCCATCCCCATCCTGGCCATGCTGGGGCTTGTCCCTGGAACTCAGCGTTCCTGCCCCACAGCTGTGGCTGGTGAGAAACCCTGGTGACTAATTGCACTTCCGCCTGCGGTTTATTTACCCAGAGAAGGCAGCAGCGGCTCCAGGGCCGGGGCGGCAAGGCAGGAGTGGCCGGGCACCCCACACACCCCAGCCCAAGGAGCATCAAGGCCCCGTGGCTTCCCTGTCCGCCCCCATGCACATAAACAAGCTGAGGTGGGTGGCCATCAACAACCTGGCGCTGGGGACAGTCACTGCAGGGGCTGGAGCTGGTGCTCTCCGGGAAACCACACTAGAGGGGAGGGTGTGTGGCAAGTGGTGGTGTACCCAAGTGCCAGGATATGCGTCTGCAGCACCCGGCTATGAGGGCTGGGTGCCCAGGCTGGGGACCGTGGCCAGATCCCCACCAGCACCCTGCCTCCTCGGTGCGGCTGGCGCTGGTAAAACAGGGTGGCCCCTGCAATGGGCAGTGGGCAGCTGGTGGGGCTGACTCACACCTGGGTGATGCTGCTCTCCCACTGCCCAGCCCAGCCCTGATCACTCTACCAGTGCTTCCTGGCATCCCAGACCCACCTCCCTACCTCCCAGCAGACCCGCAGCCCCTCGGGACGCAGGACTCACATTGTGCGGGCAGTACTCCACTGGCTGGAAGAAGCTGAGCCCACGCAGCAGTGCCGGGTGCCCGGTGCCACAGCACTTCTCCATGCCCTCCTCTATGGCCTGGGCGAGCAGGCGGAGCGGGAAGGCGCAGACAGCTGAGTTCTCCCGTGGCAGCCGGCTCTCTGGCCGGCTCTCGGCAAAGGCTCCGAAAAGCACTGTGTCAGTGTCATTGATGCCAAGGTCGCGGGCCAGGCGCGCACCGGGGCGGGTGGCATGGGCAGCCTGCAGCACGTTGTAGGCGATGTCGTGCTCTGTGTCCCCCTCTCCGCTGTGCCGCCGCCGCCGGCGGCGCTTGGACTCGAAGCGGCAGTCAAGAACAAGCTCGCGGTAGCGGCGGAGGTCATGCTCGTGGGTACTGAGCCGCGCCAGACGCGTGTGATATGCTGCAGAGCCCGGCCGCTCCGGCTGCACCGTCAAGAAGTAGACATGGTCCCCATAAGTAAAGGAGTGCACGTAGTGGATGGTGTAATTGTCCTGGTAGCGTGGCAGCACCGTCAACCACTGGAAGTCATCCGAAAAGCCATCCAAGGTGCCCTTCAGCCTGCGGACAGACACTGACTGCGGACTGTACTGTGCTGCCACACTGCTGTTTATGGTGGAGCCGAGGTAGAAGAAAGAGGCGTAGGAGGTGGCCACCACAGTGGCACTAGTCCCCAGGGGGCTGGCCACGCAGTCAGGGCAGGACATGGGTCTGTTGCCTGTGGCTGAGTACAGGCAGCGCGTGGTTGCAATGGTCACCTCGCCGTTCTGCACCTCCAGCTGGTGCTGGTAGCACAGGCCATGTCGTGACGTGCCGCAGCTGTACAGCCACGGCTCCAACGGGTCCAGCAGCAGCAGGACGTTGTCTGTGTCCTCAGGGCCATCTGTGACAGCTGGGCACAGGCGGCAGATCTGGCACTCAGTGCTGCCCACTGGGCCGGTGATGAGGACGGAAAGGAGCCGCATCTCGGGGTTGGCCAGCAGGATCCGGTTGCGGACGGCCACAAAGACAGCAGCTGGACCAGTGGAGTCAGCAAAGACGGCAACATTCTGCACAAGGCTGCCAGCATCGAGGCCAGGCAACACATAGGGGATGGAGAAGTTCCTAGTGGCACTGTAGGGGATGCGGGGACACTGCCAGGCACTGGTGCCCAGTGGGGCCAGGGCAAGCACCAGCAAGAGGCACATGTGGCACAGCGGCCCCGTGCTGCACGGTGCCACCAGCATGGTGTTATTGATAGTGCTCAGCTCTGAGCAGGATTGGAACACACAGAGGATGGGTCACCATTGCATCTGCCAAAATAGAGGAGAAAGAGGTTTACCCGATGCAGGGGGGTGAGGACCTGGGGCAGTGCTAGAGCTGTGTGTGGGACTGGGGGTGCCAGAGACCCCTGGGGCCAGACCACAATTGGTGCTGCTGGGGGCAGAGAGACTACACCAAGCCTCTTCTCAAACACTGCAAATGGGAGGCGAAAACAGACTGCCTGCAGCAGGGGGACAAATCCCACCTGATGCCACCTCCTAGGTACCCTCACCTGTTCCCTGGCAGCTTCTGTGCCCCACACAAACCCACCATGACCCCTCCAGGGGACAAGAATGGGGACAAGGACCCCGAGGGCCCCCTGGAGCCAGGGCGGGGATAGGGACCCATCCAGCCCCTCGGGTCAGCAATGGGGACAGGGCAGTCCCACGGGGCTGGGACAAATTCCCTGTCAGTCCCCAGGGACAGGGGCCCCGCTGTACCGCGGGGCCGGGCGCCCACCCCCGAGCTCACCGGAGTCGGGAGCGTTCCCCAGCCGGGGTCCCCGTCGGCTCCAGCTGCCCCCGCCCGCCCCGCCCCGAGGCCGCACCGTCCCGCTCTGTCCCGTCCGGTACCGTTTCAAGCCGGGCCGTGCCGTGCCGGGAGCTCACCTGGGCGCTGCCTGGCCGTGCCGGGCCGTGCCGTGCCGTGCAGTGCCGGGGCGGGGCGGAGCGGGGCCGGGCCGGAGCCGCCGAGGCAGGACGGGGCGGGACGGGGCGGGCGGCCGGGCCGTGCGGGGCTCCCCGAGGGCCGGCACCGGCACTCCCAGCCCGGGGGTGCTGGGAGGCACAAGGGGCACAGAGGGAGCCACATGGTCCCGAGGTTCCAAGAGGGTTACTGGACACCACAGACGACAAGCTTGGGTGGGCACGATCCCTCAGAGAGACACAGGTGAGAGCCGGGTTTCCTGATGTAGGGCTGGCACACTGCCTCGGAGGCCCAGCACAGCTCAGTGGTTGTCAGAGGGTCCCCGTGGCTGGGAGGCGGCTGCCAGCATCCCAGGATTCATGCATGGTCCAGGCACGTTGGCACCAGTTGGCCCGTCTGCCACTGGCAGCAGGGGCTGTCCACACCCTGGCACATGAAATCTCTACTTCCCTGAAATCACCGCTTCCCCGAAGCTGCCTGTGCTGGCACTGCGCTTGTGACTCCCAGGCTGGTGGGGTGACCTTCTGGGGGAGTGCAGTGGGTTCAGCTTGGTGGGGTTCCAGCTGGGGGACAAAAGCAGGGCTAGGGCAGCCACAGCTTTGCCAGCAGAGCATGGGGGCTATTCTGGTTGTGTTCATTCTTTGCCCCGTGTCCCTTTCCCCCCATCAAGGGCAGTGGTGGGAGGTGGCAGCGCTGCTGTGCCCACAGATGCAGGAAGATGTTTTATATCCGGATGCGCTGCACAGATTTGCCCTCCAAGCGCCTTGCTGCCATCAGGCTGTGCACATGGACTTCTCCAGCCCGAGCAGGGCACCACCTCATGCTGCTGGGGGGGACTTTGGTCCCAGAAGGGGCTGAATATGCTGAAAATGGGCTCCCCTGCCCTCACCACCTGGGCAGGCTCAGCACTCCCAGGTTCCCGCCCCCGCATTGTGCAAGGCCTGGTGGTTATGCTGGCCTTACCCAATAGCTCCTTCCTCCGGCTGCACAGCTCCCGCTCAGTTTCGACATGAGCTGGCTCTGGCCAGCCCATCCCAGGGTTTTCACTGCCCCCACCAGCGGTTCCAGCACAGTCCTGGCTGCCTTGCACCGTGCCTCAGCAGCTTTCCCGGCATCCAGCGGGTCCCCAGGGCTGGACTGCACTGTATCCAAACTTGGACCAAACTTCCCTACCACCGTGGCCATTTGCACCGCCCCCCCAACACACACTCATGAACGTGACAAAGACTTGGCTTAGGGTCCAGATAATGTTTATGAGCAAAGACAAGCAATTACACTCTGGCAGGAGCATAAATACAGGAGAATAGTCCCTGCACTAGCCCTGACGGGTCCTTCCCATCTCCCTCGGTGTCTCAGTGCCACCCCGGTGGCTTTGCCCCTTCTTGAACACCCATCCCAGCAGCGATCAGACAGCCCCAAAAGACAGGGTCAGGCCATGCCTGGTGTGCTGCAGCATTCATGGGTGCTCAGCCCCACACCAGTGCCTGGGGACGGCTGGTGAGGAGGTGGCCCCCATGCAGCAAGCTCAGCGCAGCTGGCTCAAGGGGCTGGGTTTGGGGGCAGGTGCTCCCGCATCAAGAGGAAGACCCTCCTCGGGCTGGGGTTCACCAGCACCCCATGCCGGGGGGTTGTCCAGGGGGCAGTGCTTGAGCTGACCCTGTAGGGTCCACTGCCCAGGAGCTAGCACTATGAGCCCACAAGCACCATGATGAGCACCCTGGTACTCCAGGCTTCTCTGGGGCTGCTCTGTGCTTGTGGGGGAGGAAGCAGGACTCCGCTGCCCTGGTCAGGGCAGGCTGACCTGCCACCCTGCCTGCCAGTGTCCCCAGGTCATGGTGGGAAGGGTCCAGGTTCACACAGATGCCAAGGGAATGGAACCTGCTGGGGACAGCTGTGGGACTGCCAGGGGCTGCCTGGCACTTGGGGTTTTGGCTCCCCCAGGGCAGGGAGAGGAGCAGCGCATTCCCTGGGCCAGCCCTGTCCCCCACCTGGCTGGTATCACCCACCACCCGCAGGGACAGCAGCATAGGGGTCCCCTGAGTGCTGCCACATTTCCCCAGGGACACCCACCCTCATCACAGCCCCAGGACAGCAGAGAGGAGGGTGCCAGGCCCAGGGCCACAACTGCCCTCCAGCAACCTGAGGTACCAGGAGCCCTGCTCCAGGACATCCATAAGGAGGAATGGGGCCGGGGGCCACAGAGGAAGGGCAGCCTCCCCAGAGAGGGGCAGTGCCTGCGGATGAGAGAAAGTCCTGCTCACCCAATCCTCAAGCAGCTGTGCGCTCTGGCTCTAACACCCAGGTTGGACAGTCCCATGGGTGGGTTTCCCCGAGCTCCGGAGTCCCACCGTGCCCTCTCCCCTGGACTCATGGCCCAAGCTTTCCCAGGGGACAGGTGCCCCGGCACCGCAGGGGCTCCCCTGGCTGGCACCATGCCCTGGGCAACGTCTGTCAGTATGTCTGGGGCGTGAGGATGAAGAGTCTGTCTTCCTCCTTCCGGATCCACTTCATGAGCTTGTTGACAGCACTGATGGCGCCGGCCTTGGTCCCCAGGGGACTGTAGCATATGTAGAGCTCAAAGGCGCTGGTTACCTGCGTGAAAAAACAGGCTACCTGCTGGGCACATGTCTGTGCCTCACTTGGGGTTGGCTCTGCATCTTCCCCGCACAGGAATGGGGAGCAGGCACAGGGGCTCCAGTGCAGGGACATGGGGCTCCAGTGCAGGGTACCCTAAATGGGTGGCACCTCATTTGCTCAGAAGTGGGAGGACCAAACCTCATGGTTTGCACCCACAGTGGGTTTTCTCCGTGGTATGGGGGAGTTCACAACAGCACACGGCAGAGCCCGCAGTGCCAGAGCTCACCGGTCCCAGCTGCTGTCCTTGCTCGTCCCTCCCTGGCACAGGGGTACATAGTGACAGGCTGACCCCCAAAGGACCACACATGGGCTGGGGTAACCCTAGGGACCATGGAGCTGATGGTGTGTTGTGTCACCACCCCCTCACTCCACCATGCAGGACTGGAGAAGTTGGGCTCATCCACACGCTGCACACAGCCCTTACCCACGCCAGGAGGTTCTCCCGGGGGCCCGTGAAGTAGATGTTCTTCAGGGGCCGTGAAGAGTTGTGAGCCCGGCTGTGAAGGTACTGGTAGAGCCCCAGGAGCCTTTCCTTCTCCTCCTCCTGCACGTAGGGTGCCTCAATCTCGGGGCTGCAGGAACACAGCACCCTGTTAGCCCCCTGGAGAAGGGCGTTCACGGAGAAGACTTGTCCCACACCCCCAATGCTTCCCCTAGGGCCTCACCTGGTGAAGAGTCCAGAGCTCTTGGACTTGTAGATGAAGTGCCGGAGGTCGGGGATGCCCACCTGGGCGACACTGTAGAATGGGGTGCGCAGGGCATCCTGCAGAGCGTGGTGCACACCCCGCCGCCGCAGGCGCTCCTGGAAGCGCCGCTTACAGTCGGAGACGGTAAAGAAGTCCTCGCGGTCGGTGGAGACCAGTAGGAGGCACAGGTCCATATCCTGCTCCAGGTAGGAGATGTGGGCATGGAAGAAGCCGCTGGAGTTGAACTTGGGGAGGCAAATGGGAGTCCAGGCTTCACCCTCCCGGAAGGAGGAAGAAGAGCTGATGAGGTTGAAGAGCAGGTGGAGGTCAATGGGGTGGAGAAACTGATCCTTCTTCCTCACAAGAGACACCAGCTGGTTCCCTGACAGGAGGATGGAGAAGACCAGGCTCTTGGCCTTGGCCTGCTGGAGGCTGGTGCTGACAGCATCCCGGACACTGGCTGCCAGGGGCAGGCAACGCACAGCGCCCATGAGGAAGCTAGGGTCATGGGCCATGAGGTCCAGCAGGTTGTCGGTGATGCGCTCTGAGCCGGCCAGGAGCCTGCGCAGGTCGTAGTTCTGCTTCTGCTGGAAGATGTGGTTGAGCTGGGTCCAGGTGAGCAGGCTCAGGATCTGGTAGTAGATGTAGAGTAGCTCGTGGGCAATCTCCTGCTCCGACTGCCGGGTCCGTGCCACTGCCACCAGCACCAGAGGGCTTCTCCGCACAAAGACCACCTTGTAGCCATCTGCTCGGGAGGGAGTCCCCAGGGGGCCGGGGACAGACAGCTAAGCCTGGCTCCCCAGGGCTGCAAGAGGGAGCCAGGCTGCAGTGCCCCCCTCCCCCCACCCAAAAACGAATTTGCCCCTGGGGACAGTAATGTGGCCCACAGTGCCAGAGGCACAGTTGGGAAAGCTGTGACAATCCCCTGTCCCACTCCCCCCGCTCTGGGCAGTACCTGCATGGATGGATCGGATGGCATTTTTCTCAGCCTCCAGGAAGGACACCAGGGCCATCATGACGCCCATAGTGCTGGAGAGGGCCTCCTCAGAGCCATAGCGGGAGTACACGGGCTTGCCCGCCTCACTCAGCACAAAGACGTGCTTCCTGTGCATGCGCCAGGCATCCATGGTCACGTCTTCCTCCTCCTTGCTGGACAGCACCGAGTCGCGGCGGGCGGTCTGCGGGGACGGCTCCAGCTTCCCCTCCTTGCTTGGCCTCATCTCCTCCTCCAGGTCAAGGGCCATGCCTGTCAGTTGCGTGCTGAGCTCACTGAAGTCCTTGCTGATCTGCTCCATGCTGCTGGGCTCGGCTGGCTCCCCCCGCCCCTCCTCTGTGCTCCGCACTGTGGCTGCTCCGTCCTCCGGACTTGTCAAGTCCTCATAGGAACGGGTGTGCACGAACATGGCTCCCTCTTGGCCTGCCCCTGCAGACAACGGACCATGCAGTGTCTGTCTGCTTGTCCTCCACGCTGAGACAGCGAGCGGACAGACAGACGACACAAAAGCGATAGAGGGTTGCAGGGAGGGTGCTGGCCTCCTCTCCCCATCCCGTGGCACCCAGGGGTGCAGGTTTTCCTGGTGGGGAGTTGCCAGGGGGCCCATCTCCCCCTGCACAACAAGAACTGGTTTCACCCACACATCGAGCTCTGCCCCATACCTGGCTCTGTCCCCTGCGCCAGCCCCGGCGTGGGGCTCTCGGATCGCTCCGCATGCTGCCCATCTCCTGGCGCCAGGGACCCATTGGGCACTTCCCAGCTTTTCTTCTTCTGGACATCTGCAGCCATTCCTCACGGCAGGACCTGCGTGTCACCCACAGCGTCACCCCTCTGTGCTCTCACCCACAAAACAGGCCCCAAAACGCTCCACTCTCAAGTGGGGCCTCACCAGCACCCTTGGCCCAGTCCTGCTGGCTCAGCAGGCAGCACTGAGCTCTGTTGAGATGTCAGAAAAGCTGCTCTAATCCAGCAGGATTTCCTTCCTCCTGTGGCCCTGGCTCCTTCCAGCCCCCCAGCCCCAGCACCTTCATCCAGGCTTGGCCCCAATTTCCCCTGAGTGCTGGGAAAGCTGCTCAGGCTCCCTCCTGGCAGCGAGGGGGAAGGGATCCGGCCCTGCTCAATCCCAGAGGCCTCTTATTTGCACAGGGCGGGTTTTATGGCACTCCTTGGCCTGGATTAGGTGGCCGAGATGAGCTCAGGCTGGTGACGCTCCTTCCGAGGCCACAGCCGCTCAGGTGGCACAGCTCCCCGGGTGCACGATGCCCTGTCAAGCCCCCGCCCCCCGGGTCACCCCTGGCGCAAACCCGGCAGTGCCTCCGGCCCGTACCTTCTCCCTGCCCCGCGGGGAAACCGGCCCCGCAGCGAACACACGCACACAGCAGTGCAGGAAGGCGGCTGGGCGGGGACCTCACGCTGCTTCACTGCCGGAGCCCCCCCATAGCCCGACATCGGGCGGGCTAGAGAGCCCCGGCTTGGCTGTGACACCCCCAGCTCCAGCCGGGAACGCCGCACCTGGTGGGCTGGACACGCCCCCAAAAGCCTGCAGCCCCCCGGCAGCCCTGGAGGGAGCTGGGCTACAGGTCAGGGCCCCGACCTCTCCGGCCGCACCGCTGCCCCCGCGGGCCGGGGTCTCCCCGGGACCCCCGCGGCACAGTGCGGGGCCTGTCCCGGCCCCCCTCCCGCCCAGAGGGCCACCGCTGCCGGTGCTCTGGGGAAGTGTCAGGCCCGGGACCGCCCCGCAGTCCCCCGCACCGGGACCGACCTGCGCGGCTCCTCCCGTCAGCACCGGAGGCCCGGCGGGCAGCGCGGCGGGCGCAGCTGCGGCGGAGGCCACCCGGCAGCCCCCAGCACGGCCTAGACGAGGCGGGGGGAACGACGCCGGCGGCGGGCAACCACCTTCCGCCGCCGCACCCCCGGCATCGCGGCACCGGCGCGGCGGGATCCGCCCCCGCGGCCTGCCCGGGCCTGGCCCCACCGCCACAAGGTCGGGCACCGGCCCCGCGGCATCATGGGAGCTGTAGGCAGGACGCGCTCCCCGCGGCCGCTGCCCGCCCCTTCGCGACTACAACTCCCGGCAGGCAGCTGCAGCCGCGCGGAGCATGCTGGGAGATGGAGTCCGCCCACAGCCCTGCCGCGCGGGGCATGGCGGGAGTGGTAGTGCTAGTGCGGCGGGGGGGGGACTCCGCTTCCCAGAGTGCCCAGGGGTTGCAGAGGGGCGGAAGTTCCGGTGTCTCGCTGTGGGTGCGCTGGGCCTGGCGCGGAGGCCGCGGCTGCGACGGCGGCGGAGGTGAGGGGCGGCTCGGGCCTGCCGAGGGAGCGACGGCTGCGGTGGTCGCGGTGGTCGCGGTGGGCGGGGGGTTTTGGGGCCGTCCGGTGTGGCGGAACTGGGCGGGGTTCGCGGACTTGGCCGGGGGAGGGGCGCGCGGGTGCGGGGCCTGGCGTGAGGCGACGGAGAGGGGCGTCCCGGGTGCGGGAGCGGAGCGGAGGTGTCTCCTGGGGTGCAGAGGCGGAGCAGAGGCCGCAGAGTAAGGCCGCCTGGGATAGGGAAGTAGGGGCTCGGGGTTGTCCGCTGGGGCAAAGGGGGATCCCGCCGCCAGAGGGGAGCGGAGCGGAGCGGGGCGGGGCGTCTTCTGAGGGTCTCCGGGGTGGGAGTGTCACCGTGGTGCTGTCCTCGATAGAGGAGCGAGGGGTGAGCCCTTTGTCGGGGCCGCCTGGGATAGAGGAGCGGGGGGTTCCCCCAGTGGCAGTGGAGTTTTTCAGGATGGGGGCCGTCTCTCTGGGGTTCCCCGTGCCGGGGGTCAGTCCGAGCTGGGGTTGCCTGGGCTGCGGTAGCAGGTCCCGGCTCCGTGCCCCGGCGTGACCCCACGGCTGCGTGCGGACTCGGGCAGCCCGGTCCGGGGGTACCCCGGGGTGTCCCCGCAGCCATGCCTAGCGCTGGACCTGCCATTTGTGCCGTTGTTAGTGGTTGTGGTGTTTCTGGGTATCTCTCTGTTATTGTGAGGCCCTGGTCAAAATTAGGACGTCTTTCATAGCATATTATATGCATTTCTGTGAAAAGTGTCCCAGGACACAGGTGTTTTTAGAAGGGATGGATGAAAAGTGGTCCAGGTTCACACTGGGAGGCAGAGGAAGGTGACGGGGGTTGTTGCTGGGGATTGATTAGCTGACAGTAACCCCCAGGAGGGGCTGAATGGCATTTTGGACTGTAAATAAAGGCTCAGATGGAGACAGGACGTGGCTTGGTTACTCTGTGGTTATGAACTGCTGGAAGCAATAACGGTGAGCTCTCCTGTTTTGTTTTTTAAAACAACTGGCACCACAAGAGTTTGGTGTTGTTGTTGGTGTGTGGTATTATTTTGGAAATCCTGCTGAATCCCCTTCCCTGTCCCAGCAGGGTGTTGGTGGTGTGAGAATTGGGAATGTGCTTGTGAAGTCCTTTGGGACAGGCAAGGTCAGGATAGTAATGGGGGGTGTGTTAGAAATTCACCTAATTGTTTCCAATACATCTTTTTAAAAGTATAATTCAGCTGAAAAGCACACAAACCCCCTTTAAGTGAAAACCTGCAGCCTGATACCCCAAAGAGCTGCAATGGTTCTCTCTCCTTTCAGTGTCGAATTTCAGTGACATGTTTATGTCTTGCAATACTTGAATTTCACAGAGACTTTTTCCTTTCTTTAGCCTTACAAAAATTTTACTGAGCACCGACAGTTGCTACACAGCAAATTATTTCCTCTGTTCATTGAGTGTAGTCTTGTCTGTAGTTCTGTGATTGATTTCCTCTTGGTCTATAAACACCAAGTCTGGCAGCCTTGGCAAAATATGTTTGAAGAAGTATTGTAAGTATCAGAGTATTTTTCTGGAAATAGCATTTCTTTGAAACTTCACCTTGCCTAATCAGTCAGTAGTTTATCCTGTCTTCCCACAGATTTGGAAGACAAGGTGCAAAGTTGGGTGTAAGTCAGTGAGGAGGTGCTGGAGGTCTGTGCTGGTGTTCCTCCCTCTGCCCTTTGCCAGAAATCCTTAATTATTCCTTAAGAAGGCCAGCTTCTTAGTCTGGCTCACTTGCGTGGCTCTGATGTACAATGCCATTACTCGACTGTAGTAAGATGTAAATTGAAATAAGAGATGCAGAAGAGTCTGCTGTCAGGGTGTAACTGCCAGGGAGCATCTGGATCTGCATCAGACTCTCCTGTCTGCTGGGAGAGCTGTGGGACCACTGGCAACTGGGGAGATGAAGGCCACCAAAGAGCTTCCCCTCCTTGGAGACACCTGTCTCTTCACTGGAGCCAAGGCTTTGCTACCAGGAAGCAGCCAGCTGGGAGAGGAAGGAAATCAAATGCCATACTTTCAAGATGCTTTTCAGCCCTCCTGAATATTCAGTATAATTGTTAACAGCTAATTATTGTCTTAAAAGAACTCTAAATCTGGTAGTAGCTGGACCACGTTGTGCGTTCTGTGGTTGAAACGTCCTTTGTGCCATCTCCCTCAGATGTGTGGTTGTGACTTGAACTGTGGCAAGACTAGCTGGTGCACAGTTCCTCACAGCTGAGGGTGGATTTTTGCCATACTTTGCTGCTGGCCTGGCCCCAGCCTCTCTTAGTGTGTCTTTGGCAAACAGCTTTACTCATGCTGACCTGTCTCCTGGTGTCTGCTTGTGAGCAGAGAGGTGGGAACTGAGCCGGCTGTACCTGCCTGTGGCAGCAGGGTGAATCCTGATGGTCTCTGGGCACAGCGTGCGCCTTTTGGAGTGGTTGTGGCAGAGTGTTATGTGTGGAAGGTCTTGGCGTTGTTGGAAGCCAGTCCAAGAAGTTTCCATCCCTGTCCTGCAGTTTGCTATTACCCTGTTTTGTGGGGCTGTGTAATAAACTGTATCGCTGAAATAACCTGTGTTAAATATAACTCTTTTCGGGGGGTCATCTATGGTGCAGACCCAAAAAAAGCACAAGTTGGCACAACTAACACATTATGCCTTGCCAGAGGCATAGGGCAGAAATCATATCGGCTGAACAGGGACTGTGGGAGCTGGAGCTGCTGCCCATGTTATTGAACCGTGACCTCATCCTCATGGATGTGGCTGCACAGCTCAGCTGATCTACGCCAGACCTCATTTCAGTCCAACAGAATTTTTTTTTCCCTGTCTGATAATTTGAATATTATGTTCAAACAATTCCCAGCTGGCAAGGGATTTTTTTTTTTTTTTTAAGCATTGGTAAGCTTGTTGACTTGATGAGAACTTGAGTGCGGGAGGAAATCAAAAAAGGAAGAACAAGAAACACTGCTCTAGATGTCTTCAGGCTGCAAAAGATCGTAGATAAAAGGACTGGCTGATGCCAGCCAGCTGTAATGGTGACTGCTGTAACCATCTCTGCTCGCATGTCCTCTCTGTGGAGAGTGCAGTGTCAGTTCTCTCAGATTCACCTCTGAGAAAGACCAAAAAAATGCTAGTCCTTATGGAGGAAATCTTTGGGACTATGGATGTGCTTGCTGCATTGAGAACCGTGTAAAACATGAGCAGACCAGGGCTCTTGGGCTTGAGTAGCTGGTTGAATGAACCTGCTTCTTTAGAAACGTTCCTATGGCAAGTGGATGAGCAGGTTGTTGTACTGGTTGCCTTCATCAGCCCCCACACGGCTGCACCAGCACTCTGCCAGGCCTTACTGTCCCCAGCCTCCCCCTGAGCACTGGCTGGTGCAGGACAGTCCTCCACAACATCCTTCTCTCTGAACTGAAGAGGTATGGATTTGATGGGTGGACTGTTTGGTGGATGAGGAACTGGCTGGATGGTCACATCCAGAGAGTAATGGTCAATGGCTCGATGTCTGGATGGACACCGGTGACAAGTGGTGTCCCTCAGGGGTCCATACCAGCACTGTTTAACATCTTCATCAGTTACATAGACAGTGGGATTGAGTGCACCCTCAGCAAGTTTGCAGGTGACACCAAGCTGAATGGTGCAGTTAACACACCTGAGGGACAGGATGCCATCCAGAGGGACCTGTACAAGCTCGAGAAGTGGAATGATGTGAACCTCATGAGGTTCAACAAGGCCAAGTGCAAGGTCTCACACCTCAGTCAGAGAAACCTCCGGTATATCAATCCAGGCTGTGGAGAAGGACTTGGGGGTACAGGAGGATGAGAGATTGGACATGAGCTGGCATGTGTGCTTGCAGCCCAGAAGGGCAGTTGTATCTTGGGCTGCATCACAAGGAGCATGGGCAGCAGGTGGAGGGAGGTGATTCTGCTGTTCTCCTCCACTCTGGTGAGACCCCCCTGCAGCTGCATCCAGCTCTGGGGTCCTCAGCACAAGACAGACATGAACCTGTTGGAGAAGGGTCAGAGAATCTACAGAAATGACCCGAGGCTGGAGCAGCTCTGCTGGGAGGACAGCCTGAGAGAGTTGGGGGTGTTCAGCCTCGAGAAGAGAAGGCTCCAGGGAGACGTTATTGCACTTTTCAGTGCTTAAAAGGGGCCTATAAGAAATATGGGGGCAGACTTTTTTAGCAGGACCTGTATCGATGGGACAAGAAGTGATAGTTTTAAACTAAAAGAGAGGAGATTGAGGCTGGGCATGAGGAAGAAATTGTTTACAATGAGGGTGGTATAATACTGGCCCAGGTTGCCCAGAGAGGTGGTGGATACCCCATCCCTGGAGATATCCTAGGCCAGGCCAACCTGAGCTGGGTGAAGATGGCCCTGCTCATGGCAGGGGTTGGACTGGATGAGCTTGGAAGGTCCCTTCCAGTTCAAACAATTCTATGATTCTATGACTCTATGATTCTGTGACCCATGGAGTCACTTCCTGGTGTATGTCATAACCTGCTCGGTTGACTTGCTGCCCGTATGGCAGTGCTGACCTTTGGAAGCAGAAGAAAAAGGATCTTGCGTGCCAGTCTTCGAGGTTAGCTACTCTAGCCAGGCTTGGTGGTGACTGTATTGTCTCCTCTTCCACCGAACGGCTGCGGTGAATTTAAATCCTGCTTTTGAGCTGCTGTGTAGCAAGATCTCCTGACCTTGGTCTGGTGTCTCTGCTGCCCTCCTGAACAACCGTTGCAACCAGGTTAACCAGAGCAGGTTTGAGACCAGCAGGTTGATACCTGCCTCATTGTGCCCTAGTTCTGCTGCAGTCTTTTTTTTTTTTTTTTTGGGAGGGGGTGGGGTAGATGGAAGTACTTCCCATTTCAAGTCCTGGCTTTGGCAATGGACAGGAAATCTGCACCTTCCTGGCTAGTGGGAGGAAGTGGATGAAATTTTATGTGTCTGTTGAGACAAATGTTACCTGAGGCACTCAGCTTGGTGAGGGGAGTGGTGGGGGACAGTGCCTGTAGTGATTTATTGGCAGAACCTGCTCTGTTGTCTGTAGACTTTTGAGGGCAGAGTAGCCATAGCAGACCAATAGGAGTGATTGTTTCCTTGAACAGCAAAGAGCTTTTGGCAAAGATAGTTTGGATTAAACATTAATTGCTAACTGTTGTTCAGCAATGGTCCTTGTTGTTTATAGACTGTGTTGTTCTCACGTTTCTGTCTGCACTCTGAATAGTGTCAGACAGCACAGTGTGTTGGGAAGCTTTATGTTAATCAAAGCAGATATCAAATTGTTTGCCCACCCATATTGACAGTTTGATTTCAGAAGTTGTTTGACGCTTGCAAATTTGAATGTGGAGAAACACAGCAATTAAATTCATTTGTGCCTGTGGTCTTGTATATTTGTGGATCCTAATCAGATGTTATGCACACCTCTTCTAACCAGTGGTATTTTTCTTACATGACATGTGTTCTTTGCGTTGTGGCTTATTGCCATGTTATTTATTCAACAGATCGTGCTGTCTTGGTGTTCTTAGAGTGAATTAGGCATTTCTGGAAGCCTACCAGACAAGATCAAAATGTGGGGAGACCATCGACAAGGCAACAGAATGGGGTCTTTTCGGTAAGTATTTGAATGTATAGTTTTTTTCAGCAACATTCTTAAATACAATAAGCCATAGGAACTTTCTGTTTGTCAATGTTTCTGCACAGCCTCCCGTAAGCAGACTATTTTGGTAAAAGCTCTGAGATAGTTGTGGAGCTTGGTGTGATTGCCAAAGAGTAGACAAGTTAAGTGACAGTGTAATGTTCTGCATTTCTGTGAATTTTTTTTTTTCCTTTTTTCTCTTCTTTAACAACAGCTGGTTTTAGTATCTCTGTTTCTCCAAACCACCTTTTCCAGTGGAGCTGTTGTAAGCCAAGGCGATGAGATGCCATGTGCGTTTTGGTGCTATGTGCTGTTAAGACCTAGAAGAGAAGCACCTAATAGTGTGATGTTGATTCTCTTCAACTGTGGTGCTTGCCTTAACTTCAGGAATACTGGCACTTTCATTGCACACAGGATTTTATGAAAATTTTTGAGAGTTTAATTCTCTCCATGAGGCTAAGTAGACCATATAACCTTCATAAGACATTTTTGAATGTCACTAAAACTGTTTTAAAGAGTCATATGCAACTGGACCTGCACAACATGATATTTTTCATAGTTTAGATTCCTCTGGTTGTTAGTAGGCTCTGTATTTGGAAGAGGGCTCTTGGTATGAAAAACAAAACAAAACAAAAACAAACAAACAAAAAAAAACCAAAACAAAAAAACAAACCACCCAAAACCAAATGAACCAAATGGAGGCACCAAGAGCTAGGGTTTTCCTCTGCTGTGCATGATTCTTTCACCCTTTGCTCATGTGTCCACCTCAGTTATTTGAATATTAGCATGATAAAGGTACTTCCTCATGGTATACCTTAGGGTTCTGCAATAAAAATACTTAAAATAATTGTCTAGTTGTTGAGAAAGCTAATAACATTTGAGCTATGCAAACCAGTTTCCTCCAGAACATGTCTTAATGGTATTGATGAGTGATTGTGTATTGTGATTATATCTGTAGTGCTGTTCTACTAATTTTTAAGTGGATTTTATTTGCATCATTCTTTACTATATTGGGTGGGGAATTCTAACCTTGATTCAAGTTTTAATTACTGTTCTATGTGGTGGTGAAACAGGGGAGTGTAGCTTAGGAAATCTGTATATGGTTTGATTAACCATGTAAATGTCACCTTACATTCTGTTAGTGATTCTGTAGTGAAACTCGAAGAAGAACGTGACTTGCTGTAGTTGCTAAGGAATGTCCACTGATTTGGGTAGCATTCAGTGTTATTTTAAAATGTGTTGATGTTTTATTATTCTATATTTTAAAAAATGTATTGGAGCCTTGCTTAGATGAAACATCAGGTAGCTCCATCTCAAAGAAAATCTCACTGGATTTTGAGAAGCTGTCTTGAGAAAAAACCTCTTCCTGAGTGGTCTTAGGCAGATATCAGGAGAGCTCAGAGCTATAGTGTTGTAAACTTGGTGTCAGACAGCCGGTCTGGAGGCACAAGCGCAGGGTCATCTTGAGTGTTGATTGTTGGCATATTCCCGTGGGGCACCCACAAAGCCTGAACTGGCAGCTCGCAGCATTTTGCCAGTCTAGACTCCAGCACAAGGAAGCATCAGTGAGTCTCTGCAGTATGTTAATAGAGCATATTTGGTAACCTCTGCTTTTGTGTGCCTCAGGATGGTGTGATGAGTTAGCTGTTTAATACTGCCTGGAGAGCTTAAGCTCAAGTGGTTCCTCACAAGTGTGTGCTGGTGATGCTAATGAACACACACACACACCAGCTGCTGGAACCTGGCACAGCTGCAGAGCTGTGTGCAGTGCAGGACTATGTGGATTGCTGCCATCATTAACCCATTAATATTGCAGGTATTCCCTGTTGAGTGCTTCTGGAAATTGTGCTGAAATGGGAGCACCCAAGTTTACTTTCTCACATCTGTCGTATGCTGCCTCATCTTAAACTGCCAAACATCAATATCTTCTGCGGATCTTAGACTGTTACACAACTCTATAAAAGTTTAGAGAAGAATGTGCTGCTGTGTAGATTTGAGACTCTAAGCACGTTATGAATAATACTGTCTTTATTTCTACAGTGGGAGCCAAGAAGAAAGGTTTGCTCCCGGGTGGAACAGGGAATATCCTCCTTCCCTTGATAGTCTTGCTCAAGAAAGACACTCTGGCAACTTCTCTGGCAGAGAATCACTTCCTTTTGATATCCAGGCATTCACAGGCCTCCTCAATCCTCAGTTTGCCAACAGAGAGGAACCTTCTTTCAGCTTTGGAGCTAGAGATGGACCACGTAGTGACTTCAGAGGTGGGGAGGGGCACCATGATTTCAGGGGCAGAGATTTCCCACCACCCGACTTCCAGGGCAGAGATGAGTCCCAGATGGAATTCAGAGGAAGGGAGCCCCCCTCTTCCGAGTATAGGGGCAGGGATATGTACTCTGGAGACTACTGGGAGAGAGAAGGGCCACCTATGGAGTTCAGGGGTGGGGACGTTCCTTCCATGGACTACAGGAACAGGGAGACGTTCCGTATGAACTACAGGGATAGAGAAGCACATAATATGGATTACAGGGGCAGAGATGAAACAGACTTCAGGGGAAGGGGGTCTTTTGATCTGGACTTCAGAGGTCGAGATGGACCTCATGCAGACTTTAGGGCAAGAGATGTGTCTGAGTTAGACTACAGGGGCAGAGAGCATTCCTATTCAGACTTCAAAAATAGGGACGTACCTGATTTGGACTTCAGGGGTGTGGGCACCTCTGATTTGGACTTCAGAAACAGAAATGCACCATCGTCAGACTTCAGAAATAGGCACAGGTCTCGGTCTGATCAGGATTTTAGGAGCAGAGATGTGGCTCCTCGTATGGACTTTTCAGATAGGGAAATGCCTCCTGTGGATCAAAACCTTGTAGATTTTAGGCACAACCAATCTACTGTACCTTTAGCAGAAAGAGAGGGCTCTGGTTTAAGCACCAGCAAGAGAGAGGAGTCTGCACTTGGTCTAGATAGAACTCCCTTTGGTAGCCAAAAAGGGGAATTTCAACATTCAGAAGCACCAACCAGAGAAGAGGAATCCCTCGGATTGGGTCTTGAAGACGACGCTTCACACAGTTTCCAAAATAGCTGTGGACCTCTTCCTGCTCTTCAGGACCAAGAGGAGCAACCTCAGACCTTTGCTAACAAGCAGCAACAGCAGCAGCAGCAGCTTTCTGGGGGGGAGCAGCAAGGATCCGATTCTGATCTTGGGTTAAAGGGTGAAGGTGACCTGGATTTCCTCGGAAGGCAAGACACTGACTACCGAAACATCGAGTATCGCGATGTGGATCACCGACTGCCAGGGCATCAGATTTTTGATTATGAACATGGCAAGTCCTTTTCAGAAGGAAAACCCAGCAAAGATTCTAGGCCCTATAAGAACCTTCAGGTAGGTGGTTTTGTCAGTTGTTGTTTCTTTTAAATGTGTGTTGGCCAAAAAATGGAAGGAGCTGAGAAGGAGTCTTGCATTCATATCCCATCACTTCAGCTCTGTCCTAATTCACCTTCCTCATGCTCCGGGTTGTTTTAATGGGCACATTTTCTATCTCAGAAATGCATTCTTCTGAGGAGAAATGCAGTTTAGCAATTGAGAATTGCTAAATACATAAAACTAGATTTGGTTCAGAAAGTCCCCAAGTTGAAAATGCCCAGACAGAGGGAGTCGGAGGGGGAAGTAGGATATAGAAGAACTTACTTTCTTATTTTCTCCTGGACATCTCCAGGAGCACTAGTACCATGAGCACTACCAGAGATACATTACTGGCTTGAGTGGACCTGTGTAGACCAGTACAGCTGTTTTCGTGCATGTTTTGTCTTCCTTCAGAGTTAACTTTGAAATCTGAAGGTAATAGTAACAACTTAGTTAATAACTACTAATGAATTTGAATTTCCCACTGCTGGAAAGCAGAGAGGGGTCATTTGGCTGGATCTAGATCTCATTGTACAGCTCAATGAGCGTCTGAAACTACAAATGCTGGTTCTCCAGAGCTCTCTGAGTCTTAAGCAGTGCTGGGGTCAAAGGTCTGAGCCAGTCTGCTTATGGACCTTTGCTTTTGAATGATACCCTGCTTTACTTTGTTACCATTAGCATATCTTGTGAACTAGCATCCCTCATTTGTAAAAACCATCTTGATTGTGTGAACTCAAGGACCAAGATTACCGGACCTGTCCCAAATATGTGAAGCCAAGCAAGCTCATTCGACTCGGAGGAGTGCCTGAAACTGCCACAAAGGATGATGTAAGTCAGATGTTTTACATCCAAAATTCATTGCAAGATTTTCAAACCTTCTATCAAGTGTTTCTAAATGTACCATTTTTAAGCCTTGTTAATGTACTTCAGATGGTCTGTCATGTTCCCCAGGGGAAATCCAGATTTAGAAGTCATTGCAATGTTATTTTTTTATCTGATGGTTCTGGGTTTTGGGGAGTCTGGAAGTGACAAGTTTTTCTGCAGTCACATCTAGGGTGTTGGTGGCTAAAAACCTGCACTCCAGGCTCCTTTTGACATGCCTTATTTCCAGCATCACTTTATATATACCAAATATTGTTACTTTGTTATTATGTTTTGGACTCAGATGTGTAGCGTCTGAGTGTACTTGTTCATTCCTAGTTATTCGAAATTGCTTAAATGAGATCTTAGAAAGATGGAGAACATGTCTACTGCTACTACTGATTTTAGTAAAAAAAATCTAGACTGGAAGGTGAAAGAAGCTCCCTTTCAAAAAGTTTCCACATTGAGTTAGGACTTTTTTTTAGCGGCAGTTGCAGACATGAGAACGCCTACATGCAACAGTTTTCTCGAGGGTTAGCTGCGATGATCAGAGCTGCTGAGGCTTGAATCTAGAGAACTCCTGGCAGAAACCTTTTCCATCGGAGGATGATAAGACTCAGAACATGCAGCCCATGCCCCTTGATTTGCTTGAAGACAGTAACTGTCTGGTGTTCACTTATTTAAAGAAAACTTAAAAATACTGCCCAAGCTCAATTAGGAGTTCTCAGGTATGGCAGGAAATTGATGGGGAAAACCTGTCAGTTTGTAACAGCGTTAACCTAGAAAGAAAAGAAGTTTTGGGGAAAGAGAAAGGTACCTGAGCAGGTGCTTCACTTTCTGAGGTTTTGTTTTGGAGACTGAAGTGGATCTTGATTTTCCTGTAGATTCTCAACGCTTTCCAAGGACCCGATGGGACACCTGTGAAGGACTTGCGGCTGAAAGATTACAGTTCAGGTGAGAAGGCTTTTCCAGTGCTTCTGGTTTAAAGCTTTATAAAAGGGTGTTTTTTACACTGACACTCACTTAGGCAGTTTGGTTAAAGTCTTTGATGTCATAATTGTAGGTATTTTCTAATGAAAATGCCTACTGTTTTGTAGCTTGTCCTCTTGTCTTCAAAACTGATGGCTGCTGCTACTTCAGAAGTAAAACATGAGTCCTAGGGCCTCTAGATAGATGGAAGAGCAGCAGCAAAACCAAGAAGGCTGTTCTAATAGCCATCAAGAGTAAAGCAAATACTGAGATGGGACAGCAGGTTAATTCCCAGTAGGTTTTAAAAATTATTATTGAATCTTTTTGTATTGTTCTACATCCTCTTTCTGAGATAGTCTTACTGTGGAATGTGTCCTGCACAAATAGTGTTCTCAGGAGACCTGATGCATCCTAACATTTCTCCTTCAGTAACATGAACCTGTTACCCTTCTTAGATATGAAAACAGGTTAAAAAAAATAAGTTTGATGAACAGATATCCACATACTGGGTCTGGATGCTCTTCCTCATTCAGAGAATGAAGTTTTGCTGTACTTCTGATCAGTATGTATAGGATTCTGAAGAAAAATATTTTACGAGGCTGCTCTGTGAGGAAGTTGTACTGGAACAAAGATGTGCGATGGTAGGAAATGCAGGGTGAGTCCTGGGGAGATAATACTAGTAGGAAATACCTGGAAACTGGTATTTTTATTTATTTTTTTTAAAGCTAGGAAAGCAAAGGCTTCTACCTCCCTCAGTCCTTTTTCTTATTACCAATATGGGTTGCACGTGAAGCAGTTGGGATTCCTGGTGTCAATACCTTATGTAAAGGCGTCCTACGTGTTTAGTAGCTGGGGAGAGAAACTGGGGCAGTTGCGTATTTCTCAAGTATATTCTTGTTTCTGGAAGCTGTCAAAGGAGATTTCACAACCTTCTTGTGAACCTTTGAACTAAAGAACACCCTCCTGTCACAAAGTCTGGTCTGGCCCAGTGAGCAGGGTTTAAAGGGCACAGTCCATCTTTCTTGCTTCCTTTCCTCTTTTCTAAGCATAGTACAGCATGGCTGTCATCAGCCACCCAACACTGACTGCAACCCAGTAATTGCAACACACTCTTTTTTTGCTTGTGCCGGTGTGATTTGTGAGTTGTTTTTTTTTCTGAAACACATCACTTTTCAGTAATAAATCAACTTGAACTGGGAATCTCTTCGTAAGCCTTTTCTTGCGTATGTAGTAGGACTCACTGCCATCATTAGAGAACTGTTGTTGTCTCCTTCCCATTCCCTGTTTCAAAGGCTACTCAGGATGAGACACAATGTCTGAAGTTATGCCCAGAAGCTCTAGGTTCTGTTGGCAGTCACGTATTATAGGAGTTGTGGTTTTCTACCATCTCTCTAAAAGCTGTGTTTTCTTTCAGTCCGTCTCCTCAGCTGCAAAGTTCTTTTTGTTGCTTTTTTGTTTGTTTAAAAAGTTTTTCTGGCAGTTGTGGAGAGGGAAAGAATTAAATTAAAATTAGCTCATATTTTGTGAGCTATTTAAAGCAGTTGTTTAACCCTGTCCAGTCAACATCAGTAATTAAGCAGTCTAGCATCAATCTAGGTTACGTGGATATTCCAAAGACTTTGTTTTGCATTATGTCCTGAGGCCACAAATGCAGCTGCTAATTTAAGCAGCTTTCTGATCCTTGTTACGCAAGATGGATACGTCTAGGACAATAAAAGCTTCCTGAATTGTGAAAACAACTTCTTGAAATTGGGTAACTAGAAGCTTTAGTAAATTTAATCCAGCTTTTCACATTAGGTCATCCTATAGAGAAATGTGTGAAATTGAATTCATATTAACTTCTGAAAAGCTAAGTCTGTTTGAAACAAGAGGTCAGTCATGGGCTAAATAATGCTTTTACGGTGGGGTGTGTGTGCAAATATTCATAAGAATTAAAGGCAAACTTGCTGGATTACCAATGTCTCTGGGATACACCAGGGCCCAGGGGCTGCATTGCTGTGTCCGTTCAGTGCCACAATGGCAACTGGGCTTAGAGGAGGGCGTGCTAAGCCTGGCTCAGAAGGGTGCATGCTACCCTTGGCTCAAAGAGTGCGTGCTAAGCCTGTCTGAGTGGTTTGTTTATTGTTGAGTGCTGTTCAGAAATGGTAAAAATAACATTAATCATGAGTATTCATGTTGAGTGTGTTGGAGAGAAGAATGCCTGCAGCTGTTGGAGAACAATAACAGCCATAACAAATAACACACAATTAATTCAAAATAAGTGAGGTTCAGATCAGTTTCACAAAAAGATAACGCTTATCATAAAGCTTGTCTCAGCAGCTTCAACCTGATTATTCCACTGCATAATTTTTCACAAGACTCTTCTCTTTTGGGTAAAACATATGGTTGACATTTCTTGGAAAAAAGCAGCTCGACTTCTTTATAAAGCTCTTTCTTTTTATGTACTGTGTATGTGCAAAGGGAAGTGTATTGTCACTGAAGGTTGTACTGAGCATGGAACACTGTTCTTAATATACCTGCTCTGATTTTGGTATGCATTCAAACTGTTTATTCTTTAGATTATTTTCTCCCAAGCCCAGACTGAAATGGCATAGTAGTTCTATTTAAACCAAAAAGGCAGATATTTACAGACAATCATAAAATATCAAAATCAGACTTTATAACATTACTCTATGCAACATTAATGTGTCATTTTCACCAGTTAGATTTTTGAATTGATGTTTAGACTGAAAGTGTCAAAGCCGTTTGTGGGGGGAAAGCGGGCTTCTTCCAAGGTAATGTGTAAGCCTTGGCAGAAATAACCGTGTTAGATTGTTGCCTTCTCTTTCAGCTTACCTTTTCAAGTATGTTTGGTGATGTCTGTTCAATTAATCATTACAAAGAATAAAGCCTGAGGTGATAGTGGAATCTTCTTAAAGCTGCTTTAGTCTGTGACATCTCCCGGTGCCTCTTCACACGGTGGATGCGCTGCAGCTTCAGTAGATCCTGGCACTGAAGGCTTGTCAGCTGCTCTCTGAGAAGGGGGTTGTTGGTCAGGGCTTGTGAGGCCCCTCTGTCACATCTGAGGGTCCTTATCTCATTGGGGTCAAGGCTTTCGTGTGGGCCGTCCTCCGTGGAGCTGACAGTGCAGCGTGTGATGGCACTGGGCTGCTTGTGGCAGGGTGCCTGTCATCTCCTGCCACTCTCTGTGCGCTTGCATCAGTGCTGACTGCCAGCAGCTTGAAACCAATACCTTTTGACCTTTGAGGAATCCAACATGAACACACCTTGTCCTGGTTTTGATTTTGGTTGTATTTTAAACTTATCTCCTGCCTGATTATCATCAAGCTTTATTTCTGTTTTCCTAACTGATGTCCAACATAAGCAAAGTCTGACAGACCATCTTGAGTGTCTGATGTGCGCAGAACTCTTTGCTGAACACACATGTGTGCCCTGGAGAAGGGGGCCTATGGAACTATCTTTATCTTAAAGGGCTGCTTGTGATGAGTCGTTCACCCTTAAAAGATGCTGCAGTGATGCCTTAGTAATAAGTGTGAACACAAAGCGTACTGTGAGCCTTCTGTTCAGATTGTTCTCCTGGACGCAGACTGCAGTGGGACAAGCTCAGAATGTGCGTTTTCCAACAAGGATTTGCATTAATACCAGCAGTGAGGAGGGGCTGTTCAGGGAAAGTGAGCCTGAGAAATTGCTGGGAACCCATGAAGCTTTTCTGGCTCACTCTGGGGAACCGAGAGTAGTTCTTACTGAGCTGCTGGAGGATGGACACGCTAACAGAGATGCAGAGCAGCATGTGCAGAGAGGAGCTTTGTGAGGTGGACCTGGAGGGACCAGGTGAGCTGGATTGCAGTCAGAGGGAGCAGCGAGGTGTACTCCAGCCCCTTTATGTATCCTCTAAATTAGTGCAGCACTTCAAAAACTGGGAGATTTGGGTTTGCTAACCCTCTTCTGACCCTTTTGAGGGGATGCAGTGTTGAAGTGCACCTTGCCATATTGGGGTCAAATTCTCCATTTTCTGTGCCTGGAGGGCATCCCAAGGCAGCGAGATCTCCTTTCACTTAAAGTTCCTGTGGTAGCAAGCACAGCTCTGCGTTTGTCTACCCCACATGGAACTGAGTCTTGGCTCGCTCGCTGTAGTTGGTGCATCTTGCCTGTTGCGCTAATGATGCAGAAAACAGCGTGGCTCACTGTCAAGGCTGGTGCTAATGAACCAGAGAACAAATAACCTCCTCTTGCTGTGTTTAGGGCTTTGCACAGTGAAGGAAGGTTGTGTGACCCGCTCAACTGCATCAGCCATGAACAAGGGCATATGGATCTTGGGCACTTGCTGAGAGCTGAAGCGATTGTCCCTGAGCTCACAAGATGCTGTAGCACACACGGAGCTTCCTCCTGAGGCATGACCAGATGACCTGCTCATCAGCAGAGTTCTTCCATCTGGAGGGCTCAGCTTTCAGAATCTGGGGAAATACCTTCAGCGCTGGTCCACATGAAGCAATTGATTCTTGTTTGTAGCCGGAATAGCCTGGCAAGGACTAAAAAAAGCACTTAGTTGGAATTAGTGCATGGTCATCGATATCAGTCCTTGCCAGTTTTCCCAGCTGTGTGGGCTGCAGGCTTTTGGCTCACCTTGCTTGGTGTCAGGGCAGTAGTGCATTATCTCTTGGAAGCAAAAGGCTTTCTTGCCCATCTTTCCTCACCTGTGATGTGGTGGCTTAGGAAATAGGAAGTACAAATCTGCTTTAAGTCAGTTTTTGTGATAGTGGTCAGCCTTGGATCAGGTTTGTAAGGCCTGTTCAACAGAAAAAGCAACAAACACATCCATAAAACGTGCTCACAGCCTTTTTGACAGACAGAAGCATTCTCTTTGTAACCATTTTTACATATGTGCTCATTCTTTTTGCATCTCCAGCACAAAACTTCAAGGCTTTTCACAGTGTACTGACATGATTGCATTGGTTGCTTTTCTGAGTCAGTCAAACAGATCACGTATACTGGAGACCAGGTTCTGTCTGCAACACCTTCCCAGGTCTGCAGCTCCCAGTCCTCTCATGGGGTTCTGCGAGGCCCCAGCCTTCCTTGGATTCCAGGTTTCTGTATAAATATCATGTAATACTTTGTCTTTAATAAATCTACAGTGCGTATGGTCTTAGTGTTTCAGGTTTTTCCCTCCTGTCCACTGTGCTGTTGCACAAACTATCATATTTCTGAGCCAAGGATGGTTCAGAGCCATCTAGGGCTGTGACTGTTGTAGTTCCTGCAGTTTATGGGGCTGCCTGTCTCCACCTTTGAGGGCACCTCAGGCAGGTGCTTTCTGCATTTTGTCCTCCTGGATGTAGGGAGGAGGATGTATGGTAGCTCTCTACCTTTCAGATTATAGCTGTGTTTCATATCTTTTGGTTTCAGTGCCCTTCAAGAGAAGTCATGAGTGAGTGTGTGTGTGTTTTGTACAGAGGGACAGTATGAAGTGGTGAGCCTTTTCCCCACAGCCATGTGTGGCTTGTAAATGCTCAACCTTTTAAAGAAATTTGGGATAGGGCTTGCTGCAGATCATCCTGTTTAGTATTCACCAGCAAGCTTTTCTGGTACAGCTCTTCAGCTCCAGTAGCTCTGAAGACCAATTTGTCTGTGCAGTAAAGGGATCTGACAAATTTATGGATGCTCAGAATCCACCAGCTGGTATTAAGAGAGCTCTCGGCTTTGGCTTCGGAGCTTGCGTGAGCATCGATAGATTGCTGCTGTTCCCCGCTGTGCTGCGAGGCTGTCCTCGTGTTCTCAGGCTGTGCGGACAGCTTTATTTTCTCTGCTCGCCGCAGAAGGCAGCGCAGTGTTGCCTGTTCTCACTGCAATTGCAGGACTCGCTATGTAAGCACAGATACAGAGAACACCCTGTGTCTTCCAGTATTTTCTTGTGATATGAGGTGTTTACTCTTTAGTATGGATGAACTACATCTGCATCTTTCCTTGGAGGAAACTGAGAATCTTGTACACGGGGCTCATGGGCATATTACCAAAACCTCCCACAGATGGGGTAGGTCTTCCTGTCAACCAAGGAGCAGCAGATTCTCCGAGAACACTGTGCGAAATCCTGTCTCCACTACCCGAGCTGTGCAGAGGTCGGCGTGTGAGATTGCAGATTCCTTCCAGGAGTGTGAAAGTCCTTTATGTTTGCTCCATGCTTTATGCTGTAGTTGTCTTTGAAGCAACAGAACTTCTCTAACCTGGATGAAGCTCTGTAGAGGGTTTCCTTTGCTGTGCTCTGCTGTGCCATGCTGGCTCAGCAGGAATGTCCTTGCTTCAGCAGCCCAGCCATGGCTCTGCTTTAATGTACTGTTTCTCCAAGTCCTAAAAGTGCCCAAAGCTGCAAATGCTTTTCTTTTGTGGTAGTTCTGTCTCATCCTACAGAAGAAAAAACACAAGGGAAGTGTTGTTTGGATGGCTGAGAAGCCCTCTACTAACGGAGATTCCATCATCATCTTCTGCCCTCAGACTGAAGCTTCTGCCCTGGCAGATGGAGGGACCTCCACCATGCTCATGGCTGGCCCAGCCAGTCAGGTTAACAGTGTCTTTTGGCAACCTGTTATTTGGAGTTACTTTAATAGGAAGTCATCTTCTTACCTTCCAGGCCAGAGGAGGAGAACATCTTTGTGCTGCACCTCAGCAGACGGGGGGTTTGTAGCAGTTGTTTTTGACAAGGTAACTGACAGTTCACTGTGGACTTCAGGTTACCTAATGCCTTAAGCTTGTAGGGGTGGGATAACGTCACTTACTGTGACACTTCCTAGAACTAAGGAGCTGGATCACCTCTCAAACTGGATGCCTTTGTTGTGTTGCCATCAAGCCTTCTTTCCAAAAGTATCTTTGGTTTGGCATAGGCAGGGCTGCTGTATTTATGAGATCTTTTCTTTTGGCCTCCTAAAATTCCAGAGAGATTTTTTTTTTGATGTCTTCACACTGCTTACAGCTCCTAACAGAACAACATTATGGTTTTCTTTATTTAGATTTTTGACATAACAAATTATCATGAAGTAACACATTACTATGTGTCAGTTGTTCAGTAGAAACCGTGTGAGTATAGAAACAAGTCTTATTTTGAATCCCAAGTCTTTGATCTTTTTATCTGAAGCCAAAGAACAGTAATTTTAAGTCAGGCTTTCAGGATGTTTAGCCAAATCATGGTATGCTCACAGGGACCTGCTATTTGTTGTTAGATTTCACTTCACTAAAACACATCTGCTTCAGGGGTGAAGTATTGCTTATTCAAATGTTTGCAGAGCAGCTTCCTGGTGCTATAAATACGTTCTTACTCCTAAGTATTAAGCGATCATGCCCATTTTCAGTGCAGAAGACAACAGAGCCTGCTTTGGGAAATCCATAAAGATTGTGTATACATAGATTTTATGTGCACGCTCTCCTTGTGTTCTCCTTTTACCTGCTGTATACAGCCTGTGGTACTGTAGACTTGCACAGCTGAGATGTTGTTAAATAAGGTACAAAAGTCGTTTTACACAGTTGACCTCAAACATGGCGGGGGAGATGAGGACATGTGTGCTTTATGGCTATGCTAGGGTCAAAATCTGCATTAGTTAAAGTATTGGAGAACTGTTCCTGTTGGAAAGTTCCTTTGGACAGTGTAACTGTGCTGCAGCATGCTCAGGGGTTGTAGGGGAGAAAATACTGATTTGTGTCCTTTATAACAGAGTCTGTGTTGATCCAACATACTTCTGCCAAAACATAAAGCACTTCTTACTCCATTCTACTTTTTTTTTTGTGGATCCTGACGCTGTAGTGTTGTATTAGCCAGTAAGTGAAGGATGAAATAAAGAAGATACTTATATGCAAAGTTTCATCTGAAGATATGAATTCAGGCTGCCTTGAGGTAAAAAAAAAACACGCTGTAGTCTTTAGCGGTGGTTTTACTTTGCTGGTTTGATCACTTTGGTTTTAGTATTCTGACCTGAAGCATGCCAGTGGGTGTCTGAGTGCCATCATTCACAGGGGAGGACACCTTCCCTTGGGATGCCTGTTGAAGCAGTTCCTGCCATGAGGTGCCTGGCCCCCTGCCTCCGTCAAAATCCTCTGCCCTGCTTCTGGTACTGGCAGCTGAATTGCGATGTTCTGACAGGCAAACTGCGCGAAGGCTTCAGAAATAAAAATAGGCAAGCTCAGCAGCTGCTGCACAAAGAGCTGAACCAACCCTACAGAGGAGAAACAATGGTTGGTAGCAGAGCCTCTCTAGCTGCTCCACCTAAGAACCAACCTCAAGTCACTTGGTTGTGTTTCAAGCATTGCAGTTTGGGTATTGTGACTATTGCTGATCGTGAAAAAAAAATCAGCGCACATTGCATTTGGAAGATGCTCTGTAGCAGTGCTGTTGTTCCACTGGCCTCCATTTCAGTGGCCTTTCCATAATGGTCTAAAATGGAAGGATGCTCTGGTGGGGCAAGGGGACAGAGCAGGAGTGCTGTACCACCCCAGGCTGATGTAACTCTGTAGTTCTTACATACTGAGTGTGCGTGTCAGAGCCATGCAAAAGGCTGGGTCTGGGGACGTGTCAGGCCCCTGCAGATGTTCAGCAGCAGCTTGGAGAGGAGCAGCAGCTCCTGGCCGCTCTCTTGCACCACTGCGGTGCTGGCTGTGCAAAGACAGCTCGCAGGGAACCACAGAATGCAGTGTCCCTCTGTGACCCGACCACAAGAGCTGAACGTCTGGCCCGGAGCTGCTTTTTGGGAGGATATGGGGCTGCAGTTTCTGTTTGTGGTTCTTGCTGTACGTTACTACAGCTTTGCTTATTTGGGAGGTTGAGTTTGGTGGGGGAGAGCAAAGGTAAGAAAGTACACAAGGAGAAATGTGGTCTTCTCCTTAGCTGTCTCCATGTAATGCTTGGAAGGATCCTGTAGTGTACATTCCTCCGAATGTCTCAGTTTTTGTTTTTGTGTATAAAATTTAACGTTGCGCTCCTGATTGTTTCATGCTGGCTTAAATCCATGTATAAACCACTCATACACTTCATCAGGAGCAGGATGTAAACTGCCTCTTGTTGTAGAGCAAATAGAGTGAAAACTTCTACAATCTTGCTTTCTGTCTGTCAGGAGACCCCTACTTCATATGCACGTGGAAGTAAGATAGCACTCTGATCCTGCCTTGCTGCTTACAGCAGCTTTCAAAAATCCTCTCTCTGAAGGAGCCGTACAGGCTGACAAATATCATTCATGCAGCCTTTTTCTAAACAGGAAGGAGAGAAGCAACTCTACAGAGTTCTGGATTTGAATAAGACTTTAAAATAGATGGTATGAGCCTGCACGCTGTGCCTGGAAGCAGCAGAGGTGTCTGCCTGGAATGCAAACCAGCCTCCCAGCACGGGGCAGCACTGCTCCTGGAGAGCAGCTCGCTTCTGCGGAGAGGAAGGCTGCTTCGTTTGCAAACGTGATTTAGCGTGGCTGGAGCTGCCGAGGATGGACGCTGTGGGAACAGCTGGGTGAATTTGGTTCTGTTGATTCTGCCAGCTGAAACTGTACCTCCAGTTCCAGGTGCCCACTTCATGGGAGGGTATCAAGTGGCTTTAGCTGCATTCCACTGCAGATGGCATGCTGCTGGCCTGCGTCCGTCAGCAAGCAGAAAAGCGCCCAGATTGATAAATTTCCTTCTAGTGTAATTATATTGACTGAAATAATATGGGAAAAGGGAATAAATTCCTGTGGGAGGTGGAGGACAAGCTAGATTCGAATTGGAGACTCATTATAATGGCAGATGTTTAAAGTCAGGATTGTGTTAGAACAGTGTGCAAAGAGCTCTCAGAATTAAAAAAAAAAACAGTAGGGTTTGATGATGAAATAGTTTTGGTTTGCCTTGTCTCTGAAGAGGTGAAGTACAAAAGATGGTAAAGAAACAGAAGGAAAAATCAGAGAGTGCAGCACATGTTCTTTGGCATAGTTTCAGGGGGAGATGGGGGCTGTTTTCCACAGACTGGAATGTCTGGCCTGAAAGAAGTGTGTGCGCAGTCACCTTCCTGCGGAAGGTGGGCGGCTGAGGCAATAGGAACCAGATACATCCTTGGTTTGAAGGCACCAGTGCCAAGATGTGCATCTTTAGCAGAGGAGACAAGCTCTTCACCAGGACAGCTAGGTGTCTCACAGGGTACCATCTACACCCACACTGCCTTTCCTCTTGCTCCTAACCAGCCAAAAGAGCCGCAGGAGGGAACCAAGCGTTTCCTACTGCCAGGCGTCTGTGTGGAAGCGCATCAGCACGTGTTCTTCTGGAAAGTGCTGTTTCAGAGTCAGGTGGCCTTGGCGTGTGAAGGGTGAGGTTATGACTTTCTTGGAGCTACTTTCTACATCAAGGATGACTCTTAGGATGAGCTTATCTTCTGTAGTGTTCACCCTGTGCTTTACTGTGGGATGTAACATTTCAGTGCAGGTAACTGGACACAGTTGAATCAGTGGGTCCCTCCTGCCCCTGGCTGAGATGACAACTTTCTGAGGAGCGAGAAGAGTAAAGGCTCTCTAGTTTCTTACGTCTAAACTTGAGCTCCCACACCCTTTTGTTATGTGTACAATAACATCTATACCAAAATAAGAAAGCTGCAGTTCTCATTCCTGTACCACTGTGTTTTTTCATAATACAAAGGACTTGGACTTCAAAAGTAAGCAGGTGTTGAAGGAAAAATAGCACAGGCAAAGAAATTGCATTAGTTCATTCTGGAATATTGCTCAATTAAAATGCTGGCTCTTCATCTAAAATACATTCGCAGCAAGGTACTTTGGAATGACTTATCAACACTTGCTCTGGAGAATGCTGCCTCCAAGGTAGCACAAAATGTGAAACTAGCAATGGAAAATCACTATACCTTTAAAAAAACCTCAAAACAATTCTTTTTTGCCCTGAGGAAGGGTGTGCCTGTCACTGGGTTGTGTAAGGGGAAGTGGGAACACTGTACCATTAACATTCATGATAAACTGCACAATTAATCATCATCCAGCTCTTCCCTGATTTCTCTCCTTTTCATTCTGGAGTAGAGGGGTGGTGGTTGGTCATTGGAGGGAAAGGGAAATTGAATATTTAATGTGGCTTTCTTTATGACAAGGCACTAACATGACTCCCGTCTGTATTTAAATGCTGTCCCCAGGTTACGACTATGGCTATGTCTGCGTGGAGTTTTCACTCTTGGAAGAGGCCATCGGATGCATGGAAGCCAACCAGGTTGCTTTAAACTTCGGTCAATGCTGCTAGAAGATTTAATTTTTTTTTTGGTGGGGTGGTGGAAAGCCAATGAGGTTTTTTTGAACCGTTCAAAGGAAGATTCTTGTATTATACACAACATTGCGGTTTAAATGTTGTTTCCAGAAACTTGTAAAAGGCTTAGAAATGCTAGTGTGAGAAAGGTGCTGGACACTGTAGAGTCTGCCCTGCTCCCCAGCGTGTGTCAGCACACTGATGCCGTCAGAGGCTGGGGGCTGGCAGACCCCTAATGCAGGTTGTGGCCCTGATACTTTTGTTCTCACACTGAAACCCGATCGGAAAGATCTCTGCTTGCGTTAAACGCCTCCCCGGGCGTGCGTGCGCGCACACACACATACACATGGGACTGTAGATGAGGCCTCTGGTTTGCAGCTCTGACTTGCGCACTCTCCTTTTCCATGTGCCTTGTGTGCCAGAGAGATTCTTAATTGTGCATCTTCCTTATATCTATCCTGTCCTTTGACAAGCTGGAGCTGCAAACTTGAGGACTATCCTATGTGCAGTTGCACCTGGTAAATCTGAACGTTTCCAGCCCTTAAAAGTGAAAAATGGCTTAAATCCCAGTGAATGAATACCCCAAGGGGAGCCTTTATTCTGACCTGGTGTTTGAAGCTTGAGCTGTTGTCCCCCATACAAGAGCAAGGTGCATAAAATTCCTTGGTAAAACACAGATTCCCATCTCGCACCACCCTCCCTGTGCCCTGGAACTGCAGGTGATGGAGCACCCAAGAAGAACCCCTGAACAATTGATCTGCCTTCCTTCACTACATCCCTTAAGTCTCCTCTCTGCTGCCTTCTTCCTCCTAATTTACCTGAGTAAGAAACCATATAAATTATCTAAAGGCTTTTTACCTGAATCCCAGGTCTCGCTGTCATGGGAAGAGAGTCATGAGTCAGATTCAGAGCTGTTCATCTGCAAAAATGTACTTACAGTTAATGAGTCTTCACAGCTGGGGTTTCAGAGGTCCCACTAAGCATTCGCATTTGCCTCTATTTTCAGTTACAGAGGTATTGCCACTTAGAAAAATGTTTTGCAGAAATAATTCTGTTGCTGGGAAGGAGCCTGGCACATTCCCACTGGGGTGATGACAGTGAGCACAGGGAGAGAAGGCTCCAAGATTAATTATTACTTTTACCATCAGTGACAACTTCTATTTTCCCTTTGGTGTTGTTACAATTCCCAATTTATTTTGTTGTCACTGGGGAATCTGTAATTATGTATGACACACCTGTTAACCAAATGCTTCTCCATATTCCCTCCCCAGTTCTGCTCGCATGAAACAATGTCTTCCTATGCAGAACAATTACCAAATACCTCTTTCTTCTGGTGTTGATGCCTGTTATACCCGTTCTTCTGTTTGGAGCATCCTTATGTACTTCAGTCAAGTGTTTGATTTGATCAGATTTGGCCCATTGCAAAGAGCCTGTAAGCACCAGTTCTTAAACTGAACTGGGTGCCCAGCAAATCCCTGTGCATGTGCAGAGGTTCTGGATAGCAGCTGCCGCTTACATTGACCCTCTCCAGCAACAGCTCTAGCAGGACTTCAGGCTGGATAATATTTTACTGTGTTTCCCTTCCAACACTCAGGGAGGATGCTGCCAGAATCAAGCATTGGGGTCATGGTCCAGCTGTATGCTCTACCTGGGAGTCATTAGAAACAGAAAGGGTGTGAGGTCTTGAGTTTTTTTTCCTGCTGTACATGGCTGAGCCTTCATACGGAAGAAACCTGGAAGATGGAGTGGTTGGAGGGATCACCTCCAAAGCCTACACGTGCCAATCTTCACTATGTCTTCACTACTCTACTTTGTGAAGTGAGAAACATACTTTTTTGAGGTGACCCAAGCTATGTAAACTTGGTCAGGAGAGTTGTAACATCTGAATTGCCCCACACAGGTTGACTTCTCTAATTTGAACATGGGGAAAAAAAAGCCTTCTAATTATTTAAATTGAAAAGAAGTAGGAAGATTCGTATCTGACCTGCTGCAAGGGAAGGAGCTGACTTTCAAGTTCTTGGTAAAAGCCAAATAGAGCTATACAGAAAGGGAGTTATGCAATTCGATTCTCCTTAGACAATAGATATCATATTTTAATATCTTCCAGGGTAGACTTGTAAGATCATTTCCTCAGACTGATAACTAATCTGTGTTTTTACAAGCTGCAAAAGTGAAAACCTGTGTTAGCTGAGACATAGATTCTTTGGTAGTTCAGTTATTTTCAGAAGGTTACCAGCTATCCCTGTCAAACTCAACTGCTTGTGAGAGCATAAATAGCAAACCAGTGCCAGCCCACGGTGACATCCTAGCCCCTCACTAGTCAACCTCTCTCTTTCTCAGTTATCTGTAGGCTGGGAATAAATAGCTTTTGCAGAGATAGCGTTTTTTAATGCTTTTTAATGCCTCTTTTTAACTGCCCCTGCCTAAAGAACATTTTGCTACATCCATAAATTCACATGTTGTGAAATCCTTTTATTTCACTCAGCACAGACCATCACCCACTCAAGATCATTCCCAAATTTGCTAACTACAGATTTACCAGGTCCAACTCTCTCCGTTCAATAAGTCTAATGTGTATGTGACTGTTGTGATTTGAGGGGACTTTCTACTGTGATAAAGAAACATCCATCTTCTATGCTGCCCTACTTTTGTAGGGGATTTTCATTCCACTTGTATTAATTGCTGTAGCTAAAGTGATGAAAATACCCCCCGTATTCATTGCTTTACCTTGTTGATTGTTGCATGGGCAATTCATTACAGCTCGCAGGTCCCATTTACCGTACGTGAGACGTGATGGGTCGCTGTTATTGCTCGCGCAGAGGTGCTGGGGGTCAGGTTTGGGTGGGTGCAGCACCTGCTGCCAGCACCCCTGCCTGAGAGACTCTTTACCCCCGTCAGGCAGGTGGGCTCTGGAGTAGTTTTACAGAAACCAGGTGCAACCTGATGGTTGCAGTGCTCCTGTTGGTCTTTTGTCATTCGACTTGTATGAGAGGAGACCTCTTTTATGAGCTTCTTTTCCTTTGGAGAGGCACAGGTATTTTGAATGGAAAATGGGATTTCTGTTTGCAAGGTTTTCTCCTCAACAATCTTTCTCTCCTTTATTCTCATTTTGAAAGGTTGTAACATAGTATGGTATTTACCTCGCTGCATTTTCTTGGTGTTAAGGGTTGGTGTAGCCCCTGGTGTAGTAGTGTTCCTTTTTGGGGCACCAGACTGGCTTCTTGGGAGACAGCTTTGAGAATACATCTTGTGGCTCTTCTTTTCCATAAGCGTTCGGATCCCCTCAAGTACCTGAATTCTCTCTCGTGCTCCTCCTCCGTCTGTAGAACAAACATACGTAATAAGTTTGTTATTGAGTGTGAGAAAATCAGGCGGTAAATTAAATACCTTTCATGTACTCTCATGTATCATAAAGGCAGGTGAAGGAGGAGAAATGAAGAAATCTCTCCTCCCTGGATGTTTTACTGTTTTCAATGAGAGAGAGCTGGTTGTTATACATATGGAAGCAGAATGTTTTTTTTCAGCTTAGGAGCAAATAATTAGTCTTGACTGATTATGTAGTAGTGTCTCCAAATCCACTCAGGTCTCAAACTTAGTAACACTGGCAGTGTGAATATTTCCTAGCTTTCGTTGGTAGTATCCAACATCTTTGTAGTCCTCTCTTCCTGCTTCTTAAGTAAGAGGACAAAAATAGCAGAGCTGCAGCACGAACTTTTAAAAATACATACTTCAGGAATTATTGAGGAGGTCTCCAGGTGTGCACAAAAGTGGTTGTTCCAAGGTTTGCACCTGTGCCTTCCTGCACAGAGGCTGCACGTGCCGGGGAGCCGTTTCCCCGCAGTGCTGTGCGGTCCCGATTCAGCTCACTGAGCATGGCAGTACCTCCATCCCCTCCTTGTTCCTGCTGGAGAGGGTAAGAGGAGTTCTCACTGGGTTTTGTGGGTGCTCACTTGAGCACATCCCACCTCTGCGCAACTGGAAGCGTCAGCTGCACATTTCTTCTACTCTGAGCCCTTGTATCCATTCACGGTTGTGCTTTTCTGCATTTAGTGTGAGCATAGCTGCTCATACAGATCAGGCTCTGCAGGCTTTTCACTCTAGCTGTTGGTGTTAAAATCCACAAGATGCTTTGACAAGCAGGCAAAGCCTAGGACTTTCTGTCCTGAAAACATTGGCACTAACCAGTCACAGCTCCTTGTGGCTTCTCAGTGAAATACAGCAGGAGCTTGTGGTTATCTTGAGAATGCATCTGTGACCTGTAGCCTTGGGATATTTATTGAAACCTGTGGTGCAAGGAGTGTGTTGCAATTTCCAAGAGAAAATGTGTGTCAAAACATCAAAAATAATTGTTTTCCTTTTGGTAGGATATGACGAGTTTTGGAGTCAGGCATTTTTTCCTAGAATCTGCAAAATGCCTCCTGTAACAGAAGATGACACCCACCTCAAATGTATTTTCACGGGCTGTCTGGTATCCATCATTTACTTATTTGACGAGGTCACTCCATCTCTTTAGCTTTAACCTGCCGTTGAGGGTGGTGGTAACAATTGTGTCCACAAATATGCTGAAATCCGTTTGCATAATAGGCTGAGAGTGCTGGGGATGGCCTTGCTTTGGATATGTCCTTCTTGGATTATCAGCTGACATCTTCTGCTTTTCTTGGTGTATATTAGGTGCATGGATTTTGCTCAGGTTCTATCATGACACACATCTTTTTTTTCCTTATTAAACATGTCTTGCTTTCGACTGTGTGGATTTCTACTTCAAATGTGCATATAGAGAGGGGAAAGGCTGGTATACTTTGGCAGTGTTTCTTCTGTAAACAACCCAATGATTTGTGAAAATTTTCATGATCCAAGTGGCCCATGGAAAGTCCCCTCCAAAGCCCACCTTGTAATCAGATGAGTGGATTTCCAGGCAACAGAGCTGATTTGTTTTTTTTGTGTATGTGATTCAGTATGTGACCTTATCATGAGCTCGCCCTGGTCTCACATCACTGAGGCTCGACATGTTGAGTCAATCATTTGTTCATTCCCACTTGTGTCTCACTAATCACTGTGTTGTACTGTCATTTAATTGGAGTTGTAAGCCTCTGAGATCCATACAGAAGCGCACAGTGGGAGGCTCCTGGTGCTGGGCAGGGGCTTCCCTGTGAACAAGCAGTGGGATGTGCCTGTGGTGACCTGTGGCAGGGCTGGGTGCCTGGGTGTCTGTCCCTGTGTATATCCTGCCGTCATGCTGCAATAAACGCCCTGTCTGCTTTTCTGTTCAGAAGGACTGACTTAATCTCTGCGTGTTACAGAGATGTTGCTTGTGCAGAGGAGGGTGTCTTTTGTTGTAAAATGTAAGTGCCAAAAATTCTGGTACTGAAAATACTTCTCTGGACTTCTGTCATCTCAGCATCTTGTGTCATCTCAGTTATCCAAGCCGTGTGAATCCTCTTACTCTCTCTTCCTTTGGCACAGGAGATTGTAAGAGATCTTCTGCCAAAGACTTCGCACACTCTTCCTTCAGCAGTAGCTGCCCATCAATGTGTTTTTTCTAGCCCTACCCAGGCAAAAAACTACAACCTTCTTCTTGGCAGCTCTGTCCTGCCTTGCCTCGGAAGCAAACCATGCTAACCAATGTATTTCAAAATAAATACACTTCTAACTGGAAACATTGTGAAGTTGCAGCTTCTTGCTCTACTTGTGTGATCCCAGCTTGCCATGTCCTTGTACCTCCCTGCTGCTATTCCAAAATCCTGTGCTCCTTTTTTCCTTCCTCCTTTTTCCCTTCAGCCTCACCTTACCCATGCGATGTGGATTGTGTGCGTCCGCTGCTGCCGACCTGCCGCTCTGCAGTGGGATTGTCCCAGAGGACAGCTGCAGGGTGAGCTGCTTGGAGCACGCAGCAGATGCATCACACGACTTACTTAGTGTCTCTGGTTGCTGCTGAGGACATAGGGCCCAGCAGGGTTATCTCAGGACTGAAATATTGCTGTGTATTGCAGAACTGTCTATACTGTGTGCTGAAGCTCTCTTGGGCTGCTGTATAAACAGGTTGTTCCACGTAAAGCATCCCCCCGCTACCCTTCTGTAAAATGGCACTGTTCTCCCTCTGGCCTCTGGGCGTTTACCTTCTGGTTATGGGTTTGTTGGGATTTGCTGCCAGTGACATTAACAAATCTGTGTGATGTATCTCTGAAATACCCGTTCTTTCCCTGTACACCTCAAATGCCTTGTTAATCAAGTTTTTCTCTGTTGGAATAGATGTTCTATTTACAATGCCAGGAGCTTGAGCTGACAAATGGTAACAAATAGTTGTGATTGCCTGAAGTTTGTTAGTTTGTGAGTGTTGCCAAGATGAAAGTGCAGTCCTCTCTGTCCTCTCCCTATGCTGGTGGCCCAAAGTGAGGAACCACTGTCGGGCAGCTGGACCTTCAGTCATACCCGGCACAGCTGTTGTAAAAATGGGCATACTTAAAAACTTTTGCTTGTGGAAATGAAGTGCAATATGTGCCAGGGATAAGTTTGCTTTCTGCCCCTTCTGTAGTGATAAATTTGCATTGCAAAGCAGCTGTTGGCAGAGCGACACCTAAGAAATAGCTTTGTTTCAGTCATTGTCAATATGTGAAGTGTTTTCTTGAGTGACGTAGCATCATGCGCACTTGTCCTTTGAATTTGTTTGTAGGTGAGATTTTTGCCTTGAGCTAGAAAAATTTCAAGTAATCCTGAGCTGCTCTTACTCATAGATTGTATATTTTTATTGTGTTTGCATTCACGATGGGTTAATTTTCTGTGAAGATCTGTAGAAACTAAGTATGTTCTTGTGTAACCATTTGGAAGTTATTTATCATTGTAGCATCAAAGTGCTTCAGAGCAGCATGGTAAATCAGCTGTGGCACAGATAGCACATTACCACAATTGATAGATTGTGTATGTGGTCAGAAGGTGATTTTGGATGAAGATATAAAATCCCTTGATCAAGTTTCTATATGAAAGTTAATAGGACTCATGCCACAGATTTGCTTTGATGCTTTTGAAGTTGTCTTTAAGTAAGCTGGTGACTAACAGAACTGCAGATGCACCATCAGAAATTCCCTCTGTACTCTTAGAAGTGGATGATGCTGATGAAGTGACTGAAATTACTTAAAGGAGACACAGAGGCAGTGAGAGGGAAATGTCTGTATGGGTTCAGCTTACAGAAATAAAGGCATCTTGATGAGCACATCATAACTTTCATTTCCAGAGCAAGACCATTTTCTATCATAATGGCTTGCACAAGACCTGTCACTGTGACAAAGACAACAGTCTTTCTCGACCCTACCCCAGCAGCATCGCGGGGAACACCAGATATGTTCTATGAGCATATGAGCCACACTATAGTGCTAAGACTCCATCTGGACTATTTTGTTAGTGGGAGCACACCAAAACATTGTTGCAGTTTTCACTTGATGAGTCGTTTTTGTTAGCTTCAACAGCAGAGCTGTTTGTTCGTGATTTATGCTGTCTTGGCGGCGACAGCTTTTTGCTTTCCTTGGTACACTGTTGACGGTGGGTTGCTGGAGCAGGAAGGTAAAAGTTTGAGTCTAGAGGCTGAAAAAGATGTCAAACTGCATACTGCTTGGGCCTAAGGAAGACAGGAGTGCTGCTTCCTTCTCTTAGAAGGGCAATTGTCAGATTGCTTTTCTGGAGAAACTGTTCTGCTTAAGTACGGTTATGATAGACAGAGAGAGCTGGAATTAATTCCCTTCATATGTGGATTTTTGTCTGTTTTCTTCCCAGCTGAGGTTGTGTTGGACCTTTTTAATGTAAATCGTGGAAGTTTGGGTACCTTGAATTGAGGTACATTCAAAAGGTATCTTGAATTGAGGTACATTCAAAAAGAGTACCTTGGATTTTGCCATTTTCTCCTCAGGTTTTGAGAAACACACAAGAAAAAGGTTAAATTCAAGTGTTTCAAGTTTGATGGTGCAAGATCAAAGCTACAGCAGTCGGCAACTTTTGGTTGTGAATTTCTGTTTCCATTTGACCGTAACTGGGCTGTTAATGTTTTTGTGTAGAAATGAAACATGATTACAGTGGAAAACAGGGGCTGGCTCGCCCGAGTGGGCTATTGTGTCATTATCCATCAATCACAGGCAACAAGGAAACAGGTATTTAACACAGGAGAACACACGGTTATTATCTTCCCCATTCCCCTGCAAGCCACAGGGCACTTTCAGACTGTTATTAAAGCTTTAATACCCACAGAGATCACAAGAAACACTGTGTGCTGCAGGACTGGCAGTCAGGAGCGTTGCTGTCATTCCGTGTCTGCGCAGGACAAGAAAGCACGTTGAGTGGAAGAGCACCAAGGGTGCCTGCAGAAGACAGCCCTCTGTGCTTCCGAGGGAAGGCACAAACTTCCCCCAATCCTCTCTCATTTGAGAGAGGGAGAATTTTTTCTTGCATCAAGTCTGGTGACTTGTTCAACCCAGCGTGTGTGAACAGGACAGCAGCTGAGAGGTCCTCAGTGCCCCTGTGTGACCAGCTTTGCTCCCTGAAAGGGACAATAGGGAGAAAATCCTGAAGCTGTTTTGTACAAGGAGACAGAGGGAGGTGGGAAGTTCTTCAACAGAAGCTGCAAAGTGTGCAGGTGTCTTGTTTCAGTGAAGTGTCTGATGTAAAGTTGCATTCTACCTTCAGGCTTGTTTTCCTGCATTGTTGCACTGTGTGCATGCATTGATGTTGCATCTCCATCACTTCGTGCCACCTGTAAGTTCATTTAGTGATGTCTTCCACAGGATGAACAACTTCCAGTAGATTCCTCAAAAGACAGTGGTGTAAAATCAAGTGTGTCCTGTAATGGATTACATTTTTAATGAAGTCAAAGCCACAAAGTTGTAAATGTGAGATTCAAGTATTTAAATCTCTGAAACTGTTGTCTTTAGAACAAGAGGGAGAAAGGAATTCTCTCCTGTTTTTATAGACAGCAGGGGAGATTTTAGTTTTTGTGATGTACAGTCCATGTCTTAGCAGGAAATTTGCAATATTCAGATGGGCTTCATGTACCAGATTTGAGCCAGGATGGCATTAAAATCCCAAGCAAACACTTAATGTACTTTTCCATCAAGGGTCTTGGGAGAAGAGTTAATAGAGAAAGTAATTTTAAGTCCTCAGAATCCCAAGATGTATTTTCTTACACATAAAATCAGGTTGAGAAGTCTCACTAAGAAGTTGTCTCATGGTGTGAAACTGTACATTAATGATATGATGACTAAGGTATTTTACTGTTTATAATCCCAGGTTTTTGAAAGCCTGATTGATTCTTCCCAACTTTAATATCACTGGAGAAGAGAGCTGAGGTGGTTGTTTTGTTTGTTTTTTTTCCACTGACAAGGTGGTGTGCTGTGCCTGGTCCATGTGAGACTGGTATTTATCTTCTACCGCTGCCTCCTCTACCCATTGCACTGACTTCTCCTCCCTCTGGTGTGTACCAGGCCAGTCATTAAATGTCAGAAGTGCCTGGGTGAACCTTGTACACCTCAGTGCCCCTGTAAAGAGGAGCTGTTGGTCCTAGGGGAGCTGTGACACCCACTAGTGTGACATTGCACCCGGGCCAGGCTGTCAGGAGAAACTCCTTTGCTTCCAAAGGGCTCAGACAGTTCTGTTCTCATGCTGTGCCAGGTTACTGGGCAAATACTGACCAAAGAACAGCCGTTTCCCAAATCAGCTCCTAAGAGCAGCTCTCCAAAGAGGCAGCATCCACTCAGATCTAGAAATCTGTGCAGGTGCCAGGCTGAAGATGTGCCAGCTGCGTGGCGGTTCTATGTAGGCCTGGCTGTTAAGGATCTGGATGTAGCTTTCGGACAGGCCACCTCAAGGTCATGATGGTGTGCTGGGAATCATCCTTGAGATGGCCCAGGTAAGTGTTGCACTGCTGGTGCTTTTTCCCTGGCAACTGATTGGGTTCTTAGCCTTTTGGAGTCAGAATTTGCCATTAACTAGGAATCTGAGGATGTTGAGAAATGAAGTCTTCAGGGACAAAACCCTCCTTTCATCCAGAGCTGCTCCGTCTTCCCAGGGTTTTTGGGGCTTTTCCTTGTGGCAGAGGGGCTGTTCCGCAGGCAGCTTGCCTGAGAAAGCCTTGCCAGTGGGGGCTCTGAGACTTTAAATCTGTGGGTGCAGAAGTGAATTTGAAGGCTTGTCTGGGGGAGCCTCTGGACTCTTCTGGTCCGTAGTTACAGTTGGCGTGTTCTTAGTAAAGGTTTGTTGCTGTGCAGAACATCCTGTACCTTAATCATCCAGGTCAAGCCATGTCAGAACTGGCATGTAATCCCACAGTTATGTGCTCCAGCAAAAGGGCATGCTTTTGTTTGGATATGGGATCATTAAATGCCTAATCAAGTACGCTGAATTGTCTAGGAATAAATTTACCCCTTTAAGGCAGAGCTTTTCAGCCAGACTTTTTTCCAGCATATTTTGCATTGAGATTGCTCTTTAGTGTTTTGATATTGTGCTTCAAATCTATGAGTAAGGAGTTGGACCTTTTCTCATCGTTTTCCCAGCTTCCTTATGGGCATGGCTAATTGTAAGGTACCCTGAGGGGAAATCAAAGAATCATAGAATTGCACAGGAAAGGTCCTGGGGTGGATTAGTGTATTGTGCTAATGTGCCTCATCTTTATGTTGTTAAACAGTGTTAAGGGATGAGATGACCTTTGAGGAAGAAGGTGGCCCTGTAACAAAATATTGAGAAATAAGTCCAGGCACCATGGAGCAACATTTTGGAGGGAGAAGTGAAATCTGAGCTGGGAGCAAAGGGAGTCTTTGAAGCAGCTGCTGTTCAAACACAGAGCCCAGGCAGCAGACCATGATGAATCAGAAAAGGAATATAGATGAGGCAGAGCCATGTGGACCCTTCCCTAGAGCCATCTAAGAATAACGATGCTCAATATGCTAAATATTTAAACACTCTTAAGTTTTGATAGTTTTAAGTATACTTTTCAAAGAGAGGATTCAACCTGATTCATACTTCTGAGCACTGGAACAAGTGTTTGATATGTATGACCTTCTTAGCTCACCCCCAATAAGTCCATAACCATCCATGCTCCTCTTTGGCTGTGGAATGTGAGCGCAGCTGGTAACACCAGAGCACAGCACTTGTCCCTGTTGGAGCTGTTATCTCCTGATGCCCCCCGACCCTCACTGTCTGAGCTTTAGAAATCCTCTTCTGACCCTTTTGTACTGCATAGGAAAGCCTTTAATTTTAAAATTTCCTCATTTTTCCAGTGATCCTATAATGCTGATCTGCAGAGATGCCCTCTTGAGAGGGGTGAGGGAAGCTGAAGGATAGAATTAACTTTACAGGGCAACATTAGGGCTTTCAGTGGCAGGTAAAAGCTCTACTTTGCTTCACTGGATCAAAGAAAGCTTTCAGATGTGTTGAAATCTCCTTAAAGGGTGAAATGCAGAAGCCATTTGTGTTACCTATCACCCAAAGCTGGCCCTAGAGCATGTGCAATCCCAGGCACATTGTCTGTTTTTTCAAGCTGTGACAGATTGCTGTTACCCTTCACGGAGCCGTAATATGGACCTTGCCTGTACTGACTGTTTTGGTGGCATTCTCAGAATAGGACTGTGTGCTGACAAGTGAAGCAAACACTGTGTTTAAAAGATAAGCACTTTGAGAGTCTTAACTTGGAAGTGAATTGGAGTTCAGAATTCAGGCAATAAAATTGAGAGACCTGGCATTGTCTGGACGGCATTTTCTGTGTATATTTGCAAAAGGAATGTTGGTGGGGCAAGATGATTGTAGAAAGATACTGGGACTTGCTTAAAAAGAGTATGGCTGGTATCCAGGGTATTTAGAAATTGTAGGAAGAAAACCGAAGGTGTCTCAGCAGGCTAGATGAGGGGTGTCTGTGGAAATAAGGCTCTTAAAGGCTGCAGACTGGCACCTTCTGCTAAAGGACAAGTGACCTGGATGACCAGGAAGACAGGGAGGCCTGCGGAGGGGAGCAAGTAGTAGTGGAAACTTGAGTGTCGTGGTGGATGGTCCCAGTGCAAGTGAGGAATGGGTTTTGTAGGAAAGGAGTTTGAAAAAGAGACACCGAGTGCTATCTAGAATAAAATAATCCTTATGTAGCATCTTACTCTGTTATATTTATTACTGGATCTTCAGGACTCTCCAAGTTATCCTCCTAATACCTCAGTTCTGTGCTAGTGCCGGTTTTGTTCAACATGCCCATCAGTGATGTGCCTGAAGTTCTGTCGTGTGAACTCAGGACTGATGATGACATCTTTGGGCTCTCAGGCCTCCTCTGACCCTGAAGACCATAATGCTGAGCATGCCGTGCTGGTTGGCATCAGGTCACTGTCGAGACAAGCGTCTCATTGCTAAGTGCTTCAAGGTGATGCCACATGCCCTTCAGCTCCAAGTATTGCTGCAGCCCGGGAGTTAAATATAGCATCATAGAATCATTTTGGTTGGAAAAGACCTAGAAGATCATTGCATCTAACTGTTAACCCAACACTGCCAAGTCCACCTCTAAACCATGTCCCTAAGAACCTCATCCTCCATTCGGTGACCACTAACACAACCACTGTGCAAGATTCATTTCAGTGTTAGTCTTGATAGAGTCCTGTAATAATAGTATACAGTAGGTGGTTTGAATGCACTTGGCGATGTAACTGTTCCCCTGGGTTCCACCACTTGTCAGGCTGTCCTTTTCCCCTGTATTATAATATCTTGAATTTTCTGCCTTGGCTGTCAGATACCCTGCAGTAGAGTGCTGGATACTGATAGATCAGGCCAATAAAAACAAGTCCATGAGCTGCAAATGCTTAGGGGGTGGAGAAGGGGGCTGAGAGCCTTGGGCAAAGTCCCACTGGAGTAGGAATTTGCTTGTGGTTACTGTTCCTGCAGGCAGTGCCAGATTGCCACAGTTCCCTGCAGCAGGCTGCACTGCTCTCGTTTCTTCATCTCTCCGTGTCATGCTCTGTTTCTAAATGTTTAATTACCGACAGATTGTGGTTTGTGGGTTCACAGCTTTTCTCATCTGCTTTTTGTCAAAGGTAAGCAGATGTACTGCCTGTTGCTCTGTAAAGTTGAGTCCCTTGTATGGCAGCTGCCAAGGAGCTTGGAGATAAAAACTTAAGCATATGGAAAAAACGGGATGAGAAGCCAGCTTCTGTGACTGAGATGATCTTGTTTTGAAATACATCCAGCTGGTCTCATCCTCCAAGGTGTCTTGGTGTTGGCCCCCTGCTCTGTCCCGGGAAGCTGCTACCTCCTGAATTCCACAAGCAGCTGGGGATCTGTGGGTTTGAGGGACCCTTGTTGTTCAACCCCACCTGCCTGGGTTATCTGGAGATTATTAGTGTAAGGGGGAGAGCTTTGTGCTCTCCCTGCCAGCTCCCTCCTGCCTCTGGCCAGAGACAAGAGCCGTGCCAGGGAAACAGGAGGACATGCAGTAATTTACCTTGTGTCGCAGTTGGGGTTGTTATATTTGCATTTATAATCCATACTCAAATAGGAGAAAAACGTAAGAGCGGTCTGATTTGCGGTTACAATTAGATAACCCGACTTCTGCTGTTGGCTGCTTGTCTCCCTGTGCTGTTCCATGCATTTGGAGAGTAAGACTGGAAGACACCCGAAGATGGTGAGAGCTGGCAGTTCTGGGAAGTGCTGCTTCTCTACTACTCATTAATCAGTTTAAATCATTTTTAAATGATGGGTGTATAATGGTTTTTGAATAACCATCCTAATTATAGCAACTATGCGTGAGAGGGCTGAATTAGCATCACATAAACGAGATTAATTCTGGTATTTTAATGTGACTGCTTTGCTGTGCTGCCCGTAAGCATTCTTTTGTCATAATCTTTGTATGTGATTCTGTATCTATGTGCAAATTATATTTTCGGTTCATTTTTAACATGTGGAACCATGTCAGTCTTCTGACTTGATTGTTACTCAACAGGAAGGGTACCAGAACCTTTCAGTTCATGGCATGGATATTTTCCATTTAATCGAACTATGAAAAATATACGGAAATAATTAGCTGAAGTGGTGTTTGGCTGTGTGCGCAGCTCAACTGCTGGAGGAGATCTGAATGTGGTTTCCTCATGGTGCAGGCACCTCCTGTGCCCCCCTGGTTGCTGCTCTGTGGTTGTTGCCAAAGAGGGAACTTTGGCTTATTAATCCTCATGGATCTGGGGGCTCCAGAGCTGTTCCAGAAATGACCCACTGCTGCTCCTCCAGGCGTGCAATCTATAAAACCGAGACTGACGGTTGCTGTTCCACTGAGTCAGGTGCTTGTGACCTTTCATGTGACAAGGGACCAGGGACGGTGACCTGGTGTTACCAGCCCACAGAAGGAGCCAGACCAGGCTCCACCTTCCTCCACAGCAGCGCCGGTGGCTACATCCACATGTCTGTGTGGTTTGACAGCCCCTGTGGTAGCTGCTGAAGCACTGCCCATGGGATGAAACATGTGGAGAGCTGTCTGCTCATTGTTAAGAGGCTCCAAAGTGAGATTTTGCTGAAGTCTTTAATGTGTGGCCAAATTCAGTTAAAGCTGAAGTCTGATCTGATTTGAGGGAGTGTGCCGTGCTCCAAAAGCTCTCCACGTTTCAAATTTTCTAGGTCACTCTTGGATGCTATAAATTTTTTCCAGGGAAGCAGTTATCAAAAACTTTAACATTGATGATTTGTATTCTTCTGTCATCTCAGTCTTAGAGAGAGCATAGAGATACCTTTTTGGCAAGTTCTCCCCCTCCTCAACCCCCAGTCATCATCATTAGAAGGCTGTCAACAAGCATGAAAGCCACCAGCGTGCCAACTACATGCGATGTGAATGATTGGCAGCCGAAGCAGGCGGCTCGTGCTGTGCCCAACCTGCAGCGGGCTGTCCCCAGCCCAGCAGTGCCTGTGTCCCTTCCCTGGGAAGTGTGAGCACAGGTAAAGTTACCTTTACCACTTGGATCGTATTGTATTAATTTTAATGCTTCTGGTTTTATTGCCTTGGATGACAAAGAGCTTGGAAGCTGCTCTAGTGAAACCGGAGTTTCGCTGCCGAAGCCTTGTGCCCAGCTGACACGCAGTCTCCAGAGTGCTTTTGGAAGGATTTCGTCACCTGTGAATATCACAGCTAAGGGATTTTCCTGTTTTCTTTCCGGTAACCCATTCTTGTGGGTTTTGTCCCCGCTCAGTGAAGGGCATTGAGACATTGTTGCTTGCTGTGTGCGCTCTCTGCAAACAGACTTTACTGTTACATGGCATCGCTCTCTAGAACCACCTCATGGTGGGATTGCTCAGTTGATCAGAGTCTTCTGTCAGTAATATTTGCATGCTAAGCCATTAGCTATTATTCTAGGTAATGCAGACCTTTAAGTAGCTTCAGCTGAAACGGCTTCTACTGAATTGTGTCGCTTAGACTAGAATCCAGTATTGCATCTCCAACAGACCTCTAAGTGAAAAAACATGTACAACTGTGTTTGAAAGATATCAAACAGCAGCATAAATCATTTCTCCCTGCAGTAAAGTCCTGATGCTCTGTTTTGATGAATTTGGAAATTCAGGGAAAAGAAAAAAAGCAGTAGAAGCTGCTTGTGCCCATGGAAATCTGGTCATTTCCATGGCTGAGAGCTTGGTGTTCTAGGACTGCAGAGCTGTGCTGCCTTTTAAACCTTCCCTGGTGAGTCAACTGGGTGTTTACTGCTGCTTGTGAGGGGGAGGCTCCTGCCTGGGAGGACCAGAGAGACATTTCTGTAGCACATAGTGATTTAGAAAGAAAAGGCCAAGCTGCTCAGAAGTACAGGATGTTGAAAACCCACAAGGAGAATTAATGGGCATAGTGCAGGTGAGTCGGTGAGAGAGGTTTGGGGTAAAATGTGTGAATATGGAAGAGATTGTTACTGTCTGGATACCAGATAGTACATGTTGCATTCCTTGGGCTTACATTTGGTTTTGTTTGGTGGTGGTTTTTTCCCCTGGCACTGTTCCAGAAATTCTCAGAAATTCCAAAGATCTGCCCAATTACAAGTGGTGAACTGAAAATTACAGTATTATCCAAAACATTTTGCAGAGAAAAGGAATAAGATGTAGATGAAAAAAAGAACAAGCAGTGACAGGGACTAGAGGAAATAAAGGTTCTGAAAATATTTGGGATGGCATTTAGTAACAGAATGGGGGAATGAGGAATTCAAAGTCACTGAATTCTGACAATGTGTGTCCTAAACAAAGGACTCATTTTGATGTGTTAAATGATGATTGCAACCTTGAAAATTACTTTATCAAGAAGAAATCAGTAAGAGAGAGCTTGTTGAAAAAGTGAGCAGGCAATCAGCAGGGTGTTAAGGAAATTAGGGGGTAATTATGCAAGTGACACTTTTTGCAGTCTCTGAGAACTGAATTTGCAGCAGAGACCATCACCACATGCAATTAAAAACCATCTTCCCCAAACCCAAAAATAATCTTAAGGCTTTCTGGCGAGTTTTATCCCCAGTGGCTGGCAGAAGGATGAACCTGTGTGATGGATTGCCCTCAGATCTGGTTGTCCTTATTTCCCAAGCCCCCAGGGCTGGAGCGAAGACTCCGAGGACTCTCCCGGCGCAGGTGCAGCTCTGCTGGTGAGGATGCGCACCCTGCCTTCCCTCCTGCCTGCGCTTGCTGGGTCCTGCTCTGCTGACCCTGCCTGCCTTGTGAGTGTATGATGGAATGTGGTGGCTGCCCAGCCTGGGAGAGGGAGCATCTCCATCTCAGAGGGACAAGCAGTCCCAGCGGCACAGCCCGGATGTCCATGTTCCTGTCTTGCCCAATTGTGTTTCCTCACATGCTTTAGCAAAGGTAGGAACCTGCTGCCAGACATGCAAAGTAGGCAAACCCCATGCTGTGAATAGACCCTGAGGAGATTTCTTGCGCCTGAGGTCGCAGCTCTGTGCACTGGGTGCACACACCAGCCCACAGCAAGGTCCGGGGACTGCAAGTCCATGCTGGAAAGCAGTACTTGAGCAGCTGGCAACAGAAAGGAAATGCCTGAAGTGTTCAACGCACATAGGCCTGCTAGGAAAGGTTCACCTTTGTTCCTAAAAAGCAAACTGCAGGAGTGGGCCTGGTGGAACCCAACCTTACAGGGTGGTGTCTGTGGTCTCCAGCTTTCTCCACTGTGTTTTTTTTGTAGGGATTAAAGGATTGTTGTACTGCCGCTGAGTGATTCCCTCCCATGAACTCTTCCCTCATGCTTTACGTATTCCCTAGTATCTCCCTCATGTTCTGCACAGCGATTTATGTATGGTTGTATCATGACTTCTGAATAACAACTCTGGGAGCTTGTTTTCTCTTGTTCATGGTTTGCTCTGGGGGCTCTTGTCTGGCTAGCCTACAAGGTCAGAGTACCTGGGAAGCTTCTGACTCACCAGAGATCTCCAGAATAGCTTTACAGCTCCCTGACATCTGTCTGTACCATTCAGCAAGGGGCCAGAAGAGCGACTGTTCTGGGGTTTGGGAAACCTGGGTCTGAGTCTCGTCATTGTCACCGAGTCTCATATTGTGGTCTGGGAAATACAGACTGGCCTGGCATTGCCTCCAGTGACACAAGGTGTCTGATGGCTCCGTGCATCTGTAGCTCGATCTGTACCCTGCATGCCCAGGCATCGTCTGTTGTCCACAGCAGATGAGACCCACCAGGAGTCCTCACTGCTCTCTGCTTTTATGGGATGCTCTGGGCAGGAGCTGGGAAACTTGCACCTGTGGCTTCATTTCACCCTTAAATCATCTGCATTTCAGCAAAGCTTGTGGATTTGTTGGGCTCCTGACGTCTCTCCGAGGCGCGGTGCCTGGAGCTGGTAGCAGTGTGTGTGTGTAGGCAGCGGAGCTCCTCTGGTGCTGCTGCTCAGGTGCTCGAGGCCAACCCCAAGGACATGCTGGCACACTTGTCTGAAGGAAAGCCAGGGTTTCAGGAGTGACATGGAGACTAACCCAAGTATGAAAATTCTCTCACCTTGGTGATATTTTTCTTTGTATTCCTCCTCACGTAGCTGCCTTGAGGCCAGCCTGGTGGTGGCTGGTGTGGAGCAGACTGTTCAGCTGCCCCTTTCCTGCATGTGGACAAAAACAGGTTAAAGCAACTTCCCTCTCATGCTCTGGTTACTCTGTTCGTCCTGGGAGGTGACAAAGCCTCTGCCTAGTTCCTCTGGAGCTGACATGCAGCTTTGTAGCCCCGTGCTAGACCAGGGCACAGGCAACTTCCTTTCCACTTCCACAACAAAGCTCCAGCGAATTGTACCGGGAGACTTTCTCCCCCTTTCACCCTGTTTCACTGTGGAACCTTTAGGAACCAGAGCTTTAACCCCTTTCTTTGCCTCTGAGCAGTCTGCGTGTGCTGGGCACATTCGTCATTTACCCCCTTGTCTCAACAGGGAACTCTTTCGATCGGTGGCAAAGAAGTGACCCTTGAGTACACGCCATCCCCAGAGTTCTGGCGCTGCAAACGTGTAAGTATGTGATCAGAGAGCAGTCCTGTGCCTCCCTGCTGGCAGTGGTAGCAGAGAGGAGCGTTAGATATTTGTTCAGTGGGTGAAGGTCACTGACACTAATACCTGCCCTGGAGCTCTTGCCTCTTCTAAACTTTGGTGTTTTTCCCTACCTTGCTTTTGGTACCACCTTTGAGTGTGTGTTGCTTTAGTACAGGTAACCAGTGTTTTAAGCACAGTTTCATCCCTACGCAATGGTTCCCTTTTAACATATGGGGAAAATAGTGTGCGGATCCTTTTTCCTTAAAAACCAAAATGAGACAGTGATCCTGCCAACCGGAATGCAACAGGTTTTCATTTGCCTTCACTGCCCAGGTAACCAGAGCTTTCATCAGTGTAACAGTAGAAACCACCCCTCTTCTCGCGCAAGAACCTGCGATCTAGATTTGAGTGCAGTAAGTGCATCAGGGAAGGAAGCATGGAAACGAGTTCCAGTCCAGGCAGCAGTTGGTACAGACTGGAACTGACCCATTTCTGGGAAGACACAGTTGCCCGAGGGTCGAGTTTGTGCCCATGCCCTTCCCACAGTTCTCCCAGAACAGGTGCTTTGGGCTGCAGCGGGCTGGGGAGCAGTGAAAGCAAAGTGCTGCTTGCAGGGAAGGGATCAGTTCTGGTTGGACTCCTGCCTTGACCGCTGGATCCCACTGGGCTACAAAGACCTTAATCCAGGCTAACTGGATGCACGCCTATTGCCAGTAGAGCCATTGCTCAGCACCTCGTCTGTGCTTGCAACGCTCCAAAGGTGAGGTGGAGACAGCAGTTTCAGGTGGTGGTTTCACAATAGTGCTCAGTGCAGTGGGAAGTAGCTGGAGCGTATGTCCCCGCTGTTGCTGGGCACCTGCGTAGCCTGGAAGAGCTTTCTCATGCCCCAGGCATTTGCAGGGGTGTAGTTAGAGAAAAAAAAAAAATATTGTACGAAAGAGAAGCAATGCATTTACAAAGAGCTTGAAGAGGAAGTTAGCAATGCTGTGTTTGGAGAGCTGTGAAGATGGGGCACTTGGCTCTTTCCACAGTGGCTCTGGGTGGGAAAACCATGTGAGCCTGTACAGTTCTGCCTCTTGGCTAGCAAGCACCTCTTCACTGACTCTCCCTGGGCAGCAAATTACAGTTTAGCTCAGGTAAGGACTTTGTCACTGCTTTAGGAGTGAGTTGAGATTAGGGAATACAAAGGTAACTTTGGATCCTTTGAAATAAGAGGGTGGCTAGCAGGATGGTGCCTGGCATGGAGCCTTTTGGTACAGCGTCACGTGGGTGGGTCCTGTCTCAAGGATTAGTGAAGTTACCTCCATGGTGTAAACAAATCTCTGCTCAGAAGTTGTGTGAAAATCCTGTTCCTAAGGCAATTCCAGTGGTGAACCATGGGAGGATTTCCCTTCCGTTCCAGCAAAGGCTCCTGCTGCCATGACCCATCCTGTCCCTCAGGTTCTCACTGCAGCTTTTCTGCAGCTGTTACTTTCTGAAAGCGCTGCAGAGTCTGTCTTTCTGGAGTGGGTGCCTTTAAAACATACCATCCTCATGCTGTTCCATATTCCATTGCAGTGTAAGGTGTGTACTGTGGGCTACAGATCCTCCTGTTCCTACTGCAAGCTCCCAAGAGATGGTGAGTATATCTGCTCCCCCTGCATTTGGTCAGTTAAAAGTTTCATCTGCCCTGACAAGTAAGTTTCTCTTCTGGCTTCAGTGTGACAGATCTCTTGGTGGACCAGCTGAGCACTGTGAAGGAAAATTATTGATTTTGCTTCATTTAGAGCCTTTTCCCTGTCCACACTAAAGATGTTGCATGCAGATGGGTTGCTACCAGGTTCTCTCTTCTGGTGAGGCTTGGTGGAGCGGTGTCTCTCTGCACAAGGCCTTCCCTTCCTATTGCTTTGGCATTGCCCTTCATCCACGGAGTTCCAGGCTGTGTGTCCTCTAGGACTGTGAGCTAGTGCTGCCAGCTGTCAGTGAGATGACTTCTCCTCAACCCACCTTGCTTGGGAGCTGCAGCTGCGTGTTTTTAGTGTTACTCTTTGGAGTCTCTCGGATTAGAGGTGAATCCAGGACGTGCATCGCTGAACTTGCCTTGCTAACTGTGAGAAGTGCATGGAGGGGAGTTCTGCATCTGCAGGAGCTTCTCCTCACCCCACCAACACCTTTGCCTTTTTTTGAGTGGGAGTGTGTGAGAGCCAAAACATGCTTCTTTGATAACTGATTTCTTTGGGACGAGCAGGTGTTCCAGACACTCTGTATCTTTGAGCAGACTTCAGTGCTTTGCATTTCTTACCCACATATCCCAGGCAGAAGGGCATTAAAATAACTACTGCTGCAGAAGTCTGAATTTACTCAAACACTGTCCCCACGGTTGTGCTTTCCTTGTGCTGTGGCTCCTCCATCAGCCTTATGAAGGCAATATTCACCTAACTGGCCCAACACAACTATGAATTGTAATAAAGCTGCCGAGGAGCAAATTAAACAGAGCCTTTAAGATGCTGTGAAGACAGATTGTAGTGCATGCTGCTTACCAACTGGTTTTGTTGATTGTGAGAACATGTATAATAAAGTAACCTCTCTATGACTGTCCTTTAGTTGCTGGGTGAAACGAAACAACTCTCTATGCATATACAGACATTACTGCAGCTTTGTGTGAGTTCTTACGTGCTTTGTGACTGATGGTCTTGAAATGGGTTTTAATGAGCCTCTCTTACAGGGAGCAGAGCAGGCCCAGAGTCCAGAGGTGCTTCGGAGGGAGAGGACACATCAGCTGAGCAAGAATTCAGTAAGAGAATTGTTCTCCCCATCCCCAGGATCATCCTCATGTTTGTGTGATTTGCATGAGCAGTTTTCACAGCTGCACGTGCAGACTGGCTTCATATGCAAATGTTACATGAGGTTCTGCTCATGAAGTGTAGCCAAAACTCTGCATGCTGCAAACTGCAGACAAATTAGTAGAGGCCTGTCCAACATGAGCTGTGCTGACAGACAAGCAAATCATTGTGCAGCTTTCTCAACATTTATGTGCAAAATTGTCATATGTTCTGCCATGCTGCCCACTGCCCAGAGAGAACAAGAGCAGGGAGGTGGTCTGGGGGACATTAAAGAGTGAAGCTTTGCTGTGGCGAGTCTTGCACTCTCATTTTTCTCTTTGTGGAAAGAGGCTTCAGCAGCAGGTGCAGGTCTGGTGATGTCTGACTTTGTAGCTTTGGCTTCCCTTCCAACAGCTTTAGCTCAGGTAGAGATCTCTTGAAGTGAAGCCAGATGCTTCAGAGGCCTTCAAGCAGAAACTCAATGGGATTTATCTTTTCTGTATTGCATAGAAAGGCTGGGGACCAGGGTGTTTCACCATGATATCTGCCTCATCTGCAGTAAGGAGGCACCTGATAAAATCAGCAATTGTGTGATGATGCATTTCACTCAGTGGTCACAGGCATCTGAACCCAGTTTTCCTCTCCCATAGAGACAGGGTGACAGTTACTGGTTGATGTTGTTCAGCTATGGGTGTTCACAAATATATCTGGCATAGTGAGGATATTGCTGCTGTGTGGGTTGTCCTGGTCATGGGAGGAACACATCTGAACCCATCCCTCATTCATGTGTGCCAGGCAAGAGCCAGTCCTAAAGGGAGGCCAAAACACCTCTTGTCTCATACAGGAGAGGTAAGGTAAAGGAGCCCAAGGTGAAACAAGGTAATGGAAGGATCAGCAGTTTCTCACATGTCCTTTACACACCTTGTGTCTGCAGAGTATTCAGACACGGGATATGTGAAAGCCAGAGCAGGTTAGCCTTTTATAAGGGCCTCTACTGCAGTGGCCAGAAAATAGAAGAAAAATACAAGGTGAAACCCTGTATGTGGAACCAGTCAATTTTTCTTTTCTAACAGCAGAGACAAAGCTTGAAAAACCCGAGCAAGAATTATCGGGACAACCAGGATCTCCAAAGCAGCCTCTCCAGCCTGCGATTCCTGAGCCACAGCAGGAGTGCCAGCCTCAGGAACAGGAGCCCAGGAAGAGAGATGAAGGGAGGGAGCAGAGGCCCTCACAGGAGAGGAGAAGTGACATGGACCAGCACCAGGAGATGCCTTCTCAGAGACAACCAGAGGAAGCCACACCACAGGATGGTGGAGGAAGCAGAAGTGAGTGACACAGGGCCCAATTTTTGATTCTTCTTGCTTGCACTCCATGAAGCCATCAGCAGAATGGGCGGCATTTCGCTAAAACCTCTGGAGACTCTTTCCATGTTGTGCAAATCCAGAGCATCGAGCAATGGTGGGATGTCCATCTCCAAAGGTGCTGGCAAATTGCCTTTAGGAACATTAATTCAGAGCAAACTGACTTCAGGGGGCTGCAGTTAACTTAGCACAGCAGCAAAAGTCTCTTTGGCCAGGAGTTACCTGGGATGAGCTCCTCAGGGGACCTCCTTTCTGCTCTGTTTTCTGAGAAGGGAAGGTTAGCAATTGGAGGGGGAATTCTAAGCATCTTGAGAGTGAAGAGAAAAAAAGCGTTGTTGCTTTTGGTGGGTTTAGTTTAGACCTGTGCTGTCACAATAAACTTACGTCTGAATTATCTTTTTTTTTTTTTCCTTTTTCCTACTTTTTCTTTGCTGTCCACCTCCCTTATTGTTCTTCACAGCAATTATACTGAAGCGCATTACACGGTTCACCCCACCAGAAGTGATTGTGGGGCTCCTGGCCCCATATGTGCGTCTGTCCACATCCAACGTGCGCATCATGAAGAACAAGGCTGGCCGGATGGGGCAGACCTACGGCTTTGTTGAACTGGAATCACATGCTGTAAGTAGTTTGCCGCTTTCACATGCTCTTCCTGTTAGCATCTATTGTCTGTAGAAGCAGAGAAACCACAGAAATATAAGAAATCACTGTACTTGTGAGGCAGCTGTCTGGGAGTAAGTCGTCTCTTCTGCTTGTCTGGCTAGATTCAGGGAATATCTGATACAGCTCTTGCTCTCTGGCTTTAGGAACCAAAGTTTGTCTCCGGTCACAAGCTGTGATGCTGAGTGAGTTTCGTGCCTCAGTACGCGTCTTTGTAGATCCTCCTAAACATCAGCACCTCTTACACAGTTATTTTGTTTGCAGGGAGCTTGAACTCAATGATTTCTGTCTGCAGAAGGCAAGCATCTTAATGAACAGACAGTCCCATGTTGGAGGGTTCACATTTTCTGTTTCTGCGTGACTCCGAGACTCCATAGCTGTGCTTTGGCATTGGTCCAGAGTGTAGTCACTAAAACTCTTTGAGGCAACAGTGGCCATGATGCTGCATGGTCTAGCAGCCCTGAGAGAATGTAGTCTCCAGCTGACTGCTGAAAATGGCCATAGGACAAGCAGAGAACCTAAGAACAGGTTTATCTCTTTTTGTCCCATCCTAAATACCTTTCACTGATATTTAGTCAAAAGTGTTGTGTTTCCTATCCTATTTTGATCAGCATGTAAGCACAAAGCCTTCCTGTCAGGCAGACTGGATCTGGGAAACAGGCTTGTGTTTTCTTCTCATGGATGTGAAATTCTCCTTTCCTTTTACAGGAGGCAATGAGGTTGCTTAAGATCCTGCAGAATCTGGATCCCCCTATCTGCATTGATGGACGTACATTGGAAGTAAATCTTGCTACAGGGAGAAGGTAAATGCAGATGATGCAGCAGGGTTGTCCTTTGATGTGCTGCGAGCCTAGAGCTGTGTTGTCAGATCAGGTTCTTAAAGGTTGTCACATGAATTAACACAGATGTTCCTGCAACCTAAAAGTGTGTTGGAGAGGTGAAGGCATCAGAGCTAGGAGAAGCTTCAATGACTGAGCAGTATGGGATTAATCACATTGCGTGGGCTCTTGTTGTTGTCCAGCCATCAAATCCCATTGTGAAGGAATTAGTTGGTTCAACTTTTTAAAGAGCAATGGGAGAGATTCATCTTTGTGGACACAGCACAGAGACTGGTCATAACTCTTGTGGTGACAGTTATCTGCAGAGTCTCTCTGTCTCCTGGGATGGCCACAATTCATCACATGGCCAACAAAGATGATCTTTCTGCCTTTATTGGTCCTGCTGATCATTTTGAGTACACTGAGGTGAATGTGAAACCAAATTGACATTAACCTGTAACATCTATCTCAACAGGAATGACTATGGGGACCGTGGAGACAATTCCTACTATGGTCCGGTAGGTCTGCACAGCTTCCCTGCAGGTCACTGGAATGGGAGGGAGCACCGGGGGTAATAGCCCTGACTTTGTTTAGCTTTTTTCCTTTGGGCTGCTGAAAGTTCAAGGTGTTTAAGATGGGCTGATAATGCTCAAGTGTGCTCTTCACTGCTGCTGGGCCCCTGACACTGTTTATAATGTGCATAGAAGTGCAAGGCAGCGTGCAGATGCTGCATGAGGCAGTTCTAGGATGGATTACTCTCTACCACGCTTTACAGAGTGACTTAATTGATGACTGATCTCGGTTGCTGGAGTGAATGTCTCTTCTCTAGTGCTTGTTACTAGACTACAGGGCTCTTCCCTACTGAATGGGCTGGAGGCTTCAATATAGATTGCCATGAGCACGTCTTTTAAAGATTCATGGCAGCTACAGAGGGCTTGTGCTTCGCAACACTGTCCATTGCTCTGTAGATGAAAAGCTGTCTGCTTGTACTCTATTTAGGGTAGCTACATGAACTGATTTCCTGAATTTTGGGCTGTGAGAGGGAGGAAAAGCAATATGATGTTTGTCAAAGAGTCTCTGATCTGTTTGTGTTATTTGCTTACTCCAGGGCAGAAGGGGCATGAGAGACAGGAGGGGCGGCGAATCGCAGAGGCGCACCAGAGCACAGTGTAAGTTAAGCTCTGCCTCACTCCTACTGTGGAGACTTTTCTTCCTTAAAAGGGCACTGACATGTAGAAATCAGCCCAAAAATATTTTTAAAGGCCAAGAGTAGGTTTGTTTGCTACACCCACTTCTGAGTTCCTTTGCCAACTTTGTTTAGTCACATTTTCCTGTCTGATGATGTGTTTCTCTCTACTCTTACTGTGCAAAACTACATACAGATAAAGGAAACGTTCTGCGTGCTTTTCCTTGTTGTGGTAAACTGATGGGATAAGATCAACCCAGCAATTCCTAGATGAGACGGAAGAAAATATACTTTATGCAGCAGTGCCAGTAGCCGGGAGAACATTCCTGATTGTTTTACAAACTTATATGTAGTATTGCTGAGCTCTGTCTCATCACGCTTTGGAAATGAGAAGCATTCCTCACATTATGGGCCTACCCCTAAGGCCTTTGGATTTTCCTGTTGAAACGGTTTGCTCCCCTGTCTTGTGGGGAACTTTCATGCACCCACAGGGCAGCCAGGGATGTGGGGAACATCATCACTTTAAACAGAAGACCATTTGAAAGAGCACAGATCTTGTTCACAGGGGTGGATGGACACATAGCTTGATACTCATTACCTCATTCATAGGAAAATTGCTGAATTTTTTAGCTTTGTCTTGTCAAATGTTGTGGTCTGGTGATTTCAGCACAGCCTCTGTAAGTGTGCTTTGATGTGAAAGTTTTGCCAGAGTCCTAAAACAGAAGAATTGTGAAAACCTGTCTGTCTACTCCTTAAAAAAGAGAAGATGCAGGTAGAGTGATGTTGGGATACACATACCTCTCTTGCCAGGAGAGAAAAATCTTTCTTTCCCGATCTTTATCCTTTCACCCGTGTAATGTTTGCTCCCACTTTTGTCATAAAAGACAAGTTCTGCCTTTGGAAGATTCTGGTGTTAACTCTTGTCTCTCTGTACAGCTCCATCAGATGTGTCCACATACATTTATGATCCTGAAACTGGGAATTACTACGACCCCATAGCTGACACATACTACGACCCCAGGACTCAGGTGAGTGTGTGGGAAGGAAGCTTTACACGTAGAACATTCTTACAAACTGCCCCTTCTGGAGAGATTTCACAGCTAGGTCCTGAAGACAGGAAGCATAGGACATATGGAGGCAGCTTTGTTTCTCTCACTCAGTCCTGTATAGAAGGGATGCATGTCCCAAAATATCAGTTTAATGAGAGGCTACAAACCCATTAGCTGTGTGTTGAACCAGTTCCTGTAGCTGCTTATTTGGCCTCTGAGGTGCTGCCTTTGGAGGGTTTTTGGTCCCCTATTCGTTGAGTAGACTTACGGCCAGAGCATCCTGGCTAGATTTTACTGAAGACACGTGATATGCGACTCTCTATATTAAAAGATGGACAGCAGAGCTATGTTTTCATCTGTGGTTTCTTTGCTCACTGACCCCAGCCAGCAGTAGTTACAAATATGCCAAAAAAGAACCATCAGCAGAGATTCTTTGGGACTGTCATCTTGTTTTCATGATACTGGACATGTCTGTGTCCTGGGCAAGCACGGCAATGCTCTGATGACCTCACTGTGGTCAACTTTCTTCTGCCCCAACAAATTTCTGAAGCCTTTACCCTCAGCTTTCTGAGGCTCTTGCTGTGCTGATCTCCCCAGCCCAACAAGGACAATAAGCCCAGTAAGAAGATTGCAGGGGTTTGGCTAAGTCTGTTCCAAATGCCTCTTTCAGAGAGAAGTCACGATAGACCGAGAAGCCTGTTCATCACCTACAGAGGGCAAGAGGCGGCAGCACGGAATCCAAGAACGGACAAATGAAAGGAAGGAGCCGCACAGCAGGGACAACAGGGACAAGAAGGAGAAAGGGAGAAGTACTTCTGCTAAGGTAAATCCCTCCAGGCATCAGAATGATCAGAGATCTGAGGCCAGGAGGCTGGCATAAGATAGGTTAGAAATTAGAGAATAATTTACGGAGGATTCAAAGAAGGGGGGACAGTGAGCAAAAAGCATTAAATACTGACAGAGCAGACCAGGAACGTGGTGGTTGTCTGGCCAGGTGGGGGTAAGTTCCTGAAATTTTTTTCTTGTGACATTAAGTCAGGGCTTCTTATACCTTCTTCATGGTAAAGGACTCAGAAACATCCATGTAACTGACACACATTTCCCTCACACTACTGAAAGTACTCAACTGTTGTAGCAGAGCCAATGGAAAAATAGCAGAGATGTTTAAACATAGCAAGTCAGATAATAACAGAGATCAAGCTTTCCTCTAACCGCAATTCCTGCCCCCTCCAAACACCACAGACAGGCAGGAAGATGAGGCAGACTGTGCAGGCAGGCTGCAAAGGTGAACCAAGATAGAACACAGATAGGAGTCTGTGACAGACATCCTGTACAATCCCTCCCGGAGTCCAGCCCTAGTCCTGGGGCAGTGCCCTTCAGTGTTTACCCCACGAGCAAACACCGTGTGGGGACCTGCTGGGGTGGAGTATCTACCCAAAGCAATGTTTGAGCACGAGGACCTGGAGTAGGATCTTCTACAACAGTGCTGTGACACTGACTGGGCCCAGGGATAGTCAGGAGAGTTGGCAGAAGTGATTGAGCAATGAATGCAGAAACATCATTTCCCCTTTGCCTTTGAGTCTGGATGTGCTCTGTAGCAGGACCAGCCCTGGGCAGTAGGCACCCAAGGGGTGTAATTGTCCCTGAAGGGGACACTGACCTAGGACAGACATGGTCTTGTCTGAGGAGGGTGAAAGCATCTCCAGTAGGAGTCCTCATATCACTGTTCCAGGCTGCCTGGTTTCTGTGGATGCTCAGACACGGCTTTCTGGCTACTGTGTTCACTCTCTGACCCTTGTGCTGCTGCTGGCCTAACACTTGGTCTTGGGTTTTTCAGAATGAGCCTGGAGAGGAGAGGTTCTTTACAGAAGATGTCTTCAAAAAGCCATTGCCTCCCTCTGTGAAAAAGGATGAGAGTGCAGGCCTGGTAAGATGTTGCATAGCGCTTGTCTTCCCCAGTAAAGTCTGAGTAGCTGATGAACCAGAGCATGTCCAGAGCTTCAGACCAGTTTTCTGTAAAGCGTGCAGATGTGAAGCTTCACCCTAGCCTGCTTGTTGTGCTGCTGAGTGTATCAGTGAACATCGCAGGCTCATCCTGTTGCAGTGCTGGGTGACTGCAGTCTCTGGTGTCTCTGTCCAGTGTAAAGAAGATCCTCAGAACACCACCGCGCTGGTTGAGCCTGGCCATGCGCTGTGCCAGAGACACAGCAGAGAACACTGGTGTTGTTCTTTCCCCTCCCCACTTCTCTAGTACTTGTGCTTTATCTCACCTCTCACATCCAAGCAGGACTAACTCTTTTGGGTTTTTCTGCTCCCATGCTGGCTGTGCGGGTGGCTTTGTGCCTGGTCTCCGTGTCCTTTGTGCACACACAGAGGTGTCCAAATGTGACCTGGCCCTGCCCCAGCTCCCTCCCTGGTCTGAGGCACAGCTGGGCTTCTGTCAGCATCACAGTCTGGCAGAGTGACAGGGGAAGAGGCTGGGACAGCACGGTGAGCTGCTGAAAGCAAGGGCATAGCTCCAGGAGAGCTGTGAATCCCCCAGGAGGGGAATGTCTCCCACCAAAAACACCATCTCTGCCAACTGCCTGGTTTCCTTGAAGACCTGTTTAAATGGGTGCTTAGCTGTTACGTGCACTGAGTCTGTGCTGTGAGAGTCGTAATGCCTGATCTTGACTGTTTCAGAATGAGCCTGGAGAGGAGAAGTTCTCTGCAGAAGATGTATTTAAAAAACCATTACCACCCTCTGTGAAAAAGGACGAGAGCGCAGCTCCGGTAAGTGGCTTCATAGGATGGATTTTGACTTGTTTGAGCTTGGGTAGAAGACTAGGGAGGCTCACCAGAGCCTGGCCGTGACCTTGGGTGGCAGAAGTGCTGGCTTTTCGTGCCAGAGAAGGGAGCACTGGAAACGGAATGGTGAAGGCAGTGTGTTTTATAGCTCTGAGCTTGTTTGCAGGTTTCTAGCATGGGTCTCCTCACTTGAGTGGTCGTTAGGCAGGAAAATTTTCCACTTCAAGAAGTCTTGAGGACAGAGAAAGGCCAGACCTCCCTGATCTCCATTGCTGGAGGAAGTGACTGACAGCAGGTCCCTGCCAAAGAGCTGCTGCTGCAGTCAGCTTCTTGTGTGGCAGTTTGGGAAAGCCTGGCACCAAAGCACAACCTGTCAAGAGAACAGAAGGGTTCTGCCGTGTGATGTTTAAACACTGACCAACCAGCTTCTTCCCATTCCATGCCCATGCTGTTGGGATGGTGCTCTCTGGCTCCTGGGCTGGAACAGAGAGAGAATTTGTGGGGAAACTGGGTGGGGAAGCAGAGCCCCACGTGACAGAGCAGGCGTGATGCTACAAATCATCACACTCTTCTGCCTCTTCCCTCAGCCCAAGGTGGTGAACCCTCTGATAGGACTTCTGGGAGAATATGGAGGAGACAGCGACAATGAAGAGGAGGAGGAAGAGGAGGAGCAGTCACAGGCACAGTGGCTGCCGCCTCCCCACCCACCAGCACAACGCAAGGAGCAGGCGAGGAAGGCCAAGGCCAGTGACGACAAGCTGACCGACTGGAACAAACTGGCCTGCTTGCTGTGCAGGAGGCAGTTTCCCAACAAGGAGGTGCTCATCAAACACCAGCAGCTCTCCAACCTGCACAAGGTACAGGGGAGCTAGTTGCTGGGGGGCTGCGTGTGTGCTGCAAGCTGCCGTTGGCTCAACAGCTTTATAATGTACAGGGAAAAACGCGATGGCTGGGTGGGAAGAGCTGGGTTTGACACAGTAGCAGGTTCCAATCAAAGTGCTGTTCAAAGCATTGTGTGAGCTGCTGGTTCCTGTCATGGGAGTGCTGTAACATTAAGGTGTGACTTTTTAAGCCATAGGGAGGTAGCTCAGGCTTGGGAAGAGCGGGTGCTGGCACACAGGAGTGTGATAGCAGTAGGAACTTAGCATTTGTCTCCCCATGTTCTGTGCTGCCTTAGAGCTCTTCTTGGAGGGCCAAACTGCAGGTTAAAATAGAACCAGTTGTCTTCCTTACTGTGGAGAGGAAGGGCTCCTGCACTTGGGGGGGAGCAGGTATTCTGGGCTGCAAGAGAAGCTGCTGCAGTGAGTATAGTGCAGGTGCAAGAGAATGCTGCTTTACCTGCCCTCTGTACGGGCGGAGCAGATGACCCTGGCAGCTTGTGTCCTCTGCTGACACTGGCTTCTGCTTTCTTCCTTCCAGCAAAACCTGGAGATACATATGAAGATCAAACGATCTGAGCAGGAACTGGCATATTTGGAGAAGAGAGAGCGTGAGGTGGGTCTACAGTGATGGGCAGACTTCTGGTTGTGGTCCTGTATTAGGGGGTGTTGGTCCCAGGCAGAATCTCCACTTCAGCACCTGTATCTGCAGCCAGGGCATCAAACTCCTCCCAGAGAGTCTTAGGCTGAACTGTGGACACTGTCTGCATTTGGACCTGCAGATAGAACTGTGACTTCCAGGAGCAGGCCTCTCTTCTCCCAGTGGGGTCTGAGTGTGATTCTGTTGTCCTGCAAGCCAGCGCTGGGCTCTAGACTGAGTGGGACCCAGATTTCCATCTAAAATTGAAGCCGTGTATGGACCTGGGCTGCTGCTGCCTGGCCAGGACTGGGAGAGCTGTAACTGCCCATTGTTGGGAAGGCAGCAGAGCTGTTTCCAGTGCTGTAGCTGGAAGACTGCAACCACAGGTCTGGGTCAGCCCAACAGATGCCATCAGGACAGCATGAATGGATTGTGTGTCCTGGAAACATGCAGGGTTTGTGGGTCCCCAGAACATATTTGCAGCCAGCTGAGATTGAGATAAGACCTGGCTGCAGAGCAGTTTCCTGTGGGGGCCTGAATCCTTCATAGCTCCTGTACTTATTTTGTTATTTCTGTTATGAAGGGGAGATATAAAGACAAAGGAAATGAACGGAGAGAGAAATTCCAGCAGATGGATTCACCAGAGAGGAAACGACTCAGATACGACCGGGATTCAGAGAGGTAAATGGCTGCTCCTTGTTCAGGCTCTTTGGGGCTGCTGGTACTGGGATGGCATGTGTGCCACTGGCATGCTGAGGCCAGGGATCAGCCCATGGGGTGGATCTGCAAGAGGAACGGCCAGACAGGCTGGGATTCCTGTGGGGAGAGCAGGATCTTGTGGTGCAGGACTTCTCAGAGAGAGCAGGTGAGCACCAGGGGTGTGTAGTGCAGGGGTAGAAATGAGGGTTTAGGGGACAGTGGAGACAAACTGGATGGGTGAGATGGGGGTTTGAGTGTGCCTGGCCAGACACAGGGTGCAAAATGCTTGTTGCAGCTACCTCATCCTTAAGGCACTTGCTGTCCCCCTGTCCTGGCACCCAACCATTGACAGAAAGAGCAAAGCTGTGTTTCCTCTGTTCCACTGACTCAGAGGAATGCTGGGAGCTGTTTCCATCTCATTCGGAGTAGGTGGAGGAAGAAAGTGCGTGCTGTGCGGAGCTCTCGGAAGGCCTGCCTGCCACGAGCTCATGTGTTGCAGCGGGCTGAGGAGCTGCTAGGTGTGTGTTGGGGACAAAACTGGTTGTGTGCCTTCTGGTACAGCACCTCAGATGGGGACCTTTACTCGGTGTCTTGCAGTTGAAAAATCTGCGTTTTCTTTTCCCTCTGTTTTCCTGGAGTAGCTGTGGAGAAACTAAAGCAGTTTGTCTGCAGTGTCATCAGCAGCCAGAAAGGAGAACTTGCCTGAAGGAAGCTATTTTTGCGTTGAGCAGTTTTTTAAATGATGGGCTTGGGTTAATGGTTTTGGATGAGTAATGACCAGGTGGGAGAAAGCATGTCTGAATCAAAAACTGTTGAGCTCAATGACCACAGCACTGGGAGAAAAGACAGACCTAACAGAGCAGCAGGGATTAGACTTCACTTTCTTGATATTGCTAAAATTCAGATTAAGAAATGCAAGCACAGGACGCTTCTGGTTTGCTTGTATCATAAATAGTTTGGAGCCTGATCTCATTTCCTGTGCACTGGAGTGTTTTTTGTGTGGTACAAGAAGTTTTACAGTCAAAGCTGTCTGAGTCCTGCACCCAGAATCCACCATGTTGGATCCCTTGGGCAGTATGCTTCTTGCAAGCAACTTGGGTGCCCCTCAGGAGAGGCTGGAATATTGGTGAAGGTGCAGTTAGCGGAACTGGAAATCCCTGGCATGTGTTCGAAGCCCTGCAAAGCCAGACAATTGATTCTGCCTCTTTTGCAGTGACTATGACCCCAGGATGGATAGTAACAACAAAGGGAACCGCATGTTTCAGTCCACGGGGTGGAAGAAGGGCTTCAGCCACAACCAGCAGGGCACAACATCCCCGATGGAGGTGAGTCTTCCCTTGCTTTCCAGACACATCCCTGTCCTGCGGCCAGTGATGTCTCCCAGGACAGCTGGAGCAAATTTCCGGCCCGCACAAGAATTGGGCTGCAAGTCTCTGCACTGCATGATGGAACAGTACATGTGTGCTGATTAACTTGGCAGGCTGGGAGGGACTGCAAGCGTGTTGGCAGTGAGAAAAGATTAGAATTTATATGGATCTGGAGTGGCTGAGAATAGAGTAACAGTGAGCAGGGAGGGTGTGAGTGCCTGATCAATACCTGCCCAAAGCCAGGCTGGGGTTGGAGCAGGTCACCAGTTGAGTGCTCTGCAGCCGCATAAGCTGGGGAGAAGGTGAACCTTCTCCTGGGAGGTGCGAACACAGCCAGAGGCACAGGGTACGTGATATCGTTTGTCTGCTCTGCTTGTGAGGCTCTTGCTGTTGTTCTGGACTGCAGAAGAGAGCACTGGGGTGCATGGTCTGGTGAGGAGCACAGTCCCTGGCAGCAAAGGGCTTCAGGGACAGGCAGGGCTGGGTAGATCCTGCCTTCTGGGACAGGCTGGTCTCAGTGGACCTTAATTTACTGGAGAGAGTCTATCTGACAAGTGGCACGGGGCAGGGACTGCCATAGCTTGCCCAGGGGCACGTGAGCAGCACTGTGCCCTTGTGGCTACCATCACTTGTGGTGGCTTTATCGTCTGCCTGGCTCGCTGCCGCAGTGTCAGTGCTTCGCCGAGTGGCAGGCAGCTTGCAGCGCAGCTCATGTTGCGACATTCAGCTTGCAGTCAAGTTTATCATTAAAGGCAAATATTTGAAGCTTTGTGACGTGTGTTTGCTTGAGCCCACACACACACGAGGCAAGATTTCCTCTTCAGTGCAGACAGCAGGCACTGGCCCCAGCTGCTCCTCAGTCCTCAGGGAAAGTTTCCTGTGGCCACAGGACGGGCTTTGCCGAAGCGCCCGCTGCAGTGATGTGCTCTGAGGGGGTCTGACCTCTGATCAGGGCTCCCTGGACCGTCTGGGGAAGCTGATCGTAGAGCACAGCCATCGTACAGTCCTACACAAGCCTCCCAGAAGGGCCCCAGAGATGTGCTTTCTTCTCACTTCCAAGTCATGCTGGACAAAGCCATGTGCCCACTTCGGCCCCACAGAACTTTGATCTCTCAGCCTAATTGATCACATCTCTGGTATTCAGATAAGTCAGACTTAAAAGCAAGAGAAACTTCCAGCCTTGGGCTAGCTCTCCTGGGCTAACTCTAGGCAGGTATTACTGAATAATTCAGAAGCTGGCTGCAAAAGCCAGTCGTTAAAAACTGGTTGAAATTCAAAGTGAGCTACCAGAGCCCATGGGAGCTCTGTTAGAGGAGAGAACAGCTGAGCTTGTGCAAACGAAGGCGAACGGCAAACAGCTCCCCAGGAGCCCGGCTCTCTTGCTGGCACTTTCCTTTACTGTTTCGATCCTCGCTCGCACACGCTGCCTGGTGTCTGCTGGCGCTGCCTGTTTTGGCTGCCTGCTCACACCCCACCGTCTGCTCGTGCTGATCGCCGTGGTTTGGTTCTCGACAGGCATTTGCTGACTGCGGTTTTGTTGCCTGCAAAGGGCCAAGAGTTTCTCCCAAACAGCTTTTGAAGAAACATGGTGCACTTGCTGTTCATCCTGGATCCGCACGGGAGCGGTCGGCTGTCAGCCTGGGGAAAGCTTTTTCTTTATGGGCAGTCACCAAAGAGGATTGATCGCTAACACAGGCTGTGTCTTGTTTTCAGGCAGAAAATCGGAAGAAGGGCCCTGGCCTGGGTGCCCCCGGGAAGCCCAGCAAGCGGCAGTCCAATGAGACCTACCGCGACGCTGTCAGGAGAGTCATGTTCGCCCGCTATAAGGAACTGGAGTGAATGGTAGAGAAAACCCCAAGCCTGTCTCTCTCCATCTCCGTCTCTTTCTGTCTGTGTCCTGTTCTCTTGAGGGTTTGGTCTGGGGTTTTTTGTTGTTTTTTTGAATTGTTACAGGTTTTGCTGCTAGAGTTTTTTTTAATAAAACTGAAAATTTGTCAGTGCTTGTCTCGTGCCTAAAATGGCATGTTTTAAAAACATGGGGTGCTTTGGAAGATTCCTATTGTGTTTTGCTCTCTGCTGCTGAGGTCCCTGGGGCTTATGACCATGTCAGTGGGCCTGGGACAGGTTGAGTCACTGCTCTGCAGCGCATTCCCTGCCCGCTCAGGAACAGATGCTCCTGGTGCCATGTACTTGTGGGTCAGGATGTGATCTGGGAGCGGGGGATGGCCCCAAGGCCTGGTAGGAATTCGGGAGCAGGAGCAACCTGTGTGGAATTCATCCTGGCTGTTAGCAAGGACAGCTGGGTTCAATTAATAGCAGGAGCTTAATGGCTAAAGGTGGTCTTGCTAATGCTGGGTGTCATCTGGGCTCCCCAGCCAGTGCAGAGTTGCCTTCTTTCCTTCCCACAGAGCATGAGGAGGGCTGGATCTGGTGGCAGTGGTGTTGGGGATGCTTGTGGGGACATAGATGTCCTGGTCCAGGGTGGTCGAGGCTGTGTGGTGGCCTGCAAGGGATGGTGCTTGTCAGAGGAAAAGTCATTTTGGGCCAGTGCTGCTTGTGCAGCCCCAGGAGAGGCAGAGGCAGCTCCTGGGCAGGGGTGTGTCCTGGGGGTGGTTTGTCTGAAGCACAGTGAACACGTGTGCGCATGTACACAGGGCAGGGACCATGGGTGACAAGACTGAGCCCGGCCTGTGCAGATAAGGCTGACACTGATGGCGGTGGCTGGCGGGAACAGGTGGACAGGAGGTGGTGTGGAACTGCACTGGCTGGCACCCAGCGCTGCTTGCTGGCAGAGAGCTGGCCCAGCATCAAACATCCCTACAGAGGGAAAACAGGAGATGTGGAAGCTGAAGACAGCAAGATGTGGAGGTGAAGGGCCACCGTGCAACACCCTTCAGCTACAGGGAGCACAAGGCCTGTCCAAGCTGCTTTTCCTCATCTCCCAAACTAGAGCCTGAGTGAATAGCACAAAATCTCAAAGGGTAGCAAGCCTTCACAGTCCTCCTAGTGATCTCCAAATGAGAGCAAAGCATTTGGTGAAATGTACAGGAGGATGCCCTGGCTGTACAGAGCTCTGCAGCCTGGCTGGCAAGATGGGGCTTTGGTCCTGGGATGCGAGGGGGAGGATGGGGAGGACGATGGGCTCCTGGGGATGAGCTCCCTGGAAGGGAGCGGTGGTGGGAGTGTGGGTCTGGAGGAGCAGGCTGGTGCTCTTTAGTCTGAAAATGATTTGTGCACAAGGGGGAAAGAAAGGGGACTGCGATGGGACATGGTTTTCAGCAGCACTGGAGGGAAATGGGGAACTTGGGGGGAGATCAGTATCTGCTGCACAGGGTGTACCAGGCACCCACGTGTGCCAAAAGTGAGCACTCACAGCATGTCATTCCCAGACAGAACGGGGATCCTTCACAGCCACCAACTGCAGGAACCGGTTATCTGATCTTATTAATTTGCTAAGTGGGTACATCCATCTTAGTGAAAACTTGTTAACAACTGATGGTACATAATTAATTAGATAATAAAACAGATAAATGTTAGAGCAGCTTCCTTTGGACAGATGGACCTCACTCAATGATGTGTGTTCCTTGGCTTAGCTTTGCCTTCGCGTGCTTGCTCGCTTGTCGTTGGCGTGATGTGCATATGGGGAAGGAGAGGCAACGCGGCACTTGCCTTGTAGACCGATTGCCAGGTCTCGAGTCAGGAACATGAGAGGAACAGGAATAGACTGCAGTGAAAAGAGGGAAAAAAAGATCTTAAAAAATAATCTAATTGCAAGGTGCATCTGTCTCCAATTGAGAGAAATCCTTCCTCAGTGGAGATAGATCTACCTCCCATTATTTATGTTAATCATCGAAACACTAAATTTCTTGGCTTCCATTATTCTGAGGATCATAGTAACTGATTATAGGAAATCAGGAATATTGCTTGTGGCTTAAGATGTTGGAACAATACTGTGTTACTCACAAAATATGAGGTTTCAAGGGGGTGTGCTGTGTGTGGCTGGAAAACGCCACTCACCTCGACTGAAAAGAGTATCCCTGTACCACCAGCTCATGGAAAATCAAGGTAACCCCCTACATTTTGTATTGACTTAATTGCTCTGAATTCCTCTTCCCCGAGATAACCCAGTCTCTCTGTATTCCCTTAAAGATGTGCATGTGTATATAAGGTAGGTACATAGGAATGTACATATACATGTGGGAATGGTGTCTACCTGTGTTGTGCACCAGCTGGGGGATATCCAGGATGAGGGAATGTGGAGGAGCACTCCAGTGGGGTTGGGATGAGGTGACTGGGGCAAACAGATAGAATAAGGAGCTAAAAGCATTAAAAAGCAGCAACAAGCCAGGAAACCTCATATTCTCTTAGGAAAGCAGCAGCATAGGTGGTAATGTAGAAACCCTGACTATTTGTCACTGGTGTAGTAGCTTTAATATCTTTAATATTTTTTTAAAGGATGGTCACCTAAAGCCACAGCTGCATTTCAACTCCTTTTATATCTTATAATTAATTTCTTTGTATTTCAGAACTTATTCACAACTGTCCTAGAGCTCTTGCCATGTCCAGTATGTTGCCTGGTGTGCCATCCTATGGTGATGGGCACGCCTGAAGATTGCCATTTATTTTTATTTCTTGTAAGGTCCAGCCAAGACTGTTGGAACAGCTCACAAGGGAAATCCTGTGTTGGAGCAGTTGATGGGCATGGAGAAGTCGTTCCCAGGAGGACTGGAGCAATTGTAGCCAGCACTAAGGCCAGTGTGAATGGGAGCTTCATGCATGCAAGAAGCAGGGGAAGAAAAGGCAGAACAAGGGGTTCCAAAGGCTGGTCTGTGAGGGTAGGGAGAGACACTGCCCCAGGGGCACGGCTGCTGGCCTGTGCTTGGCATGGGGATATTTTTAAGAACAGGAGCCCTAGACTTCATGTTTCCAAAGGGGAATGGAGCTCACCATTTAGAGGGGAGGAGGCAGAGGACACAGGCTGGGCAGTGGTACTTGGACCCCTGCCCACAGAGTCCCATCTCTGACCTCTGTCAGCCCCAAAGGTTTTTATGCAGGAGGTTGATCTGAGGGCCTCTGGAGCAAGAGCCACTTTCCCAAAGTAAAGCAAGTAGATGCTTCTAGACATGAGGAAGAAATTTTTTACACTGAGGGCAGTGAAACACTGTCCCAGGTTGCCCAGAGAGGTGGTGGATGCCCCATCCCTGGAGACATTCCAGGCCAGGCTGGATGGGCTCTGAGCAACCTGAACTGAGTGAATATGTCCCTGCTCATGGCAAGGGTGGCACTGGATGAGCTTGTAAGGTCCGTTTAACTCAAACTATTCTGTGATTCTAGATAGTCTTTGATTTTCAATATTTATTTATATTAATATTGATACAACAATGATTCAGGGCCTTTTAAGTGGAACATATTGATGTTAAGAGCTGGAGTTGTGCTTTCTAAAAGGAAAACAGCCAGATGAGATGAGGGAAGAATTTGTAAAGGGGAAGGAGAAAAAGAGATTTCCCTCCGCAGCAGTGAGCTGCTTCAGGGAGAGCAGAGGTGTCCCTGGAGGGGGGCTGGGGCTGCCCCACTCAGCTCCAGCACAGCCAGGAAAGGACAGAAGCAAGTTGTCCTTCTGCAAGGTGGGCACACAGCTTTTCTGCTGTCAATGGAATAAAACAAGCGCTGCTTTATCTCAGCCATGGCTTTCTCCAGAGTCCATTCTGAAAAGCAGAAGTGACACAGCTTTTTGCTAACATGATTCCTGTCCCCCTTCCCCCAGGGACTGGCACAGCAAGGGGGACAAAGGCTGCAGGCAGCAGCAAATACACACTGTGGGGATCTTCCCTCTGCAGCGTGGCGCCAAAGCAGGAGCTCGCAACTGCTCTTTCTGCAGACCAAACACACTTACTCGTTGCAGAGAGCGCGAAGATGGCCCAGAAAGCTGGCCAAGAGGTGAGCACAGGATGAGGTACCTGCCCTCCTGCAGCACAGACCTGGCAGAGGAAAACATGCCTGACTAGGGTAGTGCAGAGCCTGAGACCAGAGCTGGCTGCATCTCCTTGGCCTGGCAGGCACTTTTCAGGACCCTCTCTGAAGTGGTTTACACAGTTTGGCATAGAAAAATCTCACATCTCTGTAGCCCAGGTACATCCATTCCATCAGTGGCATCAGACCCCCTGTTTTTTCTCCAACAGAGGCAACTTCTGATGCTCCACAAATTTGGTTTCTACCACTCAGCTGCAAGTGAACTAAAAACACCCAGCCCCAGGGATTTCTTGTCTAATACAACCAGTGAACAAGTGCAGCTGCTGCTGGACATGAGGGGCATTGCAGGCTTGTACAGCTACAGCTGAACTTGGTGTCAGGCAACTCCCCAGCAGGCAAAGCTCTGCCAGGACACCCCCAAAGCACAGGACATTAACAAGCAGAACATGAGTGGGCTACAGCTCTACTGCTAAAATCTTTAGGAGCAAATACATTCCAATAAGCCATTTTTAATAAATATTTCAAACAAATCCAAAGGCCTTGTCTTTATCTGAAATGAAAGAGCAGAGTAATAAAAATCTGTACATGCCTCTAGTTGAATGTGGGAAGACACCTGATAAGTATCATGAACATTTTTAGTCATTTAATGTTTTAAGAGGAACAGGAGTTTAATGTTGAAAGGAGGCTGTCACTCAAATCATGCCCCCATTTTAACGTAGATTATGTATTTCTGTATTCATCCATATACAAACAAGAAAGACTATTCTGTTCTTTGTTCCTTGCACTGGGGACATTATGCTTTCAAATGTCAGCAAGTATAATCTTTGTGAAACCACACGTTTGTAGACTTCCATCCAGTAGCAAATATCCAAAGGAAGATGAATGACATAAGTCACATAATGACTGGAATAGCTGAGATAAGCAGACACACAAGCCCTTGTCTAAATTCTGGCTCTATTTCCTTTGCCTGCACATTTTGAGGGGGATCTGTTTTGGTCAAGTTGCTGCTTGGGTGTGTGTGGACAAGGGGTTGAATGGGATGAGATGGCACCAGGCTGCCTCACAGCAGCATCTCTCACCATGAGTAAAACAGCCCTGGCCCAGGGAAATAATACCATGAAAAAGAAGCTTCTTCCCTACAGAAAAGGGCAGCCAAGAGGACACAGACCTTCCACATGAACCTCCTGCTACTCAAGCTCCCCAGTGTGTGCTCAGGGTCCTGCTGCAGCACGTCCCTCACCACGTGCTCCAGCCCACCCAGGCCAGGAGGTTGTCCCTGGACTCACACTGCTGCCCGGCCTGGCACCCACTGCCCTCTTCCCCAGGATGCTGCTGGGAGGAGAATCAGTTGTGCTGGTTACTCCCAGCAGAGGAAAAAGGCAGAAGCATTTGATAAGACAAGGGGTAATGGTTTTAAACTAAAATAAGGTAGATTCAGACTAGATTTAAGGAAGAAATTTTTTATGCTGAAGGTGGTGAAACACTGGCCCAGGTTGCCCAGATTGGTGGTGGATGCCCCATCCCTGGAGACATCCCAGGCCAGGCTGGACAGGGCTCTGAGCAACTTGAGCTGGGTGAAGATGTCCCTGCTCATGGCAGGGGTTAGATGGGATGAGGTTTGAAGGTCCCTTCAACCCAAACCATTCCAGGATTCTACAGCATTTCCAGCTGTGGAGGGGGGACCCACAGCTTACTATGCCAGTGCTGGCCCATCTCCAGCACCCACCTCTTGCACTGGGGCACACAGGACTGGCCCTGGGAAGCACGAGTGGATCAGCAACCCAGCCGTGGTCAGCACTGCCACCAACACTTCTCATCCCCTCCAGGAGCACAGTTCTGCTCCATGCATGTGTTGCTCAGCCCGTTTGCAGCCTGGAAGAAGCCAGTCCTGTCCCACCCAGCTGTTAATGTGCACCTCACTTCCCTGTGGAGCATTTGGGTGTGTTGCAAGGAAATTGGGGAATGAGAGCATTAATTACAACCCAGGGGACTGCCATCTCACACAATGGAAGGATGGGCAGGTCCAGAAACAGCAGAGAGCTGGATAACAGCTTGAAGCTCATCCTCTGGAGCCATCTGCAGTCATCACCTTACAAACACCACTGCTGGGGATAACCCTGGTGAGCATCTCCTATGCTGCAGGATCCATACGTACCATATGACTTCATGTTGTGTCATGTCGGGCTTGATCCAGAGGGAGGTGAGGAACAGCTGAGGTGCCTGTGCTGGGGTAGTTTGGGTTCCCATTGGGTGGGAGCAGCAGGAACAGGGTGACCCCAGCACAGGCGGTGTCCTCACCCACCAGGGTGCCACCCCACAGGATCTGAGCATGGCCAGCTTGGGGGTAGCGACAGGTGCCACAACAAGCTGGTGACAAAGCTGCCAGTAACATTGCTCCGAAGTCCATCTGGGAGCTGACGCTGCCTACATCAGCCTGAAGTCTACCTAGAAGAGCAGTCCGGACCTGCAGCACAGCTTAGGAGAGGACTCACAGCCTACACCTGGGCTTAAATGGAGCTCCCAGCCCAATGGGCAGCAGGTGGGTGGGTGGGTGGGCAGGTGGGTGGGTGGGTGAGGGCCCAGGTGAGGCAAATAAATGCCCCCAGGGCCCTGACACCCTCCCTGGCCCCACTGGGATTTTGGGCAGCTCCCTTGGGTCCTCCCTGTTGCTGGGACTTAGGAGAGAATCCAACAGCTCTCTGGACACAAGACAGTTACACAGCAAAGTCCCTTTTCTCCAAAGCCCTGTTGGGTGTGCCTGCTCCAGCACATTAATGTGGCTCAGGGGTGCACTTCTGAAAATGATCTCCTGACTTGCCTCACTTCACTGTGCTTTGGATCATGTCCTGGAGCAGTTCTGGAGAGCTCAGGCTTGGGAGAACAGCAACTGGATTCCTTTCAGATGAAACCAAATCGAACGTGCTCCAGGAATGCACCTCGCGCTCCCCAGGCACTGCTGGGCAATCAGGCTACAGCATCAGGCAAGAGCTTTTCTGGAGTTTAAAAAACCCCACAATCTTGCAAAAGTGCAGTACGTACATTGGGTCCTTGGATGTACAGGTCCGCTCCTGCTGCACTGTGCTTGTGCACAGCTTTCAGAGCCCATATCCTCACAGATTGCCCTTTCCATGACATTTCACTCTGGAGCTGCTTGCTTGTGGACCAGAGCTTTCCTTTCTAAATCCCCCCGCCAGGCTGCAGTGGGACAGTACCTGTGTGTCCCCAGTCCCCATCTGCCCCCCTGCATTTCAGTTTCCCAATTAGCAAAGAAAAAGAAAAGGAGTGATGCATTTGATGGGCTGCTTTACTCTCCCACCCCATTAGGTGTGCCTCGAGCTGCAGGAATGAAATATTCCAGGGAAAAGCCGAATCCTTTCCTATGACTTCATGCAAGCCTCACAGCCCCTGGCCAAATAAATCCGTTTACCGCCAGATGGCAATTGCTGCTCGCAGATCCCGGGCCGAGCAGCGGCGGAGCACTCCCGGGACAGCGGGGTCACCCGCAGCGGGGGCTGGTTTTATGAATGAAGGGGCTGCCACCCCCCGGCTCCTCCCTGCAGCCTCCCAGTGCGCTGGGTTTGCTGGAGGCCATTGGGCTGGCAGCAGGGTGGGCTCGTCGCGCTGAGACCCCGCGGGCTCCCGGGCTGGTGAGTAGCAGAGTTGGGTTAATTGTTCATCAGGTTGGCAGTCCGGGCTGGGCTGGGTCCCTTGTGTCTCTCCCCAGGGCTGGGGCAGCGTTCCCAGGGTGGTTGAACCAGGGCTGACCCGCTGGAAACCTGTTTGCTTTTACAGTCTGCTTTGTTGTGTTTTATATCTCTGTGCAGAGCAACTCAGCAGTGACTTGTCTTTAACCAGCTCTGTAGAGAGAGCAGAGCTTGTTCTGCTGCTCCGTTTGCTGTAGTACACAATGAAAAGTTTATGGTCATAGTCTTTTTTGGTTACAGCTATTAATGCCTTAACTTGGATTCCAGGAAGTTTTATTACTAAGGTAAAGCTGTCTCCAGAGCTGGATTTTCTGAGGCTCCTTGACTTCGATGCTCTGCTTTTGCTAAGGTTTAACAGCCTGAAATCCCATATTGGACAGATTTTTCACTAAAGGCCTATTCCATTCTGGGGACTTTTCCACTGCTCAAAGACAGCTTTGTTGGATTTCCCCCACCTCCTCAAATAAAAATCAATCATTTGCCTCCAAGCAGTTGTGACAGATTTGGTCTGAGGAAGCAAAATAATCTCCCAATACTGTGGGGGAATCATCCGCTGCTCAGGCTGCATGAAATTTGTCAGGACAGATTCAACCTCCCTCTCTGCAACGCCTCAGCTCTCAGAAACCTTGGGACATGCAATATAGCAAGCAGAAAAGAAACAGAGCCTGGGAAATGCCGGGTGCTCTCCAAAGGCGTCCTTTAACTAATGACCCTTCTGCTTGGAGGCATTGCAGAGCCTGGGGAGGAACAGATGGAGTCAGAAGCCTTACACACCTCCAGCATCTTGGATAGATGTTTCAGTGCGATGGGGCTGTGATACTCCAGGTGAGGGTATGAGGGAGGCAGTTTGTTTATGTCTAGAAACAAATAACAAAGTACTTGATGAACTTAAATTAAGACAAAGAGAGTTATTTCTTCCTACTCTTGAAGTAAGACTGCCTCTGGCTTGAGCTACGGCATTTCATGGGGATGCAGCTGGGCTTTGGTGAACCCCCAGCTTCAGGGTGCTGCCAGGGCTGTGTTTCCTTAAGCAGTTTATTGCCCACACAAAATCATCGCATTAATCTGTCTGCTGAGCACTGGTGTGAAATTCGCACCAAGCTGGAAACCAGCATTTTTTGAGGCAGCCGAGTGCCCAAGGGAAGAAGGGAAGGTGCTCTGGGAGGGCAGATCACAGCCCTGGGCTGTCCCGCGCGCACGCCGCGGCAGCTTGCTCTTTGCCAAGCGGAGCGTGTCCCAGCTTCCCAACAGCCGGTCCTGCCACTGCCTTCAAAGGGAGGCGGCTTGGCAGCCTGTGGGTCGCTGACTTGACATGATGGGTTGCTGTAATCTATAGATTTCTCCTGCAGAGTTAACGGTATTGAAAATGACAGAGACAGACACAAACACCCTTGTGATTTATGAGTCAGGGATGGATAAGTCAATTGAAAAGCCAGGGCAGAGATATCAGCTCTATAAGAAATATGGGAAGAATTCATCCCTAATCTAATCTCCCTGAATTCCACAAGGATGCAAGACAGAGATCATTTGCTTCAGTTCCTTAGGGTGAGATTTAAACAGGAAGCCCCCAAGGGTGTAAGTTGTTCTCCCAAATACCAACGTGCTTGTTCGAGGAGGCCGGAGAGAGGGGGTGGCACAGCCTGAGCCATCCCAGCTTGCTGGAGAGGAGGTGGTGCCCAGCTGCGGGGCTGCCAGCAGCACTGGGCTCGAGCAGAGGCAGCGGGAGCCAAGCCTGGGTTCCTCGGCAGGACTAGTGATGCTCTTTGCCAAACCAAGCCCTTCAGCCAGAAGAGCTGGCAGATGCTTTCGCCAGCAAGGGTTTCTGGCTGCCTCGCTCTCTGCTGTGCCCCTGTGACACCCTCTCAGGGGCTGTTTACAGCAAGGATGAAGATTTATTGTAAGCTTTGGCTCTCGGACTCTTGGAGCTGCCCCTTCCTCCAAGTTTGGTCTGTCCTCGTTCCAGCTGGAGTTACAGCAAGAGGCAGCTTTGAGAGCACAGGGTAATCAGGTCTTTACAGGCACCCGCTCACACAGTTACAAACCTGATGTTGAGAGCAAAGACACGGTTCAGCAGCTGAGTAACCCCCTGCTCTGGGAGCTGCTGGGAACAGCTTGTGGATGGGGAATGGGGAGACAGCGTTACCTGCTCTGGCCTGGGTCTCCAGCTGCGGTCCTCTCTGGTCTCTGCGAGCCACCCATCAACTGCCCACCTACTTCTCATTTCTCCCCTGCTCACAGGAGCTGGCTGTGCCTTCTCCAACTCTTTTTGCCTGGGACAACAGAAGCACAAAGTGGCAAGATGACCGGTATAAGGCTTCAGAGGTGGGCTCACAGCACAGGGGACCAGGTCATTCTGCCTCCCTGTAGACTAGATTATCCCAAATCACAACCATAAAAATCTAGCATCTACCTGTAGCTAGCTGCCAGGGAACGACAGATTTTGTGGTAGCTGGGAGGGAGCACTCCATGTTCCTGGCAGATATAAGCCTTTTTTATTCCCCAGTGTGGGCACTGTAGGATATTTGGGCTCTGCCATCTCCACGCTCAGCGACGCCACATACCCCTGACCCACCCCAGGCTCCACTGGACCTGCAGGCACAGCACACACGTGCTCCAGCCAGCACAACCCAGCTCTGCCAGGAGGATGTCGTGGCACGGAGTGTGGTTGGCGCTAACGTCACCCTGATTTGACTTGGGAGCCTGCCCAGGATATGGTTTCCCTAAAACAATGCTGTTCACAAGTCGTGTGGGGTTATTGTTCTTGTCCAGCATGCTGGCGACCTGCCATTGATTGTGTGCAGGAACCACTCTGCTGCTCCTACCATCGAGTTCAGGTTTATTTCCCCGTTTTCCAGGAGGAGACCATTGATGTCAGATAATTTGGCTTTCAGTTTCAATCTGTCCATTGTCCACTGAGCACAGAGCTGGCCTTCCCACGGTGGGTGCTCCCACGCAGGCGGGTGGTGACAACTCTGCCACCACATACTGGCTTGTACACGGACACTGGAAGAGTCAGGCTCAGTGCTGAGCTTCCTCAAGGCTCTGGTGCATGGTGTAGGAGGATGATCTGCTGTTTAGAGGAAGGTGGGACGCTTGTGGTCAATGCCTGCCCTGCTACAGTTCCCATTTGGCCATGGGCCTGTGACTCAGTCCATCTGCAACTCAGCTCCCCACTGGAAGGGTGACAGCCACAGTGGCCTTCCACAGTGTGGATGAGTACATGGAGGACTGAGAGGCCTTCCCATGAACTAGGGGTTGTATAGGAAGGATGTGTCCTGGGAGCAGCACCTTGGGTGAGGTACATGGTGGTGGTTGCTTCTGGGCTGCTACCAGCACCAGGACCCACCCTGTGAGTAGGTATCTCCACCTGGGCCCATCTGCTGGGTTGGGTTGTCTCTGGTTTAACCAGCCAGTTAAATAATTGTAAGGAGAGGGCTTTGCCTTAGAGCATGCTGCTGCCAGCTGTCACCCTGGTTCCCCTCATGCAAAAGCTACAGCAGCTGCCCAGTGACTGACCTGTCCCACCCCTGACAGATGTGTCTTCATCTTCAGCTCAGCCTGGAGATGACCCGCGGTCTCCTGGGGCAGAATGGATGAGCAGCCAGCGGGGGTGAGCAGCCTGGCGTCCATCCACTGTGTCTCTGCCAGTTACTGATCCTCAGAAATTCCCTGCACAGAGGCAGCAGCGGGGCCAGGGCCAGAGCTCCTTCCTCCAGACAGCCCCCTTGTCCACAGTGGATTATCCACTGCTGGGGACTGCGAGGTAGCTCAGCCCTTTGGGAGCTCACCCTGGGCAGAGATGTGTCCCCCAGCTCCCCAGGCAGTGTCCTGGAGCAAAGGGCAGCGTGTCGAGGAGGCTGCCGGAGCGTGGTGCTCTGCAGGGGTCCAAGCCAGAGAGCTTAGCCGGCCATCCAGGCTGTAATTACCAAGGAGCTGCAGCCAAGAGGCTCTGAGAAGCAGCAGATAACAGCACAGGCACCCTCCAGCCTCATTAAAATACTCTCTGGCAAAGCCCCCCACGCCTGCCCAGCCTGTTCCAATTAGTGCAGCAGGCCAGGGAGGGCAGAGAGCAGGGCTGCTCTTGATGAAAAGAAAACACTGCAGAGCTTTCAAGTGTCAGAGGAGATGGGCAGCCCTGGCTGGGACAGCGAGTGGCCCTAGGAGTGTGACCAGCGGCCAAGTGACTGGCTGGTGATGGTGATGAGGATGAGCCAGGTCACTGTACAGTGCAGCAGGTGCTTCACTGGTTTGTAGCTGGGGAAACGTGGTGAAAACAACAGCTCTCCGAGAGGTGCTGAGCATCCCTGCCCAATAGGTCTGGAGATGGGAAGCAATAATCCCACTGTGAATGAAGAAATGTGTGTTATAAATTGCACGGGTTTGCTGCAAAATGTCTTGGCAGCGTAAGGTGGCAAGAGGCTCTGGCATGGGAGCACTGGAGGAGATTTGCCTGTCCAGGGAGCAGGGATGATGCTCCACTCCCCAGGGCTGGTGCTGTCATGAGAATACCCTGGGATGGGTGTCACCCAGCCCACCCCCCAGCAGAGGTTTTTCGGCCAGCTTGGGGCAAGAAGCATTAGCAAACCTGTCCCTGGCTACAGCCTATGCTGACTCCTGGCCTTGGACCCCCTGCCTGGTTTTAGCACATGTGTGATCCAGCCAGACTCAGACTGGAAAGTCTGAAGCCCAGAAAATGTCTTCTGAAGAGGGCAGAACTCCCCAAGCCCCCCAAGTGCTGTATTGAATGTCAGGCCATGTGGCCAACAGGTGACAAGGGACGGGTGACAAGGGTGGGTTTCAGCCGGCCAGGGACATTGTGGTATAAATGTCTCTGAGGAATGCGTTGCTGCCTTGGGGGACACCGAGGCTTTGGGAAGCTGGCCTGGCCACAGAGCACAAGGCCTCTTCCCTGCCTTATTTGGGTGCTTTTTTCCTAAACCACAACATCAGAGGGTAGCGAGCCCCTTCCCAAACGTGAAAGAATTTTAAACTTCTCAGTCACATTAGGAGGCAGGTTGGGAGTTTAATATAAGTCAGTCTGGAGTATAATACCCCACGCCAGTCCTGGCTGGGCTGAGATGAGCTGTATGGCTGCTGCACAGCGTGAGACACACTCTGCACTTGTCCCACCTCCCTGACCCTCTGCTTTGCCTCTGGAGGAACCCAGCCTCCTTCCTCCAAGTTCTTCTCTGCACTGGTGCCAGCTGGCATCCCAGTGCGGTTTGTCCCCTCCAGGAACTCTGTCCTGGGCAGCATCCTGCAGCAGCATCCCACAGCCATTCGCCTGAGCCAGGGCTCAGCAGCAGGACCTCAGTACTGCCCTGTGCTGGGGATGCAGGCATGAAAGCCATGACAGAGGTGGGGCGGTGTGGTGCTAGGAAGGCAGGTAGAGAGACAGAGGGTGTTGGGGTCCCAAGAAGTCCCTGCCTGCCTTGGTTTTCCCAGAGGTGTTTTTGTTCAGACTCGGTAGTCTGGTGGCACTGGAAGTTGCCTATAGTCTGCCAGCATTTTCAGTGAGAGGAGACTTGCAAGGTGCAATTGTGCTGCATCTCCATCCAGCTTTCTCTGCACATAGGCCTTGTTGCCTCCCTGATGCTGGATGCCCTTGAGGTGAATTAGAGGGAGGAATGATGTAGGTTACTCAACTGGCACTACCTGGCTGAAAGCCTGTGCCAGTCCAGCCCATCACCGTGCCCACCACGGAACCCGTCACCTTGCCCGTCACTGTGCAAGTGGGACAAGCCCAGCTGCTGGGCCACCTTCCCAGTCTGATGACCGAGAGCCAAGCCAGAACAGGCTTCACCTCTCTGAGTAGCAAGGGAAAGGTGGGGGCTGAGCCAACAGCCTCCTGAGAAAAGAATTAGCAGGACATTAAGTGAAGCCAGCTCCTTATCCCTTCATAAACAGTTATTAATATCCCAAGCAGCCTTGGGCTTGGCAATTCCCCATTTGCTTTCTAAGAATGTGGTTCCAACCGATGCATGCCTTAAGCTACTGAAACTTCAGGGAGATGAAAATCATTAGAGAAGGTGCTGTAATTGCTCCTTCCAACACAAGGATTTACCCCTGCTAAAGATAAGGAGCTGAGCCCAGCTCCCATCTGCCACAGCTCTGGAGGGCAGGGACAGCTGGACTCTGCTGGGTCTGGGGCAGCGCTGCCGGAGGGGTTCACAGCCCGGGACCTTGAGGTGCTGGAGCGAGTTCAGAGAAGGGCAATGAAACTGGTGAGGGGTCTGGAGCACAAGTGTGATGGGGAGCAGCAGAGGGACCTGGAGGGTTCAGCCTGGAGAAAAGGAGACTGAGGGGAGACCTTATCGCTGTCTACAATTACCTGAAAGGAGGTTGTAGCATGGAGTGTGTTGGTCTCTTCTCCCAGGTAACAAATGATAGCACGAGAGGAAATCGCCTCAAGTTGAGCCAGGAGAGGCTTAGATTGGATATTAGGAAAAATTTATTCCCAGAAAGGACTGTCAGGCACTAGAATAGGCTGCCCTATGATTCTGTGATCAGCACACATAAGAACAAAGAAAAAGCGCTCATGCCTTCAAGTGTGACCACAGGCAGCGAGGTGCCCCTCACACCACCTGGGCCACCGAGCTGTGCCTGCCCCATGACCATTGTCACCAGGTGCCTGTTAGCGAAGAGCCCTCCTGCCTGGCAGGGTGATGTGCTGATGGCACAGCCCAGCCAAATGGCCACAGCACACCAGAGGCATCTGGAGCTTGTTCCTCCCCACTCGCCGCACTTGGCAAACTTTGACAGCTGTGGTTGGCAAGAAAGGGTGGTCTGGGGCTAATTGCGATCGTGGGCTTTATCTCAGGAGGTGGGAGCTTAGGAGGCTGTCGGGAGATGTCCCAGCTGGCAGGGAGCCTGATGGCCAGCCTTGCTGTGCTGTGGCAGAGAAACACGGGTGAAGCTTGAGCAACCTCAGCCTTCTGCTGCTGTTCAAATGCTCTAAAATCTACTCCTCCTGCCTTCGGAGCTCTTTGTGGGCCATTTGCTTTTGGGCACATGTGACCTGTGTTACTGAGGCATTTGCCAAAACCCTGTCATTTCACAGGGCACACCGCAGTCCCCTGATGCTACCTGCACTCTGGTGCTGGCTTTTGTGGCCCCAACTCCAGTGTAAGGTTGCAGGAGCATCCTGTGCCTCTGTCCCCATCCCACAAGCAGCTCAGCACCACAGGCTTCCCCTGCGCTGGTCCTGCCCTGGCCAGGCAGCTGTGGGGGAAGGTAGGGGGGAAAATGAGGGCCCCTCCCGGTGGCTTTGTTCTCCCACTTGGAGCAGGACAACAGCTGCTTCTGCCTGCAGCTGCTGTGGCATCCATCATCCTGGGCGGGGTGAACAACCGACAGCCTGGGCTGAGCAGGGAGGGTTTCTCTGCGCGCAGGGGCAGGAAGGGGGACAGGCAGGCAGCACTTTTGCGAGAGGGACAGCCGCAGGCAGGGGTGCGCGCCAAGGCACACGACCAACAGCTCCAGCTGTGCAGGTGGCGTGCACAGAAGCGGTGTGCACATGTGTGTGCAGGGATGGGCACTCGGGGAAGTCATGGAAGAGGGAGAGACAGGTCACAGTTGTCTGGGCTGCTGGACCTCCTCACCTGGTTCTGCGCCACACTTTATTTGTGGGATGAAACTCCTTTCTCTCAGCTCCCTAAAGCAGCAGAGGGGAGACTACTGTCACCCAGGGCTGCTACTGGGGGAGACAGGATGGTCTCAAGGACTTGGGGCTCAGGTCTGAAAGCCAGGGCCTGGGATGCCCATGGTGAGGGTCTGGAGTCCCTGAGGCTCCCCCCTCTCACAGTGAGCCCTGGCACAACATTTCCATCCCCCCACAGGGAGGGTGACTGCGGCTGGATGATGACACCAGAGTGCAGCCCCTCTCCTCCCCCTGGCTCCGCTCCCATGAGGTTCCCCAGCTGCCGGGGGCCAGCACTCCACCCGCTGCCCATGGCCCAGCCAGCCCCACCGTGTAACCAAAGAAGGCACCAGGCTGCACATGGCTGTGGGGATTAGCTGGGACACAATCGGGGCCTGTGGAAGCAGGGGAGCACATGGCGCTGGGCAGGGAGGCAGCACGGGGGCTGCTGTCTGTGCTGCAGGGTCACGGAGGAGGTGGGGTTCAGCATGCTTGTCCCTCTTGGGAGATAATCCTTAGCCTGATAAATCCACTGCCAGTGTCCTTACCCCTCTGAAATTTGGGCTGGTTTACACTGTTCACAGCATCACATCAAATAGGCATTGTCAGGAGGAAATTGGTGCTTTCACGGATAAACAATTCCTTCACAGACCCGCACATCTCACACAGGAGGGATTTGTCTTTTCCCTGTGCTGCTCGGTCTCTGCCAAGACCTTCCAGGGGACTTTATCTCCAAAGGAAAAATTCAGTGCTGTTGTGCCATGGAACAGTGACTCTGGATGACAGCCCAAAGCCGTAAACCTGACGGTCACCAGTGGGAGGGAGGGGAGGACACAGGGAGACTGATGGCACTGGGAACTGCTGGCACAAAGTCAGCCCAGTGCCGTGGAATCACCACCCATGCCACCCACACCAAGGTATTCCTGGGGACTGTCAGCCCCCCGAAACAGGGCTACGGACACCCACATCCTTCCCATGGTGCCCGGAGTATGGAACCGCTCCTGCCTTCACCCCCCTCATCCAGCAGCCTGCCCTCACCAGCACTTCCCTCTCCAAACTGAGATAGAAATAGTCGCAGCTCCGGACAGTTGATTATTTAAAGCTGTCGGAGTGTTTAATTTAACCCTGGATTCATAATCCGCAGCTTGTTTCCATCCACTAGACACCCGCGCTCCCCCTCGCAGTGTAAATGCTGCCTCTGCCAAGCTCTTCACCTCCAGGCAGATTTGGGTAGAGGTTTACAGGCAGGGGCTGTGGCCCCGCCGCGTGTTCTCCCCTATTGTCCCTGCTCCGACCGTCACAGTGAGGGATGTCCCTGTGCCCAGTGCTGTGGGCACAGGTGAGTCAGGATGTGCTGAGTCCCTCAGCACTGCCTGGGCATGATGGGGGGGCCCACAAGGCTTGGTGAAAGAATGACATAAGGGAAGCCTCTCTTACTGGAAGTCATCCTCCAACAGTTTTTTCTTTCCCTGCCCACTTTGAGCCCCTCCAGCAAGATCCCCGCATCTCCCCACCCTGCACCCAGCTCCACCAGGATTCTGGGTTCCTCCATGCATGGCTGCAGCTCCTGCCACCATCAAACCCACCTTTGGCATTCCCAGGGTGAGGAGACGAAGCACCGGCACAACTGAGCCATACATGGGAGCCTGCATGCCTGCCCCACCACCCAGCCCCTGCTGCAGGCATGCAAAGCATCCCTAAATCTCACCCCACAGCCATGCGTGAGCGTGTCCTGGAGCAAGAGCAGTGCCCTGTCTGCCATCCGCAGAATCCCAACCCACCCCAGCAGCCCCTGGAGCTCCGGGTCATGAAAGGTTCCTCCCAGGGCTGGCTTAGCCCAAACCTGAGCCCAGCACAGGCGCTGCTCCATTTATAGAAAGCTGCAATTAGAGGCCAGCGTTTTCCCAAGTAATCCAGCAACCAAAAGCACATTGGCAAAAGAAAAAAAAAAATCCCTGTTAAATGTCAGGCATGTCCTTGTGCTGACCCCAGGATAGCGGTGCTCACCCAGGGCACGGCTGTGAGTCTGCAGGACAGGTCCGGGAGATTCTGCTGCAGGCGGCTGACCATGGGGAAGAGCTGAAATTGTTGGAGCATCCCCAGCGCAGGAAAGCTGCTCCTCAGCTCTGCCTGCCGGGGAGCGAGGGCAGCACTGCCTGTCAGCAGGTCCCCAGTGTGGCTGATGGGAGCCCTATCTGGAAATCACCCTGCTCCATGACAAATGTGTCAAAAAATGAACAATTTAAACCTAGCTAAACCTACCATGTTAGTGTTTTGTTTTCGTTGTTGTTGTTTTTTCCCTAGGCAGTCACTGACCTGCCCAGGAAAGGGGTAGATGGTTTGAGAAAGCAGATCCAAACTAAACAGAGACAGAAAACAACAGAGCTTCCACCCCCAGGTCACATCCATGTCCCAGCGTGGTGTCAGCCCTCCCGGAACAGGGGAAGGCTCTGGAGCAACAGCAGGTTGTGCTGGCTGGAGCAGGGCAGGCAACAGGCAGAGAGGAGCTGTGCAAGGGGCTGCACCCCAGGCTGCTGCCTGCTCCCCGTGTAGGAGTGAGAGAACCCCCAACCTCTGCAGCCCTAAACCTCCTCCCTAAGCAGAGCCAAGCGCTCCTGCTTGTGGAAGGCAGAGAACAAGGCAGAAGGGAAGGCTTGGCTGCACCATCCGCCCCTCCTACACAGCCCATTACCAGGGCAGCAGAAATCCCCTTCTCCATGTGCCAAGAGCCCCTGGCCAGGAATGAGCCAAAAAACTCATTTTAAATCTTTCAGCCATGGGACTGGAAGAACTTAATCTGCAGCAAGAGAGGGAGTTAGTCAGAGCTGCAACTTCAGGACCAGAACCTTTGTAAGTAGGGAAAAAACATCTAAATTGTCTGAATTAACGGCTGAGAGCTGGTGGGGCAGCGCTGCTCACCGCGGGGGTCGTGGGGGCTGGTGGAGGAGGCTGTGAAACCCTGTACAGCTCTGCGGGGCTGTAAATGTGAGAGAGCTCTTCCAGCCAGCAGCATCCCGCAGCCAAGGGATGCCGGTGGTGTTGGAGAGCTCTGGGGTGACCAGGCTATTTGACCGATGTATCATGTACACAGGCAGCCACAGCGGATGCTGAAGGGATCACGAATGTGGCAATTATGGACAGTGTTCTAAAACATTAATCCTGCCTTCAGTAAGAGGGACAAGATGTAACCCCAAGCTGAGACAGGATGAATATCAGAGGTCCCTCACTGGGCTCTGGCCAAGCATCAGGGCTCTGAGCAGGCATTTTGCAGATGATGCTCAAGCTCCGAGAGCCTGTCAGAGGGTGTACCACCCCCAAAGCACTGCCTGCCTTCTCCCTTGTGTCAGTCACCTCTGAGATACTGAAACCCCAGTGCTCATGAGTACTGCACACTATGGGCATGCCGCACTGCACAAAAAACACCTCCCCTCGTCAGGCTGTAATAGCTGCTCTTCCAAAGTCGCTCAAGCTCTGGGTGGCAGAAGGGACAGACAGTGAGCGGGTCTCCCAGCCACAGCCACTTTTCCCAGCACCCAAACTGGCCCTGAGAGCACCAGCTGCTCTGCCAGCTCCAGGAGGTGGAGGGTCCCGGGTGTCCCAGCTGGGATCAGTGCGGCTCACGGCAATGGAGATGTTCAGAAATCCTCCTCACCTGACCGGCACCATCGATGAGTGCTGAGGCTGTGAGGACAGCCCAGCCAGAGAGGCACCCACCTCCTAGGGCCCGCAATTTCCCTCCCAGCCTGGCTGGTTCGGGCTGGGGCTGTGGCCCCAGCACCCTGCAGGTGTTCTGCTCAGATAAATGCCTACGAGATGCTTGTGGCAGGCACTGCAGGGTCCCCAGCCTGTGTGTGCTGAGCCAGTCATGGCTGTGACCCGCCCCACCCGCCCTTGCCCAGCAGGCTGTACCACAGCCCTGGCTTGGTTTGCAGCACTGTGGGTGTCTGGGGGGCTGGCCACTTGCTCTTGGTGGCTCCTCTCTGCCAGGCAGCTGGCCTGACACCTTGTTGGGGATGAGCTGACTTGCTGAGCTGTCACTCGTGGTCCCTTGAGCACCCTAGCTAGCCAAGGGCCAGTGGGACAGAGGTCCCAACCCGTACATAACTAGCTGTAGTGCAGTCTTCCCCCTTTTCTGCTTGCAGCTGGTGGCAGAGGTGACATCCTGGCGCAGGACCATGGTGCTGTGAGGGCGAGCTATTGACCAGCAGGATGCACGCTGACCCCCGCCATGGGCTGCCCCTCGCTGCACTCCTCCTCTGCCTTCTCCTGCAGCAGCCAGGCAGCAGCAAGGCATGGAAACAGCACGCCCCACGCCTTCGCCTTGCCTACAGAGGTAAGGGGGATTGCCTTGGGGTCTGCACCTCACTTGGGAGGGCTGGGAGAGTGTCCTGCAGGTAGGGAGCGAATGAGGGGCCAGGGCTGGTGGGAGGTGAGCAGTAGCCCTAACATCATGGCTACAACGCCTCCACACATTGGGCCCTCGGGATGTTTCATGGCTGGAGCCCTGAGGACAGTCCCTGAGGATGCTGCACCCATCGAAGAAGGGGGCTGAGCAGGGAACACCCTGCCCTGATTCAGCACAATGCTGGGACCAGCAGCAATGTCTCCTTCTGCTCATACTCACTCTGGGAATCTTAAGGTGCATCTTGGGCTGCAACTGAGCTGGGCAGCCCCTGGAGAATGTCCCCTGTCTTCTCCATCCTGGTGCAATGGGGACACTGAGCCCCAGGCAGTGCTGCTGCCCCTTGCCCTGCCTCCCACCAGCACAGCCCTGCCCTAGGTCAGCCCTTCTGCCCTCACCCCTCATTCCCTGCTGAGGAGAGGCTGATCCCTTGTACGGATCATTTCCCTGCTACACTTCACCCTTCCCCCCTGCATCTGTCCTGTCTGTTTAGATTATGAGCTTTCCAGGGGAGGCACAGTTTGCTCTTCTTGTGCCTGATGCAAAGTTGGGGAGGCTGCTTTTGGTGATCTGAAGATGCAGCAGGAGCAGACTGGCAGGTAGCACAGAACACAGCCCAGCAGGGAAGTGCAAAATGGATGAGTCTGTAGGGAAAATGTCTCTGCAGGAGAATGATCTGAGTGGTTAGAGTGCAGCTCTACTAGCCCAGCATCTGGCCACCCTGCCATGGACCAGTAGCTTGAACTTGGCCAATTTACATGCTTTCAGATTCCCCTTTGTGAAAAAGAGCAAGTTGCTTTGAAGGACAGATAGCTCAGCACATGCCTGGTGCTGCGCTGGACACAGCAATCAGCAGACCTTAACCGGCCCGTGAGGTAGCAGTGCTGCTTTCCCATGGGCATCATGCTCCAAGGTCTGGAGCCATCCTTTTGATCTGCTCCATCACCCTGAGAAGCTGCTCTCCAAGCAGTGGCCAGTGATGTAGTAGATGCCCCCAGCTTGTGGCTGGAGAGGGCTGGACCCCCCAGGGATGCAGGATGTCCCTGCAGGGAGGTGGTCCCTGCCGATAGCCCAACTCGGAGCATGGTGCAGGGTCTGCCTTTCCTTGGAGCCGCAGGAGGCAGAGCAGGGCTGCCCAGGCAGCAGGAGCACAGAGGGTCTGCTGACTTCAAAGCCCCACAGTGTGCTGGGGCCAGATATGCCAAAAGCCCTTAAGCCTTGGGCAGAAGCAGGAGAGGAAGCTCCCAGCATCAGGAGGGCTCAAGGACAATGGAAACAATGGCAGGGGATGTGACTCACAGACAGCACCGGGCAGGTTCAAGGACACAATGCCTTGAGAAGTTTAGGTTTAAAAACCCCTAGAAAAAATAAATAAATAAAAAGAAGCCTTTGAGCATCCCTCTACAGGCTCAGCCCTGCCCTCAGATCCCAGCATGGGGGAGGCAGGCAGAGTCACTGGCGGATGGGGGAGAAGATGCAAATGGGTTTGCAAGAAGGAAATGACAGCGGTGAAGGCTAGGAGAGCAAAGGAAGGATGGGGCAGGGGGCACGGGGCCAGGAACAACAACAGCGGCTCCCACCCTGCCAAGGAGGCGAGGAGGTTTATAACAGCAAATAGCATGCTGGCAATCAAAGCCGCACGAGAGGAGCCTGTGGGTGAGCTGGGTCAGGCTGGGTCAGCCCTGACGTTGGCCGGAGCTGAGCCACTCCGTGTTCTGAGGTCATACAGCAGTGCAGCAAAACCACAGCACACCTCCCAGCTCCTCTTATTGCAATAATCCACGGCAAGCACAGCTCTGAGTTGGCAAATAGATCTCCTGACAGCCTTTGACCTGCAGCCAGCCCAGCAGGGCAGGACCCAGAAGCCACCACCATGCAGCAAGTGCTGAGGAGGTGCGGGAGGCTGGTGGGTCTCTGGTTATCGACACCAAGAGTTGTGCTGACACGCTCCCTATCAGCCGATGGCAGTGAGGGGCTGGATCCCGATTTAGCATGCAGCTTCCCCTGGGCTTCAGGGATCTCCCCTATGGTCGGCTGTGTCTGATGGTGGGGGGAAGGGGAGAAGACAGCCCCCCCAGCACAGCCGGGCTGTGACCCCAGGAAGCCCAGAGTCACCCGCACTGAGGTTGCTGTAGCTAAGGGGCAGACAGAGATGATGGATGGGACAAGGCGGTTATAGTGGTTCCGACAACAGAGAAAAACACCGTGGCCTTGGGAGATAATGAACACAAAGGAGAGGATGTTTCTCCGGGCTCACCCATCAGTTTAGCCACCACGCAGCTGCTGCAGAGACCTGGTTCCCTGCCTGGAGAGTTGAGGTTTGGATCAAATGCCCTGGACATATGGCTGGGTTGGGGGCAAGAGGTAGCTGGTTTGTGCACAACAGCCTCCTGCACACGAGGTCTGGGTCCCCAGCACTCCATGTCCCTTTGGTGAGGGAGCAGAGCCATGTCACAGAGTCAGGCTGACACCTTCATGGTCATTGACACTGCTATAGGTCTCACGGTGCAGGGCAGGGAGGGCTCTTCCATCGTCCTGCCTGAACTTGTCCTCACAGGGGCTGAGACAGATCAGAGGGTGACCAGCAGGTGACATTCCCTGGGACCAGCCTTGCCTTACTTCACTTAATTACACCCGTGTACTGGCTGAACCTTCAACCTCCCTCCCACTGCATCCTGACTCCCCAGCTCTCTGCCTGACATTTACCCCTGGATCTGGCAGGTCCAGGAGAGCTGGCAGATGCAGGAGGGTGGGCAATGCACAGCAGCCCGCTGGGGACCCAGCCGTGACAATGGCCCGCAGGCAGGGACAGGAATTCAGCTGTTAATCCCATTCAGTTGGTGGGAAATGGCTTGGAAATGTGCCCCCCTGGAGCCGCGGCACCCAGAAGAGGGTCCTTGGGTACCTGAGAAGTAGCAGGGAGTGAAGCAGGGCTGTGCTCAGTTTTTGGGGAGCAGGAGGAAGGCTAGGAGCTCCCTAACACAGCTGTGATTGGCTCCTGGCAGAGGGGGACTGGTGTCCCACAGTAACTGGAGGTCTGACCCTGGAGGAAGGGGAGAAGGAAACGCCAGCTGGGAACGAGCCTGGCTGTGGATCCGGGCAGGGACCCCCGCCTGCTGCAGGTCCTTTCCCCCAGGGACCAGCAGACGTCAGTGGCATTTCCAGCTCACAGGCACTGACCCCGCTTCCCCTCTGCCCTGGAAACGGGGTGGAAGGAAGAGAGACGCAACCTCCCAGGGCAGCCAGTTCCCTTTGAACAGAGCTGTGCCCGTGCCCACGTACACCCCACCTGCACCCAGGGCCGCACGTCCCATCCACCGTGCCAACACCCGCTCCCCTCCATGGTTTCCCTCCCTCAGTTCCTGCCACACTGCTTCAATCCGCACCATTTTGGGTAATTCCTCAGCATAGGTTTTACAGATCACCCTGGGTTTCCAGCCACACTCCAACTCCCTGCAGTCCCTATCTCCATCTCCCCTGCCCACAGCAGCACCAAAGCCAGGGGCAGCCTTGTCAACCTTCACTCTCTCCACAGCCAGATCCTGCCGCCTTAGAAGAGGAAAGCCATGTGTTAGGATTTCTGGGAGCTCTAAGGCTCACCTGGGTGTCAGCCTGTCCTGCCTCCATCCCTGGGAGCAACCGCTTGCTGGGGCAGCAGCAGCCGCTGCTGTGATGCTCGGGGGAATGCTCACCCAGCAGCCAGCTCCACAACCTGGCGCTGCACATCACGGACTGATGTGGGCCCCAGGAATGTTGTTTCAGGTGTGGTTAACCAAGCGACAGGATCCTGTTGTCCATTTTGCACACCAACACAGCAGTGACGGAGAGGTCATGCTTACCCCCCCAGGGTTCTGCACCGGAGGAGCTGCAGCCTGTACAGCAAAGCCCTTCCTGCTGCCCATCCGTGTCCATGGATGTCCAGGGCACACTCTTCCCCCCAGCAGTGCCAAAGGGGTGCTCTTAAAAAGCCCTTTTCTTGAGCCAGTCTAATGCCAGGCTATGGCTGGGTGTCAGGAGGCAGAAAGGGAAACGTGAGGTGGCAGAGGCAGCATCAGAGCAGCACCCGGGACACAGCTGGGACCTTCCCTCACAGGGACCAGCCATCCGTTTGTCTGTCTGTCCCAGTGCAGCCATCTGCCTGCGCATCCAGCTGTCTGGGATAAAGCCCAGCAGACACTTCACAGAAAAAAAGGCTCAGGGATGGATGAAGGAGAGAAGTTGCCAAACTGGGCTGTGGCAGCCGTGCTCCACACAGCCTTTCCTTGGGGCGATGCTTTGCCCCAGCGAATAGCCAAGATGGCTTTTTTTTGCTATAAATCCTCTCAATCTGAAGCCCAGGGAGAACACACTGGGAATTATGGCACCAAGACTCCTGTGTTCTCAGCCCTCTCCCCGCAGTTTCAGGGTGCAGAGGCTTTGGGAGTCTCTTTAAGATCTCTGGAAGGCAGGGTGGACACAGAGCAACAGGGGTCCTTGGGATGGACCACTGTCCTGCCCTGCACCCTGGAACCAGCCCAGGGCAAGGTCAGGGGAGTTCTCTCCATAGGGGTGACTCAGTGTTTCCTCCAGGCAAACTCATGGGAAGAGGCTTCATTAGGAGCTTTGGGGCACTGAGGGTAGTGTTTTTCTGGTAAGGCAGTGGCAGGAAAATTGCATTCCCCTGGGGCGGGGGTGGGCAGCCAGAGCTGTCCCGGGGAGGGGGAGCTGCTTGCTGTGTCACTCACAGATGGGTTTCTCTTTCTCCCACCTTGTGCTCCTTAGATCTTCTGAAATCCAACAGCTCTCACCTGTTGCTGGCCTCAGGGGATCGGTTGGATTTCCAAGCCCTCTTGGTGGATGAAGACAGGGCCTGGCTGATGGTGGGAGCAAAAAACCACATCTTCCTGCTCCACCTGGACCATCCCAACAGAGAGCCTGAGAAGGTCAGTGCTGGGAGGAGGGTGTGAGTGTGACCCTGGCCAGGCTGGTCCCTTCCTCCCCAGGAGCCTCTCCTCAGTCCAGCACCAGGGCGTGGAGGTGGATGTGCTCCAAGCTGGGCTGGTTTAACATCACCAGGGACACATTTACATCAGGATGTCTCAATCAGCAGGGCCAGCCCATCCCTGGTGGGGCTCAGCTCTGCTGGGACAGGCTGACGCCGGGGAGGGACAGGGTGGCTTGGCCTGAAGCGGAGACCTGGGTGGACCCCAGGCAAGGCTGAAAGGGCAATGTCCAGAGCCCTGGGATCACATCTAGTCCCTGCTGCTGCTGCAAGCTAAACCACCTCCAGCAGCAAGTCTGCTAATGTCATCCCGAGACATCCTGCTGGCAGGGCACAGCTCAGACCAACAAAGAAAAACCCGTCATGGTGCTGCAGCCTTGCGTTCCCACAGCAGGATCCAGGAGAGCCTGCCCACCGCCAGGCCTGCCATGACCCACTCCACCTCTGTCTGTCCCCACACCAGATTCGCTCTCACCCTATTTGGCCAGTTGCCTGCCAAGCTTGGCCGGGCCCTGGGGACCCAGAGGGGTGTCAGACCCATTGCAGAGCAGCCTTATGTCCTCACCGTGCTCCTAAGCCCAGCAGAAGCTTTTGGCTGAGCCTTTTCCCACCAGTGTCTGTGGGAGCCAGCCGACCCAAGCAGGCGTTGCATCAGCAGTGTTTTCTCTTGCAGATTTTCTGGCCAGCCCCCAGGGAGCAGGTGGAGCATTGCCAGCTGGCTGGGAAGAATGTGGAGGTAAGCAGGGCTGGCAGCCCCCGGCTCGCAGCCTTTTGCAGCTTGCCGTGGCTATTAAACACCCCGAAAGGGAGCCTCGAGGTCTGCCTGAGAGGAGGAGAGTGTTGAGGCAGCAGAGTTAAGCTCAGTTTGCCGGATGCTGGGGGAGTATCTGGCCAAGCTCCCTCACCCTGGGCAGACACACCATGAGGCTGGGCACAACTGTCCAGCCCTGAGCTCAGCCCATTAACAAACGTGTCCCGTTGAGCAGACGGAGTGTGCCAACTTCATTCGCCTCCTCCAGCCCTTCAACAGGAGCCATGTGTTCGCCTGCGGGACCGGCTCCTACCAGCCTGTCTGTGCCTTCATCCAGCTGGGAACCAGGGGAAAGGTGAGGGGCACCCTGGCCAGACACATTCCCACTGCGGAAGGTGGCAAGAGACCCTCAGCACATCCCCATCTTCTTTCCCAGTGAGCACGGGGGAGAGGGATCCCCAGAGTCCCTGCCCCCTGCATGGCCTTGCTGCACGTGGTGAGAAGCAGCCCTGGCGTGGCAGAGCCAGGGTGCCCCGTGGGGACAGGACATGGTCTAGGCAGCCCCTGCTGGGACTCCCTACAGAGACCAGCACACCGGCCTCCTTCTCACTCTTCTCCACATGCTCAGCTTGTTTCCAGCCTCCTGTTGGGCTGACATTTGGTCTTTGGCACTGGCAGGGTCCCGGGGCTCCCCCCATGCGGTTGGTGACCCACTCCTTGGAATCGGGGCGAGGACGGTGCCCGTACAGCCCCCATGAACCCTTCACAGGACTCCTTCTTGGTAAGAAAGAGTGAGGAGCAGAGGTAGTGCTGGAAGCTGGGAGCGCTGGGAATGGTCTGTGCTGGGAGGAGCTGGCAGGTCCCCGTGTCCCTGCTCTGCTGCATGTGGCTGCGGGCCCGGGGTTGGTGCTGAAGTGGGTGCAGGGAGAGGAGCCATCCCAGCCCTGCCCTGGCTCACCCCAACCTCGCAGTTGCTACACAGTCACAAACACAGGTGCAGATTAAAATGGGGCGTGCTTGGTCACCATCCTGCCCACTCACACTGATGCTGCGGCAGGGATGGGTAGCCGTGGGGCTAGAAGCCATGCTGGGTCACAGGGTTGGAGGAGGCTCCCAGCCAGGCTGTGCCACCTCTGCCCTCCTCCAGCCTCCGAGGACACAGGGGTGACCTGCTGGGGTACCTCTGCAGTGGGACCCTCACCCACCTCCACCCCTCTGGCCCCGCAGATGGGGAGCTCTATTCAGGCACCTCCAGCGACTTCATGGGCAGCAGCGCTGCCTTCTTTCGGACCTGGGTCCATGGAGCTGAGCAGAGTTACATCCGCACAGAGCAGAACCAGGACCACTGGCTACACGGTAGGAACAGGGAGATCATGGGATTGTGGGGTGCAGGGCCGGCTCTCCTGCCAGGTGGGGAGAGGCTGGTGCCAGCACTGTGGTCCAGAGCTCAGCGATCTGGTCCCCTTCTCCTCTTGGGGAGAAGCCCTGATGAAGTCTCTGATGGGACCCATGTTCCAGCACTCCCTCTGCAGCCTGAGCACCCAGGAATGGGGCTCTGCCTTCTGCTGGCAGGGTCTCCATGGGACACCCTGCGTACCCTCAGCACCTCACACTGCTCCAAAGGGCTTCTGAGGGTTGGATCGAGGCACAGGGCCATGCTGTGCTGCTCCTTCCCTCTGCAGAGCCTGCGTTTGTCGGTGCCCATGCCATCCCTGATACCTACAACCCACACGATGACAAGGTCTACATATTTTTCCGCGAGATGGCCATGGAAGCTGGGCAGTGGGAGCGGCGGCACATCCATGCTAGAGTGGCCCGGGTCTGCAAGGTCAGTCACCAAAGCCAGCATGCTGTGGCTGGTGTCCCACCATGTGGGTTTGACCTTCTCTGGGCCAAGGGACATCCCAAGCAGGGGCCAACAGCAGGACATGAGAGTGTCACTGCACTCCCACCACAGAGCAGAGGGCTCAGGGCTGGGGATGTCCCACTGCGGGACCGAGGTGTGCATGGTGGTGCGGGAGGCTCAGACAAGCTGTTCTGAGGTTGGCTCTTGGTGCCTGGCAGAACGACGTTGGAGGGAAGCGCAGCCTCATCAACCGCTGGAGCACATTCCTCAAGGCCCGCCTGGTGTGCTCCATCCCCGGGCCCCAGGGCACTGAAACCCACTTTGACCAGCTTGGTGAGTGCACAACCCACTCCACAGCTGGGAGAAATGCTGCTCCAGCACAGCTGCTCCTTCCCCTTCGCCACGAGGATGGCCAGCCAAGGATGTCCCCCTGCATCCTGGGGACCGGTGCTCCAGGTCCAGGGTGCCTCACCTCCACCACTCTCTTTGCAGAGGATGTTTTCCTCCTGCACACCCGGGACCCTCAGAACCCCCTTATTTTTGGCCTCTTCACGGTCTCCAGGTGAGCAGGGCTCTGCGTGGGACAGTCTGCCCCCCTCCAGCCCCTCACCAGTGCAAACCCACCAGGTTTGGCATTGGCACAGCCAGGGGTCCCACAGGCTGGACCGGCTGTGCCAGACAGATTCCTGTCACCCCCTGGGTGCCGTGCGTGACTCCCGGGGTGACAGGGGACAGTGTGGGCTCATGGACATGGGTGTGCATGTGCCCAGTCCCTGCAGAGCAGCAGGGACACTGACAGCCCCACGTTCCCCCGCAGCGGTGTCTTCAGTGGCTCTGCTGTCTGTGTCTACTCCATGGCAGCCGTGAGAGCTGCCTTCAGTGGTCCCTTTGCACACAAGGAGGGATTTGACTACCGCTGGGTAGAATACAAGGGCCGTGTCCCCTATCCCCGACCTGGCACGGTAAGGGGCTGGGGAGCAGGGTGGGGGGGAGAAGGACGGGCTGGCCTGGCCTTCATGCAACCCCCTGTGTCACCACGCAGTGCCCCAGCGAGACATACGACCCCCTCCTGCAGTCCACCAAGGACTTCCCCGATGAGGTGATCAGCTTCATGCGCAGCCACCAGCTGATGTGGGAGCCCGTGTACCCGCAGGGCCGTCAGCCCGTCCTGGTGAAGGTCAATGTCCCTTATCGGCTGCAGCGGCTGCTGGTGCACAGGCTGGAGATGGAGAGCCGGCACTACGATGTGCTTTTCCTCGGTACAGGTGGGAGGTCACCCCAGCCCTGGGGACGCTACTCCAGCCCTGGGGACGCTGTAGGCACACCAAGTCACATCAGCCCTGCCGGTTTGGGTGGCTCCCAGCCCTGACATTTCCTTCTCCCGCTGCCTTCACAGATGAAGGTCAAGTGCTGAAGGTGGGGCTGGCTGGCGGGGTGAGCGGCGGCACCGAGGTGATCAGCCTGGAGGAGATCAGCGTCACTAAGGTACCGGAGGCCAGGGCCAGACTGCAGTGGCAGGACCACGCAGCCTCTCCTCGCCCCGCAGCACACTTCTGCAAGCTCCTGCAGCAAGTCCCTGGCCTCTGCCAGGAGGTCCCTCACCTCACTGCTGGTGGCTCCCACTGCCCTGACCAGCAGGCAGTGCTGTTGGCATGGAGGGCAGCTAGGAAGACCGGAGCCAAGCCATGTCCCAACTCCCCATCTAGTCACTAGATGGGATGGGGATGGCATGCTGGAACCCGAACTAAAATGGGAGGGTTGAGCCCAGATTTGGAAGTGTGTCTGCCAGGCAGGGCTGCCTGCAGCGATCAGGGCCAGCCCGGGCTGCCAGCATGGAGCAGCTGGAGCTGGGACCAGAGCCCTGCCGCCTGCTGCCCCAGGGTCCCACCCCACCGTCAGGCTGGGGCACCCAGGAGGGACCGACACAGCTGCAGTAGCCTCTCCTTCCCCTCAGGTGCCTTCTCCCATCGTGGACATGAAGTTATCACCAAAGCGGGTGAGTCCTCCCTCCTGCTTCTCCCTAAAGCAGCCAAGGGATAGGGCACAGGGTGCAGCTGGCCCCAGGCTCTCTGTCTGGGTCCATTGGCCCCAGGGTTTGCACATTTAGGGAACAGGGTCCTGCCAGTGTAGGCTGAGGGGGTGCCAGGCTCTGCCTCACACTCCCATTGGCTCCTAGTGCCCTCAGCCCAGCCCAGGCAGGGAACTCTGTTCCCTGGATAATCCTGGTCTTCAGCTTGGGGACTGACTGCTGCTGTTCTGTTCACCTGAGCAGCAGGAACTGTTTGTGAGCAGCACCCACGGGCTGCTCCAGCTCTCCTTGTACCGCTGCGAGCTCTACGGCAAAACTTGCACCGACTGCTGCCTGGCCCGGGATCCTTACTGCACCTGGGATGGCAGGACCTGCGTCCCACAGCTCCTCACCGAGAAGAGGTGAGCACCCACCTGGGCCAGTCCTGCTGTTCCCCTTTGTTGGCAGCAGAGAAGGACAAGCCACCAGCCCTGGGGGCTTCTCCTGTCAGCCCACACCCCCACTGCTGCCAGCCAGGCCAGTCCTCCAGCCCTCTGGTCCCCCTTCTGCTCCCTGGGCTGCGCTGCCACAGGGGTGTCCCACAGCCCAGGGAAGGTGTGACCCCAGAGCCCTGTCTGCTCTCCCACAGACGTGCCCGCTGCCAGGACGTGCTGAAGTCTGACCTGCTCAGCCAGTGTCAGGACACCGCAGAGGGTGAGCGCCAGCCCCAGCCCCAGTGAGGAGCCCTGGGGCCGGCAACCGGCTCTGCCGGGGACAGCAACGGCCAGGAGGGTGGGTGGCATGGTGCTGGGAAACCAGTGCCACCAGCTGCAGCAGTGCTGTCTGCCACAGAGCCTGTGCAGCCCACCACGAGCTGGACACTCTGTGCTGCCCTCCCTCCCCACCTGTCACACAGTTCCCACACAGGGTACTCACCCCCTTCTCTGTCCCATCCCCTGCACAGGGACCACTGTCTCAGAGAAGCTGGTTTTTGGCGTGGAGAAGAACTCAACCTTCTTGGAGTGCCTAGCACACTCCCCGCAGCTGACTGTCCGGTGGCTGGTGCAGCACAGCGAGGAGACAGGCCTGAGCGAGGTAGAGGGGACAGGGCAGTGGGGACGAGGCGTGGTGGTGGCTCTGTCCCCAGGGACTGATCCACGGTGCTCTGTCCCAGATCAGGAGCAACGGACACTTCTCGGTGCTGGAGCAAGGGCTGCTGATCCGCCAGCTGGCAAGGGAGGACGCGGGCACCTATGAGTGCCAGGCGGTGGAGCGCTCCTTCTCCCGGCCCCTCACCCGATACAGCCTCCGCGTCATCCGGCACGAGGCCATGGATGTGTCACCTTACAAACGGAGCAAGGAGCTGGGAGGGACCCACCAGAGCCCCCGGCCCCGTCTTGACCTGCAGCCGAGCTACAAGGGCTTCCCACGGGCCCTAGGGGCACCAGGCACCAGCCTGGACGTTTACTGCAATGCCTTGCGGCACCAGGAGAGGCAGCGGCAGAAAACCTGGCACCAAAAGTGGCAGCACCCGTCTCCAGACAGCAAGAACGGCCGGGTGCGGAGGCACCCCCAGCCCCTGTGAGGGGCAGAGGGAACTGGGGCCACCCCCAGCTCCCTTCTCAGTATCTCCAGGGCCCTTCTTGCAGGCAGGCATCAGCTCCGAGACACCTTGCAGCTTCCTGTGCAGAAAATGCCTCGCAGTTACTACCTCGAACCCTGCCAGTTCCCAATGCCTCTTCATGTGCCCCATGGGGGATGCTGGGGTGAGAACACACAGCCTGCACCAGCTCTCCAAGACTCCAAGCTATTTACCCAACAGAGTATTTATTCTCCTTGTTTTCCCCTGGGCCTTAACGATGGCCATTATCAGCAGCAATAATAACCACAGAGGACAGAGAAGGGGGACAGCTGGCTCTCCCAAGTGGTGCCCTGACAGCCAGCGGCACCCAGCCCTGCCACGGACGCCGTGCACCCACCCAGCCTTCCCCAGCAAGCACTGTGCGCTGGCGGGGGCTCACACAGGCGGTTGCCAAGGTGCTGGTGGAGCCCAAACGCCACTGGAGGCAGCAAGACACGGCTGCTCGCTGAGCCCGGGCTCCGGCAGCAAGGCACCTGGGGTTTGCAGAGATGGCCATGCTCAGCCCAGCTCCGATCCACTTCGAACCACACCACTTTTTAAAGTTTGACATTCATTTTACCGAAAAAAAAGGAAGAGAAGCAACAGGCAGCTATACCAACTTACAATTTATTATTTTTTTTAAAAATGACATGAAACACAAGTAAAAATAAATACATCATATAAACAACAAATTGTTCAAAGTCTCTGTTCTGGGAGATCAGGCGAGCACATCCTGTTCAACAGAGAGAAGAGGGAAGCACATGATCATGTGTGGGGGCAATTGACCGACCCACCCTGCTAGCGACACTCCTCTTTCCAACCACAAAAAGACAGACCACGAACTAAGGCAGTAGTAAAAAAGAAAGGGGGGAAAAAAAAAAAAGAACAGAACCCCAAAACAACAGAAAATCCAAAATGAGACTCAGTGACGGATTCCTTCAGGCTCCTGTGGATGTGCCAGGGACTCCGGCTCCGAGCCAGGTGCCACCAAGATGGGAGGCACAGAGCCGCAGAGGCTGCTCTCCTGTTGCCCCTCACCCGCACCACCGTCCCTTGGAAGTGAGCGCTTGCTCCGCGTTGCAAGGAGCCATCATCTCACTGTATCTAGCTGGACTACGTTCCCTTCTTAACCTCTGGTCCCCACCCCAGCCCTCCCTGCCCCCGCCCCGTCCTCCCAAGACTGAATTAACAAAATTCATCCCAGAGTGGTGAGAAACACCAGTTGTGAAGGTATCTGCTGTGCTTGTCCCTTTTGGCCTGGAAGCCACCCACAAACCAACAGCAATTCTCTTGCATCCAGGTATTTGCTGACATAATTAACCCAAAATATACATCATTTATAGTGAAGACCCCGTGGAAATCCCACCCTCTGCCTGATGGAATATTTGTTTTCTGTGAGTATCTGCATCCACCCCACTGACCTCTCAGGCAAACATGCAGCAGACGACGCCCAGCACAGGCCAGGCTGGGCTGGGTTGCCCCCACCCCACAGACTCCCACAATGCCCCAAGAGCTGAGGGGGAGGTCGAGTGCATCCGCCACAACTGGTGAGTGGGCAACAAGCCCACAGAGACAGGGGCCCACGGAGATGGGGGCACACAGCAGCCGCAGCCCTAGCCATGCCTGGGGCACTGTCGTGCAGCAGTACCCAGCCTGCTGTCCCCAGGAGTGAAACGTCCCACCCACGGGAAGGGCCAGGGCTGGGTGCCCAGGCGGAGGGCACTTGTGTGTCCCCAAGGTCCCTGCGGCTCTGCCCTGGCCCCTGGGCTGCACTTGGAAATCTCCCTTAGTGCCCAAAACCCCCAGCAGAGAGACCTGCATGGCTGTTGGTGTCACCCACAGCCCCACTGCAAGCTGGCAGCTGCTTCACTCTGGTTGTGTGGAGACAGAAATTCAGCAGCAAAATTTAACCTGTGCAGGGAAAGCCCCTGTTCCAGGCTCAGGAAAACTGAGACAAGACCCTCTGCAACAGAACCACGTGCTGAAGAAAATGGCAGACAAGGGTAAGAGGGAATCCCATGGGAGAGAACTTCAGGGCTCTGAGAGGTCCCCACACTCAGAAAGCCCCTGGATAACTCACACACCCTTGCACCTTCTGTGGGGTGGAGGAAATCCTGCCCACAGCCCTGGGGCACAGCAGGTGCCTCAGATTACCACAGAGCAGCCCCAGTCGCTGCCAGTCCCCACGGCAGCCATGTGGTCAGGCTGTCACAGCTGTCTCTGCTACCACTTCTCAGCTGAGGCTCCAGTAGGGCCCAGGGGACTCGGCCCCTCATTAAAGGGTGCTCAGGGCTGGTCTGTGGGACAGAGAGGTGCCAGGCTGCCAGTCCCCACGGCAGCCATGTGGTCAGGCTGTCACAGCTGTCTCTGCTACCACTTCTCAGCTGAGGCTCCAGTAGGGCCCAGGGGACTCGGCCCCTCATTAAAGGGTGCTCAGGGCTGGTCTGTGGGACAGAGAGGTGCCAGGTGCCCTGCCATGCTCCAGGAGGGCAGCTGGGGCTCCGCTTGGGTGCTTGCTGAGCAGAGACACCATGCTGTGGTTGCCCCCATCCAGGGACATTTACCAGCGAGAGGAAGTCCCCCGCAGCGGGTTGCATCCCAGGGCAGCCACACCACAGGAGGGCAGCAAGGGGTCTCCAAGCCCCCATGGCCACACAGGAGCCAGGAGAGCCCTTATAACTTGCCCTGGTGCCCATGGCACAAAGGATGTGCCCTGAAGTAGCCAAGGACCTGCCACCGCCAGCTCCTACGGCCACAGGGCCTGGGCTGTGCTGGGGACCCCAGGAGGACATCAGGTAGCAATATAGGGACATGCCAGGGCCTGCTCAGGAAGCCCCAGATGCTCTTGTGGCAAGGCAAGGGGAAGAGAAAAGGGTCTGCAGTCACAGGTACCATGGCTGCAGTGCCAACTACCTCCCCCAGCTGAATCTTCACGCCTCATCTCAGCACAGAGCCACAGAAAACCCAGTTCAGAGAGGACGCAGGAGGGTCCCTCAGGTGAACCTGACAGCTGCCAGCGAGGACCAGGGCTGCAACAGGGCTCTGGTGAGGGGCTGCTCACACTCCGGCCTCCCCCACACACCCGCAGGTCTCGACACTCGCTACTCTCGACAAGGAAAGCCCTTGCCTAGGTCCATTCCCCAAATCCACCGGAAAACCGACAGCCTCACAGGGATGCAACGGACATCAGGGCAAGCTCGTCACACAATCAGTGTCACAGGGCTGTGCACGAGGTGGACACACAGAGCACAGGAGGGCATGACTCACAGACGCAGCACTGTCAAGTCTTTGGAGAAACTTGCATGAACACCATCAGTTAATTTGCTTTGTTACTTTTGTGGGGGGTTTGATTTTTATTTCCATGGTGCATCCAAAGACAAGTTGTCCAGCAGTTTGCTCAGAACCCCTCGGTTTTCAACTCCTAGGATATGTTAAAGAAGAAAGCACTATTTTAATGTTTGTTTTTTTAAAAAAAATAATTAAAATAATTTGCATAGCTAAACTGTTGATCTAAGGCTTCTATGAATGGTGTAGTTATGTTTGACAGACAATGTTCATTAAACAGAGAAAGACACTAGGAAAGCCCCATAACATTTTTTATTATGTTTTTGTGACACACACGTGCATACACCCCCATCTTTCTCTCACGAAGGGAGGTCCCCTCCCTCCAGCACCCCTTTGGTGGAGGATGTCAGGGCATCCTGCCTTTTCCTACACCCACTTGGTCCCAGCAAACACCAGTGACTGCAGCTTCCACAGCCCACTAGGTCCCCTACAAGCTACCACTGCTCCCAAGTCCCAGGCACGCTCCAGGGACATCCCACGCAGGTGAGCGCACCTCCTGCCTGGTGACATCCAGCTGTGACACGGAGGTTCCCGGATTTCAGGTCTCCATCCTAATGCAGTCACACACAGAGTCATGCACCCCAAGCCCAGCTTCTGCTCAGGATCCTCAAAGCCCCAAGGCATTTGCTGTCAGGGCCACGCTCTGCAGGCGGGTGGCAGAGCAGCACTGGGCTCGGTGCCACTCCCTGTAAGGGGACAGGTGCGTCCCCAGCAGGAGTTCTGCCTTACCACCACCACACACCTCACAGCCCTCCTCCCCACTGGGAACAAGCACAGGAGGCTGCAACACGCACTCCTCCACCTGCCCAACACAGCCAGAGGGCTCCATCCTCCCTCTGCTGCTGCTGAACACCCAGAGCAGCTCCTCCCTGCTCCGGCATGATGCCCCAATGGGTCACATCCAGCCAACACAACACAGGTCAGCTACAGGCTGCAGAGATCTGCAGCCAGCCCTGCTTCCAGTCACGCTTTGGTCAGCTGGCTGCTTCTCCCCACACAGACAACCCAACAAGCAATCACTGCATGATGGAGGCCAGCATTTTATTTTTTTTAATATGGAAATTAATTTAAAAATAGAAAGAGTCTCCCAAATAATAAATATTAAGCCTTCATGAAATAAATTAATGTAGAGATTCTGTGCAGGGGGAAATCACTCTGATCACAGATTAAACAGCAACCGGCACTGGGTCCAAAGTCCCCTTCCAACCTTCCCCACTGCGTGGTGCAGTGGAGAAGCAGCAACAAGTCCCCCTGCCGCCGGATCTGGTGGGCCACAGAGGGACGAGACGTGGCCTTCACACAGAATGGCAGGGTTGTGGGGAAGTCACCAGGATTCCCCTCCAATGGCCACCAAGACATCTGGGATTGCTCCCATCATCTGGCACACAGAGCTGGCATCAGAACCCTAGGACCAACCTACCTGGGATGCAACCCTCCAGAAGGGCTGGGGAGGACGGGACCCTCCAAAAGGGTCTGGAGGAGCCCTCACCAGAGCCCTGCCCACCTCACTGCAGCAGGAGCCTGCCTGGAGCCCTCACACTAGTTTCATGTGAATTTGAAGAAGATGGCAAATCATTTGTGGGGTGTTTTGATTCTTTTTTTTTTCTCCCCCCCGCCCCCCACCCCTTTTTTTTTTACATCAATCCCACTGCCCCAACATACACAACATAGAAGCCCCCCTGCACCCTCCCCAGTAAAAACACTTCGTCCCCAAACTCTGCTGGAGATGTCCCCTCCAGCCCACATCTCCCAGAGTGAGAGAAGTTCACAGATAAGGCAGTTTGTGTGAGAGGAAGCTCGGCCCTGCCTGCAGTCAAGCCCATGCCTCCAGGCCTGAGAAGGGCAGTGGCTTGCAACATCAAACCTCCCTCTTCCAGACAAGACAGAGAACAGAGACAGACAGACAGAGCGTGGGAGGGAGGCACTCCTATGTTTGCATCGCTTCCCTCCTCCCCTGGCTCTTGCTCCACCTGCCCTGGCAGGTCCACTCTATCCCCCTCCCATCTCCCAGTCCCTAATAACAATTCAGACCCTTGACAGCTAAAAAACAACAAAACAAAATGAAAAGAACAAAACCACCCCCACACCCTTTGCATCCTTCTCCACCCACTGCTGTGGCCCGGAGGGGAAATCCTGACTCCCAAAAGATCCTGCAACTTTTGCCTCCTGCAGAGTTGAGACCAAGCAGGAGCTGGGCCCATTATTTCCCTGTGATCTCTATAACATCGTCGTCGTCTTTGTCCTCGTCATTAGAGCTGCATCCCACCTCTGGGACTTCCTGGGGTTCAAACTGAGGCACCTGGGACCGAAGGAGGCCCCCAGCCGGGTAGCCCGAGTGAGGGGACACGTAGCCAGGGTAGGCAGATGCCATGCTCCTGGGAAGGCTGCTAGGCAAGATAGGGGCTGGGAAAGGAGCAAACATCCTGGGCTCGGGCAGGAGTGACTGCGTGAAGGGAAGCGAGTAATTGGGCAGCACCCCTGTCAGAGAAGGGTTTAGCATGAATGAGGGGATGCTGGCGGTGGCTGAGGTAGCAGCAGAAGAGCTGGCGGTGCCGGCTGTCAGCAGAGGGTCAGTAGTCACAGGGAACACCAGATGAGGGTCTGGGAGTAAATTGGGCAGCTGGTAATAAGAGGAGCCAGAGCCCATGTACAAGGAGTTTCCTGGTTGGGAGGCAAATGGATGGGTTAGGTTGTGGTTTAAAGAGACAGGAGGCATGGCGAACCCACCAGAGACGGGGTACCCGTGTTCGTAGGGCTGCACAGACGATGGCAACTGGCGCTTCTTCTGCTGCCGGCGGGCTTGCTCCTCTGGAGCTGACGGCGAGGTCGACTTGCGCTTATTGCCCCGCAAGTCCAACACTGAGTGGGCATCAACATGCTGGCTGGTGGCTGGCAGGGCTGAAGTCACGGCGGGAGCCATGCAGTGAATCCCCACGCGCTGTTCAGCTCCTCGAGCTGCTAAGCCAGGTGCGGTGTCCGTGCAAGCAGGGTGGCCTTGTGCTGCGTTGGTGCTGGGAGAGCTGTGCCGGGACTCCCGGGCAGCTGCGGCCTCTGCATACTGCTGCAGCTCACTGATGATCTCAGGGCTGTCAGGGGATATGGGCCGAGTGAGCTCCTCTGTGCTGCGGAGCTGAGGTGATGAGGCACTGTGTCTGCCATTGCTTGTGGACTCCAGCGAAGAGTTCTGGGAGCCTGGGAGCAAGGAGATGGAGCAGGTGAGAAAGACAACCTTGGAGAAAAACCTAAGGGTCAAGAAGCAACAGCAGGAAGGAAGGTGGGAGAATCATGGGAAGATCATGGGGTTAGCTCTGAAGACAAGTGCGATGGAAGGCAGCCAGGGGACAGCACCCCAGACACTGAGGTAGGAAAGCCCTCAAGTGAGCCCCACACAGCACTCACAAACCCCTACCTGAGGCAGCTGCCCGACGGTCTTCATTGCCCTTGGTCTTCCCAGTGGTCCGGATTGCAAAAATCCGCCCATCGCTGGTCCGGATATACGTCCCTGAGACAAAGGCAGAACAACTTCATTCACAGTTTCCGTGTGCCTGTGAGACTGCCCAGGCTGGACCAGGACAGCAGTGCTGCATAACGGCAGCCCACAGATTGTGCAGGAGATCGGCAGGGGGCTGTTGCCCCCTTTCTCACTCCTCATTTCCATCCCTTCAGCTTTCCCAGGTTGGAGCTCATCCCTTCCCAATGTGCTGTCTGTGGGAAATGTGGAACTTCATGCTTGGGACTAAGTTTGTTCTGGGAGCACTGGTAAGTGTTTGGCTACCCCAGTACACAAAGTGGGTGTCTTGAGAATGAGATACCCAACCACAAAGTCCAACAGCTCCTCTCAGAGGCAGGAGCAGCCACAGCTGCAATAGCCCTGAAGCATCAGCTACAACAGCACACCCAAATCATGGGCTGCAACAGAGCCACTGCAAAGTCCAGATCTCCTCCTCTTCCTGTTTCTTTTCCTCTCAAGGGACTGATTCATGCTTTTACACCCTTTTCTTTACCAAGTAGCATCAGCTAGGACCCTATCCACAAGTCTTACTGTGACAGAGAGACCTACCTTTTGTCCCTCGGATGATGTGGATGCTCTCGCCAGCACTGATTCTTGCCTGTACATCAGTGGATGTGTTTGTACCCGGAATCACAATATCTGGCAGTGGGGGAAGAAACAGAACAGTGTATGTGAAATTACACATCAGCCACACTCAGGCTCAGGGAGGTGAACCACTGAACACCTCTGCTAGCAGTGCAGTTGTCTCTACTACACACTGTGCTGGGAGTAAGCCCTAGGTTGAGTTCTGAGCAGCATAGGAAGGCAGTAGAGGCTCCGAGGAAACAAAAGCCATGCAACTCCGGCACAGCACCTCCCCTATCTCAACAGGGGCAACTGGTGACAGTATTGCAGGCCTCCTCATGGGGAGTTCAGTCCCAACAGCCCACCAGGCTCATACTCCTTGCAGGGAAAGTCCTCCAGGTACAGGGGAACCCCTCAAATGCAGAGAAGCAGTATCAGTGGCTCTGATGCCCATCTGCCCACAGCCCATGTGGGCATCAACAAGTCACTTCTCAATTCACTGTGGGCATCACAACTCAACTCACTGTAAGCACCAGCAACTCACCTGTGGTAGTGACAATCTTCTGCACAAGGACACCAGCTCGCTGTAGACAGTTGATGGGAAAGTTGACAGCAGGGTTGGAACTTGAGGTTGATCCTGCACTGCCCATGGGGACGTGCCGGGGCATCATAGGAATTGGCGTGGATTGAACTGGGCGGACGCTTGCCACCGGCTTGTCCTCACCCTTGAGGGCTGGTCGCCTAGTGAGAGAGGAGGGAGGAAAGTGCAGTGCCCCCACTAACAGGGCTGAGCATCCTCTGCCCCCTCATTTCACGTCTACAGCATGGGAAGAAGGGGAAAAGGCAGGTGCTCACCAGTTCCTCTGGCTAAAAGCAGGGATACTCGTCAGACTCTGGTCACTGGCTGGGTAATACTGTGCGTAGGACGGCCGGGTGTAGGGGACGGATGCTCGTTTTTCCTCCTCGTAGCTCTTCTTGGCTGCTTTCTTCTCTGCCTTGGTCAGCTTGTGCTCCTTCCGGTCGATCAGCAGTGACTCATGTTGAAAAGGCTCCTGCAACCCCACAGCACTGAGGCTTTGACAGCAACACACCACAAGAGGGAGGCAACATGCCCCAAATGGCAGCCACCTGGTCCCTGCACCAGCACTGTCTCCATACCTGGCTGGAGCAGGGAAGAGGGGAGTTGGGACGCAGAGCTGGTCATGGCAAAGCATGTGTGGGGCAAATGTGATCAAGGCTCAGCTTGAAGAGTGACAGAGTCAGCTAAGCCATCACTCACCATCACTAAGTCTGTCCATCGCTTACCACAAGCACACAGCAAAAAACACAAGTCAAAGGGCAGGCAAAGAGCACAAGCATGGAGCCTGCCAAGATGTCACAGAGCCACCAGAGCCCTGTGGCACCTGGCCACAGTCCCACTCTGCAGCACTACCCTGCCAGTGACACTCTTCACAATGCAGGCAAGTGCTGGCTGCCCCAGCTTTATTTTAAAGCCACTCCAGGAAGACAGTTTGCAGCAAGCTGGGATATACCACTGCCACCTTCCCGCCCAGCAGCAAGTTGAAAACGGTGCCCTACAACTGGCCCCCAAATCTGTCCAGGACAGACATGGTTCTAAATATGTAGAAGATATTGCTGGGAAGGGCAGGGCTCTCAGAGCCCTCTCTAAAGGATTTTTTACCTATGCCCACCAGCACACAGATGTGTCCTTCTTGCCATCACATCCCCTTCACACAGCCAGACTCCTCCAGACCTCCTCCTGCCTGTGTATGTTGTGCCGGCCAGGAAGCGGGTTGCCTTACCTTGGTGATGAGGTGAGGATACTTGAGACAGGCTAATTGTAGAACAGACTCCTTCATCTTGCTTGGATTGAGGGCGAGCTGAGCAGGGTTGGATTCCTCTTCCACAAAATGCAGCAGGTTCTCCACTTCTCGTCGTGTGAAGTTCAGTACTGGGTTCAGATCATCCACCACCCGATCTGGAAAAGAGAGTGAGAAGAGCGGTACTGCTGCCTGCTGCCCTTCCTACACTCCTGCCCGAATACAGCTCCGTCCTTGCAATCTGCCTAGTCCTCAGAAGTCTTCTGTATATGTCAGGGCAGGAAGAAAAATCATCAGCCATGTTCAGAGATGAGCCTGTTTGACCAAGTCAGGCTGACAAACACCCTGTGCTCCACACTGCATAGTAATGCAGTGCAGGTCATGGAGCTCCTGGCATGCAGGAACTTGAGACTAATTATGGATGGTGTCCCATCGCACATCTCAAGGCTGAAAATGTACAAGCCCTGGGACAGAATGCAGCCACGTCAGTATGTTCCCTCCCACAAATCCCACCAAAAATGCTCAAGTTAATAACCAGGTGCTGCAATTCACAGAACTCTATTGTGTCAAAAGCTCAGAAAGTCGTAGTCCCTCTCTCGCAAGAGCCTGAAAGTTTTCCTCAGATGTTCCTTTCTGCACACAGGGCAAACAGGAGCACATGGAGAAAATATCTATGTCCATGATCCTCCTGGGAGCCAGAGGACTCCAGCTCAAGTGCAAGACAGCACACTGAGCCAGTCACACTGGGCTGCTGCCTCTGGAGTTGGGTTTTGAGACAAAGAAGGGTGCAGGCAGCAAGAACTCTTTTTGGGTCACCACAACCCTCAGCTGCATGCTCAACAAGAGCAGCTCAACAGCTGGCACAAGCCAGCACAAAAGATACTTTTGTTACAAGGAGAACTCAGAACTGGAAGGACTTAATTATTCTCGGCTCCTAAGTAAGCACTATCAGTAAAAGGTGTATATATATATATATATACCTCTATGTAAACACACACACATATATATATATATATATATAAATTGGGTCATTTTCCCTCTCTTGCTGCTGAAGAAATGGAGGTATAGAGCTATTGAATAAGTAATGCCCAGTTTAAGACGAGTAGCACCCAGGCACAGGATAAGCACCCCCAAGTCTCCAGTCTCTTATAGTAACTAGGAGAGTAGCAAGGAAGACAACTGGCTATGCACTGGTCTGGCATCACAACCCTGCAGCAGGAGGCCAACTCTACAACGCTACTGCTCTGCCCTGCATTTCTTACAGGGTCTCATGTCACTGCCAACTCATAGCATCAAACACAGCCCAAAGATAACATGCCTGTTATTTCTTTGGCTGTTTGGTTTTCAACCTTAAAAAAAAAGTTACAAATCCCAAGGAAACAGGACTTGAAAGAGCCAAAAGGAGCGAAAGCCAAGAGTGGAGCACCATATCCACACTGACCTGACATGCCCTGCTTGGAGATCTGACGGTCGTAGATCTTCTTCTCAAGGGTGTAATCAGAAACCAGTCTGTAAATGTGGCATGGCTTCTTCTGCCCATAGCGGTACACTCGGCACACGGCCTGTGCATCATGGCATGGGTTCCAAGAAGCGTCAAACACCACCACTCTGTTTGCTCCTATGAGGTTGACACCCAAACACCCAGCACTGGAAATTAAAGATAAATTTCAAATTAAAGGCAAATTTCAAATTGCTGCCTTGGCCAATTTTCAAAGTTTCTAGGCAGGCATAGTCATCACACTATCATCCCACAGAGTCTTGAGAGCACACTACAAAGGAATTTAAGAACTGAAAACCCATATGCACACAGAGCTCCAGCATGAGTACTCCACTGCAGCCTTCTGCTCCAGCCAACTTACCGTGTGGACAAAAGGAACAGCCAAACAGAGGCGTTACTGGGGTCATTGAACTGGTTAATCAGCCGTTCCCTTTCCGAGGCAGAGGTGCTGCCATCCAGTCCTGAGAAGAAGAAAGGACACATTGAAAAGCTCTGTATGTTCAGAAGAATCTCATCAGAACAAACCCACTTCCTAAACACTGAGTTTGGTACTGGTTTCCAACCAATTCTAAGTCTTCCTCAAGTCATGCACTCCAGGAACTCCAATGGACCATTCTGCATCTCTAATTTGCCCTGCCAAGCAGGTGCAATGCAGCCAGCCAGGTTGGGATTTGTTCAACTGAAAGATCAAGCAAAACATTACTCAAGCTTGGCAAGGCCAAGATCGGGAGTACAACAATGCACCTAGCACATTAAGGCTCCGTATTAGGCAAGAGCAGCAGGCACAAAGGCCTCGCGTATTCTAGAAGCTCAAGGAACCAAGCGAAAGCAAAATTGTGAAAGCCTTTGGCAAAACCCCATAGACTGGATCTGAGCACAGAGAACGCTGGTCTAAAGGAGTGCAGAGGGGTGTCATGTCCCTGTTTCGGGGCAGCAGCTTGCTTCTGGCAGCTCTGCAAAAACCAGAGATGCAGTATCTACCCCTCCTCTCAGTCCTGGCCTGTAAATTAGCCACACAAAGCAACAACCCATGCCAGAACAAGATTTACAGCTGAGAAAAGGGGAGGAGGAATTCAAAGCCCCCCAAGCTAATGAAAGCATTCCACAGTGATTCTGGTTTGGAAAGCAAGATCTAGAAAATAGCCACATCAGAAGCAAAAAGTATCTTCTAAAACTTAAAAAGCGCTGGTGTGTGAGATGTTAAAGGTGTCTAACGTCTTCTGATAATTCCTAAATCTTCTTTTTGATATCTTACTCAGTTGCTATCAAACTGGCATTGCCTTCCCAAGCAACTAAAGTAAGAACAATCTGAAAGAGACTCCATCAGAAAAATGTTTCAGAAGAGCATTTTCACACCCAGGGACAATTACAAGAAGATGGCGGGTGACTTTCCAGAATTTGTCCATCATGGAGGGTCAAACAATGTCACACCAAAAGAGGAGGATTGGCTGCACTCACTGTAATAGTTGATGTTTCGGACCCAGTTGTGAACTCCTCCATCTGAGCCTGGAGGACTTGGCATTGGTCTCTTTGCCAAAAACTCTTCAATGACAGATAAGGTGGACAAGCTCTGGCTGCAAAACCAAGATCTCTGTTCAGGAAAAAGCCCCCACGGCAGCAGAAGTAGAGTATGAGTACTCTTCCCCAACCATGACAGCACTGACAGCTGTCAAACCCTGTTTGTGGCAGCACACCTCTCACTGGTGAACTCGATAGTGGCAGAAGTATAAAATTCATGGAGGAAAAGTAGTATCTAATATAACAAAGGAGAAAAGGTGAATTGCCACACCACTCACCCCATGTAACAACTTCCTACTATCAGGAAGGGTCCAACTACTCAAGCATTTGGTGACTGTAGGATCAGCTGTTGATACTTTGCTTACCTGAAGACTAAGATCTTGTCTCCAAGCTTCACACTTTCCTCAACTAGGTGGAACAGTAACACCATCTTGGGTGAGTTTTCCAAGACTCCCATCTGGTAATCACACAAGATGTCTTTGGCCTACCGAGAAACAGGAGACTATTATGGTGGAATTGCTCATTCCCTCTTTAGTTCAACATCCCTGTCTCAAGGTGAGAGAAACGAGTCATTGCAGAGAGATTATCTACATCCAGTCAGGCCAAGGTGACAATGTCCTGCTGCTACCTCCCATTCCAGAAGCTCCAAATGACAAACTTCTTGGAGTATGGATGAATGAGCATCATCTTAACCTCTCATGACTCTCTACTAGAGCTCAAGACCTCTCCTCCAGCCCACTAGATTTACTACCATCTTATCTAGATTAAACTTCAATCTAACACATTTTTAGAGGAACAAAATCCACAGCCTTTTTGGTCACACAAAAACAATGGTATAAAAGAGTGCTGCCTGCACTCCTGCCTCATGAGAGTCCCAAAGGCTTTCCCAGCACCATGAAGAGATGCTTATCAAGATGCTCTGTGGTAGAAAAAAAGTAAGAGAAATCCCCAACTCTTAAACAAAAGAGTATTTTCTCTGCTTTAGTTCAGAAAACTGCCCTAGCAAAAAGAGGTACAGTCTTCCAGAGTAAGTATTTAGCCTATGTTTATCATTAGTTTCCACATAAAGAGGTTTCCAGCAGTGGTACTCACCCACTCATACGTAACAACCTGATTTGCTCTCTCCTGAAAAGGATTGAAGCCAACGCTCTGGAGGAACTTGCTATTGGTAGCTTCTGCAACTGGTGATGCCAAAGTATTATTCTCTGTTTTGACTTTAATTCCCTGAGGCTGGCAGCGGGAATTTGTATTTGCTGTGCTAAGGTCATCCACATCCAAATCCTGCTCGTTTGCCAGATTCTCCTTTTGCAGGGCTTCATATAACACATCTGGATGGTTCCAGATCTGAAGGGGTAAGAAAAGAAAGCGGTTAGGCCTGCGCTTGCCAGTGATTGTGGACTGAAAGCCCCCACAGCAATTCAAAGGAAAGAACTAATGCTTTGATCATTTCCTCACCATCCCCACATGGAACTGTGAAGCACTGCAGAGAAAACCAGTCTGCATTAAGGCAGTGAAAACAGAAATCATGGCTCTGCCATGACACAAGGTATAAACCACCTTAACCAAGGCTCTCCTGACTTTAAAACTGCCCAATTCTTTCCTTGAAAACAAAACAGAAGGCCGCTGCGCATCCCACAGAGGAAGCTGCTTGTTTGGTAAATGGTTAAGGTATGAGCCCAGTGCTGGCTCAGCTGATGGCTGCAGGCTTCTTGCACGAATTTGAAAAAGACATTAAAAATCCTTGCGCCCCAGTTCTGGAAGTGGGGATAACAATTCTGCTGGGCTATTGTAGGGCACTCTGGGGACAGAAGATGCACCTGGCCAGCCACACTTTCATCTCCCACTTTCACTTGTATTCCTGCCTTTTCCTTGCATACTAGAATATTTCTTTGTAGCTCCTGTCAAAACCTACCTTACAACAGACACAGAAAGCTTTGAGTGGGTTCAGTCCCAGCCAGCCACTGTTGCCTGCATCTCGGAACCGGTTCATGAACTCCGTATAAAGAGCCCGTTGGATCTTTGAAAGACGTACCAAAATGACATGTTCTTCCTTAGATGGGAGTTGAACTTTCAGCACATTGTGGCCTCGCCTGTGGAAGAAGTAAAGAGAGAGATAAATAGAGGGAAGGGAATTTCCCAATCCAATCTCTCTGTGGCTGCCTGTAGGGTAAGATTTCAACTTCTTGCCCACCTGGTTGCAGGGAGAAAGACCTCTAGTTGCTTCTCTAACACACAACGTTTCTGAGATATTCTTGCTGCTGCCAAATACCAACTATAAGCACAGTTACAAAGACCTGAAATGTTAAAGTCTTCTAGCACAAGTCACAGTGTTAAAAAAGTGATTAAAGTCCTGATTTCCATGGCAGCTGAAAAACAGAAATAAGACCTAAGGTCTCTTTTTAGCTTTGCCAATGACTAAGACACCCCATTCAAATCACTGGCCCAGCACCTTAGAACCCTTATCTGAGAAACAAAGTGGATTTGTGTCCAGAGTGGTGGAGACCTTATAATTCTCTGCAGCTATCTGAAAGCAGGTTGTAGTGAGGTGGGAATTGGTTTCTTCTCCCAAGTAACAAATGATAGGATGAGAAGAAATGGCCTCAAGTTGCACCGGAGGAGGTTTAGATTGGATATTAGGAAAAATTTCCTCACTGTAAGGGTTGTCAGGCATTGGAACAGGCTGTTCAGGGAAGTGGCAGAGTCACCATCCCTGGAGGGGTTTAAAAGACATATAGATGATGTTCTCAGGGACATGGCTTAGAGGTGTACTTGGCAGTGCCAGGTTAATGGTCAGACTCAATGTTCTTAAGGGTCTTCTCCAACTAAATGATTCAATGACTCTACAAAGGAGCACGATCAGCTGTACTGCATAAACTCAGCAAACAAGCAGGCTAATTTGGGATGAAGGAGCTGTCTGCATGGAATACGCCACTGAGAACCCCTGTGGACTCACCGCTGCACAAAGCCTTCCAGCAGGCTATGCAGGACATGACTGCGATACCTCATGAGACGGACATCTTGAGGGGTGCTGTCAATACACTGCCCATTCAGGATAGGGCGCTCAAACATGTTGCTGAATTCCTGTCGTGAGCCTAGAAAGTCAGGTCGGACAAAGTCTACCATACACCAATACTCAATGAGGTTGTTCTGGAGCGGGTAGCCAGTCAGCACCACCCGCCGGCGGGAGCGGATGTTCTTCAGGGCCTGCGAAGTGCTGGCATGGCAGTTCTTTATCCGATGTCCCTCATCACAAATAACCACATCTGGGCCAGGGCGAGACAAAGCTTTCTCAATCCCTGAGGACAAGGAACATTAAGGGTTAGTTAGAGATGAATAAGGCAAAGTTCTGGGTTTATATGGTCACCAACTTCACAAAAAGAGGAGTACCTCTGAAAGACAAAAAAACAGTATTCAAGGCTGATTCAGGAAATAAAATGTGATGACACTAGCTCAAATTTAGCATAATGTGGTGATGACCAAACATGACTGTCCCTTGATTTCACTCAATGACCTGCATTGCATCAAGTTGGTTGTCCTGCATCAGCTCAGACTGGCAAATCTCACACAGAGAAATCCCCAGTTTCAGAGTACAGACTTCAATGCTTACTTGCAACTATTGCAAGAAATAAAAGACTCAACTGAAGCTCAACAACCTTCTGTCTCCAAAGACATAACCCTATCCAGCAAAGTCTGATCGTGTCAGGGATGCTAAAAGCAAGTTACTGGTTGTCTCCCTGTGCCGCCAGAGTTGACAGTCAGCTGGACAACAGGATCACATTCTCTCTCTCAAGGCCTGGCCTCCCACCTTTCAGAAGCTCTTGCTGCCGGTCTTCCTCATCCAAGTCAATAATGACAGGGCCAGTTTGTTTTTTTGTTTTCTTCTTCCTACCAGTGGCAAAAGACTTCTTCAGTGAGAGGAGACGGTACATCTCGTATCCCATCAGCAGTACACCACCTTCTATCACCCAGTCGTTCACCACTTTCGCACGTGCAGCTGTTGTCCTGCAAAACAAGCAAATCAATCAACCAAACAACCTATAAGCTTTCTCCCCAGTTTCAGTTTGAACCACTGGATAGGAGTCTGATGAGAAAAAAGACCAGTTCAATTAATTAAAGCACTTTCTCACATCAAACCAGAGAGAAGAATACAATGAAGTTTCTTTAGGAGACAATCTGGCACAGAAGAAAAGAAAAAAAAAGCCTTTTATGTGCCACAAGTAGCAGGGCTGAGAATGACAAATTCTTACAGGAACTGAGCTGTAGAAGTTTGTCATGTACAAAAGTATAAAAAGGATGCTCTCAAGTTTGTTAAAGAGCTGCTGAGGGGACTGCGTCTACAAAAAACATTTTCAGAACAAGCTGCTATTGTACATGGTTATCATCATCTAATTGTTTATCTCTCGGTGTTGTCTCTTCCAATGCTACTGTCCTTCGGTTATTCCTTCCCTGCTAGTCTGTTCAGAATTTGTGCAGATCAAGACACTGTCTGCACTCATTCCTCCTGGAGCACATCAGATCCCATCCAACAGTAAACACATGGCATCAGCAGATTCAAAGTACATTCTACCCAGAAGGTGAAGACCTCAACAGATAAGGGAATAAAAATAGCTGATGAACTGAGAGTTCCCTTGAATCTCTTCACTGTTCTGATCCAGGCAAGAAAAATGACTCAGAAAGAAGCAGAGACCCACAAGCCAAGAATACACTCCCCACCAGGCTGTAACTGCAATCACCAATTTCTCCTTTCTGGACAAGGAAGCTTTGTATAACTTGCCAGAATCCCTCAAGGACAACACAGTTCACAGAAAGTTACAGCGTTGGATAGAGAAATCCCTGAATGTGTGAAAAAAATCTCAGGAAAGAAAACCATCCACAACGAATGCAGAGTGGGAAAGATCTGGGAGTCGAGGGCACAGAATCAGCCCAAACTGAACAGTCTGCAACAACAGCTCTGGTAACAGTTCCATAAGATGCAGTCTAAGAGCTCAAAATGGCTAAAGGGCTTTTACTGAAACCTACTTGTGTTCATCATTCAGGATATGGACTTTGAAGGTGCGGGGCTGGACCTCTTTGGAGTTATAATCAGCAGGAAGGTTTTCAGGTGCTGGGAGCCACATGTTGAATTCTGCTAGCCAGTTTTGGAGAGTATTCACCTGAAAAAGTTAGCCATGGAAGGATTAAAAACCCAAATGAGTCACTTGGAATTTTAATAGCAAAAATGAGAATAGGGAATGACACCCAGCTGTGCCCAGACAGATGGAGCAGACCACAGCATGCAGACTCAGGGACACAGCGAATGAAGGCAGGAGAACAGCAGCAAGGGTATGATAGAGCTTGACATAAGACAGGACACTAATCAATCTTCTCTATGCAAAGAAAGAAGTTGTGCAGGCAGACCCTCAGCCAACCCTTCACGTGGCTACTTACAGGTACAATGGCAAGAACAGTCTTTGCTTCTGTGTGCCGAAAAAGTACATCCAAGAAAGAGATGACCTGTATGGTCTTGCCCAGGCCCATGCTATGTGCTAAAATACACCCAAACCCACTGCTGGTTTTAAATCTCTCCAAGGACTCGACCAAGTTGTCATACAAGAATCGGATTCCACCAATCTAGACAGAAAGGTAGAAAAAGTATTAGAACGGTGGGAGAAAAAAACCAAGATGGGTATGTATTTACAGAGTGGTAAGTACATTAAGATTGCCTAAACCATGAAAATATAAAAGGGATGTTTCCATTCACTACAGCACACTAATCTAAGGAAAGTTCAGAAAATCGATATTTTTAGATACTCGTAAAATTTCCTGAGAATATAACAATAAAATCAAAATTCATTTGTAGCCAAAGAATCTGAATTTGGGGTTTTTATTTTGTTGATAAATATAATTTTATTTTTAAGATGTTCGTGTAAATACACAAAGGTCTGACAATAACAATAGCCAGTTATACATAGCCCTGGCCTTCCTTTAATTTGTCCTTATCATTTGACTGTCCACAACAGCCACCATCACAATCAAAGTGGCCACAGAGCTCACCAAAGAAGTTTTGCTGAGATTACAAGGTGGGCTTGCCTGAATGCATCCCATTTTCAAGGCTAATAAAGCCTACCTGATGAGGTTTTACTGCATGTGCAAGCTGGGGAGCCAGGAAAATGTCCTCCTCATTTGGTGGATGATTAATGTTCACAATGACTTGCCCCAGAGCATCTGACTGATTTAAGGCATCATTCACGTGAGAGCCACTGCTCTCTTCACTGCCATCCTCCTCCCCTTCATTGCCAGAGTCACTGCTGTCCACAATTTGGAGGGCATCATCCTCTCCTGAACTCAGCTCAATCACTTCTGTAAAGTTGCCAAACAGAACAAGACAGTTTCTGTAAGTGTTTTAAATTCTCCTCCATATACCCTCCTAATGCCCAAACCTAGACACATATTTTATCTGTTGATACAATGCCTAAAAACCACCAAGAAAATCAGGCAGGAGTACTCTACTGGAGTGGTATAAAAGAGTCAGGTTAGAACCACTTGGGACAAGGGACACAAAACCCACTTTCAGCTGCAGATCTGAATACTTAGATGCTCATTTTATACACAGCAAATGATGCCACATCTCATGTAAACATTCTTCAGCAGAGCACTGAGCAAAATTAAGTGCATTTATAAAACAGAAATAAACACAAGTTCGCAAGAGTGCCTGATAGGCCAGGTTACAAATGTCAGCTTAGGACTCAAAGGCCAGAACTGGTCATATATTTGGAAACCAATAAGCCTACAGAAATCTGAAGTTATTCACAACTGGAGCATTTGACCAGATGAAAATGGGAGGCTTGTGGCTAAATAAACAGGCTGAGGCAACTGGTCACTTACCATCTTTAATGCTATTTTTTCCTTTAGCATCATCCTCGCTGCCACTGCTGGTACTATCCAGGCAGATCACTTCCTCAGCCAGGACCTGCGGGGGGAGCTGGGCAGCCTCTGCTGTTCTGAAAACGATGTCCTCTACAAACATAAATTACAAACAGTAAGTAATTCATAATAATGGGGAAGGAGACAAAATTGCTCAGAAACCAGACAGTAATTCCTTCTACTTTTGCTCCAATAACTTAGCCCTGGAATTTTCCATAACAGACTCTCACTGTCTACAGTACTGCTGTGACTCAGCTTCCTGGGTCACAATCTCCTCCTTTCTCAATATGCCAAAACAATAGCCCATTGCTGACAGCACCCTCTCTATTGCATGCCCTGGTTGGGCACAGTGACCATGCAACATGCTAATGTCCTCCCCCTTTATTTTTATTAATTCTTTTTTGTGGGAGGTTTCAGAAGTAAAAGCTGGTTTTCATCCAGCAGAAAAAGTATCAACTGCTGAAGGGAGGATAACTGCTCTTTGTTAGTAGGGACACATCCCACATATCATAAATGACCTTTGTTGATCAAGACCATTTGTTTGTATGTTTAAGTATTGCCATGTGGAGAGAGAGCCTAACTCAAAAGGGCCAAATAAGCACCACTGCAGCAAGTTAGCAAGCAATGATGTTCTTCTGGGGATGCAACCTACTCTGCAGCATTTTTCAGTGTTTTAAGTAGCTTTTATTCCTTCCTCCTCCACGTAAAAATGTTTTGAACACTTGTACTTAAGGGTGAATAGACATTTTGTCAAGAGGCAAAGTCAACTCAAGAACTCTGTACCCCGACACAGCTTCCAGCTGCACTTCTCTGCCCTTTACACCAGTCTCAGAGCCTGTGCTATCAACTAGATCCCTGAAACCACCCAGGTTAGAAGACAACGCAAAATGACATATTGCCCAGAAGAGACAACCATTTATGCTGCCTGATGTTTCACTGCTTGCTGAAACATGCAAGAGAGGACGAGGTTACATCATGAACCTATGTGCACCCAGTCTAACATCATGAACATGCATGCATCCAGTCTACTGTTCCACTGTCCCTACTACCAGACCTATGCGTTACCAGACCATTCACAGTTCAAATATGATCTGGATCAAGGACACGACATTTCTGTCAAGTCTGTTTGTTTAAGCTCCATACCAGTTAGAAAGACATGAGAGACCTGTTCCAGCATCCCACTTAAACACAATTAACTTGTCAACGTGTCTTCAACAAAAGTTACTGGGCACCTTTCACCATGCAGCATCTTGATTTAGAACTAGCTCAGATGTGGAAATGACTACACTGAACCAAGAAGTGGTTTGATACTGTTTTTTCAAGAGTTTACACTTGAAAGTCCAAGTGCAGCACAGAATCATAGAATGGTCTGGGTTGGAAAGGACCTTTAAAGCTCACCTAGTCCAAACCCCCTTGCTCGGAGCCCTGTCCAGCCTGGTCTGGGATGTCTCCAAGGATGGGGCACCCACCACCTCCCCTGGCAACCTGGGCCAGGGTTTCATCACACTCATCATAAAAAGTTTCTTATATCTAGTTCTTATATCTAGTCTGAATTTACCTTCTTTTAGTTTAAAACCATTACCCCTTGTCCTATCATGGACAAGCATGGCAGTACCTTCCTCATTCAGCTTCTATCCTTCAACATCTTGCTTCGGGTGGCATCTCCCTCTGCTTACCAGGAAGAAACTCCAGGGGTACAGCTGGGATAGTGGCTGGATAATCCTTCCGCTGCTGCTCTAGCCGTTTCCTTCTCTCCAACTCTTCCTGCTGGGCTGCTTTTGTCACAGCTTCCAGTTGGTCCTCACGCAACAGCTTTCTGGACACAGAAGCAAACAGAGAAACATGATTTGGTTACAGTCAAACAATTTCTTCCAAAAACCTGAACAGCTATAGAGTTGTCTCAAAAGACGACTGACAAGCTCCAGGTAGTCTGTCAGCTACACAGACTAGGAACATAACTGCCAAAAGCTACAGACAAATTCTACAGCTACTTCAAGACTGTGCTTCCCAACTACAGGTAACACTACTATTACTCAAGTAAAAATCAAAAGTTTGACAGAAGAAAAACAATGAAAAGAAGAAAAATGTGAGTGGGTAAGCTTAAGGTAGGTTATCATAGACTAGCTCTTCTATCTGAAATGATGTTATTTATTGCTATGCAGTTTATAAACAGAAAATGCATGAAGTCATGCAAAGAAGATATGAGAGGCATTCCCCCCAAAAAGTCATCACCCTGATTCTACTCTGAAGTAGTACTTTCAGGAACTAGGACTTCTAATGGCTTTAACAATTGTTTCAAAGGATGCTGTCAAAGTACCTTACTTTTACAGGTAACTTTCATTACTTCCAAAAGCTGCTGTTCCCCCATTTCAGTTTCACATGTGCAACTCAAGAAATGAAGGTTCTGCTACATGAGAGGTTCAGTACAAGCAGGAGTGAAATCCTGTTCCCTCAAACCAGCCTTTAAAATTACCCAACCCCACACTGCAGGGACATCTCCTCCATCCTAACGAAGTCTCCATTTACAAGGCCTACTAAACACAAGTTCTTTTGGCTTTAAGAAAAATCAATCTGCACAAGCTTAAACACGAAGCAAAGACCACCAGCACATCACATACAAGGTCAAAGCGTCACTTGCTGCCACAGGAGCTCCTGTGAGTATTTTAATCCCCTTGAACAAAATTTCATAGTGAACTACCACCTCACAACCTGTCCCAGAATATATGTGGTGACTTGCACAATGAAACAATTACTGCTTTATAAAATTCAGGTGACACTGGTTTCCAACATTTCAGTCATCACAGCACCAGCACTCCTGCCAACAAGTACTGGGGATACTAGAGGGTGTTTGCAATAGGATCCTCATCAGCAGATATCTGAAACTGGATATTTACTTAATGGTTGTGCTGTTTTTCAATTACATATCTTAAAGCCAGCAGCAAGGACACAATTTTTGCAATAAATTCCATAACCAAATATTTGCTTTTCTGAAATACCAAAGAACTCTGCACCCACATGCAGCACTTCAATCTGAGAACATACTACTCCCACTGGTGAAATCCTACAGTTTTGCAAAAGAAAAGCCATCTGGTTTGCCAGCAGTGGCAAAATGTAGCTCAGAAGCAAAGTCCAGAGATTCTGTTTCTGCCAAAAAGGCTATATAGGACCCTCGCTCCTTCCGTCCTGCTGCTGCTTACCTTATGTTCCTCCGCATGTGAGACGGTTTCTGAGCCCTCTTCTTTTTGGTGTCCTCAGAGGCCAGGCTCTTGTGCTGGTTCTGCAAGAGTCGCTCTGCCCGCTCACTCTGAGATGAGGTAGTTGAAGTAGAGCGCTGCCATTCTCCATCCTCCGTGTGTTCCACATGGTCACCGCTGAACACGGCTTCCTGGGGTTGGTCTGAAAAGACAAGGAGGTAACAACATGAGGACAACAGCTGGCAGCTAGCTTTTACATGAGCACTCATTAGGATTTGAGTTGAACGGGAACCAACAATTCTGAGTTTCACTTGTTTACAAGCATGTTTCTCCAAGTGTCAAAACAGTGCCACTCAAAGAGAGTTAAGAAGTTTTACAGTGAAGGGTCTGCTGCCAGAGAAAGCCAAGGCTAACACCACTAATACAGTCCAAAAGTGTCCTGCAAAGAAAACAAGGCAAAATTACTTCAGTCCACATAGAATGCCCACTGCCCCTCAGGGCCTGGTTTCCTACAGGGGCCTCATGAGCTCTGATAAAAACAAGGAACTCAAATCTCTTTTTTCTTTGATTCACAGCATTCAAGTAGGGCAGAAATTCCCATTTATATGACACCTGTGCAACCACCTTCCCAGTTAGCAGAACATAACATGCAAGAGGTTATCTGGTTCCAACACTGGGCCATGGCTTAGCCAGTAGCTCAGTGGTTTTATCACCAGGCTCCACTCTCATGATTTGAGTGGTAACTTCTGGGAAGCTTTTCTGAAAACAAAAAGTAAGTGGCAATACTCTTTCCACATTATAAATCACATGCATTTCTTTTTCTCTGCATTATCCTATTTTCAGATTTCCATCAGTGGCTGATTTCAGTCTTAAGGCACTATGTGAAATGACAACTTGTTCTATGTGACATTTTGCTCTTCAACAGGCTGCCAGTGACCAAGCTAATGCTTGCAGAGCACAGAAAGGAAATGTTTCTGTTCAGAAGCTTCCCTTGAAGTAAACTGTTTCTGACAAGCCTTGTAATAGCTTCTTTGAAGCATCCTGTCCCCTTGTGTCAGGCAAAGAGATACCCTCATCTCATAATCTTGCTTATAATGTGTATCTGAGCTAATGACTGAACTAAAATGACACTTAGAACTTTGAAGGAAAGAAGACATCAGCTCAGAAGAATGCAGCAGATGAAGTAATACAGAACCAACAAGCATCACATTGTGACTCCGTGGGATCTGGAGACAAAGAACATCCCTTCTCAAAAAGCTGGGAGCTTAAATGAAGGATGCTTCAGTACAGGCACCTCTACAGCTGCCACCTTAATATGTCTATTAAATTAACTTTATCACCAACATCACCTCTTAAAATTGAGATGACAAGAACTAGATTCACACCGTGGTCAAAAGCACAAAGTTTGCAAGTTTTATCTCCAGACATCCCACCAGACCTGCCCCAGTATTTGCTCAAAGTTTGTGTCAGAATCTTCAGGGCTCACCCCACCATGAGCCAATACCAGCAGAGCAGCTCAAACTTCTGTGAACATCACTCCCAGCCAGTCTTACACATACTAGAAAGAAACAGGTATCCACAACGTAAGCGATGAAACAGAGCTCATGATGAATGCAGGGAAGTCATGCTGCATACAAAGCTAAAGGCAAACAGATTCGCTGCTGCAATCATGGTAGTTCTACCACAGTCAAGGTTTTGGAGCCCTGTCTTCCCGCCATGCCTCCTCCACCTTACAGTCTCAGACATCCCGCATCACATTCACTTGCAGACAGAGAACCATGCTGAGAATAAACCCAGTTTCCCAGGCTTCCCAGACAACAGCTCTGTTATTTGAGCCACAGACACATCTTGGTCGCACTACCTGCAATTCTTCAGCGCTGCTTGCTTCCCCCCACCCCTTGCAACTCCCAGTTATGTAACTAGATCAAAAGATTGGGTGAAACAGGGCAAAGGGAAGCAGGGAGGCTGCACACGTGATTACATTCTCTGTGATGAGTCATTAAACCAGTGACTATCCCAGAGACAAACACTGTCATAGTTACACTGCTGCCATGTCATCCGGGGCCCAGGGGACCTTGACAAGGCACCAGAGAGCACAAAGTCATGCTTGTTTGGAAGAGGAAGCACTTCTCAGCCCAGCAATTACCCACATCACCTCCTCCAGTAGCGACTCTGTCACCATACTGTGCTGAGAAAGGTTCCTTCAGCACAATGGTGATGCTAGCAAAATCCAAAGGTAAGGCCACTATGTGTCTCCTCTGTATGTTTCCGTATTTGTTATGCAATCCCTTTGGATACTCATTCCACCTCTGCATTTTACCTTTTCTTTCCTCTTAATGTAATGTAATACAAGACCCGCTGAAACATAAAAATAGTTGGATCAGATGGTATTTTTTTAAAGATAATTCTCATCTGAGCAGGAGCCTGAAAGCTAAAATCTGATGATAAATTTGGCCGTGCACTGAGTACAGGCCCTTATCCACCACAGCCATGTCTGCCCAGGCTGGTGTTTGTCCTGCCAATACAAGTTCTGAGGTGAGGAACACAATCTGTGCCTCAGCCCACATTCTTGACACTTATGCATCTAGATACTGAGATCTCTTCTGCACTAGCAACATTACCAAACATCACACAGACTCAGTCACAGTGGGATTCAGAGGACAGCCGGCTTCCCAAGGCTGGTCCCATCTGTCATGGTTTAACTCCAACCGGCAACTCAGCCCCACGCAGTCGCTCACTCAGTCCCTCCAGTGGTATGAGAGAGGGTCAGAAGAATACAATTGAGAAAACTCATGGGCTGAGATAAAGGCAGCTTAATAGGTAAAACAAAAACCACACACACAAGCAAAGCAAAACAAGGGATTCATTCACCACTTCCCACGGGTAGGCAGGTGTTCAGCCATCCCCATAAACGCAGGGCTCCATCACACGTGATGATTACTTTGGAAGACAAATGCCATCACTCCAAATGTGCCTCCTTCCGCCTTCTTCCCCCAGCTTTATATACCAAGTAGGATGTCATATGGTATGGAATGCCCTTTTGGTCAGTTGGGATCAGCTGTCCCAGCTGTGTCCCCTCCCAACTCCTTGTGCCCCCAGCCCACTCGCTGGTGCGGTGGGGTGAGGAGCAGAAGGGTCCTTGACTCTATGTAAGCCCTGCTCAGCAGTAACTAAAACATCCCTGTTTTATCAAGACTGCTTCCAGCACAAATCCAGAACATAGCTACATACTAGCCACTGTGAAGAAAATTAACCCAGCCAAAACCTTCCTTGCCACTAACATGAATAAAGCTGTTTTTCACAAAGCTTAACTAATACAATGATAAAATCACAAATAACTTCCATCTAACCATGCAACAGCTCCCACCACACCTGTGAAATGAGCTGGCAGTTACTAGTAGGAATTTTTTGTTGCTGTTTTGTATTGAACTTCTGATTGTGTACACAGAAAAATCTCACAGCATATGAAAAGTGAGGCTTCCCGCTGCAGCCGTGTGGCTGTGCTCCAGCATGGCGAGCTCCAAGATGTGTAACTGGGACCCACACTGGGACAGAAATACATTAAGAAGCAATAACTACACACACAAAAACCTCTTTTGTACAACAACAGGTTTGGTCTTTGGGTTAGAGGGAGTGTGGGAACAGCCTTGCTGAACAGGTCCCATCAAGTAATCAATGGAATAATTCCTGCCCCAATTCTGCCATGCCTACATCTACAACAGAAACACAATTACGGTTTAGTAACAGGAGCTCAACACATTACTTGGCCATGGCTATACAAGCAGATTTTTACACAACACAAAAATTTGCCAACTACGTTTGCAGTTGACAACTGCCTGATCATGCTTGATGTGTTTGTGCATTCTAGGAAGATCTGAGCAGTTATGCGCATTGCCTCAGTGAGAAAAGCACTGCCATCAGCCCATGGGTGACAATCCAGCATAGCCTTGCACAGTGAGATCAGCCACATACACACAAGCACAGCTGGATGAAAGAGCAGGCCCAAGTCCTTCAGAAGAAGACAAACATGGGTCAGTCCCGGCTACCGACAAGGATGTAAATATGCTCAGGCACTCTGTCCTGCAAGGTACCCTCAAACACCAAGAGGGAAATGACTATACTTTCTCATGCACTTCAGAGGTTTAAAATGTGCCTGAACTCTCCAAACCCAATAGATGTGATTACAGCATGGCTCTGGCTTGTGCAGCAGGCAGGGGGGACAGTTCTCTTTGCTCATTTAGCTGCAGCAACCACCGCCCCCAGCTGTACATAGCAAGCAGAGGGAGGTGTTTGGCTTCTCGACCGACACTCGTGTTATTACAGTTTAGAAGTCTCTGTAAGGAAAAAATGTCATGACTGCTCTGTATAACTCTGCTGCAGATGCTCCCTGTGTCATGACTGCCAGAGCTGCCCTGAACACCACACACAGGTGTGACACATGATGCACAACAGCCAAAGATTTCTTCCACAGTGGGGTATTTCCTATTGCACCAAGCTTATAAAACTCACCTCATCACCTCTTTCTTGCAGAATACTCTCAAACTTCCCATAAAGCAGTGCAGGATGCATCCTGGAGAATATACTCTAGCATCTTCGACTCAGCAGTGAATCATTCTCAACACATACAGCCTGCTCTGCAAAGGGACTCAGGTTGCTACGAAGTGTCATGAAGCACCAGGGACGTTTTTGGGGTGTGCAACTTCTGTAATTAACACAGCCTTCTCCTGAATTTGAGGTGTGTAAGAAACCACGTTATAGCTGCATCCAACCTCCACACTCTAAGGCAAAATTCAATAAGTTCAAGTATCTGTGCACACACAAGTAATCATCCACAGTTCTAGCAACAGGCTAGCACTCCTACTAGTACAAAAAATTGGCATTCAGGATAAGATCTGAGGGTTCCATACCTGAGGCTGTTGCATGCACAAAAAGGTGCAAGAAGCCTCTCAGTAGACAAAACATCATGTAACATCTAAGTCCTTGACTCCTCAGTTATAACCTGGTTAACACGGCTGGTTGGAAGGTTATCCTCCTTCTCGGAGGCCAACTTCTCTGCCAATGACTCCAGGAAAGGCATACAACTGAAAAACAGACACTTGTTTACTTCTAAAATCATTTCACTACAGAATGAATAGTAGTATTTTGCTGGGTCTTTGGGCATTGCTTCCCAGCCTAAGGACAGGGATGTGCATGCTTGGTGAGGAAGGCAGCTGCATGCAGAGCAGCAAGGAGTCAGTTCTTGCTTTGGGAGCTCTCTTTTGTCTTGCACAAAGAGCAAGGAACAGTTAAATCTTACTGCAGGGAATTGGGAGCTTCCATGCAGTTTGTGGGCAACAGCCTGTCAGACTAGCTAGTACTAGCTAGTACTACTACAGCCAGTACTGAGCTGTCAAAGCAAGGATGGGAGGAGCACTGAGGGATGGCACAAGACAGACTAATTGCACAGCTGCAGCTGCAACACTCACTGTCACTGACACACTGAACTACAACTGTGCCCACGGCAAGAGAAGCAACTCTGGAAAGCAAGCCCAACTGCAAAGGCACTGACAGGCTGTAAGATGCTCCCTGGGGTGATGTTTTCCCAGTGCACTGGGCCCTGGAGAGGTGTGTACGTGATGCCAGAGTTAACTGTACTTGGCACCTGAAGAACAGCAGCTCTCTAGCTGTGGCACAGCAACTATCTCGGAGGCTGGCAATCGCCATAGTGCTCAAGCTCAACCTTTATTCAGCTGAAGCAGAAAAGAAATTCAATATTTTCAGAATATTCTTTTTCTGTATGCAACTGGTACAGCTGTCCCACGATGCCATGCAAGAAGGGAGGAGAGGTGTTTATGCAGAGCACCCTCTCACAGAGGCGGCATTACAACACACCTGAGCACCCCAAGGCTGAAGGCAGGAAAGTCCTCGTGAAACCCCTCAAGGATGGTGCAGGTGAAACAAGGGGGAAGCTCAGACTCCCTTCCTCCAGACCCTGCCTGCTGCAACACCCAGGAGAGTCACAAAGCCCCTTCCCACCACTTGACACACATCAATGCCCAGTTCCTTCCTCCCAAAGCACTGGGAAAGCCACCTTACAGGGACACGGACAGGGAGGCAGCCCCTCCAGGGACTTGAGGCTGTGGCCACCCCCCGCAGCCACTATCAGGGCAGCTAATTAGTAACAAGACTTTGTTCTCGGAAAATAAGCAGGCTCAGTCCTTGGCAGCAGGAGGCTCCTCCCAGCCACAACTGCCATACAAAGCCCTAATTATGTAAGGATTATACAACCGGCACACCCGCCCCCCGCGCCGCAGCACCCGCTTGGCCACGCTCCCCGCCAGTACGCCGGGACCCAGTACTGGCGCCTCTCGGCCCTCACCAGCAACACGAGAGACAGTGCCCAGCCAGGATCGGCCTTTTCTCTACACCAGTGGTTTCTTGTGTGCAGGGCGTTATTCCTGTGTGTCGGGGTGCCCCTCATGGATGTCCTCTCCTGGCCAGGGCCACAGATGTGGGGAGCTCACAGGCCAGGCATATCCCTGCCAAGACGGCAGCCATGCCACATGCCTCTGGACCTGCAGCTCCCAGACCCTCTCTGCATGCTGGCCCTGCTCAACTCTAATGAAACACAGCCGACTGATACGAGAATGACTGATTTCTACCATCACCCTCGCCCTGGCTCCAATGGCTGGTGTCCTGCTGAGTCACCTTCACGGCACTGCGAGACACAAAGGCATCTCTCTGGCAGAGCCTGCCCAGCCCCAACACTTGTCTGCTCCCAGGGGAGGCTTCCCTCACCTGTCAAACCACACATACATCAGCTCTGACACCTTCATTCCTGTCACTGATCTATCTAGGAGTTAACCACCTCAGGTCTGTTGTTCGTTCTTGTCACCGTAACCAGACACAGAGACTATCATATTGGTATAACAAACAGCGCTGCTTGAAGCCTGAGTAACACATTTTTCATTTCTCTAGGTATCTGTGATCAGTCACTGAGGGCTCAAGACACCTATGTGAAATCTGCAGATTGGTGGCAGCCTGCTTCATCCCCATCCCAGGGCCAGAGGATGGAGGGTAGAGACGTGAAATGAGCTCTGAAGAAAATACCCCCAGCACAGGCTCTGTGGGCCCAGGCACAGCGAGAGAGCCAGACCAGGAACATACAAAAGCCAAACCTATCTCCAGAATCTTTTTTGGGCAGGAAGCCCCAATCAATGGAAAACTTTAGAAGATAAATTATAAGGCAGCACTGCTCTTCTTTGTTCCTTCAGAGGTCTTTCAGTGTATCCATTACTGATGAGGTTATGCTGCAGAATAAAACCCCTTTCCTGGCCTGAAGGAATCCTTCAGGAGCAAAAAGCAGCAGAAGTGAAAGGCAGGAGGCAAGGAGGATAACACCCAAAACCAAAGCGAAAGGAAACAGCCAAGAAGTGTTGAAAGGCAAATGGGAACATCAAACAGCCAACTTTGGTGACAAACAATATATCTTCTAGCCCTGGGATTATGTAAGCAGAACCAGGCCCCAAATACACAGGAGCTCTTGTTCTGGCTGGGCCTCAATGCTATGGGACACTGAGACCCAGCTTACATAAACCCCAAAGAGCACTTATATAAGCGTGGTATGGCACAGGCCTGCATCCACCAGCACCCCGCACCTCCAGAGCCGGCCCTGTGCTGGCACAGCTGCACCCAGCCCCACTGGCACCTCACACAAGCCCCTGAAAAGCAGCCCTGGTGGGGTGGTGCTCAGGTTGTCCTCCCCCTCGCCCGCACCATGGAAGAGAGGTGGATCCTTGCTCTGGAGCACCAGGCAATCTCACGTCTGCCACCAGCTCTGATATGCTCAAAGGAAGATTGTGAAACTTCAAATTTCCACAGCGCTTTGAAACAGCAAGATCTGGAGAAATGCAGAGCGCTGCTACCTGGCATCTCTCTCCTAGACAGATGACAACCAAAATTACTTTTCCCAATAAAAGTCCTCAGAGCTAAAATTTAAACTGTCTCCTCCTCCTCATGAGCCCTCCACTCACACAGACACTGCGGGCATTGGCCAAGACAGGGAAACAAAGCCAGGAAATGCGCCTGGCAAGGTAGGAGTGAAGCGGGATGGGTTACATGTGTCCTTCAGCCAGGAGTGTGCGAGAGCAACCGAGTTACATAAAACCATGCACTGGAGTCAGGAAGTGTTTCAGCCTTGAGTGCTGGGAAGTTTTCAACAAGCAGCACACAGGAGAGAAATGAAACCTCCCCTTTCTGGTTATCCCAGTTAACTAGTAACCCTGAATACAGTTTTGCCAGTCAGATTACAAAAATTACCATAGGGATCTAAACCATCAGACCTTGCTTTTTTCACAACAGTTCAAAACTTAAGGAAAAAAAAAAATTGCTCTAGTTTATTAAGGTGGATAAATATTGATTTAGGTAACAAAGATAAACTTCGCCTCCCGGCTTCAAAAAACAGATGCATACCGGGCTTGACGTGTTCCCAGCACAGTGAATCCAGCTGGTTGCTACCATGACTCTTCTAGGGATAAATTTCAGGGACTAAGAAAAGAGGACAAGTAGGGGAGCAAGCATTCTGCATTATGCAATCATTACATAAGCACTGGTTTACACTAGGTAGCTGGGAGTTGTGGCATTAGCTTTACACCAGGATACCCTGAGAGCAATGAGAAATAACAAAGAAGGGATTATTGCTGCCACACGCTTCCAAGGCCACCAAAATGGCAAACAAATAGCAAGCCCAAAACAAACTTTAATTCCAGCCTCAAGCCCTCACCATAGTTTTGTTCAGGACCTATTATATTAACAGAGCAGGAGGAGAAGACATCTGATACTCACTCCTAATTTGAAAGAGTAACATGGGAAATAATCCCAGCATAAAGCATCTTTCAGCATCTGAGTGCTCTTTTGTTGTTGCTCATGGTGGCAATGGTATAAGAGAGGACAGATTTCAAAATAATAATACCTGGCATTTGTTCGGTGTCAAAGGAGTTCCCAAGCATAACACAATCCTCACAATAGCCTGTGAAACAACCCCTGTCCATGTTGCAGAAGAGGAAACCCAGGTGAAGAAATCAGGTAGGCATCAGTGCTGAGGAACTCCCAAGTTGTTGGCTTCCTGTCCTATGCTCTGACCAACAGGTTCTCTTTCCTTTCCCTAAATATAATTTCCTACTTGGAAAACCAAAACATAGCTGAGGATTTTTTTTCAGAACTGTAACAAAGCACAGAACTTCAGCTGCATTCTTTTTTTCTCCTTCAGTCTCTAATTTCAGAGGAATTTTTAAGGACTCTGTTTAATGAGGGAGGCATCACTTGGGAAAAAACCACAAATTGCTGAGTTTGAGCCTGTGTGCCATTGCATTCCACTGGCACCTCTCCCATCAAGTGCAGCCAGAAAAGTGACCGAGAGCACTGGAGAAAGCTAATAAGACCAGGATGAAACAGCATTACTCAAAGAACAATCTGTTTCTACTTTTTCTTTTCAAAATATTGGTGCCATTTTGTGTGCTACTAAAGGAGTTTGACAAAGGGCTGCAAAGTTGTTCATGGCAATCAGACTCACACACATTGAAGCCACAATGTCACAAGGCCACCTCCATCCAAAATATGTAACACCCCAAAATCTAAGCCCACCGCATCTACCTCTTCAGTAAAAAAAGGAGTATAGGTGCATATGGGGAAGAGACAGTAAATAAGAGATCTTTTTCCTTGCAGGGCAACAGCCTCTTTTCAAATGGGGATGGGCAATGTACTGCCACAAGCCTTGATTTACTTGCTGGTGAGTGCTACCACAAAATAATTAAAATCCTCTCTAACTTTCCAGAAACATTTATGAAATAATAAACAGATCGCACAGCATCACATATACAAGTGTTTCCTACTTTGAACACCCCCAAGAAGTGTTCAGACACCTGGAGTGAGAAAAAGCCATGTAAACCAGAGACAAAAAGAAATCCTGACCAGTGGTTGAAGCACAAAGGCAGGGAAGAGCCTAACAACTCAGCTCTGTCCCAGTCTCACTCTGTGACCTTGTGCAGTTTTATCACCCTCTCCAGGGACAAGGAGCTATGGAGACGTGGGACAGAGATCCTCCTGGATCCAGCAGCCAGAGCACAACCATGTGAGCTCCATCACAAATGCTTCCTCAAACAGAGACCATTTTCCTGGTGGTAGAGCAGGCTGTGATCAACCTTTCCCCAGACATTACGACTTGACGAGCAACGCTGTACAAAGAGGAGTGCACTTGCACTCGTGTTCTCCCATGTTTGTACAAATGACCCCAAAATACCTTTCCATCCAAAACTTTGGAAGGTCTCTAACCTTGCATTCTCCCTCTATGACCTACAGTCTCATTTCCAAAGACTGCGTTACATAAGCCACTTGTATCACCCAGATTCCTCATTTATCTAAACTCATTTTGTATGATAGCTCTTTTCTCAATTCACAAAATGAGTTTCTTTGTTCTGCCACCACAAGCCGAGAACTAAGAAAGCTTTTGCTAGAATCCACCCCTCTGACTAATGGACAACCAATATTGCATGGGTCCTTTCTATAAAAACTCCTGATGAAGACCACACTGCAATGGACTTGTACAACAAACCAGGAACTCAGAGCTGGAACCCCTGGGGACCATTTTTGATCAGTCTATTAAATTCATATCATGAACTCTGGAAGCATTTCCCACATGAACAAGGTGGAAGAAGCTTGGTGTCCCTGAGCACCTGACCTCAAAGTAACAAGTTAAATTAAAAGTTTAGAAAGTTGCTTAAATCTGAACAAAGTTTTTCCTCCAACAGACAATGTCCTCCCACCAGCAAGCAAATTAAGCAGTAACCATCCCAAAACTGCAAAGTCCTGTTAGGGTTTCATCAGCATCTTCCATTTGATGGGGGGGGGGCGGGGAGCGGGGGAAGCCAAGTAGCTCTTAGCCTATTAGGCACTAATTAGGGGATCTGGAGCAAGCACAAACAGCTCTGCCTGGTGCCCGGACTGCTGCCCCATCAGCAAGTCACCAAATATTTCACTGTTAAAAGAAACTCTCAAAACTCTTATCGAGTAGGATGTTGGGGGAAAGTATACACAAGAAGTTCAAGGGTGTGAGGGAGGAGACAATCGATTTAAAACCATACTGATAATAACAGCTGCCTCCTCTCTTGCTAAAGATTACTTTTGCAGCATTACAATATGACAGCAGCAGAAACAACAACAGTCAGACCCAGAATGTCACATCACCAAAATCTTAAGAACTAAGAGTACAAAGAAAGAGTTTCCTTCTCATATCTCCCCCATCAAGCCAACAAGCACTGCAAGACTCTGAAAACCCAACTGTTTACATCCCTGCCAGATAGGCAGCAAATTAAAACCAGAGCCCCACAGGAGAGTCTTGGTTCCTCCTGCACTTTGCTGGCCACTGAGTAGGGTGCTCCAGGAGGGAAAAAACCGAACAGGGTGGAAGAATGAACAGTCTGTAACAGGAAAACAAGAGGGAACAAAAAAGGCGGGGGGGGGAGGGGGAAGAGGGAGTGGGAAGAAGAAAAACAAACAATCCACACATTAAAAAAACCCACAACACAAAACAAAAAATAAAAAGTGCAAAATAATCCCCACCACCAACTTGGGTCCTACCTGGAAACTGTTGAGACTCATCCAAGAGTAACATGCTGCTCAGGGCACTGAGGTAAGAGCTCTGCCCCGACGCTCGTTCAACGTGGCCGCAAGCTCTCAGCCCTTCTGCTATTCTGGTCTCAGGGTCTTCAGGACAAAAGTTTCCAGTCACTCCCGACAACTCCTTATCTCTGCCCACAGCCCAGTGAGCCCTAAATCCACTCTCACTGGCTGTTCAGTTCACAAGTGAGAAATGTCTCCTAATAAAACAGTCCGGGGCACACACAGGGAAACCTGCACTTTAAGGTTTCTGAAAATAACTTTGGTAAATAGCTCCTAGTGCTTGCATCCACCCAGCCGGTGTGACAGGAATCAGGACGCATATATCCTCCCTGCACCCAGCCGAGACAGACCGGGGTCACTGTTACATAAATACCCCTCGTGTTCAGCCTAAATAAAAATTGTCACTATCTCCTCCCCTGCTTGGAGAGTCAAACAGCACAGCCCTGCCCGAGAGAGCTGCTGCTCCCCCGGGGATCAACGGCTGGAGCTGCGCTGCCCGGCCCGTTTGGCTTCAGTATGTGCTCCCAATCAGCGGGAGCAACCTCAGTTATGCCTGGGAAAAGAGTTTTAAAAGAGAGAAGAGTAGGGAGGCTGAAGGGGTGTGTACAGGGGAGGTCTCACTCCTCTCCCTCATCTCGAGTGACGGAGCTGCACGCTGTTCTGAGCAGATCCCATTCACTCAGCCCGTGATCCAGTTCAACTAGTGGCAGAGACCAAGACTGAGAATAAAATAAAAATCCTTACATAACCATTCGGGCTCCGGCGGGGCCCGTGCAAGGGGAATCCCAACAGACAACAGGACGTTCCACGCAGGGGACACGCGGGACCGTAAACCCGCTTCCAAGTTTCACAGCACAAAAGGAGAAGAGGAGGGCAATGAGCTGCAAAAATAAGTACAGTTTTTCCGGCTTTGAAAAGTATCTTGGTATCTCTGATTTTATGAACTATTTGCCTGCTAACTGCCAAGAAAACTGGACGACTGAGACTGAAACCTGAGAAGTACGTTGGGAGCCGGTAACCTGTTTGCACGGTAACGGGCAGAAAAGCACCCTGTTCGCCTGGTTAAATCAGCAGCTCGTACAGCGCTGGCAGCATGCAGAAGGCTCTGTGTGCAGCAAATGGACTATGAGTGAGATTTCACAGTTTTTAGGAAACAACCTTTCAGATTCTGTGGAGTGCAAGCTTCTTCTAAGTAAATTGTCCTCCCCGTCATCCATCTGCACCAGAAGGATGGGTACAGGAGAGAATAAGTCAGCACAGGAGAGAATAAGTACTTTAAAGCTGCGCTTGAACCCCTAAAGGCTAATCATCATTCCTCAGTGCCACAGAGTCTTTTTCCATGCCTAATTCCCTCCACAGCCATACTCGATGCCAGCAGCAAACAGCAAACCCGGGCTGACAGACACATAACACAATCAGCTCGCTCTTAGCAAGCATTTGTCCATGTAACAAAGTCAGCTCATCACTTGAAACAACTGGCGAGTGAGAGTTGGGAAAACCAGGGTGGGCACAGGAAGCCTGAAGCAAGGCTGTGTCTGAGCAGCCCTGGCACAGATCTGCAGGGCTGCAGGACAACATGCTGCGCTTGTAACAGTAATGGTTGGTCTAGGGGTCTGCAAACACAGCCAGGGCGAGCCCGGGTACCCTTTGTGTGACTCCAGCCATTCTTCTTAGACCTTTCATTCAAGATAGTGGCAGAGAGCAGTGAACGCTTGCTACCATCAACATATCCACATTGCTTCAGGGTACATCGCAACTTTGAAACAAACCCAAGGTGATATTTTCATAATTAGAGCCTTATAAATTTTAGCAAATAAAATATTATGAACTATATTAAAATTAAGAAGCTTGGTAGCAAGACAGCCTTTCACCCATGTCACAGATTCAAACAGCCTGGTACATACAACATACAGTGGTCATCAAGGGGGAAAAGAGGGACAAATATATTAAGAAAAGTATATAGCCAAGGATATCGTAGCAGGCCTTGTAAGGACTTTGGAATAAATGACCAAACATGACCTCAGCATCTGACCTAACAGAGTTACGAAACTAGGAAGCAAGATTTAAAGACAAGTATTTGTGTAAATGCAACTGGGTACTTTCCAAGCCATGTTTATTGCTGCAAATAAGCACAAGGAAAATGGAAGCTCAACACAGTGGGGGAAACATGACCTATACCTGTCCTTCTGCACACCGCCATAAAAAGGAGATTTCCTCCTTCACCTTAGTGTGCAGAATGGAATGGAATTTTTCTAGCTTTTCTACTCACAACAGCCTACTGGGGAGGCCACCACTGTTAGTCATGATAAATACGTATTCACACAGCCAAGAATTAGATCTGCCAGAAACAGTCAGTTTATAAAATGAGCTCCTCATGGAAGGTAATCTTGTTATAGATAAGCCCATTTACTAAATTGCTTTTCTGCGAGGCCAGCCTTGCCGGTAAGGAAAAATGTTCTGCCTCCCTTGCAGGGTCTGAAATCTCACCTGGCTGTCGTACCTCACACACCTCAGCCTCAAACCACAAGCTCTTTGCAACTGTACAACTGTACTAATCCACAGAACAGGCTGGTCAAGAAACCGATGTCACTTGAGAGGCTCCCTTGCAAACAACCTAGGAGATGCCCCTGTTAAAAAAAAAAAAAAACACACTATAAAATTTGATTTTCATAGAATATCAAGATCAAAAGCTTTTATAATACTGACAAGTCTTTTCCAGCAGCAATGTCAGCATCCCTGAGCACTGCAAATTCATATGGAATCAAACTCACACCGAAATCTGCCTACACACACAAGAAGCTCAATCACAAAGGTTTTCAGGACATCAGCTCCTCTGTATAGCAGAGAACACTGGAGATGAGGGGGGCGGGGAAACAAACTAAACTCAGGTCAACTAAAAAGTTTCAGTGAAATATCCCAAAACATAACACAAGTGACTCACCTTCCCCATCCCTGTGCCTGTTGTCCACCTTGAACCTAGTTCTTTCAACCTCCTGTTCCCCGTGTCCTCTCCAGGACTGCTCAACATGGACCCAATTCACACCCACCAAGCAAACTGCAGGCGAGAAGCACTGGATCCACCATGTGCCACCATGCTCTTGGTCCCTGCAAGCTGGAGTGGTTTCCTTCTCTCCAATGACTGCCCCATGTGCTGTTCACTCTCATCTCCACCCTGCAGAACACAAGAAACCTTCCTTGCCCATCCACAACTGCTCCACACTGGTTGTGCTGTCCCTTCCCTGTCCCACCACTTTCTGTCATGGTTTAACTCCAGTCAGCAACTCAGCCCCATGCAGGTGCTCACTCAGTCCCTCCAGTCACATGAGAGAGAAAGTCAGAAGAATACAAGTGAGAAAACTCCTGGGTTGAGATAAAAGCAGTTTAATAGGTAAAACAAAAGCCACACACACAAGCAAAGCAAAACAAGGGATTCATTCACTGCTTCCCATGGGCAGGCGGGTGTTCAGCCATCCCCAGGAACGCAGGGCTCCATCACATGTGACAGTTACTTGGGAAGACAAACACCATCACTCCAAACATTGCCCCTTTCCTCCTTCTTCCCCCAGCTTTATATACTGAGCATGACACCATTTGGCATGGAATGTCCTTTTGGTCAGTTGGGGTCGACTGTCCCAACCATGTCTCCTCACAATTCCTTGTTTCCCTGCAGCCCACCCGCTGGTGGGGTGGGGTGAAGAGCAGAAGAAGCCTTGACTGTGTGTAAGCCCTATTCAGCAGTAACTAAAACACCCGTGTTATCAACACTGCTTCCAGCAGAAAACCAAAACATGGCCCCATACTTGATAATATGAAGAAAATTAACTCTGTCCCAGCCAAACCCAGCACAGGCTCTCACAGACTGTTCCATCTCCAGCAGCTGCTTCTGCACACCCCACTGATCACCAACCAGTAGAGAAGCTGCCTATGAATCTGAATTATTTGTACATTACTAAACACAAACTAGGCCTGACAACCAAATTTTACTCCTGATTATCAGCTTCTAGAAACACATACAAACATCATTAAAGCTGCTTTCCCTGTCCTGTTATCCTTGTTGTTTTAGCAACATGGAAAACACACCAGAATACAATTTTGTATTGGTTATAATATAGGTGGTGTTTATCAACCTAAACCAGTTCAGACACAATTAAGCTCCACACTACTTGCTGTCAACTGAGTATTGCTGGGCTTTGAGAATCATTTGCTTTTTAAACAAATTCTGTGCTGTAAATTAAAACTCCTTTTTAATAAGACTGAAACCAAGCACGGAAAATCAGAGGAGACTTTCCATTGATTTTAGTGAGTTTTGGACTGAAATGTAAGGCATAAAATTTGATCAATCTGTTTTTTCTCATTTTGTTTGCATACACATGAATCTTGCTTTATTTTCTTTCCCACACTCATTTAAATCATAACCGGGGAGAGAAGTTGTGCATAATGTGAGAAAAATCTAATCACACAAAACACAGGTAGTGACGAACTGCAGTGCCTACCGCAAATGCTCTTCAGACTCTCGCTGGGGCAAAACAGACACTGCTTCAGACTTCAGCCCCGGGCTTTCAAAGGCTGTTTAAATGCACTGAAGAAAACAAGCTTGTTTTCTACAAGATGTAATGATTTTAAGTTGAAGGATTTATATCACAGGTATTTATCAGCATCTTAATCAAAGCTAAATCTATTGAGTTACAATGTGTTATATTCAAGAAACTGATTCTCATATCTTCCCGTAACTTGCTACATTTCTGCTGCTGATGACACGATGTATTTGCGCACCACAGAAGAGAAATTTTGTACAACTTTAACTTCAGTTTTCCTCTAGGTGCAAATTCGACATAAATCACAACCTAGGAGTACATAAAAGTGCCATTTTAAAATTGTTTCTACTAGTTCAAGTATTTAAATATTGTACATAGATGAAGCTTACCTACAGATGTTTTAATCGCAAAACTTGTTTTGACAGAGACTTAAACTAGAAGTTTCTACTCACCTAGTCCAAAAAGATTTAATCTTGTAGCTTTCCCCTGTCTCATTCTTATTTGCATATTTGCAAGTGAAAATAACGTCTTCTGACTCCTACTCCTAATTTTTTTGAGACTGAGTCAGTGAACTGCATGTTGAAGAAAATGTGAATAACACATTTTCAACATCTGTAGTACAAACTACTGCCATTAAAATAAAAAAAATGGGTACTGCACCAAAAACTTTGATCCAAACAACGAGCCAGACACTTCAGCAAGTTCAGTGTTGCAGTCTTCTATAAAGCCTAAGCAGAAAATTACAACAACAAATAAAGCAAATAACTGTGATGTGATACTGTGTTTTAAAATCTGAAGAATGCTTCTAATTCAGTTAAAACAGTTCCCCCTCCTTACAAACTTGCTGCTGTTGCTTGGCAAAAAACATTGTACTTGTGTAACATATAGCTACATGCACATGTTACTTAACTAGTCATTAAATACAACACAATACCAGATAAATTAAGGAAAAATTAAAATAAGGACCCCTTGCATAGCTTAAACTCAAACAGAAAACAGATAAATGTTTCACCCAGTACATTTGAAAATAAAAGAGGTGCTGCTTAAAATGTAAAGCACAGGATTTTGACTTTGTCTTCATCACACTCATCAGGGAACCTTGGCAAAGTCACTTTGCCATTCCTTACCTGTTCAAGAGTCAAAATACCATGTTGCAAAATTGCTAATTAGTTTCCTTGTGATTTTGTCATGGTTTCAGAAGTTTCAGACGATGGAGTATGGTATTGACTAGCAGTGACTAGGTACGGTACAAAGCTGACTATTGAAAACATACATGGGGAAAAAGCTATCAAACATGGAGAGAAGTAAGCATGAGTGTGATTAGCCTTCCTTGGGGATTCTCTGGCTGCTTCGTGAAAAGAGAAAAACAAGTTTTTGGCCAATAAAGCACAACTCCTACCAGAAAATCAGGAAGAAACAAGATACTTCTCCTCCCCATGGAAGTCTTGGAGCAATTCTTTCTTCAGCTAGTAAACCACCGGCTCATTGACCCTGGTCCCCAGGCATTCAAGCTACTCTCACATTTGGGGCAACTTTAAGAAAAGAGAGCATGTACCTACAGGTAAAAAACATTTGAAACAAATCTATACACATATAAATAGAAAATGCAGAGCTGTGGACATGGGCTATTCTTGAACTGCACAGAAATATTTCTATTTTGTATTCCATCATATGCAATAGATCAAAAGGAAGGAGAAAGAAAAGAGGAAAAAAAAAAAGTGTAGCTAGTTATTATACCACATCATTTTGTGAGATCAGCCAGTCCCTGTGCCCAGTCAGCAGGTCTGAAGGAAGTGGAGCTCTGGCGTCATCACCGCCTTTTAAAGAAGTAAAGCGAGTCATTACTCCAGGTTATATAATCTTGAGGCTCTGCCAGACTTTGAGCCATCTTCTCAAAGAGGAAACTGCTGTCAGGGAGCCTGGGAGGGGACAGAGGAGTCGCAGACTCTTTCATTTGGAGCTTCTTCCTGCTTAGGATAAGCAGAGGAAATGGGGAAAGCATCCGCACTTTCAAACAGAGCGAGTGTGCGGCAAAAGGCTCAGGGACTGACCTGCGACATCGTCAGTCTGTAATTCCCTGTGGAGGGGGCTGAGGGACAGCGCTGTCAGGATCTCATCCTCCCTTCCCACAGCAGCCTTCAAGCCACACCTCACCCTGCTGAGAATAATCTAGTTCACAGGGTTAGTTAAAATGCTGGAATCAGTCAATAAAACCCCCACAACCCCCTGGTGTCACTCCTTCCACACTCCATTCCTGGTACCTTCCCCTGCTCCTCACATATTTATGAGAGCCTGTAGACAAGGGACTTCCACCTGTCTTTATCACTTTCCAACAGCCTAAACTGCCCCAACACAAACAAAATGCCCAGCAAGGCAATCTGCAGCTTCAGCAGAATAATAGAATAGTTTGGGTTGGAAGGGACCTTTAAAGGTCACCTAGTCCAATTCCCCTGCAATGAGAGCTCACAGAAAGGGAGCTCACAAAGCATACGGTACTGGCTGTTACCAGCAAAGCACCCAAGAGGAATTTTTTATTTTTTTTTTTAATGTCACCATTTAGTGAGTCCAGTAAAGTCACTTCAAGGGATCTGGGTGCCTGCCACAGGGTCTGCATGGGCGTTAGCAGCTCCCGTACAATGTGCTGGGTACAGACAAAAGCCAGGCAGGTCCAAACCCCTCCGACTGCACACAGAAACACCGTTTGTTCTGAAAGACAGACTGTACCATAGGGAAACTGCCAGAATAAAAATAATGGGTAAAATATGCAGCCTTCTGTAACGAAGCAAAGTTCCTAGAGAAAACAGTGGGGCTTTTGCCTAAATGTGAGAGCCAAACCTTCTTCCCTGCCATTTCAATGTAACCTTTCTGCACTACTCAGTAACCAGGATTGCTAAATCTGCAAATACTAGAAGCCAGTCTCTTTTCACCTTTGATACTAACTATCTCTTCTGCATTTTATTCAGCTGCATTGTAGAAACATAGATGACAGCCAGCTTGTAATTTTCTGGGTTTTAGGAAACCAACCTAAGTCTGGAATGTAAGGTTTGTGGAGGTGGAGAGCGTATGCTTCACAGACACACATCATCTTCGGAGATGCTCTCATCCCTTCCAGGGTCTGAGAAAACAATACAAACCCCTCAGGAACTTAGTTATAGCAAATCGCTTGAGAAATACATCCAATATCTGCAGTTAGATGCAGGTTTGCTGAGTTATCCACAACCAGCTGATTTAAGGTCAAGTCCCACAGTCTGTACTCATATGATAAAGCATATTTTAAAAATCTGATCTATAAGGATAGATTTCTAAGGTAACGCAGTTTCCCATAACAATTTGATTGGCTTGGAAGACAGTCTACAAAAAGTCACTGTAAGCATTAAAATCTACGTGGCTGTCTAAGAACAGTAAAGTGCACGGTGGTACACAGAAGTTCAGGTTTGGTTTCCCAGTCTTACAAAGATCAGAGATATCGTGGAGGCAACAAACTTACTGTGAAGAAGAGGCTGGCTTGCCCCAGAACACACCTTTCTAGCCTCTTTAGAAATAGTACTGGTGGACTCTAGAGGGAGCTGCATCCTGCCCCAAGTAACCAAAATAAAAGAAGCAAGATAAGGAAATCCATCGAGAAGGAAAAAATGGAAATATGTCAATCACCACTCTTCTCTTCCCCCCAAGAAATCCACCTTGCACTCTGCAAACAATAACTTGCAGATTAAATTATAAGATTATTACTGGCACCCATCACTCTGGCATATGTACACACACAATACAGCAGAGCTTAAAATTAAAGGAACCCTCCTGATCGTCTTCAGTGCTTTTCTAGATTTGGGGAAAGAAACAAAAGTCAGGACTTCCCTATCTTTTTCTCTGACTTATCAATTTTCAATCAACAAAAAGAGCCTCCTCTCCACTCCAAGTTTACTCCAGCGGGCCTGCCCCTTTCCTCAGCCCCTGCCACCAGCCTCCAGCTGAACAAGGACAAGAATCAAAGCCTGTGTACCACCAGCCTGAGGGAGAAAGCAAGAAGCAATCAAGTCCATCAGGCCCACCTACTGCAGCAGGCGGAAGCATCTCATTAAAGAGCTGCTCAAAGAGCAGCTGCAGTCTCCGAGGCTGCATAGACCCTGGGATGCCCAACTACCCTCAACACAGCTGTGAAAAGCTCCTTTCTAAAAGGAGTTCAGAGATGAAAAAATAAGCACCTATTTGTTCCTCCTCTTCTTAAGCTATGTATTTAATTTTTCTAGTAGATAGGGAGGACAACCTAAAACCAGTCTTCCCTAAGAAAAAGTGGTGTGCAGTGTGGTCAAAAGTAGAACACAAAAGGATTTCAGGTTGCTGGGACTAATCTCCATCTCCAATTCAAGTAGGACCATCCAATTCAAGTGATATATGCAGATAAATTTCTTTCTAACAGCAGCTCCCCCTTTTCTCCTCCAGCAGTATAGGCCTTTCTAAATTTGGATACAAAATTATAAAGAACAGGATATAATTTAGCAGGGTATTATTCAGGAGACTGTCTCCATGCTCTGCCTCTCAGTTTCATACAGGTGAGTATAACATGACCTGATTTATAAGAATAACTTCCAGATGAAAAGCAAAATCTCGTGTACATGAGCAGAAGGAACCTGCTAAATGAACAGATTTATAACAAAGATTTTCCTCTCTTTCCCTATAAGGACAGAAATTTGCTCTATTCTCAACCCCACACACACCAGTTTTGTTTTGTTCCAGCACTTTGTTGAGAAGTAAAGACAGAATGACTTGGAGGTGGGAAGCGCATGAATAACATGATCTTCCAAGATGAGCAGCAGCTCCCTGCACCTCAAGGATGCATTCACATATCATTCAAAAAAATATTAACTCACATTTGCACATGACTTTAAAAACACATTTCCAAAATAATTTCAGCTTTAATAACTCAAGTGCTAATGTACTTTCTAGTAAGTATGGCACTAACCACTGATTCTTCCCCTCAGGTTAGACAAAGAAATTATCCAAGCAGCTACAAATCCATTTCACTTTCAAAGTAATTGCACCCCTTGCTGCATGCAACATGACAATGAGCCACACAGGAACATCGCACTAAACAAAATACATTCTTGCTATAATTTCATGCCAACATTTTTTTCCCCAACCACCCAGTGCAAATTGTATGTGAAGCTGATCTAGCAGTACTCCTTTAAACAAACAGCCTTTCCTCTAGTGAGAGTTCAAGGAAAGCAAAGATCTTTTCAAACCTGAATGACAGTGGCTGCCATCTGAAGTCAAGTACTCCTGCCTCGGTATCGCAGGAAACTCAAAACTGTGAGTACCAAGCGGTACGCTCAAGTTCAAACAAAAAGCAGCCATTGGAATACTTTCTGGATGATGCTCCAGAAACAAGAGGTAATTGAGTCTGTCATGATGCTACAAAATGTCGTAGACAGGGATGAGCAGTTTTAAGAGGTTAGGGTGAGGAAAAGGGTTGATCTTTCCCCTCACTAACCTCTTGTGCCAGTCTTTCAGAGGTTCTCAGACTTGGCCCTGGTGCCTTCACGCTACTGAGGAGCTGCAGTGCAAAAGAGCAGTTACTCCGTGTCCTCCACTCTCCTGGGACTTGCAACTCTGTACCAACAACACAACTCTGCTCCTCGCTCACACCTCTCCTAACGTCCATCTGTCCATAGAAACCCTGCACAGAGCAGCTTTGTTTTGCTCCAGCACTCTGTCGGGGAGGAGTAGGAACAGGACAAGTTTGAGGTGGGAAGCGGGAGTGCAGACTGTCTCCACCTTCTCCTGTTCTCCACTAGTCAGACACAGATGTCATGGAGCTGGCATGCACCCAGCCCTGGGGAAAGAAAGAAGGGATGGGACAGGAGAAAACAGGCAAAGCGGACAACACAGGACGGAAGACAAGGCCAGTTGCGTGGATATTGTCATATCACAATAGTAGCATCTAATACACTATTATTTAGTGTTGCCTGGTACATCCGTACATCAAGTATTGCAGTACTGCTGTGGTATTGGAAAATTGTCTACTTTCAGAGGCCAGAGGTACTGATTCCAAACCGTCTGCTGTACCACATATCCTGTGTGCAAACATAACTACAGCAGCCTTCGAGAACAGTGTCTGAATGCCTGTGCTCATTAAGACATCTTTCAGAGAACTGAAACAATCACCTCTTTACACTTTTACCCAAATTACATCTTTAAAAAAGCGTGTAACTCATATACTCAGAGGTAAGAAGAAACGTGCCATCACTATTAATAGCAGAATTACAGCAATGAGTAAGAGACAATGAATTTCAGAGACTTCAATCAGAATAATCCAAACACATTCAGAACACAAAAAAAACCGAGCACTACAGTGGGATTTGTTCAAACACTCCACGGCTTTCCTCAGGAAAGCTCTGAGGTATGAACAATCCTTGCATTTGAAATTATTTGTAAAATCCATATTGGAGGTTTGTTTCCTCTTTGCTCGAATTAGCTTTCATTTCTATGGAGCTCTACACAGCCCTGAGCAACTACCAGGATCAGAGAAGAACTGCAGGACTTAAAACAGCCCGTTATCTCTACAGTCATCAGCACATCACATTTCTAGTGAAAAGGATTTAGGGAGTTAAGGAAAAAAGTTCTTAGTGGTCATGCACTGCTATCACGAAATCAAACATGATAAAGCAAGTGCTGCTGCTCACAAGAGATGAGAAAACAGATGCAGTGTGCAGGGATGATCAGGCTGGAAAAGCAGTGGAAGCCTCTGGGTAGGACTGACACATGCTCCCAGGATGGCTGTGCAGCCTGGCAGCCCCTGGGAAGGGTTTGAAGTGTCAGGGTAGGCATGTCCTGGCACAAGTGTGCTAGAAAAAAAGACTAAAGCTGTAAGAGCTACACATGATGCTAAGGTTCACTAACTGACTACCACCGAAGGTACAAAGGATGTAAACTATGTGGTTATTGACTCTCATTTATTCAGAAATATTCAGAAAACTAGTCCTCTGTGCTCTCTTTCTTCCCTGGGGGCAGGAGGAGAAGGTTTAAGAACTGCTTTCATCAAGACAAAGTTGTACTATAAACATCCAGACTAAATTCTAGACCACCTATGCGACAGCCTACACTAAATGCAAACAAAACTTCGGGTTCTCAGAGCAGGAATGAGAAAAACTGCACCAAAACTGAAGACAGCACTCCTAATTACCAGAACGTAAAAGAACACAAAATCCTGAAACTGAAATCACCACAAGTATTAATTCCACATACTATATATATACATATATATATATAAAAAAAAAAAGAAAACAGGTTAAATTTGCAAAACCCATGTGACTGCTAGGTATGAGACCAGACCTTCAACCATCAACAGGTGTGGGTAACATTACATTAACCATGGAAGGTTCATAAGGAATCCGAGTCACCATCAAATCATGGAAAATCTACATACCCAAAACAATGCCACTATTTTGCAACCAAGCAGTAAAAATGTTAGTTTTATAATTGTTATAATCAGTATTATTTAAAACAAGTAATCCATTTCAGTTTGGATAAAACATGCATGCAGTCTGTTGCCCTTCCAAGAAAATTACGATCTTTTAAATCTTGTAGTGCTAGAAATATGCAAGAACCTGTCCACAAGGGAAGGATCCCCTGGGATCCTTAATGGAACATCTACAGAACAACCACGGTACCAGGAGGGGAGGAGAACAGCACAACTGGGAACAGGCAGAACAAAGCTTAACAGAAATTATTAAAATTAAGCTGTTAAAAAACTTCATAGTATAAACATTAGAGCACACACTTCCCTCTTGTGAATCAAAGTAACTGTCTGTTCCTAAGAGGATTTTTATGAACGGAGGTCAGCTACAAAGAGACAGGACTATAAATATCTGATGGGCAAAATAAAATGATCCTCTTAATTCTGAAGTCACCTATGTTTTCATAGGCCAACTAGCAGGAGACTGGCTTTATATTAGATCCAAGGTAATACAGACATCAAATGACATTTCCAAGACAGTACGTAGCTGTGATGAGACATCAGGAAAAGCAGAGTGGACACCTCCACAGAAAACAGTAATTATACAGCTAAGCACAGAGAAAACATCCTGATATTCTAGCAGACAGAAATAAAGCTGAAACAACCTGAAAGCTCAGAGGTAATCTAGCTTTGCTCAGATTGTGTAAGAGGGAGTTTTTCCTGTATCTAATGAACAACTGTAAAAACATTTTATGCTGCTTATATGTAAATTGTCTTTTAAATCTTCCTCATTATTTCCTACATTTGTTAAAATCTATTTTTAATTAGTCACTAACGAAATACAAAACATAAACACATTTCTAGTGTTTAAAGATTAAAATAAACAGCTGTCATTAACAGTTAGCAATGTTCTGATTTACCTTTGTTTGCTTTGGAAAGAATAATCCAAGTATGAGTATTCAGACACTATAAGACAGAGGTAGATGATAAAATACATAGGTCTATGACAAAATAACCATGTGGAATGAGCTGCCTGGACATTATATACAGCCACTCCTCTGTTAATAAAAGCTTGTCTACAATGTCATGCTTCCTATTGCTCCGCTGGGCGCAGGTTCCTGTGAACAAAGCGACAAGGTAACTGCCAGTTTCTTTGAGACAGAGTAATCAGTGGCCTTGTAACTCCATTTCCTGGGAATTCCCTGGTTTCTTACCTGAGCTAACACTTCCATTTCTGCTACTTTCTCATTAGAAGAAGCCATCATGTGAATAAAACTAGAGGAATAAAATTAATTTGTGTAAACATTTTATAAGCATTTTAAATCAAAATAGTATATTTGAGTAGCATGTGGCTGAAAGAATATTAAAAAAAGCAAAACAACAAAAGAAAACCACTTGAGTACAGCAATGTACTTTGAAACAAAAAATACTTTAGTGACTACAGGAAGAGAGAAGTATCTGTCTTTAACACATTCTACACTAAGAAAAGGAAGGCTATTCTCTGTAGGTTGAAGGTGGTGCATTAAAAAAATCTACATACTCTTCAAAATTATCAAAAATTACAATTTTAAAGGAAGCAAATACAACATCCCTTAGGTGTGGGCTGTAGTTTTATGATAAAAGGAGTTTAGTGGCAAAGACAGCATGGGGAATTCCCACCTGGGCCATGCACTCCTGTCTACGTGCCCTAGAACACTGGCCTTTCTGATGGATGAAACATATTTCCAGGATCATGCCATGAACCAGAGCAGTTACCTAATCTTGCTTAAATGCAACCTGCACAGCACAGGTCCACAAACAGCTACCTTGGTCCTGACTGAAGAAGAGAGTGGGGCACTTAAAACTAGGTGAGGATAGAAGGTGACAACTTCCTTAGTCAGCACTGCCACCTTTCATATTGCAAAACAAACAAACAAACCACCCCCAAACCTGTACATTGTGAGAAAAGAACATTTCTCAATTGATAAAGATTATTATTGTGAGCAGTGATTGCCCACAGCATCCATTAACTGTTTACCTATGGGCAACCCAGTTATGTAAACATATTTAATTTTACCAGATCCTTTTAATAATACAAGTAATTGTAAACTGATTTATTTACTTCTTTATATAATTGCTTTCCCTGAATCTGTAGCTATTTTAAAATTTCTATCCTACTTACAATTTACGCTTGTGGTTTGTTTTCACAATGAAAAATTTTTTCGGTTAGATGTCCAAATTTAACCTACATTCAATCCTTGTTTAAACTATACAACCACATGAGCACTTCTCCCTTCTAAGTGCTGGACGAATCCTAACCCTTGTGCTATCTACCAAGGTGTCACTCACCAAAATCAGTAACTCTGGTTTTGTATAACAAATGTATGCAGAAATTCACAATCCCATTCACTTACCACTCTCATCAAGTAAGTCCTCCTCATCATCCCCATCATTGTCCTCCTCCATCGCCTCCTCCTCATCTTCCTCCTCCTCCTCTTCCATATCCTCCTGCTCCAAGTCCGGGTCCAGGTCCGGATCACTCCCTGAGATTGACTCGTCTGACATGATTCCCAGTGGTGCTCCTTGTGCATTACCTGCTCATGTTCTACCGGGAGGCAGCCCTGCGAGGGAAGAAGAGGTACATAATGAGCCCAGTAAATCCCAACCTTTGATCCTCAAGGCTCAAAATCATAGCAGCATTACTGCATATAAAAACACAAACCTGCCATCGCTCTTTTAAACAACAGTTATATCAGACTGTGCACAAAATCCTGTACAGAAAATGGATGCCATAAGCAATGTATCATGATGATATAGGGCCAGCATTGTTGAATTAACATCAGAAACAACATATTAAGTAATCCTAGCACAAAACATCTTTATTGGTATCCTTGACATGTAGACAGCAGAAAGATTCCTAGCATCAATGTCAGATTATAGAAAAATGCAAAAATAAATATATTAAGTGAACAATTTCAGAAAATTGCCATCCAAACACGAAGCACAGAAAAAGGACCAGTCCCAGAACCCCATATGGATACCCATTACTCTGAATCCCAAGCACTGCAGTATACAGTCTGTGGGTCGCAGACAGAAACCATCCTCTGGTTCAGCTGTACCCACTGGGAAGGTCACCAGCTCCTCACCACGGCCTGTCTGAAGCCTCCATTCCAACCCACAGAGAGGACACAGCGTTACCTTAATAACTGTATGGACAGAAGCCAATGAAGATCCAGTTTTTAAAGGTTCTGTGTCCCTTCGTAAAGCAGGGTAAGAAGAAAAGTAAACACAAAGGAAGGATGGATCAGAGAGAATTCCTCTAAAGGACAAGACTGGAGCTGGCTGGGGATCACTCCTCTGTTACGGTACTCCAGTGCATCACAGCACAAATCACAGTACAAAACAACAAGAAAGCCTAAAGAGAGGGCCAGGGCAATCATAGGTTTATCTGTTCAGATCATGCACTGTCACTTCTGGACAGCGATGGGTACTCCTGGGTACTCCTCTTCCATACACAAAGAACTATCATAAAGGAGCTGTGATGGATGAAAAGAAACAAACACAACCAAGAAAGAAAAATAAAGGAGGCATCGTGATCTCAAGGAACATAAAGCAAAGGATTTGTTCAAAAAACAAGCCTCAGAAGAATTACTACCCACACATTCCCCAGAAAGCTTTAAGGACAGACAAGGGAAACATTTCTTCATCACTCATTTTCTGCTGCCCCCTACTTACACCACATTTCCGGTGTAAACTATGAAATGTTTGAGAACTAATCAGCCATTTATAAAAAAATAAATCTAAGCAGATAAGGCAGCATGCATATCTACAAACACTTCAAGAAACATTAAAATGTCATTTTCAGCTGTGTTTCAGCAGTAACTAGATGAGCTCAGAAACCTGAAGGCTAAAGGCACAACTCAACACCCCTGTCAAGTACAATGAATTACTCCAGTTGAAGTCATCAGTTCCTGCTTTGCCTCTCTCAGCTCCTCAATAACATTGAAAAGTGTCCGAAAGAAAATAAACACAAGGGAAGAAGAGGCTTTGCAGGGATTGGTATTGGCATAGGAAGCCTTTCACTGCCAGGTCCCAGGAGCACTTTACCACCAGGCAGAGACAAGTGACATCCCTGCACTGTTACACCTGTCACACAAAATAAGTTGGCTTAGTCAAGCAGATGGTAGAAAAGGCCAAAATCTAAATTGGCTCGAGTGGAACTGTGCCAGTTTACACCAGCCAAAGAGATTCATTCAGCTTCTGTGGTCTGGTGGTGGCTGGTCCCGAGCCCCGCGGCAACTCCGAGACCGCAGGCACGGCGCCGGCTCCGCTCGCTTTCTGACCCTGTGACTTCAGCCAGGGACTGCAAATGCAAAACAACCTATTATCACAAGCTTTTTTTCCTGAAAAATGCTGTGCTAAAGTCTATGTGTATTTCAAAACAGCGGGCTTTTTTACTTTTAAATAGCAATTATGTTCCCTTCCAGTTGATATTTGGCCCTGAGGAAAATAAACATTGGTTTTGTACTCGATTTTTTTTTGCATTCAAAACTGTAAAGCTGCATGTGCTCCCTCACATTTCAGAAGGAGGTGGTCAATAGTGTTACCTCTGTGGGTCTCTACCGGTCATCCGGGATTTTGAGGCGTTTTATTTATTTCTATGTTGTCCATACTGTGCTATAAAGCATCTTGCATGCTATCTGCCAGGGACCATATCAACAAAAGCATGCTAAAAATTTTCCATGTTTTACTATCCCAGTAAACTAAGCACCAACAAAAAAACCCAAAGGGAGGAAAAAAATACAAACACTACTAGCACAGCAGGAATGAATTCTCATCTACAAACCGAAAAAGCAGAAGTGCTTTTTTAATGCCACTAAATGCTCCAGGTCAAAGCGTGACACATGATACAGCTTCTCCCATCAGTATCCTCCTGTGTATCATCTCTCATGTTTCATTGTTTGTTGCAGAGTCTAAAAAAAACAGAAAAAAACAAAAGAAACCCCAAACAACAACAACAACAACAAACAAACCAAAAAACACAAAACAAAAAAAAAACCCACACACCACAAAACACTTTATGAAAATTGTTTAAAGGAAAAGATGTGGGTCCTTGTATCTCTATAAATAAAATCAAACGCAGTGAAGAGCAGCCATCTCTCAGACTGGAGTACAAAAGGGTTCTAATCTTAAGCTTTATTTTTGTTCAGCAGTACGCATACGTTCTTTATAAGCTAACTTTTGACACCCGTTCAGCAGGCCCGCCACAGGCAGGAGGGTTAAACAGAGCTTTCAAAAAGACTTAATTAAACCTTGCAGAAGCTGGGTGAAACAAAGATGGTGAGCTCCTGTGCCTATTGTCACGCTGCCGTTTGTCTAACTCCCTCCCATCCTCCTCCTTGGCCACTGTCCACTGTGTATGCCCAAGTCTGGGTGGGTTGTCACTCTGCCAAAGGGCTGTCACGCTGCGTGGTGGCAGCGGGAGCAGGGACACGGCAGGACAGGCAGGTAGGCACCACGCAGCCACGGGGCTGCCCTCATTTCTCACACCGACCTGACCCAGTTTGGAGCCTTCCACCAAGGGGAATTACACAAGGCCAGACTGTAGCTGCCATGACCGTTTTATGGCTGAGTTACTACAACCTGCCCCATCTCTTGCCTTTGCACACACTGTTACATTGTGCTCAACATTTAATTGCTGCAGGAAGGGCGTTTTGCAAGAGATAAACAGATTACCTTCAACTAATCAAAGTTATCGTTTCTCTGGACTTTCAGATCAGCCCACCAGCCTCCTGCCCTGCCAGGAGGAGAGTTCACCAGCACCAAGAAATACAAACCAAACGTGCCACACCACAGTTCACAACTGAAAGCCACAAGTCCACACGATACAGCGCCTTGTTGAACACTTGGCGAGGCTGCTGAGAAGACAGGATGGGGTATTAGGTGAAAACACTTTGAAAAATCCTCTTGCTTACTCAGGGAGGAAAAAAGTGCTGTCATGTTTATCCTACCCAGGAAGTTAAACCCTGCAATCAACTGCACACCAAATTAGCATCCAAGACAGCCTCTCTCATGTATTATGTCCTGTCTTTCAACGAAGATAAAAATAGGCCTGAAGTTTTCTGGGCTCTGCTTTTTTAAGGTAGAACATTTCAAATAGCAAGTAAATGCCATGTGGTGCTGACTGCCTCCTCCTCAGCCTGCACAGAAAGGAGGCCCAGTTCTGAATTAGGAAAACTTCAAGGGCTTGCAAATTCGGACACAGTTCTGCTGTCCTCATGTATTTATTTCACTCTGCAAAGATTTAAAATCACCATTTCTTCTTACATATGAAGTTGGGAAAGAAATCTGAACATGAACTTTTTCCCTTCTAAGTGATAGTTTTTCACCACAGGGTCACACAGGCCATGAGCAAACTATTAAGTGAAAGCAAACATCATGGGATCTGGTAACTTTACCCATTTCTGTGCAACATCACCGCTTCCATAGAGGACTTGTCAGCAGTATAAAACCTAAACTAGTATTTAATTAACTAGTACAAATGAGTACGAAGGAAGGATGCAGGACAGGGCATCCTTCCCATCAGAGCAAGGAGAAGCAGGATGCCCTTGTACCTTCAGGAAACCACAGAAGCCAACATGGCTTTACAGCAGCTCTTTTCCTGCTACAACACAAGTGATACCGGCACAGGACACGCTCATTCCTGAGTACAAACCCATCCCATACAAATCCCTCCAGAAAGGACAGGTTTAACACTAATGCTACTACGGTGCTGAACAGTAAAGAGGATTCCATCACCTCCCCAGCCTCCAGCCAAGTCCAAGATCTGGGACTCATCAAGATTTGTCCCTTAAAGACTGTTTTGTAACCAAGACTTCACGTTGGTCATCGTGGTGCCTGGCCATAGAAACAGGATCATGCACACTGGCAAATCACGGGAGGATTTGCACACACAGTTTAAAAAAACAGGTATTTCAAAGTCAGTGCTGCATAACGCTCTCCAGTTCCTGCTATACAATCTTTTTGTATGGTAATAATTTCCTTATCTTTTCCTTTCTGTTTTTTGTTTGTTTGTTTGTTTGTTTTTGTTTGGCAACAAAACAGCAAAATAGTTGGTTGGGGCCATAAGATTTCTCTTAAACACTCAGCTCCCACACAAACACTTCAAATGAGATGTGCACGAAGTTAACTGCTGGCTCCTTGAGAGAAATCTTATTTTTTTACCAGATCTCACGCTAGCAGAGTTTTGGTACCTTAGATGTAGCCTTCAGTCACTAATGGAGAATTATTACAAAGCATACAGATGGATCACTAAAAAAAATGTCATGAGCTTAAGCTTCTCTCTACTACAAAAAAACAAAAAACAAACAAAAAAAACTGTTACAATTTGCAAGCAATAACTTGCAAGGTTATTGCAAAATAACAATGAATACTTTTCTGTTCAATTTAAAAATACAATAAGAAATAAAACTGAGATCAGTGGTTTTGGACAGCTTGATTCTAACGAACATTCGAACTTATCTCATTTACATTATATAACATATTAACATCCCTATTTTACATTAGCATGTGAAAAAAAAAAGGAGGGGGAGAGGGGATCATTAAAAGAATAAATATTTTCTCAAAAAAGAGCCAACAGTGTTACTGACCAATACTAGTGTAGCAGATCCCCTTTCTGTTTTTAACAAAGCAAACTTAAGTGTTTACTGAAAAATCAACAGGAACTTCTTTTCCCCAAAGATAACCCCCCAAATTGCACTTAAAGCCATCCTTAACTGATTACTTCGTGACTTAAATCCCTTCTTCCTTTGCAGTCTGAGGCTGTTAGGACTTGAGCAATACAGTTTTTCAGCTGTGACTCACAGATAACTGGTGGCCACGCACTGCTGGCTGGGAAGGAAGAAAACAATTCTCCTCCTTTCTTTTCTCTTGTTCAAGCACAGCAAAACTAAGTGGCATTGATCCCATAAGTGACATGTTTACTACAGGAACATTAAACTGAAGAAAGCAAAAAGCAGCAGCTTGTAAAATCATAAATTGGAGAGCATCTGCTTGCCCTGGACCACTCTTCTGAAGAAGGCGAGTGTGTTTCTCCCCACCCCATGCAAATATAGGCACAACGCATCTCATCTTTGCCCACATGTGACGTGAGTATTAAGGAGCCCGCTGTGATTTGTGGGGAGCAGGAATCGACAGAAAGAATAAGAGAGTGCTTTGAAAAACACTTTCATGTATCAGTCACAGGACCTGCTCTTTTATTCTCTCTAGGTTAACAATCTCCTTCCTAAAAGGCACCACAACACTAAAAACAGCCTGAAACTGGTTGCTCCCAGACAACAAAAACAAAAGCTGCTGCAAGAAGGGGTGGGAGAAAGCAAAAAAAAAAAACCCAACAAAACAAAAACCCACAAACCCAAAACAAACTAAAACCAATCCATAAAGAAAGAAAAGGGAGAGCTAATCCTTCCTCTCTGCTGACATGACAGTGCTGGAACGGCGAATGTGACAATGAACATTACATAAGGGTTGGCTCCCACCGTGATCCCGAACAAAAAGAGCCAGCGTGAGTCAATGGCAGCGTCTGTCGATCCTTACGCAACCCGGACCGGTGGCAGCGGCACGCACCGGCACCAGCCACTGCGCACACCGGCACCAGCCACCACCGCTGCCGGAACAGCCTCCTTTCCCTCTCGCCTTTCCTAAGGGATGCAGGGACACCCTGCTGCCCACAGTACCAATAGTTTGTGACCTCTAAAGAAAAAAAAACCCTGAATACTCTTCATAAGATGTCAGCGCTCGCTTCCATGCAGACATCGTAAGACACTGACAAGCTCTTTACCTCTAGACAGAGCCAGCAGAAATGGGCAAACTATTTCTGTGTTTGTATACGTGTGTATGTATATAATTATTTTCCTGAACAATGTTGCATTGCTTTTAAAAGCAACTTGACTTGATCACACTAAAGTAGAAATTGGCTTCATATAAATGAGCTCTTTCTTTGAAATACTCAAAAGGTCCTCACTGTCTAGAAGAGCAGTTTGGTTTGTACTACATACAATTTCAGGCTGAGGTAAGAAGCATGTGATCAGTTTTGCTTCCAATAATTACTGATACTCATCTGGATTAACACCATCATAAATGAACAGAAATTTTCTCTTACTTCACTCAACCCCCATTTTTAGCTCTGCTAACTCCTGTATAAATGGCACATGCATTCCCTGCTAAAGAATATGCTGAGAAAAGGAAACTTTCCTTCCCTCAACACTGTTTCTGCTTTCACAGAATCACAGAATGTTAGGGATTGGGAGGGACCTCAAAAGATCATCTAGTCCAAGCAAACAGTATTTCAATATAAAAGGCACTTTTAAGTGTGCTTTTACAGGTTTTGCCCATGGTGCTACAGCTATAGAAAAATAACCAGTAGCTGTGAGAGGAGTGAAATCCCGTTAAAGATTTCAAATTATGCGGAAGACCCAAGAGTAGAGCATGGCATGTCAGGATTCCAAATTATATTCAATATATTTTATATAGTAGATTAATTTGGGGCAAATTTGCTTACCCTGCATTAATGATAACCATTCTCAAATTCCAAAAGGTAGATTTTAAAAATCAGGTCCCAGGAGAGGTGTGCTAAGCCTTCTCTTTGTGCACACCCAAACTATGGCCAGAGGTGAGCCAATTCCCATGAGAAAGGAAGATCGAGATAACTAAAAGATCCCTCTAGGAGTTTAAGCTCTTGATATACATAGGTGCCAGATAAGAAGTTATATAATAAATCAAGAATAAATTACATAAACAGAAGCAGTGGAACAGAGAGGAGTGAAAAGGCAAAGAGCTAATCCCCTCTCAAGTAAAGATCAGTCACTGTCACTCTATGAAGACAAGCTGTGGCTTCGGGCTTACTTCCTTGAAGAGTATCCTACAGAAACAGACTGATATAGCTCATGAACAATGTTTTCATCTTTCAGAATGAGGAAAGTTCCATGTTTTCCTGATGCTGAAAGGTCTAGTTGATCTATCCTGTTCCCTCAGCATCACCCCATCCACACACACTTGTTCTTCGCCCCCCAGAGAAGCACATTTCATTATGAGGAATGATTCACACCTGTCACTGTGTCTCTGCTCACGAAACCAAGTTTCCCACCAGCCGTGGTCCAGGGCAACCCAAAATCCCCAGGGAGACTGACACCAGCCACGTTGCACACTGTCACCAACTGATCACAAAGTAAACACCACTTCATTCTTCCCTTGGTCATATGTCTGCGCCTGACTACCAACTGTTGCAGAGGACTAGGAGTTTGTTTTCAGTGCCTCATCCTTCTTCCTCTTGGTTTATGCAGTTTTTAGAAAAAAGAGGAATTCAACATGGTTTTGTTCCTCTTTATTCCGTACCCCACCTCCAGCAACGATAATTACACTAGCAACGAGAAAGCATTTCTTATGCCACCTACAGTTTACCAAAGAAACTTGAACAAGAGCAAAGAAAAGAAAGACAAAAATCCTGAAGTAGGAGGAAATTAAAATAAACAGTTTTGAACTCCCATGATATGAAGATGACAATTAGCATATGTTAGACCCAAGTCGCTCCAGTCTGTCAAACAATCAGACACACTAATTTTTATTGAATTCCACTGTAGATTAAAAATCCATTAAAGAATTAAAAACTGTCAGAAACCTGAGTTTCTTTCAGAGTCATTCCCTACATTCTACTTGCACAGTGCTGGAAAAATTTCCAGTAAGTCACACTTATAAAGGTCACGTTTTGCTGGTTTTGAGAACAAAGTCACCAAAACCTGTTGATCTTCACCTTTCCCATTAAACAGGCTAAAATAAAACCGTTGCACAGATCCTTATCTATCCTGCACAAATACATTTCTTTTGAAAACACTTATAATTGACACTATAAGCAGCTCACACTGAAAGCAAAGGGATGAAGTAGCCTCCTGTGGTTTTGTCCTTAGAAATGGAAGCACCACTTTGGTTGCATTTCACTAGCTCAAAACCTCCCAATGGTTTGGACAGGCCTGCAAAGGAAAAGAATGCAGCTCACTGCCTCTCACCATCCAACACACTGTTGCATGCATACACACACAAAAAACACCCCAATTACAGATAATCAGTATTATTTCACAAAAGAAACTGAGCTATGAGTCTCATTATATACATATTAGATTTTTTTATCTTATAAAATTGTGAGTATATGACTCTGCGTATTTGAGCTTACTTTCAAAAGAGCTTTAAAAGCAGCACAATGCAAGTTTGGCTAAGGAGATACGCAAATATTAACAGAAAGATAATATACCCTGTAGGTCACCGTACCCTTTTGGTAAACACACCCAACTATCCAGTCCCAACGTACGTTAAACAGGACATTAACTACTATTACAAATGGGCACAGGCATATCCAACAGTAAGACAGGAAGGTACCATTGAAAATGGACATATTAGCAAATTATTAAAAGACACCATATGGTGAATAAGGACCATGACAGTCACCTACAGAAGTAGCTGCTGGCTACAGAGACAACTCTTTTGGAGTAAAAATGGCACTACCTCCCAAAGGTATAAATTCACTTAACTTTCGTAACTGCCAGGAATGTCTTTTGTAGTACTTGTTCTTACTGAACAGACAACACTGTAGAGATATTCACACCCATGCAGAATCCAAATGTTACGTTTCCAAGATTCAGAAACAGAACTATAAAGAACATTCAGCTGTGATCTTCAAAACACCACAACCTTTTGGGTACTCTTTCTCTCAAAGATAAGTGCAAGTTTCAGTTAACTGCTTTCCCCAAGTGACCGCTTTTTCTATCAGAACTCAGTCAGCATTTGCAAACGCTGCCTGACCGGCACCCGTACCCAGCGAGCAAGGAGAGAAGGAACTGCCAGCAGGTCGGTTCTTCCTGCGTCCTGGTGACATGTCACTATCCCAGGCAAAGGGGACATATGTTCTAAGAAGTCAACATCCCTACACTCAGTTGCTACGATCTTCTGAAATACAACAGAGGTAGAATTTTGTGTCCCATCTTCATTTTTCCTCTCCCCCTCTCAAATTTTCAGTTGAGTTACCAGTCTTGAATCCAGGCTGCTGAGTCATTTTACTCAAGCTACCCATTTGCCTGATTTTTAGGAACTCTTGATCATTATTGATTTGGGCTGAACTCAGAAATTTTAATACTAAGTACAACTTTTCTTTTGATGGGAGTTCTTGGGTACAATTATTAGCACTCTTTCACAGAGAAAACTGCTTACGTGGCATTTCCAGAGTAGATTTACTGGCAACGCTGTAAAACCTCACTTAATTTCATTCATAGATCTCTCTCTGTTAGGAGGTAAATGGTAAAAATTAAAGACTTTCTAGTGGGTACACCGCTGGATGCATTTGTCGCTATGAATGTATATAAAAATATTCACAAAATGTTCCATGCTAGCAGCAGAGGCTCACAGCTCTGTACCTCATTCTGTTAAAATAAGCATTTCACTGATTAGAAATATTGATTTAGTTGAAATACAAGATCTCCTCTCTTCCTTGTGTTTCACAAGTGCTGTGGTAAGTACAGGAGAAAGAAAAAGGCACCTCTAAACAATTTTTTAAGAGAGAGTCAGAAAAAAAAATATTCTTACAAAGTGTGCATGACTAAGCAGATCACCCATTTCCTCAGTGTTCGCTGCTCATTATCTGAGTCTTATTTCTCTCAAGTAGTTAACTATAGTCATTATAGAATAAACAAATTCAGATCACATAATAAAGGCCTTAGTTGCTCACATTCCTTGGAGAACAGCATGTGAAGTTACAGTGGACAGAAACTTAAAAATGCTGGTTAGGGCAAATTGTGGTATGCATTGTCCAGAGTTTACCCCTGCCAAAAAAAAAAAAAAAACAAACTAACAGCTTCCCCAGGAAATTCTCCTCCAGAGATGACAGGATTATGTCTTAGGATTGAGGAAAAATCAGAAACAAAATCTCTTCTGGCATAACAGCTTTTCCCCAAATACCTAATCTCAAAGGCATCCTGCTTTTTCACCCCAGGCCTTCATTCTACGCAACAGTCATTCTGCTGTCCAGTTTTCAAGGCAATTGCTTTACCCTGTTTAGGGTAAGGGTTGCAAGGCATTGATTTTTGTAAGGTTTATTTTTTGGTCCTGTTCCCTCAATTTGTTGACACCTATGGACAAGAAACTAAACACCCAACCAATGACACCACTCCTACAACAACTTCTTGATTTAGGAAAATATTCTTTGTTCCTCCTACCTCCCACACCCCAATATACCCTGCAAAAACAATCTGACTTTTCTTATTTCTTAAGCCCGGACACTTGTGTTTGAGAAGTCGCTGAGGTGACTCCACAACCCTGGCACTTTAAGAGGAACATCCAACTGCTTCTGGAAAGGAGAAACCACAGCTAGTCATTTTTCACACAAGTAGTGATGCTGGAAGACTAATCTCAACTTCTGGACAGTTGGATTATACTACCAGTGCTGTGTCTTTCATCAGTGAGTGATGCAAAGACTAAACAAAAGAGAGTGATAAACACAAGATGGCAACCAAAAACCTGATGCTAATCCCACCAGTTAGAGAGACAGTGACATGCCCTGACACGGGCAGGCAGCTTTCAGATTTCACTGGCACCAGAAGGGTAATAAACATTTGTCCTTTATTAAATTACCTGTTTTTCCTTCTGCTGACTGCAGCTTCTTAGGCCTCGGACACTCTCTGCAGCAGCTGGTCTCTCCCACCAGTGCACCTGTCCGGACTGTGCCAGAACCACAGCCTGCACGGCCACACGGCAAACTGATTCAGCCAAAAAACAACCCAAAAGCAAAATTCAATTCCCAAAGGTGATTTACTACAACGTTGCATGAACAGCTGTGCAGCCAGAAAGGAAAAAGACAGCCAAGAGGGTGGGAGCAAGCAGCCCTGGGTATGGCCAGATCAAGCTGGCATCAATGTCTGCAGGACCATGGTCTCAGCAGCCAGAATGGTGCTCCACATACAGAGGACAGACAGCGTTTTGACTTGGGAATGCAATAAAACTTCCTTACCTTTGTTACAATCACTGATCAAAAGCATCGTGCATGTATCTGAGGTGAGACATGAACATTCTCATATTTAATCCTCTCATTTGTCCCCTTCTTTAAATAGTCACGGCATCATTATGTGGTTTGTGCAGAGAGGTATCTATTTTTGAAGTTCATTTGGTTGGCTTTTTCTAATTGAAAAATCAATGCAATTGCCACTCAAAGGACAAAAGTACCACAAATTACACCACACAGTTAGACTCTCGCTGTGCACTGTTAACATCTCTCTCCCCATAGCAGGCCCCGCATTCCCCGGCCTCGGTTCTACAATCCTCCCCCCATCCCCAAAATCTCATCCAGACTCCTGGATAATTAATGCTGTTCCCCCTCAATCTTCCCTGCCATAAATAATGAGAGAGGTGGAGTTACCTTATAATACTCATGGGGAGCAGCAGCACAAAACTGATGTGATTTCATAGAGGAACAGCCAAAAACTGTTTGCCTCCCCTTTGTCCTGTCCTTTTTTATTGTGCTTTTTTAATTTCTAAGATAAACACAAATCAAAAAGCCATGCATGAGTTTATTTTGGCTAGCATATAACATACAACCCAGCTAACCTGAAACCTAAAGATGGTAAAAATGAAAGCAAAGTAGCAATATCATTTTTATTCAAGGAAAAAGACATGAGAAATTTCAACTTTTGAATCCATTTTCTGGAAGGTCAAGGTGAAGATTTTTTAATTAAGTTAAAAACATACAAGTTGAAGTCTAAAAGGAAGATTCATTATTTCTGAAAATCTAGAAAGAGTGTCTGTGTTCAAAGGGGTTTTTTCTGTACCAGTTTGGAGCTTCCTTAAGGAAGTGAGGAAAAAACGTTACCTAAATCGCATCTTCTTCATTGTCATCTCTCACGCCACTCCAGTTCTTGTGGTGCAATTTTTCCACAGTAATAACAACAGTTGTAGTTAAAGCAGCAAGACTTGAAAAACTAGAGGATTCCATTAAAAGTGACAGTACATTTTAAGGAAAACTATATTTCAAAATATTTAAAAAATGAAAGAGACCAGCAACAGATTTAGAAACAAAAAGATCATTACTTTCAGAACCATTCTAAGTCACAATGATCACCTTTAAGAGGAAAAAAAAAAACAAAAGAAGCCTCCAGTTTAAACTTTGTGTCATCCCAAGTCTGGGGAGGCTGATGACCCTCCAGAATGACATACAGAGCTCCAAAATGTCATCTAGACTATGAAATAATATTTTTAACTTCCAGGCACTGGCTGATATCATACCTTTTTCTACTAAATTAAAGAGCCCTTTAGTACACAGCTTATTTTCCCCAAAGAAAATTGAGAAACTTTTAAATATCTCACGATAAGCTAAACCAATTGAGCACTTTAAGAAAAAGTTTTATAATGAGTGACTTAATCACCCAAGCAACATCAAATGTTACATCATCTTCCTTGCTTTTAAAATTCCCTTTAAAAACATCAGCATTAGACCAGGTCAAAATATTTCCTCACTGATTTTACCCCTCTGTCCTTATTCAGTATTTCCTGTTATTACGGATGTACATTAGTATTAACAAAGTAATCAGCTTATTTTAGTAGCCCTCCTATCCACAGTGTTACTCTGAGGACTCACGTACGGCCATATATAAATATATATACATATATATATATATATATATGCGCTCAGCTCCTGCCATTCTCTCCAAGGTCTCTAGTTTCTGGAAGCACAATTCTTTTTTCTAGACCGATAGCCTCCAGTCTTTCCCACAATACGCATAACTTTATGCTCCATCTCTATAAACACATATTTGGTCATATTAGACCCAGTTACCCACACGATTCGAAGGACACTGTACAGTTGCCATTCCTTCTTCATGCTTCACCACTCACTGCATCCTTTACATAATCCACAAATTTGATCAGCTCCAATTTCATGTTTTCTTCCAGGCCACTGAACAAAATACTACAAAGCTCTAGACTACTATAAATCCCTGAAACATCCTCCATTCATTTTCTGTTTCCCACATCTACTATTTTTAATCTAGGTTTTGACTAACTGACCATACATAAAAACATATCTGTTGAACAAGATTCACTTTGCAACAACACCCTTATTGATCAGTATTGCAGGAGGAACGGGAACATAATCATCACACAAATCCCATACCTAAGTATATGTTTGATACAAGAGTTTTGATTACAACTTTTTGATCTTCCAGAGCACTGACACTCACCAGTCATGTAGCGGTTTCCTTTATTTCACTAATTTTGAGTAAACCCTACCACCAGCCCTCCTCAATCAATTCCTTTTTGAGTAACATCCTGGTTTCCATGCTGACTCAGCAGGCTGTGTGAGCATTGCCACCTCACAACCCCTTTTCAGGCTTTGTCTGGTTCACAAATTTTGTTTGGTTTGAGGTTTGGTTGGTTGTTGTTTTACTAGCCTTTGGGTGCAACATGCAGCTAGTGCAACTCACATGAAATCAATACACTTTAATAACCTATTTATTGCAGATCCAACAACTCCAAATATAATAGCCCACACTTAATTGATGCTGATATCCGGGACAAGACTTGAGTTTCTCAGAGACTGAAGAAAATCTTTTGATGAATTATCCTTCATCTAAAACATGATTTCCACAGTTCTCATGGGCTAGAAAAGCTTTCTTCACAAGCAAAAATTTTGGGTAAAAATTTTCATTGCCAAGGGAAGAAAGTACAAGTCAAGATCGTATTACATCCACCACATTTCAATGATACACTGTACTTGCCCTACAAACCCTTTGTACACGACCATCCACATTGGCTAAGTAATGGAAGGGTTCTGTAGTTTCTGTTAATCAATTCTGCCCCCATATAGCTCCAGTTCTTTGTTAATTAGATCAAGCTAGCTTTCCACAGAGAATGCCAGAGTAAAGTTATCTGCCTGTAAACTGCCAAATCATTACAAAACCACTTTAATTGCTTTTTTGAGTTTAATGTCTCTCTTAAGGCTCTCTTGTTGTGTAAACTGCATTGTTTTGCATGTTAAGCCTCAATCAAAGTCCTCTCATGTTCAGCATAAATTTTGATGTATTTGTAACACAAGAAAGCATGTGAATATATCGAGCTTTTCCAACTACTATTTTTTACTTAGCTGCCAGCAAAAGTCCACCAGCGTAGCGCTAATTACAGTGGCAGCGGAGAGCTTCTGTTAATATGCTTAATCCTTGGCTAGAAATTTAAGTCATGGCAGTAGAAAGTGTTTTGTGCCAGCACACTGCAACTACTGAGGCTTCTACCAGCACTGCTACATGTGCACATGAAGAGTGGGGGGAGAAGGACAGAGTCACATCAAGTCATATCAGCAAGAAGCTGGTTCACCTCATCAACTCTCCTTTTCAAACAGGTGTTCAAGAAGCCAATGCTAACTGCACTTTGCAGATCAAAAACCCCTCCTAGGATTTAGGACAGTAGCAGAGGGCACTATTTATAAGGTTTGAACACTGTACTCCATGTTTACACCACAAGCCATGCTGACAGTATCTAACATTCTTTCAGCTTCATTGTCAAGCAACTGGCTAAAAGTCTTCCCCTCAAGATTTCTGCATCCTTGAACATCTTCTGCCATGAAGTTATCCAGTGCTTTTCTCGAGCACAGAGTCAATACTACCTCCAGACAGGTTCACACCAGCCTTTATGTTTGTTCTAATGTTTGAGTAATCAGTTGTCCCTCATACCTAAATTGGTTCAATCTTCCTTCGTTTCTGCATTCAACCTTGCAGATATACCTGCAGAACAGCAGCTTTGGGACAAGCTGACAAGCCAACACAGAGTGCTTCAAATCGCTGCTCCCACTTACACACTTCAGAGCATGCTGAAAATACCACTATTAAATTTAAAGTGATGTAATACTTCTCTTTTTCCCCTCCTCCTTCAAATGAGTTCTAGTTACCTTCAAAATGCCACAAGATTTTTAAAGGTGTCAGAGTAACCCCAACTCCAGCATTACCACTTAGCAAGAACAAGATTTAAATCATGAGTGCTGCTCTGAGTTTACAATAGCACTGAATCAGTCTCCCTTGCAGGACTAAACTGACATTCTGCTATTCCACTTCAGACAAAGTTGAGTCAATGGTATGCCTGGCCTTCAAGAACTTCTAAAAGCCTATTTTCTATACTTTGAGGTATATTTCAAAGCAATCACTCTCGATAAGTTTTATATCTGCATGGTTAAAATCAATGCATACATTTTTCCCAAAAAAACTTGTTTCAACTTCAGATATCCTCATTCTGATAGCAAATATGTGCAATCAGCACTTGCTGGTTACCACATATGAAATACTGATCAGTTAGTTTCTTAGTGTTCCTTAGAATGAGAAGTCCCCAGCTAGCAGGTTCAGAAGAACAATGACTTAAAAAAAACAAAACACACTACCATATTCTCAGAAGTCAAACCAGCTTCTAAAGATGCCTGTTCAACAATTTTTCCCCTCTCACAGCTACCTGTAATTCCACCTTCTTCCTTCTCGCATTATGGAATGACTCAATTTCATCAACTAAATCTGCCCCTTTCTCAAACAACAAATGGTGTTACTTTATCAGCCCCCTTCATTTTCAGGATTCTGTTTCTCATAAGCATAAAACCCTAGAAACCAGAGGTTTCTAAAATTTAATAAGAAATGAAGCTTTCTTTCATTTTTTCAAATTACCTAAATATCAGATTCTACACATGCTGTTCTACAAGTCTGAATATAACTATTGATTTCTACTTCTTCTATGTTGGGGTAAGTACTTAATAAACACTGATTTGGGGGGCAGAGGGGAACAGCAGCTCTCTATAAATTATCTTATTTTTATATAGCTTCAAATGTTGCTTAAATACAACAAATTCCTGTCTTGTAATAAGCATTCTCTGGAACAAACCCACCTGTAATTAACTCAATATGCTTGACAATCAGGAAAATATTATGCAGAAATTATTTTGTGTAAACAGAAAACACACATCTCAAAATTATATCTGTACCAAGTATCTAGGAATTTCAAATAGTACTTAGCCTCTGAAGGAACTGTGTTCTCCAGAATTAAGTTTAAACTAAGAAACTTCATTAGCAGGGGATATTTGTCCTCCAGAGTGTTATGGTGCAAAAACTTTTAAGCACCTGAAGGAAACAAGTTCAAAGAAATTACACTAACATAACTGCACTGCAACTAACTGCATTCTTAAAAATATTGCATTTAAACGTTTCATTCAACTCACATCCATAAACAACACTACCTGAAAACACATTTCCTACGTTACTAAATTCTGGATTTGAATTTGATCAAATGAGATTCAATTCAATCTTCATGGTAAAAGTCTCACTCCACTGCCACTCCCTTCTCAGCCTGGTAACCTGATACATCTCAAAGAGGTAATTGAAAGAACACAATTTTGAGAAACAAAGTCACAGCAACACAACTGGCAGACCTGTGGGCTGGGAGGCACAACCAGCCAGGGTATGTGCAACAGCAGAAGAGATAGGAAAGGCCAGGTAGTCAACAGTCACCACTAACAACAACCGCAATGTGCAGAAAAGGATGGGAAAACTACTGCTCAGTGCTGCAGGTGTGATTTGATGCATGTGTGTAAGTATCACACAGGTATGTGCTCACATAAAAGTTAAGGAGGCTCTTCAGAGGTGCATGGCAGAGGGTGAGATACAACAGTTGTGTGTGTTACATACAGGTACATACAAACACAAAATGTGACACAGGTTGGACAGCAGGCTAAAAACAAGTCAGCAGTGTACCCTGGCAGTGGTGCAAGCTAACAGCACACTGGATTGCCCCAGCAGGAGCACAGCCTGCCTGAGCAAGGAACCCATCACTCCCTGTCACTTGGCGCTTTCCACACCCACCTGAAACACCATGTACAGTTTTGAACACTCCAGCACAAGCAAGACACAAATAAACCTGAATTAGTTCAGTGGAGGGCTACTGAGATGTTCAGGGGAACAGAGCACTTGCTGTGTGAGGAAAGGCTGTGAGAACTGGAGTTGTCCAGACACGGAGGTTCTCCAGAAGACGGGAGGCACAGAGATACGCGGCAGGAGGACAGGAGACATAAACTGCAGTAGCAGAGGTTGTGACCTGACAGAGAAAAGACCTTTCCCTGCGGAGACAGTCAAACACTGGAACAGGGACACAGACTGACAAATCTTTGGAAGGCTGAAGACCTGAATGAACAAAGCCCTGGTCTGAATTTGGTGTTGACCCTGCTATGAGCAGCAGGTTTGACTAGACATCTCCTGAGGACCTTTCCAGCCTAAATTACTCTATGACATTGATTTGGATCCCAGAGAACACTAAAATGACCTGTTACCATTTTCTATGCCAGATTATACTTCTCAAATCTCCACTACTAAGATAAGACAGGAAACACATTGTTTCTTCTCCTCAAAAGAGTATATGATGCTCCAGTCCAGGATCTGCAATACTCTCAAATATCAAAATTGGAATTTCAAGAGATTTGAGGCATGCAGAAGTTGCCAGTTACCCGAGTGTAGTACAAGTGGAACATGGTGGCTAAACATTCAGCTTCTTTTGGGAGGAGGAGATGGTGGTATTCAGTTTGAGGCAGTGTTAACCCAGAAAACATCACACAACCACAAAAACTTTTCCTTAAAGCAGCAACTATATTTTTCTTGGAAATTTCACATTCAGCACCTACCGTTAATGAACAACTCCTATATTCTGATGCTGATAAGGTCACAGGACAAGAGCTGTTTGCTCTGTGTATTCAGGATGTATAGCTTCACACCTGGGAAAAGAAACCTTACTTAGAAAACCAAGGTCACACCAGAGCTCCCACCAGAAGCACCTGCAGTGGCCTAAGCAGGCTGGTTTGTTTTCATCCCTCTCCTAGACACTACTGCCCCTAGAGCAGAACTACCAAAACAAAGGATGTTTATTCTAAAATAACTGATATGGCACTGAAGCAGAGAGAGAATTGCTCAAAAGGTCCATTACTCTAACCTGGGGAGGGGAGTTACCACCTTTGACCGGGCAGCAAGAATATCTTAATACAGAAGTTTCCGCAGTCATTTCCTATGGGCTATATTGATTATTTGCTAGCCTCAACGTTTGTGTAACCATACAAAGATATCCAATGTTAAGAAAGTTAAAAAAACAAGCAAATGTGATCATTAGCATCTTATTAGCATAAAAAGGTAAAAATGAGCTCCATTATTTCCTTTTAAAGCCTTTTTTTTTCAATAAAAATTCCCCACCTGCAGATAGACTAAGGTGATGTACTAAGAACTTTTTAAAGCACCAGTTTTGTACAAATCAGCGAAGTGGCAGGAGGGGAAATCAATGTAGTTTACAAGTGTCTCATAAACATGAGCACTGAAACGTCCAGTCACCAATGTAACCACCAACAAAAGCAGCCCATACACTATTCCATAGGGGGAGCAAGTTAAAAAGCAGTGAGACAGGATCAAGAGATAACAGCTCAACACACCGAGACTTCTCCCTCTTAAAGCTCACCACCAAGTCTCACACAGACACTAAATTTTTACTTTGCTTGTCTGTTCACCGGCCCTACAGATCACGGCTGTTCAGCCGCAGCAGGAGCGGGACAAGCGCTGTGCCCCGCATAGCCGGGCTCTGACAGCCCCCCGGCTCGGGTCCCTCCTTGCAGCGCGCGTGGGCACCGAGGAGCCGCGACACCCCACGGGGGCAGATGCAGCCCCGCAGCCGGCCCGCCCACGCCCCCGAAATCAGACACTCGCTTAGGCCCCGAACCGCGGCGGGATGCAGCGGGAAACGAGCCCCGCGAAGCCCGGGCTCGGCGGTCCCCGGGCCAGTCGCCCCGCTCTCACAGTCGCTGGCGGGGCCCGGCGCAGGGAGTGCAGTCTCAGCCCGACCCTCGCCCCCAGGCTCAGCCTCCGACTCCCTCACACCGCTGCGCCGGCTTCGGGCTCCCCAGGAGCCGGGCCGCTACCCCGCCGCCCCCTCACACCGGGTGGCTATTTCCCCGCTGCCCCGACTCCGATCCCCACGGGCCCAGCAGCCTTTGCCACTCCACCCCCCTCTCGGGTGTCCGCTCGCCCGCCCCCGCAGCCCCCCGGCCCGGGCGGCCGGCGCCCCACGCCGCTGCTCACACACCCCCGGCGGGGCGGGGCGGGCGGCCGCGGGCCTCTGTCGGCGCGCCCCTTCCCGGCTCGCTCCCATTGTGGCGGCGGCGCCCCAACCGCGCGGCACCGCCGAGCTCTCACCTCGGCCGGGGGGCGGGGGGGCTGCGGCGGGCCCCAGGAGCTGAGGCCGCCCGCCCGCCTCCGTCCCAGCCTCGGCGCTCAGCCGCCGCTCGGGGGCCGCATCACCCAGCGTCCGGCCCCCCCCACCCCCCGCTGGAGCATACGCAGGATCCCCCGGGCAGCAACAGGCGCCTCCGCCGCAAAGGTTCCGCAGGGCGGAGAAAGGTTCCTCCTCGCCGCCAAGGGCGGGAAGGCGGCGGGAGCCGCACGGCGAGGACGGGGCGGCCCGGCTCTGGGTGGGCCCCGCGCCGCTCGGCCGTCAGGGCCCGCTGGCCGCGGGACGGGGCTGCTCCGCGCCGCCAGGGCCCGGCCCCCCGGCGGAGTCCCGAGGGCCCCATCCGCCTGCTGGGCAGGCCCGGGAGCGGGTAACGGCGGGAGCCGCAGCGAGGCCGGGGAATGCGGGGCCTGCCCAGCCGCCTGGCTCACCGGCTGGAGCTTCGGCTGTTTCTGCCGGCAACATCGGCTGTGAGGAGAGTTACTGCGTGAAGCGTGGGGATACCCCCCGCGAGATGCTGTTAATTAGCCACAGGGTGCCACAGTTAGTTAAGGCTGAGCCGCCTCAGGGATCTCTCCCCCAGCCTCCCTCTCAAGGAAGGGACAACACAGAGCTCAGCTCTGGGCCTCGTCCTGTCAGGTCTTAAAAGCCTCCACATATGACATTCCGTCAGTCTCTGATACCCCGCTCCGGTGCCACACCCCTTCACAAGAGAGAACTTTGCCTTCATATCCAGTCTGACACAAGACACTTAGGTTTACAACCACTGTTTCTCATTCTCCTGCCATGAATTCTTGTCATCTCCCCACAGGTACTGGACAATCACCACTGCATCCACCCAAACCTGCTCCAGCTCAACCCACTCCCTTCCCTCAGCCTGTTATGCCCCAACCCTTTCACAGCCTCCACACAACTTTCTTAAATTTGCATCTCTAACATATCAGGGGGATTCAAAACCACATACAGCATTTCAGATGTGATCTAATGAGTGCTGAGTAAAAGGGGAGCCCACCACTCACCTCCGTGGCTGGCCGCAGTCCCATGGACACAGCCCAGCGTGTTGATAGTCTCCATCACTGCCAGGAGACACTGCTGACACCGCATGGAGAGCATGCTGTTCACCCTGTACAACAGCAAGAGCCTGGTGTTTCCTTCTGTTAAACGGAAGAAAAAGAACAAGACCAGCAGAAAAATGTGCCTGTCTGGTTTCCCAGGTCGGTACTCAAATATCCAGAGCATGAAAAATAAAAGCAAGAGACTAGTATCTGACTCCAGCAATGTAGTGGCAGCCTGGGGATGATCAGTGCAACACAACCCTTAGTTCTTCAGGGGTCTCCTGAATTTCAGGGAAGCCAGAGCTGGTCCAGGAGAAAAGGACCATAACACCACAGAGCCATCTGACAAACACCGTGTCCCTGGGCACTTTGCAAAGCCATGAGGTACCACAGAAAACCTTCACCCTCCTTCCCACCCAGACACATCAAAATCCTCCACCGGACCTTTTGTTAAACCTGACATGAAATTCTGGGTTTTCCTTCCCTGTCCCAACTTGTCACACAGATGAGACATCCAGAAGGCAGGATGACAACAGAGGCCTCAGAGACAGAGTGAAAGCAGAAGAACCCCCAGCAGAGCAGTGAGGAGTTCTTATTGGCTTTTATTCCACATTACAACATCTGAAAAAAAAAAAAAAAAAAAGTCACACCTCAGCAATTTGCTCCACAGTAGCACTGACAAGCTCAATCCAGCTAAGGACAGCTTCTCTAAGGACCACCTCTAAGTTCTCCAGCAGCTAGCACCTTCTCCTTATTTCTGTGGAGTTAACTAAGGGAGCTAAAACAGACCTAGAAATTTATTCTTGGCTAATATAGGTGTATGACCACTATCTTTCAAAGTCAATGGATCTTTGCAATCAGACACATGTATCAGGTGGGTGTGTCAGGCTGAGTTTGGCACAGGGGGGCTGCCTGCACAGTCCTGATGCAGTGTTTGTCCCCATCACCCAGCTCCACATCATACACTCTTTCTTAGCAGGTAGCTCACAGTCCAGCCACAGAACACTCACATCCACCACACTGAAGCAGATGCCATCAGGAACTCACACCAACAACAACTTTCAGTCCACACAGCAAGAATGAGTTATTACTGCTGGTTTGCAACACTGAGGCTGGAGTTACAGTGTCCAGATAGAACTGGGTAGAAAGCTCAGGTGTTATTCCTCAAGGAAACATAAGTAACCTCAAATCCCATCACACATGGCAGCTCTGGCTCCTTAAACAGGTACCACCTGTCCTTTACCATCACTGTGGAAGATTAGGTTGAAGGAGTGACCCCTTCTTGAAAAAGCATATCAATAAATGTTCTGAAATATTCCAGGTGGGATTGTTAATTCCCACCCAATTTGAGCAGAACAGCCATCCACACAACACTCCAAGTACCTTCACAGCCTTTCACATATACATAAACCATCACCAAAAGTGCTATATAGACAACAAATTGGCATGGTTCCTTGGGGCAGTGGCTGATTGGTCATCACAGCAGTGTGCCCTTTGTCCTTCTACTTGAGTGAATACTACTGGGCACATGCAGCAGGTTTGGTGTGAGCTGGGCAGGCATCGAAACATAGGAAAGTTCCCTTAGCTGGCTGTTGTGAAACACCAAAGCACAGGGATGCAGAGTGCATCTCCTCCTTTGCGAGATTCCTGCTCCAGCCTGCAGTAGTTAAGCCAGTCTCAGAGGTCACGCAGAATCTCTGGCTTTTGCAAACCTGACCAGTGCACAGGCCCAAGGGGAGAACAGTAAGACCTGTAGAGTACTTCCCACCAGGGTCCCAGGTTTTCTTTAGCACCCTGCCACTCCAGCTTTTCTCTGTAAATCCCTGCAAATCCAAGGAACAGCAGAGTCTCATCTCTAGTGATAAATAGAGCTGACTGATATCCTACAACTGGGCCTCAGAAGAGTAAGACAGACATTATCTTAATACAGGAAAGGCCATCAGATTTCAAAGCAACAGTTTCAACCTCTATCTCTTTAAATGCTCATATCATTTACAGTCTGAATTGGGTTCCTGGGCAGTATCAGTTACATGGACTAGCAGCTGTAGAGGACATTAGCACAATTCCTCTTCCTGAGGTTTTTACAGTTTAATGGACAGGAAGCATTGCTGGTGAGCCTCCAGCTTCTGATGCTCCGACCAGAATCTCCCCCAAAGCTCTCCTTCTTCCCTTTGTGCTTTTTTCTGTCCTAGAATCACTCTCAATTAACAGTACAAAAATAAAACTGATGTCATCCATCCCTCCTAAGCTGCACATGCATTATTCATCAACATGCCCTAATTGATTCTCTCATAACCATGAGCACTTCTGTACTTGGCTGTGTCACTCTTGTCCAGCAAAGCACAATTTACAAAGTTTTATGTTACTTGGAAAAGGCACTTTCAAAGTGTTACCTTTCACAGCTTTACTGATCAGACTTTCTCAATACATAGAGCCATCAGGCCTCAGTTTTGTGTCCAGAAAAAAGTGTTCATCAAGTAACTCTGATGCATTGATGCTCACTGTCCTGACTGGGACATCAGCACTGCTCTAGATACTCTGGGCCCTCTTCCTACACACCAGGGTCTTTAAAAGAGGCAAAGGCAGGATTTGGGAAGGTCTCTGTTCCTCTGAATAAGTGCTCTGAGATGCATAATCCACAGAACATGTGGAGAGTTAAAATGCCTTACAAAAACTTTCCATGAGAGTTACAGAAGCATCTCCTAAACCTGCTCACCCTGCCACAGGAGACAAGGCTCTGTGAAGGGTGTCTCTATAGCAAGAGAAAAATACATATCCCATCAGGAAGATAACTTAGCTTTGCCTTCCATGCCCTGGCACTAGAATACCTCTGGATTCTTCCATCCTAAGCTCTGTCCAAGAGTTCTAGAAACTGAAAGCCTGTGATGGGATGCTTGGAAACAGAGCAGATGTTATCAAGGTGCAGTCCACAGGCACAGGCAAAGCAGCAGGTCTGCAGTTCACTCTACAACCCAAGCAGCTGGGAATCAGCATATGACATCCAGTCAATTAATAAATCACAAGCCTGGCACAAATGTGCTTGGTTTGATGGAATCACAGCAACTGTTTCCCAAGTACTCTAGTGACAGTGCTACAACTGCTACAGCATAATTCCTAATGCTGATGGGCATGCCCTTAGAGGCTTCTCTTTCAAGAGTTTGGTCTAACCTGTGTTACTTAAACTGACATGGAGGAGGCATCATCTGTGTGCCATGGTGACCCTCCTTGTGCTTCCTGCAGACCTTCCCTGGCCAGCGGTGACACACAACGCTGTTCTTCACAGCACCAGTCACCTGCTAAACCACATCTGTGTTGCCTCCTTTTCCATGTGCCTTTACTTGCCTCTTTCTTCTTACGGTACTCACTCTGGGTGCTGGTCACTGTCCCCTCTGCTTGCTGGTGAACTGTCCCACTGTGGAAGGAGAACACACTCTGGCCAGTCCCTTTTTCACAGCAGGCACATCCACACCACAGGATAGGAAACCTAGAAGTTGTTTCCATCCTGAGAGGAGAACTCAGGCAGTCACACAGAGGGAAGAAAAGTGAAAAATCAGAAACAGAAGCTCACTCTATTTCTAATATCACACTTAATGTAACATTAAGCTTTGTGCTTTGATCAAGGAATTACCAGGGAGTCTCATCTCAGAGAAGCCTGTTCATTTTATGGTGGTTCTGCTTCATGAACATTTAACCGGAATCATGGTATTCATCTTGGATTTCACTTGCACCTTAACACTCAGTCTGCAATCTTCTTCTTTCCCCACTAGAAGGGGCTAAGAACCAGACACTGGAGAACAGAAACAGGTAAGTTGTTCTGGACAAATTAAAACCAACGTTCATTACATGAAACAACTGGAACACTTCCTCTGTGTGCTCAGCTCTGCACTAGCCTAATCCAGAAGAGAATCAGTGCCATTACAGGGCAAGATCGCTCTGCTTGGAAAGCAGGCATTTATTTTGTTTTCTTAACCCTATGGTGACCTGCTTTGAGAAGGATTACAGTATTGAAATGCTGTAATGCCATTGCATAACTCAGCACAGCGCTGCTTGCTTGAACTGGTCTTCAGCCTTCAATACCCCACTCTCAAACACCAAGTGATCAAATCGGGTGCAGCCACCCAGAGAAGACAGCAGGAAGATAAAACAAGGCACCACCTTTTCTAGAGGAAGGTACAAGTGTTCATAATTTCAGGTCAGGAAAGGAAATAACAAAAAAACAATGATATACAGAGTAACAGGAGGGAGTGAGGGCAAGAGAGGGCACTTCGCTCATAGGAGGAGCAGCAGTATATTTAAAGAAACAAAAGTAACAAATTTAAGTAGTAATGCAAGGCAGCACCTTATCAGAAAAGGTCACACAGCAGCTCCTGGCAATCCCCGCAGCAGGGCATCCCGCTAAAGCAGGACTCACCCTACTTAGCCACCTACTGCAAGGACAAGGACTGCAGAGCCAGCAGCAAAGTCCACAGAGACCTGCAGTGCTGAGAACACCCATGAAGGCAACAAAGTTAAACCCACAGCTCCAGCACACACAAGTGCATCATTGAACTACCTGTGAGGCCCATTAGTGAAGTCACCGGGAGGCCAAAAATATTTTGAAGTTGCATAGTTTCTTTCTTGTTTTGCTTAGTCAGAAACACACACTGTGGTACAACTGAGAAGGAAGCAAGCAACTAAAAAACAGTCTTACAAGAAGATATTACTGGAGTCTTATTTGCCTCTAAGCCCAGCCTAAGAAACCAAACATCTTCATACTCCCTCCTAGGTCCAGCTCACTCCTTTTAAGCCCTCCTTCCAAGCCAGCTGGTTACAGCAGGTGCTGCCAGTGAGCACAACAACATCTACTCCCATTCCACCCCCAAAATGCACTGACTCTTTCCTGGCCAGTGTGGCCTTTCTGTATCCCAGGACATTTCACTCACCTAGAACAAGAGGAGCACGTGGGATAAAAAAAAATCACCTCCTCACCTTCCTTAATGGAAAATAAACCCAGTGGCTGGTCAGGACTGCCTTGCTCTGAACCATGCTTTCAAACCTCCTTTCTAATGCTACAGTCAGTTTTCTCCTGAGGAATCAACTTTGATAATACTCTGAACAAGGGAGTTTTCCCCTGTGTGGTAACATTGTCCCTGTGTTGGGCTGCAAATGTCAGGGACCTAATGGGCCTCCACAGCCCTGACCAGCCTCACCTGGGGCTTCCACTCACACCCCCCCCCACTGTCGACTGGCACAGGGGCTCTATTTAAACTCAGCCCTGGGCACCTGGTCTTGGGATGTGTTTGACTTTGGTTGGTATTGTTGGTTGTGGCCTATAGACTTGGTTTTTAGCTTAACTTTGGTTCTGTCTTGTCACCATGAACTTGCCTGGTAACTTGTGTTCTTGGTTGATGCTGATTGCTGTCCCTTGACTGATCTGGCCTAGGTACAGTGGTATGAGCATTGACTGGTGACAACCCTGCCCTACTGGTCCTGGTATTCCCTTGGCTCCTCATTTCTTGTCCCTTTAGGAACAGCAGGTATTTGCTCTTGGTAGAGAAGTGAAGGACTGCTTCTCAGTCCCTACTGTTCCTCCTAGGGTTCAGGCTGTTGACCTCTACCCTCACATCTTCTGTTGATGAAGACCCTGGGGTTTACCATGGCTACAGGTTATATGTGAATGATGCTGGTAGGTAGGATGGCTATGGGGCAGGTGGAAACAGTGAGCTTTTTCTGTTTTCCTCATTTCACAACTGTACTTCAATTGTTTATCCTGAAACTTAACCTCACAGATGAGGATGGCCAAGGAAGGTGTTTGTTTTAGGAAAGGGGAAGGATACATGCAACTAAATGACTAATAATAAAAGACTTCTTGGTTTTGAGCAGATATACAACAGGCAGAAGGACTATGGGTGGATTATCGAGGTTTGGGAGGATAATTCAGTGCACTTTTCATGTTGATGCTGATAAGACCTACATTTGCTTCTTCATTCAGTAGATTCATCCAGGGCTTACTATTAATCTGCAGCTATAAAACAAGATAGCTGGCTTTTCCTCTTTGTTTTTCAGTATGCTTTCTACTCTCTCCTTTATTCTTCACGCAGGACATAATCTTTTGTTTGTTAGAACACCTGTAATCACTGCAAGTTCTTTGACGTAAGCAGCCCATATGAGGGGGTTAGTGTTGATTTCACATTTTATTTTTTAGCAGTAACAGTTACATTTTAGTATTGTAATCCTGAGGCAATGTGCCATGTGAGACTCCCTGGTCATACATGTCTGCTTGTTCAGGCAGTGAGGTGTTAGTGTCACCAGGAGCTGCTCCGTTCCTGACATACCATGGGTATCTGTGGTTGCATCCCACCCACAGCTATTGCCCACAGTCTTCCACACAGTGCCTGTTCTACTGGAGGGGTTTCCTCAACACTCTGTGCACTGCAATTAATATTTTAACATTTAAAACTTCATACAATGAAATGCAAGCCATAGCATCTCCTCATTTGTACCTACATTCTCTTTACTGCTACTCTGATGTCCTTTCCTGTTTCACTACCAGTAGATATTAGTCACACTTCTCATGATGCTGAAACATCATTCTAAAACATTGGTGGAGTTGAAGAACATAATCTTGCTAATGGCAGAAGTTGATGTGCTTAAAATCCACAATTCATTATGCTCTAGCATCTTGGCACGCCCTGTCTTTGGAAAGGGATCTTCACAGCAGTTATTTTGGCTTCCTCACTCAGTGGGAATATACTGGTGTAGTGTAGTACTCTCTGCAGTTTCTGTCTTCCTACAATGAGTGGTATCTGAATTTTGGAATAATCTAACATCTTTGTAGTCTGCTTTCCCCCCACAGTAGGCCATTTCATGCATTTGAAAAACAACCCCTAAACAACAACTATTTAAACTGCATTAAGCAGCATTTTCCCCCTTTTATTGACTCCTCTGGCTTTACAATGGTGCCTGAGGTTCAGGGGCTTAAGGAAGTATCTCTGTTTCAAAAGCACATGTTCATTCCTGCAAGGCTCTCAAATAGTTTTGATGGCAGATGTATTTAAGCAGAAAAACTATGGAACTGTCTGCGTGAAGGGGGTAATCTTGGGGCTGCTTGTGTGTGTGAGATGTCCTAATGTATAAAGTAGGAAGCAACGTTAACATGTTATTCCTTCTTCTGTGTGGCTGGAGCCTGTGAAGGTGAATGACCTTCCTTGCCCAAACACAGCACAACCTGCCCAGCCAGGCCATTGGCAGGAAGGAGGGGAGGACAAAGCAATCAAGAGGCTGGACAATTATTTTTGGAAACTTGCTGTTTGTAGATCAGAAAAGCAGTTAAGTTGGCAACATTTCTTTTGAAGAGCTTTTGGAACTGCACAGAACTCCCTTTCAGACATGAAACAGCACATGGTTGCCTTTTAATAGTCTGGGGACTGGGATCTGTGTTCAGCATGTGGGGGGACTGAACTTAGATCCTTCCCTTTCTCCAGGTTCCGGTGAAGGAAGCAGCCTCTGGGACTGCTCCCATCACCCTATGTGGTGACTCAGCACAGAATCCAGGTAGCTGTTCAAATGTACCCCCTTTCTGGGGGCAGTTGCACTGTGCCACTTGCTCCGCTCTACCCACCTTCCTCATCTATGTGGCACTGGTGACAACAAAACTGAAGAGTAAATCAAGCCATACAATTTACTTTGCTGTCTGTACCCTGGTCTAGACCACACAAAGGATGTTGGAAGAGACTGTTTTGCTGAAGTTAATTGGTACTAGGAGAGGGAAGGTATTAGTAATAGTTTTATTTTCAGTTTGTTTCCAAGCAGCCAGAGTAACTTTACAAAAAGGGCAAATTCATCAGGAAAGTGTCCACAGTGCACCCAAGCTGCACACACCCATGGTGGGGGATTGTTACAGATGGCTGAGCCTGGAAACACTGTATAGCAACCAGAATTATGTGAAGTATTAGGGGAAAATTAAAGAAAAACCACAGAAGAAGAGACAAGACAGAAGGAGCCAGGGAATGACTGGAACTGTAGCTGCAGATGGTTAGAAATCAGCCAAATAATAGGAGCAAAACTTGCCCAGGCAGGTTTGCATATACCTGCTAGCAGCCCCTGTGGACACAGCAAGCCTGGTGTGCTTTCGAGTCACAAATGGACAGAAGATGGGGCAGAGGGCTGCAGCAGGAGGTGACAGCCCTGATCACTCCTCTGCACAGCCACTTGTTCCACAGGAGTGAAAAGCAGTGGGTAGAGGTTTTTGCACTGATACAGACCTCTGGAAGATTCCCAGGAGGAGGCCGCATTTCTGAACACAAGTGCTGTGCTCTCAGCTCCACTGGGAGGTGAGCTGGAGGCAGGAACTCTGGCTGTCAGGGTGCTTCAATGTTATCAGGAGATCTGTGCACTTCTGGGAACTTTGCGGGTGAATTGCAGAGCTTTTTTAGCTGTTTCAGGCTGGAGATATATTCCACAGCACACAAACTTCTTAATCATCTTTGATTGTCTTAGTTATATTCAACTAGTCCACACCCTACGTTAAAAATTACTTGCACACAGTCTGGGTGCAGAGCTGAGGAGGAATGGTTTGCTCCCAGCTGGTGCCTGCATGGGAAGGAGACTCCTGAATGCCTGAGAGAGGTTTGGGACATGAATCGTCTTAGCAGTTCCCCACCATCAAGTGAATTGAGATGGAATGAGAGGCCCTGAGCAGGACTTGCAGATCTGGACACTGTGACTGTGGCAGAAGCACAGGGTCAAGTCAGAGGCTCCTTCCAGAAAACACAGCTTGAGGATGAGGATGCTGCATTTGACACTTATAGGGGGAAGAGGAGAGACACAACCCTCCCTCTAGCAAACCCGCTTCAGCCAGTTGTGAATCGCTCCTGGGGATTGTTCCTAATGGAGCAAATTCCCACTATCAAGTATAGTTTCCAGAGGAAGGGAGATAGAACTGTGAGGTATGATAGTGTCTACAGGGTGACATGTTCTCCTACATGTACAGGATAAGGGGTAAAACTCCACTGACTGCAGAATCCATGTGTAACCCAAGTCTTGGTAAAGGACCAAGAGAGAAAAGCAGTGTTTGGAATAGGAACAAAAAAATTATCTATAAGTGTGGAGAGTCTCTGCAGTCAGTCCAGCAAGCAAAATTGCTTGTGAACTTGCCTGGCTGTAGGAAACGAAGTTTTTTCCTCCTCTTCTCCCATCTTGCAAGGCTCTTGGGAGAGTGATGCTGATCAACTCCAGGCAAGGAGGGAACTTTATAAGTAGTTCAGAAGAGCTGTAGATGTGAGACCTCAGCATCCCCTTTTAGTTGGTTGCCCTTTGTGAAGGGGATATATGGAGACTTGCAGGTTTAGATCTGAGGATGCTGCTCTGAAGCAAACACTGAATATTAATCTGCTGCATGGTGAGTAACTGCAGCTGGTTTGTAAACCTTTCCATAGCAGACAACATCGTTCCTTGCTGATGTCCCTTGGGGATTCGTCTGCCAGGAGATTCTCCCATCGCTCATGGGCAGTATTCCACAGCCCAGGGAACACAGCACGAGCTAACAATAGCTAGCGGCAGATGGTTGTGCATCACAAAGAGCTCATGGAGCAGATAGCAAGGCCTGACACACCTGTCTGCTGTGGAACTGGCTGGGAGGGGCTGGAGGTGATTCACAATGTCTATGGTGAAATCTTGCATTTATTATCTGAGTCACTCACGTCCCACGTATTTCAAGGAGACCAGCATTCTACTCCCACAATCCAAAGACAAAATAAACCTTAGTACTTGCAGCCACAATGCAAAACTCTGTTTTATGGAAAATAGCGTCCTAGCCTCAAAAAGTGGTTAAACACGCCTCCTTCTTCCTTCCTGGCTCAAAGCTTTGTATCTGTATTGCAAAAATCTCCTGAGAGTTCTGCTGTCCAAACAGCCTGTAAAAGCCATAAACATCTCTCCTCACTTCCTCCCATCTTTTTAGCTTCTCTTTGGGCTGAAACAATGTTTCCCTCCCATGCTGCACTGAAGATTACTGTCCAGATGCTACTTTAATTGTAATGTCATATTATGATAAGGATACAAACATTACATTAAACACGAAACACAGCGTGTCAAGTAAGGTAATACAGGGAAAATTCCTGCCAGTCCTATCCAGTTGTTCTGGTGACTTGGTATGTCCAACAGCTCAAAAGGATCTTTTTTTTCTGAAGAAGACTAGAAGCAGAAAGAATCAAGTGAAAAACTCAAATATATATGTATGTGTGTATATATATATACGTATATATATATGTGTGTATATATATATATATATAAATTCTTTGCGGTGGTAATGGTAAAATTATCCCTGCAGAATGCCTCCATTTCATAATGTTGCATTTTATCACAATTTAACAATCAATCATATTGCAGCAGGTAGATACATTCATCTAAGAGGTGGCAATTAAGCCTGGAGTAACGTACCACTTTTTAGACTACATTGTTTGTTATGCAAATGCAACTTGCAATATTGTTGCAAGTCAAGTTTACTCACAGTCTCTAAGTTGTAAACACTTACATGTAAATGTCCAGTACTAAAGTTGGTCTTTTTATAGTTTGTTGTTCCTTTATGTCCAAGGTGGTAAAATTGTTTCTTTTTCAGAAACATTCTCCAGTATGGAGTGAGCTGTGTGTGTTAAAGAGAACACGCTGGGCTTTCAGCTCAAATGAAGAGCTTCATGTCACCCACTTATTATCATTTGCAGTTGCCACTGGACATCCAAACTGCTCCTAATTCTGACTCCAGAAGCAGAGATGACATTCAGATATTTTTCTGGTTATCATATAGCAATGCTGCTTTTAGAATAAAGATAAGGATCTGCATCCCAACAGGAATAGACTGCTAGATAAAAATACCCTGAACTCCTATAAATGCAAAAAAATGTTCACAAACGAAGCTCCCTGGAGAGCAAAGCCCATAAGTATGTCTCTGCATTTGCCAACACAGTGTGCTGTGCCCTGGAAAGCAGTGGGATTTTTCTCCTTTGTGGGTTGGCACCAGGTTTAATTCCTGAAAATTCAGTGCCTTTCCCTTTCTGCCCTATCAGCAGGCGCTTCTGTTTTATTTGAGCAACTAAAATAATTAAACTTAATTCTTGCTATATTCCCTCCCCACTGACTGGGGCTATGAAGCACCTGGAAGAAAGAAGAGACAGTGTTGTCTACATGAGAGGACAAGTGGAAGAGGGAGGGGAAGAGCTCTCAAGACGATGCTTCTTTCTTCACCTGGCTTTTTTGAGTGCAGTGCCAGAACTAGCACTTTATGAAGTCACCCAGGACAGCAGGGATCTGGGTCTGTGCCGTTAACACCACATGCCAAGGCCTGCCTGCATTTCCAAGGTATGTGGGCTTGGTGGTGCTTAGCTTTTCAGTAAACTGCCCTGAAATGTCCCTGTCCCAGAGCATTTCTGGGGCTGCAGAGGCCATTTGGGGTCAGAGCAGCACAAACAGAGGTATTGCCAGAGGAAGTAATTCCTTTCGGGTGACAAAACATGAACCGCTTCATGGGAGAGGGAAACTTGGGACAAGTGTCCTGGGTAAATCCCAGCACAAGCTCCTGCAGCCTGTGCTGCTTTGCAGCGTTAGATTTCCTCATTTCAGCTGATGATTTTTCCTGTGCCAAAAGCTGTTGAATACTTTATGTTGCTGGGACAGCTTCAGAGCTTCTTTCAAGGTGTGGCTGAATGTATGTGAGACTAAAGAGATCTGTGTTCAGATTTTACAGTGGTCCAGGTCCAAATGTCTTGGTAGTGATTGCGGTGGTACCATGCACACATGGCTGCTTGGACCAGATATCTACAGAGCTTTGAGAGCTGTAACCACCACCATCAAGCTAAAGATTTGGATTAGTGAATACTGGAGAAGCTACATATGGGCAACACCATATAGTTGTTACTAAGACCCTTAATGGAAACCCTCGGGGATAAAACAACTAATTAATTCAAAATTAACATGTTTTACGTATCTACAGTGCCTGTAATCATTATAGCCTACCTTCACCAATTTGCTTATTGTTTCCCCATACATCAAAACTGTCACATGCAGATGCTTGACCTGATTAACTCAGTGAAGAGAGTTAATGTCATAAAGAGAACACATATATAACCTGCACTTAAGGTCTGATAATCTCTCTTAAAAAAAAAAAAAAAAGACAGTTGTCTTAAAACCATAGTCTTTCCAGGTTTTGTTTAGTCTTTGTTTTTTAAAGCTGCTGTTGCTACAAGTAATCCCTAAGATCCTTGTTGCAGGAAAACATTAGGAGGAATTTGTTTATATTCCCAGTGTGTGACTTGCAGGCACGTCATAGTCTGCTGTGCATAATATTTTCTTGCTTCCTCCTGTATGAAGAGTTTTCTTTGCTTGTTGAGTGGCTGTTTCCTATAGTAACAAAGCAGATAAAAAAGGAAAACCCTCATTAAACCACAAAAACTAGCAAGGGATTTTGCATAGTGCCTGAAATGAACTTTTAACTCATTCGCCATTAGAGAAATTAGTTTAGTGAGAAAACCATGTCTCAGTGCCATAATGCCACTTTCTGTGTACTTATTATCCCCTACTTTTTTCACGTTCTCCATCATATATCCCGTGTAAATGGTTTATCTATGTGCTTCCACTCTCACAAAGGCTGTTTCCCAATTGCTGAGTCATGGCTCATCCCCCTGGGTAAGACACAGCCCATACACCACAGAACGCATCAATAACCCCAGTTTACAGTGATTTGGGACAGAGGAGAGGCATTAATATCTGCTTGAAGCTGCTAGATGCCTGTGAGAAGCTAAGCATAAAGCTCTGAGCAAGACTCTGCCCCGTACTAGCCACCGCGCAGCGTCACTGCAGCATGGGTAGGATTTGGTACCACGCTACTGAAAAAGGAGAGGTTTATGCCAGTGCATGAACCTCTACTTCACACAACAGCCATCACTTTGTATTGTTTAACTTCCCTGTTGACTTTTGGCTGATTAACACAGATGTGTTGTCGTTCAGATTCTCAGCTAGGCAGAGTTATGTGCTCTTGGCATCAGACTGAGTGTCTGAATGGAGAGTTTTGGCACTAGCTGGTTTGGAAGAAAGCCGTTTGTCTGCTCATGTTCTCATTAGTATCTGAGCTGATGAACTACATTCTTCTGCATTTCTGTGTTCCTAGATATAGATCTGGCTTCTCTCTTCGGTCTGGGCTAAATTCTCAGCGAAACCATTGCTCAAGGGGCGCTGGGGGGTGAACCGGTGTCTGCACTGCTGAGTCCCTGCAAACTCTCAGAGAGCCTGAGGTGCGCTCGGTGCTGGATGGCAAGTCCTGCAGACCCTGTGAGTGTCCAGAAGAGTTAGCACAGTTGGCCATGATATAGTCCTCAATGCTTTCAAAAGTGAACTGCTTGTACTGATCTACAGTAGCAGAACAATACACAACGGTAGCTGGGCCTCTGTCAAAATGTAGGTCTCTCTCTAGCTCCTCCTTGTGTATACCTTAGCTGGTTTTAGCTTGTGTTGCTGTGTTAGCTCCAGCCTAGAGAAAACTTGCCCCAGGATCGATGCTATCACCCTTCTATCACTCTTTCTTCTCCCTACAAATAACCACACTTGAACTCCTTTTTGCATTAGGTAATGTCAGCCTGTTGCCGCTGTCCGTCACTCCACCTCCATCTGGGAAGCAGACAAGTCTTTATCTGCTGCAAGAAACTTCTCTCTGAACTTTGCTTGACCTTTTCTGCTGTAAGCAAAACCCAGAAGCTCTCTTCACACACAAGAGGAGGCATAACTCTTGGAAGAGCTGGTAACTGCATTCCCTGGGGCAATAGCCACCTCTACTGCCCTCTGTGCTTTGCACTCCACTCATGAGTGGGCCTCCCCCACCTTACTCACTGTCACTTAGAAATAGTACAGAAGCACAGGCAGAATTTGATTGAGCGAACAAACTTTGTCTGCCCATTTACATTTTATTTCTCTAGTTGTTGGACGGTTTTGCTCTATGTGTGTGTACAGAAATGGCTCATTCTAAGCACACCAGCCCCAAATGATTGCTTGTTAATTTGTGCATGGGGTTGTTTTGCTTGCTTTCCTCTCCTCCCGACGGATGCTGGTCTGATGTGATGATCCTGGTGTGCCACCTAGTGACTGGACTGTTCCCTGCTACATATCATTTGTCAGGGGTGCTGTTTGCACATATTTTAGTCCCATTTGCCCATGGTCACCTGGATTGCAGGTAGCCTGTGGCAATGCCTGCAGCCCCTCTGCTCTGCTCAGTCTGTCCAGGCAGGCAGGACGAAACTGCTCTGCTTTCTCCCATTTTCTACCTCTTTTCTCACATCTTTTCCATTGTAGTATCTACCTTTCTTCAGATGTAGGCAATAAACGGGCACAGACCATTTGCTGATGTGCTGGCTGCCAGCTTGCAGATCACTCATGGCCATAATCTAATCCATCAAGCAATCTTTTGCACAGCATATAAAAACTTAGCATTATATACATGGCTTTTGGTGAGTCTAGACAGTGTTCAAAGCCCCTGTGGCACGAGGGATATCATTGCAAATATGAGCTGCCCCAGCACTGCATCACACCTCATGAAACAACTTCTGAACTATTCAGGCAGACCAAGGCGATTGATGGTACTAAGGCTGGAGCTGACGCCTTCCTGGGAGACCTTTGTGTGTGTTGCTCACTGCCCAGGTACCCATAGGCACTGCAAGAGGCTGGTGGGGTGGAAGGCAGGGAAGCACTCCCCAGAGCAGAGCATCACAGGTGAACTGGTGCACAGGCAGACTGACCTCCACTGCACTCCTGGAAAATGTTGTCCATTCCCACGTGCAGCTCCCCAAACATCTGACCTCCCGCCTGGTTTCTGCAGTCCCCTTGGGCATGGGAGTTGTGAAGAAACACCCCTCAGTTTACAAGTATCTTACCAGGGCAGGTTCAGACCCTCCCAAACGTTCAGTTCAGCCAACTGGGTGCTGTGTGTAGTTGCAGCAGTGGTATGATACACACAAGTGCTGAGAAGGGACTGAAATTTATTACTGGACTTACTACTCACCTGCCATGAGTCATGCAGCAAAATTATACTGCAGAGGTTGATAGCTGCTAAGTCAGTAACTACTGTCTCAGCTACCCTACAACAGAAACTCAATTGTAAGTAGAAACAAGGTGATGACTCCCATAAGCAGAGCAGTTAATAAAAGGTGAAGTGTAGGAATTCAAATTTTATCAGTGTAGAACTGTGTTGGAGGTCAAGGTAAGCAATTAACTCCCCTGAAAACCTGAAGGGTCCTTCCTGTCCTTGTAGAGCAGCCCTGGTGAGGAGTCTCTCTGAATGTTGTGAGCTTCCTGATCACAAACTTCTTTCTCATTCCAGAGCAAAGATCTGTCCAGGCAGGCAGGTGAAGTGCTGCCTGGAGGCTGGGTCTGGGCTCTCTGTCAGCAGCTGTGAGCAGATGATGCATCCCAGCCACATCCTTCCTCTCTTAGTTGTACTTGAGCCATCCTCTGGAAACACAGATTCTGTCTTCTGTCTTCTTTTACCAGTGCCATTCCTCCTCTGATTCCACAATTAATCATGCTTTAGTCTAGAAGCTTATGAGAGTCTGGTGAAGTGGGTTTATCCTCTGTTTACAGACTGTGGATTTCACCAGAGGATTGCAAGGCAACCTTGCATGTGACAGCGATGGGGAGAAGTGGTTATTTTGTTCAAGTGTGTGTAATGTTTGATTCAGCCTTAAGTCATCATTGCTAGTTGACCATCCTATGCAAGTATGTTGTCTTTCTGGCTGGGGAGTCCATAGAGGTGAACATGCAGAGATAACCTTCCCCTCGCATGCCACAGGCCTATCTCTCTGCCACAAGATCCCACAGAGTAAGAGGTACAACCTTACTGCCAGCCTCTTGTTTTATTTGTTTCCTCTAATTTACCCATTTTTTACTCTTATTTATTCTTTTAAGAGAAGAGCTTCTGCCTGTACCTGGGCAATTAGTAGAGAACTGCAGCATGAGCTGGGGTTTCATTGCTTTTAAAGAGAAGCCAAATGAAAGGAGAGCTCATATTGTCCCTGCCAAGTGCATCAGTAGGACTCTCACCTGCCCTATGGGGAGCAAGGGTCTTAGACTGAGTCCTTCCAAAATATCTCCTGAGGCCTGGAAATGCAGGAACTGGAAGCCTGACCATGTCAGGCAGCTTGTGTAGGAGGCTGTGGCACAGCTGCCTGGGGTAGCTGCAAGCTGTCCTGTCCCAACAACGTATCAGGCTCTTGCAATGAAGCAGCAGGCTCCAAACCTCCTCACCAGCTCAGGTGTGTTGAGGGACTGAACCCCACTTTCTCTGAGAAGTGACCCTATCTCCCATGCATCATAGACATGGCAGAAGCTGGAAACCTTAGTTTTGCTTTTAGCCCTTTGAGCTTAGGTGATGAGAAGTGGGAGCGCTAACCTCTGCAGCTTCCTGACGAGCTCTGTGGCTGGCCTGGAGGCTGCCAGCTGCCTCAAAGCGGAGAAGAAGGCACAGCTGTGGATGTGGTATACTTCCCTGGATAATAATGCTGCAGGCAGGTCTGATACCTTTGATCCCCCACCCAGCCATAGGGGTGTGGGTGAGAAGCATACCCTTCCTTGTCTTCCCCCCGCTCAGAAATGGTAACCTTGCTGAGAATGCACAGATCTTCTGCATACATAACTTAATATGCCGTGGCATGGGACAGTGCAGAATAATAACTTATTACCACCGTAAAAGGACACAGTGCTTCCCAAAGAGCTGGGCTACTCCCACTGCAGAGACAACAGATAAGGAAAAACACCCAGAGGAATGGAAGACTTTGCATGGGAAAAGCAAACAGGGATGGGGCTACACGGTACTGAAAGGTTTCTCTGCACCCACTCTCTCGTTGCATGCGTGTAGCTTCTCCTGGGGGGTGCTAGAGGAAGGGACTGTGGAGAGAATGAACTCTCCAGCTGGGAGGAAGGCTGGGGGTGTAGGAACAGGAGCTCTGGAGGTTCAGGAGAGCCTGAGGAATGCTTCGGTCCGGTCTGCGCCTCCTGCTGCTGGGCATGGCCGGAGCGGAGGTTCGACCCGCTGGGGGGTTTGGCTTCCACCGCCAAAACCGCCTGCAGTTCAACTGGGAGAAAACAGAATGATGTTCCTGTCTTGCAGTTAAGAAGAGGAGAAAGTGCTCTGGACAGGGACCCAAGGCACAAATGTCATCTAAGCTCATCCTCAAGCTGCCCTTTTGCTGAAACACCCGGCTGTCCACCTGGAAGTAACATTACGCACAAGTGAACACTCAGGCTCGACGTGAGGAAGGAATGAAAAGGCAGAGCTGGTGTCGGTCGCCGTCGTGCCCGAGGGCTGCAGGACGGGCTGGCAGCACGCCAGCTGCTGCACCGCTATCGGGGCAGACACCCGGGTATCGGGGCCGGCAGTCGCTGCTCGGCGGCTCCTCAGTGCCAGCCTGTAAGCAGCAGAGTCCACAGCTTCGCCTCTCTACCGGGAGAACGCCCCTTCGCCTACAAGCCGCCGCAGCGCTCTGGGCCGTGCTGAGAAGGCGCAATGGCGGCGCCCGCAGAGAACTACAACTCCCAGTGTCCTTCACGGCGCCGCGGGCCCAAAGGCGCATGCGCCGCGGGCTCACCTCGCGCGAACTCCGTTTCCCGGGAGGCCGAGCGCGAGGCCCTCGCAGCCTCCTTCCCCCCCCGCTCACTGCTGCTCGCGCCGCCGCCTCGCGCGCCGTGACGCGACCTCTGGCGTGGTGACGCGCAAAGTGTGTGCCCGCCATAGCAATCGCGGCCGCCGCGGGGTGTGTGGGGCCGAGCGCACGGGCCGGGGCGGCGGCGGCGACCCAGCGGGGCATCGGACAGGTACGGGGCGGCGGGCGGGAAGGGGCCGCGCCGCCTCCGCGCTTCCCCCGGGCTGGGCCTGGCTGGGCCGGGCCGGTTGGCGGCCGTGGCCTCTGCTCCGGGCAGGGGGAAACGGGTCGCCTCAGGCCCTGAGGGAGCCGTCGGACGGGGGCGGGTTGGCCTGCGCGCCCCGCCCCCGCACTAGGGGGCGCCCTCCGAAGCGCCACTGAGGCGAAGGGCGGCGAGGCCCGGCCGGGCGCTGCGCCGCGTCCCCCTGCGGCCTGTCAGCCTCCCGGCGGGGGGGCGGGCCTGCGCCGCGCCGGCCCCGCCCGCCCCGGTGCTCTGCCGGCCGGCCCGCCCCCTCCTCCGGGGCTCTTCCTCTTGCGCCGGGGCCTGCGGAGACGCCGCTCCGCGTGGGGCTCCGCTGGGCCTGCTCGGCGATGGAGGCGGCTCTCCGGCGTGGGGGGGCCCCGGCCCGCTCTCCTGACCTTTAAACCCTCGGTTGGAACGGGCAGCGCCGGCGGTTGCTCCCGTTGGGTGCTGGCGAACAGGTTGCTCCCGCAAGGCGCGGTGCGGGCCGGGCCGTGCTGTGCTGTGCTGCCGGCCGGAGCCTGTCAGAGCTGTCACCGACTGCGCTCCCCTGGCGAGGTTAGTCCCACTGCTCCTCGGGGGATGTCGGGTCCTCGTGAGTTTTCTTCCCAGCTGTGTGAAGAGGAATTAATTGATGTTGAAATGGAGCGGGTCTTTTTTATTTGCTTGGGTTTTTTTTACTTTCCTTTGTAGACAGCAGAAGTTTATTCTTTTCACTGCTTGTCCTGGCAGATCAGCATTTAGTTCCAGGTTTGTTTTGTAAAAGCAGAAATTCCAGGAAACTAAATAACTTTGTTGTTTTCCCTGACCTTAAAAATATTCTACCTGTAAAAAAAAAAAAAGGATTTTTTTAAAGCAAATAATTAAAGTGACATCAGGAATATGTTCTGTAGTAACAGCTAAATTTGAGTTCTGTTAGGTGTTAAAGTGGGAAGTAGAACAAACAAGGGCTTCCCTCAGAGCTTCAGTCATGTGTGATACCAAAACATGATTTTATTCTCCCTAAGTTCTGAAGATTTTGTGAGTTTGTGGCATACTTTCTTCCACAAGTGAACTTCGGTGTTGACAGTTCATTATGTTTCAGCATTAACTTCGGCATGGCAGTGTCAGACTCAACAGGTTTAAGCAAATATCTGTCTGTTATCTCATCCTTTTAAAGAACTGTGACGAAAAAGAGATTTCTTTTTTTTTTTTTTAAAGAATTCTTCATGTTAAAACATAAATGTAGAAGAACATACAGATTTGATGATTTGCTTGCTATCTATTTAACTTGATTCCAATTCGTAAGTTCTTAATTTTTCCTTATGGGATGATATTATTATATTAGACTTCTCATCTACATTATGTCCTCACCCGTGCTTAGAATCATGTTTAGGAACAATATGAAACTTGATTGTTTAAGGTAGGTCAGAGTATAGTTATTAGAATTTGAGTTGACTCTATACATGTGGGTGCGCAAATCCCCTTGTAATTTTTGTCCACACCTGAATTTAAATGTGCAGTCTTTCTACAAAGTTGGCTGTCGTTATTATCCCCTAAGATATAATTTTTGGTTTTGTTATGTGGCTCTTTCATTTTACATTTAAATTATTAAAGTATAGATATGTGCTTGTTTCCCAAGTAACCAAATTGTTGGTTTTCAGATTGTACAAATAGATTTATTTTCACCTGAGATGTATAATACTTTAAAATGCCTATCTGTATTGAAATCAGTGCATTCGGAACCTCAGAATCCTTTCCGTGAGCACAATACAAGATCAATAAGTGAATGACCTGTAGTAGTGTTTCAGTTGATGTGCCACTCGAGTATGTCAGGGAACAAAAGGGTGATGCTGAACTGCTTGAACTGTACCATGCACTTATCAGGATTTTCAGTTAGAGGTCACTGGGACGCATATATCGTGGTTGTTCACATGTGTCTGACTAAGGTGACTCAAGCACTGAGGTGTCTGAGGTTTCAAAAACGTGAGCACTTCTAGGTACGTGTCTGGATGCTTCTGTGGATTTCTCTCTTCTATCAAATTTTTACATCGAATTTCAGAAGAGTAGAATACTCACAAAAGCTTTGCTATGATATTGGAATGCTAAGTAGTGTTTAATATTAAAGTGATACTGTGTGCACCACTGTGCTGAAACATGCATATGAAGATTTTCGGTGGGAGTGTTCACAATGAGTGATAGTTAAGGTTGTAAATATTTGTCTTTCTAAGTCAAATCCTTTGAAGTGCTTCATGTTTTGTTTATATCAGTTCTATTGATTCTAAATGTGATATTTTGACAATAGTGATGTGTGGAAAAAATATTCCATTCCTTAGCTTATTAGGTATTTTAATTGAAATCTGTAGTAGGCCAAGATTGTAAAAACTTTTTAAAAAGAATTAAAAACCCCCATGGATTTAATCTACAATGAGATAGCTGTTCCCTGTTCTGCTAGTTACTGGAAAGCAGTTTAAGATTGAATTTGTTCACTAGCTTGTCCAAGGGAAATGGTGAAAGTCAGAGTTTCTCTCACCGGTCTTCTCCAACAGACTGGTTGTATTTCTGACAGTTACAGTTTAGTTCATACCATTTATGACATTGTCCTTTCTGCAGAGTTCCTAACTTTGATTGATGATGGAGTTCTTGAAAAAAGTGAGCACAGAAGGAATTTCTTTCCTTCTTGTGTTTAAAAAGTCATTCATCTGCCATAATATTCCGTTCACATATATTTTACTGCTAACATGCTTTAATATGAGAACTGTGGAAGTAAATGCTTCTGAGGTGATTTATGTTGTTGCTGTTCTTTGTGTTGCCATCTAGAATAGTGAAATTTATGTGAATAGGTTGAGAGGGATAAGCCTTTGGAATAGGTGAGATGCTTTGGCGAGACATATACTTTCATTGCTGTGCACCTGTAGAAAGAGTGGCGTTTTTGTGTTTTAACGTGATTTCAGGAAAATAGTTGTGTGTCAGCACCAGTTATTTAGCCCCATAATGTGCTTTAAGTAAGTGGTAATACATCAGATTCTAGGGACAGTGTAGATTTTTTTATATTCACTTGGTTATGGTATAGGACTGGATGCCCCAGAGGGCAATGGGAGCAGCCGGTTCCTGACTGGAACTTTGACGTGTTGCAGGTATTGCTGGACCTTTCTTATTTTCTAGCTGGAATAATTAGAGATTGTTAGGGGAAATAAACTATTCTTCAGGTTGCAGGAGAGCCTGTATAGACCTTATACAGTCTCTGGGGTCACAAGGCACTTTTTTCTGTGTCCCTTGGGTACAGGATGAAGGTGGAGATGTCTGAAATGGTTGAATGCAGACGCTGTTAAAGCACTTTCATTCTGAGGCTCAGTGGATTTGTCTGAATGTTTATATGTGATATTTAAAAGCTCGGAAGTGCTGCTGGCGAATGTTCTTGAGTTAAAGAAATAAGGAATAGAGCTTAATGAGCTTGGAGTAGTTTTCCCTTTCAAAGATGTTTCAGGGTGTGTGTGTGTACAATCTCATTACGTTTTGTTGCCTGCATTTAGGTAGCTTTTTTTCCGAAGTGATTTATGCATTTGCATCAAATTTCCCAGTCAAGGTCTGTGATGAATGAATAATGAATGCTCTAGATAAAATCATAATTATGTGCCATGTAGAAAACATCATCTTACTTTATGCTTACATAGGTTTTTTGTTAGCCTACACTCATTTCATATACTACTTATCAAAATTGTGTTCTTCAGACTGGCGGTCATGTAGTCACAGATTTATTTTTCCATAGTCTTTGAGTGATGATTTTTGTGCAGTTTCTGCCAGTTTCATCTTCAGCCAGGTGATCTTCACTTGTTGCTCCCATTTAACTAACCAGTCACAATACATTAAATTCAGAAGCACCTATGAGATGGGAGGTAGAGCTGTTCATCCAGGCCCTGAATGCGAAAAGGTTTTAAGCAAATTAGAGGTATTCAGCACTCAGGTGAACATGGTGATGTTTTTCAGAATTGGGCAATAAATGCTTACGGAATCTGTGTTGACCTGTGGTTCCCTTTATAGTCTGTCACTTGACTGATTTCTGAATACATATTTCAGGAGTTGGTGTGTATGTAATTGTCTTAAACATATCTGTATTTAACATTGTTTTGGAAAGTTCTTTCTCTTGTCATTATGAAAAATGTATATTTAATTTCATGGCAGATGTGTGGTTTTGGATGTAGAGGAATTTCTTTTGCTTTGATTTCTCTCCTGTCCTCCCCCATCCTCTCCAGTCATCTTCAATACAAGGTCAATTCATAAATTAGGGTTAGGTATCCCTTCCTCCAGAAGCAACAGCTCTTCACAGTGATCACTGTCTGTCAGACTGGAAACTAAGGGCATAGTGGTATTTTGAGACAGATTTTAATTGTTTGGTCTGTTAGTTTTTCTAGCAGATTTTTATCAGTCCAAAATAAATTGACACCTGGAAATCTAGAGGTTTAAACAGGATCTAGAGGGATAGTTCCCTTCATTAGGTGGTACCTTAACAAGTCCCTCAGTACTGTACAGGGATCTCACTTTTGTGGATGGGAAGATAAATCTTCTGTCAGCTGCTGTCTTGCAAGTAACGGCAGATCAGCCTGAAGTGATTCCTCCAGTGTTGCTTTCTGCGATCTTTCTTCCTTTTTGCTGGAGCCACTGATGGTCCTTGGAAATCTTGAACAAGCAGTGATGTGGTGACCTGCTCCTTTCCCAAACTACCGCTCTTATGGTGCTTCTTCCGCTGCTGGTAGCTACTCAGTGCTGCTACCTTCTGCCCCTTGGCAATGTGAGGCTAAGTGTGATTCTTGGCACTTTGACTGCTGTTTCGAGGGTCTTAAACAGGAATAATGATGCTGATCATAATCTTGCTGCCCTGGCCTTGTTGTTTCTTGAGTAAATCTGGGAACAACAGCAAAGGACTAACTCAGATCTGCTTATGGAACTGAGGCAGAGTTTTAAAAAGCTTCAGTACTGAACACACTTGTGGTTAGGTGTGCATACTTGCCCCCCATAGTCAGAGTTGTCATACACCAGTTAAGACTTGTGTTGAAAGTGTGTTTGTTCATTCTTTATTCTTCAGGCAAAGGACCAAATGGAAACATCTGACTTTGAAAGTGAAGTACAGCAGTATTCTGTAATTAATTTTTTCACTCCTTGTTGCTGAGTATTTACTTGCCTCTTCCAAATGAATTGTGATCTTTGGTTTAGATTATTTCAATGAATACAGCGAAACTGTGTGGGATTTCTTCTCATTTTTCTGCCTTTTTTGTTGTTGTTACCTCTGCAATAGGCTAAGCCATGACTTCAGGATCTGGACATGTGGACTCCAAGGCTGAGCTCACTACTTTGCTTGAGCAGTGGGAGAAAGAACATGGCAGTGGGCAAGACATGGTCCCTATTCTCACCAGGTAAGATATATTAAATAAATTCATAAATCTGAATATCTGAAGTTACTTGACAGCAGCTTTTGCCAAGTTTTTACATGAGGTTTTTGCATACCTGATCATCTGTTGGTAATTCATTTTGTTTGGTCTGGAAGTTGAACTATGAATATGGTATTTACATACACAGAATTTCTGGTAAGAAATTTATATGGCAAAGTTCTTACATAGACTGTCTCTGAAGCACGAATTTAATTCTCTGAAATGATGGAAGTCAGAGGAATCACTAAATAGTCAAATAACTTCGGTATCTTCACTTGAAGCTTGTAAAACATTGATCAAGACTGAAAACTATGAGGATGTTCCGTCAGAGTGGTGGTATGAGTTTTGTGATTGTAGTAACATGATCAGATTAAATGAAAGGAGGAGAGTGGCTCATTGGATGAATCAAGGGGATTATATTGAGAAATTTAATGAAGCTCATAGAGCATGTTTAAAGCAAAATTTTAGAACTTGATTTATTTTTTTAAAAACTGGATGTTGATTATCTGACACTGTATTGTATGTGTAAGGAAAATATTCCGTGACCAATAAATTGTTTTCAGGAGATGTGCAGGTACTAGTAGCACCATTAATTATAAGACATCTTCTATTACAAGAGAAACATTTGACTTATAAATTGCATTTATGGTTTCCCAAGCCAGGGAAACTGATATTATTCTTACTTGACAGGAGATTCACAGAAATTCCACCCAGTTTCTCATGTCTCTGCTGGCAGACCTGTGACCTGCCTACTATATGCAGAAGAAATTACTACACTTGCACATTGAGAGCAATTCAGGTTTCTGTACTGTGCTGCTTTGTGTTGTTGGGTCAGACAAGTCAGTGCACAGACTCTGAGCTGGCACTGGATGGAAGTAACAGGAATCTACTGCAGCTTCTTTGCACAGATCTGTGCCGTGCCTCACCTAGTGGGCACAGTGGTTTTGCTCCTCTTACTACATTTTAAAAATAGCAGCACGGAACAGGGAGATGAGCAGCAGAAAGCCAATCCTAAACACTTGAAAATGAGTAGGTCTCCTGAAAATCATGAGACTTGTTTTGGCGTATCTTTGTTTATTGTCTGATTTGTGTCTTGAAGGAAACATATATGCTATTTTCTTGCAGGCATAACAGCAGAAATTTACTATATTCTAATAAATTTTCTTGTGTTTATAGCAGTCTGACACTTCTTGCTTCCCCTCAGCTCCTTGAGTTCCCTACGTTATTTATCCCCAGACAAGTCTGATAACTCTTGGTTCTCCAGGGTCTCTGTGCAGCAGGCAGAGTGGCTCAGATGGGGAAAGCTTGGGTACTTTGGCTTTAGTGGAGATAATACAGATTTATTTAAGGTAGATAGCAAGGGCATCTACAGTCTCTGGCAGAAGTTGGATTTGCAGTGCTTCAGGTATCAATAAAAGCTGTATGTCTGCTTGGAGCAGAGGGTTTTGGGTACATCGTGGGTTTAAAAGAATTTGCTAAGAATCCTCACCAACTGGAGGTTGCATTAGCTGATGTCCTGAGGCAGAATAATTCCCCTGCATATTGTTTTGGACTTAAGGCAGAGGAAGCTGTGGTCATGCTTGTTGGTGAGTGACGTTTTTCTACTTCCTTCCGCCGTCTGAGCTAAATGGAAGAAAGCTTCCCTGTGTGGATGAGGGCCCATTAAATGTAATGCTGAGGTAGCACCAAGCGTGTGGTGGTGTGGGATCCTGGAGCATCTTACACTGCTGCAATCTGTTTTAAAGGCTCCTGGGTTGCTCATTGATGCCAAATAATGACATAGAGGCATATTAAGGTGGATTTATATTATGCTATTGAGATTGGTGGGAGTCTTGTAAAGTTGACAGACCACAGCCCCTTCCTTCCCTGCTCCCAAGGTGAGCTCAGTTTGTGGCAAGTGCAAGTGAGGTTTTGACTAACTTTCCAAAGATGATTGCAAAGACATTCATAAAGAGAAAAAATAGTTGGTAGTGGAGGGAAAGAACCTCTGTCTCCTGGTAAAACCTATGTCTTGTCTGCAGACTCTGAAGTGGTAGAGAAGTGATATAAGGCCAAGTGAACAAAGGAAATCTCAAAACCTGAATAAAAGTTCAGTGTTTTTGTGAACTGTTTTTTGTTAACCACATGCCTGTGTTATTAGGCAGGAATGAACTTGGTTAGGTATTTGACTCTTCTGTCACTTCAACTGAGAATTGACGAAGCTGTTGATCTAGATAGATCAAGTCACTTCACAAACCACCTTTGTACTTATTAGTTAAAAGAAGGGTATTATAAGCCAGCTTGTTTTAAGCTTTTTTTTTTTTTAATTAATAAATAGTAAAGTGGCAGTGCTTTTTTGTTTTGGTCAAACAATTGTGACTAATTGTCTCAAAAAAGCCTGTAAGTGGTGATTCACGTGCCTGTTTCATCTAGGCTGTGGTAATGTTGTTGTCCCTGAAACTACTTGGCAGCTTCAGCTGGCATGCTGTTTGGCTGCCTACCTAAACAGGACGGACTGATGAGAATGTTATGCTCACTTTCCATGCTGCTTGTCTGTCCTTTCTGGCACATAACCAAAATGCTGATTATCACCCAAAAAGACCTGACAAGTCTAGGGTGCAACTTCTGAACTCCCCATTTGTCTCATTTGTCTGTCAGCAGGCTCTCCTCAAGCTATTCTCATGGAAAAAAAAAAAATGAGGAGCTGGCAGTGAAGTATTTAAGTAACTTGCTTTTGGCAGAAATTCATGAGAACTCAAGCTGTGCCACCTGTTAGCAAGGGACACAATTTGCATCTCTTCACATTCAGGCTTACCGAGAGTAAATATTAGAACCCCACAGGATAAACAGTTTGCTGAAAGGTAATTGTCAGATCAGAGACAAGCAAGAAAGTTCTCTGCTCTTCCTGCAGTCTGGGCAGGCTTCGTAACATCATCCTCTGTCATATCGGCAAGTCAGTGTAGTTCACGGAGACTCGTCTAAGTAAATTTTTGCCACTTATTATTCCTGGGAACACAAGATATTTTCTGGAAAGTAACAGGAATGGAGTAGAAGTCAGTGGCATTCTGTAAGGGAAATCCCCTGTGAAAGACAAATATTTTACCAGGGATTACTGCAGCCTTCCAGGAGTTTTCCCCTCCCCTGTGATAAAATCTGCCTAGTTCACTACCCTGAGATACTAAGACTTTGTTTTAAGATGCTGTGCTGCACATATATTCTACATCCCACGCTAGGACTCTGTAGAGAGGAAGGAATGAGGCTGGTTTTACAGGGTGTTTCAAAAAGATGGACCCAATTTCAATCATGTTGCTTTGAAATTGGGTCCACCTTTTTGAAACGCCCTGTATATCAAGGAAATAAGATTTAATTTGCTATTTTTAAAAATACTGCTCTTTATTACACCCCAAACTGCATATATTTCTGCTGTAGCATTTCATGGAGAAAAACAGTGGATGACTATGGAATTATTTGTTTGACCATGAGATAGTCTCCCTCTTCTTCATTTTGTTTAAAAAAAAAAAATTAATTCCCTTACTGCTTATTCTAATGAATTAGAGCATAGGATTCTTTGTGTATGCTGAGGCTGCATCTCTGTTTAGGGCAAGGCATAACTTCAAAACAACCTCCAGGTTTTTTTTTCTGATACAAAGGAACATTAATGTATTTTGAAGGTCTATGAATAGGGAGCCGGCTCCTTGTGTTATCCATTGCGGTAACTGGCACATGCTAGAAAGTTAAGCTTCAATGGAGCTGAAGGGATAAGCTGACTAGAGATTACACAGTAGTTGATAAAATATTAAATATTTTGATTATCACACAATATTATTAAAAATTATTGTGCAAAAATAAAAAACTGTGTAGACTGTGTGAGTGGCTGCCCCTGCACAGACTGAATAGAAAGGAAGACTAAGTCACCTGTTCAGGGCTTATTCTACTGCAAAAGAAAGACTATGTGATAGTGAGAAGAATTACTCAAGCCTTTTATTTACCCTAGTTATCTACAGTATGTGTCATAGAACATCATCAGGTCTCTGAGTAAATAAAAGGTATTTGCCTGGCCAGGGCGTCATGCTTGTGCATCACTGGGGTGTTGATATGGGTACAGTGTGTTTTGGAGCATAGCGAAGAGGGATGAGATATTAGAGGCAAGTGTCTTTTCACACCCCTCTATTGTGGGCAGTCTGAAACCAGTACTGTTCAAACGAAAGTTGATGAGGTATTTTACAGTACTTCGACAAACAGGCTGTTGTGAAAGCTGTGTGCTAGAGGACTGAATGTGAATTCTGCTCGTTTGATGTTGTTCCTTTTGCAGAATGTCTGAGCTGATCGAGAAGGAGACCGAAGAGTACCGCAAAGGAGATCCAGACCCATTTGATGACCGACACCCAGGTAGGTTGTCTGGAATGGGTTTGGCAGCACCAACTCTATCACAATGGATGCCTGCTAATTAATATTTAAGCATAAGCAGTTTTTAGCCTGAATGTGTCCACTGTCAATCAAGGTCTGATACTGCTTTTGCACTGGGTAATTGTGGTCTGCAGTGCTGTTATCTGGCAATTTTGATGTTTGCTGCAAGATTTTGAGGCCCCGGGTAGAGTTTTGGGGGAGTGTTTCAGAGGCTATTTATGACATATGGTATGATCATGTTAACAAGTTGTAGTTAATGTGAAGTAGTTGTTAGATGGACAGAGAAGACAGTCTGTCTCATTATTTTGAATTTGCCGTTAAGTGCAGTGTTTTAGAATAGTTACATATCGCCACTGATTTTTTTTTTTTTTTTTTTTTTTTGGAACTACTCAGTTCCAAGTTACTGCAGCAGTTTGCAAAAATGACAATTCCAGACTATTTGACCACTGAAATGTGTTGTGGTCGGAATTCTAGGGAGGTAATGCCTACTAGAAAAAAAGATGCTAAGTTGGTGAATAATTCATGTGATTTTTTTCCGTACTTTTAATTCTGAGAAAGGTGCTGCTAACTAGAATATTCCACAATCAGTTTGAAGATAGCAGTTCAGTGTTAATCTTGACATCTTGAGGCAGGTAGTTAAGTCTTTTCATGTTTCTCCCACAGGTCGAGCGGACCCAGAGTGCATGCTTGGTCACTTACTGAGGATACTTTTCAAGAATGATGATTTCATGAATGCAGTAGGTTTGCTCTGAGAACTGTACCTGTCAATTCCTGACACCTTCTAATGGTTTTTGTGTACTTTGTGCTGATTGAGCTCAGTACTTGTTTAATATTTATTTTACTGGTGTAGGGACTATCTCTTCTGTAGCAGTGGTTTTTAAAATGAGTGTGACTCGTTTGCCACTGTTAAAGTAACTCAAAGAAAAGCGAGTTCATCAGCAGTTTAGGGGTGCTGTAGTATGTGTGGTAACAATTGAATTAGTTCTTCCCAAGGTTTATCAGTCTCTTTAAAGAAAATGTAGCTCCTCTAATACAAGTTTGAAAGCATAATTAATTTCTGTAATGGAAATTAATACCACTAATTCCAATGCCTTGTTTCTGACTACTTGCGAATACTGGACTGCCTGTAGGAGCAGAGGAGTATGTCAGCTCTAGAAGGCTCAGGCAGAGGATTAAGAGGTGGAAGTCTGGCTTTCCTCTTGCATTGCTGTTCTCTAACATAATAGCTAGAATTTTTGTTACCCTCACTTCCCTGCAAGCACCTGTATCAGTACAGATTTCTGTAAAGATTCTGACAAATTAATTGCATGTACGTTTCTGTCTTAAACTGCAAGTGATAAACAAACATAGATGCTGTTAAAAATGTGTGGGTTTTATGTTAATTTTTATCAGCTATTATCTTTTTGTGTTTACACTGTTACTAAACTGTATTTGTTTTTAGGCACTTGTCTTTACAAATCAGTTCAAGATAGATGTTTAGTCAGTGGACAGCAGAACAGAGGGGAACTGTGTTTCTCTGAGAGGTGATTTCAACTTCTGAGGCACTGGAGGGAGCAGGTTAAAGGCCAGTCATCTTCAGATCCAGGGCTTGCATACTGACGTTTCTTACTTTATCATTTTGCTGCTGTGGGAGTTGTAAGGCTTTTACTGCACTGGTTTTGATCAGAGTTACATTTCAAGCCAATACTGTTTCTGATCTTCTCTAGCTAGTGAATGCGTATGTGATGACAAGCAGAGAACCTCCATTAAACACTGCTGCCTGCCGACTTCTTCTGGATATCATGCCGGGACTGGAAACTGCTGTCGTCTTTCAGGAAAAGGTATCATCTTTGCTAAAGCTTGGTTTTCAAGCTTGGTGTGTTATGTCTGCCAACTGTTCTTTCCATGGGAGAAGCCAGTAAAAAATGTTGAAATTCTGTCTCTGGGAGACAATCTATTCAATATTACTAATGTTTTGGGGCTTTTTGATCTTGGCTTGTTTAACTGATCAAATCTTGGGTATTTCACAGCTTCTAAGTTATAATGGGACTGATTCAGACAGAGGAGCTGGAACTTAATGTTTTGGGAAATGTTATAATTTGAATTGTTAGTTTATAGGCCTGTGAATGGAGCAGGCTATATAGAACGTAAAGACTGGCAATAGGAGTCTTGCCCAGTAATCCCCAGCTACAGCAGAGTGATAGCATTATTAGAGCTAAGTGATAAGCAAGTCATACTTTAACTAAGCAGCCTAAAATCCACATACTTTGTGTGGATTATCTGGAACTGTGACGGACAACTGAATCAGACTTCCGTATGTTGACAAGTGTGGTTTTCTGAAGGAACACAGAGTTGAAAGTGAGCAGAAGGTGCATTTCACTCTTCAGCCCAAGTTTCCTCTTCTGTAAAAAATTAGCGTAATGTTTTTCTGAAGTTTGGCAATCAGGTAGTGACTTATATAAAATTCTAAATTAATTAATTTACTATTGGAAATATGGATATGAACTGTAAAGCATGATAAAAGGAAGGAATAATGTGCTCCCTTTGTGAAGGACTGAATTGAATTTCAGATATTTTTGATCTGTCCAAAGCCTAAGGCTGTGAGACTTTGATCCAAGAAAATTAAAGGAAAACAATAGCTCCCTATTTGTGGAGGATGTAGCTTTTTTTTCAGAGACTGAATCTCTCTGTAAATTGAAATCAAATTTTGAAGTTAAGTTTTGCACTTAAGTAATTTTTTTCTTTTGACTTGAGAATATATAGAGCTCTGTTATAGCACTGTGGGTTCCTATATGTAGCAGGCTTTAGGATAGCTCAGAAAACCCTTTGAAGAGGGTTCTGTTCTGGTCATACAGAGGCCCTCCAGCAGCCACAGTATTTCACATCCCATCAATTTTGTTTTTAATTACATAAGAGCATTTAAATAATAATGCAACTGTCTCTGAATATATGAGGCAAATCTTTAAAAATCTGTAAGCTGAAAGTTCTTTTTGAAATGTGTGTCTATTCATTATTATTTTTAACTGATGTTTTATCGTATTGTACCTATGGTTCGAATTTTGTGCAAGATTCCTGTTGTAGTAATGATGTGGTGGGGTATGGCTTTTCAAAATCCGTCAGTGATTTAGAGGAAAAAATAGAATCTTTCATTCTAACACATTGTCTTTTAATTGATTGTTTTAATTTTAGTTAACACTTATCCAGCCTTGTTAAGAAAAATTGCATGGTGGTCTGTGCTGACTTTGTTACTATTAAAAATATTAGCAATCTTTTACATTAAGATTTACATATGTATAGATTGGTATTCTTGCATGCATTTCCCTCTTCTCCAAACATTATGGATTTATGACTATGTTGATAATTGTTCTTCTGGTTGGTGAGTAGTCATTAGTATAAAGAATTTCTCTGGCACCAGGTGGCATGCTTATTTAAATGACTTTTCAATTTAGCCCTTGTAAACTTTTTCTGAAATGTAAGAAATGTTGCCAAATTCCGTTGTAGTTGTTGTAAGTTCAACTTGGATTCTTTGAAATCTGCAAAATTACTAGGGATTGAAATGATTGAAACTTAGAGGAGCTTTGGCCGTGTTTCTTTGACTGATCAGTTTACACTGTAGTGTTTTGCTACTTCCTAGGCAGTAGGTTCGTTGTCCACTTCAGAAGATATATCTGATGCCTGGGAATAGATTTATGCAGCTTAAAATGTTTGAGGTTTGCGGGTTGGGGGGGGAGGGGCCAGGTTGTATGTTTGGTTTTGGGTTTGTTTTTTTTTTATTCCCCCCTTCTCCTTCAAGCTATTTTTGCTTCATTACATGATTGGTAGGAAATCTAGCCTGGTCGTTACTAGGGACAGGGAGAATTGTTATCAACAGATGCTTTCACTGGGACAAGAACTTAAAAATTAAATATAACTGTTGGAGTTGCTTTCTTATTTTCTTCATTCTAGGAAGGCATAGTTGAAAATCTCTTCAAGTGGGCGCGAGAGGCTGATCAGCCACTACGGACGTACGCAACAGGGCTATTAGGAGGAGCTATGGAAAACCAAGATATTGCTGCAAATTACAGGGATGAGAACTCACAATTGGTAATGATCTCTCAATCACCTTCCTTTTTTAGAGGGCAGATCTTTTTACTTTTCTTTTTTTTTTTTTTTTTTTAATTTGTGGAGAGCTCACATTGATGTGTTTATAGATGGATCTTACAGTAGTTATAATATCTGCAAGTCAGTAGCTCATGCTTTCCATCCTTTCCTGACAATGCATTTGCTGAGGTTGGGGCATGCAGCCTGATTCTTCTGTTATACCAGTTGTGTTAAAATGGCAATAGAAACCTGAGAAGTCAAATACTATACTTCTTAATGGGCTCGTATTCATAACTAACTTAAAGAAAAATTTTCAGAAGCTTTACATCTGTAAGTATCACATGTTTTGACTTACATACTGGACAGGGATTTTAAAATGAAAGGTAAATCAATGTGGGGACAACTTACCATGAGATTGCATTAACTTCTATTGTAAACCTTTCAACAGTTTAGTGTTGATCCTGTATGATGTTTATCAGCAACTGAGATGACTTTCAGAAGAAGGTGGAACAGGCAAATTTGTCTCCCAAGGACAGTGTAGAGTGTGGTGAGGCATAGGTGAATTCTACTTCTTGCACAGATAAGGCCTTTAAAAGTAAAAGTGTGGCCTTAGGTTTTGTGGAACTGCAATTTGTCAGAGCTGCTGCTTTGAAAGGGAATGTTGCCTTTGCTCTAGGCTGGGCAGAGATAATGAGGAATGGTGGAACATCCTATGTGGTTCCAATATGAGCAGCAATATAGCTCATCTGCTCTTAATGGCTTTTAAGCCACTTCTTTCTCTTTCAGGAGACTAGATGCTGATATTTTAGAATGAAAGTACCTGTGTCAAAAAGGATTGAAGTTTTCTTATTCACTTTGAAATCATCATTTCTCTGTGCAAATGTACAGCACAGCATGTTGACACACTTTATGCTGTGGAGGTGGTTATATGACAAGAAAAAAAATGTGGTCAATGTGAGATGCATGACCAAAGCAAGAAGTGTATTCTTATGCATGCTTCTTTTGTGGAACAGGTGGCTTTGGTGCTTCGGCGGCTACGAGAGTTACAGGTTACTGAAATGACTACAAAACAAGAAAACAAGCGTCCCAGTCCTCGGAAAGTGCCATCGGATCCTCTGCTGCCTCTAGATGAAGAGGCTGTGGATATGGATTATGGGGAGATGGCAGTAGATGGAGAGCAAGAGGAAGTATCTGGGGATATGGAGATCTCCTTTCATCTTGATTCAAGTCACAAGACCAGTAGCAGAGTAAACTCTGCTACAAAACTGGATGATGTGGGACTAAGAAAAAGCAAATCAGGGAAACAGCTTGAAAGAGACGGCTTCCGGAAAGCCAAACAAAAACTGGGCTTCTCTACTTCAGAACCAGAGCGGATGTTTGTTGAACTGTCCAACAGCAGCTGGTCAGAAATGTCCCCATGGGTGATTGGCACTAATTATACGCTTTACCCTTTGACTCCCGCCATAGAGCAGAGGCTAATTCTTCAGTACCTGACTCCCCTAGGGGAGTACCAAGAGGTGAGCCTATGAAGGTGGGAGGAAGAACTCTGTGCTTGAATTCTCCTGACAAAACTGAATGGTACTGTGAGGAAAAATTTGTAGAACTGTTATGTTGCTCTCTGATATTTCCTGGTATGACTAGCATCAGTAACCTTTCCTGAGTTGTTGATGACTTTCAAATTGATGAAGTCATTACACCAAGTATTACCCAGTAGGTAATACTCAAACCTGAATGTGAATGTTACAGGTGTGTGGTCTAGTGGTTGGCACATGACACGAGGAATTTTATTCTGGTTTCTGTTAAATGTGATGATATTTTTTTTCTTTACATGTCACAGGGCAGTCTGTTTGAAATGCAGACATTTTTTTCCTCTTTCATCTGGGGGAGGTGATAGATTGCGGTAATTAAAAGTCTGAGGAAATAATGAACTTGAAATTCTAAATGAAATTATTTGTGTAACCTCTGCAGTAGTTCTGATGAGAAATGGCAGTGCTTGTGTTATACAGATGCTTTGAGAGCTGTTGGTACTTCCATGGAGAAACTACTTGGGCAGTGTCAGTTTTATCAATGGCTTTCCTTTTATTTTTTTAACCATGAAACTCAAGTTAGTGTAAGTCTGCAGACCACCTTTATCTCAGTTTATTATTTTTTTTTTAAGTGGTTTAACTTAATTTGAAATAGAGCAAAGCAACACTGTTTTGTGTTTGTGTACATGTGTGCCTTGCTTCTGTGAGAGCCAAATAAACCATTATCCCCCTAATACCTCACATGCTGACTGGATCACTTCATATGCCAGCAGTAATAGGATATAAAAATAGGAATTAATACTATGAAGTTGTTACACAAAGAATTATGCAAAGGGTTTTGGTTTGTTGCCCTGCTCTCCTGGTTTTTCTGTTTAATTCTTGGGTAGTTGTCTTTGCACAGATGGAAAGTGGAACTTATCACCAGGGTGGTATCTGTGTGGACTTGCCATAGCTGCACTTGATGGAGATTCTTAAGATTTCTGTGTGGCAACTGTAATGTCAGCAGGTATATTACGAAAGGTCTGTTAACCTTTATTGCTTCCTATGGATGGAGCTGGTTACCACTGACCTCTCATAACAGGTATCTGCCAATGAGGGAAAACTGAAGGTTTGAGAGAGTAAAAACCAAACCAGATCTTGTTTCCTGTGAAACATTCAGCTAGTCTCTTATTTTTATTTTTCTCAGCTGCTACCCATATTTATGCAACTGGGATCAAGAGAGCTGATGATGTACTACATCGATTTGAAGCGAACCAATGATGTGCTGCTCACTTTTGAAGCCCTTAAGGTAAATTATTTTTGTAATGCATGAAATGTATTGTCAGCATTGTAAAAGCATTGAATATGTCTTCTGCATGCGTCAAAGGGAAATGTTCACCTTCTTTAGGCTTATGTATCTTGCAGGATTCCCTGGGACAGGAATTGGCTTTCACTCAACTTGAATGCATTGTGGTTTTGTTTTTATAACTCTAATGTTTTTAAAAAGAAAAAAAAAATAAAAGGCGGGGGAGGAGTGGGCTAAAAGATCTTAATTTTGCGGGAAGCGGCCTCAATTTCACCAACCATCTGCCTATCTGAAGATAAAAACTCCTTTTTGTGTCGAACACTTGTGTTCCTGCTGCCCTTAGATGGCATTCCTGAGTTGTTCCACTGCCTGTCATCTCAAGGGACATTTGTTACGAGTAACAAGCATAAGCATCTTGCTCGCAAAAGCCCCAGCATGACAGCTCTGAGCTTAATGTTTGAAATACAATAATTTTGTGTGAACAGACTTGAGGTTACCTCCTGAAGGTACAAAACCACACCAAATAACCTTCTTGAAGCCAAACCTGCAGTGCAGTAGCACAAGTTATATTCTTCTGTGTGGTGCTTACTTCTTTCACAGTAGCTTCTCTGCCTCTGGGCCTCCAGTATCATCTTTCTCTCTGTTTCATTGTCATTTGTCTGAGGATTTATTTCCAAGGAGCAATGTTCCTACAAAAGGTGTAGTTATTTCAGTTGGGAGTGGGTGGGGTTTACAATGGTTCTTTCTGCTTCCTTTTAAGGTGTTGGTAATACAGGAAAGTGTAATAAACTTCAGTGCAGCTGCAGACTTCAGTTTTAATAATAGCCTTTAAGCTTCATGTAAAATTCTTCTTGCCGGTAGTATGACTTTAAGTTGGCCTATTGGATCATTTCTGAGTTGCTCTGCTTTTCTTGTTTCTTTTGCAGGATGTGTAAAACAGAGTGATAATGCCTTTTTTGGGTTTTGTCATTGGTATAAATACTGCATTCTGCAGTTAAATATAATGTGAGGAGTAAGAAATAAGGTAGACAAACCCTGGAGCACTTTTTATTTCTGTCATCTGTTTTTCTGTGGGGTAGGGGATGGAATTGATGACAGTTTGAAGAATTCCAGACTAATCTGCTTGTATCCTTCCGTAGCATTTGGCATCATTGCTGCTGCACAATAAGTTTGCAACTGAGTTTGTTGCCCATGGAGGAGTGCAAAAGTTGCTGGAGATTCCTCGTCCTTCCATGGCAGCAACAGGAGTCTCCATGTGCTTGTATTATCTGTCTTACAATCAAGATGCCATGGAGAGGGTAAGAGGCATTCTTTTACTATAACTGCAGTGATTTCCATTGTTTCTTAGTGTTTCTGCCTATGTTCAAACAGTGAATAAACGTCTCCAAAAGCAAATTTTTATAGAGGCAATAGGAAGTATTTAAATAATGGTGTATTTGAGTGTTTTGTTTCAAGGCTGTGAATTTCATTTCCTAGGGAACTAATTGAAGATCTCTGTCTTGTCAGCCTTGTTTCAATACTTTTGTGACCCTTTTCATTCTATGATATTATTCCCTCTTTCTTTCAGAAAAAAAAAAAAAAAAGTGCCTCCATTTTCGTTTATCTATCTTTTCCCATATGTTCCAATGAACTCCTGTACCTGAGATTGTTTTTTCCATGCCCAGTCCCAGTGTTGGTGGTTTTAGTGTCACACAGTACCTCAGTCAGGTTCCAGGCAGCAGTGCAAGTTCTGTGGTGGTGCTACAGTGTAGCAGGTCTGGTCTGCACTGTATGGAAAACCAAACTAAATGACACTAATAGTTCTCTGTGGCCTGAGCTTATAAATGTTAAAACAGCTGATAATGACGGTAAAGTTCCTCGTATCATATTTTAACATAGAAAAAAGCTTTTAAAATTAATTCTTCTCTCAGTTCAGTAGTGTTTTAGGCAGGGCCTGAAAAAAAGAAAAAGACCATCTCAGTTGACTATTTCCAGAGAAAGTCAAGCTTTAGATTTGCATTTAATGACCCCTGCAGTTCCCATAGACTTAAGTGCTACCAGAATTTGCTAGAAATTCAATACAGCGTATGGTACTGTTACACTGAAAAGAATTTTTGTTTCTTCAGTGGAAACTTGTCTTCATTTTCCACCTCTTGTGAAGCATTCTTTGGGTAGCTTGAAGTGGTATGGAGGAGGACTCTCTGGAATTATATTACATTAAGACTGCTATATGCATTTTGTTCAGATCTGGGAACGGACGAATCTCTAGTCCTCTGTTGCCGCATCATCGCCTTTATTAGTCTCACTGGGGCTTTCTTTTACTGCTCTGGAAAATGGACTTTTTATTTCGTGTCTCAGCTGTCCCGCATCAAACTGAGAGTAACTGATACATGTCCTCTGTCTGTTTGACCCTCAAAGAACCCTCATTCTCTTTGGGCAAACTGTCTTCAGCCAGCTGTTTGAAGTCCTTCTCAAGAATGTTCTTTTACTTTCCAGGTGTGCATGCACCCCCATAATGTGCTTTCAGATGTAGTAAACTACACCTTATGGCTAATGGAGTGCTCCCATGCCTCAGGATGCTGCCACGCTACCATGTTCTTCTCCATTTGCTTTTCCTTCCGTGCTGTACTGGAGCTCTTTGACAGGCATGATGGCCTTCGACGTCTGGTTAACCTGGTAAAGCTTGTGGTTTTATGTGGTGAACAGGGTCTTAGTGTCTTGTGTTATACCCTTTACAATGCAATGGGGGAGAATTCTCTTCTTTTTTTTTGGTTTTGCTTGGGTTTTTTTTCCTCAGTTCCCAAGAAATGAAGAGGTGGGCTGAGTTTTCTAAGCAACTTTCATGGGGATCCCATTATTATTATTATTATTATTGTTCCTGTTGTTGTTATTATAATTATTGTCCAAAGACTTGCTACCCATTGAGAGCTTTTTGGTGCAACTACTGGGTTAAGCAGTATGTATTGAAACAGTGGTGACTTAGTGGTAGTTCAAATGCTTCTCACCATTCCACATACCATGTGTGGTATTGCCGCACACCCTTCTGGATGCAGATCAACCCAACCTTGTTGCAGGAGAGATACAGCTGTGTTTGTGCTGTGGTAACCACAGTACCTTATGAACACAGAATATATTATTGATGTATGGAAGCCCGTATGTCTGCACTGTATTGCTGTGCAGTCCTGATAGCTTGGGTTGGTACTGACTCAGGGACATCAGCACTGCAGGGTTTAAGCACACGTTGTGTATTATAATGTGTAATAGTATTAGGTACAGCATTGCCTCCAGATCTACATTGGTGTCACTTCTAGATTAATTTCTTCATAAAGAGTGAAGGAGGGGAAATGGTTCTTTTTAGACTTAACTATTTATCCATGCAAATAGCCTTTTCTGTTCAGACAGCTTTTGTTAGCTCTCAGAGTGTGTGCTTGTATGTCTTGTGTAGCAAAGTAAGTTTGAGTTAGTACAAGTGGAGCTGAGAACTCCAAGTGCTTTTTCTTCCTCAAGAGTGATCTGATGAAAGTTGTTTTTTTCCTACCCAACCTGTTTCTGAAGATAAGCACACTTGAGATCTTGAATCTGGAAGACCAAGGAGCCCTCTTGAGTGATGATGAGATCTTTGCCAGTCGCCAGACAGGGAAACACACCTGCATGGCCCTGCGTAGATACTTCGAGGCTCACCTTGCTATCAAACTTGAACAGGTGAAGCAGTCACTCCAGCGCACTGAAGGTGGCATTCTGGTCCATCCGCAGCCCCCCTACAAGGTGAGCAGCTTGTTACAAGCTTTTAACATGGTCATTATATTTTTCAAGCAAATCTAAGCTGCACAAATTTGTGGATGTCCTTGGGAGTTAGTGGAATAACTAGGCAGTGTGCAATTTATAGGGGTAGGGATTTTATTTGTGCTTTATTCCTGCCTTGTGGAATGACGCTGTGATAGAAAAATATGGAAGAACCTTTGAGGTTCACGTGAACTACGTTTGATTAACATTCCTGCTTATCTACATAAGGGTGTTTCTGCTCCTGCAAAAATCACTTATTTTCAGTAACTAAAGAAACATGTATAAGCTGTTGCCTTCTTGTATAGCTAAAAAAAGTTTGAAAGGAAGGCTTGTTAGAAATTTCCTTTCCTCTTTGCATGTTTTGTAGTCAGAACTTAGAACCTATAATGGAATATTATTTGCAGCCTTTTTTAATACTTTAGCATAAGTTTATTTTGAATGATGGTCTAGTAACCACTACATCAGTAGCTTAAAAGCAGAGTAGAATTTTAGTGTAATGTAACTTATTTCTTCTTAAATTGTCCTAAGCCTTTTAGGACTGCAAAGAAACTTAAAGGATATTATCCTTAAGCTTATTATTGTATATTATAGTGACAGGTCCTGTATTCTTTTGTAGTTGGGGAATGAAACAGAAAATAAAAATCTACAAGAAACAGTGGTGGTCTAATCTTTGTGCATGCAGTTTTCAGTTAAATCCCAGCAGCAGCAGATGAGATATGCAAGTTTGTAATGCTTATGATCTCTTTGTAATGGTCCCAATTCACTTCCCTGCAGGCCTGTTCATATACTCATGAGCAGATTGTGGAGATGATGGAGTTCCTGATTGAGTACGGTCCCGCGCAGCTCTACTGGGAGCCAGCAGAGGTTTTTCTCAAATTGTCTTGTGTCCAGCTCATGCTTCAGCTCATTTCAATAGCATGCAACTGGAAGACGTACTATGCAAGGTGAACTGTTTGCTGTAGTGCTGTATTTATGTGCAGTAAGTTGTAACACTTGGGCAGGACATTATGTTTCTAGGTTTTCTGCCTCTGACAGCATTTAAAACAGACATGTACTGGTTAGTGCTGTTAGGGCCTGTGCTGTGATGACACAATGCTCATGAAAGTTAACACTGTGGAAAGCAGGACTAAATTTTTGAGATAGAGAGGGATATAATGAGATTTCTGAAGAGCCAAAATGTCTCAGGCCTTTGATTTCTAAGAAATCAGCATCATAGTAGAGCTTAATTAAAATTCTGTGCCACTTTCTATTGTCTTAAAATTTGTTTGCCATTTTGTTAGAGAAAGGCTAGAAAACCTTCAAAGTAGATGGGGAAATCCAGACATATCTTAATCCTGGAAAGAGGTGGAATGTCAGTTTGGATTTAGTAAGTTTAGCTGACTCAAGAGAGAACACTGTATCGCTTTGATTTATTGGTATTTGACGTTTACTGAGCTGATATAACTGCAAAGGAGTTGTGTGAATATGCAACAAGGCAGCATTGAGAGAGGAGAAAGACTGCAGGTTGTTGCTGTACGTTGCTCAGGTTCATGTCTCTCAGTGATACAGCACCAGCTGTTACTCAGCATGTTGGTAGAGGGGCTCACCTTACAATACCACTTTTGTGTTTCTCCCTTGTCTTGGCTGCAGACAAGCTGTGGGGGCACCATGATACTCTGTTATCTTTCTGTGGCACCTCTTCCCCCACTTTCTTACCCTGATAAAATCTGCAGCATCCTTACTGTTAGAAAAGAAGGGGACCTGCCACCAGGCTCTGATAGAATACCGTTAGGATCCTGTCCCCAGTTCAAAAGGAGGATGGGTGTAAAGTTCCAGCCTCTGTTTATCCTAATGACCATCTGCTCCCCAGTGAAGCTGTAATCCTCTCTAGAGATATGTTCACTGGTGAGTCACTGCTATTACTAGTTGTCATCAGCTGTATACTTGTCACTAGGACTCCCTCCTCCTTACCTGTGCTGCCTGCAGGAGCTCCTTGCCTAACTTAACTTGAAAGCCTTTGAGATCTGTTTTGCTTCTGCAGTCCCCTCCCTCTCTCTCAGGTTTCACTCTGCAGAGTAGTTTCTGGTTCTCCTGTTTCTTATTCCCTGCAGCTGTTTTCTAATGGCTACTTGGGTTAACTCCTGCTTTTCCATGCAGGGTTACAAACATTGTCACCTTTACTTGCATTGTTCTGCTCTTCCACCTCTTGCTTAATAGCCCTTTTCAGCTTCTACATATCTGTGTTTCTCTTAAACTGCTGCCTAAGTTGATACCATTTTCCCTTTCACAATTGTTTGTTTTACTGCTAAACAGTTTCCTTTCACTTCAGAAAAACTTCGTTTCTAGTTGACTGGTGGGGGTATTTTAGATAGCAGTGTTTTCCAACCAAGACATAGAGTTGCATTAGATTGAGAAGCTGAATTTAGAATGCTTTTATGGATAAGGCTTTACGTACTTATTTTTATAAATACAAAATCACAGTGCTTTTAGGAGCCTGTGGGCAGATTGGGATAAATGTTGACAGGCGGTGGGCAGTGGTGTATGCAACAGCTCTGCCTTCTGTAGAGACCAGTCCTTCAAGAATGGAACATTCTAAAATCAAAAGGCACCATCAAATACATCAGATGTGATTGCTTTACTCGTATTTGTTGGAGTAGAATGAATACTATTTTATGTTATTGGAACAACTCTGTATGTATACCTCTAAGAAGTTCTTCTGTTGTTTTCTTCCAGGAATGACACAGTACGATATGCTTTGGATGTACTAGCCATCCTGACTGTGGTTCCTAAAATCCAGTTGCAGCTGGCAGAACCTGTGGATGTGTTAGATGAAGCTGGCTCTACTGTTTCCACTGTGGGTAAGCTGAATATCGTCCTGATGACTTACACACTTATTGTCTTCTACTATGTGTTTTTCAGCTGGCTGTTTCTCACCTACAGTGAGACAAGGGTTAAAAATAATTAATGTGTTCAGAGTTATTGTCAGGTATGCAAATAAGTGGGAGAGTAGACTGGTTAAAATTGTGTCATGATTAGCACTGTGATTGGATTACAGCTTTGAAGGCATGATCTTTGTTTTCAAGAGCTCATTAAATACAGGTAGAGGCAAATCTACTTTTGCAATGGGACTATAAGGTTCCCTCAGCTTCTCAGAAATTCAAGTCTTCTGGGAATATGGCATTTTAGACTATGGAAGAGGAACAATTATTGCTATTTATTTGAGTTATGCTCTAACTGGCTACCTGCAGATTCAGTATGTAAATGAATGAGATGTGCCTGGATCAGATCTAAGGCTTATGCATTAAATGGGGTGTGAGGTTTTTTTTTTTTTAAAGAAAAAAAAAAAAAGGTGGGCAGGATTCTAGATACAGGCAAAAGACAATTTCTTTTGCAGAAAAGCTTTCTTTAGACGAAACATCAATTCTTTGAGTGAAGGTTTTGATTTTCTGAAGCAGACAGGAAAGTAACAGGAACACTGGGGAGGAACAAAACAAATCCAGAGTTTCATTTTTACCTGATTCCTTTTGCAAGCCAATGATATGGTTTACTTTTTTCCCTTCATATCACAGTCTCCTTCCTTCCTCTATTTCCACTTTGTTAGTATTCATACAAGAGAGCTGCTTTCTGCAGTAAGAATAAGAAGCATGCCTGTATATCTTTCTCTGTGCCGGGTATCTCAAATTTTGTGTTTCCAGGCCATGCCTGATCACCTTATCTGAAAGACTGACTACCTACTAACTGATGATGAAGTGGAGGAGCATCAGTGTAGGATAACATTTTACTGGGGAGGTAGAAGGATACATCTTACACTAGTTTACAGAACTTCAGAAATTCCCACAATGAAGAGAATTACTTTCTTGAAATTTCTTGAAGATTCCCTCACTTGTCTGACAAACTGTGTAAGAGATGTTTTAGCATACTAAAGAAACTATTGCTTTCCCTCACTAGGTATTAGTATCATCCTTGGAGTTGCTGAGGGTGAGTTTTTCATTCATGATGCCGAAATTCAGAAATCAGCCCTTCAGATCATCATCAATTGTGTATGTGGTCCAGATAATCGGATCTCCAGTATTGGCAAATTCATCTCTGGAACTCCTCGGCGAAAGCTTCCTCAGGCCCCCAAGAGCAGTGAGCACACATTAGCTAAGATGTGGAATGTGGTACAGTCCAACAATGGCATCAAAGTGCTGCTGTCGTTGCTGTCTATAAAGATGCCGATCACAGATGCAGATCAGATCCGAGCATTAGCCTGCAAAGCCTTGGTGGGGCTCTCACGCAGCAGTACTGTCCGGCAGATTATCAGCAAGCTCCCCCTCTTCAGCAGCTGCCAAATTCAGCAGCTGATGAAAGAGCCAGTGCTTCAGGACAAGCGCAGTGAGCACGTGAAGTTCTGCAAATACGCTGCTGAGCTGATAGAGCGTGTCTCAGGAAAGCCATTGCTGATTGGCACAGACGTCTCCCTGGCGCGGTTGCAGAAAGCGGATGTGGTGGCCCAGTCAAGGATCACGTTTCCTGAGAAGGAGCTGCTCCTCTTGATTCGGAACCATCTCATCTCTAAGGGCCTAGGAGAAACTGCATCTATCCTTACTAAAGAGGCTGACCTACCCATGACTGCAGCATCTCATTCGTCTGCCTTCACCCCTGTTGCAGCTGCTGCCTCTCCTGTGACCCTGCCTCGCACTCCTCGCATAGCTAACGGCATCTCGGCCCGTTTGAGTAGCCACACTTCTGTAGGTTCTACTGCGACCTCTGTCCATGCTCAGGCAAGACCGTCTGCATCCCAAGGTCCACTTGCCCTTCCAGGCCCTTCCTACGCCAGCAATTCTCCTCTGATTGGCAGGATTAGCTTTGTCCGGGAGCGGCCATCCCCTTGCAACGGCAGAAAAATCAGAGTGTTGCGACAAAAATCGGACCATGGCGCCTACAGCCAGAGCCCAGCTATCAAAAAGCAGCTGGACAGACACCTTCCCTCCCCACCCACGCTGGACAGTATAATCACAGAGTACCTTAGGGAGCAGCACGCCCGCTGCAAGAACCCTGTTGCCACCTGTCCCCCTTTCTCTCTCTTTACTCCCCACCAGTGTCCTGAGCCAAAACAGAGGCGCCAAGCGCCAACTAACTTTACCTCACGGCTGACCCGCAGGGCAGCTTTTCCGAAGTACGGAGGGGTGGATGGTGGCTGCTTTGATAGACACCTTATATTTAGCAGGTAAGGAAGAAAAATGTTTCTTGATCCCTCTCAGGATGTACCCTGTGCCAACAAGCCTCACCTGGATTCAGGCTGTGCAGTCCCACAGTGGAGTATCCTTGGAGAAAAAAAGTGTTTTAATTCAACGGTGACAAGTGGGAGAGCCTTGAAAGACATTTTTAGAAGTTGTTCTGTTTCTGTTGTCCTTAGTACATAAAGCACACTTCACTTTTAGTATCACTGTAATTTGTTAACAACATTGACTAATGAAGCTCATAGCTTGTTGTTCTCCTTTGGAAGGTAAGTATGTAATGCGAGGTTTACATGACAGTATAGCGTAGCCTGAAGGTTGGTCGACTGACAGATGCAAGACAGCAGAATCCATATTTTGCTCTTGCAGCTGAATCTGTAGCACTGCAAGTTGTTGGCCTTTTTATGTGGCCTTTCTTTGCTGAGGTTAAATTGGAAGATGATATAAAGTTTATAAAAATAAAGGTGATGCATAGATAAAAGCAGATTCACAGTGAAACCAGTTTCACCTTGAGAAATCATGATGCCAGGAGGTTATTTGGTTGATGTGCCATATGCCTTCTTGTGCTGAGTATTTCAGAACTGTTAGAAGATTTTTTTGCTAGCTGTCTGTACCTATCTGGGTGATGGTGTTACAGGTTTTCCATCAATCCAACTTTGAAGATAGTCTCCAGGTGCTTCAACTTAATGATGTGCTTTAACAGAAGTATGTAATAACGCACAACAAACCCTGAAATGTTGCAATATACTCGTTGAATCCTAGTCTTACAACTGACACTTAGCTTGTCTTAGAAGAAAACTTAAAACTTGTACCTGCATGATTTTTAGGGACTGGATTTAATACCATCATCCAGCATTTCAGTTTTGCTTTTCTCTTTTGGGTGACACTTGTATTTCTACCTTCTCTAGGTTCCGTCCAATTTCTGTGTTCAGGGAAGCAAATGAGGATGAGAGTGGCTTTACCTGTTGTGCGTTTTCTGCAAGAGAACGATTCTTAATGCTGGGTACTTGTACAGGGCAGTTGAAACTCTATAATGTATTCAGTGGACAGGAAGAGGCCAGTTACAACTGCCATAACTCTGCCATCACGCACCTTGAGCCATCCCGGGTAAGTAATCAAAGACTTGTTCTGAGTTTTAGGTCTCACAGCCCTTGTGTGTTTTGGGTCTGTCTGGATATGTAAATCTAAAATGTACCAACTGGCTGCCCTGCAATGCCTGTCATTAAAGTACCTGTTGTACTTACATACTCCCTCTCTGTGAGTTCTACAATTATTTTTTTTTCTTCCCAAGATAATAGAGAAGTTGCATAATGGCTGTGTGCCTTCATAGGTAATGATTGTGTATGCTGAAAGTGGAAAAATGATTACACTGTCTATGTATTTAAGATAAATATAAGATAAGATATTGGAGTTTATATGATCTCCCTTTGTTGGAGAAAAAAATCTTTTGGGGGATGATTCCAGGAAGAAATAAAAGTTAACTGATTTATAAGCAGAATGAACTTCATTCACAGGGCATCACAGTTCAGGCACAGATTATCCTGATTTTATCTGCTGTTATTTTAGATCGTTCCCATTCTTATCTCTAATGTTTGTCTACCAAGGGTTCTTTATATTATACACGGTATTAGATACATAGACTTCATCCCCATAGGAGCAGATTACTAAGCACAAAGTCTGCTTTAGTTTCTGAATTCATGTTATAAGTGTAAGTTAAAGTGTACAGGTAAAAGGATAACCTCGGTTTTCTCTGGTATTCTTTTCCCTTCCTCCCTTTCCGCTCCCATCTGGAAATACAGGATGGATCTTTATTGCTGACATCTGCTACGTGGAGCCAACCTCTGTCTGCATTGTGGGGAATGAAGTCTGTCTTTGATATGAAGTAGGTATACTCTGATCCCCCTGTGGGGTATGTTGCAGTCGAAGAACCATTCAGTATAGGCAGAAACCTTAAGAACAAACTCTGTGAAAGAACGGTACAGCACAGCTCTCAGTGTCTCTTGTGAAAAAGTAAAATGTGCTCTTTTTCTGATATTGAGTATCTTCCCTATTTTATTTGGTACAGACAGCTTTGCTAAATTCTGACTACATTGAGTCCTGTTTAATGCAAGATAGATCAGTAAAATCACTGTTGTCCCTAGAGGCAAAGAAATATGTTTGTATTTTTCGTCTCATGTTTGTGTATTATCTTGACAATCTCTCTCTAGCCAGTTACAGAATTTTACTAGCGTGGTGATTTGCATGGTGAAATTTTCAGACCTGGATACAAGCTATTTCAGACCTGGTTAAAGCTATATAAAGTTGACTTCAGTATTTACAATTGTTCCCTCTCATAAAAAAATGGGTGGAAGGCTCTTCATTTTTAAAAGGTTTGACTGTTGTCCACCTTAATTGTAAGCAACAGTTTTGGTGTGACCTGTTTGAGGTCAGCTAGAGGGCATTCTTCAGATTAAAAGTTTAATGTGCCTCAGACCTGCATGTGTGTTGGAATGTTCATGACACTATTCGCTCCTTACTCCTCTAAGCAGTGTTACAACATGTTTATGGCTGACCCTGTTAATGACAAGTCTGTGGATTTGCTGCTTCTGTTTTTTTCACTGCTGTGCTGTAAAGGGTCTGTCTGTAATAGATACTGTCCTATAAATGCCAGTGGAGCAATTTGGCATTGTATTATGCCATGGTCAATGGTGAAGGAAAGTATTTTCTCCATTTTTAATTGTCTGCTTTGTAAAACCTGCTGGAGGTGTTGGGGTGGCGTTTGTTTCACACAGGCAGTTTGAATCTGCATTTCCTTGACTTCTTCACTGATTCTGTCTCCAGGCATTCCTTCCCTGATGACCAGTATGTGGAGTTCAGCAAGCACTCTCAGGATAGGGTCATTGGCACAAAAGGAGACATTGCCCATGTGAGTACCAGTAAAGGTCATAGTTGTGAAGCTGTGACAAGAACATAATTATTCACAGGGCGTTTATTAACAGCTCTGGGTTCTATGATGATCTGTGTAACTGTTGAGCTAAGAGGCTTTGGAGGAAAGCCTTGAAAGCGTCAAAGAACTTCTCCCTGTGTCTGAGGGTATAAACTTGACCATTTTGAACCAACTGTAGCAAAAGCAATGTGCAATGTGTTCCCTCTGGTTGGTATTCTGAGCAGTTGTAGAATCTGCTTTGGTTTCGTTCATTTGAGAGAAATTGTGCAGGTCTTTTTATTTTCTGTTTCTGAAGTTGACTCCTCTGACTTATTTTTCAGTAATAATAAAAGTTTCCCTTTAAACAGTAGCTTAGTCAACAGCTGTGGGAAATGTGCTGTTAGAAGTGTCCTTTTGTCTGCCCAAATTTGCAGGTTGCTATTGGGTAATTTAATTTTTGCAATATATTTTTAGAGAATGCTGTTGGAGTGTTTTGTATGAATACCTGCAAATTTGACAGACACGGGCTTCAGGGTGCTTCTGCTTCTTCTCAATGCTAATTTTCATTCATTATAGTCAGTGTCTGTTTTGAAAAGGTATTTGCATTAAAAGTTGTTGTGAAACACAACATATTCAAATTAGTTATGATCTTACTTATTGATCTTGATTTGTTTAAGCAAACTATCCATTCCTGCCCAGTTTTGGATTTATCTGGAAGTCAGATCAGTTTGTGTATTGTGTTTATCTGATAAACTGATATGTTTTCCAATTATGGAGAATTTTTTCCCTCTAAGTTTGAACAAGAGCTGTGTTCTGAGGGATGCTACAGATCAGAATTATCTGAGAAGATGGTCATAAAACCTTTGTACTAGCTAAAGCCCTTTTTATCTTCCAATAGTTAGTTGGGCCAAAGCTCAGAAAGTTACTTTTCTGTGTAAATATCAGGAGTTGTAACTAGTTTTCTGTTTTTTTTCCCTCACTGTGTGCTTTGGAGTTTTTCTGTTTGCCAATAACATCTGCTCTCAAAACAGTTCCATTTCTAAACCAGGTTCTGGCTAAGTGGTACCTTGTGACTGCAGCTTCCCAGCCCACTTTTCATAATGGGATTAGTTTCTTTGGAACTAATCCTGATCATATTGAAATATATCAGTGAACCTGCAGTGAGTGAAATATTGGCCCAAATGTGTTTTGAGACTTGGTTCCAGCTGTGAAAAACTATTAAAGGACTGGGGTTATCTTTGGAATGCTCTCACTTGAAATGAAAATGCAAAATGGGAAACAGGCCGATTCTGGAAACAATCTAGAAGGGCAACATGGGATGATCTTAGACACTGATACACTGCAAATTGTGACTAATCTTTCTTTTTCTTTTTAATCTAAAAGATCTATGATATTCAGACTGGCAACAAGCTGTTGACTCTGTTTAACCCAGATCTTGCCAACAACTATAAGAAGAACTGTGCCACCTTTAACCCCACTGATGACCTTGTCCTAAATGATGGTGTCCTCTGGGATGTCAGATCGGCACAAGCCATCCACAAGTTTGACAAATTCAACATGACCATCAGTGGTGTTTTCCATCCCAATGGGCTAGAGGTCATAGTCAACACAGAAATTGTATCCTTTGGCCACTGTGGTAACCAAGGTGCTGGAACTTGAAGAATTTGTATTGATAAACAAGTAGCTGTTTGCAGAAGTTGTGATAATGGTCTGCTGTGTTCCAGGTTATGTATGGTGACAATGGTTTTCATGTGTGAATTAAGTAGGCACTGTCTGGCAGCTAGGTAATTTAAATCTAGATTCTGCCTCTGATATGGCCTAGAGGAAATACTTAAAACAGAGAGAGAGCGAGATTTTATTTTCCAATATACTCTGTGATACCTCTGCTTTCTTCCTATCCCTTACCAAGATCAACCTTGAAGCTACTGCAGTAACATCCCATGACTGGGAATGGCATTTGGAGTAAGAGCTTTTTCATTTTGAACACATGGAAGAGATTCTGGTGCTGGAATCAAACTCCAGTTCTGTCATATTTGCAAGAGGGTGGCAATGAGGTTTCCTGAATGCAATAAATTGTTTGTTTGCCACTGTATTGAAATGGATAAAGAAACTTTCAATTGTTTGTTGCTCCTTAGCCTGTATTTCTTCTCAGTGGGACCTCCGAACTTTCCATTTGTTACACACAGTACCTGCACTGGATCAGTGTCGTGTAGTCTTCAACTATACTGGCACAGTTATGTATGGAGGTAGGATTTCCCAGTCTTATATTACTCTCCTTCGTCACCTCTGGCTTGAGATAAGTAGGTGCTTGTTCAATTAAATTGTAAACAATATCACAGCTCACTTGCAAGATGAAAAATCAGCCTATTGAAGAAGAAAATGCATATAATGGCAGGTCTGATGATGCTTGAGAAAATTATTTTGTCCTCTGTATCAAGTTTCAATGATCTGCAGTATTAATAAAGGCAGCTCTAGAAGAGGAGATATTAAATAGGTCTTGCCAAGCTATTAAATAAAAAGAGAATTCATGTCAGAGTCAGATTTGATCTTAAGTTGATTAATGGTGGTGCTGAATGGAAGGTGCATTTGTGGAATAATCTTTCCTTGTATCAGCTATGTTGCAGGCAGATGATGAAGATGACCTTCTGGAGGAGAGAATGAGAAGTCCCTTTGGCTCTTCTTTCAGGACATTTAATGCAACGGATTATAAACCTATAGGTAAGAGTAAGAGAGGAGGAAATATCCTGGTCTGAAGTTTGAAGATTTGTTGAAAGTTCTGCATAGTAACATTCACTACTTCTTCCCCTTTTCATGTGTGACAAAACGAATTCTACTACAGCCCATTCTGATTGAAGCACAAGAATTGGGTTTAATGCTGAAATAGGTTCAAGTATCATATCCAGTTCAGTGTGTGACTGCCCTACTTGCTACCATTCTGCAGTTCTGGCTTTATTTTCCTTTCCTCTTTCTAAATAGGACATAATCTGAGATAGTAGGTCATTTGGCCAGGATGGCATTGGTCTCATTTCAGGAAGGGCCTTTTTTTTTCCTTTTTTTCCCCTATTTTTTTTCTTTCTTTTTTTTTTCCCCCTTTTTTTCCCCTTTTTTCTTTTTTTTTTTTTCTTTAATCTCCCTCCCCCACCCTCCCACATTGTTTTGCTTTTTCTGACAGCATTTCCCCCCCCCGCCCCATGGTCATTCAAAATGCTGTCAGTTTGGCCTCCAGCCTGCAAAGCTCCTGGCACTAAACTAATTGCTGCTGCAGACATAAACAAATGTGGCTTTTGCTATTGAAAGGAAACACAGCTCAGTCCCCTGCTTGCCACCTATCCTGGAAGATTATCTGTTGTTTACTGTGCTTAGAGAAGCCAATAAATGTATTACTAAGGGGGGAGGTGCTATGCAGAGCATGTTAAGAACTTACCTATCTATTTTTGTGATAGTTTTTGACATTTCTATTCTTTATTACAGGTTGAATGAGTTACAAGTGTTCGTTTCATTTTTATTTCAGCTGTTGTTTCTTGTCCCAACATTTTACCATCTGCTTTTAGACATGTATTATTAGATCTTTTCTTTCAGCGAGCAGTAAGTTAACCACAGAGTTTGTTTTGTCATGTTTTCCAGCTACAATAGATGTAAAGCGGAATATCTTTGACTTGTGCACAGACAGCAAGGACTGCTACCTGGCCGTCATTGAGGTAAAGGAGCTAAGAATAAACTCTTGTCTCTATAGCTGCAGTTTGAGTGCAATGCTTTTTGTTTCTTTTTAAAACCTCAAAACTGATGATTCTGGAGTTCCTGCTATTAAATTAATGTCCTAAGCAGAGATGGCATTTTGATGATAGTAAAGATGCTGTTAGTTTTTTATTGTCCACCCACAGCAGTCTTGTTTTTTCTGCCTCTGATTCCTTAAACTTCCGAACACATTTGCCTCTCTTCTTCCCTCTTTAAAATGTACAGAGGTCTTCCTTCTTATAAGCATAGAGAGAAATGCCTTTTTTTTCTATTTTTTTTCTATTTATAGCAAAAAATTCCTGTTAAAATTCCTGTTAAAATTTGCACTGGAATGGAATAACTGGGAAATACAGTCTTCCTGGGGCTTCCCATGGAGCTTTTCTGTGAATTGCTCTTATTGTTCCTTTTTCACTTGCCTTCCTAGCAAAATCCCAAGAAGCTAAGGATTTGAAGCAAAAATTGCTGAGTGAAACTTCTGGTCTGTTAAGGGGGAAGTCTAATGAAACTAATGAGTCTTGAACCTGACTGTGTACATGTAATGACTAATTTAAAATCCTTTTGACTTAATACTCTGTGAACTACTGATCCTTACAGGCCAGAAAAAGCAGGTCAAGGATTTGTAGTAGGGTAAGCTTCGTGTTTAACTGAAGTTGGAGTTGCTAAGGTTATGAGGCCAAGATATCAAAATTTTCTTCTATAGAGGTCATTGGAAATGTAACTTCCTGGCATGTAGCAGCAGCAGTTCCTGGGGTATCAGACTGGTGGCTTCTGGAGCTATATGAGAGCTTTTAGCATCCTCTCAAGACGTATGGTACCACGATATGGCAGGGAGGCAAATTTGAAAGCTAGTGGTGGTTAGATGAGAACTAAACCAAAACATGTTAAGGATCCAGTAAAGGTTTTGTTAAGTCTCCTACTGAGAGTGTAACTTGTGAATTACAGACACAAAAAGTAGATATTTGCATCACTTCTGGGCCAAGAAGATATTTACATCACTTGGAGCCAAGAAGACTCATTTTTAGGGCTAATTGTACTGTTGCTAGCAAATGGGACGGAAAGCTTTTAGTAATGTTTCTGTAATTAAGATCAGATGGAGTGTTGAATATGAACGTGGAGCTTAATTCCTGGGGCTAACTGCTTTGTGGGCATCTCGTCTTCAGAATCAAGGGAGCATGGATGCCATGAACATGGATACAGTTTGCAGACTGTATGAAGTGGGCAGGCAACGTTTGGCAGAAGATGAAGAAGATGAAGAAGAAGATCAGGTGAGAAGTATAGCATTAGCTTGGTTGTTCAGGAGTAGCTGTTAGCCATCTACCTGTTCATTTATTACCCGTAAAGTACAGATGCCTCATTTGGTCTCACCTAATGTGGAGTAGGTCGCTTTACTGTCAGCATAAACTAAGACTATTGATCTAGAACCTGTGTGAACAGTAACTTTGTGCACGGTAAACCAACATGATAATTTACAGTTGATTTATTAATTCCCTAAGTGTTTCAGTCTTGATCAGAAATTTTTCCGTTTGTTCTGCTTGTTTTTTAAAGTATTTTAACACCCAGAGGGACAGTAACATTTGAGGCTTTGGTTGGTTGGTTTGTTTGTTTGTTTCAATTGCAAGTCTCATATTTGGGCATAACTTGTCACCAATTTCTGAATGAGACACAGCTTGTGACTAATGCAGTTAAACTACACAGTAATTCTACACAACAAAAGGTTTTAAGAGTTTTGAAGACAGCTGTAAGTTTGCATTGGGATGTATTTATTTTCCTTCTTAGATCAGCGATTTGATCTCTGGCAACTTTACAGAAGAGCCAAGAACTGCAATAAGTGCTCCTTAAGGTGCACTTGGTAGCCCACAATACTAACTACAGTACAATGAGAAGTGAAGACAAATTTATAGCTTTTGGGGTGTCAGGTGTGAGTTTTTTCTTTTGAACAGCCAAAGATGTTATGCTTCAGTTCCCTAAAGACTTTAGAGGCATTATTCTCTACTCTTTGGTGTCTGCATTCTAGTAAATCATATGGTTATATCTTCTGTGAGAAAAGCTGACTTCACCTTTTTTCCAAAGAATGCCAGAAGGTAATATTTTGGTGGTGTTTTTTTTTTTTTTGGTTGTTTTTTTTCACACTGTATGGAAAGCTGCATTTCTGATACCTTTTCTGTCTCTGGATCTTCCTGTTGCTAGGTCAGAGCTCTTAGTTCAGCTGACTGGACAGCAGATCCTAGGAAAGATTAATTTTCTTTGCAGTTAGTTGTTCCTATTACAATTTCACTGTAATTCTGAAGATGAAACAGAAGTTCTGTTTTGCATACAGTTTGCTGTCCTGTCCTCTCAACATGCTACAAGGTTGCAGTTGAAGTCTTGGCATTCTTATGAAATCATTGGTTACTGTTTCTATCCCTAGATTGGATGGATTCAGTTTAGGAACTTTTAGGATGAGTGAAGAGGAGAATTCCTTGGGTAGCAATGAAGAGGGGGGAAATTACTGTTCCTTCCAAAGTGGTTCTACTTTCTAGCCATCCAGTGCTTGCCTCAGGCAATAGTTTCAATTTTTGTCTCAGCTTCTACTATTTTTGTTCACATATTTTCTTTATAAGATCTAAAAAAAAAATTTGTAGCAGAAACTGATTTTGTATTGTACAATGATTAACTAGCAGCTATCAAGACACTGTTTTGCGCTATCACTGGTAAGTGTTGACTTAAGTGGAGAACTGTATTTGTATAAGAAGACGCAGTTTGAATGCTGTTGGTTCCAGGCTGTAACACTAGGTACTGAGCAGAGATAAGGTGTCTCCCACCCATCACATGTGACAGGGGACACTTCCTGCCTTACAAATGGAGGTATCCCCAGGCAGAATTGAAGTGTACTAAAAGCTTTTCTGTACTGCTTGTGGAGTATTCAAACAAAGCTGTTCGGGGATTGATTTGCAAGCTGAGTCACTACCTGATATTGCATAATTGCTGCTTTTTATGGTTGTAATTTCTGGTGTGTGTAGATGTTTCCTAGATGTCTCTTTAGTAAGAGAGATTTGGTTTTAATATAAACAACACCTATGAACCCCAGTTCAATTTGATCTATATATATTTAGCAAAACATAAACTAACCTCTTGCACTCTGTCCCATAGCTCTTCACTGCTATTCCTCCAGGTTTATTCTAGTCTTAGACTTAAAAAAATATAGCTTTTTGTCTCCACAGAGACACCAAGCATTGAGCTAGAATGAGTAGACGCTTTCCAGAATAAGGATGAGATCTCTCTGGCACACTTGTCTGTTAAGGCCAACAAGAGCAACTTGTTTTCTCTGTATACATATGCTCACATGTGTAGGTGTTTACTACTTGCCTAGTTAGTTTCTGTGATTAGGCTTTGAAAAATTGGAAATAAACTTTCAAACTTGTTGAGACTTCTCATAGATGTTCAAAAATACCTTCTTACTAAAGAAAGATGTTTGCTGATCTTTTTCATCAAAGTGGTGTGAGGAGAAATCATGTAAATCAACATTAATCTGGTATCTCTTTGGTCAAGATTTTGAGAGCAGATATTAATCTGTTTGACCCCTCTATCTTCATACCTTGATTTCATGCATATATGTATATATTTTTTTATATGATCTACATGGGTCCATGAGTACAGTTTTTTACCAGTACAGAAAGTAATAAGTAGAAGCATGTTTTGTGGGCAAATCTTGCTTGGAAATCATGTGACACAGAATAAAACCGCTTTCAAAATTGTGCTTGAGACAAGTTAAGAACTGTGGTAAAAATATCTGCCTGATGTTTTTTACGTTAAATTTTGATGGCTCATAATGCCAGTTTTGACAAGTGTCAGCTGATCACTCTGTGACAGATTTTTGAAAAGCAAAAGACTAGGAGTCTGTGAAATGAGCCTGGCAGAGTTATTTGGCCTACAGAGATCTTTCAATTCCTTCTCTCATTTAAGCAAAGAAACAAAACAACTACAATACCCCCCTTTTCTCAAACCAAACCCTATAAAATCAACTGATCTGTTACATAAATTACCCTCCAGTTAAATGACCAGGCTGATGTAGCTGGCTCGTCTATGGTCCTGCTGCAGTAAATGTTGGTTTTGTTTGGAATACTTGAGAATAGTGCCACGGTAGCGGGGTTCTGCCTTGGCTGTTGCACCAGCCTTTTGTATGAGATCTCTGGCAAGCTGCCTTTTCCAGATTACAGCCACTGATCCAGGGGTGTCCAGCCTCGTTAAACAGAACAAATGCTAAATGGATACCGATACTCTGTAGGCCGTACTTACTACGGTAACTGAGGGAAGTGAAGATGAAACACACTTAGCAAGAACTGGTTTGTGAGCTTTTTTGGTTGCAAATTTTACTCCAAAAATATTAGTCTTTCTGCCTTCAGCTTTAATGAGTTTTGTGTATTATTTCACTGTCAGGTAAGTGTCTAAACAGGTCCTTCAGTGACCAACAGTCTCACAGGTATTTGCAAGACTATGTTCAGCTTATGGGGAAGTAGGCAGAGCTCCCTATTCTTCAGTTTGCAGCAAGATCGTCCTCCTCTTCCTCCTATATTTGCCATTGCTTTGATACTCTTTCAGAGTTAGACTTGGCAAAAATAAGATGGGTATCTGAGCTACTAGTACAGATACTGGACCATCTTTGGTTGTTACCTTGCTTAGTTCTTACTTATTTCCTTTTTTTTGGCTGATTAGTATCCCCTGATTCACTTGGTAATCTACTGTCTTCTGTAATGAGGCAGACAAGGAATTTCAGGTGAAAAGATGCAAAGGAAGGTGAACGTGCTGATCTGGTCTAGAAATGGCACGTGGCAGTTGCTACAGGCTAGAAAAGGAGACTTCAGAAATACTAAATTATCAGAAAAGCTATAACCAAGGGACTTGTCTGACCACAGAGTAGACTGAAAACTGTGAAACTTAAGTCTGGAAGACTTGATCTACTGAGTGGGTTACAGGATTTTCAGTCTGTACATTTTTATCTCTTTATTTTGGTTTTTCTTTCCTTATTAGTTCTTTAAGGCCTATGTTTCTCTCTGTGGTACATGATGTGGATGACGTTGCATTGTGAGGCTCAAGTAGTATTCTCCATTATTCTCCTGTTCAGAGAGATTTATGGCTTCAGCAGCAGTTTGCCACACCTAGCTGTCCCTGTCCTATAAAGTGTGTTCTACTTCTTTTGCCAGAACTGAAGAACTGTTAATTATCCTGCAGTGCTTCTGGGCTATCCAAATGGTGATGGTAGGTGTGTAATTTGTCTTTTTGCATTGGTTTAGAAAATTCTAGGTGATGCAAAATGAAAGCTTTGGAGATAAGGCAGTAAAGACTCAAAAGACAACCACTATTCTAACATGTGGTTTAGCCAGGATGGAGAATGTTTTTCCTCAGCTTTCTGTGGGATCTGTGTGATCCCAGTTTCTACTTTTATTTTAGGATTCTCCCCCTATCTGCGTGCAACAGCAATTCCACTGCATCTTTATTGCTGTTGGTTTGATACAGGTTTGTTTTCATGCTTATGCTTGTTTGCTGGGGAAAAAAACCTGCAAACCTTAGTCTATATTGGGACATGTATTTGAGAACCATCAGACCATGGTGGTGCTTTGTCATTGCAAGCTACCTAGAATGATTTATGTCATCAGGGGCCCTTAGGTTTTCAGGAGCTGTTTCTGTAACATTTGAAGATATGGTTTATTTCGAAATCTTGCTTGAGATGAAATGATTTATAGGATAATAACTGGGAACAAGCATTTTCAGACAAATGTCTCAACTGATAACTTACGTATGTTTGCTGCACACCTTAATAGGAATCTGTGGACTTAGTTTCACCAAAGGAGGTTAAGTAAAGAGTGGTTTCCATCAAAGACCTCTTTACATAAGACATCCTTTGAACAGGCATCTCCAAAACAGACACATAAAAAAAAAAGTTTTCCCAGTACCTGTACTTCTTAATACATTTTTAGATAGCAGCAAACTCCTCTTCTGCTAGTTCACAATCTAGTTTCACAGCTAGTGACAACAGAGGAAATTCTTGGAAAGGGAAAAGTAGTGTGAGTTTTCAGAAGGCTAGATCTAGTATTGTAGAGAAAACCAGCTTCAGCAGAGATAAAAGCATATTCTTCCTGTTCAGCGGCAGAAATCAAAGGCTGACTTCCTCTCACCTAACATATCTTTCTAGAATTCCCAGAGTAATTGGGATTCAAGAAAATAAAAACTGCCTTATCTGTGATGAGAAATGTCAGTCAGAAGCTTGAGAAAATAAATGGGCAGATTCTTGTCCATTTACCTGTCAAATTTTGGAATTCCTTTACACATGATTGGGTTTTGCTGTGAAATTAAGTCAATAGGCTTATTTTTGTGAGTGGGAATTGTGAGATCAGTGAGAGGAAGGAAGAGAAGCAGATTCAGAAATGGCACCTAGTTCTGGACTCCTTATATAATTTCTGAGCCCTACAGCACAGACAATGTTGTAGTCACAATAGAACATATTTATCACTAGCACTAGGGAATATATTTAACTGTGAAATTATGACTTGCACATGCCTCAAAGAGATTACAGTGACTCTAGAGTTAAACTGATTATCATCAGGTACATGCAGTCATGTTACAATGAAAACATTTCATAGGCAAAACCGGAGTATTGATCAAAAGAGTCCCAATTGAACACACCAATCCAACAGAGGCCCGGTTACTTTTAAGGTTTTGTTTATCCGTGTCATGGATGCTTTTCTCATTCATCACAGGTAAGTAGTCATTGTTAGACAAGTTAGACCTACTTACATAGACGAAGAGAATAACTGCTTTTTTATTTCTTCACTCCATGTTTTGCCTCTGTGACATACTGTGTGCTGTGTGCTGTTTCCTGTATTAAATCTGCACATACCTACATCTGCGTAGAAGCCTATGGTAAGATTCCTTGCTTGTTACATATAGTAACTTCTGCGCATTCCCAGGCTTCTGAGTTTTTAGCTCTGTGACCTCATTAATAGCTGTGAAGAAGTAGAACTTCTAACACTGAAGTAGCCAAGAATGTAAAAGTAGGTGCAGCCCTGTAGTGTGAAGGAGGTGAATACTTAGAATTAATTTAATGGTATGATAATAGGAAATGAGTTTGGTCTTGCTAGCTGAGGGGAAAGATGGGGTCTAGGTAATCTGGGATGTGAAATTCCTTACGTACTTGACCCCCTAGAAGGACTGTTGGCTATATTTAAGCTTTTACCGCTGCCAAGTGTTTAGGGAGTGTTAAGAATTGGGTGGTGGAGGAGTTGAATAGAAACTCTTCAAGTGGCTGAAAAACAGACATTGTCACTCCTGAGAATTGCGTAGCAAAGGATTAGAAAGTTCCAATATGCTACACAGATGCTTTGGAAGCAAAGAGAACAATTGTCAGAAGATACGACAAGGGGATTGTCTGTGGAGAAATATAAATCACTAAAACAAGGAGAGATTTGTTCCTCTGGCGTGAGTTTTTCAGTGAATGTGTATTTGAACAATGATTGAATGTTCTTTTTTATGAAAGCAAAGCCCCTTCTCATGCTTGAAATAGGTAGTAATTAAAATAATACTGTTAATTTGGAAGAGAGCAGATTATTAAAAGTGTGTTTGGTTTTCTTTAGGAGAAACTTGAGGCAGGATGTAAAAGAAAGGGAGAAGTAAACTTGTAGGTGGTTTCTTGCAAAAGCAAATAAATTGCCCAAAAGAATGATATTGTAGGAAACCTGAATTTACTTACCAAGAAAAACCCCCAAACACTAAAGAAAATAAACGATTTCGAGAAGCGGATGCTTACCAGCAGGTTCAGCTTAGCTACAGATAGTCAGAAGTGAATTAAATATGAGCTGAAAGATTTTTAAAAATGGGGAAAACTTCACTGACGTTTGATTAACTGTTTTGCAGGTAGAGAAGAGGCAGCCATATAGATGGAAGTAGGAATAGTTAGAGTAATAATAGAGTAGTATCCTATAGCGTGATTCAGACTGAGAGGTGCAATAGCGATTGTGTTTCCAGAGGAAAGAACTGTTGCTGGAAAGCACCTGCAGGTGAGAGGTGTTTGCTTGGAGGCAATGACAGGAGGTGAGCGTGGGGCTGGGCAGGAGCAGCCAGGAGATGAAGGAGCTGAACAGTTCATCGAGCAGCAGAGAACTGTTGATGTAAATACTTGGTTTGGACTGTGAACCAACTCCTAGTAGAGGAAGAAACAGTTAATGGTGTTAGATCAAGCTTTTTGTAACAGCTGAAACCATGTCAAATAAGCAAAAAATCAGTGACCTGTAAATCTCAAAACTGAGTTACGGTTTCCAAACCTAATATCAGCAATTGAAAAAGACCCGTGGGATCATATAACAGCCAGCCCAGTGTAACTTTGAGAGATTATGTAATCTGCAGTTGAGAAGTCTCAAATTCTGTTCATCTGGCCATAAAAATTTTTTGGATTCAAGAAATGTAAGAAAACTTTATAAGGAGTCTTAAGACTTTTTATAGAGCAAGCTGGTGTATTTTTATATACTGCAGATCTGCAGTGTTGTAAGCCCTACTTCCTGAAAGGACTTTTGTACATGCGCTGATTTAATGTTAAAATACAGTGCAGAAATATATTAAAATTAAAAAAAAAAAAAAAATCAAAGTTCTGTCTAGTTAACATATATTTTTCATCGGAGTTTGAATAAATGAAAGACGGGAATTCCTGAGCTTTTGAATGTTTTTTTGAGAGACGAACACTGGTGAATATGTTAAATGTCAATAACACATACTAACCAAAAAGACAAATTTTGCCAATTTCTTATGTGCAAGATGAATGGGTAAAGGGAAACAGGGAGAAAGTCGATTATGATGATGAAAGTCTTATGAAGTGTGTGCAAACTTGTATCTAAGAATAATATGGAAGAAAATACATAACACTTGAACAAGAGGAAAGGGTATTTTCTAAGCTCTGAATGGGCTGTAAATACTGGCAACATGAAGAATTATGTCCAGCCTTTATTTGTTACAGTGCTGCCACCCCTGCATATGCCATTCCTTTGGGGGATGTTTAGTTTTTTGCTGACTTTTGCTGTTTTATATTACTGGCCTACATTCTTAAGGCTTTTTGAGTTGAACTGGTACAAACCTTTTGTATAAATGGCCTTTTTTAGCCTAAGCTACTCTTTATTAGTTGAGTCAAATTAACTCTTTAGTAGAGTCAAACAATTCCTGAGTTAAACTGCGGCCTGTCCTTGTGTGGACATCCTGCTTAGATCTGTGGGTAGCTTTTCCACACCGAAGCTGCAGCCTCCCTCTTTGCTCTGTCCTTGTAATTATAACCAGGGTTTTGTCTTGTTCTCTTGTTCACTTTAATTTTCCAGATTTGTATTCGTTCATTGCCTTATTTTTGCAGTCTTTTTGCTTTAACTGGGGTGAAGTCAGCACCGTAAGTATTGATGCAGAGAAGGGGGACCAGGAAGCCATTTTGGGTATGAAACAGGGTAGGTGTTGCCTAGATTAAAATTATTTTATTATGATTGTGATACTGTGTTTTTGAAAAGCAGAAAGAGTTGACCATCCAGGTATGTTGATACAGCATTGCAGCTGTTATGTGGTGTCATCTGTGTATGCTGGAGATGAAGAAAAGTAACACTGCTACAGTATTGTGAAGATAACACAGAAAACCTCTAGTATTCGTATTCACTATAATATATAATAACATTAATACATACGTATATAATATGTAATTACAAATTTGAGTGTCATTAGGCGTCAGTGGGTATTCTGCTTTATAGTGTTCTACTCTTGGCATCTGCCAAGATAAAGCTCCCTTAAGGTAACCCTAAATTTAGGTATCAATAAGCAATTCATATACCTGAATCACTGTGTAAGTAAAATGGGTAGCAGCGTGATATCCTTTATTAAGAAGCTGGTCTCTATCGTGTCCTTCTGAGTGTTACCTACTCTCTTTAAAAGGGGTATTTGATTTTTTTTTTTTTTTTTTTTTTTCCCTCCATCATAGCCTCAGGTTGGGGTGGTCTGTACACTTACATGAGTTAATGGGAAGAGGGGGTTTGGTTGGGCTGTGTTGTGATAACAGCAGGTGTCAGGCAGTGAGTCATAGTGCTGACAGCGAGGTAAAATGTTTTACAGGGATAAGGTAATGAGACAGTCAGCTTGTGATTCTAAAATACTGCCCTCGTGCCTTCTGTAAAGAAAACTGGCAGCTGGGAAGTGGCTTCTGTTGGAGAGGGAGGAGAATGTTCTCCAAGGCAGCAGAGGAGGAATGTGAGCACTCCATGAACAATTCTAGTTCTGATCTAAGCAGGTTTTACAGAAAACAACCCAAATAGAAGAATATCTTTAGGCATCTAAAGGAGTTAGCGATGGCTAAACCAGTTCCTTGATGTTGTTTAAGTCACATGGAGTGTGCTGGTCCATGGGTTCTGTGGATCTGCTTACTCCAGTGAGGAAGACAACCACATATCCAGGCCTGTTTTGCACAGAGGTGCATGCGGGGTCTTTTTTCGCAGCAGCACCTCTGTCATTGCCCAAGCTCTTGGGAACTACTGATGAGTAGGAACTTATTTTGGCAATCTTTTCCTTCACAAATCCAGATACAGTTTAGAATAAATGTTCTACCTGTCTTCTCTTGTGACATTGCAGAAGATTTTTGTCACTGCTTTCACTCAGTCTGCTCACATGAGTGCCTGGGGAAGGCATGCCAGTTTTATCTGTTAGGGATCCCTCACGTGAGGCAGTTGGGGGATCTCATGAGGATACAGCCTCGATATCCATTAGCAGTTTGGGTATCACTTACACATGAGGGTCTGAGGAAAGACCAGGTAGAGTCTTTCTCAGCTTTATGTCCCACAGACTGTTTTTGGATGCAGAATCTCCCTGTGCATTCCTAACAGAGATGCCACCACATACACGCAAGCCTAGTATTTCTAGGCTGGCGTATTGCAGTGTGCCTGCAGAGATTTGTGCTTGGAGATCGCTCAGAAGCTCACGCAGAATTAACTTGCCTGCTACTTAGCAGACACGCCATGTTTTCCAGGCTCCTGTTTGCGTTCTTTAAAACATGACAAGGTGCAGGGTTTTCACTCTTGACCTGCATTCTGGATCACTCGTTCAGCTCTCTCTGTCACATGCACATATGACTTCTTGTGGTATGGTTTTCACACTATTTTCTGGTTTACCAAAGAGAGGTTTAGTTTAGACCTCATCTTACTGTCCTTAGGTGTTTTTTAGATGTGTGGCCTGATTTTAATCACCTACTTCAGATTAAATAATTTAAACTTGAAAGGTGAATAATTGATTTCAGTTCTCTCATCTTCTGTTGCCATTTGTATTTTCACAAAGGACTTTTTCCTCACTGGTTGGTATAATCCCTCAAAGTTAATTTGCAGCTAAGTTAATTTGCACCCTTTCTGTGTACTTTGGCACTTGTCAGCCAGAAGAAATATTTAGCTTTATACAGCTATATTTCATCCTATATTTAAAGGATGATATTGCTATATGTGCCTTGCCTTAAGCTTAAATGAAAATGTTGATTCAATAGTATTTCAAATTCCAATAAATACATTAAATGTGAAACTTAATCAAATTCAGTAGTTTGGGCATTTTCTTTTAAGTAACTGTGTGCTAGATATGTAGGAAAAAATGCCTTCAGAAATTCCTCAGATGCAGCAACTAAGAGGGTACCTAACTAATTTCAAAATCCTTTAGGTTTCAACTACTTGGACTCTAAATGAATCTTGTAGACAATACACTTTTTTCCTAATGTCTACAGTTGTGCCTCTGTCTTCAGACACTGAAAAACTTGGCTTAATTTTTCACAGCTTTTTAAATAAATTGGTCACCTCCTTTCCAGCTTCAGAGCTTCTTAGAGACTAAAAAAGGAAAATAAACTTTCCTGCCTTTTCAGCTTTTAACCAGTTTTTCAGTTCTGAATGGAACAATAACGTTTAAGACACTGGTCTCTCTGCAGATACTGCATAGAACAAAAGTAAAAGTTGTTAAGGCAAAAGCCTTTGTGCTCCATTCAGTATATTTTATGGAAACTTTTTCTTAGTATGGTACTGCAGTTTAAAACTGTGAACTGCAAGTAAGATGTTTCCTCTGCCAGTCTGTATACAATGCAGAAAGCACTGTACGTTTATTTGAGGACTCATTGTCTGAAAGTAAAGTTTGTAATTGCCTGAAACAGGCATAGGCTTTAATACAGGTTGTTTTCATTTTATACTTCATATAAGCTCTTTCAGAAGAAAAACTGTATGTAGCAAACCAATGTTTTTATACTGTATGCTCTGTTTAAATAACATAGCACTTCTGGCCAGTAGAGGAAACTAGTCTGCCTTTTGCAAGTGAAGAAACAATAACATTTGCCCAAGCTTTTTGGTATTCCTTATTTCTTTTGCCTATGGCAGATGTTGGATTTACGTGGGTTTTTTTAATAACACTGACTGAAAAAAATTAGGTTGGGAAGATGACAGTAATGTCGATTTTCTTTGTCCTTTTAGACTAGAGGTGTCAAACTCATTTTCATCAGGGGCCACATCAGCTTCATGGTTGCCTTCAAAGGGCCAAATGTCATTTTAGGACTGAGATTGACACCCCTGTTTTAAACCTAAACAACACATTGTGTGTGTGGTGAGGAGGATCAAACTAACCCTTCAAGTGGGTTGTTAAATATGTATCTTAACCATTTCATAAGTTTGCAAAATGTGTTCCCTCCCAAAACAAAGAGGCAATTAAACTGAATGACTTGAGAGTTGCCTTCCTGCCGCATGAGAGCGTTCTGCTAGAGAAAAAGGGTGTGACTGACAGTTGTGCAGGTATATGGAACCCTTGCTTTGAGTCCTGGAGACCTCCCAGACTTTGCCTTGTGATGGCACTTCTTGGCTGCTCATTTGTCTGGAAGAACGATAGGACTGTAACAGCTTCTTCCCACTCAGTTTTATCTGCTAGATACGAATTTCTATATTTTATTTGTACAATGAGAAATTCAGTTCCTCTATTGAATGCAAATTCTTATGGTTTGATAGAGAAAGATCTTGATCCACAGGTAAATGCCAAAGACGAGACTTCTGATCTGCTTTAAACAGTTCCATCATCTGAAGCTGAGTGATTCAGGGGGATCAGTTGAGGCTAGTAGTGTCTTTGCCTACATTTTACATCTCATCTAAGTTGGGAGTGACTAAGAGACTGAACATCCATGCTGCATGCTGTTTGATGCAAAGTAGAGGTTTTGGTCCAGTTGAAACTAAAGCAGTTTGTACAAGACTAGCAACAAAGCTGTGAATTAACAGATCTGATTGCATGTCCCTCTGAAGTGCATTGTGGTGACTCATGGTGGTGGCCAGTACTGGAGAGGAGCTTGAGGCAATGGTACCTGTGTTGCACCAGCATTTTGCAGATAAGACTTTGCAGTCCTGCAAATGATCTAACGTGTGCCATGATCTGTAGTTGTGGTGAGAAGGTGTTTAAATGGGTGATGGGAAACTGTTTATAATGTGTTATCTCTGGATATGGGGAAAAGTGAAAACAGTAGGTTTGTTTTCTTCAATTTTTATTCCATTTTACATTTATTTTAATGTCTGCAATGGACTGTTTTTGCTGTCTTTATAGGAGGAAGAAGAGCAAGAAGAAGAAGATGATGATGAAGATGATGATGATACAGATGACCTTGATGAACTAGATACAGACCAGCTGCTGGAGGCTGAGCTGGAGGAGGATGAGAACAATGAGAATGCTGGTGAGGATGGAGAAAACGACTTTTCTCCCTCCGATGATGAGGAGCTTGCCAACCTCCTGGAAGAGGGAGATGAGGGTGAAGATGAAGATTCTGATGCTGATGAGGAAGTTGAGCTGATTCTTGGAGACAGTAAGTGTGCACCCAGCTTGGTGACCACAGGTGACCTTGTTCTCTGTTTAATGTCCTGACAAATATGCCACATCTAATTCTTCCCTGAAATGATTTAGCTGGCTTTCCACTCTCTGGTATGAAAGGCACAGATTATCATGTGTGTTCACCTGTGGCCTTTCAAAGTAATTATTGGTAAAACCAGCTTTTATCTGAGAGAACAACTGAGAGTTCTGGAAAGGAAGGCATTTCCTTTCTTCAAGTGCTCCCAGGTGTGTGTGTGTGAGAACTTAAAGGCAGGCCAAGAAATTCCATGTGAAGAAACCTTGTCTGATTGCTTGTCTGTCCTGCACTTTGTTCTTGAACCTCACGTGTCTTGTTACCTCACCTGTCTTCCCTGCCTTATTTGTACCTGTAAGGACAGAAAAGTGGTTTTGGTCCTTGATGCTATTCTTTCTCTTTTGCAATTGCTTAAACTGCAAAACCGATGTGGCATTTCTGACTTCACTTCCTTTTCCAGACTATTCTGAAGCTGATGTAACTTCTGGGATAAAATTTAAATTGTTCTCTTTTTCTGGCATTCCACAGACACAGAGATTTGAAAGGTTAATAAAGTGTGTGTGTGTGTATGTGTATAAGAAAGTAAGTTCTGAACTTGTTATGTAGTGATTCAATTTGGAAAAAGGCTTCATGAGAAGGAGAAAGTGAGTAGGATAGCATCCGGCTTGGGATTTATGACACCAGATTCTGTTCCCTTTTTTGCAGCACAATTTTTGAGTATGCATAGTCAGGCCACTTAGTTCTTTTTTAATTTCCAAGCTGTAAAATGGGGATAACGTAGTTACCTTAAGTTAGAAGGCTGGTAAGGGTAAGAAATTACAGTGTGCAAGGTGTTTGAAGTCCTGAAGTGATAGGAGATAAATGTGAGAGCTGAGATGGAAATCAATCTTCTCTGCCAATGCACTGGAGGATTAAGCATGCCAGCCTCTGTTTTGGCAGTGCTGTGGCTGGCAGACTCATTCATGTCCCTCTTTTCCATTAGAATGTAGCTCAGTTGTTTTTAAGGATGTGGCCACATCAGTATTGTGTGGGATTAGTCTGCTGTTCTCTTGAAGGTAGTAGGTATACAATGCAGGACCATGTAGGACACTTGGATTCATTAATAGTATATTGCAGTTCAACATTTTGGTATCGTGGATAATTTCTGCCTGTCTCGGTAGCTGGCAGGACCTTCTTGACACAACTCCACTTCTGTTTCCTGAGGGAAGGAGAGCATGCAGGGTGCTGTAACTTGGATTGTCCAAGGGGCAAGATGGAGGGGAAGTTCCGGCCATTTCAATAACTATTCCTGTAACAAAACTAGGTGCTACTTGACATTCCATTGTGCTCTGCAGACCACTAGGTGTAATGAAATGGCCATGTCTCTGTAATTGTTTATGGATTGAACCACTTGATCAAAACTTGCATCTGGTGTTGCTGTGGAGCTGCAGCTCTGCCAGGCTGACATATGGGTGGTCCTTGCACAGGGTTTGATGAGCGGGGTTCTGCAGCTTCTCTGTGACTTCAGCCTCATCTGGTTTGCTTTTGCTACTCACCCAGCAAGAACAATTAGAATTTCCCTCTTCTTTGCTTATGCTGTGTTCCAGAATTAAAAGTTGTACATGCACTGACACTGTTTTAAAGTACATATCTCAGGCGTGGTGGTGTATTTAGACTGCTTCCTACTGCAGACCCTCACTGTGTTTTGGATGAACCTCCAGAACATAGAGTGGGAGTGCTTCAAAATAATTCAAAGAACAGTTGAAATAGGGGAGTGAGTGGCTTTAGTTCCTCTTGCTTTAGAAGAGATTTTATTTCCTTTCCAGGAATAATCCATGGAGAACCTTTTAAATATAAATTTGTCTTCTGCTTTGTCACCACCTTGAGTGAGGTAGTTCTGTCTGTGTTATCCAACATAGCTTATGCATTGTGCAGATCTTTCAAGACCTTGCTCATGGGCCAGTGGGGTGACCTTTTTGAAATGAACGTGTGATGTAGGCTGGAAGAAAGAGATGGAATTCTCACCAGCAGCATGGCTGACTCTTGCTTCCTCTTTTCTTCTGTAATTGAAAATGGCAACTTCCAGTCTGGTCTGTAAGCTTCTGCCAAGCAGTTAAGTGCAGTCAGGCTGAATTATGGACATGGAGTTAAAAACTGGAAGGTTGTGTGGTGGACTGGAGAATAAAGAGTTGGGAGATCCCTTTTCAAATCTTTCCTCTGGTGTTTTATAAAGACTCACCAACTTTTTCAGATTCTCGTCTTCTCCAAAGTTTCTGGATTACTATTTCACTGGTGCTTCTTTCCCTTTTACTGCTTAAGTGTAGCTGCTACAGCACTGGCCGGTGTTTCACATCTCCCCTTACATGGCTGTAGTTGTTCTGGGAGCACTGGTGACCCCTCAGCTTAGGTTCAGTCTGATGGATGGTGAGACTGGAGCATTCCTTGCTGAGCATAGTGGAAGGACAGCTGGCTGATGGCCAGGGAGGAGGGCTGGGGGAAGGGTGTGTCCTCTGCTGCTTGCCTATGATTTTTTTTTCCCTAAAGAAAACATCTGAGAAGGGGTGAACCTTCCAGAAGGTCTTGCTTACCTTGACAGGCATTTTAGAGATCCAGTATAACTGAGATGGCGCAGAGGAAGTCTTGGTGTCTTTCTTTTTTTTTTTTTTTTTTTTTAAAAAACCCCTATTTTTAACACCTAGTTAACTGCAGCATCCAATGAATTCACGTAAGAAAAAGAGCCAACGTCACCTCTAAGGTAAGGCAGGAGACCTCTTGCTGCCAGAGCTGCTACCGCTTCCCTCTTGCACAACTGAGGGAGGAGAGTTCTTATATTTTAAGATAAAAAGCAAGTGTGTGTGTGTGCGTAACTGCTTCTAGCAAATCCTTTCATGTCTTTGTTGTGTACCACAATGAATAAAACCAGGAAAAGCACAATTTTCAGGTCACCTTTAATGAGCGTCATGTAATTAAATTCATTACAGAAACCTTTGGGTTGCTAGAGGAAGGTTCTAGCTGGGAGCAGGTGGATTGCTCCCCCTTCAGTGTAAAGGTCTCCCACTGAGCTGTGCAGAGGGGAGTGGCAGGTGGATAAGAACCTAATACTGAGAAAGTCTGGGTCTGACTTAACTGCATAATTAATCAGCCCTATGAACATTATACAGAGGCCGTATTTTGCCACATCAGGTTGGTAGAACTGTCAAGCTTGCTTTCAGGTCACAGCTGTGAGGTGTGACTGCCAGATCTGTCCAGCCCCCAGCACAAGGAGCTATTGCCCATGGCTGTGCATAGTAAGTTGTGCAGACAGCTCATGTGCAGGTGACATCGCTGGTGGCCTTCTCCCCACCTCATCATGGGAAAAAAAATCTGCCAGCTCATAGAAACTGCACTTGATGAAACTGCTCTCCTCTTGACCCTCTGGTTTAAGCAGAGGAAGAAAGCCCTTGTGCAGATTTGCTCACTGCTTTGGCTTGATTTGAACTGCGCCAAGGGTGTGAGCTGCCTCCCTTACTGCTGGGGAGCTGCTGGTCCCACGCAGGTGGTGGCCATCTCTTGTAACTATGAATGCGTTGCCTTGCTTAGCGGCCCTGACAACTGGATTCTTCCACAGCCCAGGCCTGACCAGTGTGTCTCCTTTTCAGCCGACAGCTCAGATAACTCTGACTTGGAGGACGACATCATCCTGTCTCTGAACGAGTGAGGAGTTACTGCCAGGTGGGGTCTTGGCAGGAGGAGATGCTTCCTTCCCAGCAGAAGACTGGAGACCAAATCGGAAACCAACTCTGAGCACCCCAAGCCTTTTTCTCCTGGGAAAACATGAGGAGCTCCAGCCCATCTGCTGTGTTGGTTTGAGTCAGTTCGGGGCTTGGGGCTGAGTCTGAGGCTCTACAATAAAGAGACCTGGAGTTAGGCCTCTTTTTTCTTTTTTTTTTTTTTCTTTTTCCTCTGCCTTTTTTTTTATTTTTTATTTTAGGCTGAGATGACTCTCCTCTTCAAGGAAACTTCTGAAGATATTTCACAATATATTTTCTTTGTATAAAGTTCTTTCCTAAAGAACAGAAATAGTTTTATATAAAACAGAAAAAAAAAAAAAAAAAGGCAGGTGTTCTAGTAAAGAGGGGCTGAACTTTGTATTCCTGTAGTACCTTGTTACCATGGGGGAGGTTTGGGGGAGAAAAATTGTTTAAAATTAAAAGAGGCATTTTTATGGAACTACTAAGTGAAATAAGAGGATCATGGTTTCTAAAATTGTTGAGGAGTGAGAATATTTTTATTTTAAATATGATTTTATTTTTAAAAAAAAAGGCAACAGGTGGTAACACTGCTAGTGCGTCAGTGTGTGTTCAGATGCTTTTGTCCTCCAGGGACACCCACATGGGTGTTTGGTAACTGAGGTACAGGCTGTTTAAAGCAGAGGTTCTCGCTGTGATACCAGCTACAGTGAGAGACTGTTCCTGAAGGTTTGGGGGTCTGGGATTGAACTTCAAGCCCTCTTTCTCCCCTCTACCCTTTGTGGTTCAAGTTTTTTAATATCTTCCCCGCCCCCCCCCCCCCCCCCCCGCTCTTGCCCTCTGTGTGGAAACTGCAAATTGAAGGCCTTTTTCTTTAATGTAAAGTGTATTTATTAAAAAATTAAATACAAGTCCTGTCTCTTTATGGCTGTAAATTGTGCAGTGCTCTGTGCACATGAGGAGAGCAGCCTGGGCAGGAGAGCAGCGAGGTGCAGCTGGTGGCCCGGCTGCAGTAAGGGAGGGCAAAGTGAACAAGGGCTGAAATTTCTGAGCACGTAGGTTTCACCTGCTGTGCCAGTCCAGGGGACTCCCAGGGCTGCGTCACCACATTTCACAGTGCCCGTGGGTTCAGCTCTAACAGGTTGGTTTGCCTTACAGCCTCAAATTCCCTGCAGGGTTGTGGGCAACGTGTCTGCACTGCGCCATGTGGGAGCTGGAGGGTGCTCTCATGCCAGGCTGTGATTTTGTTTAAAGCTGCACCAGAAGCTCAGCAGTTTGGGCGCAGGCAACGTGGTGAGCTGCAGGGAGCTCTTGCTGCATCGAGCTCTTGCTGCATTGCCAGTGTGTGTCAGGAGGCAGGAGTGGCATTGGGCCTCCTCATCCCTGTGTGGTTTGGCATTGCACAGGCCGCCTTGTGGCTATGCTGGCAGAAAGCACGTTAGGTGTTCCTGTTTTTACGTGAGAAGAGGCCCCACCCTTAGACAGGGATAAAAAAAAAAAATTGCAGTTGAGTGATTTCTCTGTGCAGCACACAACTGCACAGCTTAGTTCTGTGAGTCAGAACTGGAAGGTAAGTACACTTGTGGCTTGCTTGGACAAGGTCACTAAATGTTCTATTTGTTCCCAGGTATTTGGGTAACATCCACTCAACTTTTTACCCTTTCTGTTTTTGCCACTTTGAGAACAGGATTTGAGGCAGAACAGGGTGCTGGAGGCTGCTCACTCCTTGACCCTACAGCAAGTTTTTTACCAAGGCTCAAGGTCTCATTGCTTGAAGAGGAAGGGTATTCTTTTTAACCAAGATAGTTTTTCTTTCCTCTAGCACTGCATCTACTTAATGTACTTATCCAGCACTGCTTGTTAATAATTAAAAAGAAAGGTTCTGCTGCAACTTACAATGGATAATTGTACCCTACAGAGTCGATAAGATGAACAAGTTGCGATTACTGCAGCACTTAAGACCAACAATTGAAGCAGAATTCTGATAAAATGAGGAGATTGAAAATAGAATGTGCCATCCAACAGCCAGGGAAGTCAGCCTCTGCCCTGTCAAAAACCATCTGATGCAGCTGTCACAGAGAAGTGATTTAGGGCTCTGCTACAGCCACTTCACCTTAGAAAATGTGTCACTCAGGAGAAGAAAAAATACAAAGCATGTACTCAACTACTAATGACAGAGAAGATACCGTGCTGGTTGTCTGCATCTTGTTTTGGTGTTATACCACAGCTATAACATCTGTTGCTCTTTAGGGCCTGGCTATCTCAGAGAACTTTACCAACTAGTTTTGTGAGACAGAACCAAGACATATGGAGTTCCTGTATAAATTTGACTTGAAACTGGGCCACTGTAAGTATGTGTGCCATCCCTCCCCACCTTCACCTATCCTAGCGTTATTGAATAGAGCCCACAGGAGCCTACTGGGGCCTCAGCCTGTGGCCAGCTGCTGCAGCCTGCCCAGCCTCCCCCACAGCCTGCCCTGGGCAGCCTCTCAGCCTCTCTGCTTGTTGCAGAACTGCCAGAGCTAAACCCAGAACTGCAGGGGAGGCTGCCTGCACCTCATGCTGCCTCCTTGTTTCTTGCCGATTATTTAAGAGTGCTGGGAACAGTGGCTGTAACAAGGCTGAGTGCAGAGTGGGGATTCAGAGTTGAGGACTGGCAGGGATTGTTTGTGTTTGTCAGGCCATAATTCTGCAGCTACTTGGGACAGGGGCAAATCTGAGTGTTTGGAAAATCACCTCTTTCCCCTGGCATCATGATTTGGTCTATTTAAAAGCATGATGCTTGGAAAAAAGCGTTATCTTCCTGAATATGCACAGCACATTGCTGATGTGATGCCATGCATTCTCCTGTGCAGATGTTACAGACCTTGGCTTAGGGGATGGAAGGGGCATTTAAATGTCCTGCCAGCTGGCTAAGGTACATACCTACCTCTCTGCAACAGAGGAGAGCCTTTGCAGGAAGGATGCTGTGCTTCTTCCCGTGATGGAGCAGAAACTGGCCCAGGACCAGCCTGTGCCCTCACATTGGAATGGTCCTCCTTGCTGTGTGACTGGACTGTGAGTAGCTGCTCAGCTCATTCAATGGAGTCCAGGCAGCACAGTGGTTCAGAACAATCTCACGTAGGCCACAGCTTGGAGAGCAGAGCAGAAACCTCAGGGCTGGTCAGTAGTTTAACCTGCGTGTTAGCTGAGGGTAGTGATCAGGGTCTGATCGGCTCATCCGTGCTGCTCCTACGCACACGATGGGGACTGCCTCGGGCTGGCCCTCTTGTCCATGCTTCTGTTGTAGTAAAGACAGCCAGCAGCTGATGTTACAAAGAAGCTTTGTAAAACAGAGTATTTACTGAATGGGTGGTGGTTTGGTTTTTTGTTGTTTTGTTTTGTTTTTTTAAATGGAGCAACTCTGTCTAAACAGTAGTGCTCTCATACCACCAAATCTGCCACCCCACACCCTGGTCCCACTCTGTGTTTCAGATTACCCTCAAAGTGATGGAGACCATAACCCTGTTGCTATGACCTTGTGGCTACTGCTGTACCAGGCTGAAAGAAGACACCCCTCCAGCACTGTTACACCCACCAGCTTCCAACATCGCTGAGTGTCTCAGGCCTTCTGACCAGGGCCATGGTTCCTCCCACACCCCTGTGTACCTTCTCCCCAGAACTACATTCCCATCCCCATTTAAGGGCCAAGTTGTGCAAGCTGTAAGATACAGGTGTAGCATTATTTTGCTGTAATTATCTATTTACCCTTTTTCAGGCATGTTTCACTCAGAAGCAGCCTGGCTGCAGGTGTGAGGGGTGGGGGACAGGCCTGCAGGGCCGTTGGCCTCAGCACAGTCTGTTCAAGCAAAGCCTGTGGCTCACTTGCATCCTGGGGAGCAGAGAGGCTGTGGATGCTGCTTCTCTCCCAGGTGTTTTTTTTTTTCCTTAAACTCTCCTAGCTTACACTTGTTTGTTTGTAGGAGGGAGATTTCTTGGTGTCCTATTTGTGCACATGTTCACAACTGTCAGCCACCTCACTGGGAACAGAAATCCCATCATTAAATATCCAGTCCAAAGCATGACTATTTGTCTTTGAAAAACCTCCTACATTATTATTTACTTGCCTCACAAGGAAAGTGGTAATTGGGAGATTTCTAGTGATTCCCTGGCTTTGCAGCTTTTATCATGTATTGATTTTTTTTTTTTTTTTCCTTCTGATTACTCATATTTGCACAATGTAACACACACACACAGACACACGAATCCATTCGCAGCAGCACAAGCTCCAGGTCCCGGCCAGCCAGAACCCAGCAGGCCTTTGTTACAGCACCACCACACACTGCCTCAGACTGAACCGACAGCTCCAACGTGTAGAATGCTCTGACAAAAAGCTCTAATCACTCTATGACTCTGGCCATAAGGGGCATTTAATAGCACTTGGTTTCAGATAACACTTGACGGTTACAATTGTTGACATTTGGCACTGTCTATGTTACAACAGCATTGGGGACTTGGTTACAAGGTTAAAGTCGGTGTCCCTGTGACCGTGTAAAAGCAGGGGCGCTCCAGCTACCCTCTACTGCGCAGCCATGGGCCTCTGTGCTGCCCAGTGCAGCCTGCAGGCACGGCTTGGCTGCTGAGAGCAGCAGAGATAGCTGTTCCTGCTCCTGCAGCCTCCATCAGCTTTCCTGGAGCCCCGCAGCTCACAGCGGACGAGCCAGCCCACCTTGCACAGAACTGAGCCTGCACACCACGGACAAAACCCTCTGTGCCCTTGTAGCTGTACTTGGGCCCTTACAGACAGAATTGTGGGGTTTTTGGGGTACAGAAGATGGATTATCAAGTAGAATACTAACCCCCTCATGATCACACTAACTCATTAGATTTACTTTTAACGTAGTCATAGTATTAAATGTTAAAAAAAAAACCCAACAAATAACCAACAAACCACCCCTACTTGTTGATATCAATACATTATTAAATTAAGTGACCACTCATACATCATCGACTGATGATATCCCTACTGTGAAACTGCAGGGTTAAAAAAATTTTTAAAAACCATCATTAGACTGAGTTATGCTTCCTGCTGTATAGTTTTTGATACCAATCATACCTGAGAGCACAGTTTTTAAAAGGGCCTTTGGCAGCTATCAGCGAGTCTGCTCGGTCACAGAGACTGGTGCAAGACCGTGGTTCTCCCAGGATTTTGTTCACTCGCTTACCACCAAAACAAAACAAACAAATGAAACCCTGCAAATTTAAAGAAACTTAAAAATTCAGTGTTTTTAATCAGACGCAATTTTCTGTAAGCCTCCTAAAAATCTACAAGCATCATTCTAAAAAATAAAAATATCCCCAAACTGAACAGTGTGAATTTTAGCCTAAATTTGAACTAGTTTCTGCGTCCTTGCATTACTGAGCCACCAGAGGTGCAGGTGTCCTGGTTTGTCTCCTGAACTGCTGTCTCACACCACAGCTAGGGAAGGTGATGGAACCATCCCATCTTACATTTCAAATTTGGAGCTCCATAGTTTCCTACAGTCATAGGTAGCTTATAGAAACTTAACATATTTTCAAACAGCCAGACATGTTTAGCAGCTTTTTTTTTCCAAGCCTGCAAACAAGTTTCAACTTCAGCAGGAAAAAAAAAAAAAAAAAAAAAAAAAAAAAAAAAATTTCGCCATTTATCTTTCAATAAAGGATTTTGGATAGTGCAACATGATCAACTATGCAAACGGGCACCTGCGGTTCACTAAAACCTTTGTGCCCTTTATTTGCTTGTCTACATCTAATACAGGCCCAAGAGAGTTTCCCCTTAAATGACTTTTGTTTTCTTCTGGTTTTTTTTTTTTCCTTTTATAAAAATCAGGAATGTCAAGCTTTACCCAGGACCTTCTGACTGAGACACATATTGGGTGCTCTCAAACCTCACAGAAATGAACACACAGTTGGGTCCTTAGTAGCAAACTTTTTGCCAAGTATTACCTGTAATTTTTTTTATGTGTAAAAACCACTTCTGTTCATGATCAAGATTTGCTTCCTCGGTAGCTGGATTCCTAGGAAGCTTCTATCCTCAATCAGGGAATAATCAGGAATGCATCTACTCAAATTTATGAAATAAAAAGCAAACAGAACAACAACAAAAAAATTATAGGACCAACCTTTCAGTCTCTCATGCAGCACAAAGAGCCCCCCCTTCCCCTCCCACCTTGCAGGACACATATAAAGAGACAGAGGAGATACAGGAGGCTGGGGCCTGAGAAACTGAACTGGGCTGGGACCATCACCTTCCAGCTCCTGACAGTGCAGGGGACCAGCCCATCCTGGGCCATAAAAACTAGGATACCGCACAAGTTTAGAAATCCATCAGTGAACAAGGCTTTACTGACAACTTTTCATACAGTTAAAAAATAAAAATACAGAACAACAGCGGACAGTGTCACATATTAAAAACGAATAAAATGGGCTCTATTTAAATGGTATTAAAATTAATTAGAAACTAAAAATCTTACCACTTTGGTCGAGGTGTTTTGAACCTCCACCAAAATGATCGGCCTTAAAAACAACCGGGTTGTGTGACACACAAAGAAAACATGGAATTTGAAAAGACAGTGAGGGCTAGGCAGTGTCTTTGACTATAACTATCACCATATGTTCTTCTTCTAACTTTCCCAATGTCCTTAGTGCTGACTGGAGGTACTGCTGAGAGAATTCACAAGGAGGGAACGCGTAAAGCATGCCCGTGCTGTCTCTGCCCTTTGCCCCTCCCACGGGCAGGCTGATAACCCCAGCAGCCTGCTTCTGTTTCAAGTAGGAGACCAGATTCCTGAGAAGCCGTCGCTGCAAGCCGGGCTCCACAGCAGGGAAGGTCCCCTCCGCCCCCGCCGCACTGGACTGGGTCGCCAGGAGCACAGCGTAGCCGTTGGGGCTGCCTTGTTTGATGCGGCGAGTTACTTCATCCAGCTTGGGCTGGTCGAGCCGAAGTCTCTGAGCGATTTTGAGCTGCGTTAACTTCCCGCCAGACGAATGGTCTTTAAGGAGTCCGTTGATGACAGCCAGGTCTCCCTCCAGGATGTGCATAGAGGTGGGGAAGCAGCTGTTTTTTAGCACAAGTAGCCCGTTCCAAGCAAGCTGCAGTGTCTGAGCATATTCCGATAAATTCTTTAGCTTTTTGGTCTCGGATTTTGGCTCCTCGTGAGTTTTTGATTCCGATTCACCAGTTCGATGATTGCGTTCGCTGTCCCTTTTTTTGGGCTGGGGAGCATCAGATGCCTCACGATGGGGTTTCTCCTCAGTCGCATGACGATTGTTCTGAAGGGAGTTACTCTGCTCTTTCTCAGCTCCGGATTCTGTAGTGTGATTCTCCTTGCGAGCCCTGTCTGGGCTGCGGTCTAAAGCTGGCCCACTGGCCTTTGTCCTGCTTCTGTCCTCGTAAGGCGAGTGAGTAGTCCTCCCGCGGTCACTGGAAAGACTCCGGCGTTTCCGCCTCTCTTCCCATGGTTTGGGCACACTGCGATCGCTGTCGCTGCCCCAGCGCTCTCCACTCCGGCTACGCACTGATCGGCTGTAGCTTTCCAAGTTGTTTCTGCGTTCAGCGTTTTTGGCAGGACTGGCCCACTCTGCCTCTGCAAAGCTCCTGTCTCGGTCCGAGTACAGGAGATGTGGAGGAGTCCTGTCTCGCACCCTCAGGTCTTGCTCTAGGCTTCTGTGCCTGCCATACCCGTCAGCTAGCAGTTCATAGTGCATGGGGAGCGGCGCAGGCTGGTACTGCTGCGGGTATCTCGTCTCTTCTGCTTTGGCAAAATCCACTCGGAGCCTCCTCTCTGGTCCGCCCAAAGGAAAGCCCCTCATCTGCGCGCAGGCAGCCTGGGCAGCATCCAAGCTTTCGTACTGGATGTAAGCGAAGCTGTCGCCCTTCACGTAGTCAATAGTCCTGATGCTGCCGAAGCGGTCGAACTCTCTCGCTAGGGCAGCCAAGGAAGTACTTGGACCAAGACCCCCCACCCACAGCCTGGTGGTCGGGTTGGCTTTCCCGTAGCCAATTTTGATAGGGTTCCTGCCAACAACACGGCCCGACATGGCAACCTTGGCCCGATGCGCCATGTCCAGGTTTTGGAACTTGAGGAAAGCGTAAGCCCCGCCTTGGCCCCGGGCCGGGCGCTTGATCACCACTTCTTCAATGATGCCGTACTTCTCAAAGGCGCGTCTCAGCTCCACCTCGGAGACGTTGTGGTCCAGGTTGCCGATGAAGAGGTTGCGGGTCGCTCTCTGGTCATCCTCCGGCATCAGGTCTTCCTCGGCCACGATGGGGTAACTGTAAGGGCGTCCGCGCTCGTCATACAGCCCGTAGTAATCCAGGGCCCTCTCCCGCTCCCGGGAGAGCCCGATGGCAGCTGCTTCCAAAGCGAAGGCGGCAGCAGCGGCATGAGCGTGCCTGGGCCGCGGCTCCCGCAGCAAGGGGCTGGTGACTGGAGAGAGCGATCTCTGCTTGTACTGGTAGGCGCCGTGGATGGGCGGCAGGTAGCCTAGGGGCTCCGGAGAGGGGGCGGGGGGCGGCGTGCGGCTCCTCCGGCCCCCGCGGAGATACACCGGCTCCACCTTGAGGGGCCGATCATAGAAGAGCAGCTGCCGGGCCCGGGCGTGCCGGCGGGCGTCGCGGGCGTCCCCGGGGTGTCGGAAGTTGACGTAGGCGACACGGCCGAGCTCAGGCGTGTGGGACAGTTTGACACTGATGTCCCCGGCGCCCCCCCCCGCGAAGCGCTGGAAGAGGCGGAACAGCCCGTCCTCCAGCAGCTGGTCGGGCAGGGCCGCGCTCAGCCCGCTCACCAGCAGCGTCTTGTACTCACAGGAGCCGGGCGGCTCCCCGGCCAGGCCGGCCGAGCCCCCCAGCGGCGCCAGCAGCAGCGAGGGCGCAGCGCCCGGCGGCGGCCCGGCCAGCAGCAGCGAGGGGGCCACCACGGCGCCGGGCAGGGCCTTCGCCTTGGGCACGCCGAGCGCCCGGGACGACGAAGAGGAGGACGGGGCGGCCTGGCTGCCGCCGCGGGCGCCCGAGGCCGAGCCGCTCCCCGCCGGGCGGTGGTTGGATTCGCCGCTGGCGCGCTCATCGCCGCGGTGGCTGCGGGAGCTGGAGCCGCCTCCGCCGCTGCCGCCGCCGCCGCCTCCGGTGGTGGTGCCGCCGCCTCCGCCGCTGCCGCCGGCGGGCGTGGACTTGTCCCTGCTGCTGCGGGAGGCGCCCGAGCTCCGGTGCGGGCCGCGCCGGCTGCTGCTCTCGCGGTCGCGTTCGCGGGGCCGCTTGGCGGCGGCGCCGCGGCCTCCCCCGGCCCCCGGCGGGCTGGAGTCCCGTTCGCTGCCCCGCTTCATGGCGCCGGGGCCCGCGGCTCAGGAGACGCCTCCGGCGGCGGCCGCCATCTTGGACAAAAGGGAACGAAGGCGGCTCCGGCCGCCGCGCCGCGCGGGCTCTACGTCATCGCCCCGCGTCCCGCCGCATGGCGGCGCCAGGAGCGCGATGGCGCCGCACAGCGACGTGACGCCAGAGCGCCTCCCGCCTCCGGGCCGGCCGCCCGCCACGTGACAGAGGGCGCCCAATCACCGAGGGCGTCGGAGCGCGCGCGGCAAAGCCCCGCCCCCCGCTGCGCCTGCGGGGTGCGCGTGAGTGGGACCAGCGCCGCTGCCGCCGGAGGAGCGTGAGGGGAGTGAGTGGGAGCCCGGGGCGCCTTGGGGCGGGGCCGCCCCGCAATCACGTCACACGGCACGTGTCCGCCCGGTACACACCGTTGTACTTTAATGAACGTCCCGTACAGCGCGCGCCGCCTCAGCCGCCGCCGCCGCCGGGGGTCGCGCGCCGCGGCCGCCTCAGCGCCGGGCCCGACCCGGCCAACCCCCCTCACAGGTCCGAGCGGGCGCCGGCCGCCCGCGGCGCGTACTTGGGCATCAGTTCGTGGATCCGCCGGATGAAGTCGGACTTCTCGGCGCAGCCCTTGCACGTCTCGCCCCAGTCGTCCAGGATCCGCCGCAGCTCCTTGACGCGCAGCTTGCGCAGGTCCGCGGTGCTCAGGTCGATCTGCTTGTCTGCGGGGAGAGCAGAGCCGCGCTCAGCCGGGCCCGGGGCTGCGGCCCCTCCGCCCGGGCCGGGGACAGACGGCGAGGAGAGGAGCCCGGCCGTGAGGGGTCCGACGGCTGCACAGACCGGTATGGGAGGCGAGGAAGCCGAGAGGGAGAGAGGCGCCGGGCTCCCGGGGGCGTGGAAGGAACGTCTAAATTAGGCGTTCGACAGCAGATAAGGCTTTTAACACTAAAGGTCATCATTAGAAGCCAGAAGGTTTGGTTGCAGCTTGGGTGTAGGAGTTTCACAATAGCCCTGAAATGTCTTTTGGTATATGAGCAACAACGCTTTAATTCTCTCTTCCACTGGTTAAAGAAAAGGTAGCAGAGGGATTTCAGAAGAAAGACAAGCAAGTGGCAACAACAAGAAGCTTTTAGGAAACAACAGGACATTAGTACGAGAAATGAGAAGTGTAAAGACCCACAATCCGAGGGGTGTCTCGAGAGAACATAAGGGCAGAGATAGAGGAAAGCAGTCAGGAGGAGCTATTTCCAAGACTGATCTTCAGATTAGTCTTTTCAGGAAGAGTGTGCCATCTAGGAACACAGGAGGTCAAGGAAGGTGTAAGAAAAGCGTGTTGAGTGCTCTAGGCAGACACCAGAGGAGGTGAGAAACAAGTGTTGATCGACCTGCTACTGGCAAACACAAGAGCAGCTGGGAGTGCAGAGCTTAGCTAAAGGCTGAACCCGTGTGCAGGATCATCCCAGGCCACACGTGGCTGCTCCACGGTGTGAGCTTTACAGCACGCTCTCCTGAATACAGTATTGCAAATAGTGACTTGAGCGCAGCAGTGCTGATATGCCTGGGAGTGACTTATTTTACAGCAAATCAGAGGCTCTGCAGAAGCTAAAAAGGTTTAGTAGCCAACAGTCTCCATAAAATTCTGTAGGGGTTCATGGAGAGCCACCCAGAGTGTGCAACCTCGTTAGACTGCATAGTTCTAGTAAGCTGTTTTACCCCAAATGATCCATACCCCAGAAAAGCATGGGCATTTCCCCTCAACGCTGGCAACTCACCGTATTTTAGTTCGCAGATCTGACTGTCCTTCTTCTTTAGTTTCTCACAGATCTTTTCCACTGGGATGTGGTGACTCATGGGCTTTGATACCTCATTAATGATCTTGGTGGCTGCATCACTTGTGGCACCAACATAATAGCACTACAGGGAAGAAAAGAATGAGGTGAGGATGCATGGGAAAATGCTTCTAAAAGGAGAGTTTTCTGTCCATCTTCTCACTTGGTTTTGCAGCTAGATGTTGAATGTTACAGAACCCTTCCAAATGACCGCTACAGACAGGCAAAAGGAAGCCTAACTCTGAGCCCAGGACACTGAGCAGATGTTTCCCATCACACTGCTTTTACAGCTGTTGAGGGTCGTTGTCTTGTTTCTCAACTTTTTAAAGTGGATTGGATTAACAAAAAAGTCTTCTGCATTCAAGGAGAAAGACTTTCTGAAGCGTGACCCCTCCACATTTCTGATGGTGTCTCTCTGCAGTTCTCTTGTTAGGGGGGTTCAGGGCCTTTTCATTGGGGCTTCTCATTTGCAGATTGCCTCTGTTTTTAGTTAAGGCAGTTTGGTTTTACTTTATTTAGTTTTCAACTAAGCAGCCAAAGAGCATAAATATTTTAACAGCTTACAGCGCACCTCAAATACAGTTCAAGAGACAAAGAAGCCCTACAGCAAATAAAAGCTTTGTAATACCCAGCGCTTCAGTAACAGGGAAAAAGTGCCAGTGAGTAAGGTGTCTGCTGACAGACTGTTTTTGAGGTCAAACTTTTCTCTTATAAAAAAATGTAGGACCAATTGTGGCCACGGAGTTAGGAAGAACTGCCTCTGGGAAGCCATACCATACAAACTCAGAAGCACTAGTGTCCCCTCATTTGCCAGGTATTCTATAAGTTATTCCCTCAAGAGGCGAGTATCATTGACTACTGCTACTTACCAGGCGGTTCTCTTTGCCTTTTGCTTCTTTGCAGGATTTCAACAGCTCCTTTTCAATACTGGCAGGTGTGAATTCAACATCATTGTCCTTTAGACTCTGGTAGAACCTTCCCAGGAACGTGACACACACTGGAAGGGAAGATGGATGGAGTTATTTCCCACTGCAGTGATCTTGTGGCAGCTTGCAGAAGGCATTTGTAGGGACACACAATAAGGGATTTGGAGAACAAAACTTCTGGAAGCTGCGTTAGCAGTCAGGACTTTACATGTATTTCAGGAAGGCTTTCAGAGCACATATGAATCAACAATGTGCCTTGGTATTTTTGGTGGGTTTTTCACAATCTGAGAAACCAGATTCATGGAAGTGTCCAGTAGCTTCTCTACACTGTCCCGACAGAGCAGCAGGATTCAGCTGAGGGACACAGCATAATACAGTGCCCGTGCAAAAATGTAAACTTAATTTTCTGACTTATTCTTGCTGCTTTGGGAAGCAACTTGTCAGACCACAGGCTTCAAAACCAATTCTGATTGAAAACCAACTCTCTACACATAATTCTGTTAGAGTATCCACAGGTGCTGTTTTTAGTGATACGGTATCACCAATTAGCAAGTTGGTTCAGTTCATTGTTATTTCCAAGAGAAAAAGAAATTACGCGATCACACGCTGCATCCACTTGGCACGTTTCTCCTCTCTTCATTCCCACAAGTTTCTGGTTTTCAGACTGAAAGAGGGAAGAGTCTGAAAGATAATGAAACTCCCACAAGTGCACCAGCAGCTGAGAGGACAGATCCAAGTTCTGCCTGTGGGGAGGGCACGTAAAACCCGGCCATGACACTGTCCCTTTGGCAGCTGTCCCTCCGCATACCCTCCAGGCTACGGCAGACAGCTATGGCAGACAGGCAGACAGCTACGGTTACCAGAGCACACAGGGGCTGTGTGAGAGGGCGACTGAGAGAGACACTGCGAATTTGCAGTGTCCGATTTCGCTCATTCTGCTGCTCACACAACTTGCCTGTGAACATCAGCATCGCCTGGACCAAGAGTTCTGTGGCCCCACCAATTCCTGCAGCAGGACCTGGGGATTCTTACAACTTCCAAGTGTAAGAGAAGTACCAGACACTGGCCTGTGTCTAGAGGAAAGGCACAAGTTACATCTTTTATGTGATTTGTATACCCCAACAGGAAGGGATTGGCAAATATTGCTGTCATTAGCAACTTGTATTCAACTCTGAACACAAGCAATGGCACAGGAAACAAGCAAATATAGGAAATAGAATATGACCATCACAAAGCCAAATAGAAATTTACTGTTGTTATATTAAAATTATAAGTAATTATAAGCTGGGGCATTTAAGAAAACATTTTTTGTATGGATACAACACGATCATTTACCTCACGTCAGTTTGTCTCCAGTCACAGACACACAATGATGTCCACTGTGTGCTGTTTGGAAGTGAAAACCTTTGGAAAGAATAAAGACGCTGCCGGCAGTGGTACCGATGACTACGCTACAGTTGAAAAAAGTTTCCAACCTAGTGGGACAGCAACCGCAAGTTTTGATTTACTCTGTTCCCTCCCCCTGTTTCTCTCCCTACAAAAAGGAGGAAGGGCTGAGCATTAGTACCACAAACTCCCAAACAGTACAGCCCCAGCTCAAGGTTTTCTTGCTTCACCTGTGGAAGAGAATTTGCTGTGCCACTCAACAGCATCCGCCCCAGAGACTTTTGTGTTTAGGTGGTACATAAAGTACCCAGTTTGATTCAGACCAGCTGAGCACCGCTCCTCACTTTATGTGTTAAAGAGAGGACACCCCATACCCCAGCAGTCAGGGGAGGAAGCTGAGATAAAGGTTATGCTGTGATGACTAAGAGAGGAGTCCAGGTGAGTAACCGCACTCGCTGCCTCCAGGTTGCTGCCTGGCAGAGGCTCCCTGCTGCGGTCACCGCCACCCGGCTCAGAGGGGCGGGGGCAGAGCGCGTCCCCAGCCCCGGCTGGCACAGCAGGGCTGTGGGATCTCCCAGCCCGGGGAGGAGACGATCCAGTCTCGGCGCTCTCGTCTCCCGGGGGAGCTCTGCGCTGCCGCCAACTCGGTTGAAAAGAGACGGGCAACTTCCCCGCAGCACCTCCGGGAGGAGGTCCCGGGCCCTCCCGCGGGACGGCCGGGCCCCAGCCCCGCCCCGCGCCTCCCGGGGCCGCCAGCTCCCGGAGCCGCTCGGCCACCGCCTGCGCACTGCCCCGGGCTGGGACCGGCCACGGTCGAGAAGCGCTCCGGCCCGGCGGCACTTGAGGAGACTTTTCTGGCCCCGGGAGGAACCGCTCCCGCCGGCCCGGCCCAGCAGGGCTGTCACTGCCCTCCGTCGGCGGGGCGTAGCGGAAGCCGGGTCCCGAGGCCGCTGCAGAGCTGCACCGCGTCCCGGCCTCGCACACTAGCCGGCCTCAACTCGCCGGGCCCGGGGGCCGCCAGCCGGGCCCGCCCCCCCTCCGGCCCGGCCGCACTCACCCTCGCACTCCCCGTCGCGCAGGGCCCGGCTGCCGGCCGGCAGCAGGAGCAGGGCCAGCGCTGCCCAGAGCCCGTGGGCCGCCCCCATCCCGCCTCGCTCGGCAGCCCGCGCGCACTGCGCCCGCCAGCACCGGCACCGGCAACCGTCACCCCCGCACCGGCTCCCCCCGGCCGCTGCCGCCCCATTGGTCCACTCCCCGCCCGGCTTCCACGCCGCCTCCTCCCATTGGTCGCTCTGCGGCCTCCACGGGAGAGTTGGCGACCGTTGATTGGAGGAGGCGGCGGAACGCCGGCGTGCGGCGAGTTTCTCCGCCTCTCTTAGCCGCCATTTTTGTTAAGGGAAAAACCTCGTGCACTTCCTAACAGTTGCCTACGGCCGCCATCTTGCAAGGGGGCAGATTCTCACACCTGCAACGGGGATGAGCTTTGGCAGCGCGAATTTCCTCCCCACAACAGCGAGCAGCGTCTCTGTAGTCCTGCCCATGTTACCTGGCCTTGCTTCCACTGACTGTGTAATTTCTTTTTTTGCTGTATTTCAAGAAGATCCCTGCTCAACCAAGCTGGCTTTTTGCCTCGCCTGCTAGATTTTCAGCATTTTGGAATTGCCTGGTCTTGTGCTTTTAGTAGACGGTGTTTAAAAGACAAGCAACACTGATGGACTCCAATTCCTTCAAAAGCTTTTTCCCAGGTATTCTTACTAAGTAGTTCTCTGAGCAGCCTGAAGTCTGTTCTCGTCATATCTATTGTTAAGGCCTTGCTGGCAGTTTTCCTCCTGTTAGCGAAGATCTTGAAGCTGACTGCTTCATGGTCACTGTGTCCAAGGGAGCCACCAGTTGCTACTTCTCCGATGAGACCCTGTTAGTGAGAATCATATCTAGGAAGGCACCTTTCCTGGTCGGTTCCTTCAGTACCTGCACCAAGAAGTTACCGTCCAGTTGTTTCAGGAATCTTCTGGACCTGTTGGTGCCAGCTGTGTGATATTCGCAGTTGATGTCTGGCAAGTTGAAGTCCCCTGTAAGGGCAGATGATTTGGAGGCTTTGCTTAGTTCCTTAAAGAATAAGTCACCAGTATTGTCATCCTGGCTGGGTGGCCTACAGTAGACACACACGACCACATCTGCTTTATTTGTCTGACCCCTAACCCTTACCCAGAGGCTCTCAGCCCTTGCCAACTGCCATCTTCATGGGCTCCAGCCCCTCTGCTACATACACTGCCACCCCCCCACCTCTCCGACCCTGCCTATCCCTTCTGAACAGCCTGCAGCCGTCCATCATGGCACACCAGTCACAGGATTTATCCCATCAGGTTTCACTAATGCCAGTTATATCCCTGGGACCAGGCCAAGGCTTCCAGATAGACAAAATGTGGGTGTTTTACATTGTTATTAGGAAGATGCAGAGGCTGTAGGAGCCAGTGATGAGGGTTTCTAGTCCTGTGCTCAGTTGTGCAGTTAAACTGATTAAACAAAGTATTAGCTCTCTTTAGGGGAGGTTGCTAGTGCTATAACCATTACAGTTGCCACTGTATGGGGCACTGATGAGGCCACACCTCAAATCCTGGGTTCAGTTTTGGGCCCCTCATGACAAGAAAGACCTTGAAGTGCTGGAATGAGTTCAGAGAAGGGCAATAAAGCTAGTGAGGGCATCTGGAGAACAAGTCTTATGAGGAGCAGCTGAGGTAACTGGGGCTGTTTAGCCCGGAAAAAAGGAGGCTGAGGGGAGACCTTATCACTCTACTGCTACCTGGAAGGAGGTTGTACCGTGGAGGGTGTTGGCCTCTTCTCCCGAGTAGCAAGTGATAGGACAAGAGGAAATGGCCTCAAGTTGCGGCAGGGGAGGTTTCAATTGTATGTTGGTAGAAATTTCTTCACTGAAAGGGTTGTCAGGCGTTAGAACAGGCTACTCAGGGCAGTGGTGAAGTCACCACCCCTGGAGGGGTTCAAAAGACACGTAGGTGTGGCACTTAAGGGACATGGTTTAGTGCCAGTTAACAATTGGACTCGATGATCTTGAGGGTCTCTTCCAAGCAAAGTGATTCTATGAGTCCATACCCTCCAGGGTGCTATGAGGGACAGAGGTGGTTGTGCTTGTTCCCCATGCTCGTAGAAGTGTTTGGCTGTGAGTTTGGTTGTACTATTAGCTAATGCAAATAGTACTGAAGAAGTGAGGTGCTGGCAAATAGGAGAGTTTCTGTGCCAGTGAACAACTGCACATTTAGAGCTAGAGCATGAGGCTGAGTGAGGAATAAACCTCTAGTGAACTCTGGTGAGTTTTTTGCAAGCTTTTGGACCCAGTTATGACAATCTGGCAGAGTGGTGCGATTATGGATGGGCAGTCTGATAGGAATTTATTGTTGCCTGTGACTGTATACAGAGTGACTATGCTCCAGGCTGGGGGTGGTTTTACAGTGAAGACCAGGCATTATTGTGTTGTATCTGGGCATGTATGAGTGAGAGAAAGATAGCTAATAAAAAAAAAAAAGTGAAAAACCAACCAACCAACCAGACAAACAAAAACAAAAAAAACCCAAACAAAACTTAATAGAACGTTATTTTTAAATCTTGCATGTGGAAAAGGGCACAGAGAGATGGAGCTGTGAGAGAAAAGCAGAAGTTGATTCCAGCATTTAAATGCTTTGTATGTTTTCCCTATTGATAAGCACCAAAGTTGGGATTGTGTTTGTTTCTAACCAGGTGTGCTGCAAAATGGGTTAATTTTCTTTGTGCAGTTAGAAACCCTTATTTTTCATAGATAGCTTGGTCATTATTTGGACTTAGTTTGAGAACAAGAGGTAACACCCCAGCACAGAGTTAATGTTTTTAATTGCTCTGGTCTGAAAGCCAAGGACACTCTGAGGGCTCTGCCCACAGGTGTGAGGCATTGAGGAAGGGGGGAATGGATGGGGCAGAGCTTGACTGACACCCAGACTGATCCTGAGATTACTGCACCCCATTAGCATTGTGCTTCATATTTAAGAAGAGTTGGGACCGGATTTCCAGGTTTCTCTCTTGCTTGCTCTCTCTTTCTGGGGCACAGCTGGGGTAGTTTCAGTCAGGACGTTTAGTTTGGCCTTTTGCCATTTTGCACAAGCCTCTGGGCCTTTCTGCCTTTTTCTTCTCTTTTCTCTCTGTTCAGGACTGGGGTATTGCTTCCTGGGACTGGCTGCTTAGTGTGGACGGAGTTTGTGGGGAATTGCATTGAATATGTTTTATTTTGTATGCTATTTCTATTTTATATATATATATATATATACTAGTAGTGTATTAGTATTTTGTTATTTTATTGAACAGTGTGTATCTCAATCCAAGTTTCTCCCTTCCCTTTTGATTCTCTCCCCTACTGGGGGTGGGTGAGGGGGTGCACGAGTAGCTGTTGTGGTTGTATTGCTAGCTTGGGTTAAACCATGACACCAGGCCATTTCCGTAGCTGAAAATGCTTTACTTTGGAAAGGGAAAAAAAAAATGAAACGGAACCAGATAGAGATAAATGTTTGGTTTTGTGCTAAGGGCTCCTGCAGTGTATGGTTTTGGTGGGCTAATGGTACAAAAGAAAGATGTGAGCAGGGCAGGGCTAATAGAGGAATTGGAATGTGGCTGGCTCTTAAATACTAGTCTGATAAGAAGAGGTAATAGAATTACAGAATGGTTTGGGTTGGAAGGGACTTTAAAAGCCATCTAGTTCAACCCTTCTGCCATGGGCAGTGATACCTTCCACTAGACCAGGTTGCTCAAAGCCCTGTCCAACCTGCCCTTGAACACTTCCAGGGATGGGGCATCCACAGCTTCTCTGGGCAGCCTGATCCAGTGCTTCCCCACCCTCATGGGGAACAATTTCTTCCTTACCTTTAATCTAAATCTACCCTCTTTCAGTTTAAAGCCATTATTCCTTGTCCTATCTCTACCTGCCCTTGTAAAAGTCCTTTGGCTTTCCTGCAGGTTCTTTTAAGTAATGGAAGGCCACTCTTAAGGGCTCTTCTCCCTGGAGCCGTCACTTTGGGCTAATCAACCAACCAGTCCAGGCTAAGTGGGCAAGGGCAGCAGTTAGTGAGCGGGAGAGTTAATTTGGCTTGGTAGATCTTCAGGGATTAGCTCATGGTGGTGCTGGGTGGTTTAAGTTACGTAAATGCAGAAGCTGTGTGTTCATAAAGAGGCTGCTCTGTGGGCTGGACCTTTGCTGGCTCTGCCCCCTGAGAAGGTGAATCTGTGAAGAGCTGCTGGAGGATCAAAGGGGCTCAGCTTCAGTCTGTGACAGCAATGAGATGTGTTCTGTAAGGCTGGAGGTGAACCTGGGTTAGTTTGCTGGAAAAATGTCATACAGTACTGCTGTGAACAAATGCTGGAGTAGAAGGAGCTACTGTTCCAAATTTGGTTTTAATTTGTGTGGCAATGATAGTAAAGCCTGTGAAAGGGGAGAAGTGGTATGTGAATTCTCTCATAACAGTAAAGACAAGACCTGTAGCTAGGACCACAGTGTAGCGTGTGTATATATATCCTTCTGAACACTGTGTCTCTGTGTCCATGGTTGGTTAAGGAGAGTCTACAAATAGAGGCATAATTGTGCAGAAGTGTTGAGGGCTGAATCTCTATTGGCTCTGTTTAATTTCTCCTCTTATAAGCTTTATAATGAAATTCCTACCGAGTTGCATAAGTCCTGTCTGGAGGACAGCAATGAACATACAGTTGTACCATTTTAATATCAGGTATTAATCTTTAATTCCACATCACAGCAGTCGAGTGAATGGGTAAGGGAAAGAAACCTCAAACAAATGGCAGATATTTACATCTAAAATTCACACCACTTATTTGTTGTTTCTGGAAACATGCTATCACAATATATACAATGAAGTACCTTTAGGACACTTGTACAAATTATTTTTTTCCTTTTAAATTTCATTTCTGTTATAGATAAGATAGCTGTTTTCATTGTACTTTAAACATGAATACACAAAAGAGAAGTGGTTAGAGGTTTTTGCCTTTTTCAAATAAGCACAGAATGCCAGAGGTTAAAAACACATTTACAGGGCAGAATACCAGTCAGACATCACAATCTATACATTTTTTGCTCAATTTCCTGTACAAATACACAGCATTCAAATGGAGTATTTACAAAAAAGCATGATCAGAGGAAATTTTAAATATCACATAATTTGTTTCCCAAAGGCTCTTGCTCTCTTCCAGCCTCCCCAGTTTTGGCTGGTTCTCCAACAGAAGGGATATGCAATATCCCTTACCTAAAAAAGGGTAAGTTAAAAAGCAAACAGAGGAAAAGACCCAAAAGAATTGTAGTCTTGCACACAATAATAAAACCAACTTGGCCGTTGAAAAAACAGATCTGTAGGATTCAGAGAAATTGTTTTAATTGCTCTTCTTCTACTATTGTAGTCCCTTCTCAATTATTTTTCAGATGGGGCCAGGAGGTACACTGACGATGGAGAGATTTGTAGCAGTATTCCACCCATTTTCTCCGGAATGCACATGCTCTTTTGTTACGCAAGGAAAACCCAATGAAGGCAAGTACATACTAAGTTTGAATTACAGTTAAGCATAGAATGACAAGGTCCTGTTGAAACATCGTGTTACTCTGGGTTTATACAAGGAATCTTCAAATCCTGTGGGGCAAGTGCAACAGCTGTTGTTGCTTCTACCTACTCCAGGACTGAGCTTGATGTTGAAGTTGTACTATGCTGTAAGACAGCCACCCTACAGAGAAGTATTAGGTCCAAGAAGTATTTATTCCAACATTCACAAGATCTTAATAATAGGTCTTTCTATCTTCTGCCCCCTTTAAGGCAAGCACTGAAAAGGGAGATGAAATACTTGGTAGATATCAGAACAGTAACAGAAATTTAACTCTGGAGAGGCTTAAACTTGGTGAATTCAGCAATCAATTCTGTCCTCCTCTGTGTGGACCTGCCATAAACTGGCTATTTGTATGCATCATGTGACTGGTCTTCAAACCCTTACAAATACAAAGAAATGTCAGACTCCCAAAATGCACTCAACTGCTGTAGTAAAATGTCTCTAATCAGGGCAAGATTATACATTTTGAGAGACTGATTAGAGCTGTAGCGGGCAGGTTTTCCATTTCCAATGTTAGGTGCATTCTTAGTTTTGCAAAGTTTTATTTGCAAGACCTCATGCTGTTGTGTGTTTTTTCCCCAATAAGGAAGCTCAGTAAGTCACTACTTTTAATCTTCCTGCCAAAAAAAAGGGAGTGGGTGAGATGGAATCAAATAGTTCTCTTAAAAACTTCACGTAAAGAGTCTCAGTCACATTGGAGAATAGCAGACCTGAAAATACTTCACTCATTTCTAAGGAATTACCTTGACTTACCTTTATCAAAAGCTTAATTTTGATTTTTCATACATGTTCTATACCGGAGATCCATCTTGGCTCATTAACATTTAGGACTGTCCTAGAATTGCAAAACTCTTCTTCCTGCTAGAGATCAAACATCCACTATAGGCCAGGTTTTATTATCATTGTCTTAATTGTGAAGGATATAATGTTTACAAGCAGCCTATGTTTGTAACAAAATAGAGGAAGCAAGAGAGACTTTGTTCCAGCCAAACAGGCCATTTAAGAAACAAATCTGTAATTTACTAGTTTTGCATGGGCTAGAGCATGAGAAATTAAAATAAACAAATCCTCTTAAAATCCCCTTCATAAAGCCGCTGAGTCCAGACTCTGTACAGACAGACCATCTTTAGGAGGGTTCAGAAGCAATGTACTCTGCCCAGTCACTGTAATTAGAGGTAGTGCTAAAGGTGACCTGTAAAAGATTGATATCATCCTTTTTTGCTTCTTTATGCTATTGGTAGCATGGGAAACTCAGTGGTTAGGGGAAGAATTCAATATGAAAGTTGAGTGCTATTCCTGTTTCTGACACTAATTTATATGATAGAGGCCAGTCTCTTGAATGTGCTTCAAATTTTTCAGTGGTAAGGAGGAGGGTGGTCTGGTCCCACCCTCTGGAGTGTGCTTTGCAATCTGCAAGTGGAAAGAGCTACATGAAAGGCTAAAACGTGTATGGGCATGGTAGGGGTAAGGAACATTGCTTGTTTATCTAAAAACATTAAATATTTGATACTCCCTTGATTGAAAGTTTCTTGAAAAATATGAAAATAGGAATAAAAGATTTCTTAGTGTTTTTTTTTTCAAAGAACAGATCTTGGTTCTATTACCCACAAAATTCTTTCCTGGTTTGGCAGGTACTGGACTAAGCAAACTACTGATTAAAAGGCTTGTTTTGTGTTCGTAGGCTTGTACTGTTTTCACCTCTGCATAGTTCTGTTTCTTGGTGTGTATGTGTGTGTCTTTTTTTTTTTTTCTAAACATTCTTCAGCCCTTCCTGGAGCCTGTCAATTAAAAAAAGAAGTGGGTGGGGGAGGCCGCATTGCTGCCTGAGAAGAAAATAAACCAACCTTCCAGAAGAGAGAAGCAGCTCTTAAATCTTCTTTATATGTTCTAAAGAAGCAAAAGAGGAAACATTTCTTCTTTACAGGTTGCCTTTAAGATCCCTGACCCTAGGCTGTACACTATATACTGGGCATTTCTTGAATCTTCCTGTTTTCTGTCTACTGTAAGAGATGGAGATTCTTTCTACACACCAGCTGCAGCGAGTTTTTGGGAGGGACTGAGGACATTATGTTACCAGGGAATGAATCTCAGCTCCTGGGTGATGGAAGCTGGTGAGAACTGTGATGTTCAGCCCTGAGGCAAGGATCATGAGATATGATGCATTTAAGCCATCTTTTCTTTACTGGGTCATCAACCAGCTGTGGCATGAGAAAATCATTGTGGTTGTGAGGGGTTTTTTTTTCTTTTTAAACTGGAATAGAAATGCTGGTGTCGACAGCCTGCCCAAAGCTGGGCATGGGAAAGGCCTACAATCAGGTTGCAGCTCCAATGGCTACTAACCTCCTCTCATCCTGTAGCACAGATGAATAGCATATGGTTCCAATGAGAAAGCAGGTTGGTTTAGCCAGCGAAAGCAAAATTTAAGAAATCAAACAGTACATAAAAAATAAAGGAGGCAGAGTTTGTTGGAAATGATATCTTGGAAATCAGTGCATCAGCACTGGTTAGATTGCCTCAGCACCCATGAACCAATGCAGGGAAATCACTGCACAGATATGTACAATCCTGCTCTCAAAAGAGCCAATTTCTTCTTAGAATTGCCATCTTTCCACTGCCTGTAGCTCATGCACCTTCCAGCCTGACAGTTCATAGAATCCCTGATTTCAGCAACGAGCTTTCACTTCTGTACAGCAAAGAAATATGTCCCTAGTGCAACTGCTTCTACTCATGTGCGTCTCAGAATTGGGAGGAAAGCAGTTTCAAAATCAACTTGCCACACTCCTCCCTTCTTCCCCCTCCACTTAAAATTGTATTTTTCACCCTCTGCAAGTCTCTATGGCTTGTGCGCCATTTGATGTGGTTAAGAAACTGCAGAAGGAATTAACTGTCCACTGCACAGAAAGTTAAAAAACATAACGGAAAGGTGTAAAAAGAAATTAAAAAGGAAAGCAGCAACCTCCCATGCTGGCCCAATTGCTTTTGTGGGCTCCAGACATAAACTTGCGGCAGTAGAAAACCAGTTTGCTGTTCTCCGAGTCCTTATCTCTCTCCTTTGTAGTCAGACCTGGAATGATGACGCAAGCTGCTTACCAGGAGTTGTCCCTACTGCTCACCGATGCCGTGCTCCCATGCTACCCTGGCCTGCTCCTCCTTCCCACCACTTACTGGTTGGGACACTTTACGATGCAACGGGCGGTGTTTGTCATCATCTTCAATTATTATCCCCTCCTCATTCTCCATGTTTGGCAGCCGGGAGTGGTAAGGTTTGGGGGGTAGCGCAGGGGGGTCCATGGTGTCCTGAGGAATGACTCCAGATGGAGCAGAGTGGCTTCGGCATGGCTGGGATTTGAGCGACTCTAGGACATCAGGCTCAGAGAGGCTGTACCTGACAGGGAGGTAGGGTGTCTCTAGATCTTCATCAGTGTTCCAGGCCTGGCTGGGGACGGAATCCATGGTGTCTGTGCGAGGAGGTGGTTCAGATGAATGTCCAAAATTGCTCTCGCTTAAGGAAGAGACACCACTGCTGGCACTGCCAGATAAAGTGGAATTACTTCCATCTAGACCAGACTGTGGACTGGTGGGTGATGCAGGGATAGGATGAAGAGGGGACTGTTCAGAGAAAAACAAAACCAGGTTAAAACTGACAAAGGAGGCAATGCTGCATCTTGTTCTACATTTCAGCTTTTGACAGTGATGTTAACAATGGTGCAGTGCCATTTGTGTTCAAAATGTCAGTGGTTATTGGTTTATATGTGCCCCCTCCAACTTGCGTGGGAGTACCTCTTGTGGGCAGACAAGTGCACTTAATACCACCAGAGCTGTTAAACAAACAGCAGCTAAGGTGATAATCAGGGTACCTGAAATCACAGCATACGGTGCAAAGAAGGAAAGTGGAAAGGCCTACAATTCTATAGAATTCAACTCTGAATAGGTGATAAGCTTTCCATGGATTTTTTCATGTGTAAGTTACTAGCATGTTAAAAATATTGTTCCTATATTCAAAAGTTGCTTGGTGAGAGTGGAGGGGGGGCCTTCAGGAGCCTATTATTTTCCTTCTACATGCCTCTCTGCTCTCCTGCCACTTCCTTGTTACCTTGCGCAGCGTTCGTGCAGGCAGTGCCGGAGGAGCATCACTGAGCTGGTGATGGAAGGCATCAAAGTGCAGGGAGTAGTGTCCTGGAATGAGACAAGGATGAGAAACAGGCTTGTGCTACCTCACTGCAGCGAAAGAGCTGAGGTTTTAGATTCTGAAATGTCAGGTAACAGCTCCAAATGCTGATAACTCCACTCTAATCACGGCTTCTTTGCTGACAGATAACCCTGGAGTGCATCTGTCACATCACAAAATGCTAACAAGAAGTGAAGTGCAGTGACAGATTTCCACCCACCCCTGTTATCAAGGATCTCATGGCAAGGCAACAGGCTCATAAACAATGAACATTTGAAGGTGCATTTAATAGCTTTGTAACCTTAAATTACTGCTGGAGGTGGTCACTGGCAAGAAGCCAGGCCAAGCTTCAACACTCACACACCTAATTCTAGTCCCAAATACAGGCAAGTCCATATTAGTACAAGGACTGTAAAAAGAATTTGAGGATTTTGGAAAAAAAATCAATTGAAAACTTTGTCCAGTGCTAACCTAGCAGACCAGGAAAGACTTTGAGTTTTTGTTTCTGATTGTTTTTACAGGGGGAAAAAAAAGGCTAAGGTCAGCCTTCAGGTGGTCTAAGTTTATCTGTGCATGACTGCTGGCATTACGCAGCAGGCCTGCTGGGCATTTCCTTACCATGGGACAGGCTTCGGGGAGGTACTGGTGGGGCCAAGATGCTCCCAGCATGGGCAGACAGGAATGGCAGGGCCTCTCGGGTTCCGCTGTCTAGGCTCCAGCTACTGGGTGCTGCTGGCATAGCTGAAGGATTGAAACACATTTAACTTGGGTAACGTAACAGGGAGTTTGTGGCGCCAGAAGGACTGGCTTTCTGGGTGCTCTTTAGCAGTAAAGAGACAGATTCTAAGGACTTGGTGAATGGTAGGATTGAAGTTGGAAAAAGACATCGTCTAGTCTACAGAACGTTAAGGTTATAAGTTGCTTTGTTAAGGAAGCGAGAGTTAGGTGGTTGTGGTGTTAGTCTGCCCATCTCCCTCCATGACCCCCTTGTCTCTAGCAAATTTGAAGAGCAGCAGAATTCTGCTAGGTCTTCTTCTTTCGCCAACCAGTAAGTAAAAATGAAATTTCATTGATGGAATGGCAGCTAGATCTCAGTAGTGAGCTGTTCTGCTTGGTGGTGAACGATGACAGAACAGAAGGGCACTTGTGGCAGAACCCTCATGAAACATGGGAAGGGTTGTTGCCTGCACCACAGTGGCTAAGTGAAGACTGAATAAAGGACATGAGGGAAATTACACCTCAATCTGTTACCAAGGAAATCACAACTTTAAAGCCCTATTTTACCAAGCTATAGAGTTAATAAAAAATTTTTATGACAAAATATTTCAAGGCAGCAGTTTGGACTCCTTATATTATGAAGTGACCTGAAGAGATCCAAGTTTTTGTTGATCAGGAAGGCTACCAAGTAGGGTCTTCGTGACTTTGGTTTCTCAGAGAAATAAAAGCTACTTCTTTCTAACATGAATATTTCTCAAGATCTTGAGAATTCTGTCAACCTTACACATTATTAAAATGCACATTCCTTTCTTCCAGACACACTGCATTGATTCATTCTGAGAAGATGGACATGCGATAAGTGTATGCTTATTTAAAAACAAATAAGCAATTTCTTCAGATTAGCAAAGGAAAGAGAAAACAATGTAATTCAGTCAGCCTATCAAAGAAAACTGAGGTTAAAATAGCTTTTTCCACCTTTGGTTTGGAAAATGGAAGCCTGGAGAAATAAACATAGAGTCTGACTTCTAAAGAGGATTTCTCCTTAATTGAAGTGCCTGCAGCCATTTTTGGTGTGTTTCTTTTCTAAAATGGCTTTGCAATTTTTTTTTTGTCCTTAGTTCATGAGTTAACATGAACACAGGCTCCACAAGACCTAATATTCCCTAAAGTAAAAAAGATCACAAAGCGACAGCTTCATAGGATGGCACAAATCCCATAAAAATATAGAAACAAATGTTGTTTTTAGAGACACTCTCAAACTGAGAAAGGCATACAAAGAAGATACTAAGAATCTTGACAGAGAACAGGTGGAAATCAAGGGCTCCATCTCAACACAAAAAAATGTAACTTCGGATGAATTTTCTGAGCACCCCTGTACATACACCAGAGCTCTCTAATTTGCACTACTGCAGCTGGTATCAGAAGGCTAAAACAGAGGGATGAGATGTATAACAATGCCAGGCAGGCCAGTCTCTCCTACAACATACCAGCATCAACTGAAAAGACAGAACAAAACCTGATTTGCTTGGCCTATAAAATGACTGGTGTTTTCTTTTTTTAAACACTGAGATGCAGCAGAAGAATGTCAAGAAGAGAACATGGTACCCCAGTGCCTAATCCATTTATACTTTCTCATTATATATAGATATTCTATATATATATATTCAAGGCCGTATGAGTATTCAGGAATGCTAGAAATCATCCTGAGGTCAGAAGATTTTGGAGAATGGCTACTGCCTCTTAAAACCAGTGTTTGATCCAAAACACTTCAGGAATGAACCCACCCAGGGAGCTCCTAGTGCTCTGTCCTAGCCCATCTCTCTCCAGAACAGCGTGAAGTTGCTCAGTGGCCAAGTTTAATTAGCAGGGAAGCTGCATTTGAACTGTGCTGCTCTGGGCGATGAATGTCCCTTTGCTGTCCATGAGAGTTACTGAGCAGGGCTTCTGACATGGCAAGGAAGGGGGCGGGAAAACTCACAGGCCATGACTTAACAGAAATCATGGCAGATGGTGTCCTGACTTACAAAGAGTGATGAGGGTCCAAGGGCTGCAAAAAAACATCTCTTAACTGCATTTATGGTACCGATCTGGTTGAAGAGCTGGGGTTCCCATCACACCATCCCATAAGAGCAATTACTGAACATCATCTGTGTCTTGCATGGCTTCCCTGGGCCTTTGGAGAGGATCCTCTTTAATCTCCAGCTCTTTGCACTGTATACTACAATCTTGCATAATATTGCCCACAGATACAAATTCAAGTATTTTTCCTAGACAGGTAATACATTTATTTACCTTCCTCTTCCAGATCTTTCTCCTGTCCAGTACAAAGATCTCACCACCTCTGTCATATGTTCAGTTCAAACTAACACAGCTAAGATAGAGCTCTTAATCCCTCACCCCCTAGTCTTAAATATCTGTTGTCATTATTCATTATTGTCAGCAAGTCATCATTCTGCCATTTATTCAGAACTGTAGGTTGGCTTTTGGTTTCAATCTAGACCGCTCTGTAAGGCTGTCACGTTGTTAAAGTAGTGGATTCTGATTTATTAGACATTCTAAAAAGATACAATTTAGTTCAGGCACAGCTACTGAAACAAAAAATCCTGATAAAAGTCCATGGAGTGCGTTATGTAGGTCAGACTAGAGAATTGCGATGGTCTTTCCTGGCCTCAAAAATCTTTTAAGATAACATTTTCCCTAGCCATATACATGGCTGCTGCTGGCTTAGGCAGCCTTGTCTCAGATTTTGACTCATGAATTTTGCCCACTCCTACTTTTTCAGAATGCTGCCTTTCAAATAATTTTTGAGCCCATCGCTTTGTCCATGGCACCCCTTCTGCAAGCTCCTCCTTTTCTGCTACACCAAACTTCTCTTTTTTTCCTTTCCTGCAGGGTCTCTGCCTATTTTTTCAAAGCAGTGAGTTAAAAAACCCTACACATTACTAATGCTAAACTTAAATAGAGAGGGATTACAAGAAATGTTAATATTTTGAAAAATAAATGCATCTTTTTAAAAAGCAGTATATCTCGTTTAAAAATACAGTCCAAATCTTGCACTCTTCTGTTAGGTAACTTCTCGTTTGCCACTTTGGAAGTTTTGTTGATAGAGGCTGCAGGTTTTGTTTCAATGACAAAATGTGAAACTCAGACAACTTTCTTAAATAAAGAGGTTTGTGCAACTCCACCCTTCTGTGAATGATCTGAAATGACTATAGGTTGGCAGAAAGCCCAGATAATTAAACTGTTAATTAAAAATGTGAGAGAATGCACACTGCCAGGAAATGTAGAAGCCCCTTCGTTACTTGCTGTAGCATGAACAGAGTAATAATATTTTAGAAAGCATGCATGCCAACTAGGAAAAAAGAGTTACCTTTATCAGCCACAGACAGGTTGGGATCACTGCAAGGTTTGCATGGTCCAATCATTTGCTGGATGAAGGCGCGTTGGAAATTTGGAGGCTAAGGCAGAAGAAAGCACAGAAAAGTTAAAAGAAAAGGTTACAGCTGGCACAGAACCCTGGGGCTTTCAGTTCTCTTTTTTTTTTTCTTAAGCAACAAAAGTGTTTTAACTAAAAAAAATCATGGGAACCTGTGTCTCCATTAGCGAGTGTGGCAGTGCAACACCAGTGGATCTCTAGAGAGTAACAGTGCTGAGGACCCACAGTTGACGCTGCTTGTGTTCCCTCAAGGGGTTATTTCCAACTAGTTCTAGTCTGGTCCTGTGCCCATGATCAGCTTGAATGCATTACATGCCCTTCCGGAGCCTTACCTTTGCTTTGGTTTCATTTGAAAGAACGGAGCTCACACACTCAGAGACAGTTCTCTGAGGTGAACTGAAGTGAGATAAGTGGGCATGATCAGCAGATTCCCTTCAAAGTGCTTGCCAGGGCCAGACTAATATGCTTACATGCAGGCACACCTTGGATTTTTTTATTTGTCCATAGAAAGTAGATATGGGCACAGATTGGTTGGAGACCCTGTATCAGTATATTATTTCAGCCTCTCATGTTTTTTGATACTTCTGGAAATCACTGTAAAGCTATTTAGAATCAACTTTGGGGCTTGAATGCAGGATGACCATAGTTCTAGAAAAATAGATAAATAAAGTAGTATGACTATGTGCACTGGACCAAGGCTCATAGGATAAAGTTGGGAAGTAAGAAGACTCCATTTTCACAGCACCTATCTGCAATTTTAACAGTCATTACAGTTTGTATCACTTGATTCCCAAACGGGGTGAATATGTGAAGTTCTGTGTTGCCTCTGAAAATGATCCTAAGTAAGTTGTCATGCTTTCCAGAAGTGAAGAGGGAAGCTTTAAAGTGATCAAAACCAGTAAAAATAAAGTCACAGTTTCAGGTGGTTGAACTGCCATAAAAGAAATCAGATCTGCTACCTGTCCATTTTCCATGATAGCTGCGGGATACATGGCACTGCTAGGTCGGTCCCGATGGGCTGGCAGCAACATCATCATCTCCCGAGAGTGGCGGTACTTATCTGGTAGAGAGGGAGAGCCTGTAAACAAGTGAGAATAATCACGTACACGTGACAAACAACAGCCATGTCTCCGCATGCCCAGGGATCTAGTCCTCCTTTGCAGTTTGGTCAGACAGATGATGGTACAGGACTCAAGAAAACATGGTGCCGAGCCCACTAAGCAGCTAAGAGTTGGTGTAGTGCATAGCACAAAGATGAAATAAGAACTGGTTTGTTATACACAATTAAGGACATACCATGTGAGGTGTGTAAGATATGTGCATCCCTAGCTGGATGTTGCAAAGTGCTTCCTCTTAAAACAAACAAACAAAAAAGTGGGCATCTGTGTGGAACTGGCTGCAGCTGTGCTGTACAGTGCCTACGGCTCCCTTGCCCCATAAAGTAGAGTTATGCCATAAAATTGTGCATTTTAGGACTGAATGTGGAAGAAAGGGATAAAAGCTTGAGATACATCATTCAGTGAAAGCAGGGAGCTACAGGAAGCTACTTCATTCCTCAGTTCTGGCAGAGATAGTCCGAGGTGTTACCATTTAGTTGGTGATACCTTGGTTAGCTTCTTCTTTGTTAAAGAAAAAACAATAAAAGAACTGCCTATAAATGTGAGCGGCACTTTGCTTACAATGCCACTGGGTAATGGATGATTACCACCGAGCGTGCTGGTATACTGAGCCATTTTATGACAACAGAACATTTACCAATGCTTAAAGTTACATAGTAGGAATGCGCTTGACTTAACTATTAGTTATCTGTGTAGTTGTCATTTAAGATGTTGAGGTATTTCATGTAAACAGCTTCCTGGTGCATGGAATTACTTGGGACTCATCCTTCAAGATGAGTGCCACATAACAATGTGCTTCTGATATGGAACAGCTGACAATGTATTTGCCAGAAGCATGATTCCCATTAGTGACTTCTGAAAGTCTGATACTACTGATAGATGCATCCCTTGGGATACATAATATTAGGCAGGAATTGATGTTCTGAAGCTGCTGGAGTGAGCTTTAATGTGCACTGATTATTTCATTGCGTCACAAACACGCACTTAACAGATGGCAGCACACAGCGCATCACAGAGCCATGCTGGCTTTTGGGGAATACATGCCCCCTTTTGCAAACTTTCCACAACCACACACGTTACCTGGACAGCACTCCAATGTATGAGCAAAGGCATTGGTGCTGGTTAATGCAGCTTTTACCCCAGCAAAAGCAAACATGCAGTTTTGGGGACTGATATTCAGTACACAGTGGAAGGAACAATGTGTCCAGCAGAATGCAGGATAAGGTCCTACAATGGCAACGATTCCATCAGGGGTGGCAGATCCCAGATTAGTCTACACCCCCACCCTGACATGAGCAGCCTGCAGTATCTGCATTTCTCCCCAGACATGAAACAGAAACATAGTTAGACTGCATTATTTGCTCTTAGATACAACATCAGCTTGGAAAACAGTGTTAACGCTTTATGCTGAGTCTCTTTTACTCACACATCACAGATAGTCCTGTTTCTGCATGACAAATGCAAGGATACTGGAACTTTTAGGTGTGCCCAGAACTACATCACAGCACAACCCACACTGTAAACTTTGCCCTTTTATTATCTTGTCATCCTTTTCTTTTATTTCCAAGATGCAAACCACCTGTTTGTGCCATCAGTTTATACAGGTTTATTCCTTTTAGCTTGTAGCTTGGTACACTTGATGTGTGCAGCACTGTACATACTGTTAATGAGAAAGGAAAACCTATGCTGAAGCCAGAGGCAGTTTTTCTTTTTTTAATTGTGAAAGTGTTAATCCATTTGTTACAATTATTAGTTTTAAGGAATGAAACTGAAAAATAATGTAGTTAAATTCCAAACTCATTCTTTTCTCCTGATTCATCATTTTCATTACTGTTACGAAAACAGTTTGCTCCTGCGCCAAATCATAATTTATTTTTTTTTTTCTTTAAGAGAGAAGTTTTTAATGTACGTAAATGGGTTCTTGCAAAGTGCTGAAAAGACACGGGGACTAATTTTCTACACCTGAAAAAGGGGGCTGTGTCGAGGAGGCAGTAAGGATGCCTTAAGAGGTGAGTCATCAAGTGTCAAATGGGAGTTGCTTTTAGAGTGCATCTGAGGAGTCCCAAACATATTTTAAATGAAGTTACCAAAAAAAAAAAAACGAACCCACACATAGTTCTTTCCAGGCCTTTTTGCATTACAATTTCTACTTAGCTAACATATTTTAACTTAATAATCCTTTAAGGTTAGAGCAGTGCCTCATGAGTCACCTCAGATGAAGCCAAAACAAACTGAATTTCTTATTGATCCTCCATACAACAACAGTGTTGCTTTCTTGGAAGGGAAGAAGCTATACAAGGGTTGAGCCAGGTGTGAACTGAAAGACACATACTTGTGAAACTGAAAAACAGAGTAACTAGTGATGTCTTTGTCTTTAGCACAGAATTAGAAAATTCTTACTGTATTCTGATGACAATTCCACTTAAGACTTTCGCTCTAACTTGTGTATATTATAACTAGTGTAAGGCTGCTGCTTTAATCTGCTGTTCAGTGATGTGATCAAATCATTAATCTACTGTCTTGATGACTATCCTTCAAATGAAACTATTTTCTTTGGACAAGCCAAATAATTTGCTTGTGTTGCTGTTTTAAACATTAATAAAAGGGTAATTTTTTGGAAGTGGAGAATTAGAAGTAAGATTTAAATTCCTGCTGGATTCTTTATACAAATGGCCATGGCTTCCTTTGGTTACTAATAGAATCAATCTATATTATAGAGATAGCTGTCTCCTCAGAACAGTGCTAGTAGCTGAGCTCCAGAAGGGACTCTGCAGTTAAACGGAGAAGGTGGTATAAGTATCTGGATAATGGGATAGTGGTTTTTCGGCTCTACATGATTGTTTGAATCAATGAGAGAAGCATTTAAATATCTGACAGAAACCTAGAAATCCTTGGTAACCATGCTCCAGTTAAATCCATGGTTGACAAAGATGCTAAGCTGATAGATTTAGGTGGCCTGTATGAAATTAATTGTTGACCTTTGCATACTTCCCATCTGAGAAGTGGTTAACTGTAGCATTGTGACTATCGTAGCTTTGTTGGCAGTCTCAGCAGAAAGGCCACGGTTTGGATGGGTCATGGTGACTGAACTTTCCTCTCACCTCTAGAGGTGGTCCCTCCAGGACAGAGATGAGGCACATTGGTGGGGGCAGCGTGGGGAAGCTTGCACGGCTGCCGCCCATGCTGTATCTGTTCTGTGGATAAATAGAGGGCTTCAGCCTCCAGTGTTGTCAATCCAGCACCTTTCACCAGCACTAAATTAAAAAGAATATAATTAAATAAAAAAAAAAAGAAAAAAAGAAAAAAAAGGATAGAGGTGCATTGGCAGAGCTGCACATGTAATGTTTGTGAAGTACCTTGCTCCAGCCAATGATACTGGTCTCTCATTTTCACAAGCATCAGTTACCCAATTAAAAAACAAATCAGAAAGAAAAATCACCAAGGAGAAAAACAAAGCTATATTAACACAGTGGAACTTGAGTGTAAGGGCTTTTCTTGTTACGAACAACTCCATTCCAAATAGCAGTGTCTTAATAACCAGAATAGTGACTTGCACACTGTGAAACACAAACAGCATCTGGGACTTTACTGGGAGTGAAATCCCACAGTCAGTGGGTAATGTCTGAATGCTACGCTCACCTATCTTAAAAGTGAACAAAACTTGCAGAGATAAAATGTTGTATCATAGGCTATTAAAACACGCTAATAAGAATGAAAAGTAAAATAGATTTATATATTGGAGTATTTTTCAAAATCATTACTTCTCTTACTGTTTCCTCATTTGTGGTCATTGACACTGCCTATTTCTCATCTCTGGGAGGTGCTGTTGGCTCATCCATCAGCACTGTACCCTTTGTAGCAGTCATCACTTTGGTTTCTAAGCAACAGCAAAGAATCCAGTGAAGAGGGAAACTGATGATGCTGTGAAGTCATTGAGCTCAGGAAGACTGGCACAGCCTGTCACCGTGAGCATTGGGTTTTTAAAGTGGAAAACAGCCTGAAACGCTCTGAGCACGAAAACGCCTCAGATGCCTCCAAACATTCAAACCTCACAGGCCAGCTGAGGCGCATCCATTTAAGGATGTGTCCCTGACATGGCAGCCCTGTACTCAGTTCCACCTTCCCTTTCTGTTATGACACTTTCATCTGGTTACTTGACTATTTGAATTGTCCCTATTTTCCTTCCAGCCCTTGGTAGTTAGTGAAGCTATCTGCCTTTAGTTGAAGATGTTCACTTCCCACCTTCCTACTCCATCTTATCTTTCAATTAAAACACTTTGATGCATCTCTTTCATAACAACAGCCAGTCAATTAAGATTTTACTGCAAGACAGAGCAAAAAAGCACCAAGCTGGCCCAAAAGAAAGGTCCCTTCTCTGTATTCTTTGTCCATAAGGAGATGTACAGTTCCCCTGTATGGGAAAAAAGGGTGAGATTTAAATATCAGCTTCTATCTCTGACTATGGTCCTGGATACCTTCTTCAGGAACCTGTGAAAAGAGGTATAGAAATTTGTGAACCTGCAACTGAGAATCCAAAATGAGATAAAAAAAAAAGCCAAACAACTTGAATAGAAGTTACCAAAGTCAGGAGGTTGCACGGATGGTTTTGCTTCAGCTCTGAGGCTTAGGAATAAAATTATTAGCAACATCAAGGCCAGCTACTGTAACAGCAAAGGCAGTATGGGTACCCCTAGGGTCTGTTTTTATGTTTTTCCTTTCTTCAAGAATTTCCCAGCAGGGAAGCCCTTCTTTGACTTCAGTACTTAGAATTCATATCTTTAAACATTCACTGTATGCATATGCTTTTGTATACACACATTTCTGCTAAACCGCCTCAAGTTCTTTTTTGTGCCATAATTTCATTAAATGTGTAAAATGAATTATTTGTCTTTGTCTTCATGATCTCTCTCTTGTAAGTTCTATACCAAAGACTTCTTGTTCTCTAGATTGCCTGCCACAATTTTGTGGTGGAACAATGGAAATCATTATGAAATTTAACTGCCTGAAACCAGTGTGTATCAGAGATACATTCCAAATACTGCTGAAAAAAAATTAAGACATCTATTTCTGAAGAATGAAAAACATTTTTTAAGAAACAATTTTTGAAGAGGCATTCACAGCTTCAGAAGAGACACAGTGGTATCTCAGTGTGGGTCGTCTTTCACCAGTAACTCAACAAGCCTGCCAAGTTTAGGGGATGGCTGCAGGTCCAGTTAACCCTTTGTTTGGGTCCATCCATTCTTACCTCGAGCACTGGAAGGGGCAGAGTTAATCATCTGGGATGGTGCCGAGTGAGTAGAGCTCAGGCTGGAGGTGGAAGGGCTAGCCTGGGACGAGGATAAAACAGAGACGTTGGTGACTGAGCCTTGGTACCGGGAGTTAGGGTAAACAAGCTGCAGGAGGCAGAGAAATCGTCAAGAGAGAACTGAGCAGATCAGTGCATTACATATTTACCTGTCTCAGATCACCCAGTGTAACCTCCATCTAGGAAACAGCTTCAGTGCAGGCCACTGTTGGTCTGCATGCAGGGCTGTGGGAATCACTTCACCCTCCCACAAACCAAGAGCAATACTGACTGCTTATGTTGAACAGGTCAGATAAATAACATGCTGACTAAAATATCACTTTCTGAAAGCAACAGGATGATCTCGGACCGCAGTATCAACTCTTACTGTACAAATACAGAAGATTACTTCCCAAAGCAAGCCTGGCTGAATTACTCTCTCATCCTTCTTGAATAATGTTAGATTCTACCTGTATTTTGAGAAAAATATCACAGGAGAGATCCAAGTGTGTGTATGGGTAAAGCGTACTCTTCCTAGGCATGACCCTCGGTGCTGTTTTTAACACCCTCTGTACCTGCATGTGGTACATGTCCTCAGCAGTCTCCCCCACAGAGCTGTCTGTTAGGATAACCAGGTTTCCTGTTTCGCTGGAGGTGTGGGACGACAGAGAGGACGATGAGTGTCGGACTGAACCAAGCAAGTTCAGTGGGCTGAAATAAAAACAGACAGAACCAGGGCATCATCATTTTTTGAACCTGTGCTTTAATTTGTGAAGCCTGACTTCTTCCAGGCTACCAAGTACCTGCAGTTACGTACTGCTTCAGGTCACATCTAGATATCCAACGCTTTTGAAAACTCAGGCCAAATAAGCTTAAATAAATCCATAGTGTGAGTAAATACAAAATAAGTGACAATACGGTTACATGTGAGACAAAGCACGTAGAATGTCGAATTTCAGAATCCAAAGCCATGTTAACATCACTTCATGATGCTGGGAACCTATCTGTTTTGTTTATAACAGAGCATTCTGAAACCACTCTCCTTTTTAATGATGAGTGGGAGCAGCTTAAAAAACATTCCAAAGGAAGCCAAGCATGAGGCACACAGGTCAAAATACAGTTTTCCTTAATGCACCTCATGGGCCTCAGCATTACAGTTGAAGCAACTTTGTGGCTGACAGTAAATTAGTGCACCCCAGCTGGTGTGCAGGCTGCACCCTGATCTCACTCATGACATCAATTTTTCCTTTGTCACTCTGAATCGCATACACAAATACATATTTTGTACACTAGAGAATCTCCATAGCTTGCACTAAGAACTAAAAAAAGCTTTACAAAGTGAGGATTTTTGAGGAAAAAGAATTTATCACCCAGACACCAGTTGTCAAATGCCAAGCCAGTAAAGTAGTGTAAGAGCTATGCAATTCTAATCGTAAAAAGAATGTCACCATCGGGGATTCATGTAGTCAAGACCAAGTTTCCACAGCTTTTCATGCCTGCTTTACAAACAGCTGAACTACGTGGACCCACCAAGGGAAATCAACACAGAACAATTAAAATTTCATCACTTCAGTGACATTCCTGTCACTGTTTTTTGTACTGGCATGGATATGCACATTTTCAAATAAACAATTTTGGTGGGATAAAAAAAGCACTGTTTTGCCCTGAAAATCCCAATTTTTATCCTCAATCACTATCTTAGGTTTTATAGACAGATATTCAGTTTGAACAAGCATCCACATTTTCAGATGTTTTACTGAGGACTGAGCCATTTTTTGGTATTCTGATCAAAACAGCCTGGCAGCCTTTCTTATAGTTGGGTTCTGATCTGATCAGAATGCTAAAAAGTGATGTGAACATTTTTTGATCCTTAAAAATAGTTGCATACTGAGTTGGGTTCTAAAACAAGCAATATAATTTTCCTTTTATGGTAGATAAGGACCAATTTATTTGCCATTTCCATAACAGAAGTACAAGTTGGAACCTCCAAAATCAGACTGAATTTGGAGGGCTGAGTGACAGATGTGTGTTTCTGCCTCCACAGTAAGTAAAGTGATGGAGTAACACCTGGAGGGGTTTAGCATTTGCTGCAAACTGGATTTCTCAACCTTCTCATTCCAATCCTCAAACTTCAATAATTAGCACTGAATGAATACAAAAGGCACTTTTGCCAAAACTCATCCTGCTCCTCCTGCAGTACTGTTAACCACTTCTTAGATCCTTGAATCTTAATGCAACAGTGTGCAGAGGTCCTAGATACTTCAGCAGAAAAAAACATGGTACCTGTGTCGATGCACCAGCTTTATGCTCTCTGGGCTCATTGGTCCATGCGAAACCAGAACATTGCTGCGAGGGGTGCTATTGCCAGAACAGGCTGGACTCAGCTTGTCCAAACCAGGTAACTCCTGCAAAGGAAACATACTTGAGCTAAGCTGGTCATGGAAAATTACACATTTTCTTCTCGGGAAAATCCTGATCTGTTTCCATGTTCTCTTCAGTTATTCTGCATTTCCACAGGATAAAGAGCATCAGTGCTTTCAACCCTATTTTCTGGTTGTTTCCAATGCCACTTTCTAGTCCCTATTCACAGTGTGGCTTAAATTACGGCCACCTATATGTTTCAAAAATGGAATGCAAACTCAAAAATAGAGATCTTATCCAAACTCTCAAGAAAGGTAGAGAACTCAAACTTGCGACTGCAACCTGCAAGATGTCATCTGCTTTGAAAAAGAATGGCCATATTTTAAAATTCTGGTGCTGTTATTTCTGGCCATCCTTGCATAGTGTTCACTCTTAAGAATGAAGGAAAAACCCTTTAAGTTACAAGCTACCTTAGAAAATACATAGTAAAGTGCTAACACATGTATTTCAATTAATTCTTTTACATTATAGAAAGATATCCTTCAGCTGCGTTGTGATAATGTCCAAGGTAGTGTCTAGGTATCTGTAAAGTTTTCACTATACCAGGAAGAGGAGAATGCACTGCAAATTTCTGAGACCGCCCTGGCAAAGATGTCTCAAGTATAGTTGTCATGGAGCACTGATGTACAGCAGAGCACACCCAGATGGAAAGGAATCATTCCTAGAGGATGATATTTGTACTTCATGGTGTGAACTATGCTCTGGAGGCAGTTCTGTTGGCTGTCTAGGAGCTACAGACCCATAGTAGTGCATACCATGATGACTGGAGTTGGATGTCTAAAGTAACCAACAGGAATTTTTGTCACTGTCTATATAAAGCCACTTCTGGAGGGCCTAATCCGTGTCATGCTACTCCAAATTATAGCAGTTCTTTTGCAGAGCTCAACATCTCTAACACTTTCTGCTCATCTTTCTTCCCTTGTTTTACATCATTTTCTGCTATGTAAGACAGCAACTGAAAATTAAACTTTACATGTGTTTTGTGGAACAAATAAATATTAAAGATTCTCATTTAATTATAGGCTAAGTTAAGAGAGCTCCTTCTTGCACAAAAATAAAGAATTCTTTTGACAATTTGGCAATCTAGTAGGTTCAATCCGTGCTGTATAAGCCCAGCTCTTTTGTGAACCTTACTGCAACTGATAAAATTTTAATCACAACTCTAAATGATTCAAAATGGGAAAAATGACTATCAGCTTACATGGTACAGACTGGATCGCATCATCTGGAACTGGTCTATCAGTTTCTTATGCAGAGGACGCATTTCTGGGTGTACAAATTTCTCATGGACTGCCAGACCCACTCCTAGGACATGTACCTGTTAAAAAGAAAGCATAAGATCACAAAAACAAATAATTTGTGTCTAAGAGATAGACTAGAAGCCTGTCCCACGCTTCTGTTAGTATGCAAAAAAGTCATGTAAAATATGCCACTGTTCATTTACAAGACTGCTGATAATTAAGCAAGTCTAGGGACCTGGCAAGTTCATATTACTTCAACAAGTACTTTAAGTGTGAGACAAGTACATTTATGTCATGTTGGATTACTTTTGTAACTGTAAAAAATTACCAGATTGATTCTCTCTCCAGAGTGAGCAGCCTTACATCCTCACACACATAATTCATCGTGACAAAGAAAATTCCATCCACCCAGTGTCAGAGAAGGGGTCAAAGTTGGCAACAGAGATTTCTAATAGGAGTTTCTGATAGTTGAGCTGAACCATGGTAGTGTGCCATACATAGACACTCTTTCTGTTGCTCATTTTTAATTTTTAAAGGTCACTTCTTCAAAGGTCACACATATAATATTAGTGATTGAATGAGATTATATAAGCTCTCAGATGAAAGAAAATAGTAATGATAGCAGGCTCAAGATGTATATAATTCCCTACATGACCCAAAGTCTGTACAAACAATAACTAATTAATTTTCAGCCATCCTCTTGAGGCTTGAAGGGAGATAAGCATTATCTTTATTTCACAGATGGGAAATATGAAATGCAGTTAAGTGATCTGTTGAAGAAACAGGCCTAGTAGCTCCATTCAGACTTGGACACATTGTTTAATGGGTTATATCTTGCCAAACTTTCATTTAAGAGCGATATGAGTTTCTGATTTCACTCCCATCAAAGCATCCAGCTAGCTTTATCTACCAAGATATTTCATGAAGACACTAATGAAAAATACAACTGCGGATAATACAAATAGGCATTAAGTTTTCCCATGTAGCTCTGCCAGTTTAATCTTGTCTGACCTGGCCTGTCTGAGTGTCATCATCTTTGAATTTTACTGGGAAAACATAATTCAAAATGCCAAAAATGAATGGCAGGATTGAAATCTGGCAGTATGTCTACTGGATTATAAATGGAGACTACAAAATTAATGTAATTTAAGCTGAGCTTCGCTTCACGTCCCATAAAGTAAATGGCTTGTTCATAAACTCCTTGGCCACTTCCCCCCTTTTTTGTTTAAATGTACTTTAGATCTCCTGTACTGTAATTCTTCGTTTCTGAATGAATCGGTTGGATCTGGTGTGTTTTGACTGACTGCGGATGAATCCAGACACTGTAGCAATGTTGTTTTGCATCTGAAAAACAGTACCTGTTCCTGCATGAGTTCCTTGAGCTGTGTGATCTTCTCTGCATCTCCAGGGTGCTTTGTGATATAATCTTTATCAAAAAAGGCCTGTAGGAAAGAAAAGGAAAAAAAGCCTTCTGCTTACTGGCAGGTATTTCATCATAACTTGGTGTCAAAGGAGGAGAGGAAAAGGTCTAAAAATCTTAGGAAAACTACATACATAAGTTAATGCAGCAGCTCAATTTTATTGCTTTTAGTACTCTGGGATCCAGGTAGAGCTACAGTATGGTTTTAGCAACCTTGGTGATTCTGTTGAATCACGAATCTGATCAAGTTTCCCCATGTAGCAATGATGAGCAATACCACTAAGCCGTGTACCATCTAGTTATTTCAATTTTATACCGTTTCCTTCATATAACTGCCATAAGTTAAAGGAATTAAGTGAGTAATGTGGTCTAATGTAAAGAATGAAGTGCGTTCTCCTCACAGCTCTGTAGGGAATACATCCCACACCTCTGGGCCATTTTCCAGTATTTCATCCTAGACTTCACCGTTTGCAAAGCAGAGTTTAAGTAACAGCTTGCCAAAGAATATAGTGGATAACATACTGCATTTAAGATCATTTCAGGGTTACAGTGAGTCTGACCTTAAGCTAGCAAAGATAATGGGTGAGTAGCACAAATTAGCAGCTTTTCCTGATTACAGGCCCAATCTGTCTTGATTACTATGAGTGCCACTGCCTCTATTGCAAAATGGATTTATAATGAAAGCAGTATAAAAAAATCTGCTTCACTCTTTTACCTGCCAAGACAGGATTTCCAGGTAAGCAAAGTTTCATTCTTGAGAGCCCCAATGTCAACTGTACCTACTGCAATGCAACAGCCCAGCTCCACCTTTGGATCGTCCTATTGACATGTGGCTATGCAAGCACTGATGCAGAATAACCAAGGAGGGTTTTAACCACATTTTTAGATAATGTGTTTGAAAAGTTCTTCTCTTATTAAGTCATACAATCTTTTAAACAGAAATGGAAATAAAATTGAAAAAAAGATGACACTAAATTCAGAAGCAGAGCTTGGCATACCTCCTGGTACCGTGCAATTCCCCCATTAACAGCTGCATCGATCACTCCATTCAGACACATGCTGAGAAGATTAATGTTACCATGCATTTGTTTATGCTGGTACTGGCTTATCAGTGTTCTCAGCTCCTGGTTTTTGTTCTCAACCACTTGAATGGCATTTTCCAAAGGACTTACTTCAACCTCAAAGGCAAAAAAATATACTTTAATTCCAAGACACTTCACTGAGATTTATTATCTTCTCTGCAATGAAATTATACTCTAGGATTGTTATCTCTTAGTTATTACAGCTTTATTCAAAATGAGCTACGTTAATAAACTTTGCTGGTGGCAATGCTGTATTTCATGTCACTGGGTTGCGATAACTTACTTCTGTATACTGAAGACATGGCAACAATGCAATTATTCCATCTTTTTGGCACTATCTCCATTATACTGTCATGTTCCCGCCCTGGTTACATTCAGCAATTATTTAGACTAAGTGGTGGAAAAAGGACATACTTAAGCAATGGTAAACTTCATTTTAAACTGCAAGACTTCAGCCAAAGGAGTTTTCAGTTCCCTATCCCATGTCCTCAGTAACTCATCACTTCAAACCCCAATTACAGGAACTATGGATGTTACCAGTTCTCTTCTCTCTACTTCAAACCAACGAGAGATCCCAGGCAAACTGTGAGTCAAGGTCAGAGTGGTACGTTCAATCCACAAGCTCTGCAAAGAGTAAGTGAGGATGTGAGGTGCACAGCAAATCACGGTCACATCATCTGTTCTACTACTACAGGTGCTAAGGGGGTGAAGTTCAGAAAATATTAACTTACTTTGCATAATATCATACTGATAGTCACTTGAACAACATAACCAGAAGTCAGTATACTCTAGAGCAACATGTTCAACATTTCTAACAGTTTTTAAAGGCTGACCACTAATTCTCTCATGGGAACCAGGAAGATATTGTGGACATACATGGCACTAAGAAAAAAATTCCAGCCAAACAACAAAAAACTGTTCTTGCTTCAAAATGCATTTCTCTTGGCACTAAAATAACTCACTTTTAAACTGGACAATGCTTTAATCAGGTCAGGTGCATAACCACTGGACTCAACAGCTATTTGCTTCAAATGAGGATTACTTGAAAGGCTATAGCAGCATAAAATAATAAGACAGTATTTGCCTTGAAGAGATTTAAACACTGCTTATTTGCTACTTCTACCTTAAATTCATTCTCTTTGTCCTTTGGGCCCTTGTGGAAGGGCCTGTCATAGCGGAATTTCCGGATGTTGTTGACTCGGTAAAAGCTCTTTATGCGATCAGGGACACGGTCCATTTGCAGCACATCTATATTGTCTGGGATGGGAGTCACTGCATAGATCTGTAAATCTGCAAATTATGCAGTCAAAGAAAGCCACAGGACATCAACCAGGAAAGCTAGCTCGACTGTGGAAATAAACAGGATGGTGAATTCAGAAAGTTGCACTCCTCTTTGGATTCCAACGCTCTCCTTTTGCAAGTGAAACAACAGAAGGGTAGACTAGAGCTACTAGGAGAGTCTACAGAGTTACAGCACCACACAGCCAGATTAACTAAAGAGGAAGATACCTGAGGATGCAGACAGTATGTAGTAACACATCCAAAATACCTACCGCAGTCAAAATATCCAGTTCCTGTTAGTTTTAATTAGAACTAGGTGCCTCGTTTGTGCAGGCACTTTAGTGCATGTCAATGTGTTAGGTACCTAAATATCTAATATTTACCTTTGATAAATCTCACCTTAGATACTCCAGCTTTGTCTACAAACCAAAGTTTCCCGAACTTCATCAATTTACAGTCCAGTTTAATTAAACTGGATTAACCTCAGTATTACAGACAAGATCTCTGCAAGCAAAAACAAACCAACACCCCTCTCTCTATGAAACTATCAGTGTTAGTAAAGAATAGTGAAAAGCATGTGCTATGCAAGACAAATGGGAAACACGAGCCAATTTCAGGAGATTTTACTTGCTGACAATGTGTCTTTATGGTTCAAGTCCTGCACAATATCCTTGCCGTTGTCACACAAGCCAAACAGCAGTGTTCTCTTGACTAAAATCTCCCAAAGTGTCTGCAGACCCATTAAATGTTACGTTCAGTCCGTAAGCGTACACAGCATTGTATTGGCTGCATCAAATCACAGCACAGATTACCAATGAGAAGAATGAGATTCAAATCCTTAGGTACGAAAGAGCTCATCAGTTTAAAAGAAAGGGAGACCGCAAAAAAATACTACTACTGATGTGAACAATAAACACAATGGAAAAATAACAGTTTGCAATTAATATCTGTTCCCAACAAAATGTTTTTCAAGAGAAGGCATCAGGAGTGCTTTTAATAACACAAAATGTGCATTATGGCAATGCTCTTGGTAAAGGTTAAAACACAGATGTGACCAAGCAGATGTGAGCAAGCCCAACTGTTTCCCTTACACATCAAATATGACCTGCATTACTCCATGAATAAAAAGGGACAGCTCTCTCCAACAATATGTAGCACAGTGAAGCAGTTAATGTCTGCTGTAGTCAAGTGTATGGTTTTGTCCTTATCCAGCTCTACCTGAGACATTCAGGAAGTGAGGTGTCCAAGTTGATGATCTTTCTGTTACCTTCCTGCTCTGTGCTCTACCACAGTTCTAATGACAGTTTGCCCTTTCACTGAAGGATACACTGGGCATCACACTGCAATATAGAGTCATCCGGGTGGTTGGGATGCTGCATCGCAATAGCTTGTGGGAACTCACTCAGCATCCTCTGCTGGAAGGCTTCCAGTCTCTCATAGTCGTGGCCCCGACACACATATTCTTTGTTCTGCAAGAAGGACAAAAACACATTAGTCTCCTTAAAAGTAAGTTAAATTCTATGAGCTTTTACCTTGCTTCAAATTCTACTACTTCAAAACCAAAGATAAATTACAAAGTCGATATGCTAATATGAGAGTAAAATGTGCATTTAATACAGGTGATATATTTTAACCCTTCCTTTTTCTATACAATGTATTTCATCAAGTGATGAACAAACAGACTATTCCACTGATCTCTCAGCAGAAACATGCCTCTGATCCATACACACATAGCATTTGGTTCTATTTTAATTTCTTATTTGCTTTTTAGGCAACTTAGAGGCACTGTTTTTTACTGGACTGGACTGAAACATACTAACCAAAACTAGAGGCTAAGTCAACTAGCTCAGCTGTCCTACATGGGGAAAGCTGCTGTCAAATACAGTTTATACCAACTGGATAAAAGTCCTGAGGATTTCATAGAACAGAGGGAGACATACGGGTTTATCAGTTATCCTCAGAGAGAAGTTGTAACAAACTGTTCAGAAAAATCACTGTTTAATCATTGTTGTATTGTTGTTGCCATACAAATCCACCTCTGATCATGCCGAACAATACACCCTCAGGAACTCCCCTGTCTGTAGTGGAGTAATATGGAAAAGCCTTACCAAGAATTCTCAGTGGCCCCTTAGCAAATTCCCCTTCAGCCCTAAAAGCACTTTCCTCTCGATGAACAAAATTTCATTTCTGCCAGTAATGGAAAGCTTGCATTTAGATATGCCTCTTGAGGCACTGAACCACTTGTGCAGAGCTCTTGAATGCTTTGTGAGCCATCTCAAACTTTGATCAGCAAGACACAGGATTCTAAACCCCTCAGTGTCATTAAGATTGTATTCCAGTGTCTCAACTCTATTACCACAAAACACAATTTTGCTTGGTGTTCATGTGTCCTGATGCAAGGTCAGTCAAAGCAGGCAAATTATCTAATTCTGGTAGTTTTAACTCTCATGCACATTAAAAATGAATAGAAGTACAGGGAGATTTTTCACCTTCATGGAACAAAGAAAGAATCCCAGCAAACAAGAACAGTTCCCTCCTTCTATTTCTTGCATTTAGAAGCTGCAGTATATGCGACGATGTTTGGTGAACTGCTCTGGAAAAAGGTTCTGTCCAAGCAGTTTTTGATCTTGTAGCACAATCAAAGAGGAAGTGACAAAAAAACCTGATCATAAAACATGACCAAGGAGTGCAGTTATCTTTGGCTTTGCATTTCAACTGTATGGAACGGATCTCCTGTTCCAGCCGTGACATATGTCACTTTGTACACATCAGTCACAGCAACCAATGAACTGGGAGAAAAACTGCATGATGAGTCTTGACAGTTCGGTCTGTAATGCCCAAACTTTGCAGCTATTATTAAATTTGGAGTGAGTCCATGTTTGAAGGTGAATCTATTCATGACACTTACTGCATTCTCTATTTTAGCTTTTGACTGCAGCAAACCAGAAAACTGTAGGCCTATAAATAAAGTTATGGTGGTTCTAAAAATAATGCCCTGAAAACACCTCAAAGCTAAATTTACTAGACTTTTCAGACAGATGCCAACAGAGGATCTCAGAACATGGCTTGTCAGGCCTCACCTGAAGTTCTGCTAGGTGGAAGACATGGACAGTTTTAATTTACTTATGTAGGAAGGCTAGAAATAGATGCAGAATGCATAGAAACACAAACAATGGCTTTTCTAGAGAAAGGGTCTTCAAAATCAAATAGGTAGAAAGAAGTGGTTATTTCTCTCTTAAGCTATACAACAATAGAAAAATAAATGAGAAAAGGACATGGAGTTACTAGATCACTTTAAATCACTCCTATATCCATTTGAAAATTTTAAATCCATGTAAATCTTTTTCTTCTCTAGAATAGCTGCTTTCAATCACTTTACAGTGTGATCCACGCTGATGTGATTGCTAATGGGCTTAGCCTGTGCTTCGCAACGTGTGTGCTCTATGGATCATTAGAGAGAGAAAGGAGGAGGACGACTTTTAATGAGATTGCTACATTAGTAATCTGCTATCAGAAGTACTGCTACCAAATATAATTGCAGAATTAACAAGGATTATAATTATGTGCACTCATGTTCGCTGTAAACGTCTCCAGCCAAGTATCTGTATTGTTATACTGCTTCGCAAAGAGTAAGTGGACCCGTGCAGGGTCCAAAACTGTAGGATCCATGACAGAATAAGCTAAGCTAGATTCACTGATAGTACTTCAAATGTAGGAATGCTTATATGCCATAATGACTTTATTGCCATTCATCTTCTGAAACATTTATTGTTAGATACGTATATTAAAAAAAAAAAAAAAAAAAAAATTGTCAGTTTTGTCTGGAGATCTTCAGGACAGGGCATCTACTGCTTCGTGCTGCCACACGTGTGGTTGCCTCAGATTCCTCTGCAGGTGTGGTCTGCACACTGATTCACACCACTGCACTGTAATGCTGCTCAACTGCACCTCTGAACCACACTTTATCCTCCAGTATTTTCACCTTGATTAATTCCAACTTGCCTTTAGTTCCCCTGCTCGTGTTTCCATTAGAAGACTGTAATTAAACACCAGTGTTTAAATCCTAGTTCAAAAAACCCAGCAACCTGGCAATCAGAGGGAAATTGGGGTGCTGTTTTCAAAATGGTACACAGTTTGGCTTTTTGTAGCTTCTTACTGTGTAACTCAAGAATGATGCTATCTCTTGTAAAATCATTCTTTAAAGAGAAGGCAAAGGAGCACCTCCAGTCCTTGAAAGCATGGTTCAGGGTAGCTTGTCCTGTCAAGCTAGATGGCATCTACCCTCAATTTTCAAACAGTTCTTACAGCAGTTGTCAGATTATATTCCTTTCTTGCTCTAAATTAGCAACAAGACATTGTGTGAGCAAATATCCATTTTAAGTTTGATGCCTTATTAGGAAAATAAGATAATTTCACATTTTAAATGGATTGCAGACAATCAGCTCAGGGTGAGGACATGTCCAGAGAAGCTGCTAGGCTTTTTGGTGAATAGAGAGGAAATTTTCACTTGTAGATGGCATAAGAGAGTCGTCAGTCTGGTATTAGAATCATTCTGTCATGTGAGACTTTTTGAAGCATGATAATTTAAGATGATGAAAATGAGTTGAGTAATGACCCAGCATTGCTGCAATACAGCATTTTGCTTAATATAGAGGCAAGTTGTGCTGCATCTGCAGATTGTCAAAAATACACACAGTCATGAGTCAAATTTCTGATCTCTGTTCCTAAGAATGTTCCCAATGGACCACATCCTTCAGCCAGAAAGCTGTTTCTGTTTGTGTAGGCATAAAAAAATAAGAGCAATGGCAGATATCTCACAACAAAAATGCAAAGCCTTAACTGCTACTCTGAGTCTGGTCACTTTGTCATATTTTACATAAGTTCAGCTTACCCGCAGGAAAAATGGGAATTTCCGACCATAAAAACCAACTCTGAAAAACTCAGGTTCTAAGCGCTGTTGTTCCATGATATTATCATAATAGGTAGCTTCCATTTTCTGTGGATGAGAAAGATAGCTGCTATCAGATCCTTAAAGCTGCACTTACAACATTAGAATCTCAAGGCACATTAAAATATCACATTATTCTTTGCCTCTACAATTTTTTATGAAAAGGTCATAATTTTTTTAAAGAGAAAAATTATAAACAGTCTATATGGTGGAACAGGCTGTAGTATCATCATACTCATTTTACATTTCTGGAGATCACATATGAAAATTCTTCTGTTGTATCTAATTTAAAATTGAACAAGTCTTGCATGTGATTTTCTTGGCATTGTAGAATTAATGGCAAAGCTGAGATTAAGATCTATGTGGCCTGTCTCACAGTCTCCTATTCTCTCTTACAGCTCAAAATCTGGAAAATTGTATCAATGCAATTGGGTTTGCCTCAATTGAGTTGAGGGGCATGAAAAAGGATGAAAAGAAATGCACCAGTAGATTTAACATGGAAGAGAAAAGGGGTTTGGAAAAAGCAGAAGGACTTTTCTCTAGTTCCAGTTACTAGTTTTGTGGTGCTATGCTATCATTTGTATCAAGAGGGGGATTTAAAGACCCCTTGCCAAACTGAATCTCTGCTGAAAGGCTCGCAGGAATTTCACAATAGATTGTAAAGACAAGAATCAGTTTGACATCATTGCTCCACTGCAGGAACTCTAACAGCAACTTTGACTTAGAACACTGCATCAAGGTTTCGTTCTCGGTTCCAATAAAAATAAAATGGAGAAGGTCCCAAAGTCATTGCAGGAAGAATAAGGGAATGTGTTGAATTTGATGTGAATGGCATAGAGAAAACTCTTTAGAATGGGGGGAAATTCAAGTTAGCACAGATTTAGGGAACTTGAACAGAGAACAGGTCCATAGGTGAGTGAAAGGATGAGGTGAACTGGTAAATGCTCTTCACCTGCCTGCTGATTAAATCCAAATAAGGAGGCAGCAAGAATAGCTCATTTACTGATGTTTTAGGAAACAAAGCCTTGATGCACAACTTGTCTAAGCCTTGTTAATAGGTTAGTTTGCTCATCATTCGTGATCACTGTGCTGATGTGGTATTTTATATTTTCACACTGCCCTATTTTAGATGTCTACAGTAAACAAGCGCACAAGCAAGATGGTCATGTGCACTCTCTTCAGGGCCACTTTAAAGAAAACAGATTCTTCAGAAGTGCAGTTCATGAAACCCAGTTAGATGGATATCTTGAGAATAAATCTGACTTCTGAAGATAATTCAAACCACTGTGTAAAGGAATACATTCACACAGAATAAATCCTGAATTTGGACGCATGCATGCTTCCCCAGGGGACAAAAGCAAATGAACTATTTTCACATTCATAAAGCTTTTACATAACAACCAGAACTTCATCTCATCAAAGAACGATGCTGCAAATGTGCCCTGATTTAATCATGCGTTTGGTTTTACCGGAGGACCAGATTCTTGTAAATTGACAAGAATGCCATAAACGTTTGCCTTCTCCATTCTCTCTCTTGCTCCTCTTATGCTAACTGAGGGGAAATCTGTCCTTGATATTTTTGGAATTAAAATTAAATATCAATACATTAAAAAAATCTATTTTATGTAAATATATATATAATTATGCAATTGCAACAACAAAGTCCAGATCCTGTGTCTGCTGTCCCCGTATACTCATGGGAGTTCACTGCTAGCAGACTCAGGAATTGCTTCAGTGGACCTACGAAGTTACCAAAATGAATCACTGGCAAAGGAGTCAGTGGAGCTATATAGGTAATATGTTTATTTTTTAAAATTCGGAATGTTCTGACAGGAGAGCAAAATTCCCTGGGGAATGACATGAGTGTCTGCAAGGAGAGGAACTGCTCCTACTCACCCGGATCCAGCTGAGGCTCTGATAGTCATAGAGACTTTCGTACTGGATGGCCAGCTCCCTGCACAGTGGGATGCCAAACTCCCAGCTCTGCGAAACCAAAGCAAATCACACTCACAGCAACCGGAATGTTATCGTCAACTCAACTGAGCGGAATACAGATACTCAATTGTGGGAATTCATTTGGTATGAAATGCCAGGGATTAGATGTGAAAATGCAAAGTGATGAAACTGTTTCCATTAAATATCAGATAAATTCCTTCTTCAAGACGGTAACAGAGGCATAATGTTCCACTGAAGTTACACACATACTGCTTGTTACTGACAGTTCACTCATGAGACTGGGGACTTATTTGGAGAAATATAATAAAAGTCACAATTTTTCTTGTTAAGCACCCCTCCAGTGCACCCCCAATATCTCCTTTACTTTCTGCACTAAAACTCCCTGGAGTAAAGAGTTAGTGCTCAGCTGCCCAGCAAAGCGCTTCCCCTTCCCAGGGCTGCTACTTCCTACTGAAAGCAAGAAACCGTGTCAAACAGTGGGAAACGCTCAAATACAGACAGAACATCCTCAGAACTGACTTGCATTATTGCACTGAGTGAATGTCCATATTTAGAACAGAAACCAAAGCTCATTTCTTCAACGTAAGAGTCTGCATGCAGTAAATCTTTTCTAGCACACCGTGCTCATTGCCCTCAGAAGTGAGGAAGAAAGGGCCTGAGTCTGGGCATGCCCACACCTCACTTGGCTTTTCTGAGTACTCATTTTACACCTTTGAACTGAAATCTCCTCTCCCATCATCTTTTAACTGCATAGATTAGAAACCTTTTGGGGAAGTGACACTCTTACCATACTTATGGCAAATGCTCTAAAACACCAAGGTCTCAGCTGAATCTTCATTGTATTTTATGCATTACTGAGCTAACTTGCCAGTTGTTTTAACTGGGACTCTGTTATAGTGAAAATACAAATAATTGGTGAGTTAGACTATCACCTTAAGCTCTTAAAATATTAATAGCAATATTGTAAATTATTTGTAACAGTAATTAATGGCAATTATGCAAAATATTAGCACTTAACATGGAAATAGTTTTTCTGGTTACAGGTACCTTCACATAAAAAAGTGAATCTCTATACTGTTTGATTTAGTGTATTAGGTACTTCCAATACTTCCCTTTATGCACACGTTTGTAGTGTCTGTTCTCTCATCCTTAATGCCCAAGTTGTTTTTTTTTTTTCCTAAATAGCAAAACCAGTAAGTTTAAGGACTTCTTAATTAAAAGAAGGGTCAGCTGTAAGAACTAAAAAGGCAAAATTAATAATCCTACATCTCTTTAGCTTCAATTAATTACAAAAACTTACATAAGAACTTGTTAAACAGAAGTCTTTCAGAATCAGTTTGGATATTGGATAGAATTAGTAGTTTGGGGTGATGAGAAGCCTGAGATTTATTTAGATATATACAATAGGAAACTAACTGAAAGCTCAGTTACTTGTCTACTCAGAGTATTACTCGGGTTTTTGTGATCTCAAATTAACAGGATTTCTGCTGTGGGTTGTCAAAGTCCATGACATACAAATTGATACACTGAATTGGGCTCAATAACATTAACCAGTTAAGTGTTTATATTTGCAAATACAAATGCCATTGGTTTTTTCTTTTTTTTAGGTTTCAACAAATGCTACAGTATCAATACATAGATTTTCAGTCCTTAGCTGATCTATATTGACTCGAAAGAATGCAACTGTCTCTTGTAAAACAACTGGCCAGGAATAAATTACTTTTGTCACACAGAGTGTGAGCAGAGTCTCACTTGCAAATGGAACACTGTGGCTAAAGCCTACATAATTCTCTAAGGTCTGTCCTGGATAGAAGCAGAAAGCTGTCTCTCTTCCCTTTAGTGATCCTAAAGGTGCAACCTGTTCGTGCTCCTTTTCTGATGTTAATTAGATTAACAATATGTAACCACATCTTATTTCTCTTCATACCAGCTCTTCTGCCTGTACCCTGATACTATTCTTGCCATCCTAACTCAGGCATTCTCTCTCTCTTTCAGTGAGATTTCCCCACAGAGAAATTCCACTGTGCTGAATATTCTGCAGATACAAGATGAGATACAGAAGTGAAGAAACACAATATACAGGTAACCAGTTGGACGAGAGTTTGCAGTTATTTTAAAGGAAAAAAGAACAAATTGATATCTGAGTCACTAGAATCCTCTCAGTTAAAATCTGTGAGGTTAATGAGGACCATCTTCACAGCGTAGAAATCTAATATGTAATTCCATGTGCTACACAAGTGTCATTTCCCTCTAAAGCATCATTCTTCCCCCTCTTCAATAATTTCCTAATGTCTCTGTTGTTAATTTCCCTTATTACTGCTGTTTGGCTGAAGTCTGATCTGTTTGCATGTTCTATATTATGTCCTTCACTTGACAAGCACATTCATGTGGTATTTATTGCAACATTCTCCTGTGACACCAGCAACTCTCGGTTGAGCGCTGCTCACTGTGCACAAGGAGGCGCAGATAGAGACAATCAACATTCATAAATGGCAACCTTTATTTACTCACATCCCAATGTGAAGATTTCTTTTGGAAATAGGATCCCAGTGAGAGTGCACAAGAGAAATTAGTTTAGATTTTGGGCACATGATCTAAAATTGAACTGCTTTGGAAATACAGCTTTGGATCTCTCAAAACACTTGGCTTGCACTAAGGAAAATGAATACACATGGTGATGCTAGGATGGGAGCTGGTTGGAATTTTTAGTTAATAAAATCTAGCAGTGAACTGAAGAGTTGTGTAGTTTGCAAGCTACTGCTGTCCAGAAACATGATCAAATGGGTTCAAACTGTTCCATTCACAGTCTCCTTCAACTAGGAAACCTTGGGTTTTAACAGACAAAAACGTAACTGTGAATTAGAAAAAAAAAAATTCATTTCAAGTTATGCTCTTGCGCACGCTGCTGACTGAGCCATAAACCAATTCCAAGCACAGCAGAAATCAGTAGGAAGGAGCACCCGACCAGAGGGCTGCGGAACACCTTGCCCTGTCCCAGCGCAGGGCTGCTGCCGAGAACAGTGACACTGGGAGTTCCTCACTTCGGCTGCAGTGCTCCTTGCCCTTCACTGCCATGCCCTTTACGTCAAACTTACAAGACAGTCTTGTGGCCAAAGTGTTCCCCACCCCTGTCCAAAGAAAATTTTCCCATTAACAAGTGCAGAATTTTTTACAGTCTCTTCATGCTGCTTTGAACCCCTTACTTAGTGGAAGATTCCAGGAGCAGCATGAGAAACTTAATTCTAGAAATGCAACTGAAGGACACAGAACAACAAATGCCATTCTTCAGGACCGAGGAAGGACTATGTTAGCGTAGCACAGAAAGAAACTACCAGACACCAGTTGAGGAAAGCAACTTCCTTCCATTCCCTGTTACACAGCAACAGCAAGAGTGCTGAAAAGCAGCAGGAGGATTTGGGTTCTTAGCATCTTTCACTTCCATGGTTTGAGTGACATACACATTGCTTAAGTGGATTATTTAGTCATTCAGCTACCATTTATAATAAAAGGAGGATTAATACACAAAGTCAAGTAACTCTGACAACATCCAGTGGGGAAGAAACCTCAAGAGGTTAATATGGTATAATCTGTTAGCAGTTTTATTGCAAAATTACATCCATCAAATTTTTACTCCCCTTCAGTGCTTATTATGGATTGCTTGTTTTTGTCAAAAATACAGACTCACTTGTTTTACATAGTCTTTATATTAGCTTTGTCTAGTCAGGCAGGACAGTACTGCAGTATTTGCACACGTCAGTAATTTATTCTGAAACTAACAAGAAAACCATATGCAGTATTATTACAAAAGAACAATTATGATGAAAAAAATCATTATAATTAATCACATCCTCATAAATAGGCCATTTCTTGCTACATACAGGAAATTTGACTTCCTTTTGCAGATTCCATAGAGAATGTGTCTCTGCCATATGCAACTTACTATTATCAGGGCCAGAAAATAATTATGTGGAATGTCAACCCCATATAAACCAAACCACATTTGTATTTAATGCCACTGTCATTGCCATCACAGGTAAAAACAACCCCGAGGCTCACATACAGATGTTATCTTCCAGTAATATCAGCTGTAGAAATTTTTCTAGAGAAGGGAAAAATTTGAAAATATTCTGACAGATGATACCATTTTTAAGGTTCACCTTTGAAATGTTCCCAAAATGTCATGACACAAGGGACTATAACACCCACATCTGCTGTAACTTAAATATATATGTATATATATTTATTGGAGGAAAAAACATATGTGAAATTGAAATGTATTGGTTTTCTTCTTGTGCAATAGATGGAATTGCACTTTAATTGAAAGCCACTTTCAAGTAACAGTGACACAGAAAAGACTTAAATCTCTTTTAATGAAGGGACTCCTATAGTGTGTTGCCTGCCATTTACTTCTGTAGGTTAGAAACAAAACAAGTCCTTCAAGTGAGTCATAACACAGAAATTTGCACAGACAACTACAAAACACAATCCTGTCCCCCAAAAGCTAAGGAACTGTCATTCATAGAGTGCTCTGCCATATCAGGTGATCAAAAATTTGGTTTAAAGGTATAAAAATCTTCCAGTGTTTTTCCTGTTGGCCTAACTAAACTAGTTATGCATCACAAAATACCCATATCCATTTTCTCATCTGTTTTTTCATCCAGAGAGTCAAGAAGCCATTTGTCAGGCTATAAAACCTTTTGATATATATTTACTTCCAGACTACTGAACTGAGATGATAGGCTTCAAGCCCTAAGTAAGTCAGGAAAAGGGAAGGAAGCTGCTGGAAGAGAGAAGAAGTTGGCATACCTTCCCTTTGTTGAAGTAATGGATAATCTTACGGCACAGACCTTCCTTACGTTGCCACTCTGACTGAGACGGATAATGCAGGAACTCTCTCAGAGGTCTGTCCTCCCACTGAAGCAACTCACAGTACAAAAGCAAAGTAAATGCAGCCTCTGTTGGAAATGCAATTATTGAACACTGAATCAATGACAACAATTAAATACAGCCAACAGGTCACTAAATCTGCTTCTTAAACAGTCTGGAATTTCTGATTTACAAATTGAGAAAACATTCTGAAGTCTTAGATGATCATTCCATTATTGAATTACTTTAAACAGCAGCACAAAGCTCTTTCCTATGAACCTGATTTTTAGGTACAAATCTGTCAAGTTGCTTCTTACTAGCTACTTGGATCAACTGCACAGTTCAGATATGTGAACAGATTCGGGGCCTGCAGCTATAAACAGAGCTTGGACAACATAAAAGTAGAGTTTATACACTTTCTAAGTGCTCCCTAAATACTACAATGCAAGGAGATACAGCAAACTATGACATAAGGGTGGTTTTGTGATTTTAATCTTCCTCTAATTCGATTCCACTGTTGTGATTTTTTGATAAACCTTCCTTGTAGAACACTGTAGTGTAAAATTCAGGGTCTAACAGAACAGTCGTATGGTGGTCGGTGCATATACATACATTATTTTGCTTGAGGGAATGGGCCGGACCTCAGCTTCTTATACTCCCAACTGCTATAGATTATTCATACAATTTTTTCCAAAGGAATGAATCAGATGTTGGAGTATAACACTGATAGAGTCAAAAACTTCCACCAGGATTTCAAACAGACCCCACATGGTGTGTTACTAACCTGTGTAGTTCTCAGCCTGTAGGTGCATGTCACACAGCTTGTGGATATAGCGGATGTACATCTCTTCCTTGTTGATTTCGGATTTATAGAAATTCTGTGAAAGAAAAAAGCAGTTGTTATTCTTATTGAGACTCTTCCATCATTCAAGAACATCAGCAGCATCTGTGTATGTATAAAGGTATTGAAAAGAGAATACATTATTAGTGTAAAAGAAAATGAATAATTCTTTTCACATTCACACAACCCACTCATTTAGTCGTGTCATTAATTTTTTTCAAAATGAAGGTAGTCAAAGGCTGAATGACAAGGCGAGAGAGGTCAGGGAACCTCTGTCACAGGGATACTCGTCACTCAGCCGGACAAGGTCCCAAGGACCTGACCTGTCTGGGCCTGCTCTAAGCAGAGAGTTGGACCAGAGACCTCCAGGGGATCCTCACAGCCCCTGTCGTTCTGTTCTGTCATCCCAGTGCTTGCATTCTGAAGCTACACTTCCCTGAACACAGATTCCTATCCCAGCTTTTCCCACACCAGTTTCAACAACATTGCACAGGATCACAAAGAAATAAAGGAAACATCTTTACCATAAGGTTAACAGTGCAGCCAATTTTCTTGTTTTCTGTTTCATCTCCTTTCATACAATCCCTAAGAAAGCAGAGCAATGTTGAAACATACATCTGCAAAGTAAGTTCTTTTAAAATAAATTCGAAGTTATCTTATCCTCCAGAGTTTCCTTGGATCACAAACAGTTAATCATAGACTTTATTTTACAAAGTTCCTCTAAGAAAAAATTCCATACTATGGCTTAAATGATATGAGAACTGAGTGTCCTCTTACATCTCTGCATTGAGACCAAGCACCTGCTACTTCATTTCTTACAAGAATCTGAAAAAATCAGATAATAGAGGCCAAAAATAATCCGAATGAAAGATCAACTATCAAAATGAAAAACTCTTATTTATCCAGATGTAAACGTTTAGTGGTTTCCTATTCGAAGGATTAGCTTTCATAAATTCAGCTACCCAGTGTAGTGTTGGCATGCTGAAAGGTACAACCCGAGTCATTTAGACCACATTACCACCTCCTTCATAGGAAAGTTAAATCACAAAATCTTCAGCTTCTAGAATATTTTAGAAATGCTTTTTTATTCAAGCAGTACAAAAAGTTGAAGGCTTCAGAATTTACTAATCTTGACTTGAGAAAATCACACTCATTTGTGAAAAAGAGACGAAATTTTTAAAGCAGTAACACAGCAAAGAGTCTTGAGAACTACTGTGTCAGCTAACCGGCAGCTGGACTGCAAGAGATGCCTAGGTATTTCCAAATTCCAACGCAGTTCATCTGCTGTGTATTAAAAATCAATTAAAAACTGGTATCTGTTCCTCAATTAGCATGAAAATGTATATCTGTGTATCAAAGTTGCATTGACAGCAAATTTAATTCAATTTAAATGTGTCTCAGATATCTGGTCTTGCAGAGTAGTTGTACAGCAGCTGTTGTCAGGAAACAAACAGGAGACTGGATCAAGCTGGTAAGGATTGCAAACAGCGTAAACTAAAAAGCACAGAAAAGGATCTGGGACTGTAGAACACCCAGCCCAGTCACAGCTTTTCATCTATAATGAGCAGCAGCAGAAGAAAAAAATATTGGATCTCTTGTCAGTAGGCTAAAGATAGAAATATTTGGGGAAGTTCTAGATATTTTCAAATTGTCCATCATTCCATAAAAACAACTCAGAGAGCATGTGTGTATATACATATATATCAGAAAATAAAATATTTTTTTGGTAACTGAATGAAAGCTCAGCTTCACAATAGTCCTGCAAACTTCAGTCTAACACTAAACAAAGGCTGTCAAATTTATAGAGGAGTCTTGCACACATGAGTCACCAGCTGACATGTCAGACTTTCCTCAGATGAAGTTTTCCAACCCTGCATGTGCGGATGAGGCATTCAGCACATCTTGATTCAGCAAGGCACTTGAGATCATTCTTGCATTTAGCATCTATTTTGCTGATTTAGCTGAGATCCTTTCAATGATAGAAGGAATTAATCATTTAGCAACTTGAATACACCTTAGTACAAAACTGCAAATTAAAATATGTCTTTATCTTTGCTATTGTCAGGAACGAGCATACGAGAGTGTCTATTCGGGCTCTAGATGAGAACTTTGGATTTTTGCTCAGAATACAGCAGCAATGAGTTAGATTTGCTTGATAAACAATAAAATATTCCCTGTAGAAATTTGGTACTACTTCTTTACAAGCTTCTTACACTTGGAATGTATTACAGTTGTTGCCAGATACCTGTAGTCAAGCAGACGCTCCATGAGACGAGTAACTGATGTAACAAAAGAGATTCCAGTCTCTCGCCATGTTTCCTGCTCAATCTTCTCCAGCAAACTGTTTGGAGATGAAAAGACAGCAGATGAGACTTCCAGGGAAATGGTGAGTGCATGCAGACAGCTGTGGACTTGGTTTCTCCTTCATTAAACAAATTCATAGAATTATTCTCTTACCTGGGATAAGGCCCAAAGAGCTGGGTTCTACTCCAGGCAGCATGAAGCAAAGGCAAGGAAATTACAGAATTGACAGGAGAAGGAAAAACAGCTTCACATTGCCATTTAAAATATATGAAAAAGAGCAATGCTCATGGCAACAGTTGATTCCCACATTATTACCTGTAGCTTAAATACTGCTAACAGCAGTCAGAAGCTGGGAGTCTAAACCTAATACAAATACTTATGTAAGTTTTCATCTCTCATCAGCAACTGACCAGCCTTGAATCACAATTTATTTAAGCTGTAAATAAATAAAGGTAATTTTTTTCCGGCTCAGCAAACTAGACAATGCAGGGAGCATCTCACTGACAATTGCGTAGAGTAAGAGAAGGCTAGAGTGAGAACACTGAAAAGCATATTTAAAAAATGGAAAAAAGAAAGCAAATTTACACAGTAGTTGACCAGAGATCCAGTTTCAGGAAAAGAACTTGCCACTTCTAAACTAGCAAGAGGAAGGAAATTGTGTTGGGTGTCATACATGTCCTCACAAGAGGCAAACTTCTCCACTGGAATGAATTCCAGCTGAGGAAGCCAATTCACATTTCAGCAGTATAGTTTTGCCAGTAGAATTCAGGGTCAGCTGTTTATTTCACATAGCATTTATTAACTTTGTGGAATTGTTTCCTCAAAGTTCACATTGTTCTCATAAAAGTCAGTAGCAAATATAAACTAAAAGGTTGCTGGACTTCGAGGCTGTGTTTCTTGCTAATACGTGCAGTCAGAATCATCTAAAAATCAGTAACAAGCTACAGCCCCAAATTCTTAATGTTTCAGGTAACAAATGTCTTCAACTGGAGCAAAGGAAATGAGCAAAATTCCTCTTGCCAGGTGAATTTAAAAAAAAATACACATATTGTCTATATTGTCTTTCCTTTATCCCTGAAATAAACTTATGTTATCTGTACACATAGAATGCCAGACTTCCCAAGGCTGAATGTGCACAAATCAAAACTGAATACATTTACATGCTTCCTAAGGATAAGCACACAGGATGGGCAGGCTTATCTCTCTTGAAAATGAATGAATGTGAAACTGTAAATTCAGAAATACAAGTATTGGTTCTAGTGAAACAGAGGTTTATGCTATAAACTGCCAACATGCTTTTGAGGGCCACATAAAATTGTCTGGAATATACAGCCAGAATTCTGCTAATGATCTCTGTGGCTCCCTGGAATATTAAAAGTATTATGGTTAACTGCTCTGGACTCTCAGAGTTCAAAATAAGTCCTTTTGAAAAAAACTAGGATCACTGGAAATGAAAGCTGGAGACAGATCAGTAATCAAAGATAACTAAGTGGTAAATCTTTAAGTTTCTCCTTATGAGTATGACAGATTTTTGGTGTGAAAGGGATTGGAAATACAGTGTCATGATGGACTTTGGAGGAAACAACTTGCAACTGTTCTGCCAACTAAAACATGACCATCAAAAACTGGAAAAAGCAAAGGAAAATGCTGAGGAAAATCTCTTCTGCTTTAACAAGGCCTGACTTGCTAGACAGTACACTGTTTCTCTGAGCAATCCTAAGGCCACAATTTCACGTACTCCAATGCAAAAAGAAAGGCACTGGCTCCTCTAGCAAATAAATTTTTGATAGGAGGATGAAAACTACTTACCCGTGCAGCCTTGTATTAGATTTCACCGAAAGAAGACAAAGAAGAATTTAGAGTTTTATACCTTCAGAATTAGAGCAACATATTTCTATTTAACTGAGCCATGTCATGAAAACCTGTCAGAAATTCCTGTAGTGCTTTCTGTGGAGATGAGCACTGGAGCTGAGCTGCACAGCTCCCTGCCCGGCCTCCTGCCACGGCCCCGCGCAACCCGGCGTGAGCAGAAACTGCAGAGCTTACAGCAGGCTGAAGAGTTCCCTGTAGTTCTCATCACCTTTTCCTTCGGATACCAGGCTGTCCAGCTTATCGATCAGCTCAGCTTCCACCTGGATGAAGAAGCGACTGGTTACAAATCAGCTGTTCATGTAGAAGACAAGAGCTCCGAACACTAGGAGGAATGGAAGGATATTTTATTTCTCATGCCCTGGGGCTGCCCACTTCTACATGCAAATAATTTATTTCTCTGTGCCTCAGTTAAATGAACACGCTTTTTCCATTTTTCAGTGAAACAGGAGCACTAAATTATACTTTTGCTTATCAGGGTCTAAACGAACATCCAAGGGGAGGTAACGCTGCCTCTTTTTCACAGGAATTTCTGAAGCTTATTCTCTTCTCAAATAAATCACTCGGACACACTCTTGGTCAACCAGTGTATCAGACAGACTATATCCTGTACCATAACAGAATATCTACGCAGAGAAACTAATTCCTGGTGTGATCACCGCTGGTCTGCTGTGATGGTTCTGCTGGTAGGTAATTGATTTCCAGTCATCATTACATTAGAAGATTATTTGTTCATTAAACCTATTTTTATCAAGCCTCTCTAGGATTATAAGATACATTCTCTTTTCACACTTACATTAAGGGCCCTGAAATGATGCTTCTCTTCCCTTACAAAGTTTTTGAATATGCCTCCATTTCTCCCTCAGTCTAATATGTCCTATTATCAAGTTTGATATAAGATATTCCCATAAAATTGATTCAAGTGCAGAAATCAATGTTTTTAACATTAAACAAAAAAATTCATGTAGTCTTAGAAATCTTGTAGAAAACATACTGTGAGACTAATTAAGACAGAGGTTCCCAAAGGCTGAAACTGTAGAAATATGGCTTGTTTTTATGTAAAGACCAGCACAGCTTGAGTTTCTTTGTGTTCTTCAGCTGGCAAATTGCAAAGGAAGTAAAGATGAGAAGGAAAAGCAAATCACCCAGTGGCACGCAAAGAGCATTGGTGATCTTGTTTCTGAAATAATTACAGGGAGACCTGATTTACTTAATGAATCACACTGCATTGTTAACCTGCACTGCTGAAAAAATAACCTTGTTAAAAGAAGAACTACTGAACAAAATAAAAAAAGGGCATGAAAATGAATATCCAGGATCATTGTTTTCTGACAACCCATTTAGTATTCAAAAAGTAAAGGGAATTTCAAAATTTAAAAAACCCACCACCCCCCAAACAAAATCAACCAAACCCACAAAAGACCCAAAAAACAACACCAACAAAAGTACTTTCTCTTTGCTTGTGGTCTACAATGACTTAACAGAAATCCGTAATGCATCTCTGTCCCGCTGTCTCGCATTATACTGGATGACAAATAACTTCCTTGTTCCAGGAGCTAACATTAATATGGCTGAACGCATCTTGTGCTATTTAACTAATTATTTTATTCTCACTAACATAGATGATTATTCTGTCTTTAATCTTGGAAAGTTATGACATATGCTTCATAAAACAGCGTGGAAGTTTGCTCCACAGGTAATTTAAGAAATATTTTTTGAGCTCCAGTTTAGAATACATCAGTGAGTATAGAAGTTAAATGAAGATTATGAAGAGTCCACCTTGATACAGAAATTATAAACTGATCCAGAAACTTTAAGATGACTGTAGGTACTTAAAAGTGTAAATGCCAGACCAGGGACTCTTCTATTTTTATGCTAAAACAGCAAAAAGAGGACCATGATCAAATGCTACTGTAGTGATAATAACAGTAATAATAGTAGGGATAATAAGGGAGTTGAAGAGGAAGAAAAACACAAGCTCCTGGTGGTACTTTTCCATGCAGCCTTTAATAAGTCAGGTCATGGAAAAGTTCTGTTATTCTCCTGGAATGACAGATTAGATCTGGTATTTTAATGACTTTGTGGCTGATAAATCATCACATGAATTATGATAATTTAAATAAAAGGTTTTACTAATTCAGAGCACTTATTTGCAGATACTTGCCACCAGTATTGCCCCAAACACAATGACAATGAAGCATTGTCATCTGAGGATTCAGTCCAAACTAGTCCTTCCTTCATTAATACTTTGTACTTCAGAGGCCTGTTTTGCAGTGGAAAATTTAAGCAATTCTCTGACCGTGACTGGGCAACAAACTGATGAAGACTCCTCTACCTGTTCTGCAGTCAGAGCTCACAGCAGGTGGAAACTACAGAACTGTTGTTGGGCATCACCATTCCAGGACAGCTGCTACGATTTCTTAAAAAATATACAATCACAAAGTCTGTTTCAAAGCATGGTATTATTATTTCATCATACAATATGACTATCTAGCTGGAAATTGAAGACACAGAAGCAACGATCACTGTTTTCACAGATACTGGCTACATCTTTACATCTCCATTTTTGATTCTCAATCTGACCCATTTAATGGTTGACTGATCATCTAAGTGAAGCCAGTGAGAACCCAGCACTTACAAAATTATTTTCTCTTCCTGATCTCCAATGTCATGAGCACATTGCTCCTCTTCCCTGTGTACATGGGAAACGTAGCTTGCTGTAAGGTGCACCGTTTAAATAATTTTGAGAATCTTGTAATAGTTTTGTGAATTTTGCTTTACATTTCCTATTTTTATATATTTGCATGGTATCATCTTCTTCACAATCAGAAATGGATCAACAGATACAAACTCCTTGCTCCCAAGTGGGTATTGCAGACAGATGAAACAAGAAAAAGGTTATTGCAAACGCTTGGGAAGCGACCTCACCTGTTTGAAGTTGCCGTTCTTTCTCTGCTCCCAGTCCATCATGTCATGGAAGATTGGGATCATGATATTCCGGACTTCTGGTTGTGGAACAAGTGTAACACCAAGAAAGGGGCCAATCATTCCCGGAATAAAGTGAATCTTATGCTCACCTGTACAACACAAAGCAACTGTAATTAAATAAAATCCTTCACATTATCTGTCGCTGAGAAAATGGGCAACCCCTGCAATAATGACGTATACAAAGTAGCAGGCATGAACATTAGAAAAGCAAACACATTTATTTCCTGAAAGGGCTGGAAAAACAGTATTTGCTTTACATCATTCCTTGCCAAGTCTCTGGGAGAGTTTTTAATTTCACTGTGAAAGCCTTCTGCAAAACTTGTCAGTGCATTTTACTTGCAAAAGAATTCAAACTGTCGAAAATATCCAAACTAAAACATAGTAACTGGAGGGAGAAGAGTCCAAAGATACTTCTAACTTAGGAAAAAAAAACATTTTGAAAGGGCTGGTGAGAACAGTGGTATTTAATATATTTAGATTTCAAAGAACTGCAGAGGTCTTCATCCTCCTGCTCTGAAGCTCACAATTTTGTAACTGACCTTGGCTTAGGACCACGTTGCGTCACTTCTCAGCAACAGAGACCCAAGATGCTTTGCTAACAACCTCTTCTGTGCCGTGCTCACTGTGCAGTCGCAGAGAATAAATCAAAGTAGCCATATTTGGAACAACACTCAGTGATAAGTATCTGTATCTACGTATCTAAAATGGGCTTCTCACTTCTTATTTGGATTTGTCTAGCATCATTTTCTGGTTATTTGATCTCTGATCTATTGGAGAGCCTCCTATTCTCCACACAGATGCTTAGAAACTGTGATCAAGTCTGGCTGTATCATCTTAGTTGTGCAAGACAGGTCAGGCTTATTCAGTATTTTATGATAAGGCAAACTATTCTAGAATCAAGTGCACTTATGAAAAAACTGTAACAGTAATATCATCCTTCTTTTCTTACTCAAGATCCTTGCATATTTTCTCAAAGATTATGGTATCCTTTTTACTTATGGCATTTTACAGGTAGCTCTCATTCAGCTGATTATCAGCAAGATACGTTTGTAGTCTTTGTTTTCTTGAATAGCACTCCTACACATATTCCTCCATATAAAACATTCATATTTGGCTTTTTTAATATATTGCTTGCAGCCACATTGTCAAGTTATTCAATTTGATTTGTATCATTCCTTTGCCATCTTAATAATTTAGCTGTTCTCAGAACCTTTTATCATTTGTGATCTCTATCAGCCAACATGTTTTATTTTCCTCTAGAATAGTACATTCTTCTTTGTCCCCAAACATGTCCATACTGATGGAGACAGTATCCTGGCCTAGCTGGACTTGCTCTGATGCAGTACAGATGTTATTTGGTTCTTTTATTAATCAAATCCTGCATTACCTAAACCGGACTGCTGCAGCACACTTCTATAAAAGCACAAGTCCTAGATGAAAATTCTCAATTTACCTTTTGAGACCTGTGGTGAGATGTATTTTTCTGCATTTTGTAACATGCTTTATTTCTTAATCACAAAATACAGGAAAAGGTCAAATAAATTACAGAAGTTGAAATTTTATCACAATCATTGCATTATTGTGCACAGGGCTTTTGTGGGTTTTGGTTTGCCCTTTTATTTTTTCTTTTTAAAGTAGTGCTGTAGGATTTTCTATGTGTACTACATACCTGAAGAAGACACCAAAAAAGCAGCTTTGCTATTTGCCACTTCTGGACTTTATTATCAAACACACGTAGTTATAACTTTGAATCATGACAACTTTGACTTTTCAATCATCTATAAATCGATAAAGTTCATTATAGCTTTGAAAACTTAAATTTCTGCTTTACAGCCATGGATCAGACAGAAGTCAGAGTAACAGTATATCACCATATGAGCTGACTTCAGCACAGCTGAAGGGATTAGAAAAAGCTGATTTTATATTTGCAAATACACAAAAACTGTCACTGATGTGTCAAAACAACCCAAACCTGCCACTGTCACATTTGAGAAGAAAGTGTTCAAATTCATAGGAATGTATTGTTTCAAATACAAAAGTACGCTGAGAGTGCAGAAAAGGGTTTTCAGTGGGAGAAAAGAAGTGCCTCCTGGCTTTACAACTCTTAAGAGAAAATAAATATTCCATGATGCTACAAAAAGTAACAACAAAAAAAAATCCAGCAGAACTCCAGGGTTAACTTTGGTTTTGGTTGTTAGGACAGAGAAGGAAGAGACATACCCAGGTTCTGCCACATGCTGAAGAGCTCGTACGCCATCATCACTCTCATATCACCATATCTGAAAGAGAGGAGAGAGACAACTGCCTAATGAACAAAAACGGGCAAGGGGGTGACGTTAAAAAAAATAAATAATCAAACTCACATTTAAGTTAACATAAGAATATAAAAAAAACTCGACTAATCACACATCACTGTATTAGGAGATCTACTTATTTCCCAAGCACTTCAACATCATGACTTCCATAATAAATCACAAGGACTTGTGGTAGAAAAGGAATTCTCATTTTTGAGGTGGCAGAAAAAGCTGGGAACCCAATAAAACATGTTCTTACTTATCTAGAATCTTCTTCCTCTTAGCTGGTGTGGCATTTTCTAGTTGGAGACTTGGTTGGTTTATAAACAAAACCGCCAGGCTGAAGTAAGAGTTCCACACCTATGACACAGGAAGCAAGTTTTATAACATTCTACTCCAAGGAGTAAGTTTTAAACAAGTGTAGGAAGATACATGTTCCTTTATATGTAGAATCAGACTGTTCCTTTTCGTAATCAAGATTTAACTTAATCAATATGTATCTTAACTATCGAGATTCCAAACTCTTACAGGTACCAACAGATTATTTAAAAGGTGGTAGGAACTAAAACTAAACACCTCAAGAGGGTAATGCCATTAGGTTTTCCTCTTAGCACCAGAGTTCAAAAGTGAATAAAGCTTGGTGAGTCCAGCAAATTTTAAAGTTTTCTTTTTCTCTAGGTTAAACAGATTTTATCCCTCAAAAAAACCCAGAGATTACATTATACCACAAATAACAGCCCTTTAATTCAGTGTGTTTTTCCAAATAAATGAGGCATTTGCCATCATGCTGTGTGCACATATCTGGCAGCTTTTCCTTAGTAACACTGAACCTGTTGCCCATTTTCAACTACATCAGATACAGGGAAAACACTCTCTAAGGTACTGCATTCTGCTTTGTTTGAGTCAGTAGCCAGAAAAAGAGCCTCTGGGAGAGGAAGATTTTGAGTGCCCCAACTTCAGGAGAAGCATTGCTCAAATTTATCTTTTATTAGACATGAATCTGTCCAACAGCAGCCTCAAAAGGAAGATACTTGTTTAATTTATGAGGGGCTTAATTTTCTTGATTTGATCTCACAGTGTCTCTGTTCTACTTCCCCTCAACTCCGCAACAGATTCAAATTCCTGTGTTTTATGAGTCAGATCATCTGGAGCTCTATGGCTCTAGATGGAGGCAGGGAGGACACATCTCAGAGTCACCATCCCTGGAGGGGTTTAAAAGACACGCGGATGAGTTTCTTAAGCACATGGCTTAGTGCCAGGGCTCGGTTAACGGTTGGACTCTATGATCTCGAGGGTCTCTTCCAACTACAAAATGTTTCTACGATTCTGTGATTCTATCTTCCTCATAGATACTCAAACAAACACTGCAAACATAACAGCTCTTGTTCCATTGTTACTGCTGGTTTAAAAAGATGTCACAACATTTTCTCAGTATCAATTCTTACTTTAAAATCAAAGTCCGTTTCCGTGAAATTCTTATGCAGTGCAGAAGACAGGTACTGAACTGTTGTAACTATGATACTGCAGTCAAAACCAAAACAAAAAGAAAAAAAGAAGAAAAAAAGAACATTTGAATCTGGAATATAACATATTACAGTGGTCTGTGGTGCTGATGTTACTATAGGTACAGAGACAGGCATTCTTCATGTAATCACTACTAGATCTGCACAGAAGTCTATGTTTTAATAAACGTTTGTTCTAAGGGATACAAGATTAAGAATTTTCATGGTTATTGTAAACTTTGGAATTTACACAGTAGCATTTAAAATCCCATCTATTTTGCATGGCTGGACCATATTATCTCCAGTGAAATGCAAGAACACACCCACATTTCTCCTATTTAAAGCAGAAAGACTTTTTCCAGAGAAGAGCAACTGAAAACCTTTGAGCTCTTTTCAGTATTGGCTATGCAATCGTCCTTTATCTGGCTCACACTTCAACTCAACATATTTGTATTTTACCAGTTCTGGATTCTCTGGTATTTTTTTGTAGATGGCTAAGTGTGCGCAGAATGAGGATGAGCACTCCAGAATTCCTGTTGATCACCACACCTCAGTCTGACGAAACACACTGTATCACAAGCTTTAACTGCCCAGCTGAGGGGAAAAGAATTCTGATAGAGAATGTCAGCAGTTTGTACCTGCTGCTCTACTTACTTGCTGGTGAGCAACCTCATCACCATCCAGTCTCGAGGAAAGACACCCATTTTCATCAGGTTCCGAAATACACAGAAAATCTTGAGGAGGAACTCCTGTCACATAGGGGAAAAAAAATTAAATATCATGAGCAGCTGCAGTTTAATCTATTTTCTTGAGTATAAGACAGACAGATAAGCCAAGTGTGCTCCAGCTGAGCTTTGTGTCACTAGGCCATTCCCCTGGAAACGTGGAAACGACATGTATTGGGATATAGCGCTATTAATTCTTCATGCATCTGGTATGTACTAAACAAGTTGCAGCTGTCTTTTAAATCTTAGCTTCTACAGTGAGATAAAAACTTCCTTATGTGTGTAATCCTATATGACTTCTCATATTATAATCTAGAGTTCCGGTGTCAATTTGCTGCTATTTTCAAATATACTGGAATAATAATAATTTATTTATGCATTCTAATTAATTAATGTATCTGTCCAAATTCCTTTCACTTATATCACAAATTCATCAGTCTCCCCACTCAAACCCCATAAACCTCCTACATACACTTTTAGAAATAGTAACAGAGAACCACATTCCAGGCAACATGCAGCACAACAGATCTCTTAAAGAGAATCGACTCTATTTGCTTTCAAAAATTTCCCCAAACTTGAAGGCATTTGTTTTCAGACTACCTGCACCTCTACATCTGTAAAGGACAACAGTGAGGGTAACACATGCCAAACTGTTGGCCTTGCAAACTATGATTTTATTGTTCTGTTTTTCTTCGACACAAAATGAAGAGAGCACAGAAAGTGGCTGTGCAAGGGTTCTTCAAAACTGTCCTACCGTTGTGCATTTATTTCGGGGGGGGGGGGGGGGCGGGGATGGGGAAATATTAATATCTTGGTGTAACTGAGCTAAGAGTAAAGCATCAGAAGCTCCTGGACCTTTGGCCTCATTTTTGCCTAGATGTAACAGTGTTAAGTAAACATAATGCCTTTCCATCCAAGAAGAAGTCTTGGAAATATTATTACAGCAAAATTTGGAAGGAAAAAAAAAGTAATATATTTTATTACTTATTATGATAGTCAGAAAAAATTGGGTATAAAAATCTTCAGGCTCTGTTATAGTCCTGAACATACCCTTAGATTGTCAGAGATCCAAGAGTGTTTGTTCTCATGAGTATAAAGACAAATTTCCATTCAATGACAAACCTGTTCACTGGTCTGACATAAGAACTATAGTTTAGGTAGCTTTTAAAAATATATGTTAAAAATTAATATGGATTAATTTACCAAATAATTTTCCCATGAGCAATTCAAGTTACGTGAAAGGTAGTAATCTCAGAAAACTATTAATGTGAGATGCATTGAACCCTGCAACCTTGAGGTAAGAATTCTATCATCCTAAATTTATCTCCTTGATTTATTCAACCTCTCTGTATGCACATGAAATATTTAGAAGCTGAAAGCCTCTTCAGAGAGGATTTCTCACTGTTTCTCCACTTCATTTGTTAAGGCAACATAAGTTCCTGCCACATTACATTCTCCTTATTGTTCATGGTTTATTGAGTGCCAGGCTAATCAAAAGCATTTAATATAAAATCTCATATTTATGAAATTATTCTGCCTTTTAAACAGACTGCTGTCAGAGATACTCCTCTTTCCTGTGGAAACTGAGATAAAATGTCAGTTTCTGCTATTTTCATATGTGCAATTTCAAAATGTCAGTGGCAAAAGAGCCACCAGAGATGTCTGCACCCCTCACCAACCATTTCTGTTCACGAATAGCCTTAATTTAAGTTCATGTTCACTGATTTGGGAAGCATGCATCAAGTGGAGTAGTAAGGTTTCTGCTTTCCCAAAAAAACAAAAAAAAAAAAAAAAGATTTTATCAGCTAGAGACATCTGTATCCCCAAAAAGGCTTGAAATTATGTTTTGGCATAAAATCAACACTCTTCATAAGTAAGCTCCAGTGCATATTGAACACCTAGTAAAATACTATAGAACAACTGACTTCACATTCATGGGAATCAAAAAACCTGTTCCTCTTTACTGTGTTCTCTATGGTACAATAACAATACAATTTTCTGTCTAATAACATCTATCTTGCCACTTTATTTGCTGTTATGAAGATAATTCAGTGCACTGTGGTCTTAAATGTTTTGTAACACAATGCCTATTATTATAAAGGTGAAAGGAAGGTCCATGAATAGAGTGCGAGTGAATGGGAACAATTAGCAGAGCAAGTAATGCCGGAGAGATTCCCCTCTGCCCTCCCATTCTACAAACATGATGTTCTGTTGTACCTTGAGTTCATCCTTGCTTTGGAAGTTGTCCAGTAAGTGCTGGAAATGAGTGTCTGACATCTGCCGAAGCAGAGATAGAAGGCAGGAGACATATTCTCCCTGTTGACCAAATGAGAGATTATTTCATTCAGGCAATCTGAAACTTCATAAATATAAAACTCAACCTGGGGTAAGGTATAAAGGGAGGGGTCTGAAATGGCCCCAATGCCTATGAGAGGAAAGCTGACATGCACAGAGATTAAAAATACTGCATGTTAACTGTTCTTAAGTTACTGTTAATACACAGGTATACACCTCTTGGAGGTTCTTCCACAGATGCAGTTTTAAAGGTCTTTTTACCCGTGTTGTTGTCTAAACAAAAATAATTTAAATTAATACAGACATTAATGAATCTCCCTCCATGCATGCAGTTTTTGACAATCACCTTTTTCAGTTACTTAATATACTGTGTCTATCAAAGGTGTGACTGCAGCTTATGCAGACATACCAGGAATTATTTAAACTAATTGGCTCAGACACTCCAAACAGCAGAATGATGACAGCACGGGATCAGTATGAGCCACAAAACGTGTCTGGAATCTTGTAAATATTTGGCTTATTAGCATTCACCAAGTTATGTTCTGTCAGAGCCACAGTACTAACAGGATGGCAGTAAGATATTCTGAATATAGTTTGGGGAAGTCCTACATGAGCTACAGTTACATTTCTGGCCTGCAAAGCAAATGCACCCTAACCAGTTACCACAGTATCCCAAAGTGTTTTCCAAAGATGAGCTCCCCCATTTTACATATCTGAAAGCGAAGCACAGAGAAGTTAAGCAATCTGTCCACGATAACGAGCGAGGCAGTGCCAAGAATGCAGAGTATGTCTTCTGACTGCCAGTCCCTTGCGCAACACTATCTTTTTCTGTGACAGCAAGCAACTAATTTGGAAAATATACAAGCTACTTTCTAAGTAGTATCTAATAAGACTCCATATATCACTGTGCTGTGAACTATAAATTCGGGAATAAACACAAGGGATTTTATGCCTGAGGCTGTCCATTACTTTTTTTTCTAATTGGCTGAAGTATATTCCCAGATGCTTTGACATAGGTTGTTCCAATAAACCTTACAGGGCTGAACTTCATTAGGAAAAAAGGTGTGCTCTTAGGTGTGAGGTGGCATGTAATAAATAACACTAAGTCAAACAGTAGAAGTAAAAGGAAATCAAGATGCTACTGGACATTTGCAAGCTAGTGCCTTTCTTGTTTTGTATCAAAGAACATGTCTGAAAACTACTACATGCCTTTTCTTTATTAGGATTCCACAATTTGTCAGTTACTTTATCCGAGCTAACATGGAAAGGTCCGATCTTTCCTCCTGTGTGAGACATGTACCTTAGTGTACATCTGCCCCCAACAGTTTCTTGAGATTTCAGCTATTTGATAAAAAAGCAAGTTTAAAAAAAGGGATATTCTGAACAACAGCTTAACATTGTCCATTGTGTAAAAGCTGCATTAGAGACTCTTGACAAGCAAAAATAGACTAAAACAGGCTGGAATAGAATAGGGCAACAAATCCAGAAAAGAAGAAAGCTAAAGAGCAAAACTTTATTATTTTTCTCCTCTTCCATTGCATGTCAAAGAAAAAATTTCTTCCCCTAGGCTTATGCTGGCAGTCTGGACAAAGTGGTGGCTTTTCCCTCTTCTCCCACCAAGCTCAACAGCTCACTTGACTTAGGACATGTTAATTTCTTTTTCAAAATTACGTTGTGTTTCATTTGCATGAAATAATCACGGACCTGGGCAGAAACTCTGCAGGGTGTTAAGTAAAGGGACCTGTCTACTGAGCATTATAGTATTCTCAGTCTGTTCTCAGAGCCTGACACTCTTAGAGCCCTGGGTGATACCTATTTCGGGGTGAAGCCCTAGGCAGCTGCCCAGCCAGCCTGTGTCCCCAGTTCTAAACAATAACTCTCAATCACAACTGCAAAGACAAACAAGAAAATAACCTCAAAATCCACAAAAGCTTCCTGCAGACCTCTCTACTGCACAGAGGAAGGAACGGATTTGTGGCTTATTAAGGGAAAGAGACAAAGCCCTGGGTGTTCATGCAACAGAGATGATAATGAGGTGCCGTTGGTGGTGAGGGACTGAACCAAAGGTTAAAGAAGCAGGAAATAGAAACTGATTGTTAGTTACTAACAGTGATTTCTGCTGTGCACTGCGGGCAACGCTGCCCTCTTACCGCCTCCTGAGACTGCGATTTACTCATGATTGTAAGCAGAGTTTGTAAAAGCACATCTAGGAGGCTCTCCACCATCATCTCAACCTCCTCCACGACATCTCCCTCCTACAGAGTGGTGAGCAAACAGACAGTTAGAAACCAGAGAGAACGCAATTGGCAAAGACAATTTTGCTGAGTCAGCCATGCCACAAATACTTGTTTTGCTAGAGTGCTCCAGAATGCAGGTTCAGAGAAGTACAATCAAATTCATCATTGGTACCAGATACTGTTGTGATGCCAGCATGTGTGTTACCTCCTCAGCCTCTGATGGACATATTCAGGGTCACAGCCATAAAGGTAAATCTATGATCAAAGGTCTGCATACACTCTAGAACACAATGGGATCAAATTATGTTCAGGAACTGCTTTTGATGGCAGCATTATTTTGGTTTATTACCACGATACCTTTCCTCTCATTCCTTTCACACAAAATCACAACTTGTAACTGGAAATACTCATTGGTATGAATTATATTTAGCACCACAAGCTTCCTCCTTCAGAGTCAGGTAGGGAAAATTCACCACCCTCTGTGAGCATTACTTTAAATGATGAAGTTACCATTTGAGATCAGAGTGTTATGATCACCAAAGCTGGGCGTTTAAACTCAGCAGCAGTTTCCAGAAGTAAGTGTGATTTCATTGATTGGATAATTTTAGAGTATTCTCTTAATATGAATCACAAGGTGCTAGTTACTGTCTCTTGCAGAAGTGCAAGTCCTAGAGCTGTGCAGAGCTTTTGAACTCTATTGACATCTAAGTTCTGGGCTCAGATGAAGAAAATTAAACAGTGTCAAACCTGGTAAATGCGTATGCTTTTTTTACCCTCCTAACAGCAAGAAGAGTGTGTGACCAGAATGCTCTGAGTCACACACACAAAAGCAGACCCTCATTTCAGATGCTCTCCTGCTGACAGAAAGTTGGTAGAATTTTTCAGAAAAACCTGTATTAACCTATAAAAATTCCTCAGTCTTCATTTTACTAAATCAGCAGTTCAATTCAGGAAAAAAAAAAAAAAATCAAGCAGCAGATTACCAAAGAGCTCGTCTTGATTATGGAGAAGATACTACTGAGGATCCCAGAGCAGATAAGTAGCTCCTTCTGCTGTCGTAGGTGAAGGTGAATGTGGTGAAGTACCACAGGTAGCAGGATCCGCCTGGACTCTGAAAGAAGGAAAATCAGATTACAGTTCTTCCAAAAGAGACTTAGATTTTATTTGTACATATTTGTATCAATGTTTAGTTAGTACAATTTATCCATGATGTATTTATAAACATTTTTCACCATAGGGAAACTTACAAAGTACCTGTGGTGAATATATGTAACAATGATGCCACCGAGATAAATAATTACCAAGATTATTGGCATTCAGAAATGAATTGTAACGTACTGTGTTCCTGCTCTTAGTCAGCGGCAAGACTTCACCTGAGACATCACTGTCTTACCGGAGAAAGAGAACAGGCGGCTGTCAACAGTGCGTGCAATAGACTGTAACTTGACGACATCCATTGACTGCCCGATGTGGACCGTGCTGGGCATGCTGCCCAGGGTGCCCCGCACGAACTCTGCGACTTCCTGCACAGTGAACATCTGCAGCAGCTCATCAAAGATCGCGGGGAAGGAGTTCAGCAAAGCAGCCTGAAAAATGGAAATGAAGAAAATTAAGATTTTGAAGTCCGTAGCTGCAGCTAAATACAGCAAAATGGAAACAACGCTAAAACTGAGATAAGGATAGGCAAAACACTTCTGAATAGTGCACCGTGGCTGGTGCTAATGTTTTGCAATAACTAAAGGTCAGAGTGAACAAATCACATGTAGTATTATAAAAAAGGTGCTGTTGCAACACTAAGTCTTATAATAAGTTGAGCCCATAGACACTGTAGAGCTTCAAAAGGCTGTATTTTAGGATGCAGCTTATGAAACAGAAAAAACCTTAAGGTACCAGAGAATAGAGAAGGGTCCATTTTTATTGATTTACTTTTTTCAATAAAGATAAAACCTGTTTCTGATTAGAGAGTTCCATACCAATTTTTGGTACTGAGCATCTACATAAGACAGTTAAAACTCCTCAGAAAATAATCTGAGGTAATGAACACGTTGAATGACCCTGAACCATAGCAGCACTGCCATGTGAATTGCAGTATTTCTGCAGTAGGGTGGTGTGTGACTTCATGTGAAGGAGGCATCACATCATGCAAGTAAGTGTGCACGTGATTCTTGCAATAATGAATATTCCCAGCAAGCTGGAGTGATCCTTGAAGGTGTTTCTTACAGTGCAGGAACAACAGCACATCAATAACAAAACTCTTCATCTCTAATTTCACACTTTTTCAATTAATTTCTTCATAACAGTACAAAATTCCATGCATTGCTCTATCCTCAAGTTCCAAAGACTTGGCGTCTGAAAACTGCCACACACCTCTAATGTTTTAGAATTCTTCTCTTTCTTCCTCTACAACCTACCCACAGCCCATATCTATTCCCTCATTACAACTATTTGAAATTCCCCACTGGTTGCTTCCCTGAGCTGCTGTACAGTTTGCTTTGGGTCCAGCTGCTCCAGCTGCCCACGGCACCCACCCCCTTCCCACAGCCCTCCACACAAACCACGCTGCCTCCCTGCACAAGTTCAGATTTACCAAACTTTGTTGCAGATCTCTGTTCAGCTTTGCCCTTCCAGAGCCTCATCATCCATATTTCTTCTATTCTGCAAGCTCTCTTTTTCCCCACAGATTTTTTACTTTCTCATTGCATAAACATTTCTGTACCTCTCCCATGCTGGCTCTAACACCCGGTACGTGCCTCTCCTAATCCCATGGCATGTACAGCTTCCTTCTTTGCCAAGTCTCTCCTCGAACTATCTTTTCCTTCAAACAACAGTGATATCTATTTAATAGTCCTGGAGCAAAGTCTAAATTATTTTTACAACTAACACTGTAGAGCTGATTAAATTATTCTGAATATAAATTTACCTCTTTCTTCTTTGTGCTCCTTATCTCTCTCAACATCTTGTCTCGTTACAATCAATTCAGATTACACAAAAACCCCCATAGCCTCCTGGGTGTTGTCACCTATTTGTTGCTACATACATACAATGTACTAACAGAATAAACAAATATGAATCATTTAAATAGCTCATGGTACTTTTGGAAGGCTATAACAGCCACAAATCCCGTCATCATCTTTATCTTTGAGATAATACAATAACACCCCAACAATCCTTACAGGAGTTTTCCTAAACTTATTCCTAACAATTACTATAAAGTAGAATGACTTTTGTGGTGATTTAGGATTTCCAGCAGCAACCTAGGGAGATGCATGGGATCTCTTCAGGAAGCTCTGGAGCTGTCTCAAGGAATGGCTACATCATTAGTTCCTTGAAGAGCCCTTTTTTATGTACAACACCCCAAAATATGCTGGAACATTACTCATGTCAAACTAATTGCCTGGAAGGAAGGACATAATCAGTTTTAATCTTATTGCTGGAAAGACCTGTATTGAGATCTCTCTAATATCCTGGATAAGAGGACGAGTGTGAAGAAAATTATGTTTGCTAGGGCCTCAAGCACTTCTGTAGATATTTAACAGTTGTCCAGATTTCCAGAACTAATACATAGTCTTCCTTGGCTCTCCTGAACAATCTGATGTATGTAATCTTGTGTACGCCCTCAGTACTGTCTTTTCAGCATGTGGATACCATAAGCTGTTCCATTAATTACAAAAATATTGCGAATTTCCTACTATTAGAGTACCAGCCACTTTAACATTAAATTCCAGTTTATATGCAGGAAAAGAGGTTTTGGGGTAGGGAAAAGGAATCAATTGGGAACATCCATGATGAAATACTTGTGCAGTTCTGGGGATCGTTACTTACAGAATTAAATGACGGCCTTGAAGTACCACCACATTTTTGTGGGGCACATGTCCCAGCTCCGCTTGCCTGCCCTCCAGGCTGAGAGGCCTATGGGGCAATTGGGATCAAGGGGCAACATAGTGGCAAGGGGGAAACAAAAAGTAAACTTTTCAAAGATTAAACAAGGACAGGCTTTTCAAATTACAAAAGTCCAAAGTGAGAAATACCATAGTGAGAGAAAGGAGGGGAAAAAAAAAAAAAAAAGAAGATAAAAAGGGAATATAACCCCATCCTCAAATCTGGTGTCCCTCTGTACTTCTGATCAACACAACTGAACAACAGAGCCCCCTAGACAGCCTGCATTCATAAGGTGCTGTTTCCACTCACTGTCACTTGCCTGCAAAATCTGTGCACCGATTTCTCATGTTCCTGGCTCATTTTATTATGCCCACTAATGGGTGACTAAATAGAAGATTAGAGCAGCTATTCTCACTTTCAGAGCAGCTTAAGAAAGAGACCACATTGCTGGCAGCTTCCCTCACCAGTGTAGCCACTTTGTTTTGCTGCAGCATTCACAGCAACTACTTCTTTGGCAAATTACAGTAGGTGTTCAAAACATCTCTAAATAGTAAATTAGTGATTACAAATCACCTTCATATTACCAGGAAGCTCTAGGTGGTCCATTTTGAGATTCTCTGACGCACACGGAACTTTTAAACACCAAAGTGTATAATTAGCATAGTGGTCTTTAAAACATGAAACAAAACTTAGCCACCTCCTTACTCACTTTGAGTAGTATCTTAAGCCCACTTGAAGTCTTCATGAAGTCGTATGGGCCATATTCAAAATAACATATTAAACATGAGCGCAGGTATCACAGTACGCTTGTGGTCAGGCTGCATATGATTCTGACCATAACTTTAGAGTATGCTGGAATTACGTTGATCTGTGAGTATATCATTTGAACACATCTGCTGTGATGTTGCTATGACCTTAAGTATTGACTAGAGACACTGCAATTAAGAATTTAAAATTTCTTTAGGCCAACCATAAGACACATGAATGAGAGACTTGAAAACGCACTTTACTTTTGTGGAGAGCAGAAATTGTATTCTCATGTGACAAGTCACTTTCCACAGTTCAGCTCACCTGTATCTGTGAGGTGGTCCAAGCTACTGTTCAATCACATTAATTGGCTATGTCATTTCCCAGTATCATCAGCTTGTTAGAGGGAGAAAATTCTACTAACCTGCATTTAGTCATCATCTGCCCACATATACTACGTATGCAGAAAATAGCTGCCTTTTGCTTTGCCAGTTAAGGAGTAGAAAATAGCAAACCTGTGTGAAGATGAGAGTCTCAGAGCTCCTGCTGTCCAAGCTGAGCACGAATCTGATGGACTGGAAAAGCTCCTGGATGCTGGAACGGAACTGTTCCTCCTCCATTCCACAAGTAGCTCTGGAGTAAAGGATCCGAGATTGGACAATGAACTTGAAAAGATATTCCAAGGCCTTAAGGAGCAGGAGTGGAAGGAGATTAAGACAGAGGAAAAGAGAGAGAGAAAAATAAAGGAACTTTAAAGAGAACCAAGAAGGATTCTAGGTGCATAATAACTAAATTCTTCAGCTTTAGAGAGGAGATAGAAAAACAGATTTTGTAAGTTATATAATTCAGTTAAGGAAGAGCTACTCATAAGCAAGTATCCCTTTTCAACCAATAATCTTTGTTACTAGTATGTCCCACTAACAAAATTATGCATTTAAGTCAAATAGACAAATTTGAGTTACATAATTTGAGGAAAATCTTGGTGAAGATGAAAGACTTCTAGTTTTCTCATGATGTGGCACAATGACTGTGCCTGCAGAAGCCGTTCTCCTGTTTTCATTCAAATTTTACCTTTAATTACTTGAATAAACTAATTTGGATTAGGTAAGTGGACTTTCAGTGGAACAGAAGGAGGGTTACCTGGAAAAAGGAGAATCTGCTTTTCAATATGAACGCAACAACAACGTTCACCTTTATTTCTGGCAGCTACATGTACAAACAGAAGTAAATGCAGATGTAGAAACAAAGACAAAAGCAGCATGTGAATCCTTCTGGCAGCCCATAATAGTAGCAAGCAGCAGTACTGTCATGCGTATCTCTTAACTTCAAGCTGTGATAAATTCAAGTGTCTTTCTTTTATCGTCACATGTGAAACTCCGGAGAGCACTCAGCAGTGGGAGAAAAACCTGCACCCAAGATGGCATTTAACACCATTACTCAATGTGCGATAGATGCTGCTGTCCCAAAGGACTGGCAAATTGCAACTTTTTGTAGTAAAATGATAATTTGCTCTATGACAAGGCTACATTAAGTCTGAATTTGCAATCTAAACATCTCTAACTAAGATTTTGTAAATGGCATTATACAGAACTCCATTTGGCAGCAGTGTCAATGAAGATAAATGCGTTGTTCCATGCAGCTTGTTCCAAGCTTACCAATCGATCAAGGGTTCTCACCGACACTAATACAGCAAGGTAACGTTCTGCAGAGCAGCAAGGCCTGTTTGATCATTTAGGTTTATAAAACTGTCAACACTGAAATGTACTAAATATCAGTGACATTAAGCACTTAACACAATATACTGTTAAGGCAGGATTAAGGGAAGACATGATGATACCCTCAACGTTCAACACGAGAAACAAACAGGCTGGAGCTCAAATCATCATAGTTTATACAGAAACCTTAGTAATATTCCCTGCATTGGCTGGAAAGTATTCTTGACTGCTTCACTGTTTGGAAACTAAAATTTAATTCCAACACAAATGTTGCTCTTGTTACATATTTTTATATCCATAAGATCCCCCGCATTGAACCACTAGACTATATGCACTAATATGCAATGTTATGTTGTAAGCTTCAGAATGCTACAGCTTCAAGGCTAGAGAATGGGAACGTGAAATTCCTCACAAAGCCATCAGAGATTTCAAAGTGCCACTGATACGGCCATTTTTCTGTCAGGAATGATGGTGACGTCAGTAATCTGCCAGTACAAGATTTATACTTCTCTAGTAAAACATCTCCCAGTAAAGCTTCCTCACACCAAATAACTTCATGAGGAAATAACACTTCATATTTCTGCATAGCTTTCAGACACAGGTCAATTGGTTCACAAGACTCGGCTCTTTATGGTTAACATGTCTGCTGCTAACACCAAATACAGCAAGTCAAGTGCTCATGCAGGCTGTTTTACAGGTTTGGTATACACAAGCATCATTCTAACTTGAAAGCTCATAACTTTAATGTGAAGATTATGTTTTGCAATGATTCAGAGGATTGATGTATGAAATTCTGTAATTCTCTGTTGCAAGCAAAATGGCAGGCTTGTCCTTAGCACAGACAACCTAAACTGTTGAACCCACAAAGACAACTGCAGAGTTCAGCGTGTTTGCAGACACCTGGCTGAGATGGTAAAAACTCATAACAAACCTTGTTAGTACAAATCAGCACGTGGACTAACTTTGACTCCTACTACTTACAAAATCATAGATATGATGCATATATGCACCTAAAGACACAGAAGTGCACTGAAATAAAATTCAAGCCTTCTGTTATATTTGGCGTGATATAAAAGATCAGCATAAAATTAAAGGAAGTTTCTTAAAAACGTAGTCTGTCTGCATGTTTGCACAATAGGTGAGCATACACCGCTCTCCTGTGACTAGCAACCTAAAGACTTGTGGTACCATCACACACACAAAACTGAAATGGACAAACAGCATCATAACCTTATGTCCTCTGAAGGAAACAATCCCTAAATTCTACCAGCGGTACTCTCGGCAAGATGAGAAAACGAGTAAAAAATGTGCGTACGGATGAGTAACCTTACTTTCTCTGAGTGACTGTCCATACACGTGTTTACTCTTGGAATACAGGAACAGCACATATTGACTTGTACAGATCACCTGGTAGTTGGTTACAGTGTCCCAGGAGAATTAAAACCAGAAGACCACTATGACCAAAGCATCATCAGCTAGAAGCTTCTATGATAAACATGGGCAAGAAAAAAAAAGGATAAATTTCTGTGGTTATTCCACAGGTCTAATGGATAAAGATACTCTTTGGAGACACTGGTGTCACTTGAGCCTGCAGGGACTATGCTCAGACAACATTTGATCGTTTTACTGTAGCACATTCATAAATCCAGTGGACAGTCCTGGGGACAGTACAGCTGCACATCTGGACTCATCTGCTGTAGAGATGATGAGTCCAATTGAAACAAAAGGCAAACCACATCTAGTGTTCAGAGTATGAACAGACGAATCAACCTTATATAGACCTGCTTCAAGAAAAAGCTCAGATTAATTTTGTAACTCAAGAAACTACTTTGGGAAAGAATCTGGAGAATGCAGAATGGGTAACATTATCATAAGCACTGTGTATGTAAAGAGGATTAGCTCTGAAGGTCTGAATCTCTTTCACTGTTCTAAACAAAGTGAATAAAAGCCATTTTCAGTGGCTTCTGAGTATCCACTTCACCAGTCAAGAGCAGCTAGCAAACTTCCTCCTGCTACTGTCAGTGTGTTTTTTCCAGAGAACAGCATACTTGCTGCAAGTGCAAGCAGCATGTACTATGTAATTTTAAGACAAAAAGTGCAAAAGTTCAAGCAAAGGTACCAATTTAAGTCTTGTGAGAGAAGATAAAAGACCCAGGGCAAAGTTCAGGGCATCAGCAATAAAAGAAGGAACAAGTCCCACAGACAGGCTGACCAGGGTGGAACAATTATAATTACATCATCAATTTTCTGTTTTTCTTAGAAAAAGTGAGACTGTAGAAACCAGAAATCATCAAATAACGTAATTATTTCTGAATAAAGGACAAATAATAAGTCCAGAGCCAGACCAGTCTTAAAAGCAAAAGACTGACACTTATTTTTAAATTCAAGGTGAAGAAAACAATTTGGAGGATTGCCCAGTCTCAATAGGCAGACTGAGAGCAGAATTCCAAATCTCTCATTCACTGGGCCCTGGCTGGCACGGCTCAGCAAGTGTGTTCAGGGTTTTCAAGAAATTGGCTGGGAAGCAGAACCCTGCTTGAAGCTTTTCCAAGGACTGACTGCACAGAAAGTATCACTGATTCATGCAAAGCCCCACAGCCAGGGTATGCAGCACCTCAAAGTCTCCTCAAAAAGTCTGATGTATGCTCTGTGTGGTTCAGCTCCGGAACATGAGATGAAGTTGTGACTTCCCGAGGAAGAAAAGGTCTTGCTTTTTCAGTAGGTTTCTCAACCTAGGGAAAAACCACCCATGATTCTACTATCAGGAAGATACCTGAAAGGGCACCTCCTAGAGACATTTTATAAGTTTTGCCATAACTAGTAGGGAAAGTAAAACTGTTTGTGGAGCTACACATGGATACTTCGTTACAGCATTCTCTAGGGAGGCACAGGCAGCTGTATCTGGATGCACCTTATGTGGAGCTTGTTATAGGGCATAATAAAGAAACATAACACCGTATGTTCTAGCACAGGTAGACATGTCCTTTTGGTTATAGCTCCTCCAGGTTTCATACAAGTTTTCTGAGAATTAAGAGCAGTCCTGAGGGAGGTAAGTCATTTTAGAAACAGTCCAGAGCACCACTTGCCAATGCCAAAGTCAAAAATCAGAATCCTATGAGATATCTGCATATCCATCATGAACGTACATGGGGAGTGCAGAGATATTTCAACAGTTGCTTTAGGCTACCACATTTAACAGCTAATTCAGGGAAAAGGGGACAGAGAGATCCTGTTCTCCAAGTTGAAGAGCTACTAATGCAAGGAGTGTAGTGAAGACACTCAAGACCACAGAAATTCCCAACAACCAAATATAGTACTAGTGATGACACATTAGCAACGATGTGTTTGATACAAACTTGTTCCAAATGCTTGAAATAAAGTCTGGAAACGGAGAAGGAAATAAATCACTTTCCTGTAGTAAAGGAGATAAAGACCTTAATTTGGGCCTCCAAGATATACCTGCAAAGGCAACTGTCTGAATAAGACGTGACAGCAGTGTCAGAGGATGCACGGTCAGGTCTGCAGAAATTCTGTCGGTAATTCCAGTTCCTGTGCTTGGAAAGGCTTGGGCTGCCACGTCTTCAAACTGACCTCACAACTACTTTCTAGGCAAACACCTGAGATTCCCAGTAAGCAAAAAGCTGCCTTAGAAACCTTGAAGGAGCATACTCTTTTCACAAACAGTATGTTGTATAACCAAGCTTATGAAAGACATTGTAGCATTTGTATTTTTAATATTTCTGAAGATGGCTACTTGGAGATTCAAAAAATGCAGACCGCACAGGGACAATATCATACATCTCTATCTGCTGCACTGCATACAGCACTAATGATGGTTTGAAAATACCTCCTAGAAGTCATTCCAGCTAGACGTCTTCCTCCTAACTCATAATTTTAAGAGATTTCTTTGTAATTAAAATAAAATTAAAAAAAAAAAAAAAAAAGAAGGATGAGAATGGAAGGAAAAAGGAAAGCTGGTAATTTCTTGAAAAAACATCTTTGTGCCATTTTTACCATTCTCTGTGAATCCGTGGTTGAAAAGCATTACAAAGAAGTCTCTAAGTATGTAAACATCTAGAAGTAAAGATTGGTATAACGCCCTTATTAGTAATAGCATCTGATCTTACCAGCAGATCTTGAAAGCTATAATAGCTGGTGGTGGGGATGCCATAAACATTCAAATGGAACAAAGATTCCCAAAGAATAAAAATTACTTCCTCAAAAACATTGGCTAAATTAGACTAAAGGAGCCAAAATGAATAACAAAAATATCACAAGAAAAAAAAGCCATAATAAATTCTGAAATGTATGGCAAGACACAAGCATAAATACATTCACAAGGAACAATCTCTGCATATGTTATGTATGAGTGTGTGCTTCACCTCTGATATGCTTCACCTCTTTGTAATGATGTGAAAAAGTGAGGAGAAGGAAGTGCTGATCTCTGCCACTGCTACCAGTTCTACAGTCACCCAGACTCACCCGTCTGTCCGTACACTCACCCGTCTGTCCGTACACCTACCCACAGGAAGCAGGTACGGATGGACAATCACTCAAAGGAAAATATCTCCCTGTAAATTTGGAATCTTGTATTTAGGTACTTGATACAATACCTACTTTACAATTACATGTGGAAAATAAACCATACTTGATTCTCTGATTTCTCTATAATAGCACCAAAAATATTCCCTTTGTTTCACACACCATTAGAGAGCTGTACTTTCCTGTGAGACCGTGCTCTATCACAGAACTGTGATTCAGGTCCTGTGCAATGAAAGCTGTTAGAATTTCCATCCAGTTAAAGGCTCATTTATCTGCTTCTTATAATACTCCAGAACTTCAAGCAGGGAAGTTGAAACTGTGTCACAGCCAGAAATGAAAAGCACATCTTTGATCCACAGCACTTGTCCCTACATGTCAAATAACTGCTTCTTGAAGTGCAAGGTGTAGAACACATGTATATGTATGGCCAGTGCATATATACTCCATCTAAGTCCCACTTAAGCTCTCTACAGGGCTTCAAAAGGACTTAAGAAGACAGAACTCTTCCATTTTTTTCTGCACAAGAGTGAATCTCCCCCTAAAATTTTTTTTTTTTGACAAAATATTAAAAAAAAAAATATTCTGGTTGAACAGACTACCCTTGATTTTATTTACAGCTTTCCCAGCCATTCTGTAGTCACAGATGGAACAGCCATGCAAATCCTTGTAGTGAATACGCACTCTCATTGCTTCCTGGATGTGGTCTTGGCGCACAAGCTCAGCTGAACGGTCCATGTACCACTTCAGACACCGGATCAGTTCCCTGAATATAACAGTGAAGAGAAACCTTCAGCACTATTTTAAAATTAGTCAGGGAACAAAAAGGTTTGTTTTAGGGAGTATTCTATAAAATAGTCTCATTTCAGCTATGGTTGTCCTACCTACTGAATTTATAGAATATATACGTTTATGTAAGTTTCAAAACTAGGAAATAATTTATTCTCTGTAATTGACTTAGACCATGAGGAACACTAAGAGAACATCAAAAAGATGTTACGAAGGAGAGAGCTTAGATAAAGGCATGCAATATAGTTCTAAGACCAAAACACACTTTTTTTTTTCCCAGTAAGAAATCCAGATGTCCACTAAGTAAGCAGTTTTTAGAAACTAAGATCACAAAGAAAATATACACATCTATTTTCGTAAGTACACAGTATCACTGGGACTAACTTAGAGAGTTGTATTAAAAAACATTTATTTCAGACATCAAACTACCAAAAATCTGTCTGAAAAAGGTGATAATTATCACCAAGCAGAACACTATTTTACCCTCTGAACATAACTGTGCCTCCTAGTGTTGGAGAGTATCTGCAGTTTTTTACCTGCCACTGACAGAATATTTTTATGAAGTTTTTTTAAATTACATTAAAATATGAATGCCTTAAAACAATCCAATTATAAGCTGTTTTTAATAGTTTCCTGTGGCCAAAGACAGAATATGCTCAAATGTACAATGGAAATGGTCTAAAAGAAATTTAAATAATCAAACCCTGAATAAGTGTTACTGCTTTCAAAAATCTGTCTTCTTGCCTGATGCAAAACTCAAAAAAATACTAAAAAATAAGGCAGAATCTTCAAAGTGACAGTGAAAATTAACTTTCTGATCTATTGAAATTATATATTTACTCTCATTGAATAGAACTTCATCTTATGTGAATACCTGTCTGCTTTGGAAGAGGACGTTACAGTTAGTTCTCTAAGCTTTCGCACAAGTCTTATATCCCAACACCCTTCTAAAGACAATAAATGTATATACTCTGGGTAGCTTGTTAGTACAGACTGATAATGAGTTGCTGCTGAGTGACAGTGCTTCTTCAGTTAAAAAAACCAGAAAGTAAGATTTGCTAGTTCAGAAAGGCAAGATAAATTCCAAAGTCTGCTCATTCTTAGCCACAGATCACATTCAGCAGCTTTTCTCTAGAACTGTGCCAGAAAACTTTCACCTGCGTAGTTTTGCTTCTGAAAGGCACTGCTAATGCACAGGTTCCGACTGGGATGGTGACATTGTTCAAAGCTAATGCCACCTCTTGAAGTGACGGGTAAACAAAACCTACTTGTAAGCCAGTGCTCCTGCAAAGTGCTTCTGAATGTAAGTGTCCATCACAGGTCGAAAATGAAAATACTTGCTGTCACGCAGCAGGTTGATGATGAACACCTGTGGGAGGTAAAAAAGTGAACCCATACTAAAGAAAATTGCACATTGTTGCTGTAAACAAGTTACACAAGCTGAAGAACAATGAAATACATGAATTTCTTTAAAAGGGCAGAGTTGTGTTATTAGATGTTACTGTTTTCTTCTCCCGAGTGATAGCAAATATTGCTGCCTTCCTCACCCACGATTACTACAGAAAACATAAGGCTGGATCCAGCTGAATATTTCATGGAAGTAAAATACCAGCAACATGATAATAAGAAACGTAATACCCATGAGTAACAATTCAGCAGCTTACCAGAGACTGAAAGACCAACAGACCATATTTTTCTGTGTTGTCATCCAAAACTACAAACAACGTGTCGAGAATATCTTGTAGGAACTAAAATGATACAAATAAACAAAGAATTTCAAATTCAACCGCAGTCAAACAAAAGTCATTTTCCCCTGTTTTAATTATTTCATACACATTGATATCTTTGTGAAACACTTGCCAAGAACGAACCACTTCAGGTTCATCCATATGATGTGGCAGATTTTCATTTGTTTTTACTAAGAAGAATTTTTCTCTTTAGAAGGAACATTTCTAAACAAAAAATGACAGAAAACAAACAAAAAATAATAAATATGTACCACACGCTTGATTTGTTGGCATAAGTGAGCATTCCTTCCACTGTAAGCTGACTAAAAGTGCTGCCTGACAGTAGCAAAACCACTTATTTTCGTTCTTGTACCATTAGAGTGCATCAGATAGTATTCTTCATCAAATTTAAGACTTGGAAGCATATTAACTGGTGCTTCAAATTAGGTTTAGCAGTGAAAACTTTTGTTATAGGACAGAAAGTAAAGCTTTTATAGCAGGCTTTGTTTGGGCCAAGTTACATTTTGCCAATTGTTTCCTTTATCCATAACGCTGCAGCTTACTGAACGCTGACAATTCAGTGATTTTCCTTCCTGAAAGCACAGTCCTCAGAAAGGATGACTCTGAAGAGAAGTGCTGAAGATGAAGTCAATTGCTTATTCTCTCATGATTTTTTAATCTATTCTAATTAAATTTCTGATGTGGAAAACAAGAAATAGAATATAACAATTTATTAAGTCTCTGAACTTTTTTTTTTTTAATGAATGACTGCATTCTGTTCTTCATATCCCAATGCCAAATGGCGGCTGATTTAGGGAGAGAATCAATTACTTCTCCCCTTGGAATAATTTAATCTCTATTTTTTTATGCTTTTCTCTATAAAAAGCAGATATTTGTGCTTTCCTGCAAACAAAGTGTACAAAACATGGCATTCTTGAAGAACTACAATACAAACAGGGTATTGTCCTCGCCTGTTACTGTTACAAAGTTATCATAAGATTAACATTCAAGATACGGCAATATTCAAATGAGTTACAATGAAGTGGCTTTAATTATAAACTACTAATTAAGAGATAGGATTTCTCTTTGGTTTCTCCTCTTTGGTTGTTTGCCATTACGAATTATCTCCTTTTACTTCTGGATTTATGGAAGTAAGTTCTAGAGAAAGTTCTTGGCACACCTAAAATTAACAGAGAAATATCTGGAAAGCACATTTTATTTGCTGAGATCACAAGTATTTAAATGCATTTTGAAGTTCTTTTGACCTAAGAAAGCTCAGGTCACACAGGACTGGTGTGTAGAGCTACAGTGGTTACAAAACCTGGTGACATTATCAGCGAAGGGACAGATTACTGATCATTAGACACACACAAGAGCAACTGGTACTCCAGACAACGGCTCCACAGTGCTGGGGCAGGAAAGTGGGTTTGCAGGATGGTTCTCTGGCCACTGGGCAAAACTTAACTTTCAAGGCTTCACATTCCTTTCTCCTCTGCACAGACATTCGGAACATATTTGCAAAATAGAAATAGAGATCAACTCTAGGAGCTGTTTGTAAAGGCCAAGTTTTCTGAGTCAGCTCTGTTTTCTTCACTCTAGAAATGACCAAGCACACTTAGGCAATTTCAGACAATGTCCTTTAGAGAAGACTACTGAACAAGTGCTCTGCACAAAACGCCACTACCAGCGGCTCCATCCACATCAGCAAATGCTGTGGCTGAACATGAGTGGGCCTGCAGAGCAGAGCAGCTGCTGCTGAGGACCTGGTACTCACAGCACATGTGGGTGAGGGAATTTTACTAATCATCAGCTCTAGTTCAACCCCAAGGACTAATTATCCATTAGTTTTTAGAGTCTATCTTCCTCTTCAGTTTCATACTGAAATACAATCCCAATCCACACATTGAGAATTCACAGCGTTAATCAAAATGTACAGCAAGAGCGAACATTCAGAAATGTATTCCTGGTCTGAACTAGTCTGCTATCACATCCAAATGTGTTATTTCATGTAGTACCTTAACAATTTCCTCGCCACTGACATGCCTCAGTCTTCCTAGAATATCCATCACACGATCTGGGTAAGCTTTCCATTTCAGTAGGGCGAGCAAATCCACTGCAGAACAGTGAGAGACAGAGCTGGAATCCATATACAGAGGGAAGAATAGCAATCCCAGACCCACCAAAGATTCATTACATCTTACGGTTCTGCTCTTGTTGCAGTTCACACTTCTCAGGGGAAAAAAATTAAATAAGGGAAAACAAGAAGCAAAATACAGAGTAAAGCCCAATACTGCTACCAAAGAAATGAATGGAGGAATGGTAAACTACTTTAAAAAGAGTGAAGACGGCATTCTTCCCTATGTGACCTGACACTGCACTGTGGACAATCCACTCGTCTCTTCTCATGCCTCAGGGACGTTGCCATAAAAATTTATTTACTTAGCAGCTCTGTAAAAGCTTAACAAAACAAATTTTAGCTTGTGTGGAAGTGCTAGCATGGAATTCTTTGTTCTTCAATCATTTAATGAAAATTAATTCTGCTCTTACATATTACACCTCTTACATTTACAGTAATGTCTGTAGTTTGTCTGTCATCTGTCCATATTCATATTTCCTCCAAAAAATGAGTTGCTGCTCATTTCAATAGTGTCAGTGGGGAAAAAAAAAAAGCATACGTATAATTAAATTATAACAAAGGAGTATTTTAGTAAAGTAAGCAGAACACAAGCACACACATCTTATTTATCTTAAGCCCGGTTGCCTCGGGCAATTTTGAAGGATCAGCTACTTACCATTCTGGGTCAATTTGGTAGAGGAAAGCTGCGTGGAGACTGAAAAGGTCTCTTTGGTGCTGCGCTGGAAGATGAGGCTGGAAGGGATGTTGGGGCAGCCGTTGTAGTCCTCTTTGCAGCAAGGCAGCCCCAGGTACAGTGCGTGGTTGTTGAATGTGCTGTTCTCATCGCACTGCAGGCGCAGGAGTGGAAATGCAATGTTACCCAGTCAATCTTGCTCCACACACTCACACCCTGACAGCTACCATCTAATAGTATTTTACTGATCTTCTGGGTGCACAAAAACACTCCTCAGAAAAAGTTGTGCTTGCCACCTTCAGGGCCTGTGCATACACAAAACAGACCCAGCTCCAGAAAGTGTGCTCTCCTAACCACTGACTCTAGAACTTAGCATGTTCTTCCAACTGTACAACTTAGTGCTGCTGTCTGAAAATCACACTAAAGAAATAAATCAAGGTAAATCAGCAGGAAGAAAAAAAACAAACGGTCCCCCCAAAACCTCTTGCTACAGGGGCTGCCAAGCTGTACCGTTGTAATGTGATGCATTTGAAGTACAGCGTAACTTCGCAATTCAAAGGTATAGACTAAAGCCATAGGATGGTAAAACTGCTGAATGTTCATAAACACTAGCATGCTTTTGAATTCAAAATGGATAGGATTAACAGAAATCATAATTATCTGAAGGGAAAAGGTAAGTTGTGCCTTGAACAGAAGGCTGTATCTGCACCTACTCATGTGATTTTGAATGTATAAAATTTTGAAACTCCTATTAACCTGCTCCTCACATACTGCTAATGAGGGGGAAAAACGACAATGTAATGACCATTACTTGTATAAACTCAAGTACAGAGAAGCAGGTGAAAAGTCTGCAGAACAGAACTGGTACCTTATAAACATAAAGCTCATGGATGTCATCTGACAAAGTAGTGCCATCATCTCTCATCAATGGGGTGAATGCAAAACCAAAGAGCTTCTTTTCTCCCTTGTCTTTTGCTGTAGCAAGAGATAGAAATTAGGAATTGTATTTGTACATAGCCTGTCTGTTCATCTACACCACAAGGTTATTCACCAACTTGTCTACATGCCTAACAAAACACAGGCAGGCTACATAAGAAAAGCGTATAATATACTATGTCTAATTGTATGCAAATGATCGACAAGCTTTAAACACAAACACGCTGACCCTATAAAATGTGCATGCTGTAAAGAAAACATTCAAGAGCAAAACACAGCAGAAGAACAGCAGGGGAGAACATCTACAAAATGTTTTGCCCTGCACTGATCGTTCATGATGTTTTTAATGTGCTGTTGAATAAATGTAGCAACCAGCTAATTAGCAGTGCACCTTCACTGGACTGTAATTCGGCACCTTTCTCCTGCCTCCCACCCAGTAACCACCTCATCCAAGTGTAAACTGACAATGGAAAGACCATTGGATTTTGGATTTCTCTTGTGATATTTTGCACTCACTGGAGCAATGTCTGAACTCAAAGCGCAGGTGAGACCCACGGAACCTGTCTATAGGGATGGGCAGCTTGATGATTTCGCCCCACCGAGGGCTGTTATTGTGGTAAAGGACAAAAGAGTGGTATGCGCTCCTGCTCGGCTCTCCTGAGCCCAGGCTGATGCAGTCCTGGAACAAAAGAAAACAATTTAAGATTAAAAGACATCACATCACTACAGATGAGTCATTTTATTACACGGTGATAACCTTTATATAATTCACATTTTTCTGTAGACGTAAGAGTCAGAAGCAGAAACTCAGGCACAATGAAACCTGAAATTTTTGAAGAGATCTTTAAATTGTGTATTGAGTCAAAGGATGAGCTAGGAGACCGATGAATCTGGATGAATTGCAGTATCTTCAGTTATTGTTTAAGCTAAGTTTTCTATCAAGCATAGAGCAGATACAGTAGACACGTAAGTCCAACTATATAAAGACAAGTCCAAGAAAAAAGGACCTAATAGGACTTACACTTCTAATATTAGACTTGCATGAAAATATTAATCAGATTTCTCCTTCAGTGTCTCAGTTCAGAAGTGACACCTGAACTTTTCAAGCTTTTAACAATGTTGGTCTTTTGAGAACCTACAACCATCCAGCATCACTGAGTATCCCAGAAAATTCTGATCGAGTTACTTCCTTAGTGGTAAGTGAAGAATTTCTGTTGAATAGTCATCACCTAATAACGTCATGGGATCTAAATTTGTGCTTTTAGATATAAAAAGCTCAAAGGACTTGATCAGCCTATGTATTCTCAAAATACAGATAATAAAACCACAAATTTATATTATTTAGGAAACATGAAATCCTTAGTCACAACATGAGCTAAGGAAGGTAAGAGAAACCCTAAAGTCCTGAAATAAAGACAGGAAAAGGTCCTTGTAATGAAGACATGAATCCAGGAAACACACTTTTTTATACAGGCACTAACCCATATTCTAGAACTGGCACTTACAAAGTGATCCAAATGACATGAAATCTTATTAAACCACACAGAAAAAAAGACATTCTAGAGATTCTTCATTTTTAGCATCTCAAAGGATAACAAATCCAGGAAAAACAGAAGCTAAGCAGACCTAGAAGACACGCTACACAAATGCTGACATAAGAACACCCCACATGGAACAGTACCATGAAAAGAAGAACTATCAGTCCTTTCCCCAAGGCACCTCTAAATTCTATTCCAAGAAAATACTGTCAGTGTTGATTTTTTTCATCTATAACCAAGGGACTATCAAGTCAAATATATCCTATTGACCGGACCCAGGTAGCTCTGCTGTGGTAATATTTTTCTGGCTTTGAAAAAGTTAAGAGCCCAACATGAAGAAAAAGCTCTCTGACATATTGGGATTCAATGCAAGAACAGCCTCCCTGGACAGAGAATCATTCAAATCCTCTAATCCAAACTGAGTGACTGCAGCATATACTCACAAAACTCAGTCCTCTCAAGTCTTAGTAACCATATGGTATGTGCCACAATTCCAGCATAAAGGTCATTATTTAACAGAGCAACAAGAACTAACTGTTACGGATGTTAACAGGTTGGACTGAGAGTAGTGCTGGCAGCACTAAAAATCAGAATGCCTGCAATATCCCAGTTATATTTTGTGGTAAGAGTAAATTGTTGGTCCTCAACACAGGAATTCTGGAACATGGCTCTGCATTAGGTTCTTAAGAGAAAATAAAATAGTATTGGAAATAATTCTATAAGAATCAGTAAAATTCAAATTTTCATGTGAGTTTTCTTTTGTTGCCTCAAAGAATTACCTGCTGCGGCAGATAAATGGTCTTTGAATGCTGTTTCATGCTATGAACTTTAAATAAATGAATAGGTGAAGAGTCTTCTGGTTTTTAACTTAGTTTCTATGCATCTGTACTACATTCTATAGCCTGAGGAGGCTGAATTGTTTAATCTTTAATCCTGAATTGCGATCTGCAAAATATAAACATGAAACTAGTCTCAGTACACCTGATTACCATGAGACCCAAATAGGCAGGTGAATTAGAGGGCAGAGGCAAGTAAGATAATCTAAACCAGAAAAAGTCTCAGGTAATGATTTCATCATTTAAGGTATGTCCTGCAATCAATAAGATATTCCTGCTACTGGAACCGAAAGATAAGTGAGAAATGTGTCAAGGTTTTTTTAATGTTCAGATCACTTTTTTCCTGTTTTTTCCTATTCTGTGTGTGTTTGTACCGTGCCTGCTCCGCTATCCCACGTAAAGCCCTGAAGTTTGGTTACAGTAACAACAGGCCAGAGTCAGAAAAGAGAACTTGGTATCTCTGAATGACCATTCCAATCAAAACCAAAGAAGTAGTTAAGACTGATAATGCCTTGTAATTATATAGCTTTTATACTTAATCATTAGCCACAGTTACAGTATAATTAGCTGCTATTATGCGTATTAGCATTTGAAGATGCTGATATTGCAGTTTGCAGGGTAAAGACCTATATTGATCTTTGGCATACTGCTGTGAAAGCAAGTGATAATTAAAAATATGTCACTCAATTTGAAAGGTATGCCTGATGCAATTAAACAGGAAAGGATTGTGACCTTCCTGCAACAGCTATGTGCACAAACCAGCTCCTTACAAGAAACATACTTTACTTGTAATGAAATCACAAGAAAGTGTAGCAATAAAGGAAAAGTTCTCCTTTCAATTTAAAAAAAAAAAAAAGTGGCAATGAGTTTGGTACACAAGCACTTTGGTGTTCAGACTCTTCTGCAATAATGGCTGCAAAGGCCACTTTATTGCAGTAGAAGTGGAAAGGAAAAGGTAGAAGGACCTTATTTCTGACAGATGTTTGTGTCAAAATACTTTGTTTACTTCTTTATCCTCACACCTTCCCTCCCCACGCAAAGCTGACTTATCTGCATCTTCCTCTTCAATACTACTAGAAGTAAGAACAAAGACAGACAGAAAAATGTTGAACATCACCATGCACAGCTGGAACGGAGCCATCCCAACATGAAAGCCAAGGTCTTGGAAATAGGCAACTCAGATTTATTTTCCAAAACTATATCTAGTACTGCAACGCAACAACTCAGATTTAAAAATCTCTCTTCTAGTCACATTTCATCATGTTGCACAAGACACATTATTTAATTTTAATTTCTGACTACAGTTATGCTATTTTTTTATTGTAGCCACTGCTATCATATTTTGAAATTACATAAGCTTTTTGGTTTATGAATATTTTCTCCAAGTCTCCATACAAGGGAAGTGCTTCAAATTCTTTCAAGTTTGTAACTGACCACTTCCTTCATCATATCATATAATTCAAAAACTTCCCCAAAAACCAGAGAGCAGGACCTAGTTTCAGTTTAGCAGTGCCCTGGCATGAGAGACAATGAAACAAGAGAACATGTCTATGGAGCACGCAGACGGCACCTGAGCCTTAGAGGAAACAAAGCACTTACCTTCAGGATTTCTCCATCTGCGTAAAGCACATACATGGTCACTTCGATGTTCTTCTGCACGCTTTTCCCACCTCGTTCAAAGTCTCCCTTTTCTAGGGTCAGGTACAAGTCGTTGCGAATGTCACCTGCAGTGAGAGAGCGGAGTCACGAGCTTAAGTTCAGCAAGGAAGGCTCAGTGCCTGTGCGCGATGCGTTGATTCTGCAAACTGTTTTCTGTGTTCTGCAAGACCATGGCTGATGCCCAAATCATTCCAAGCAGCAAGTTAATTGTTAATAAAGATGAACACTTTAATATCAGTGCATAAAATTAGACCGTTGTTAGTAATGCCTTCATTAAGTGTGAACTCAGAATCAATCATGTGTAAGTGGGGAAGGGAAAAAAAGTCGTCTACTGCTTTGTTTAGCTAGTGGGTTCAGAAGTGTCAGGCTAAGCCTAACAAAACATCACTAACATCAGACTTCCTATTTCCAGAATATTTTAAGAAAAATAAGTATTTTTGTGATGATCAGAAAATTATGTTTAGTTCTTCAAGTATTTTCTGTATTTTCATAACTTCTCTTTATCATAACAACAAAATAAAAAGCAATGTTTTTGGAAACCTGGTTGTAATTCAGTTCAGATAGATTGAGAAGGAATTACCATTTTTGGCTGGCCACTGGTATCTCTAGGCATGAAGATAAGAAAGCGGGCAGTATGGATACTTGACAATTTCTCACCGCCCCATTTTCAAGAGCTTTCAGGACAAATAACTGTTTTCAGAAATACCAATGCTAGCATCTACCTCAGCATCTTGTTATCCTGAATTTTACAGATTCTAGCTCTTTTTTTTTTTAAGAATCTGATTCGGGAAACTCTGCTTTCAAAACTAATGCATCTAATTCTAAAGCATGCACCAGAAGGACAGCAGGTAGACCTTATTTTTCTGTAAGATTTAGTTACTGTCACGATTTCATGATGGTTCACTTACCACTTCCTTTTATTTACTTGCCACAAAGGCAAAAATACTAAAGGGCAATCCATAAAAATACAAAAAACTAAAACGATAAAAAACTAATGCCTTTCGAGGCAAGTATTTTGTTGAGCAGCCTCAAGAGACTAATGAAGTAATGGAGTGGTTATCCAGCAAAGTAGAGACTCCTTGAATGTCAAATTTCTTCCACCCCAGTACTTGGAGAAGCTGGTGCAGGTAAATCTGTGTATTAATCAGAAGCACAATGAAAGAGGCAGCATTTGCTTTCAAGCAGCGAGCGGTTTCCTTTTGTGTCTGTCAAAGAAGCACTTCAAATTCTTCTTGAAGTCTATGACCTCACTAAATTTGTTCCTTAATCTACTGTAGGGACAAACAATAGAAGCTTTCAGTCCTGTCTGTACTTTCATTTTTATTTCTGTATGTACGTACGACTTTGTAAGCATGAAAAATACAGGTCTCTAGCTGACATTCAGTGCTTTCTGCTCGGACCTCTCTGTGAATGGGAACTGGTATGCAAAATGTCCTCCTTTTGCCATCAGCCTCCCCCTCACTGTGGGTTCACATAGAGCTGACTGCTTGGAACTCCTCACAGCCAGAGGTCTGAAAATGCTGTGGTTCATTAACAGCAAAAGACGAAAGCACGAGGCTGGTGAAAGACCTCGAATATTTGATCTGTTTTTTCTCGTCAAAGAACTGGCATCAAATGCAACATTCCAGTCCACAACAACAGTGAAAATTATCTCGCTGTTCAAAACCAAGCTAAGCTACCTCTACGTTGACTATAGGATTATCAAGGAAATACAGAACTAATCACAAAAGATAATTTAAGTAGGGCCTTTTGGTTTGAAAATCCTCCTGCTTGACAGACTCCATCATTTTTTCTAAGCAGTTTGCACGATGAGGAAAAAAGTTTCAATTTGTATGCTATAACTCTTAACAGAAATTAATTGTACTCACTGTAATTAGCATTTTGGAGCTTCCTATTTATGACCTCTTTTCTGGAAGACAGTCTGGCTACACAAAATCCAATGTCAGACAGCAAATCATCTTCCAGCCTAAATTAAAGGCAGCATTTGGCTATATATAGCATCTCATCTTCCATTAAGCTTAACAGGAGGGATATTACTTCACTAATTAAAAAAAATGCCGTTGGGGTGGGGGGTAGAAGAATCTAAAAACCAGTGGATTTGTATCAAAATGAAGAAAAATGAAGAGGAGAAGTATTTTAGTGAATGGTGAATCCTCTCTTGTAAAACTGTTATCTATGGAATCTTAAAAAAAAAGTTTATTACACATAATAAAAATAGGCAAGTAAATGTGTCTAGCAAAGATAAAAAGCATTTGACTACCAGGTACAGAGCCCATCAGTTTCTTGAAAATCCAGAGTTTAAAGTACAAACTGAAACAATTCAGTTTATGGCAGTGAAAATAACCTTTCTACAAAGAAGTATGTCCTCTTCCCACCACATTAGTTAACCACGTCTCATGCTGAGTCCTCGCAAGGCATTTCTTTCCCCAGCTGCTACTGGCTTCGAGGGGTTTAGGCTCAGATGTACTAATGGGCTCAAGAGAAACTACAGCAGATGCTTGAACACAGAGAACTTCATTAAAAATTTGGAGTATGTAAACTGCAAGGCCGGAGAAAACACAAGTGCACAAACAGTACAGTGCAGCTGGCATGTGACTGAACAAGTGTGATCAGTATGATCAAGAAGTGATCCTTGTCAGCTCTAAACCAGAATGACAGCTACATACCAAGGCAAAAATCCTGGCAGAGAGCTTTTTCCATATTTAATTCCATTGTAAAAAGAGAAAGAGATAAAGAGCTTGTCTCACAAAGCAGACAATTCATGCCCTCTGTGTGGCAAACTCCTGTACAAGCAGCACTGGCTCTGAAGTGACAATAACTTGTATTTTGAGAGAAAACCAGCATGCTACACCAGCTTGGATCACTCAGGCCTCACATCTTCACAATCAGAGCAGTGCAGATTGTAAAACTGGGTTAGCTGTGGCCTCCAATCATTAGTGCAGGAATAAAAAAGTGCTAGAAGGCTAGTGGGCCAAAGTATTTATAGACTGAAACTGCAGATGACGTTTTAAGCTGAGGTCTCTTTGTGTCAGGTGGTTGTCAAGGATGAACTGAAAACCTAAAGAGAGCTTTCAGAATTGTATTTCTTTTAAAGCCCATCTCTCTACAATTGTTGTCAAATTAAAACCAAATGTAAACTGCCTTTTAGCATAAAATCCGTGCAGTTCTGACATATGCAGTTACTGAGATTCATTCTTTATGAAACATCTTGAAAGTCAGTATTTTTCACAATAAAAAAGAACTATTTTCTGAGGTGTTATGTGGCTCTTCAACTTTATGGGGGTTTTGTTTTGTTTGTTTTAACCTATTTACAAAGCCTCATGTCAAATGTAAAACTGTTATTTACATTATGAATGATAAATTATAGCTTCGGGGGTTTTGCTCACATTGAATGAAATCCTTTCTTGTATGACCTGAAACTATTTTAATGGTAATGAGGAAAAAAAGGAGTGGTGGAAAAGACTACATGAGTCATATATTGATTTTGTGTTTACAATATAAACAACTGTACTGGAAGACTTCCAAATACTTATAATTTTCAAGACTAAAAAACATTTAGTCCAAGGGCAAATAATTGTCTAGTATCTATTAGAACAAATAGGAGATTTATCCTGATAAGATTTGTAGGTTTTACACTAGATGACTAACCAGATACTTGAACTGCAACATAGTAACAATTTACAGAAACTGTCTGCATTTACTATAACACTTTTTATTCATGGATCCTAAAAGATTATGTACACTGAGGACAGGAAAGGTCCCTGTTTTATAGAGGTGAATACTGTGTCAAAAAAAGGTTATGTAGTTCACATAAGTTCCTACAGGAGAAAGAGGCAAAGAAATCTCCAACATCTTGATTCTAGCAAATTTGGTTTCCATCCCATATATGCAGGTCTAGTTTTAAGTAACTTAGTAAAATAACTCTATTTATCCAAAGAATCTTCATTGGATTTTTTTAAACTGAAAGCTTAGTTTTTTACCATTTAAGCAGCCAAATATCAAGAATGACCAATCTATTATTGTTAGTATTTATGTCTGTAGTTGCTAAATTGCTGAGATGGTCCCACTTACTTGGGTCCCAATGCTGGGATATACTGTCTGCTCAACTCTCTAACATCACTGGGTTTAGCATCTTTTTGAAAATAGTGGCATCTTACAGGAGTGTAAATAGCCCCCAGAGTGTGAATGAGCAAGAGGGACACTGACAGTATCTTCCACAACGGATTATGAAGAAGCAGCCAAATCATACATTTATGTCCTATATATAAACGAACAGCCCTGCAATGAGATTAAATCAGCATCACTCCACTGACTTCAGTGAGGTTACAGCAATTTAAATCGCTAAGGGACTGAGTCCACAAGTGACGCAGTCTAGCAAATATGTAAAATCTCTGAGACAAACTATGAAGTGTAGAATACTTATATTCATGTACAGTGTTGCAATGTGCTTCGGCTATATTTGTTCTAGCTCTTCTTTCTGGCCGAGCAGACATTCCTGTGACAGACAGTACAAGAGCCTGGTGCAGTGACTGGATTCTGATCTCCAACAGCAGATCACACCTCTGCTTTGAGTTGTAACCCTCCAAATGAAAAACATGCAACTACTTCTGAAGTGCAGTAATTTCAACACAGACAGTTTAACAAAAGGAGGCCCACAATCAGCTTTGTGATCGTGTTATGTTCACAAAACAAACAGACCAAAGGAAAGACCTGACAACATGCACAGTATGGAAGGGTCTCCAGCACCCCCGGCCCTCCTGGGGCCGCCCCTCAGGGCCTTGTTCTCAGTCACCTCACATGGCATCCCCTACCCCTGCTTTAGAAGTGAAGTCACCTTGCACACTGGTGAAAAAATCTGCTGTGCTGCCCACTGTATGACTACATGCCTCTTAAGATCAAGAAGTCTGGTCTGGTCAGACAGTCTCTGGGGATCACATTAGATCCATTTCAGCAGTTTATTTCTCTGCCCCTTCGCCAGCCAGCCACTAGTTTTTTTAAGGCTTATATTCTTGAAATAGTTACAGTACGTAACAATTAACATTACTGGGAGTAATATTACAGCAGCAAGCAGAAACAAAGCTTTTATCTATTGCCTGCAGAGCAAATTCAATTATCTTTTTTTTTTTTCCCTTTCTTTCTCTAAAGAGAACATTATGCAAGTTTAACTCTGTGTTTAGCTTTTGGTGAGCAGAACAATCGTTTCCAGGAAAAGGAACAAACAATACTTACTAGATTATTTGCTATCCATTGTTTGACTTCTAGTACACAGAAGAAGTTATACAACACTCTTTTATAATTCAGTAATTTCCTTGAAACTGTTTCCTTTTAGTAGCAGTGGGTGATTTTTAATATTTTTTTTTTTCTTATCTCCTCCAGCTTAGGATTTTAACTTTCTGTTTCTACAAGTTTATTTATGACAAAAATATTTCTTATTCTCCTTGTAAATGGTTTTGGGGGATAGTTGTTACATAATTACGTCTTTTAGTCTTGTTGACTCTCTTGCTATGAATATTCTGATAATAGCTGATGGATTTTGCCATGTCTGTTTCTTAATGTATTTTTGCCATGAGTTTGTGCTCACTGACAGAACAGATGCTGAGATGTTTCTTACCTTTGCTATTGATTCATCTGTCATAGCTACCAAATATGTCTGAAACACTGTGGCACGAAGAGAGACTGATAAGACAAAGTCTACATCTCTGTCACCAATTTTCCCCTGTGATGTCATGATTTGCTATCTTTACCAATCCCCAGCATTCCATGAAAGATATGAAAATGGGAAAAAGCAAGCAATAAGCAGACATTACACAGAAAAGCAGAAACTTACACCCAACTATCTTCATCTCTGTATCAGAAAGAGAGAGAATAAAGGGAAAGGAAAGGGAGAGAAGCCAGGAAATTAAGACAAGGAGAGAGAAAAAAAAAAAGAGAAAGAAACATCACTGACAAGTCGACGATGAAGCATGCACTTTTCATCAGAGGATCAAAGTAAAAGACAGAATACTTATCAGCACATGGGGAAGGGAAGGGATGTCCTTTGGGGAACTGACAAACGCCATGCCTATGCAAGACATTTCTGATCAGCAAGTTCTGTACACAAATAAAGTTGCAATCCAAAAGGCAAGCACCACATGCCTCATTGCTTTTATCTCTGGGGAAAGGTAAAATTGTCAGGATCAGATGGACGGTCTTAAACCCAGCAGCAATTTAGAAAAGAAAGAAAAAAACCAAAAACCCACAAATGAACAAAACCCCACCACACCTCTTCATGAGGCTGGTTTGACTTAATCCCTTCTGATGCGGACAAAAAGATAATTAAAGTCTTTTAGGTTCTTCTCAGATCACAACACAGTAGGAAACAAAGAATATTTTATCCTTAGAAATGAAGACAGGCGTAGTTATTTTGTAAGATATCAATCTTGTTCTGCATAACCATGCAAGATATAAGCATATAAAGGTTAGCTTCACTTTATTTCTCAGTGATAACCAGCTCATATCCGAGTGAAGGAAAAGGGGGTTTGATATAAGAACTAATGCTACTGTTTAGAAAACAAAATGGGACAGGAAAACTGTGATAAGACACAGCTACACAATTTTAATGGCTGTGTACATATGTAAGTATTTCCTATTAAAAAGGAAAATGAAGATGTTAAAATTTATGACCAAGAAGATACACTTGAAATACCAGAGCTATTCATTTTTTAAAAAAATAGATTTCTTGGTTCAGATGCAGTGAATGATCACTGCAGAATTTAACAATACTAGGTGATGTAGCTTTCATTATTTTATTCATAAAAAAAATCTAAAATCACACTGCCTTGAAAAATCTGCATCCACTTGCAAAATACATGTCATGAACTTTGTGCGCACTTTTCTGAAAGAGGAAACCCTGTCTTTAATGAGAAGGAAACAGTTCTGAAACAAAGCAAGGAAAAGGGAGTTTGACAAAGACAATTAAAGCAGCAGACACGGCTGAGAACTGCTAACGTGCATGACAGGATTGGTGGTTTCTGGTTGTTGTTTTGTTTGGTTTTGTGTTGTTTTGCTTGTTTGCTTTTTCTACCCCCAAATTAAGTATTTTCTAACTCTAGACAATCCTAGTAAAGCTAAGAAAGAACGTTTGATTCTGGCTGTAATAACATAAGCATCAAGTAAATTGCTAGGCATTCCTTGTTCATGCAGCTGGACTAATCCACTTGGCAGATAACTTACTCTATCAAACGTTCTACCCTGGACATGAGGTAAACTGAAACGCCAGTTTAATCTATTGTTTCAAAAGCAAACAACAGGCAAATATCTACTGTCACCTGAATTATGTCAAACACATTTTTATTTAAAAAAAACCCTGGTAATTAGAATGAACACTGTTCACTGTATCACTGAAGTTAGATTATGTTTTAATCTCATAATTTTTCCAGAGATTTCATTTCCAGGATAATGACAATTTTTTATAAGAGTAGCATTCATGGCCACCTCTCTCTTCCCATCCCTACTCTGCAATGTCCTAATTTATCATTACAACAATAGTCTATTCAAATTTCCATGGATGCCTTTCTTGTCTTACCTGGTGTTTAAGGGCATTTACAAACTGCCTTTCTCCACAAATGTGAGCCTCTTTTCTTTTTTTTTTTTTTTTAATACAAATGCCTAAAGTGTTACATCTAAACTCCATATATGCAGATCTCTTGTAGCCCACTTTGAATCAAGAAGTCCTGGGTGTGCAGGACCTACAGAGAGGCAGTAAGCACTTCACAGCAGAATGGTTGTCCTTTCACACATTTGTATCAATCAGTGTTTTAAGAAGACCTATATATATACAAGTCAAATTCCAAACAGATTTTAATCTTAAAATCCCTGTGTTTTCTGCAACAAGAATTGTGGTTCTCACTAAAATGAGATTAGCAAGCACCTGTGGTACTTTGAAGAACACCATCTGAAAAATTGACGGGCTGACTAGAGCTGGGAAGATCAAAACTGTACGCGGACAGTAAGCCTTACAATGGGAGTGCTCAAACATATGCTGTGGAATCTGGTTTTGATTTACCTAATTGTACAAGCTATCCAGGCTTGGATGATATCACAGATATCATAGAAATGTACTCAAGATTTGGTGGATGTCTTTTGCACTGAAGCAGTGTTTTCACTAGAGTTCTTAATTAGAGACAAAATTTGGAAATCTGAATTAGCTGCAATGAACAGAGAATGTTTCATGGTTTGGGTAGGAGTACTTTTCGCATGGACAGGCCCACCATGCAGAAAGAGGTGAGAGCCCAAGAAATGAAAAAATACTTAGGGGAACACTAATGCCATAAAGCTATCCCTTAAGCTTGCCAAAATTCAGCATTCTGAAGCAACTGAGGGACAGCTCTATATGTAGAAATGGAGAATAAAGTGATTCTTGCAGGAGAATCAGTTCACTTTTACAAGTATGTAAATGTTATTTTTGATGTTGAGCTTTCTAGCTGTGATCTGGCTATTCTAGTCGACAAATCCAGCTGTGATCTCAATTACAGCAGATCACCTTGCAGCAGCTGTGTCTGTATATCAACATGTAATATTTAATCTTTTCTCTGATCGCTTTGGGTTACAACTGGAACTGCTATAACATCACTAAAAACTAAAACTTATAATTGGCTTTAAAGCTCACATCCTCTGCGACCGTGTTACTGTTGTTTTCAAATCCATTGGTAAATAAAACATACACTGTTGAAAATCCTTTTACTTTAGTTTCTGGATTTTTTTCCACCTACTCCCTATTTTTATTATGCCTTCTGAAGAGCCTCCATAATGAGGTTACAACAACTACTTTTGGTACTGATGTGTCACTGCAGTCTTTTGAGTAATAAAATCTGATACTTTTCCCATTATGCTTTCATAAAATGTCCTATATCTGCAAATTCATCCTTGGTCTTGGTTATAATGCATAGCAATGAGGCAGTATTTCAAATGCGATACATGCAACATAATTAGCAAGCCCATTTCTTACTACCCTGTAAAAATCAAGACAGCATAATGCCATCTATTGGCGGCATGACTGGCGAGGTTCCGGTTCCTCCCTCCATGAACTCTCGGCTATGCTGGGGCTACCTCAGCCTGTGCCAAAACATGAAGCATCTCAAGCTGCTGCTCCAGAAGTAAGGAGCAAACCAAGTATAGCAACACCTCAGCTGAGACAGCTGGTGCACGGACCAGGTGCTTTGCAAGGCCAGCTGGAAAATCAGACCAGATTAGCAGCCTCATGTATTATCAACCATTACAAAAATCAACGTGGCAAACTGAAACTCTTTTTCCAGCCTTTGGATTACTGGGAAGAAGCTTCATGCATTTTAAAAGAAACATCTCTATGCTTAGCATACATGAGGGACATCAAATTGGTGGGGGAGGTGGGGACATATCAAAGCAACCTTTCCAGATCGCCTTCTATACATGTGAATTTAACACCTTCTATTACTGTCATGTTTGTTGATTAAAATGTTTTAGCATGCCTCCCTGAATCTGGAATTTACTGATAAATAAGGCAATTCTTCTATTATGAATCTTCAAGTAAAGCACCCACCCCAGTGATGCATGTCTGTAAGAGTACAAGAAAAAAACGACCAATATTTTAAGACCAGAGCTGTTACGTCTACCTGGCATTATAACATCAGGAAAACCCAGCTTCCTGGTAACAGAAACGCCTCTGTTAAAGATCAGGGGGTTTTCCCTTCGAATCTGCTCCATGTCACCACGAAGAAGCTGAAGAGATATTATAAGTCCTGGAAAGAAAACAAAGTTGTTCATTTTCTGAGACCTAAGAGTTAGATATCTGTATATACAAGGCATGCAGGTAAAATAATGCTTTGCTTCACAGCTAATTTAATACAAATATATAAATACAGTGTTCTTTTCTCCCTTCGAGTAACTTAAAACTGAAATGGAAGAAACAAAACTGCTTTAAGGGACCAGTTAAGAATATAACATTATATTAAAATACTATTTTTTAAAAATCAGAATAGTTAATTTCACAGAGATGCCACAAGTTAAAGTGAAATACTTAGCGTTAGTTCTTCTATTCACATACAACAAGGTACAACACGTGTATGAGCAATGCCATCTCTAGCTGTACTAACACATTGTACAATGTCATAGAACATCTCTAAAGTGCCTTCAATCCCACTTAATACCATTGAAAAAAAAAAAAAACAACTTCAAAGCATATCTGTTCCACTTGTTTCTTTAGTTACTTCATACAGGAATGTTGATTTTAACAAAACTCCCTTCACCACCTCAACATATTTCAAGAATGCTCAGACTTCGGGAATCAGCTCTTCCATTGTGACCCACTGTTCAGTGTATCAACTGAACAGCTTGACCAGGAATAACTACATGATTAATCTCAATCCAATTGCCTTCTCTAGTTGCTTTTAATTTACAGCATACTATACCCCTAAAATTAGGCTAATGTAAGGGAAAGTTACAAATTCAAATATTCCGATAGCAGAAAAAGCCAGGATGAAGCTCAACCATGCAAGCTTAGTCTCATCTGCTGAGTGTGCATTACCAGCCTCACCTATCAATGTGAATTACATTCACATAGTAATTTTCCACCTTCTTTATCTCATTTAATGAATGTCAGTCAGTAGTTGTTTCTATCCTCTCTGTTCACTCACTGGAACAACACATAGGAATACAAACGCTGTCTTGTATACACATTCTTGCACAAGTGACCTGAAGTTCTGCTATTTCCTGATCTTAATATATCAGCTTTGTGAACACTATTTAGTTGCCATTTCATTAAACAAGTTACCAAGGGTGTCAATCCAGTAATATCATGTGCTGCCCAGTTTCTGCTCTCTTCCCTTAAAATAATTTTCAAGCCTGTTGTTTGGCTTCAGCCAGATTTGGCAAATAAGTAGATATCTAGATAACATGAAGATTGTATAAGTTTTATGAATACTGGGAGCTGAGATGAAAAAGAGCATAAAGCCTTAAAACGGAAGGAAAAGGATGGCCAACGAGCCAGCTGGACAATCAGCATGGCTGTACTCAAAAGCTGCCAAAACATGGACTTGCAACTGTCCAGCTAAGTAGGCAGAAGAGTGCGGAAAAGCACTGCAGGGAAAACAGAGGCTTTGTAGCCATGGAAAATATTCAAACCCTTTGAATATCATGTACAACTGTATATCTGTGTGTGTGTGTGCTACAGAAGGTTTAACACAACATAGGAGACAAGCTCATTAGAAATCAGTCTTGACTATTTTTGCCACTTACAGAAAAACTTGTTCATTTTGTATCCTCTTTTGCTATTAAAAACAAACAAATGAAAATCAATTCAAAAAATCCCAGCATAAACGGCTGGAGCAAATTTGAAGTTCAGACCTCCTAGACCAACAACCCCCAGTACTTCACAAATAGCATTCGAATTCATCTATTATCTATAAATATCAGTCATTAGAGACAACAGAATATATAATTTTCTGGCATGGTATTCTATATATTTACATGATACCCTGCCACATATTCCCAAGAAACATCTGCCTATAGCTTCATCCTCTTCCCAAGAGAGCAAATCAAAAAGTAAATCTACTCTTGACTCCTCTTTCCTCCCCTGCCTATCCTCCTAGTTGTTTTCTACTCCCTGCAGCAGATCCAAAGGACTAATTTTACACAAGAGCTGGGAAGGTGGGAGAGAAACAACCAGAGGGAAAAATCACATTTATGGTTTGAGCATTTTCTCACTGTATGAGAAGGTTCTGAGAGGCCCAAATTGTATAACTTATGCTTAAATCATGTCAGCTCGCAATACTGTCCTCCCACCAGGACAATGCCTCTGCCAAGTTTCTACCTCCTATTCAGAGGTGCACTGGATCTTAATGAAATGTTTTGAATAATTATTTTAAAAACCCAAAGGCTTTCCTTCTGCTCTTCAAAAAAGCTCATGCTTAAAAAAAAAAAAAATACAGTAAAAAAGAAAAAAAAAGTTTTAGACAGACGCATGGCATTGGAAATAAATGCGAACAGTCTGAGTTTTTAAAGTTATAAACAATTCAGGAAAATGTCTTAATGATGAGTGGTGGATGACCTTAAGAGGAGGAACTGCAGGGCAGGAGACCAGCTTTGTACATAATAAAATTCCAAATCTGAAAACCGTCATTTGTTTATTGTTATGTTTAAAATCTTCTATAGGAGTGTGAACTGCATATCCTGCTACAATATCTCAACATGCAAACAAGTGAAATTAAGACATTTCCAGTATTCGGACACCAGTGTGCCGATGAGTCCTACACTCAGTAATCACACAAAACTAGCTGTAACTAAGCAGAACTGTACCTTATCAGCTGGGTCATTTGGAATGGAACAGCAATGATATCTCTGAATTAGAATAACAGAATCATAGAATGTCCTGAGTTGGAAGTGACCCACAGGATCACTGAGTCCAACTCCTAAAAAACAAAGAAGATTTACTTTTCATATCTATCATTAACAAAATAAAAATGCATTTAAAAGATGGCAAAAATTCTGCAAAACCAGTTAGTCTCCTCAACTATGTAACAAAACATTTAGTGCTGAAACTACCACAGAGAGTCTTCTTGATAATTAATTTGTAGGTATTTTCTGGACAGAATTTTCTGAACAGTCAGACAAATATGTCAGACAAATGTAACCTCTGGCTTTGCTTCTGTTGACAAGTATGCCTGGTATCCTCAGGAGAGCAAGCCCTGGATATGTGTTATACCTGGAATTCCTAAGGGCACACAGGATGAACGGGAAGACGGTTTTACTCAGGGAAGTTCTGATGAAAAAAATGTAAATTCTTTACTTCCTCTGGAGCGAAGTCAGTGTCAAAAAAACCCCAACTTTTACAGGATTTCAGCCAGGGCCAATTGCTGCTGTTGTATCCTCCCATGGGCTGGCCGTTCCCCAGCACGGACACGCAGGGATGCTAACAGCCAGAAATGAAGATGCCCAGAGAAGCTACTGCTACAGCAGGCCACTGGCTCTCCACACTGCTGAGCTCTTTTGAGATAAATCAACGCTACCGATACAACGATGAAGGAAATCTGGCATGCTGAACTAATGTTATTGTCAGTCATATCTGAGAAGGAAAGATATCAGGTGCTTTCTTCTTTTAATTCCTGGTTAAATTGGCAGACCCAATACAGATTTTCTCCTGCAAACTGAACGTGAATGAATTTTAGCTAAACTTTTAAATCATCACAAGTAGACAAATTCAACTATGGATAATCTCGCATCTCACTGAATTTCTCTGCTATAAATAATTAGCAGTTTCATAAAGGAAATCTCCAGCTGTTAATTACGACAAAAATCTACAAGTAAATATTTACCATAGTTTGAGCTGGGTGCTGTGTATTTGGTGCTGGACTTGCGAATAATATTTTCATGGATCTGGCACCATTCATTTTCGTTGTTACACCTAAAACAAAAGAACACCAATCCAAGTTAAAAGCTTTCTGCTGAGCCACCTGAGGACAGGAAAATCAACTTTGCTGTAGAGATAACATGAAAGTTTGTATGAACAAGAGAAATTCCACTCCACTCAATATTTTCTCACCAGGAAAAATTCAGTTGTTAAATCAGTTTCAATAACACCCAACTTAGTGTGTGGATTATAATTTTGTTCAAACAACGCTCAGCCAGACAACCACATTCAAACCAGCTGGATGTACATCTTACCAAGGCCACCACTTAATGACCCAAAAACCTTACTCAACCCAAAAGTAACCCATGCTATATGTTTAGTAAACTTCTCAAACCTTTTCACAAAGCAAAGACAGTCCTTAGCTGTTAGAGAAAACTTTCTCCAGTGATAAGATATATTCAGGACTATATCTTGTAAATACTGTTTACACAAAATACCATATTTAACTAGTATTTGCTTATGTTTCTACTGTCAGTTGGGAAAATACATTATTTGGCAGTTATTAGTCTGGATCTAGAACGCTGTACTCAATTTTGGGAAAAAATGCAGAAAAAATACTGACTTCCTCCCAGCCTGCTATCCAAAAGCATTCATTTAATTAAAATGCTGATCAGGCTGTACTCCTAGGTTATCCAGTGCCATTAGATTGGAATTATCTCCACCTATCTCAACATTCCTCCTCCCACTGCAGCAGGTTTAGGTGTCAGACATGTCAGCTGATTTTTAAGGATGTTGGAACATTAAAAAAAAGGTTTCCCCCATTGGCAATAGGAGATACCACTTGGGCAGGGTACGTGAGCAGCCAGGCCCATGTTCCCCGCCCTGAGGTGGCTGGAGTGGGCATGTTAAATCCCTGACTGAGCCTCTGTTCATGGACCTGTTGTCCATAAACTTGTCTGAACCCCTTTGGACCTGCTACTGCTGCCTGTCTTCACAACAACCTGTTGCAATAAAACTCAGAAGATCACTACCCGGTTTCCAAAGCAAGTACTTTCTTCCATTTTTTAAAATATCATCTACCAATTTCACTGAGCATCCCTGATTCTTGCACTGTTATATTCTATGAACAACAGTTTACCCTCCATCATGATTTCACAAATCTTGGTCGTATCCCTTTCCATCACCACTTTTCTCCTCTTCAAACTGAAGCTTCCCACCTCCTCAGTCTCTCTCATAAAGAAACCACTCTCTGCTGTTAAGCATTTCAGTTGCTCTACTCTGTACCTTCTGTAACTACTATACCCTTCTGGGGAGAAGAGACCACATACCCACACAGTAACTGCGACAGGTCAGCACTGGAGGGACCTTCCAGAACTTAACAGTATGGCGAACTGACTACATCTGCACTCCGCAAAACAATCTCTCAAAACCAAACCACAACAATGCTGAGACATTCATGGACACTACAAAACCCCTGTCAATAACTGAGGTGTTCTGTCCTGACTCAGAACTTCAACCAATATTCATCTTACTCCTCAGGGAAAAAATCATAATTGCCTTCACAATGCCAAGATGTTAAGAGTCCTTTATCCTACTGTTACGGAATAGACTGAGCGCATTTAAACTTCTTTAACAGTACTGCAAATAATATTCTCCTTAAAGTACAGAGAGAACCTATGGGACAAATTCTGTATCATCCTCCATCTTCATAGCTGAGAGTACAGAAAATTTCTAACTTTTTAGTTGCTGTACCAGCCACTGGAGTACAAGTTAAAATATATTTCAGCCTCCAATGACTTATGCCTGCAAATTAACCTGGAACAATATCATCCCATAATCAATGGACCGTGAAGACAGCTTAAAGCTTGTTGTGTACCAGCTACCAATGTAAGCTGCACTTTACATTTCCCGAGCACAAAGAAGAAGAACATTCTCCCAAGTCTGAAATGCTGGCCTGAAAACACTTGTCAGTAAAGCACTTTATTAACATTCTACTTGTCTAAATACCAAATATATTACAAAATATATTTCTAGTTTAAATAAGAATGTTTTCCTGAGCCATCCATCACCTTTTCAGGCTGGTTCTACAGTAAATTTACCATTTGGAATATTTGCTGCACTACATCAGACCCTGATTGTCAAACAGATGGGGCCAGAAATGCAATGTATACTCTTGTCCAGCTGGGCAAATAGCAACAACTGAGTATCAAAAGGGAAATGCATCCCAGCAATACAGCACATTAAGAGGAAGGAGTTATAAGAGTGCTTGAGAAGAACAAAGGATTGAGAGAAAACAGGACAAGAAACTGAAAAAGGAAAAATACATGAGGTTTTTAGGGGAATGGGAAGATTGACACAGTGAGGTGCAATGAGCAAAAACCTCCATTAAAGATAAAAATTCATACAAAAATATGAAATCAAGTGATCTCAGAAAAAAACCCACCAACAGCAATGGATTGAGAATTTAGTTTCCATCTCACTTTTAAAATATTTTACATGTCTATTACTAGAAAGATTTATGAAAGTTAACCTTCATGCCTTTACATAATGAGCTTATAACTAGAGCTGTGGTACTATATCCTCTTAGTAAGATTATAACATGACTGCAGGATTAACAAACAGGGAAATTTAGATTGTGAGAAAGAAGTATTTGCAGACATAAATCTTTAACAATAATAATGAAAGCTGAGAAGACTGGAGAATTAAATTGATTTTTTTCATAAGTATTCTCCTTTTGTGGGTAAGGCAAAAGTCTGCATTGAAACACCATGTATTCATTTCAGCCTTTGTTAGGTTTTCAGTCTCTCTAATTTTTTCCAGCTTCCCCCTGTGAAAAGGCTTTTCTAGCTCTGTGCTGACTGTCTCATTCCTGGTAGCTGTAGCTTTAGCCAGACAGCTACAAAAAGAACACTTTTCACTGCTCCTTTAAAATACAAACACACCTCCCTCACTTATTTCATCTTTATGTTGTTTTTGGTGGGCCTGAGGCATTGTAACAATAATCAAAATGAGAGCAGCAGGTAAGAAAATAACTCCAGTGTTCTTCAAGCATTCATACAGAATTTTAAACTTACAAAGGACAAAAGTCTGTCATTTCAATTTTAGTCTACAAAGCAAGAAAAGGTAGGTAAAGGTAAAAATGTGCAAAGACAAGATGCAAGCAGATAAACCTGTAAAAACCTTCTGTTGTGGAAAATCAACAGCTATTAAAGCTGCAAAAAGATAAGCTGGTGCCCTTTAGACATATCCATCTTCCCTTCTGAAAATCTTTGTCAGTGGTTTACAGAGAACATGCCAAACAGCAGTAGCATAAAATAATGATGTACAAGACATATAACAAGTCAAGCGAATTATAATAGGGATAAAAAATTAAAAGCACCTGATTACAGAGCTTAATTCTGTTATGGACTCTACTTCCCCTCCGGGAAGGCAGAAACAGCTGCACGTGGATGTTGAACACGAAGGGCCCGGGGAAGCAGAGGTGAAGAACGATGGCTGGCATAGACCCACTTAAACTTTTGGGCAGATACAGCTGGTACTTTGAGTGGTGCAAAGGGAATCCAAATTATCAAAACACTTCAGATTAAGAGGAAGGAAAGGTAAGTGCTCTACCCTGTGATTTTTTTTTATCGTAATAGTAGGACTTTGGATTGCTCTAACTGGCTGCATGACAAATGGAGAAGTCCAGGATTTTACACGTTTTTTCTCTCCTATCTTTCAATGAAATAAGAAGCTAAAGATGCATTAAAAGGACATCAAACCAGAAATCTGATACTCAGAATGTTGCATTACTGTGTAAACATTCAAAATGTTGCAGTTGCAATATATTAACATACATCTCCAAGGCCAGTATTAACACAAACAATATAACCAAACATGAGTGGTTTGAGCTAAGCTGAAACTGAATGGTGACAAATGCCAAGATTATCCAGATTCTGTTGACGAAGAGACCATTTCATTCCCTATAACTTGACATTTTTGCTAGTTTTCATAACTATTGGTGAAAGAAGAATGGAAGAGCTGACACTCTGAGAGACTTTTCTGTGGACTTAGAGATTTCTAATGTACGCAGAGATACCCAAGAATCTTTCAGTGAATATAGAAAGGCATTTTTTTATTTATAGTTTCTCTTTAATGTCAGATTTTCTGCTGCTAAATGCACTTCTCAAAGAATACTGAAGTTCTATAACCCCTCTAAATTATCTTATTACTCGAAATAGTGGCCATGCACCACGAAGTAATGTCAGCTGTAATCTCAGCTGATCTGCAAAGCAGATCTTGCCAGTGTTTATCTTCACTTGCAAGAGATTTAAATATTTCCTGCAGTCTCCAGGCAGTTTGTCTGTGATCTCTTTATTACAACTGTGAGACCACAGTTCATAATAAGAATCTGTTAGTTCAAAGTTCAAAATCAGGAGTAAGTGAAGATAGATTCTTGCTCAAAAAATGTTGACTTCTTTTGAGTTTTTTGGTCACATGCTGTTGACTTCAGTTGTTTTCTACTTCTTTTTGGTCACCATGATGATAAGGAACAGGAGGTGGGGCATGAGGAACTATTCCCTTAGTCAGGTGAAATACAGCATATTTCTCTGGTTTTGACCTTAGCAGATTTAAAATAAATCATATTCATAGGTATGCAGCTTTGCATGTCACACAGATTTGGACAATATTCAGTAATTTCTGAAGCATTTAATATCCCTGGAACATCTGTGATAATATTCATTAATTTCTGTGATTGTCTGGAATAATAAAAGAGCAAAAACCAGCACCAACAGCACTTGTTTACCTTGTGAGGAGGATAAAGCAGCAAATGCAGTTTATGGCACCTTGGTATCTAATACTTCTTTAGTATTTCACACCTCAACATATAGAAAGTGTTTTTCCTAATTCTTTTTCTTCTAGGAGTTACTCACGTGTAAACTTTGAGGACAAAATCCTTCTCTTCTTTTATTTCAGAGATCGACTGAAGTACATCCATGATGCTCAATACTGCACAGCCATAGGGGCGGCGATAGTGTAAATGAGGGGGGCCTTTTTTTGAATCATTTAGCAACATGCGACCTAAAATTAAAAGAAATCTTAAATATTAGAGATTCACATGGAGCCATTCCCCCGATTTTGTTCTATTAGCCCTCTGAATATACAGACCCACACTAAGTTTCAGCTACAGCTTGCAGCCTTCTCTATACTTCCCATCATTTTTTCTTCTTAAAGGTTTTCAATTCCAGAGATCCACTGGAACCTTCCTGACCCACTGGGCTACTTGAATTAAGGCACATCACCACATTTAGCTACCAGAACACTGCAGGGCACAGGGAACAGCATCACGTCTGGCTGCCTTTCACTTGCAGCCCTAAGACACATATTTGTATCCAGCTGGGTTCACTACAAATCACCTCTTGAATGAGCAACAAATATGGCTTGTGCTCATGTCTCTGCATCCACATGGAGACTCACTGTGGTGCTTCCATTATGGTCCAGTATTTACACAAATTTTCACTTTAAACAATTGCTTTAAGGGAACGTATTATATATTGTGCCATTTACCATTTTTGTCCAGGAGCACATAAAGGAGTGTTCTGAGATAAGAAGTTGCTTAATGAATAACTTACTATTGCTAAAGCAGCCTTTTAATAGAGTTAAAAATGCCAAGACCAGAAAAATCACTATGATAATCTCAGCTAACTTGCAATATTACACAAAATAACTTCTCCAGCACTTCTTGCATCAAAGTTAAAAATCTGAGCCTGAACGACAGCATATCTTTCTGCAAGCTTCATTCACCAGCGCAAGGGATACAGAGTAATTCTTACTCTTTGACACTTTATGACACAGTGAAGTCAGATAATGAAAACCCAAACCTTCTAAGACATTTGTGACTTAGCAAGCATGTCATTCACAGGACAACACAACAGCACTACGGTCTCACGTAGCTGTTTAGAACTTCTGTACTTCAGAAGATATCTGAGGCCAGTAACGGATACTATAGCAGTATTGAAGAGACTGGAAATAGGGTTAAACACCCGTTCACCGCAAACACTACCTAGCCATTTTTCAGTTAAGTGAAAACCTGAAAAACACGAGACAGAGCGCTCCTCAGCTGTTTAGAATATTACAACTGAACAGACCATTATTTCTACTGTTGTTAACATTTTATGTCTAAACACTTGAAATAATTTATATTTAATATAAGCAAAATATTCACTTGCTAATTTCTCAGTGAACGTACACATGTTGATAATTTAGAACCATTTAACTCCATATTACCAACTAATTATATCCTTTTTAATTCGAGCTTTTTTCCTATTCAACACCTTCCATCTAAAAGGCATTCTAGCAATTGAATTCACATAGCAGAAGTCATAATCAATTCAGTGAAACACACTGCTGGGCTAAAAAAATTAATCTAACTGTCCGTGAACTACTTTGAGCACTGCACTCTACCATGTAAGACACATTCTAAATTCGGCTTCAATCCTGAACACTTTCCAGTCTTGCGACTGCAAATCTCAAGGAAGCCCAGCCTGGCCTATGAATAGCCAGAAAAACCCACTCTATACAGGCAACTGCTCCAATGACTTGCAAGGAAGGGCCTTCTTCCTTATGCAGGGTCAGGTCTAGGTACTCCGCATCCAGATCTCTCCTTTGAACGGCTTTGTGCGAGCGGCCAAGAGAACCAGAAAAGCAGCAAGTGTTCGCTGCTGGATGTCGGCCTGCGACTATGCTGGGCTTCCAGCAGCAGGTACTGATGCTAATGCTCCATTTTGGCAGCAGCACGTAGAAAGAACCCCCAAGATGTGTGACAGCTTCCCTGCCCTCCTGTTTTATAGGCATCTCCTCAAACTGGCATGTGGGTTCTTGGAAGCATTACAGACTCCTACAGCAGAAACCAGATCTTTATATATAATTTGTCTAACAGCCTCCCATTTACTAGATGTGAATGGCCAGGTATGCTGATGTCCTGCCCTGTAAACTAGCTATATACCATCAGTAAAAAGACCTCAGTTGAGATTTTGGAACACTAAACAAAAAGCCTTTTTAGTTTCTTCCTCCTCCCCCACGTGTTGTTTAATCAAATATTTTGTTTCAGACTGAGGAAAAAAAAGAATCACTGTTAAACAATCACTGGTAACCTTTTAATACTTAGTTACATATGGTCTGAATATTAATCTCAGCAGACAGGCATGATCTGTAATTGAGTTTTCTAACTGATTAAATCATTATAATGCCACTTATGTAACACATACATTTAAGCATATTGTAAAAACATAGTTAACTGTGTGTATGTCAAGTAATAAATCATACTGTACCTATTCGAATTACATGAGCAACTATGTACAAATCTCTCTTCATGTCCTTGCTGCTGAGATCCTAAAAGATTGGGAAAAAATAGACATTAAGAAAGGAACACATTCCACTTCCAAAATAAGTGTCTGCAAAACACCCATGAACAATAAGGACTACACAGTATTATCCTTCACTCATTTAGCTCCTGTATCTTTAAATAAGACAAAGTATTATTATTTACAATTTATGGTAAGAAAAATAAAGCATAGAAGGATTATATTTGGACAGAATGATCCTTCGAAGGAAAAGAAATGAAAGATTCTGACTCCATTGGCTAGCAATGTTGTATCAAAATTCTAGAAAACACTTAAAACATTCATTAATTCTTTAACTCAAATGCATTATTAGACTATATTAAATTTACAAAGCAAAATTAAACCCCTGAGTTACCTCAGCTGCAACCATTCTGGCTTTCTTCACCACATCCCCTGACTGCAGGTCCCAGACCTGTCCCTAACCCTGTTCCTTTGTTTCTGCTTTCCTGATTTTTTACTTCCCATCACGCAGTCTTGGTTTCATGAGAGCTCCAGAAAATGTTTGCAGCATGACTGTCAGAATTCAGATAAAACTTTTAAGTGTGGATAGGTGCAATTCCTCAGAACAAGCAAAAGTCTGAAGAGGAAAGGCAAGAGACGGATAGACATGGTTTCTTTAAATGCTTTTGAATGTGCAGCTTTAGTCTTTTTTCATATGTTAGATGTTTGTTACACCATGAAAGCAGGAAGGCAGCATCTCCAGCAGGCACAGAACCCATAGTCTTTATCTGTATGAGATGAGGGAGCCAAGGGCAGGTAGTTCACAGATAAACATCTTCAAAGCCCAACAGGCTGCGTGCCGGCTGCTGACTGGAAATGCTCTCTGCCCCATTCCAACTGCTGAAACATGCCCAGGGACTATCTGGGGAGCAGGGCAGCTGGAAAGGGCCACATTTGGCTAAAAACATTCTAACAGTTCGAGCAGCATAGATGATCGCTCCTGTTTTAGTGTGTTCAAAACAGTAATAGGGTATTGGAAAAACTAAGAATAAACTCAGTTTTAAGATAAGGTAATTGCTTAGCAAAACACAGGACCTTAAGACCTCATAAACAACTGTAACATGAACGAAAATCTGAAATGCCATGTCACAGAACAGCTTGAAGAAAGGCCAAAAATTGGAAAAGAAGAACTTACAGAAGAGTAAAAGGAAAGCTGAAGCTAATGAAGACAAAAGCTATTATTGACCCTGACAAATCTTTATTATTAATGATAATAAATTAAGAAAATATGCATAGACCACTTGTCAATAATTTATTATTGTGGCACTTTGGATTCACATGTTTGAAGCTGTCTTAATTGCAATTTCCTTGGCATGGTGCATTTTTTTCTTATATATATAAACCGAGATCAACTTCTAAGATATTCCTGACCCACTTTCTCTTTTTTTAATTAGAGGAAAGATCTGAGAAAGCTTTCTTCCTAAAAATATTAGCATTGTTCAGTAAGTTTTCCTTATGTTACTAACTTCCAAGACAAGATTTTAAACACGCACTGTGATACTCATTCATGTTTTAAGACACCGATGCAAAAAGGCTCCTCATGCTCTACAGCAATAGCCGGTGTCTCCCTTCCTCTCTCTCCCCTCTCCTATGTGCTATCATCTTCTTGTCATGTACTGATTCAGGTCACAGAGTCCCCAAATTCTCCCCAGATATAGAGGGCAACACTCCAGTCATTACTCAAGAGAAGAGGAACTGGCAAGTTAAAATGATTCATGTATTCTTCCTAAGAACACAGGAGAGTGAGTGAAGTGTGTGCATGTGCAAGAGAAACAGCCAAAAAGGAGGTTCTAAGCTCAGTTACTGTTGCTGACCTCACTCCTCCCCTTACACTGAAGCAATGGACATCACCTCACATCATTCTAAAACAATTTGGTTGGTTTGTACAAAGTGTTTTCAACATACAACTTTTCAAAAACAGCTCTAGGGCTTTATACGTGACTTTAAAAACAACTTGAGATGATACCTATGTGTTCATGTTTCTTCACTTTATTTTCTTCCTTTTCAATTGAATAAAGATATCTATGCCAGTGGTAACAGTCACTTCTAAGATGTACAGTTGTGTGGGGAGAAAACTGGTGGATTTGCCTACACATAAATGTAGCTTGGCCTTCTACTAATACTTAAAAAAAAAATACAATGCAAAAACCAACTGGAAAAATCTCAGTTTCAGATAAAATATTGTATTTTTCTTAAAAAAAAAAAACCACAACTAAGTGGTATTAAACCACTGTAAAAGAAAATAATGCAACTTATATATAAAGAAGGAGGAAATTTTAAACTGCAGACACTTAAGTTCTGTCATTCCTAGTTTGAACAAATTAAGTGAATCAAAAATCATAATTTGCTGGAACCTAAAATATGAACTTTAATTCACACAGCAAATTTCTTTCACTTGTGACTTGAGAAACCAAATCTTAACAACTGAGATTATGATGGCAATGCAAATAAACACTGAACTTCAGATTATAGTAACACACAGCACAATAAAATATGGGCACAGTGACTAAGAACTAGGCATAAAGAGAATTTATTCTAAGAAGAAGTTTCAGCCCCTTCCAAATAGCATTATATTGCTAAATTACATCAGGCAAGTACTAAATTCATGGCTGTATCTTCTTCCCCCATATAAAAGGGGTACTGTATTTCCTTGGGCAGCAAATCTGCTGTTTGGGATGCTTACTACACCTAGCAGGTCATGTCTCTCTAAAGCCAGAGAATTAAGCTATATAAATCTTCCTTAGCGTTTTCTCTTGAAGTCTTATTTTGCTGTTGCACGAATAAGAGAACACACTTTCTAGGCTTCCTCCATCACCTAACACAGCAGTGTAGCATATGGTAGGCTTTATCTTGCATGCCTTGGAGAAACTGGAGTTCCACGGTAAGAAGGGATTTGACATAGTTTTAATCTCAGTAGTGCCTGACAATACATTTCAAAAAGAAAAACACCAAACCAAACTCGGAGGCAGTACTCAATACTCCAGAGTGTAACAGATTTTTTAAAATACCTGTAATTTGACAGAGGGAATTTTATTACACTATCAGATTACCAGCTCTAATCAACATCAATTTAGAGAACTATTTTTTCAAAGGGCAGCTGTCAAAACATGAGAAAATGGTAGGGCATGCACATATTGATGGGTTCACACTTCAGCTGCTTTTCGGTTTCACAAAAAATACACTGTGTCACAGTCAAAAGACAAAAAATGTGGGCCCAGATGGCCTTCTGTTTCATTTTGTACAGCAGAGGCTTTTTCCCAGGCAAGAAATTCTTACTATGACATGGATCAAACAATCAAACCCCAGCCCCTGTGAGGAGGTCTTCAGATAATTTCTTTGCAGACAATCCATGCACATGACTTCAAACCCAGAAGAGATCAAACTATGTTTATTATTTCTTCGTGCGCAATATAAATAAATCGATTTCCAGAAAGGTGTTTTTAGCATCACATCCACAGAGGGGTTATTTCTCACATACTTCTGAGCTTCTTAAATGATACTGGTTGATAAACAAAGTAATTTCATAGTAATTCTAACTGCATGGCTTTTTAGAGACTCATCCCTAGCTTTTTTTCCCCCTCACATTAGGTATGAAAAAGAGTTACTCTATAAAAATGGTCAGTTCTTTCCAGTGCTGGTTTCCATAAAGCTCTAATTGTATGTTAAAAAAGCTAACCTCCACCACCCCAAACAGTGCAACTGAGGATACCTGACTGCCACTAATTAGTTATTTGAACTGCTTTACCCAATTCAGTTGTCAGCCTCACAGGCCACATAGAGTAAGGTATTTAACAAGAACAGCAAGCTTATAGTGTGCAGTTAGGTTTTAATTCAGACACAGGAATGTCTCTCAAGTGTGCATATGCTGAGGTTGGCTTGAGTGAACTTTAATCTTCAGAGAAAGCAGTTTCTCACCTTTCGTATGATTTAACAGCACATCTAAAACCAAAACCTAAGTGATTTGGGTATCTTACACAAGGAGACAGCTGAAGCCCTAGAAGCAACAGAGAAAGCAGGAAAAGACAGGTATACCTTGAATTATCTGAGATATGGGGCTTCTTGCCTCTGGGAAAGATTAGAAATTCAGAAAAATACTGTGGGGTGACAGGGGGGTAAGGAAATAAACATATTCAAAGGCAAGGCTAACACAAACTTGGGAACAAACCTAAAAATCATATAACTATCTAATTTTGGAAGCATTTAATAACTCAGAAATTATAGTAAGAAAGAACCACTGCAGATAAACTAGTTATTCAAAAAACTATTATTTGTTGCTTCTTTACTATATACTTGCGAAAATTCTTTGAATATGTAGATGAAAAATACTGTGATTTTTTGCACAGATTGTTTTCCCAATCGTCATAATCCTGTTATGTACAGTATACATTCTACCAGAGTGAGTGACAGACAACAACAGTATCTCTGAGAGCTGATACTGAGGCAGCTTTGGCATTTTTGTGTAATTAAATGGAAAGGTGGCTTGGGAGCAATCTCTGATCAGAAGGATAGATACTACAGAGTGGCACATGTCTGCAATACTCGGGACTTGCCCCATTCATAATATGCAGCTGGTCTCTTCTGGAACTATGTTACGCCCCTGGCTGCAGCATATCATTATTCTTTTTGTATTTTTGAAACCATGTGGCATCAGCGTAGATAGGGAAGTCTGATGGTGAAAATCTTTTTTAAGAACGAAGAACCTTAGAGGCCTGAATGAGCCAAACTTGATACAAACCAGCCTGTGCTGCCTTTTGGGAATAATCATTCAAGGAATTCTTAATCCTACACCCAACCTTTTTGCATGATCCAGACTCCAGTGCTGAAGCTTGCTCCCTGGCCACCTTTTTCTGAGAAGAGAAAGATACTTGGTTTTGAGTTCCAACAGTGGAGATGTCAGTGTCAATGGCAACACTAAGACACTGTACCTCTGCTGATGTTCAATCAGCTGGTAGCACTTCACTGATTATACCAAAACCAGGACTGCTACTGATGCCAGCATCAAGGTCAGTGCTATTTCTGGACTGACCTGTATCTTTCATATCCAGATGGAGGCTGAACGGAGCATCCTCACACCTGACCAGATATGCTCTGTTCCTTAAAAGGAGAAATTCAGCTGTCTTCTTAAAGGCGGAAAGAGAATGGTACTGGGAACCACATCTAATTTTGTGTCTTGCCCCGCTTGACCTCAGAGGGTTTCACGGCCAGAACTAAAGCTTATACCAAAGCTGACTGCCATCTTTTTTCTTCACTGAAGGTAAAAACACTTCTGTCAAAGAACTCCTAGCATGTGCACTAGCTAAAGGTGAGTCACGATGGAAGGTGTTTATCACACTTGGGATCTGAAATTTCTTACAGTTATTCTGTGATGAGCTGTTAAGTTTCAGTGTCTCTAGATTTCCATATTCCTTCAGAGAAGTGGTGACAGATAAAATCATGGTCTGACACATGATTCTGAGGCAATTTTTAACAGAACTTAAGACCAGTGAAGACTGGACATTAAAGCCAGTGTTTTGAAGCTGCTATTTTGGCAGAACCAAAACTATAAAACAAGAAGGTGGTTAAGTAAGAGATGAGTTTGAAAAATTAAAAGGAAGTAAATCTAAGCTCACTATTTCACTCCCAACTGATGTATTATCTGGTAGGAACCACAGATGGATATTACTTATCTCGTCTTTCTGGCACAGATGGTTAAAGAGTGTTGGTGGAGTTGGTCATATCTGCTTTGTGTCAGGAAGGAGTAGCTATTCGCACAGACCTGCTGTAGAAACTTAGAAAAGTCCAGAGCTTCCTTTATTACAACCAGCTCTCTGTAGCTCAGCTTGGCTGCTGCTTCTGCAACACATCCCAGTCTTGGTGCTCTGTCACAAACCTTGTGCTGCCCACCTGGGAGGCCACAGCTGCACCACGCACCTGGGGCTGCTACAAGGGCTCTTGAATGGGCCATGACAAAAATCTGCTTGTAGAATTTTCAGTTTTTCCGTGTGCACTTGTGTGTTGTTGTAGTTGTTTTTCTACCTCTGATTTTGAAAAAAATGGTCAATGCAGCCATGTTACCTAAGAGCATAGTACATGCAATGAAAATACTCAAATTTCTAACTATAAGCAGGAACAAATAACACTTGAAAGGAAGTACTTCATAATACTTACTTAGCCATAAAAATAATTTAGAAGTACATCCATTTTCTTATGTTAACATTTAGTTATAACTATAACAAAACTTAGAAGCAGCTGCTGCTCTACTCAATATATTGGAAAGAAAGGATTGTTTTCCCCCCCCTCAGGGTGATGACATCTACAATCGTACTACTGTAAGGGAAGAAGAAAGGGAACAGACACGTACTGTGAAAAGTGCACACATTCGATCTATCTTCTCTGGATTCCTGGGGCCTCCGTTCTTGTTTAACCTCACCATAAACCTCTCACTAAAAAGCAAACAATATTAAAAAAAAATAAATAAGAGTTTCATGTATACACTTCAACTTAAAAATACAGGTAGATATGTGGGATCTTTCTTTTAAAGACTCACTAGGTACAGCAATATTTTTAATTCCCAAAGCATATGAAACTGTACTTACTGATCTAGATAAAATCACATGGAATAGCATAGAAGACTTTTAATAGCAAGTACTCTGCATGTGAAAACATCGTGTTGATGCATATTCATGATGCAATAACATTAAAATAAAGTGAATATATGAAGCATAGGCTTTGAACACATTACAACTATTTCAGGCAAAGGCTAAGGCACACTTGCTGAGGCATACACTGCCTTTGGTAAATCGGAGTTCATTAAAATTCACTCAAAAGTACAAGTAACAAGAATACCAATTAAGCAATCTCCTTCAACATACACTATTTATAGAAGCAATATACTAATTCAAACACATTAAGATTCAATTGATAGAACTGCTTATCAATCAAATTAAATAGTCCTTTTACCAGCAAAATCAGTGTGTACAGCCAGACTGTAAAACAAATAATCCTTACTGTGGAGGATAAGCCATGGACTTTGGTATTATTTTAAGACAGAGAATTTATGTATACAAATAAATCAGATAAGTAATTTATTCAGTAGATGTGCAACAACACACTAAGAATTGATCAGAATTTTCTTCCTACAGATTAGTAGAAATATAGCAAGAGCACATCATTAAATCCTCTAGTTACATTTGCATTATATTACAGATCCTTTCAATTTTATCCTGTATGACTATATCAACTCCAGTAACTTTTATTTGACTAAAACACATTTTTCAGCATTTTATCCATTGTTGGCCTGAAAATTACGCAAACCTAGAGCACACACTTCTTCCTTTGGTACCTTGCTCCCAACGGCCATTCACTCCTGCTGTTAAACCTGGCAGGTTAACACCAGCTTGCGAATGTCTGTTTTTGGGCCTTAACCACTGCTTTTTGTTTCACTTTCTTTAGTATGTTAAAAAGCCCTTTAGAAAAGTGAATTTCTTACAGAGTAGTGATATCAGTCATTAATTGCACTATATAAACACCTATCAAAAAAAGCGCAGCAATTTTACACTGTTAAGAAATTCAACAAGAAGTGCTGTAATCGTTTTACAGAACTTACCCGTAACATGATCTTTCAACACCATTTCATGAACAGTTCTAAAAATGTAAGTTTGTAACAGTCTAGTACTGGTACCACCTACACCACAAATACCAATACACACATATCTGTATTTCACACTTACGAAATGAGTTCCTACTAATCCTAACTGTAATTTATCAAACATCACATGTTAGCCTTTTTACTTCAGCATCATGCAGTGAGTTCATTTGAAGCAACCCGTCCATTAGGAATACTCATATATCTTCAAAATCGCTGCTTTGTCAGAATGGTCCCTACTCCTGCAAGCATGACTCCTACATCTTGTTATACACCTTTGCATGGTTATTTGCTTGAGTTATCTTGCTAAGCAATCCAGATCACGCTCTCTGGTTGTTTCACTCTCACTCAAATGTCCAACAACCTCATTCAGCGATAATTCTAATTCATTTGTAGCAGATGTTTGTAACCTCAGAGATTGCTAACACGCCCTAAAGAAACCCAGAAGAAACAGGTATTTGATGATTCTTTGCCTACAACTACTGTGATGTCAAATAGAAAGTTAAGAATGTTTTAGCAAATGCTTTAATGACATGGTATAATCTAATCTTTTAGTAATAATCGTATTATATATTAAGTGGAGTGCAGTACAATAATACAACCTCAGTGCATTACAGTTACATTACAACAACAATATTATGTCTTCATATTTACCTCTATCTACCTAATATACAACTCACAAAAAAAAAAGTCAGAATTTTTAAAATAAGACCTATTTTCAATGAAAACACATAAATTACACTTTAAATCTTCATAATTAGTTCAGTCTTCTGCCCATTATTTTACTGGTAACTGATTAAGGTTGTGCAAACACACAGTAGCAAGTAAGTTCAAGCAAGATGGTCAAAGCGGTTGCTTCTCTCAGCTGTTGCTTCAGTCCTTTGTTGCTCCTGCAAAAGGGCCACACAAACAGGACCTCCAGCACTGCCTCAACAATTACCTTGTAGAACTCTAAATATTAACAAACTGAGGCAGGTGTCAGTTTGGGGGCAGTTACAGTTGCTGGCATCCAGCTCTCCCAACTTGATGGATTTCAGAAGATCAGGCATGACAGTTACAGTGATGCCCACAGGTGAGCACTGGTTAATACAGGGAATAAACCAGACGATAACTAACTTTTATACCACCAATTTGCAAACATGAGTCATGCTTTATATCATTAAAAATAAATAATAAAAATAACTCATAGCCACATTCTTTCTAAGCCAGAGCAATAAACATATATATTTCCAATGTCGTCAAAAACACTGCCTAGGAAGACTTTAATCTTAACAAATTTAATTTTAATCCATCAATCAGTTTAACTGTAAAATCTTTCCTTCAGAGAGATTAGGAAATAACATAAATTTAATTTCTGTTACAAGTATAAATTGTAAAGCTTGTCTCCTTCCATAACGAAGAATTCCTTAAAGAAAAACAAAATCTATCATGACCTACAGAGCTACAAAAGTTACTTTCATAAAATAAACATCCGTCATCTGTAAAACTTAACTTGAAACAACAGTAATTAAATTATTGTAGTAATTACATTATTGTATTAAATGTAAATTTGCGAACACCCTCTACCAATACACTGAAAAATAACTACTATACCTTATGCATTTTAGCCATGCCCCATTTTTAAGGATAAGAGCATAAAATGGATCAATACCACACAAACAAGACCCCTGTCAAACTGTTCTTTCACTCGTCTTGCTGGGAATGTAATTTGGCCACCAAAAGGGGCAGAAAGCTGGTGTGTGCAGGGACCAGGAGGAAACAAGACAACAAGCAGCCTGCTAGTTAAAGATTATGAGCAAAATAAATCATGTCTGCAGGGGAAAATGTGTTCACTGGTGGAGATGCCCATCCAAAATCTAAGTATAAATCAAAGCTGGCTCACTCATATTTGATTGCAAACCCCAAGAAGTTATTACACCCTATATAATAAGTGCTTGGAATATCTTCACTTTCATTGCAGTGGTCAGATCAAGGCTGGTTCCATCATTCAGAGGATGACTGATGTTTTGAAGGGAAAACAAACCACTAGCAGAGCACACCAAGCTCTTCTGTGACACAAAGAACTATTGACAGAAAAAGAAACCAGAAATTTGAAAGCATACTGTTGACTAAGAGTATTTTCAAATTCTGGGGTAAAATTAACAGGAAATATATACTACTATGCAACATTATAGAAGCAGAAGATGCTGGTCCACAGATAAAGACAGAGCAAGTCAAGGTCAAAAACAGGCAAATCGCAACAATGGCTCTCCATGGGAGAGGTCCATCTAACCCTACCATCCCATCTCCAACAAGGTCCAGTAGTGGACATTAGGGAAATAATAGGAGAACAAAGAAAGCATATGGTAATGCCCTGCTGATATGTACTATCAACTTACATCAAAGTGAAGCTCAAGAATAGCAGCAATATCTTTAATGCTCCTGGATACAGAGAACCCAAGACCCCAGGCTACCACACTTAAAAAATTCTCACTAGCCATTTACAGAGTTACTATTAGAGAGTGAACTTTGTAGCAATTTATAACATACAATACATATATACCATAGAAATATATATATATATGCATTATAAAAAATAATTTGAGAATTAAAACTCATTAAACTGAAGTTCTTAGAGAAATATCATAACTGCTCTTTTACCTCCACTGATCTCAATAATGTTACATATTATTTTAAAACTCCAGTAAGTTCTAAATTTTTGAACTTCCAGAAACCTTATATGAAAAATTATTTCAGCACTAATGAGCATTTCATTTTCATAACTGAAGTTGAATAAAATACTGTACCCCACAGAATCCTGTGCAGGCTGTGCCTCTGACAATGGCAGAGAAGGGACTGTCAAGCCTTTGAGTTGAGATAGTCTATTTATACCAGACTCATTACCGAAAGTTGTATTGCTTAGTCTGCTTTCAAAACATACAAAGAGATATTCTGGAGGCACATTTGATAGCCTCTTGCAAGGTTTTACTCCATTAACAAGTGGAGATCTTAAAAAATTTCCAATTCACCCTTTTTCTCATTATAGCCAGAGAGAAAATCTGGTTCATGTCCCCATATTCCAGTGCTTTTCAATAAATGAAGCAGACCACTGTCTTTTTCACCTGCCTATTTATCATTTGTTACCTTATTGCAGCACTATCTCAGTAACAACCTTTAAATTTCTTCCTTTAATTTCCAATCCTCCCTTGAGTCCTCTTGAGCTTGTGTCGCTAAATAATTAAGGGGACTTTGAGGCAGTGGCAGCGTTTGAGAACTGTGGAACATTCAGTCAGAGGAGAGATCCACTGACAGGACCAGAAGCACAAACAGATGCCAGTGCTAATAGGGAATCTTAAAAGCCTAAGGCACCGCAGGTTCTTCCACCTCTCCTCACAGGTCACTTCTCCTAAACTTACAGTTTTGTTTCTTATCTCCACAATTTCTCTAGTCTTTGGTACTACTGTTCAAGTTCAACAGTTTACAGAAACTGTCTAAATATTCCACTAAACATTAGCTGCTGCTGCTAGCATACCTTGGAGTGGGACTTCAACCTTTTTACATTGTTGATGCATATTATGAGCTAGTCTGTCAGATATTCCCCATTTTACAACTGCAAATCTATTGAGATGTAAGAAGAATAACCCTGTTTGCAATAATCTGAAGATCCACTGCCGTCAGCTATAATTATAGCTCCCTTTTTAGACAAAGATACACATATTTAAGGTCAAGAAACCTAATGGGAATTCAGACAATTTCTTATTTTGGGAGCTACTTCCTCTGAGAGAGCTCATTCTTCAGTGTCCATTCCCGAAGCTTATCTTCCACACAAAGACAAGAGCATCCATAGAAGCCAGACAACATTAAAATCCAGCTTAGTGAGACCAAAAATCTAATTAAAGTGTGTATGGTAATAATTGCCCATGTTTGTATGCATTAAGCATTATTTTTATCATAATTGAATATGTTCTAATTGTTTAAATAAAACAGATAAAGTATGCGGAGGTACGGAGTATTTGACACAAAAGTACTGTAAAAAAAAAATCAGCTATTCTGAAAATACACCAAAACCAGTTCTCTCTTGCATAAAATCAGAAATAAGAAATGCACCAAAACAGAAAAAATTTAACATTTTTACCTTGCTGAATTCAGACCTAAGACATGCCACACCAGTAGAAGTATCTTAAACAAAAGCTGATTTATTCCTCTTGTTCCTATTGCTATAAGCAATCTTCAATTACTCAAACTACAAGATCTCCTCCTGTGCTAACTCACATCACAGTGAAATCACCTCTTGTGTAGCAGTAAGTCAGGTTTTACCATCACTTGCATGACATGCTAAAGCTCCTAAAATACAAGAAACATTGCTCTGATAAGCAGAGTCAAATAGCTTCTTGTTCTTTTACTTGAAAGGAAGAAAAATGAAAGCAGTGTAGTGTCTCACTTCTTGGCTTCCTTTAGCTGTCTGAAAAGCAGGGTAATAGTGAACTGGCATCTGTTTCTGCAAAAAAGGCAGGAAACAATCAATGGTTTGAAACATTACATTTTCAGCATGAAGGAAGGGGCAAACAGGGACAAACATCACTGTTGGGTGAGCAGGAGTGGCATTATGCCTGTGGGGTTGGTTTGTTGTTGAGGTGGTTTGTTCATGAGGGTTTTTTTTTTTTTGCATAACATGCGAAGATGACAACAAAAGGCCTGGCAAAGGGCTTGGAATGGATTAGTGACCTGCCTTGTATTAACTCATTGGCGGGTTTAATCAGTGCAGAGTTGTGAGACAAAGATCCTGCCTGTGTATCAACTTATGACTGCAGGTACAGCATTAACAGATGCAGAGAGTCAGAGACATGGCAGTCTGGAGAGTGGCTCTAGAGCAATCTCCTCTTTGAATTGGAAACTGATGATAAAGAACATAGATTGAAAAAAAAAATCTTTAACAATGTATAGGAGATTGGTTTCCTGAAACAGACCCAGTGACACATTAGGGTGTCAATCCCCTTAAGCAGAAACCTCACATGTTGTGCCTTTCCCTTGCCTTAAATAATGGTTTGGTTGCCCTTTCTCCCAGAAACAAACGCCTCCTTCACCCTCTCCATTCCAACATGCCACGAAAGCAAAAAGGTGCCAATCTGTTCCCTCATTTTTCTTATTTCCCTCAGTGCTTTTTATTCCCAGAGAACAACTGGGGGAGCACTGAAAAACTCAACATTTTTACGAACACATCAGTCCTTTCTCAAAAGCTCTATTTAACTGCATTTTCAGAATCTAGCATTTGACTGATCACTTCTAAGAATAACAGTTATTTTAAAAATACATTTGGGTCCCATGACGTGCGCCAGTACATAGTTAAAAAGGTCTTATGGTAATGGGGAAAGTCATATAACAACTTGTATTTTAGTCCTTGACCTTCTTTCAATGTCTCCCTAAGTTTCTTTCTCACTCTTCTAGTACTGCGCAAAACCCTACTTGCACACAAACTAAAAACTCAGGAACAAAAGTCTGAAAACACTGTTACAGCAACTAGCACAAATAAGCTACAAACACTTTCCTAACCAGCACAGTTTACCTCCTTTCATCACACTCAGTCCTACCACATAAGAAATGGTGATAAGTGCATTGTTTAATTTCTCACAAAAAAAAAAATCTCTTCTAGGCTCTTCATTTAATGAATGCTAATATGCCTGACAATAATTCTAGAATAAAATTTGAGTTGGCATGTGAATATAATAAGCATTTTAAGACACTACTGTAAAAGCACCATTTTTTTGTCTCAGATGAATCTTGTGAATAAACTCTATGCACTGCAAGCCCAGGTCAGCCAGCACAGACCTCAGGATGAGCTAGTCATTCTCTATGACAACAGAAACCTTGCCAACACTTGCCTTCAAAATATTGCAGTCTTGCTGTGCACACCCTATTTTGGGCAGTTTACTTCATCAGTGCCACAGAACACTGCATTCTGTCTACCATGGTGCGTACAAGCCCCAAAAGGACAATAGGCTGACCAAGTGAATGGAATTATGTTAGGAATTACTGGTATATGAACAACATATTTTCCTAAAGCTGCAAAAAAAGGGTGCTTGTTTCAAAACATTCATAAGTTATCAGAGAAACACCATGAAAGATACTCCTGAGGTTTGGGAGCGGGTGAGAACTGAAATACAGTCTGTAAACCTTACAGTTTCCACAAGCCAATATATGCACGAATTAACTGGGGAAGCTGTTGTCTGTGCCAGAGAGGGAGCACACTGAACCGGCACAGCACAAGTTTTAAAGCCCCCGTGCAGCAACATTATCTAGCTTTTCAGGAAAGCAATTATTGCTCTCCAATTGCCTATGTGGTGGCAGAGGACAAACCCTGGCTATATCACCCTGGTTTTCCAGTCATACTGTACTATGCAATAGAGTTAACAATAACAATACCAGGCTTCTCATATTTGCTTGTACAACTTTACATAAGATTAGCAAAAATACAGAAATCTATTTTCATTCCAAATTCATCAAAATCTTTCTCACATTTGTCAACCGCAAACACATTACTGTGCTTAGTGATCCAAACAGGTCACTATGGGTCACCATCGTGTCCTGATGCTTTTGAGAACACCTTTGGAAAAGTTTCTGTGAGGACGACTTTTATTTGAACCAGATGGTCTCATAAGCATGAGTAAAGCATGCCTGTGTATCAACGTTTCAGTCATGCCGTTGTACTTTAAAAGGCAGAACCAGTTTGCCTGCAGTCCATTTAGGAGTACCCTCTGCAAAAAGCTTTTAAAGTTTATATTCTGTTAATCACATTGACCTTTTAGAGTTGCTAGTTTTTGCTCATTCTCTTGGAAGGAAACAAAACAAAACAAAAAATTATGCCCTTAAAGCTGCTGTAAGACCGACCCAATAATAAAATCTCCCAGTGCTCCACAGAATGAGTCTTTAGTTCTCAGTTTAAGTGTGAGAGTAAATAAAAGCATATGTACAGAATGACACTGTGTCTGTGAAGAACTGAATTCCCATATATATCGTAACCCAACGGCATATCTGAGATCCCACAGCAGTATTTGAACAATCCATCATTTACAGGGGTCACTCCCGAACCCCTGAGACAGAAAGATCACCTCTGTTCAACTGCCACTTTGCATATGGGCTGAACAATGATCCATGAACTATTTAAAATCTTCCTCCTCGGGCAAGTGCTCATGGTGTGTGTTCAGGTTTTTTTTAAGGTGGGGAGGATGGCAGGGGGTGTGTATTTCGTGAGCTGCCTTAGCCAGATGATCTGCAATAACCCCAGTTTCTAAAACAAGTGAAGGAAAGTACACTGCTTTGGTTTATGCAGTGTATTTTATAAAGACATCTTAGAGAAATGAACACCAGATCTGTAAGGGAAATTAATCCGGTTCTGAGAAAATGGTTTTAAGCAAATTCAGGCTTAGTACTCATGAATTATTAAGTTACCATGTTGGCTAGAAGCCAGGGGGAGGATTACAGAGCTTACAGTAAAACTGCTACTGCAAACACGGGGTTTCCATAGAAACACAAAACAGAGAAAATAACTACCTGTCGTCTCTCTCTACCACATTCAAGGAAAAATAACCATAATGTTAAAAATATTGTTAAAGCTTGCAGGAGAAATGTAGTTAAGCAAAAATTACATTCTCCTTGGGTCTCCATGAGTCTGCCACACTTGAACACTTGACAATGTCATTAGTATTTTTTTGTTATTTACATGATGAAAGGTACGTATTTGTCTTCCTGAAAGGAATCCTCTCTGTTGAAGTTTCTATTTCAAAAAAAAGGACACTTTAGTCTCCTTCCAGTGGTTATTTTAAGCAATGAAGAGAAAGCCAGACCAACCCTGCCAGGCAGTATGTGTGAAATGTCTTGACCATAACTGTGGGGAAGACTTCTAATTCTGGATTAAAAATATTTTACAGAATAGGTATTTTATCATCATCTCTAACCTGGGAGAAGCTAATGGTTCTGAGTCCAACACAGCAGTTGTCTCATTACTTGCTCTACAAACCACATATCCCTCTTACCTGGCTTTGCACACAACAATTTCAGAGACACATACTGGGTTTTGACAGTGAATTTTGCAACATTACACTGAGCCTTCCTACAGACAGAAAATTACTTGTAATTGCTTTCTTTCAGCTATATAGTTCATCTAAATATTTTAAAGATGTGTATTTGTACCCTGCTAGTTGAGACAGCAAAATCTCCTCTAGCTGTATGTGCTCATGACATATTTTTTTCTTTCTGAGATGGAAAATGGAAGAAGAACTTTAAATAATTGCAACTAATTGATTTCTTCCTGTCAACAACTAAAAAAGAGAAACATCCCTCTAGAAAAATTTGTATCCCTGCCTATTGTTATTTCATATCTGATCCCCAACTTGAAAATTTTGTGGGGGAAGGAAGGCGGTGGTCGTGAGAGAAATGAGGTAAGACTGATTTTTGGTTTACAATAGTTTGATATTAGTCAGTTTACAAGAAAGAATGAGCATCTCTAACAACAGCACTTACCTCTCTACAGCAACTTGGACATACAAATCCAGATAGTAATAGTTTCTTTAAAATATATAATATTAATAGGAAAGGGGATAAACAAGAAAACCAAGCAAACATAGATTTGGGAGAGAGATCTATGGAAAGAAAGTCAGGCGAAGCAACTGGTAGAGAAAATGAAAAGGCATTATTCCTCCTTCACCCTTTTGTAAAATCTACGCAAACAACTAATAAAATACTCTGAAGGTTATATCTGTCTCCAGTGATGGTCAAACTTGTATTTTCTAGAAATCATACATCATATATCAGAAAGGCTCTTTGTCCCTGGCCATACATGCACAGGAGACTTCAAAGACCCACATATTTTCCACATTAACTAGAGTGACCAGAACAAGGGCCGTTGCTGTGGAGAGCAACATCCCTCCACATTTGCTTCCTGGAGGATGCTTTTAAGGAAGTTCATCTTCAGCAGGATCCTCCTTGTTACTATTGCTATGGATCATCTACTGCACAGAAGTCAGAAAAAAGAACACAATAAACTAAAGTATAGGAGGGACTAATGGAGGATTAGCTATCCCAACAGATTGCTAGAAGAGAGGTAAAAATTAGAAAGATGGATTTTTTTCATGACTAAGCAGAAGAAAAACCTCATTAGTTGGTAAGTCTAATCCCTCGGAAAACTCTCTGAATATTAAAGAAATAATTCGGAATGATACAAAGTTATTTGTTCCCAGTAGACAAATCATTATACTGAATGAGATAGCTTTTCTATTTTAAAATAACTATGAGAAGGCTGCTATTAAAAACATAACAAATGGGTAGTTTAGCATGTAATTGTACAATAAAAGTAAAATATAATTTTCCGCTTCCTAACATAGCAACTGGCAATAGTGGAACATGACAATATTTTAAAGCCATTAACAGGGGATAAATACAGTCACAGCACTCGGGAGCTATTACCTAAAGAGAGAAGCAATGCAGAAAAAGGGATCTTAAGGTCAGTTCCACACTCTGCAGTCAAGATTTTTTGGTACAACTTACAATGTGGATCTTTCCACATTTACTAATTTCATTTCTTTTTCAGCTATTCAACCATATTCATCTATCCAGTGATCCTGTCTTCCCTTCTTCTGACTTTATTAATGCCTATCTTCCTGTTCATTCTTCCCCTGTTTCTATCTTTCCTTCCCTTGGCCATTCTCAGCTGCTGAGCCTCCCTCCACCCAAGCAGCATCTGATGTCTGGAACGTTCACAGCTTCTACAGTTCTGATTCGGAGCATGCGGAGTTGCTCTGTCTGGCTGTTCTCCCATGAAGCACGCTGATCCTGCACACAGAGCCTTCAGAGGACTTAAACTCCTGCTCAGATACAATTTGTGGAAAATTTGTTATTGCTTTGTCACAAGTCTGCTTAGTGTTTAAAATCAAAGTTCCAGACTATTATAATTGTCTACATTAAGAAGTGTTACACAAAAATTATTTGAGCAGAAATGTGTAAACACAATGTAATTTTAGCTATACTGTTCTTGCTACAATTTTTTGAGCAGCTGACATACATTCCTATTGAGAGTTTAAAAGTCAAGAAAATATGAGTAAATCATGATGAGAACCATGGAGCTAACTGTCACCAATAAATACACAAAGAGATGAAGGATTCCTGTCAAATTTGTCAAGGTTACCTTCATCAGCTTGGCAGACAGATTTGTATTCTGACATCTGAATTAGGAATACTGCGTCAGAGAAAACTCCTACTATGGAAAAAGTGAAAATATGGAAAATAGGACAAGACTGTTCAAGTGAGTAGTAGCTTGAGAAATCCCTTTTCTAACACACATACACACACAGATCAATCTAAAAGCAGTTTGATCACACACTGGAAGTTTTTACACTTTTAATATCTTAAACTTTTATATATTTGTCTGTTAATTTTTATCAGGTAAAAAAAAATGCTTTGAAAGTATCTCAAGATCATGAGATGAGTTATAAACGGGAAATCGTTATGTCTATTACTTCTGCAGTTACCACCCATACACAACTGCAGAGCAATGTTAACAACAAATCAGCGCCACTTCAAATTTTTTGATTCAGCCTTGAAAAAAAGAGGCAGATGGTTTTGTAGGATAACTTTAGAATAGCTAAATACAACTATCACAATATAGGAGTAGTTTTAAATGCATAATTATGGTTCCAAATCATATCTCTCTCTCTTGTAAGCTGCTTTGTGAAATGGCAAGATGGGAGGCACACGGTACTACTCACATTCTCCCCAACATCCACCAGAAATTCTGAACATTTCCACAAAAAAAATCTTTCCATATCACCTTTTATCAATGGCATTAAAAAATAAGGTTGTGTTTTCTCTCACTTTGCCTACTACTTTTCAATTTTAACACAAAAAGAGATATTTCAAAATTACCAAATTGCTAGCACTGTATGGGAAACTGGCAGCTGGGTAGAAGATACGCTTCTACATCTCTAGTATTTTAAAATCACTGTGGGGCTCCATTTTCTCACATTTCTGCACGTGCTTTACCTAGCCATCTGCTGAGAACAAACAAACAAACAAACAAACAAACTGATTAGGGCCCAGTTTTTCAAATTCAATCACATCAGATTTTCTTTTTTGTTCTACTCTCCACAATTAAGGGTACTTTTAGATGACAAGAAACTTAAATCCCAGTGGAGTAAAAAAGGATAACTTGTAAAATACTGCTAAAAATGTCTATTCTGGTTAAAAATACAGGCAAAATAAAAAAACCTTTACATATTTAAACATAAACTTTCTAAAGAAAAAAATCATACTGAAATTCATCCTCTTCATACTTACTAGATTGTTCAAGCTTATTTTCAGAAAAAAAATCAGTATCGTGTTTTTAATGTGTAATTTTGAAGTTATGCATAATTCTATGCATTTATTAGTAAAAAACAGCTATTGTAAAGCTAGCTAAACCTCACTGCTTTACTGAATCTAGTTTATTTCTGTCCACCAAAATAATGCTGCAAAACTTCAAAATGAAACCAAAACACCCAACTCATTGCATCCTTCCAGGACAGATAACACTCAGGATCAGTTTTTCCATCAGTTTTACATCAGCTTCACTTAGTCTGTATCTCCCTGCTTTCCCGTATCAAGTTTAATGTCTCTTCTGTTGAAGCATGAGGTGCATTCCCATGTGACAGAACCAGATGAGTTGGTTCTAATGTGATTCGTGTTTGAGAAATCTATGTTGACTTTTACTTATTGTCTTGTTAGCTTCTAAGTGCTAATAGTTTATTTTTTCCAGAACTTTTTGCATTTGTTGTCTGATTGCAGTTCACCTTCTTAGTGAGATTGAGGCACAACAGCTATTAAATACTCCAGCTATCTTGGTAACATCTGCTGATAGCTTAATGTCCCCTGTCATATTGTTCCATTACTTCAGGGTTTTGTAAATTTAAAAAAAAAAAAAAAAAAATGCTGCTAAAGCATTATAGATTTTTTTTTTTTTTCTGTCCTTGAAGTCCTTTGCTAATTTTATTTTTTCTACAAGTTTCTGCCTCTTCCATCCTGGTTTGTGCAAAGTCATTACTTTCTCCTTTTTTATGTTTCCTTCCAGACTCCATTTAACCAAAGAATATGTGATAAAGACTTTCTGTTCTTGCTATATATTCAATCTTTCCTTCATATTGAAATGATCTGGTTTTGTGCTCTTCACCAGTATTGCTAAGGAACTGACAACTCTCACATTTCTCTCCTCCATATGAGTTTACCTATCTTTCTTTGATGTTTATTGACACCTGTCTTATTGAAGTTCACCACATTTACACTGACGTTTTCTCTTTCTAGTTACTATGAACTCTGCCATTTCATGATCATTCATCCCAAGGTCCTTCTCACAATGAGGCTGTACTTACCCATTGCATGTAATCAAAACTAATCAATTCTCACATTGTTTTCCACTAACTTCCACATGAAGGTAGTAAAAGTTGAGGTAGTAAATTCTATAACAAACACTAATGTCTTTTGCATGTAAAAACATGGGGTAATTTTTGCAACTTTAGAACATACAAATAGACTTTCATCCATTTTGGTCTGAGCCATTACCTAACACTCAGATTGATAGGTTGTTTTGGTGGTGGGCTGAAACAAATCAATGAGGCACACGTTCACTGATCCAGTTCTATTTACTTGCAAGTATTCCTTTTTACAATTCTATCAGAGTCAAAATGAAGTCACTTTTTCCTGGTTTTTTTACCTCTAGGTCTTACCCCTCTGACAGCAGCATTCTTGTTCTTGCTATCCATATCTCCCCACTATCATCTTTTGTCTGCTTCTCATTTTCAGACAGCACAAACCACTAAACACAGTACGATACAAATTTTGTATTCAGATCCTGGAAGCACATCTCAAACTGTATTTCATCTGCTGCACCAGCCTTCTGATGGCTAACCCATAATTGGTACACGCTACTACTGCAGCTCTGGAAAAACAGTGGGACTTTCACTGATTCTTCACTTAACCCAACTGGGAAACAACTATTGAAACCAACAGGTTCAATGAGGTTTGTAATCTACTATATGTCCAAAGCACTAACACTGAAAGCCAGTCAATCTCCAGTGTGAACCATTTGGGTAAGAAATTTATCAAGCTGGAAACCATGTCAGAAAAGTCAATTTGTCCTTTTCCTTTAGAAAGCAGCATGCAGAAGATGCAGAAGCTTTGCCTTTTTTTTTTTTTTTTACATCAATGTACTATTTCCTGAGGCAAAAGGTAGAAGAAAGAAACTTAATCTTTGAAAGTAGGTATAAAATCACCATTCTAGATTTGTAGCAGAGTGTTTGTCTATTTTCTGTTTTAAAGTTCCTTTCCTAAAACAGAGCTCAGCCTCATTACACATTACCCCCCCACCCTTGGGATGCAAGAGAATTATGTTGTTTTCACTGCAGTACATCACTGATGCATAATATGAAGATCTAAGTAAAAACAACTGTTTTCACATGAAAGCATTATTAAATATATTTAAATATTCCTGAATCACTCTTAGTACTTTTTCTCATTATAACTGTTTTTTTTTTTGGATCACTTTTGTCTTTTTTAAGATTTTCCCACTCCATGTTTACATACTACGGAAACTGCAGCCAAAGACAATTTGTCTTCTGAAGTTATTTCTCAGGCCTTCCATAGCCATGGCAGCAGCTGGTCCCTTCCTCTTGCCTGCAGCTTTCCCTATCTAAATAATTTGACATTCTTCTGCTTTGTGGTATTAACTAACTAATTGTAATTTTGTTTTGATTTGCTATTTGCACCTTTTTGTCTTAACAGCTATTTTCTGTGAATTCTCTCAATAGAGGAATTAAAGGCACATCCTCCTAACTACAGCAAAACAAGCATTTCTCACTTAGTGGGGGTGAAATGACATAGTATCAGATTAGGCATACTTGCCATGTTCTGCAAAATGATCATTAAGCTCTGTAACTAAACAGTGGCAGACACATATTTGTAAGATACAATGTCATTAGAACTTTTTAATAAAGACCCCTTTTTCAGTGGGATGTATTCTGAAGAGTTACAAAACTGTTATCAGTCTACTCTGAACTTACTTAGATGAACATTATTCATATAATGATGTTCTTCCAAAGACAGTAAAGAACATATGGGGACTCTTTTTTCCATTTCTAAATATAATTCACTGCAAATTAAGACAGTTTTGACCACTGCAGCAAATGTGGTTTGTGCTAACCATCAGGACATGCCTTAATCAAAACTACCCCCCCCCCCCGCCAAACACTGTACTTTAGATCAGATCAAGCTACCCTTACTTAATTTCCAGGACAGAACGCATAGCTGCAATACTCTTCTACATATTCTGATGTTTTCAAAACACATGCTTCAAAAGGAAAAATACAGCACATTTCACATTTCCTAACATTTGTACCAATTACCTCAATGTAGTGAGCAGCACAGTTGTCCAGCCTAGATATAGAGATAAATATCAACACTTTTGTTTATATTGCTAGCAACAGTGTAATGAAAACAAGACACAGTCTAACACGACCTTAAGGCAAGGAGTTCTTCAGAGTTCTTGAGAGTTCAAGAGCCTCAACTGAGCACCCAAACACACAGCAGTCCTCTTTCCAAAACAGTCCTACAGCATGGCCTTGCCATTAACAGGGCAGGGCCCTTCTTAAACAAGAGCCCTGAGAAGGCAGACGCTAAACACTGACACCCTCAGTAACCTGTGGAGGCCACATCAGAAACCTAAACAACATTCAGCTATTCTGTGCCTTTAATGTTTTGCTTATATGTAAGCGCTAAACTTCATATGCAATTATTAGTATTACTCATATTCTCATATATGCATTGCCAAGCTGTCAACTTATGGTTTATCAGCTTTTTGCTTTCAGTTGTGTCACAAGAAGACATCACATGTTTTTCTCCAATGTATTTGCCTTTTTTGCACACACCTCCCCTCCCTCCATACTTTTTAGTTATTTGATACAGTCCCACCTGATCTGCTTGCCTTCTCGAACATCATACAAGGAAAAAAAGACATCTGTGTCTTCTCCAATTGTATTATAGGTGAAGCTCTTTAGACTGAGGAAGAAGTGATGAGGCACTGGCATTCGGCAAGCTTCCCCATGACGCTGACGAATTGTATCCACCTAATTAAAAACAATGAAAATGATTTTTAGTTCTTCACAAATAAAAGACGTGACTGACTTAATAATTTCAACAGAGATTCTGCCCCTCTTTCTTCATCAAGTAAAAGCTTCATCTCAAATATATTCAACCTCAGAGATACATGCCAGATTCAGTTTACTTCCTCTGTTTTTTCAATTTTTCATTTGAATAATTTGAGAAGCCACAATAACAACGTAAATTTGAGATAAATGGTTTATGCATTTGAAATCTATTTTTATAATGTAAACCAAGTCGATCCAATTTCTCAAATATTGTTTTGCTTCTGGTACTGAAAACGAATTACAATAAGATGGTGCTTGGGTGGTTCTTGATGACTGCCATTTAAAGCAGATGGACTTCAAAGTATTTTTTAAGAATAACATTTGTTACATTATTTCTTTTTAGCAGCTGCAATTCATTTATGGAGGTCATTCAGAACCAGGCTTTACACATTTATATGCTCTGCAGGTATAACTAAAAGAAGTCTTAACAACAGTCGATAACATGAGTAACCAATGAAGTCAAATAGCAGAAAGTTTTACATTTTGACTCTGTACACCAAGATCTATTTACAACAGTAAAAACTAGGATGACAAAAAAAGAAGTATTACTAGAAAAAAACTTATTCTTTGATTTCATAGCTTTTTATTTCCCTTGTACGCTGATCTTAATAAACAGGTTGCAAGAATACCTTACGCTAACTAGGTTAGTCTCCTCTGAATGTGTAGATGGGTACATACTAACAAAGAAAATCTTAACACTTTCAGACTTTCAACCCAGATTTGTACTAGCTTAAAAAAACAGAGCTTAAAATGAATTAAATCCATGTAAATCCTCATCCTTTAAAGACAGGTACCTGTGGAAGTACACGTCTCCTAAAAAGATTAGACCCATGTTCCATGACCAGGAAAGGATTACATTACCAAAGAAAGGATATGTGAAACAGGAGCCTGTAAACCCACGTGTTAGCAGGTAGAAAGAATACTCAATTGAGGCTTTTGATGTCACTACGTAAGTTAATCTTTTAAGAACAACAGTTAGAGCTAAGGAAAAGAGGCCTAAATGAAGTTGAAGAAGGACCTTAAGAAGTTAACTACTTGGGGATCTTCTGAGGAAGTGTTCTAAGGGTAGGGACTTACCTAATAATTCCTATCATACCTTTAGATACATCCCCATCATACCTTTAGATACATCCCCAAACACTTAAAGACAACAAAAAATCATACGTAGATCATGTTTACCTGGGACGTACTCTGCTGGACACTGTGTCTACTTGAGAGGTGCTGTGGAGATACAAAGTAGTAAAATTTAAACCTTTTTGGAAGTAAGATATATCTACATTTTATCTATGTAGGATTAGAACAGGAATTTAAAAATATGACTGTTCAAGACTACCAATTTTTCACAGCCTTTTTTTCACAGTATATCATCATTCACAAGACCACTAGCTTTCCAAAACCTTTTCTCCAATAAGCCATCTCTTAGCCTAACTACTTGAATTTACAGGCGATATTTGCCTTAGCTTCATGTAAATGGCTGTCACAAGCTAGACAGAATTTCCAACACTGTAAAAGCATTTCTCTTTGACAAATCTGTCACCCCATACTGTGTAATTATACTATATAATCTACGTGCTCTCTTGCTAAACGGGGGGATACTTCACCACTAATCCTCATCTAACCACTATGCTATGAAAAGGTGCACTTGTTAAACAACACAGACATCTGGAAAGGAAAATGCATTTTAGACTTTGTTCAAACATTTTACCCTAACCAGAAAATGAAATACCAATAAATGGTTAAAGACTCTTTTACAATTTCAGCTGGCCAACACCTGTAAAGAATCATCAGTATAAAGAGCTACATCTCCGAAACAGAACTCGGAAGATGATCCTGTATTTAAAGCCCTCTATGCTAGAAGGAGATGTTATAATCACAAAATTGATTGCAAGTCTCAGTGAACCTATTTAATCTCCAAAGGGAGATTTAAATGCTAATCTAAATTGATACAGTTTCAGAGAGCTTTAAAAAACATATCATTAGTGATTCTGTCATGCCCGTTCTTCACACATTCATCTTAACGTTAGCATTTTAAACTGAAATATTAACATGAACACTACCGCGTGTTAATAAGTATTGTCTTCATCCATCCATCCATCTCTATCCTTTTATTACTTTCTCAGCATCTTATTCTGACCAAAAATACTCCGTGGCAGGACCAGCATAATCTGATGATAACCTCATTGTTCCAGAAGAGGTTAAAGATAGTCACAAAATGTACTCAGCAATACTTTTTTTCCAAACTATGCCACTGTCTCTCACACAGAAGACTTTTTATGACAAAAGGAGAGTTAATCTTCATAATGAGGCAGAATCAATAACATATTAAGTGGCGTATTTTGTCATCTGTTTACATTCACAGTTACAAAAATGTCCTATTTCACACTGTCAGCAGAAGAAGTAATGATCTCCAGCTCCATTGTCTGTCTAACTACTGCACTATCTTCTGAATGTTAAAACCCTCCAAGTTTAGGTGGCTGAGTTGCCTATATTTTCTTTTTGTCACCTGCAACAACTCAAAATCAGCTGGCATAGAAAAGACCAGTTATTTAAGTTGCTCAAGGTATCCTGGCTTCTTTTGACTAAAATTCATCTTCAAATCCGAGTAAGAAAGAGGGAGATAAACTCAAGCAACAGAAATATGAGAGGTGGTCTACAGTTTCCTCAGTGAACGCAGCTGCTTACAGAGTGCTCATTTAGGTAAATATGTAACAATACCTGGCCAAAAATCAGATTGTAAATTTTTCATACTCAAAAGACCAGATTTCACTAATTCTCTGCTTTTATACTTCAGGACCATGCTACTACAATATAGACAAGCACTGAGTGAGTTAACTTTACATACCCCTGCCAAAGCGTACTGGCCCTCTTGGAAACCATTTCTAGCCATGTGAACAAGAAAGTGACTGAAAACAGTCAACATGCACTTACCAAGGGATAAATCAGGTTTGATCAACTTAACTGACCTCTATGGTAATTATCATGCAATCAGAGAATAGTTTGGGTGTGAAGGGACCTTCACAGCTCATCCAGTTCAACCCCTGCCACAAGCAGGGCCATCTTCACCCAGCTCAGGTTGCTCAGAGCCTCATCCAGCCTCGCCTGGGATGTCTCCAGGGATGGGGCATCCACCACCTCTCTGGGCAACCTGGGCCAGGCTCTCACCACTGGCAGCATAAAAAATTTCTTCCTCACATCCAGGCTGAATCTCCCCGCCACCAGTTTAAAACCGCCACACCCCTTGTCCTATCGTAAAAGGCCCTGCTAAAAAGTCTGTCCCCATCTTTCTTTATCAGCCTCTTTTAAATACCAAAAGGCACAATAAGGTCTCCACGGAGCCTTCTCTTCTCGAGGCTCCTAAGCCCACTAATTCTTGTCTTATCCATCATTAAATGAAAAGAGTAATTTCAGCGTGTCATGCCATTATAATAATAAATTTTTTTCCTACAAAATCATCTAAGCTTGTAGCATTCAAACCTGTACTTCGGAAGCAACAACTGACTGCAGAAGTTAAATCTTGCATTTATGACTCTCACTTCTACCCTACATTTTTCAGATAATTTCTTTAATTTGTCTACATTATTTTGAATTCTGATCCTTTGCAGTATTTACATACTTACAAGGATACTCCATATTTCATCACCCAGTCATTAATGACACATGAAGCACCACAAAATGGAGGATGACCACAAGAAATTAAGCTGATTCATCCTACCTCCTATTTAATCAAATTATTGACAATCATTCTTCAACTTTTTTTTTTTTTTCAGTATGGGTTTTCTAATTAGCTTTGTGTTTACTCTACAGTAATTTCATCTAGAACTAATGACCTTAGGAGAATTTCAATTAAAAAAACAATTAAAATCTTTATGAAAATCAAAATACAGCACCAGCTGCTTTTCCTCTATCCACTAGCCTCACTTCTGTTCTGGAAGGAAATTGGAGCTTTTAGAAATTACTTATTCTGAACAAGTTCACAATCACTAGTACACACACCTTTTTTGCAACTACCTGGATATTTTTTTCTGTTCCAGTTTTTTGTAGAGGGAGAGAATGACTACTAGCTTCCCCTCCTCCATCACATCTTCTAAAGGTGTAAAGTATGCTTGCTTTTTGCCCGTATTCTGGAACCTTATCCGTCTTTCCATTCATTATCACCAACATGTCTAATAAGGCTTCTCTAGACATCCTAAATTAAATGTATGTAGTTCTAAATCCTCTTGAACTGGTAACTACTTTATAAACTTTTCCCCCAGTTCTGGTGTGACTCATTTTTCCAAAGGTATTGTTAGTGATCTGATGCAGTTTACCACCCTACTAGGGCTTGAGGGGAGTGAAAAGGACATTAAATGACATGTTATTTTCTTGCATCACGTGCCTGCTGGTTTCCCTCTAGTATAAAAACTTTTCTTTAATTTCCCAATTACTACTAGTTTATATATGTAAAACTGCTTCTTGTCACAACTGACAATATTTGCTTGTTATATCTTAATTTGTGCATTGCTTTCTGTTTTTTCTCTTCACCCATTTGTAGTACTCTTATGCTTTTCTATACTTCCGTTCCTCTACGCTTCCTCTCGATAACCTTAATTTCCCTTTCTTTCACTCTTGTGACTGAAGGCAATGAAAAATCCTTAATTTATCCAACTTGGTCTCTTAGTGAATAGCTTGTGGTTTTGTTCTAATTTACTGAAAGAGTTATCGATTCTCCTTACCTCTTTCTTTCCTGTCCAACTTGCATCTCATGATATCTTATCTACCAATATTAGTTATCACTGTTGTTCTTCCATGTTCCATTCCTAAAAATGCTTGATAAAGGAATCCTATCATTACTAAGACAGTCTCAAACCAACTGCTTTCTATCTTCATCTTCTCAACTGACTTCTTACTAGGGTTTAGAACCAGATGTACACAAATCTCTGATAATCTGCTTGGTTAAACAAACAACAAAACACGAAGAGATTTCATGAGCTTCCTGCACAGCTTGTGTCCAGCTGTTTTCTTTTTCTAGCAGAGTTCTGGGCAACTGAAGTTGTTATTTTCAAATTTTATAACTACTCATTCTTACTAATCTCATTTTCTGTCTGAATAAAGAATGAGCAATTACATTGATGGCAGCATTAACTTGAAACTTGCCTATTTATTAGGAACTCTGTTAAATTCGTGGTATTTTTTTCAGATAGTTAAACAAATGGCTAAGACATAGCAGTAACACAGTCAGTAGTTGTGCCTTTCCTGCACCTCTTAAATGCATCCTGAAGACGCATACACAAATCAGTAAATATACAGATGAGCTAGACATATTTAATTGCAGGTTTGAACATTTCTGATTTTTGCAAATGCCTCCAGACATTTGTGTCTTGTAAACCCTTTCACTAAAATGCTATCCAAGCATTCCTGCTGGACTTGTGTTGCTAAATGGCACCTTCAATCTAGTGGCAACTCCAGCACTGAGCTCCGTGGCAGAATTCCGCCAACGTATTTTCCCACAATTTCAAAAGTAATGTAAAAAGTGGTCCATTATATTAGTTAAAATCACAAACGCTGTCATAAGGCAATGGCAATTTGGTTTCCTTTAGGAGTAAAGCAACGATTTCTGACAAATGCTGTGCACCTGACACCATTAGTATATAGCTTCATAATGAGTAACCTGGAGAAACAAGTAGTATACGGTCTCAAAGCACAGCAGTTCTGACAAAGAAATGAAAACAGTAGTCACACAATAGTCACAAGTATACTTAGCAATAAAAAATGAGAGCTAAGAAAGTTGCTCCAATTTCAAAATTTACCACGAAAAGCAATCTTAAGTCTAATGACTGTATAAAACGGTTGAATTTGTCGTCACAGATCGGAAAGTCTAACGTTTTACCTCATCCACTGTTCTGCTAATACAAGATTCTTTTCTATGGCACATTTAACATTCTGCAATCCTGCAAATATGAGAAAATAATTCGTCTCTCACAACTACTCCCACAAGATTATTTTACAACGTAAAACGTCACTGCTCATTTGAGAACCCATTAAGTATTGTATTTTGCCAGGAGTAAGGAGGATTCTATCCTCGGGTTTTGTTAAATAATAAAAGTAAAGCCACATAAAAAAACCCTAAACCAAAAAGAAACCACCAACGCTCTCCTCCTTCAATTTCTGCAAAATTTAAATTAAAAAAAATAGCAGGTTGTCAGTTGGTTTGGCTCCTGAAATTGTCTTCTGACTGTGAACTAGATGTGATTAGACAGCACCGTCCTCTTGAATCTACAAACTAAAGCTACAGTGAAGTGTGATCTGACGAACGGTCGAGTCCTGATACCAGTGCGGATCTGAGCAGGAAATGGTGCTGTAGACATTTTCTTCAGGACTAAGATGGGTGACATAATCAGACTACTCCGACAATTAAATATTAGCCATTTGCTGTACTGCAAGTATTCAGAGTAAAAAAAGGACTTGCAGAATGAAACACGATTCTGTTTGCAGTTTCTTATGTAACACGATTTTTACTTCTTTCCACTGTCATATGGTGCAAATAATCCAAACCATCAACAGCATGTAGCCTGTTTAAAAAACACGCCTTTGTTTGAGGGAGAAGTATATCTTGCATATTGAAAAACTCTGTACAGATACAGACCTATCACCCCCTAGTCTTAGACAGCTGCAGGCAAATGAACATTTTAAAATAGTAAATTAAACGTTTACTAGAAGTGAACCTGTAACAATATTTATGTAGAAAAACACTATTTCATTTGCAAAATATTAAGCTAAGAAGTTGTATTAAAGTAATTGCTGGGTTTGTTTGTTTGTGTTTTAAATAAAATAGCATCTCAGGAAAGGTCTGCATTCACTTTCCTCTGAACATTACATGCCGTTTCTCCCTTTACATGATCCTGAACAAAATTAACTGAATTATATAGTCCTAATAACAATGGAGAATCCAAATACACTTAAGCTTCAAATTGCAATTCATTAATGGCACAATCCACATTTCTAAAACAACTTTAACTTCACTGTGTACTAATATGAATGTACTAGTAACTAATATTGATAGAAATTGGAACTCACTGCAATGAAGGAATTTTACTACTTGCCACTGTGAACATCCAAACATTCCTATTCAGATGCACCACATGTGTTTTCTAAGGGACACTGCCACACAACAGAGAGGGCCTTAATGCCCAAGGATTAGTTTTACTTAAGTTATTCATTGGTCTCCCTCCTTCCTCCTTTCCTGTGAGCTCAGACATCTCTGAAACAGGGCAAAGATTATCTACACAACACCCAGAAGCAGACTTCTCACAGAAGTATTCTGCATCCGCAGACCTGAAGGAGTGAAACAGTGGCTCTCATGCACTTTCGGGACTCAAACAGACTGTTGATGGACTCCAGGTTCGAGAAGCTTTAATCAAGGGAAGAAGTAGCATGATCAATACTAGATCATACAACAGGAAGCAGTTCTACTTTTCCTACCAAGTTAATAACTGCTCTTTGAAGCAACAATCCTGTTAGCCTTCTTCATTATACGTCAATAAAATTTGCCAGGACATTTGCCTGGCTCAGGGTGCTTTCAAATGATTAGATCTCTGCAAATATTACCACAGTTAATTTCTGGAGCTTCCAAGATTCTGTATTATTTCCCATCTGACAGAATTCAACACTACACTTACGAAAGGCAGTGGCAAACTGCAGATTATGTAATATAATGCCTGCAGAATATATGCAGGAACCAGAGGTCTAGAAAATCTGACCCATGAAGAAAATCTGAGAGAAACCGAGTTATTTAGCCTAAGAAAGAGAAGACTGAATGGGATTTATCAAGTCCTCAAGTGCACAAAGGGTGGTGCAAACAGGCAGGAGCAATCTTTTCCTCCGTTGACACAGCTTAACCCACAGCAAGAAATCTCCATGTAAGACCACCATTAATCAAACTTCCAAACTGTAAGAACAATGAACTGAGCAAAAAGATTCCCTGCGTAGGCTGTGGAGTCTGAGTCGCTGGAGGTTTTTAGTAACAGAAGTTGTCAGAAATGGCAGAGGCAATCGATCCCGGCATTAAGCAGAAGAATGGACTGGATGACCTCTTCAGATTTTCCAGCCCTATTTTTCTTTAATTCTACAAATAAATGAAGATTATTGCTACTTCACTGAATGCCAGCACACTGATTGTAGCAACAAAGACCAAAGTTTAAAATTATTCCCATTAGCTGTATCTGATGGGTCTGTGTTTTCAGAACTTCTTTTACTGTTTCTGAAACAACAGATTTTAAAACCAAGAAAAAACCAGAAGTTACCTTCTCCAGTTTTCATAACAGGTTACTTCATAAATTGAGTTTAAAATGTATGTAAGCATGCCATTTCCAAAAGAAACTCTGTTCATTCCTGAGAAAACGAACTCAGGATACCAGAGACAGAGACTCTCCTGGTGGTTAGGGGTTAAATGAGAAAGACATTCACCTTACAACATTGTTCTAATCAAGAAAATATGTAAGGGTAAAGAATAAAAACGTCTTCCCTTCTTTCCCTCCCAAAGTGAAAATTCAAAGCAATCTCCCACAGATTTCTTACCATTTTATAAAGATCTGAAACACTGATCTGATCTGAATCAACAACCTCAAAGTCCTTCCGAGGAACTAAATCTAGGCCCAAATGTCTGCAAAAGAGAAGGAACAATGGTAAGTATAATACATTAGTGATGTTATACATCACTGCTATCTACTACATATGCTTACTCAAGGGCAGAGACACAAGAAACACTAAACTATTTCTTTTTGCAATTTATAATCATTAAACTGGTAACACTTCTAAATAAAATTAAATGCAAATATCAAACAAAAACCGCAATGAACTTGTTATTTTTTGCTCACTGGTTTCAGTGGAGCTATAGCAATTAACAGTAGTTGAAGCTTTTGGCCAATGTGTTGGTGCAGTATCCAGAACAATTCATTTCATACACAGAAACACAGTAGGCAAATAGAGTTACTACTCTGCAGTATCTGAGCAGATTCTGTTACTAGAAAACAAAAAAGTTGCATTAGTAACCCTTTTCAAATCTGCAAATAGATACTGTGCCTTAAGAAGCTGCTTTGAAATTCCTGGTGTTCATGCAACTAAATCCCCGAACTCTATCACTGTACAAACATACTGTTCTTTCTTATGACAAACAATAACTGCAATACCAACAAGAATTTCAATCTGTATTTGTAACACTTGCATACAAAAACCCCTTTTAATTACTCTGAACTGAAATAATATGTTGGCTCAAATCAAATATTGAAACTATTTTTTTAAAAAAGTATACCAGTGCAAAGAGGATGAGTAGCTAAGAAATTCTGTAGTAAAGAAGGCAGCTCAGGTCACAGCTGCATGCGAGTAGTAGACAGAATTTTGCATCCAGAGAAATAAATGAACAGCTATCAGGAATTAATAAATAATTGTAGACTGCAGAACAAGACAACCTAATAGGTGTCAAAATCCAACTTTTGCTCTGTAGATCTTCAGGTTCTGAGGCAAAAAGAGTTCAGGGCATTACAATACAAAGCTATTTTAAACACACACATTTGGAGTAAAATTAAAGCAGCATGTGAATGAACCATTTTCCTGCTTTCATCTTAGGTAACTTTGATACTTAATTTAGAGGTATTTTATATGGAAATTCTTGATAGTCTTAAAGTAAAAAAAAAAAAAAAAATCAGAAGAGGTGCCCTCATGGATTACCTCTGCACTCTGCCACTAAGTACCAAAGACAAGCAAAAGGCAATTTAATTTTGTAATCGGAGAGGGAAACATTCTGCACAGATTTGGTCCTGATGGCAAATGGAAAATTTTATTTGAAGAAAACCTCTCAGGTACCACAGAATAATTGTATGGTGCAATAAACAGAAGCCTCCAGGCAATACAGAGTCTCTTTCTGAGCAATTAACTTAAAACAACAGCAAGGAAGAACCAGTGGTATGCACAAAGCCCAGTCACCTTTGCTGACCACTGCACTTTTAATCATGTCCTGTACGTTTTTGAACGCCATAGTTCTTATTGAAACTTTGTTTAATCAGGTTTTCCTTCCTTATATTCCTAAACCATCGTATCTCAAAAATATAGCTCAGCCCTGCCCCACTTGCTGGCAAATAATTGCAATTAAAATATTGTACTGACAAACTGGAATTTCCACATTCTTAGTTCTTTGCCAAAGCCAATTATATATTCAATGGAAAAAGGAACAATTTTCCTCTTTCAATGCAGTTTTCATGCCAAATACCACCTTCTAAGCTCTAAGGCTAAATTGTGAAAGTGATGGTTATACACATTTTACACATTTTGTTTTCATAAAATCTATCAAACACAAGCTATCTCTGGGCCAAGACCAGTAAACGAAAACTGCAGCTGCAAAGACAAAAATTGCTTTATCTATTTACCAAATGAAAATGATTAAAATAAGAACGCACTAGGTAATCCTTAACTGCAGCTGCCATTTGAGCCTACTTATAATAGAAATTCCAAAAATAGAATAGAAAAAAATGGTAACAGGTAAAAATAGTAATATGCAAAGAGCCTACTTCAAAGTTTTTTAAAAAACATTAATGCTCATCATATTCATTCAGTTTTCCTGAATCTGAATACCTAAACCACCTCAAAAATAGCCTGTTGCTCACGTGTCCACATACCCACTCCTAAAGAAAATTCAAAATGAAATTTCTCCTCACCATATCGATATTAATAAATTATTTTCTAATGACATTATCAAATCCACTTGCAACCGCATGAGTTTTAAAGTTTTACAGAAAAAACTGCCAAAGCTAATCATAGCCTGATATTGTTCTGTTCTTATTGTTTCAACTCTCTAAAGAACTGAGGTCACAAGCAGTTGGACTCATCACTGAATAGATGACAAAGGTACTATCTTCTACTTAATAATGTTCAATACAACTGCAGTAGCATCCCTGTGAAACTTATCTCTTATCCTATTTTTAGTTAAATCCCTTAACACTGTGGATTCCCAGCCCAGAAGATTCTCATTCTCTAATACTATGTTAATCCTGCAAAACACTTGCTCCCAGCAAGTAAAGGTGTCTTTTGCTTGAGTACTAACATGCTGTCATCTACTGTGCAGGTGAAAGTTCAGGTTTATGCATTTAATTTGTATAAATTATTTTTTTTTTTGTCTGCAAAGGACTGACAAATAGCGCCTGGAAAGACCATGACAGTCAGTGGCCCACTTTCACTCTCTATTACCAAATACTTTGGGAATATAGTAACATCAGCTGCCAAGCAGTATTTCTCCAAAACATAGCATGCATAAAAATTAGATAATGGTCTGGTTTGTTTACTTGACAGATCCTCTCTTCACAGTACTTTTTTCTACAAGCAAATTCATGCGCTTTTTTATTCTGCCTTAACATTGAGCTGCCTTTCAAAAATATTTCCCCCACCTACCTGCAAAATATGCCCAAGCCGATCAACTACCACTCATAATTTCTAGATACTTTTTCTCTCCAGTAATACAAACACAAGCCGATAGACAAAAATAACAGTACTGTCAATACTGAAAAGGATGAACGTACAACTCTACATCAGCTTAACTGGGCTTCTAGAGAAAATCAACTTGGTTTTAATGGTAATTTCAAAGAATGATCTTAATTTCTAATATTTTCATTTATTTATAACACAAATGCTACATCATTTGGAATCCATAAAACCACAGCTCATAACAACTCTTCCTAGAAGAACCTTGCACATCCAAACCTGAAGAACAGGTTGGGAGAACTCATCACATCTCTAAAGTATGCAAGATCTCATGCCTTTGCCCCCAAAAATGTACATTTTACCTTTACTCTTTACAGCTTTAACTTTGCAGCCACCAATTTTCCTTGTATTCCTTCTCTCTCTCAAAGCTTCACTTAACATAAATCATATTTCTCTTACACAAATACATTTATAAAGGTGGCAAAGGGAAAAGAAATGGTCCTGACAGTGATTCACATAAACTGTGTGTTGTTTCCAACAACTCCTGAAGAACACAAGGAATGGCCACCAGAACTGCTGTCAGCATATTTAAGGGAAAATGGTATCGGTTCAAAAAACTCAAAAAAAAAAAAACAGGTGATGACAGGAAGTGTGATTTTCATGCTTGCATCACTACTTCCCAAATAATACAATGCATTAATGATCAAGGTCAGGAGAAAAGTACCTTTACACATTAAGTAAGCATATATGCCATACATTAGATGCGTAAGTTACCCTCTTTTCTGAAAGGCACTTGGACATGGGATGTCTCCTATTAGATTGTACTATCTTGAATAATTACAGATCAGCTCAGATTGTATGTATTTAAGTTTCTCGGTTAACAATAATGCATGTTAATAACGACACATTTATTTTATTTGCAAATTTCAAGCATGACAGAATAAGCAATGACTATTATGACATTATTTGAGAAAGGGTAGTACTATGTGAATATGTATATGCAAATCATTAGGGATTTTTTTTTAACAGATTAAGACATGTGGTCATGAGTTTCACGATAAAACTCAGAGAGAAGATACACAAGAAAGTGACAGAACTCTTCCAGAAATTATATGGGAAAGAGTGATACTGCAGAAAGACCCTCCAAACCTCCAGACACCTGTATTTAAATACTGCATAGTGTACACAATCTTTTCAATCATATGCTTTTTATGCAGTTCCTTTATTGACACACTCTTCCGTTTATGCTTGTGCCTCTGATATCACATACCTGAAGATCAGTATCTGTTCTTATCTAGTAAGAAATACAGATTTATTTTTTTTTCCTAAACAAGCACCCTAGGCAGATTAATTTAATCATTAACATATTTATATTTACTGATTTCACTACTACTTCTCCATAATTGTAATGCATTAGATTTACCTTGACAGTTTTAAACTACTCTGTAGTTAATGATCTTACATTTAATTTTCTTTTGTAAAGTCTATAGCCACATCATTGAACAACCTTTTCTCTTCCTTGCTGCACTGCACCGCTGTCTACTCTCCTCATCTTTTTCTCTTACAGCACTTTCACAGCTTCCTGTTGCTAATTTCATCCATACTCTCTTTGAGCAAAAATGCCTAGGCATAGTGCTCAAAAATGGGCTCTTGGTTCCCATTTACTCTACTGGGAATGATAATGGAAAATATCTGTAACTCTGCACTGCAGAACAATGACTTGATGCAATCTATTAGTCTATGTCCTTCAGAGCTTGCTTTCAACAAGAGAGAAATTAAATGTAGCATGGGGGTTGGCTAAATCTTCACCAAGGTATTCAAGTATGTCTCTCGGATAGAGTCCTGAAGTGGGTGACTAAGGAACAGTGTCATAACAAAGATACTTAGTGAAAAACACTTCATTTTCTTCCTTAGTTGTCAACTTAGAGAATTCCTTCCCCCATATGTTAATTAGCACTAATCCTACTCCTAAAAAGCAGCAGTCCTCTGTGCTTGAGGAGGGTGGTATTTCCTTTAAAAGGTCATATACATGTCATGCAAAACTTACCTGTCCAATACAGTATCTCAGAACAAATCAAGTTCTTGAGAAGAGCTAGTTTTTGTCTAACGGCAATTTATCAACATTTCAGCTTCTATCAGAACCGCAGTCTTCTTTGGCTCAAAAAAAAAAAAAAAACAACCTCTCCACAAACTCACCATGTAACTGACCAAAGAAAATCTAAACCTCTGAGAAATCTCACCAACAGCCAAATACGTAGATTATATGTTATAAATACATTAAACATCTAAATATTACAGGCTCAGCTCCAGTGTCACTGCTGACAGTGAGATCTTCTACTTATTTGCATCAACCATTAAAATACTTCTTCAATTGACAAATGGGTTTTTAGTATCTACGAACAGGTAGGTACTCCCAGACTTAATATTCACAATACTGATACAAAGTAAGTAAACAGACCTAGACTTCAGAAGTGCAGATAGTCTCAGAAAAGACCTACTACTAAGTAAGCAGCTTGCTTTATAGTAATAGTAGAACTATGCAATGAACTCACTGTAAAAAGTTGTATTTGATTTCCAAATAACAACATGTTCTAGCTGTGTGCAAATACTACTGAAAGGAAAAAGTTGATTTATTCTGTGTTGGTTTTGTTTGTTTGTTTGTTTTTTTTTAATAAAAGCTATTTAAAGAGAATTAGAACAAACAGTACCCAGGCGGTACCTGTACTTACTCATTGCCCCAGTCCAGCCTCACTGTGAGGTGTCTCTTGACCTCCCGCACCTGATCCTGTGTCAAGTGACCTGACAGCAGCTGTCTGCGCAGGTCAATGAGCTCATTCATCACATGGCGCAGTTTGTAGAAAAGATCTACCTTATGCTTCTGTAAAGGCATATTTTGGGGAGGAGAGGGGAAGAGAGTGAGAGAGAAAGAAAGAAAGAAAATGGAGGGACAAGGAGGGGAGAGAAAAAGGGGAAAAGAGAGATGGGAGAAGAAAGAGATTAATAAGTTTGGAAAGAGAAAGAGTGTGAGAAATAAGAAAGAGAGAAAGAGATATTAATAAGTTACCAAATTTTCATTTAATTACCCTAGAGGAACATTAATCCACTTTATACAAGTTTTAAAATATTTACATCAAAAAGTAGTGTTAACTGATGCTTTTTAAATTGTGTAACTTTCTATTTCTAAAGTTTAGGTTCACTCTGCTGAGAGGTCCATTTGCTGATGGAACCTAATGCTACAGATGATTCATTATGTGTAGCAGTGAACGCTTATTCCAATCATACAATAAATTCAAAGCTTTAGATTTAAGGTAACAGAGAGGTGAAAAGGTTTGTTTTCTGTCAGCAGCTAACTTAATGTCTCTGGACACTTCACTACAACAGAAATCCACTTTAAATATTTTTGATATTCCAATTACTGAAGTTTACCCACCTACGCTAGGTGGGGGGATATGAATATTCATTATCTGCACTCTAAAAGGAACTAAAGTAATTAATGATAAAATCGATCTGCAAAACTACTTAAAAAAAAAAAGAAAATCACCACAGATAGTAAAGAAACCCACTATATTACCACCAGCAATTGAAAAAAAAAGTCCCAACAACTAACAACACAATCCTTCCCAAAAGAACTAGTATTCTTCAAACGTGAAAAACACCCCACCAAAACCCGAACAAAAACCAAAATCAACAACAGAAAACAAAGAAAAACCTCCAACAACAACAAAACACATACACAAAAACCCCACCCCTCAAAAATCACCAAAAAACCCCAAACAAAAACAACAAAAAACCCCACACCAAAGCCAACCCCCCCAACCAGACAGAACTGGGAAGACTTTTTTCCCCCTGCAGGAAATAACTACGTGGAAAGTCCAGAAAAAGAGAGTCTGAGGCTCACAAACACGGCTGCCCCTCAGCACCCAAACTACTCCAATATCTGCTAGATGGGAATTGCACGTCAAGGCTTGTTGACAACAACACCAACAAAAAACCTTCCTGTTTCAGTTAAATCCTGGGTTTTTTTAAATAACTAAGCTCCATTTCTACCTGTATGCAAAGCTTGAAACAGTTGAATCTCACTTAGGGGAAACACTGACTAGATTGACTGAAACTGAGGTTTCGCAAGCTAGCACTGTACTGACTGCACTTTTTCTTGGAAATTAGTGTTTTACAAAAGCTCTCTAAATAAATATACCTGCATTTATCAAGACTAGATCTGATAGAAGAACATCCACAAAGAAAAACATAATATGTTACAATGGAAAACGCTTATTAGAAAAAAATGGTTTTTACTTGTTTTACTAAAAATAGGATGAGATGAAAAAAGAATTTCCATCTAGTTGAGTTTGTTTTCCTACAAGAGCACTAGATTTGCCTGTCTTAGGAAAACATATTTCAATGCACTCCATTTTGATGAGCTTTTTATTAATTTCTCTGAATCTAATTATACAGCTGTTTTGCTGAAGCAGGTTAAGCACAGATGGAATCATCTGCTCTTCCTAACAATTTTAGGATGAAAAGATGCACCGATCTTTCAACTACGCATCAAAACTGGTTCTGGCCCCACCTGAAAAAATAACATACAGACACTAGATCCAACAGAAAGGCATATATTTCCAGAGCTGAAATACTTATCCTAGGAAGATAATCATGCATAGTGGATAAGTATAAAATGACTAGATTTGTGTTTCGGTTTCTTCAGTAAATGTGGTCCAAAGTAATTCACACATGAGCTGAAGAAGACAGCAGGTACAGTGAATGTCTGTTTTATATGTTATTTATGTGAACAATAAAAGGTTGTAACTTCCTCTAACTCAGTATGAAGGCAACAAAGCTTGAGACTATCAAATAAGCAAGTTAGGTATATACTATCAATAAAACAGTTGGCAAGGAAATGATCATGAGAATCAGCTCCAAAATCATCATATTCAGACTCCCCAAATAAGCCTGCTGAAAGAGCCACTCCCTCACTCATGTAATGATGCTTTAGGGCTAGCAATGAATCCAAGTCCAGAGCACTTTGCTGGTTAAATTACTGTATACTCTAGAGTTATTTTTACACACTTATTTTTTACTTAAGTATCAGGAGTATTTACTTTAAATACAAATAAATGAGAAACGAGATTGTAGAAGAGAATTTTGTAAAAGCGAGTCACATTAGGTCCTATGCAATGATTAAAAGCAAAAAAATAAACAACAAACCTCAAACTCGAACCTCTGTCAAAGCTCAAACACCTCTCTTTCGTTCTATAATCATGACAATAGGCCCTTTTCAGCTTTAGTTCTCAGACTTATTCTTAAAAAAAGACTTCATTCTTCTTAAAACAGAATGAGCAAGTATGGATAGAGTGCTAAAGATATGGTGTCCTTTTCAGAAAACACAAGGTCCCCTGTAACGAAGGAAGAATTATCAGCAAGTGGAAAACCAGAGAAGCTGTAGCTGTGATCTCAGGCAGTTATGAAGTGATGAGAGATGCAAGACCCATGAAAGGGAAGGAGAGAAGAGAGCTAGAACAGAGCTGCAGGTACCTCAGTTCCAGGTTTGAAGGCAGTGAAGAATTTAAGCAACCAAGTAACAGTTTCTAACGCTCCTCCTCCCACTTCAGGAGTCTAGTGACTAATAAGCTCCATTTGGAAGTGAAGGAGGGAGATGCACATACTTTAATGACTTTCTTCTCCTTTTCTTTCAAGAAAAAAAGGCCTTCAAAATTCAACACTAAACTAAGGTTATCAAGATTCCTACCCCTATGAAAAGTAAACTAATTAAATCAAAACAGATTATCCTGGACACCACATTTTCAGAAAAAAAAAAATAAATTCTAAGTATTAGAGCCATTCAAGCAATTTTAGTGAGGGCAGCATCATAAACAAATGCCAAACTTTACCACCTTTTTAGTAGCTGAATTTAAAAAAAAATGCCTTGGGGAAATTAATTTAGTTTACTGCCAATTAAAATAGAGTTGGGTGGTGAGAACCAAAGAAACCTAAACCACTTTGTCTCCACCCTCCCCAGGCCCAACTGCACTCCTCCATTCCCAACTCCCACGGGCTGCAGCCCTCAGGACAAAACTGTTTTGGTGCCGTCCTTCCCCGACTGCGCTGTGCATGGATACCTGCTACTCTGATGCATTTTCTACTCCTCTGGCCTCAGAGTTGAGGCTGGTTCTCACTCCTTTTCCCTCATCCTCACTTTCTTTCTCAAACATGCTGTCCCAGAGGCACCAGCAGCTCTACCCTGTAGCAGGTCCCCGGCAGAACCAGCTGGAACCAGCCTCATCCCACAGAGATCCCAGTGCCAACACCTGGGCACAGCACCTGACAGAGGTGTTTGGGGTTTTCTGAACAGCTAATCACAGAAAATAAACCTGCACTCACACGAACACAAAGCTGTTTCATGCTTCAGTGCAATAAGACAATTTGCCTGTTTCAAGCCTATGGTGGCTTTGAATACTGAGGCTGCCTTTGCCATTCTTCCCCAAATAAATACCACAAAATACAAAAATGTATAGAAGTCTGCTATATTGTGGAAGATGACCTATTTATAGTAATTTTGTTGCCGTGACTTCATTTAACACTGCTGTGAAGAAGTCAGGATTTTGCCTCTCTCAAGAGCAATCCTTCAAGACATTTCCTATAGAAATGCCTTGGGCTTTACAGGGCAGAGGGACCCCAAAAATTTTTTTCCTTAGAAATGCGAGTGAGTGCCTTTTCCCAGGTTCCTTGTTATGGATTTCAGTGTCTAAATTAGATATTAAAGCCTGCAAGCATCATCAGCACATGAAAGAAAATAGTAAAACTGGAAGCAACACAAGACTCACACCTTTCTTTTTCAGTTTCATCTGGATTTTTTAATGAAGCAAATCATTTCATAGTAAAGCTGTGCTGGAATTTATAGATTTGTGCAATATTTATAGTTTAATCTTACCCAAAATCTCTAACATTATTACCATGCAAACCTTAAACACTACCTATCAAATTGGACAGTATTCATCAAGTGCCTGTTGATGCCTAATGGTCATGCCTTGCAGGTCAGTACAAGGATGCCTTGGAAACAGGGAAAGAACCAAAGGAAAATGTGTGTGGGAGATGTGATTAGTACACAGGTATTGAGACTGGCAAACACAGAAAAGCAAAGGAATTTGAGAACACAATTAATGCTTGCAGATATTCATGTGTTCTACATGTGTGCCTAGACACCTAGTCCTATTTTATTACAGAACTAATACATAGGACTATATATAACTATAGGGCTTTACTAACAGTTCAAATGCAGAACACAAAAAGGAAAAAGAAACATCAAGCAAGAATAAAGTAAATTACAACTTCTTACTATAAAACTACAAAGTACATTTACAACGGGTAGTGATACCACCCTGGAATTTTCACAGGAGTCTGGGGTTGGGTTCACATTTTTCCACATCACACCATTTAATAAACATTAGCCTTTTAAACAAGTAACAGACTGAGAAAGGAGGGCATCACAGTTCTGGTTTATTTCCATTTTTTTTTATCCTGAAGTTCTCTATTATTAGCAAGGATGCTTTAACATGAATAGTATTTACTCTCTCCTATGAATATTCATAGATTTTACCTTCAAACAAACCATTTACTCTAAATCTGTTTTAAATTGATTCTCTACTGTATTCACAAAGGGCATGTCAATTTACAGGGCATATTAGAGCACAGTAAATTAGAGTAACAGAAAAAAGATTATCTCACATCGTTGGTAATATATTCTTCAGACCCTTTTTCCAATGAAAATGTCTAAAATAGCTTAGAATACCGACACATGGCAAAGGGAAAACTTAAATGGTAAAACAGAATGATGGAACATCAATAAAGCAAAACCAGAGCAAAATGACAAAATTACTCTAAATTGCTGCCTATGAAGGACAGTGGGTAATATTTAAACCTGCTCCGATCTCAAGTTCAGATCTCTCCATAAAATAATAATAAGAAAAATATTTATGAAGGACTAGTACCATTCTTCAAGAAGAGCTTTTTCCTATTTGATTGTATCACTTCACAAACCTCAAATATCTAACTTAAAGATGCAATTCAGAATCTATTTTATTGATACTAATGCAGTATGGTACAAATAAAATAATATTTTCCATTTCCTTTCTAAACAACTTTTCCACTCTAAAAATCAGTTCTATGACATATGTAAATACCTCCAAGTACAAGTTGTTACACTCACGAGCAGTGAAGACGTGCACCTTGACTTGTAGCTTTTCCTAATTTACAACTTCAGATAGCCCAGTTGTCTAATAGAGCAATCTGGGAAAAGTAACAGATGACAACATTTAACAGTTACTGAAAAAATTTTACATAAATCTGACACTGCTTTAGTGTCTGACTTCAAGCTATTAGTATTCATTTACTTTTGATCCTTTGAGGCTCTGTATCCTCATCATCAAGAAATGTAACTTGGTCAGAATGAGACAGGTATTCTGGGTATAAATTAGTCTTGTTTGGTATTTGCTTAACAAAGCAGGATGCAAAGAAGGGAGATTGGTCTCCTCCAGCAAATGTAAGGAGGGGCTCTGTGGGATAATTACCTTAAGAAGAAGAAAAATGTGGTTGAAGCAACACCCTGAAGTGACCCTCTGTCTCCAGCCCACCGCCATCCTGGATGCTGCTGATGGCAGCTGAGGGCTGGAAAAACCTACATAATGAGATTGTGGAAGAGACTGCAGCTTACCATTATTTTGTTAAAATCCAATTGAAGCTCCTAATTCTTTAGAAGTAACAGCAACATTAACCTCATCTCATAATGTCATAACAAACTTTTAACAAAGCTAAAGGAAATTGAAACGGATAAATCTTCATTCTTCATTTCTAATACTGTAAAACAAGTGATATTGACACTCTAACTCCTTTTCAATCCATACTACATTTTTTGAAGCCAGTTCCAAATCTTATGCATATTAAATGTACTTAATTTATCTTCATTTTTTAAACGTAAGAATAAACAATTTAAGATAAGTTTATTTTCCCCAGGGAAAAAAAAAATGCATGCAAGGTTTCGGTAACTTAATCAAGGATGATTTCTTAGGTTTTAGCTTCCTGGTGTCCTGCCTCACTTTTGAATGGCTTTATCATGTCATATAACTGTTAAAAGGACAAAACAAGAAGACAAACATTTTACTTTATAATATTTTTTCAGAAGAATTACTAACTAAACTAGATAAATATAAGTTAACCTTCTCAAACATAATACAGTAAGGAAAGAGCCCAAGAACACTCTCCAGCACGTGGCCCCAAGTATCAATCAGAATAAGATCAGCACAACTAAACCAGAAACATGAGTGAAGGAGGAAGGTCTGTAAACCAACTAAAGAGGAAAAAAATATCCCTGACATACATATATAGCTGACTTTTGCAGCTAATTATTCTGTTATGCCTCTGGAAGATGTATGAAAACCTTCTGAGTCGACTATTCACAGCTTACATCTTCAAGACCCTCTCTGAGCTTGAAAAACATAATTTTCCTTTTCCTTTTTTCCATGAAGAATAGATTATCCTGATGGCAAGACTGTCGAGTTTGAGGGCTCAAGAAAAACTAGAAATAGCATGAGACCTGTGACACCATCTCCAAATTGGACAACACTGAAAATACCTGTCCAAGCATGTTGCTAGTGATGTTCAACATCATTTCCTCTACTAAAGACACAACCATCACAACTGATGAAGTGCTGCTTTTGACAAAGACCATTACCCTCTCACTGCACCACCCACATGGATCTTTGGTTATTCTGTAGCCAGCAGAAACCACCACAGACTGGTTGAGGCTGGCAGGAACCTCAGAGGTCATCTGGTCCAACCCTTCTGGCTCAAGCAAGATCACCCAGATGCCTTTTGAATATCTCCAATAAGGGAGACTCCATGACCTCTCTGGGCAACCTGCTCCTGTGCTTGGTCACCCACACAGTGAAAGTGCTTCCTTATGGTCAGACAGAACTGTATTTCCATTTGTGCTAGTTGCCTCGTGCCCTGTCACTGGGCATCACTAATAAGAACCTGGTTCCATCTTCTTTACACCTTCCCTTCACGTGTGTATATACTTAGCTGGCATTTCCCCTCAGCTTCCTCTTCTCCAGGCTGAGCAGTCCCAGCTCTCTCAGCCTTTCCTTGTCTGTGAGATGCTTCAGTCCCTCAGCCATTTTAGTGGCCCTTTTCTGGACTCTCTCCAATAGTTCCGTGTTTCTCTTGTACTGGGTATGCCAGAGCTGGATACAGTACTCCAGGTGTGGCCTTACCAGTGCTGAATGAAAGGATCATCTCCCTTGACCGGCTGGCAACATTCTTCCTAATGCAGCCAAGAGCACAGTTGGCCTTCCTTGCTGCAACGGTGCATTGTTGCCTCATGGTTGACTTGGCGTCCACCGGGACTCCACGGGCCTTTTCGCAAAGCTGCTTTCTAGCAGCCCTTCATGAAGACAGGAGTGATATTTGCTTTCCTCCAGTCCTCAGATACCTGTCCTGAGTGTTGTGATCTTTCATAGATGATTAACAGTGGCTTCACAGTGACATGTGCCAGCTCCCTCAGCACTTGTAAGTATATCCCATCAGGGTCCATGGACTTAGACAGGTCTAGTCTGCTTAACTATTCTCAAGCATGATCCTCTTCTATCAAGGGTAAGTCCTCCTTGCTTTAGACTTCTCTCTGGCACCTGCAATTTCTGAAGGCTGGTGAAGACTGAGGTGAAGGCGGCACTCAGCAGCTTAACCCCAGCATATCCCGTGTCTCCAGGGCCCCTGCCTACATTTTCTCTGGTTTTTCTTTTGCTCCTCATGTACTTACAGCAGCCCCTTTTGTGGCCTTTTACATCCCTTGCCAGATGTAGCTCCAGGAGGGTTTTTGGCTCTCCTAACCCTGGTCTCTGCATGCTGGGACAGTGTCTCTATATTTCTCACAGATTCCTTGTCCCTGCCTTCCACCTTCTGTATACTTCCTTTCTGTGTTTCAGCTTTGCCAAGAGCTTCCTGCTCATCCATTCGAGCCTCCTGGCATCTCTGTTTGACTTCCTGCTTGCTGGGATGGACTATTCTTGCTTGAGCTTGGATGACATGATTCTTGAAACAGCCAAGTTTCTCAGATCTCCCATATTTCCAGGGCTTTATCCCATGGGACTGTTTCAAGCAGATCTCTGAAGAGGTCCAAGCACGTCTGCTCTCCTGAAGTCCAGGGTGGTGATCCTGCTTTTTGCTCTGCTCCCTCCTCTCAGGACCCTGAGCTCTATCATCTCGAGGTCACTGCAGGTAAGGATGCCTTTGATCTTCACATCCCCAACCTGCCCCTCCTTGCTTGTAAATTATGAGGTCCCAGCAGTGAATGAGTTTTAATAAGCAGAACTAAAATTGGTGGCAAATGTTCCCTGCTCACATCACCACCTTCCTTTTTTCTTGTAGACTTGTGTCCCTATCTACATAAAAGCACAGTCATAATAGTATTCTGCATCCCAAAATACATTTGCTGAATTATGTGGTCTTCCAGAGGGAGAATTGATTATCTTGATCCAAAGCAAGTATATTTCTTTTTTCCCCTAGAAGTTCTGATCCCACAAATCTTAGAATATCGCTAAGTCTGGTTGAAAGAAAAGGACTTTCAACCCTCTGCTGTGGTCTCTGTTACAGTCATTGCAAATGCCTCTTGCTGGAATCACTGTTCTTGAGTGCCAGCAGAGGCCACTTATTCTCTGATGTATTAGAAAAGGGGAAGCTGTGCAGCCTCCATCTGAAAAAGATATAAACCTGGAGAATTTGAGGAAGACAACATATTCAATACTAACCAGCAGTATTTACCTGTCATAGAGGTAATAAATTAAAATATTCTGCTCCAAAAGAAACTGAAGCTGTATTGAGTAAGTGTGGAAACCTCTATAATTCATACTTTTAGAAAGCTTTATCATTATTTAAATGTAAAAGAATATGGAACATTGAGAAGCAAGCTTCCTACCCATGACTAAATGGCTATATTCTTTTGCAAATACAATAAATCCCCTCCCCAAATCGATATTTTAAGGTAATTTTCTGCACTACAGAGAACTTCTATTACCTTTCACAACAGTTTTAAAGTATAGTTAAGTGCTTTTGTCTCCACTTTGAATGAGCATGATGATATTTTTATTAGAAGGTATAGTAATAAACAATTAGCACTCACACTAATTAACAATAGTCAAGCTGTCTAAATTACAACTTACAAGTATCTATCACAAAATTAAAACTGATTACAGTACATAACAAGTGCCATCAGATTAATATTGTCCCCTTACTAGTGCTTTACACTGGTGTGCCAAATTCTAAAACTGAATTTTTTTTTTCTCCCCAAAGCATTTCCATCACATTTAAGTGAAACATCTGCTCTTTCAATGCTATTTACATGCTTAACAGGAAACCTCACATCCAGCGGAGTTCAAGTGTATAACCAGATACTTTTATCCTTCTTCCAGCTTCTCTCACACAGTGTCACACAGCGCACAGAATTCATATTCGCATCACACATGTGGAGGAGTCCAGCAGTAGTACTGCTACTGTGGACCTGGTAAACACAGCAGTAAGAGACAAAATTCCAAAAGAAATGACCAGGTCTGTAGAACTGGGGCAATATATGCAATCTTAAATGTCTCTACCAATTCTTTGTCTCTGTCAAGATGTTCATGCAGGTCATGAAATACAACTTCATTATGTTAGAGAAGATTTTGCCAAAAGCCAGGTTTTAAAGTTGTAATAGGAGCACCTAAAATGTTATGGAGGGCAAAAAAATAAACACATAACAAACAACAAAAACACAACAAACAAACAAACAAAAAGCACAAAACAAACAAAACCATGAGGAAAACACATTATTATTCCAATGAAATATAGAACACAGACCATTATTGGTTTATCATGCCTTAACCTGTGATAGCATTGGTAATTTTGCTTATGAATTTTGGTCACAAAAATCTGTTTCAGAGTCAGCGAACATGAAAATTCTGTTTCTATTATACAGTACTTTTTTCTGCAAACTGCTACTTAGTAATATCATGAACAACATTTATTCTAATTACTGCACAGACAAGTATGCAGTGTAGCCTTCTTAAATCACAATAAGAAATGAAAAATTACATAAATGTAATTAAACATCCCACTTGTTCTTAAAATCTTGACTTTAGATTAGGACTATTGTGCTGTTTAGATAGAGATTAATAGGAAATAGAAGTTTACATTCAAGTTCTACCTATAGCTTTTATTCTTGTGCAGTTAAAGGCAGATGAGGCAACACAACATGTCATTTTATTGCCTGGATGGACTGAACCCACCACATTTACCTGACACACTGAAAACCAAGATGAGCAAAGGTTTCTGTCAGGGGAGAATAACTGAGCCAATGCTACTGATAAAATCACAGCTGCTTTACACACTTGAGAAACATTAATCCTAATCCCTTTTTCAAGAAGCAGGGCGGGGAGGGGAAGAGCAAGAATATCCAGAATATCTCCCTAGTACTGAACCTCAACTGAAGAAGCTTCCAAAATCAGAGACCATTGTCCAGCAGAGGAAAATACTTTCCAGAAGAATATTACAGCCCATGTACCTAGCAATTCAAATAGGGAATGAATCAATTTCTGCTGCTTCACACAGACGTTTAGCACAACTCCAATCCTTCCTGCAAATCTTAATTTTGTCTACATAAAATCACTACTTTGCAGAGTTCAGGAAATAACACAACTTCCCCCCCCCCCCGCTAAAATGAAGACCAAGAGGAGGAAGTGAAATTATTTCCATTTCAGGTTCAGGACTTTTTGTGGAAGGTAGGCCAATCACTCGAATTGAGCTCCTAACATAAAGATCTTCAGATTTTCAAATTTTCTGTTTCTGTTCTGCATTAGAATGCAATCATTTTTATTCGAACACCAGACACTAAGCATAAAATTGAGAGAAAACGAAAGTCAGGGTTCCTGTATACATGAGTATTTTCTCCTTAACTGAGAGCAATGATTCTTTATGGTTCCTTGAGCTCTTTCAATTTATGCAACCTCATATTGATGTATCAACATTTTAAACAGCAATTCTCATCTGTGTCTCAGTTATATGCCTCCCGCTACCTTCACGAAAAAGAAAAATGAATGCAGGAGCCACAGTTCTTATTTATGCAAACCAGCTATGACAGTCCTATTTCAGAGCATGACAGAAGGAGAAATAAAGGGCAGGTCATGAGATCCACACACTGTTACTACTGACTAAATAGCTGTCCTTTCTTATGTGTTCAAGTTCAGATTTTTAATGTTTATACATGACGAACAATTTTTTTTCCTAAAGAGAAAGATGCAAACAATTTAAGTTGTGTCAACAAGTGGAGCCTCTGCCTCAGCTGCCATGACAAGACCAAGCCAGAAAAAGCTGAAGCTGTTTTATTTGGCAGCCCTGTTGCTGACATCTCTGCACCAGGCGGGCAGTGCTGGCCATGCTCAGGTGCAGAGAACCTCCATGGTTTAGGGAAGATGCTTCTAGACTAATGGCAAATGGAAATGCTCTGTATGATCAACTCACTCTGTGACAAGCCGGCCTGGGTTTCAGAACAGCCAGAAATATCGCTAAGAAGAGTCTGATCCATCAAAGTTAGACTTCTATAAACAAGTAATTTCCTCTGCCTTGACAGTAAATGCAGCACTACATATGGCCTCAGGAAGAATCCTGGTAAAACGACAACTGATTCAAATGCAAGCTAAAAATAAGCCCTTCATTCTGGGAAAGAATGGGTGAAGCAGACTAGCTGTAAACTCTGCCACTGAGCTGGCAGCCACCTCGTAATACAGCAGAACACAGAAATTACAATTTAGGAGTTAAACAAAAAGTGGGGAGAAAAATGAATGCAGCAAGTAGGATGTAAATTATAAATAAAGTCTGTTTTCAAATACCTGTTTTTACTTGTTCTGTAAAATACGCAAGCTTTTGGTAAATAAAAAAAAATTAAAATAGTGAAAGATGAGAGGCAGAGCTGCAAATAAAAAGTGAAAACAGGTACAAATCCCAGGATATAGAATTAATTCAAATCTCTTCCATTTAAAAATGTTTGTTCCATGTATGTAACCGTAACACTGCAAATATTTGTAACAGACCTGTGCCTGGCAGCTGTTAAAACTGCAGATATCACACAAAGATCCCAGTATCACCCAAATAAAACCATGTTTTTCCACTTAGGGCATCTCATTATTATAGAAAACAAATATAAAATAGTTCCTGCAGTGTAGAATATTGAGATTTTTTCTTCATCTGTTTTAAATAGGGGGACCTTCTGAGACAGAAGTTAGCTGTGCTAACTACTGCTTAAAATGTAATAACATGCTCCACAGATACAAGCCAAAAGGACAGGAAAAAATATTACACAGGCTCACACTCACTTTAGGCATAATGGTCAAAACTCCAGTTAATTAATAACAGTCGAGCATTGTATCAGTATTATTTCTTGACTGAAACGCAGCACATCTGGCAATGCAGCACCCTCGGGTACACTACTGATTGTCAACTGCCAAATCAGTACAGCCTCAAAAGCAAAAGAATTAGCTAGTAGCTCACCCTTACACCTTCATACAGCATCTGAACAATTCCTGGTCATCTTTCACCCAAAGATATCCAACATATCTGCTGTTCCCTACAGCGTGCGAAACATAAGTAAGCCAAAAAAAAAAAAAAGTGCTGAATGTCAATCTTTTCCACAATTTATATACGAATAGCTGAAAGGCATCTTTATCAAGTAGATAAAAGTCATTAAAAACCACAAAGAATGTGTTTAAAGGGGTACAAGAACTAGCATATAATCTCTGAAAGACACCACTGGAGAAAAACTCCTAAAAAACTATTAGGTATTTTGCATATAGTTCTCTTGCCTGAAATAATATAAAAAACATCAGTGCAGTATATCTGCTTCTTCTTAGCACTTTTTTTTTGTATTTTAGTAATGCTGTTTTTCAACACAGCTGGTCCTGACTAAACAAATTTGAAGATTCATCAATTCCAAGACTATAAAGGATTATTGTGATTATCTAGTCTGACTTCCTGCAGGGCACATGCCATAGAAACTCGCTCACAGATTGCTGCAACATTCTTCCTCCAAGATAATGTGGCAACAGATCATTTAAAATGGAACGCAGTCTTGTTTTAGAGATATCAGTAATAAAGAAGCAACTGCTTTCCATGATTAATTTATTGTTAATTACCCTAATTTTTAAAAAGTGGCTTCATTTCTATTCTGAATTTGCAAGGCTTTAGTTTGTAAATACTGGACTTTATTATCTTTTTGTGACAGAACTGATAGAGACAGATTTTTGACAGATTACCTCAATCAGCAGTCATCTACCTGAAACCGTTCTCCACATACTTATTTTAAGTCAGAAATAGAGAAATAGACTAACTCCTCATTTGGTCCGACAAACTGCACAAGATTTCTACACTCTGTATTCATCAGGCTTCTGCTGCAATATTATTCTCACTTTTTTATTTTTACTTCTCTAGACATATACTTTTATCTATTTTACATTAAGAAGGTGTGGATAAACAAGTAACTCTTCAAAGCAACAATGAGAGTATCCAGAAGATATTACATATTCTAGAGATTAGGTTTGACTGTTTGGCTGTTTAGTCTTGAGATGACAAGAATTAGGAAAACAATTTAAATTAAAAACTTGCAAGAAAGAGGAATGGAATAATCTCTTCTCCTTGTCCATGGCAGGGAGAGTAAGAAATAACAAGCAGTAAAGAAGATTCAGCATGTGTTTCAGAAGAAAGTCTTTAACAGCATGGGCCAAAAAGTACCAGACTTTTTGAGAGGTTGCAAAATATCCATTATTATAGACATTTTTTTTTAATAACAGGTAAGACAAGCACACATTGGAAGTGCCGTAATGGGAATGGAACTTGGCTTAAAGGGGTTAAATGGACCAGGTAACCTTAAGATCAACACTGGGACCTCCCCTCCCATTTGAGGTTCCCCCTCCTATCACTCCTTGCCTTGCAAGAATCAAGTATTGCAGATTATCTCTGAATCTTTCTAGCTTTTCCACATCTATTTGGAAGAGGACACTGCAGAATCAGTAGCAATTGCTCAACAATCACCTCATTTAGTCTATACAGAGAGATTTTCAATTACTCTCCTCATCTGCCCCCCAAGATGGCCCCCTGCCTGTAAAGGCGAGGCTTCTTAACTCTTAGCTATCAAAATCAAGGAAGAGGCTGATGTTCAATTGCTTCGCCATAATAATGTTTCATCATGTTAAGTGTCAGTGCACCTCAGGACACAAACACCATCTGTATCTCTTTTCTATACTTGGGTGTATTAGAATAGATGCTGTTTAAATGAGCCAAGTATCTGACAGAAACCATGCCATTTCTGAAATAAGCATTATTTAACTTTCTACTACTGCATCATCAGCAAATTTTATCAGACTGCACCATTTTTTTCTCATTCCTATTACGAAAATATTGAGTAATATCAAGACAAGAACAGATCCCTGCAGGTCCCACTACAAGAACATTTGAATAACAATTCTCCGTTTTCAACTGGTTTTTTATCAATTTGTTTTTAAACCATTTAGTAAATGTTATATTTAATTCTACACAGTTAATTTATTTAATCATAGTGTCAAAGGACGGCTAGTTAATACCTGCAGAAGTCCTACATTTATTGTTAACTTTATCAATGCAACTTGTAATCAGATTTAAGGATGTGCGTGGTTTCTATCTGAAGAGAAGGCCAGCACTAGGAAACAGGGAAACTCAGCTATGAAATTTTAAGATTTGAGGTCAGAAAAGATAACCGGTCTGGGACAGCCAGAGCACATCTCTTGGAGAACATGTGCTTTAAGCCCTGTTGGTGAGATTTGTAGTGGACTAATGGAATGCAAGTTGGGTGGAAAGTTGGCTGGATTGCCAGGTCCAGAGGGTCGTCATCAACAGTACGTAGGCCAACCAGTGGCCAGTTCCTGGTGGCATCTCTCAGGAACCAACACCTTTACTAATGATCTGGGTACTGGAATGGAGTGCAGTGTCCCAGACTTTGCAGAAGATACCAAGCTTGGGGGAGCAGTCACCACACTGGAGGCTGCTGTTCTGAGAAGCCTCCTTGACAGGTTGGAAAAACAGACGCAGAAGAAGCACACAAAGTTCTTCCGAGGCAAATACGAACTCCTCATCATCTGGGATAGAATAACCTTATGCAACAAGGGCAGGTAGTAGCCTTATTGAAGACAACCTGGCAATCCTGGTGAAGAAGTAGAACATCAGCCAGCAATGCTGTCCTTGCGGCAAAGACCAGCCATATACCAGGCTGCATCAGCAAGAGGGGAGCCTGCAGGTCAGAGGATGCAATTCTTCCCCTCTATTCAGTAGTCATGGGACAACTGGAGTACTTATTTACCATGTACAACTGCCAGATGGAAACATTTAGAAAAGATGGATCCAGATTCTCCTCAGAGATGTGCCAGAATGGGAATAAAAGCATCAGACACTGCAAATACCAGTTAGATAAAAGGAAAACATCTTCCCCTAATGCGTGGTCAAAATTTAGAACAGATTTTTGCCCACAGAGGTTGTGGGATCTTCATAAATATTTAAAACTCAAGTGGACAAGATCCTCAACAACCTGCTCTTGTAGGTTCTGCTTTGAGGAGGAGGTTGTACTGGAGACCCCCAGAAGTTCCTTCCAATCTACAGGATGCTACGATTCTGTGTTTGTAAAACTTGAGACACAGCAGTAAAACTCCCTGTGAGCCATGAGAAGATCCTTTGCCTGGTTCTGTCTGATTTTTAAGCCAAAACTCTATGATGGAGATAATAAGCAAAGCAATAATCAAGTTCCACAACAGAAGAGTTCGCAATAACAATATAATAATCCCTGCCATCAAACTATTATCAATAGCATAAACCTGCCTTTATGAGTAACCACTCCTTTATTACATTAAAGTGTAACACTGGCGGCACAGTCAGTTTAAACCACCAGAAATTCATATTTCTGAAAAGAAGCAAGTAGTCTCAAAACTTCTGTCTGAACCTATTGCCTCCTTTTCATGTACTGTGACTGGGCTTGTACAGTGAGCTCATCAAGAATCTAATCTGCCAGAAAAACAGCAACAGAATTAAAGATGGTTAGCATTCAGCCAGATAATTCTCTAATTCCCACTGCACAGCCACACAGACACTAGTGTATGCATTAGTGCAATAAACAGCATACATTATGAAGCTGAGCTTCTCAAAGCTCATTCCTGTCTGGATAGCCTTCTGCTTCACAATATGCCTGAAACTGCACTGCAATCCCTTGTATAGCAGAAGCAATAAAACTGTATTTTGCCCCTCTGCACTGTCATTTATTTCCAAGAATTTTTTTTTTTTTTGTTGGACTGAGTTAGAACTGGTGAAGAGATTCAACAGAGGGGTAGGTCAGAGGGGTAGAAGAAAGAACAAAAGAGAGAGGATTGCCTAGAGCATGGGTGTCAAACTCACTTTCACTGGGGGCCGAATGTAGTCCTAAAATCACATTTGGCCCTTTGAAGGCAACCACGAAGCTGATGTGGCCCCCAGTGAAAATGAGTCTGACACCCCTGCGCTAGAGTACTCCAAGGGACACCCATCAGAAGGTCCTTGCCAGGCCAGCTTGAGGACGTCTAACAAAACATTATTCATAAGGCATAGCTTTCTGATTTCCTCTAATAAAATGGGAGAACTTCATCAGAAATCACAGAATGTTAGGGATTGGAAGGGACCTCAAAAGCTTATCCAGTCCAATCCCCCCGCCGGAGCAGGAACACCCAGATGAGGTTACACAGGAAGGTATCCAGGCGGGTTTGAATGTCTGCAGAGAAGGAGACTCCACAACCCCCCTGGGCAGCCTGGGCCAGGCTCTGTCACCCTCACTGAGAAGAAGTTTCTTCTCAAATTTAAGTGGAACCTCTTGTGTTCCAGTTTGAACCCATTATGCCTTGTTCTACCACTGGTTGTCAGTGGTGGTTTTCATTGCACAATAATGTTTTCAAAAAAAAAAACAACACCACACATCAAAAAGCAACAGCATCAAATCTAGTACCATCTTGTAACAATACACTGGGATAGGACCACTACTTGCATCAGAAATTCACAGACAATGTGTTTCAGCTTATTGTCCATGTAACAAAATTTTGGCTTTTTTGGCAATGCCAGTGAGCTACCTAGTTATGTATTTCCCAACTCTACCTTAAAAAAAAGGGTAGTGAAATGAAGAATGAAGGTATTAAAAAATTATATCTTAAAACTGGGTAAGGCTTTTCTAGGATAAATAAAACTGACAACTAGAAAAGATTACTTTAGATTGTTTCACACAGAAGATTCTTTTTTAAACAAGGAAATATACCTAATGTTTGTCTTTCCTCTTTCTGCAACTATTTCAATACTGCTATTCTGTGCTTTAGCTAACATAGCAATGCCATTGTTTTCAACAGAAATATCAAATCACAATGATGTTTTTCCTAGACTACTATGCTAGTAATGGAATAACTCTTCAACAGAATACTGGCATTTAGATACATTTCTAATGCAGATTTACATGATGACAGTCAACAGTATTACACTGGGAGCTGACATGCCTACAATTATTGTCAGATCTGAGACAGAAAACTCAGCAACTACTTCAGAGTCTGACACCAAAATCCAACACGCAATCTAACTGGCTCATTAAAACCATCTTCCCAAGTCTAAACTTGTCACTGATGCTGCTAGCTCCCCCAAAACAAACTGCCATTCTGTTCACATTCTGTGACACAAGGGCCAGACAAAAATTGCCAGAAAACTCATCTTTGGTTTCTATCTTCTTAGCAGTGGATGGGTCACAATATTTTTCTCTTTTGAAAGGTAACAGGACATCCCCATACCACTATCTCCAGCGCCTCTTTAAGTAATAACTTTTGAATTGCAAGAAAAATGAAGTCAATACTTCTTCTACTTGTTTCCTTTCATAACAGAGTAATAATTAAACAAACAAAAAGTAATTTAGGAAGGCAGGAAGACTAGTACATGCATAACTGTGGCTGACTAGGAAGTAACTGAGAAGGAACCAGGGAAAGGGAGATGAAGAGTTAATGAGCAGCTAAGACAGTGATCCTGAAAAGAAATTAAACAAAAGTGAACAAGTGATGGGAGAGGTGTTCGGTGGAAGAAACAGAGAAGCTGAGCTCCCTGTACAAAAGTACAAATCAGTTTCCCAGTGTTTAGTGAAGGATTTGTTTCTTTTAAAATCTGAAGTCCATTGAATAACTGACATGAGTGCTGAGAAACTTAGGGCTGCTCTTCTAGAAGAGCACATAATGTCCATGTAATAGTCACCTCCTCATGCAAAACAACAGTATAGTTTCTTTTTTTAAAAAACCCCTCATTTTTAAGATATTAAAAATATACATCTACATAAGGATCCAGCACATGTATCAATAACTTCCAGGATCAAAACTTTCTGTCATCGCATACATTTAAATGAAATTAAGATACTAGTAGTATCTGTATACAATACCCTAAACATTATTTGGTTTTTACAATAAAACCCCACAGTGATTAAGATCTTATTTTTTCTTCCCTTTCATTCTAACAAATATTCCGTAATTAATGTTTTCATTTACAGTAATTTAATTCTATCAACACACCCATGAAAACCTGCCATACACCTGTTCCTTTACACCTTCCTTTTCATTAGAAAATAGACAGAAAAGAGCATTAAAACGCTGCTGCTGTTCTTTTTCAATTTTCAGAAAAAATAAGTTGATTTTTTTTTTTTTTTTTCAGTATTATGAGCCAGTGTTCTATGCTACATTTTAGCAATTCATTAAATCCTACCTGAGCGGGTTTCCAAGCACCTCCCTCTAATAAGAAAATAACAAGTCCATTTGATACTATTAGTAAAACCACTTACCACTAGATCCTCACTAGGCAGAAATCTCATCTGCAGAGAAACTGCTGAAGTTTATCTCACTGTGGAAGGTAAGTGGTCCTGTGCACTTCAAATTAAACTTGAGCTATTCAGGTCAAAACAAAAATTCTGAGACCAAAAACGTTACTACCCCATTCCTTAACCATGGTAACTCAGAGCTTCTTCAGTCTGCACCCTGCAAGGTAGCTAAGACTGCCAGGTCACATAGAGAACAAAAAGACTTTATTACCACAAGTTCTGAGGCTATCAGAAAAAAAGAAGGAAAAAGATACAGATGGATTCCCAGAATAAAATAACTGCATTCAACCCTTTACTGGTCTACACTGACTCAAAAGAAAATATTAAATGCTGTGAGTAACAGAAGGTGTTAAAAAGTACAGTACTAGGATCACTACTAGTACTTTAACTCTTGTATTAGAAAACACTGCCAATACATGCATCTGTACACAATAAACAGAGCTTAAGCTAATTCATAAAAGAAACCTTTAAGTATTATTCTTAAATCAAAGAAAGACTTACAGTGATATAACAATAATAATAAACCTGCATCTTAGGTGAGCATCAACATAACAGTTCTACCAAAAGGTATTAACTACTGGACTAAACAAAAGAGCAGCTCCAACTCCCCATAACCAGCTCCCAAGCGACAGTGCAGGGACACGCGGCTCCTCGGCCCCACTCACTGTCACCCAGCCCAGTGCTGCTGCCAGCAGGGGAGGGAGGGGACAGGAGCAGGACAAAGTGCAGCAATGTCAGCCTATGTCGGCTTGGAAAGTCCAGGGAGGTATTAAATAACCCCCTTCCTGCTGAAAGGATGCAATCTCAGCTGCATTTCTGAATGCCTGCTCTTGCACAGCCCACAGAGCAAGCATTCACAAATTGCCTGTCACCTCCCAGGACATATTGGAAAGAATAAACTGAAATCTGCTCCATCAACTGCAATTTAATTTAGATCAAGCATCTAATGCTCGAATGGTAAAGAACATAAAAGATACCACTATTTCCCCTGCTACGTAAAGGTCTTTGAATTCAGACTACTGTCATTTTACTGAAAAAATAAAACAAACTTCAGATACTCAGGACTCAGGATCTTCCAAATTTATGAGAAGTCCTTTCAGCTTGGGGACATTTCAAAATTCACACACATCTCAGCAAAACACATTGAAAAGAAAGATTTGATATAGCTATATTAGCCCAAGAAAGCCTTGTGGCAAATCACACGCACATGCGATCTTAACTACTGAGGATAACACTTTGGGCTGAAGAGGGGACTTCATATGCTATACTTTATAAAAGCATTTAAATGTCTATGGACTCAAAGGTATTACATCAACCCTCACCCCCAGAACCGGGGTTCCCAAGTCTCCCGTGTCTCTGCACTTGCTGGCACAACAGCCACCCTCGCTGCACACACGTGGTACTGCGCTGACAAGTGCTCGCGTCCCTTCAGCACTTGCTGTCCCCTTTGGAACCAGCAGCAGCAGCACACATTCATGCTGGAGGAAAACAAACCACATCAGCAGGAAGGCACTGATACAAAGAGGCATATTTATATCAGTGGCTATTATTGGAAAATAATATAGTCCTACACTTGATTTATGGTTTCAATTATTTCTGCAACAGTTTTTTCTGTAATAGGTACTGGATCTCATCTGAACACATTGGATCTGGAGCTACGAGTGGCAGTGAGTACTGGGTCTAAAAAGAAATGGCTATTTGTTCTATAAGCTATCGGGATGCCCTAAATTCATTTATCTTTTGGAATTTTCATATCATCTGATGGATTTATTTTTATCTCAATGGCAGTTTGTTATTTTTAGGGATAAGTGTACAGTCATAAAGTATCTTCACTACCTGAAGACATGATAGCAATGACTTATCATTACTCTTACAGAAAAAGCAGACTGAACTGAGAACCCAGGCATTTCCCTGTTTTTGAATGCTTGCCTTTGCAACCCTACTTACACTTTTAGAACAGTTTTTATTTACCAGTTTTCCCCACAGTATAGCCACAATCATGAGGCTAGAAGTTGAAACAAGAGAGAAACTGGTCTGTAATAATCTTGTTTAATTTTTAGTTTCACCTTAATACTTTATGTAAAATTAAGTATCTATTTGCCAAACTTACCACTGAGTTTTTAAATTAAGGTGCATTTTTATTCCTGTTTGTTTAGAAGGACACAACAATCAACCATTACCTCCTGCCCAGCCAAATGCACCAGCGCAGAGAGTAATGAGATTTGTCAGGGCAAGTGCTGGCTTCTCCGCTGGTGCAGCTCCAGCTTTGCAGTACGCCTGTGCATACACTAGTTCTTAAAACCCTGATTTTCTACCCCTCCCACCTGTGAAACTTCCTGTTACTCACTCCCCTTAGAAAACATGTACAATTGTGTTATATATAGATAGTAAAATGACACTAATAATTAATAATTATAATAATTATATATTAGTTACCTTTTCCTCTCTGTGTCTTAAGGATAGAAACAACACAAAGTAACATAAATCAGGGTAAGACTAAAGGACACTTCTTGATAACCACATGGACAACAGTGCCATACATGCTGCCAAAACAACAGATGTTCTTTGCTTTTATATTAAACAAATAAACAAACAAACAAATCTGTCTTATATAAAATGAAATCCAACAAATTGTCTTTTCAGTTCCAACAAATACCCACTAGGGATGATCGGTCTTTTTCCTTCTAAGCTCTATACATGCACACAAGCTTGCTCACTCCAAAAAGCCAGATTGCCAGTTTTCCCAGCCCCTTTCTTCCCCTCTTTAATTTTCTGTGCTTTAAAAACGAAATAAAGCCAAAACAAACTGCCATATTTCATCAAAGTACATCTCTGGAAGGCTAAAATCAAACCACACCACCATCTGTCTCTATTTCACATGAATTTGGTGATAACATTATATTGGGAACAACCCAGGTGCATCTCTCCAGTTACAGATGAAGAAACCATCCAACCCCTGTTTGTACTTTTGTATTAAAACCTTCCTTCCCTGGTCTAATTTCATTAAATGCTCAGTATGTATAGAGCACAAAAGAAACAGTTTGAAGGCATCTGCAGGTCAGCCACTGGTTTCCCCCTGAGTAAATTCTGTTGTTTCCTTGCTGACTGTCTGCTCACAGGTAGTTAAACCAGCATTCAATAAAACCAGATTCTTGTGGTTTAATACTGTACACGTACTTTACATGCATACAGTGACAAGCTTTTCAGCATGCAGTAGACTGGACACTGCTCTAGAAGGAAAGAGCTCTTTGTTAACTACAAACTAATACTACAAAAATTTAAAATTAATCTCAAAAATCAAAAAATCTCCAAATCCCTCTCAATTTGCTATGAATTTCAGTACCAGCAAGGCAGCTGTTCTATTTATCAAAGAGCATGTTATGACTAAATAACATTCTGCTACAAAGCAAGAAATTATAAAAACACCCTGCACATTTTGCCAAGGACATCAGAAGGTGACTTACATTTAATTTGGTCTTTGTTTTTAAAATCTATTAAAAAAAAAATCTATCCATCTCCATGGTAACTCAAAACATATATTCCTCCCATACAGTATGATTAATACTTTGTAGTTGTTGTTTCATAGTCAACCTTTTGTTTGTTTGAAAATACATAAGAACCGTCTAGTTGATTCCAATAATCTTAAATGGTATCATAAATCTATATGTGAAAGTAAATGAAAGGTGTAATGTACTGCATATATTGCTCCTTGTTATACTGTTCTTTAAATCCAATAAACTAGCTGTAAGTTCTGTGGCCTTTAATGGAAAGTAACTTTCAAAGAAATTATTGTAATTCTTCATATTTTAATTACATAAGATTTGCTTACAAACTAGTCTTATTTTACTCTCCTAAAGTTTATGCCTATTTCTAATTCCTTAAAGGTTGCAGACTTCCACAAATCACTATGAGAGATCAACTGCATTAAATCTCTTCAAAACTTGGGAAGCGAAAAATAGTAATTCTGTGGATCCTTTATAATCTTCAAATATGAAGCACATAAACAAAACTTCAGCAAATGAGTGCTAATGGGGAGATATACTGAAATGGATTGCATTTTATGGCAGTGACCTAAGAAAGTGGAGATTTTACACGAGGACTGTTCCACCAAAGAAGAAATGTTGAGGTCATGACATCCATTAAAGACCTCTGAGAAACCACAGCTAGTAAACTGATGTAAATGCAAGTCTCAAATTAACAAAGGACGAGAAAGACTTTTACTCGACTTTCCAAAGACAACATAATAAACCAGCATAAAAGTCTACAATTTTAGGTACAAAAACTTCTTACACCTAAGGTAATGCATAGACATAAACCACACTGTGACACACATATATCATGGTCTTCATTCTGGTCCCCACAACTCAAGAAAGGTGAACCTGCCCTATGAGGAAAGACAAAAGGGGTTCAGTCTTTTCTCCTTGGAGAAGGCAGCTCAGGGGGAATCTCATCACAGTACTCTGGTACTAAAAGGCCAGCTATAAAGAGGAGGGGCTTGCCCCTTGTCTCTTCACAAAGAGCCACACGGAGAAGACAGGGGGCAACAGGTGTAAGTTGCACTGGGATAAGTTTCATCTCAAGATAAGAGAGAAATTGTTTACAATAAGAACAATCATTCACTGGAACAACCTCCCCAGGGACATGGTCAAGTCTCCATCGCTGGATGTTTCCAAAATGTGAGTGGACAGGGTAGGCTCCCTTTCTCAAAAAAGGTTGGAACACATGATTTTGCAAGGTCCTTTCAAACCTGGGCTATTGAACAATTCTATGATTTATCTCCAGCTTCCCCTTCCGTGACTGAACATACCAAATTACAAAAATATCCACCTTATGCATACAACACTGAAGTGTTCATTATTCTGCATTCTCCAAATCATTCTGCACATACCCTTCACAACCCAATCAAGAAAAACATGCAAGCATTTTCTAGTAATCACATGACAAATCTGCTAAAAGCCTCTGATTATGTTGCTAAGCAATCAGATGTTCTCCCAGCGCACTGTTCTCTTTGAGAAACTGAAGAACTAGATGCTACTGAAAGTGGACATGTTTACTCTTAGTTTCTTTATGCAGCACTAAACAAGACTATCAGCTGCCCCAGACTCATATCTGAGCTTCTGGCCACTCCATGAAGATCCATCCTTCACTCTAAACATATAAAGATATAAAAATATTTATTATACTGTGGAACATTAGAACATAGGGCTAGGGACAATAAAGTGGTAATTTTGAGTCTCTCTGTTAGTGTCAACAGTGGCCAGACAAGCTTTTAAGGCTCTTTTTAGATGTGTCTTTCAGAATGCCTAAACGATAAGCCTCAAGGAATTTCTTCTTTGAAGGTAATCACGAAAATGACTCAGAAAAAGGAAAGACGACATATACATGCAATACGATCTCTGTCCATATGTCTCACCACGAGTATCTCGTATTTCCAGGATTTTGCTTGCACAGAAGTATAAGCATGTATGAAATATGCTCAGCCTTACCTGAAGGAATTCTATTCCTTCAAGAGAAACCTTCTGAAGGAGAGCTCAGGTGCAGCATGTCTGCTTTAGATCATACCACACTTCTTTCTGGCTATGCATTTTAAAAAACTGCACCAGCAGTTCCAAGTTTTACCAGATATGAAGCAAAGGTATCTCGCTAAATAAAAATGTCTTATAAAATACACTGTTACAAGAGTAAACTATATCAGTGATTCAGTGAATGGCATTTTAAAAAATATGCATTTTGAACTAATGCTTCAATTTTAGGGAGACCCTAAACCACCCAGATCAGATAGCTTTAATTCCACCAAGTCCTTTACCCACTCTCTTCTCTTTGATAGGATTCTCAGAAAATTTGAACGGCGCCAATAGGAAATTTGTTCCAGATTCAGCTGGCAAAATCCCATCTACTCCCAACACCATTAGGTTTTACTCCTAAAACTAAACAAGAAGTTACTTCACATTCTTTCCCCCACTCCTGCATAAAAGTAGAAAATTACCTTTGGTGTTCTGACCAAATCCTAAATTGGACAATTAAGTTTAGTCTCTCTACACTCATCTTTCATTTCAACACATCACATCTTAAACTCTGAGGAATTTTTTGTACTGTTAAAATAGCTACTATGCTCAAACTGTGAGTTTCAGTGGTCTCTTTAGCTGACTTAACAACTCACAGGAGTCTAGTTTGACCTAATTAACTAAAGCTCACAGAGAACTTGCAGATTCTTTATTTAGTAGCATTATAAAAATTGTAACAAATCTTATCAACACATACAGGGTAAGAGAGAAAGTTATCTACCTGATGTCTCAATGGAAGTCACACACTGGTCTGGGCAACTACATGAGAGCCACACACATACATTTCACCATACCAAATGCAATTTTGCATCTTTATCCACCTCTGTGCCTACAGAAGTCTCTCCACAGTTTGTTCTTGCCTTTCTGCTCTCTCTTCCTTGTCCCTTTGGAGTAGTCACAAGAACAAGCTCAGCTTCCCATAGCGGTACCAAATCTTATTTTTCTTTCCTCTTCCACTCTAGATCAAGTACAATATTGGCAAAGAGAATCACTGGCATCTTTTGTTTATAAGCCTTTGTAATACTGAGAAAGGATAAGCAGAACCTTCTTTTAAATTTCTTAGGCTTCCCACAAAAAAAAAAAGTATCTTGTCCAAATTAATCTAAAAACCAATATGGATTGTTTGAGCCAGGAGAAATAACAATGCAAGATTAAAGGTCCATACACTTAGTGACAATATATGTACATATGTTTATACATACACTTACACATACGTACACACATACATCTGGTCAGCTATGGTTATCCGAAACTCTACCTACATCATGAGCAAATCAGTACACAGTGTTTATGTAGTACAGATTTTAAACACTCAGTTCCTGTGAACTCCCTCTCAAAAATTTTGTACAACGGCAGTGAAAAGTAGAACATCCAAACCAGGCAGGTTAAATAGAACTGTGACTTTTTTTGACAGAAAGTAGCTACCAACTCTTACTGTTCCTGTGCTCATTTAGAAGCCCGGATACAGGTAAATCAGATAACAAAGAGCTGCTTTTTTATCTTCCAGTGTCATGACACTATATCTATCTGCACACAGACTACATATGCAAATAGGGAAAAGAAATGGAACCGTAAAAGTAATATCATTTTCACTCTTTTAAAAATATTAAATATCTGAATTGTATTACTGATTGCTCAGTAACAAATAAAGGTAATTTTTGATAGAATTTTTAACTAGGTTATCATTACTACTACTTAAAATACCTATAAGTAACAAAACCCCTGAATAAATTTTCTTTTAGCTTCCACACCAGTACTATTTGTATCCCTTCCCTTTCCAATTTGAAATCTCTCGCATTTTCAAAATTCTTACTGTTTTGTTCAAATTTGAAGGGTTATAATATCAGAATACAACTACTTGGAGCATAACATGATATTATAGTAAAGCAAAGAGAACACCACACATCTTTTTATTTCAAATTCCTTTTAGGCACAGCCCTTCCTTTGAGAACTCATTGCACAGAAATGCTTTTTTCTCCACAGGCTCAGCTTCTGGTTCAATTAAGACTATCACTTTGCTTTCATCTTGATAGCAAAAATTACAAGAATGTCACAGCCCTGTGTAATATAGAGAACTCAGACTATTCTTTCCATTCTTTTCCATTTCACAGACCTACAAACTATAATTACTGCACAACTCTCATAATTCAAACCTATTCAAACTTCTCCATACAGAGTTTCTTCCTAGTAATAGCATGGGCTCTCTGTGGTCAGACAGAACCATGGAATATCGCCAATATTTTACTCAAACTCATTTTCTACACCTGTCTCTCTTAAAGCTTCCCTTTGCCCTTCCGTTTCTCACTGATCTCCTCCCTCCAATATTTTTGCAACACAAGACTCCTCTTCAGGAAGGGTTTTTATTGCTGGTATTACATTCCAGTTCCTACTGTATAACCAAAAAGCAAATACAAACCTTACAATGTATCTCAATGATATTACTAAAGCAATTTTTTTGAATTTTTATTTGAAACAAACTTGGTTTTTCAAACCATAATCTTAGTAAGAAGTTTGCCAAAAAGCATGAGATTAATATTTCTGCCTGTTCACAGATACCAAGAGATTTTGTACGTTTTGTTTGGCACTTGTCTTACAGTGCAATTCTGTTAAATAATGAAGTGCCCACTGTTACCATTTATAGGTACTGACCTACTGAAAACATCTGCAGTAACAACTCGTATTTGACCTTGCTACAATAAGGAACTTTTCTACAAAGCTGACTAGGCACAGTAGCATGATAAATAATGTTAATTACATTTCTCAGATGATTTGTACTACAGTTTGGGAATAATAAAAAAATTCTGCTAGTGCTGATCTAACAATAAGCAAGTATTTGCATTTAGTCTCTTAATACATTTTAAGATATGACCTTACATCATAGCTTCCAGACTGAATATCAATTATAAAATCCTAAGCCCAGCTCTGTCTCATCCATTTGTGCACCTCTGTTCACTTCCTCAGATTTACAGTCTGTAAATGGGACAAATTTCTGTTAGCCACCCAAAAATGGTGTAGATTGTTCTTCCATGTCAGAAAAGCCATGGCACTGTATCAGTAGTCTTAAAATGAAGGAAACACTGAAGGTGGTGAAATGCTGACAGCTTTGTCCAGGGAAGTTGTGAAGTCTCCATTCACAAGGAACTAAAAACCTGACTGGATGCAGCGCTGGACAACCTCCTCTAGCTCAGCCTACTTGAAAAGGCACTTGACCTAGATGAACCCATGAAGTCCCTTCCAACCTAAGCAATTCTCTCATTATTTCTATATTAGAAAATATTTGGGTTTGGTTTGGGCTTGTTTGTTTGTTTTGTGGGAGGAGGGTGCCTTGTTTGTTCATTTTTGATTTTTCAAAAATAATTTCTGGAGACACCCACCAGAAAATCTATTTTCTGCTCTGAAGCTCTTCTTGTCATGGAACAGATGCCTCCTTCTGAAGCTCTATGAAAACAGTAAATTTTCTCCCCTGTTATTTAAGGGTACAATAAAGTTGTGTGCAATGTTATAATAACTATAATGAGCTAGAAGAGAAAGCAGTCCCAGAAAGAAAATCACTAAGTGAAAGTTTATAGCTAGAGTTTTCTCTCTCCTGCTCCTCAAGGAACTGGATTTAACAATAAAAAAGAAATAGATTAGTAGAAAGGAAGTGTAACTCATTTGTAGGTAAAATGAATCCCCTTTCTCCAATTCAATACCATTGTATTACTGTTGCCTTCTTCATCTGACACTGGGGAGAGGGAAAAATCTTACAAGAAGAAAACAAGAAATGATTGCTTTATTCACATACACCAGAGAGGTCAGCATTGGAAATGGAACTACAAGGAGTAGTAGGTGTCAGAAGGCTATAAAAAAGGTTGGGTGCTACTTTCCAAGACAATATCTTGAGAGGCAGATGATCCTCACAGAACAAGTGGAAGCAACAGAAGTAAAACTAAATTCATAATACACTTGATTGTTTTTTGAAGGGAGTACAGAACACAGCTGGTTATGCTAGAGATGTACTAGACTCATTTAGTAAGATCTTTTATGGTTTTGTTTCTTAGATATCTAACTACTGTCACTTCATGTTTAAATAAGGAAACAAGCCGCTGCAGCTCTATGTAGAGGTATTTTTCTAAAGTAAAGAAAAAATTTCGAGCTTGTACCAGCTACTGTTCTTGATCCTAATCCTACAGTTACGGTTTGTAATTACTAAGTTAAAAAGGAGGCGGGGGGGAAGAAAAAAATACTTTCAAATGCACAAGTTTTTAATTAGCTGTTCCATGGGATTTTGCCATTAAAAAAGAGAAGAACAAAGATGAAAGCAGAGATAGGTGACACTATGTGGCAGCAACTGAAAATTATATAAAATAAATGAGTTTAAAACTCAACAGATTTATCTTGAGTTTTTATTTTTAATAGAGGAAGGAACAATCATGAAGACCTCCGTTTGAGTTCTTTTAAACTCCAAATGCTAACACAAGTGCTCAAAGACTGTGCTGACCAATTCTTCGAAGTCTTTGTGACTTAAGAATTCTTCCATTTTATGTAAGAAATAGTATATGTATTTTGTAACAGATTTGAGAAGACTGTAAAATTTGGGGTTTTCAAACAATGAAACTTTCATTTCTGAAAGAATTTCAAAACTACTGAAATTCTCAACATAACTTGTGTGAACCTCACATGATCAGTGATTCTGCATCTAACAAACCACCCAGAAGACAAAATTAACCTAACACTTCTTACCTAGATTATGATTTTCTCCTAATGGACTGAAATGCAGGTAACGTATCTCCAAAGATGTCTGAGAAATAAAGTACAAGGAGAAGAGTACAGCTCTTACCACATACAGCTGTTTCCAGAGCACAGCCCATTCCTGCAGTGTTGCTGTGACTTCAGTCACAACAGAATCTTCAAGTGGAACAATTGTTTCATATTGCCTACACAAGAAGAGGGAAAAAAATTAGGAAAAGTAGCCTGGAGAAAGTAGAAAATGAAATAAATGTCAGTAATTTGTAAAATGCCAGAATTTGAATGTGTTCGAATTTGTTCCACATAAAGGAAAATATATTAAGAGCAGCATTTTGTCTGTTGTAACACTGAAGCCACTCCAGTCACGTGAACTCTTCCTCTATCACATTCCACAAGAATCAGCTTATGTGAAGCACTTCCGAATAAACAGTATGGCTGGATTTAGAGAATGCACATCAGGACTACATTTAACCATGTAAATACAATGCTTAGCATTCCTATAACCCTGCACTTTCTCCATTACACCCATATAGTAATGACATTATATTGCAACTATGACCCAAATATAAGAACATTATATATCATGCTCTATTATTTCACAAGTGTTTATATTGGAACTTGGAATATATTCTTAAATAGAGGAACAGAATTTCTTTTACCAAAAAAATGAAATAACCATGATCTCCAATTGAGAATTTTATTAAGCCTTATATCTATTGGTATTATCAGTCTTTGATCTTTGATATGTATTTTTAAAATGTACATCAGCTTTCCTAGTAAGTATCTAAATACCCTGAACTGGTGCCCCTTCACAAATTCTGAAATAAGATAAAGTCCTTATTAACTGCAGATTACAGGAAACCAGTCTTTCCTCTAAGGCCAGTGCATAGTAGGAGTAATGATTCTATGCAATATATATAATTTTATTACACCCCAAAGTTATGAAGCACCAGTATTACAGCTGGCCTTACAATCCTGACTCAGTCCCTTTGAGGTTAAACATAATTCAAGAAAGTAAGTCACACAGGTATTTCACTAAATGGCATTGAGTATGTTTTATCTTCCACATTTAATTTGTTGCCTTGGGTCACTGTCTGAAATGCTGCAGTTCTAAGTCTCCCCACAGTGGCCTTACTCTAGAAAATGCAGGTAAGAGCAGCAGTGAAGACACAGGATATTGATTTCCAGAGTCTCAGTCAATCTCACAGGAAACTTCGGAGGCCTACACACAGTAAAATCTCTCACATTATGTTGCCATCACTATTCCTGTTCGCATTACCTAAGCTAAACCTACCGTAACAAACAGGAACATAAGAGAGTTTTGCCAGTGAGGAACAAGCAGGAATGAAAACTATAAACAGAGTTATTTAAAATGCATGCATTTCAGATGATACCTCTGATATTACAATTTTATGAGCAAAAGTGAACAGAAGTAACCAACAGAATTGATTCTTGCTATATTAAAAAACAAACAAAAAATCCAAAGCTCTGCAGAATTAATTTAATTTTCAAAACCTAATACAAAACAAAAGATACAATGAACTAAAACCACTCTATAAACTTTAATAACTAATGCTTAGATGCTGTTCAAGATGAGAAACATGGCAGCTACTTAAAGACAAGGAAAAATCTTACCCTCTGTTACTGACGATTGCCTTTTTCAAGTGAATATAGTTTGCTGGAAAAATCCCCTGCAAGAGAAAAAAGTCTGTAAATTAGAAAAATAGATTTTGCTATTTTTACCATTTACATTCTAAGCCACAATAAATAATTGCCAACATACCTATAAAGAAAAACCCTTACACTGTGTCAAAGAAGTTACCACAGTCAAAAGTCAACATTCAAATTAGTAACAGCTGATCACTTTAATCCATCTTAGAACAGGAAAGCACACTGAATTAAACCTCCATCTTGAAAGATCAATTTCTTAAATCAGGAATTTTTCCAAGTCTATTCAATAAAAATATCATACAAAGATTCAAGCTGAGTACTTTTCATTCCTCAAAGCTTCTGAGGGTTCAGAAACACTGTTGTATGGAAAATACCCTCTGGTATAAAAATCACGGGCAGGTCAAGCAGGATCAAATGAAAGGTGTCACTCTAATCCTACACAGCTGCCTTGGAAGGAACAAGATTGATTTAGAAGAAAACTTTGAAGTTCAGCCAATTGTCTTCCTACTGAAAAGACCTCAAGTGCCCAATAGGCAACTAACAGGTGATGAGCAAGCAGGAAAAGTGTGACAAGTAGGAAGAGTTCTTCAGAGAACATCTTGCAGTTAGCAGAAAGGAATGAGCAACAGAAATAGGCACCAGAAGCATTTACTGGAGAGATGTAAGCTAGCTGGGACAGCCAGACAAGTGGCTCTTACGCCGTTTGCAGCATCACATCAGAGTGCTTCCAGACCAGGCCTCTGCATTGGTATGCTACATCACATCAAACGACAAGGACATGGGTTTAAAACAAAACAAACCACCCACCATCAAATTTGCGTTTAGGTCCCACACCAGTCCTTCACTAAGGAAAGAAGTATTCTATTATTTGCATGCCCTGGAGCTATATCCTCTTTCCAACAAAAAGCTGTTTAAACCCACTTGGCATAGCTCTAGTTATTTGCCTTTCGCTGTTCCCATGCTAGTTGGATTCTAACTTGGCCTGTGCCATTGTGTTCTTATGTGATGAGACATGGGGAAATTAGGTGATTGAAACCAAACTTTTCAGAGTTTTCCATTATCTCTGTAAAATACATGGCCCAGAGCAAACTCGGTCAGTCTGTAAGAATGGTAAGACTGCACTGAGTGGGGAATACAGGAGCAGCTTTGGTAATCTTCAGGTTAAAAAACAGCTGACAGCCTCCCACAAAAATGTCAGTAGTTAAGTGTGGGCTTTAAATTTTTAGAGCTTTAAAACAGTACCATTTAGGAAGAAAAATTTCCATGGTGAGTTGAAAGGAATACCAAGATAAGATAATTCCAAATGCTAAGAAAAATTCCTTCTTTTTCACAGGCAAAACTGAAACTGTAGAAGGAAAAAAGATGAATCAATGGATTCATCAGGAAAAAAAAAAATATATATGCATGCTTTCAGCCACATGAAAATCGGGAAGATAAAGAAATACTACTTCAGTTTCTTGTTTGGTTCCAGTTAATGCATTTTTTTTTTTCTGTGATCCTGTGCTTGTTACCTAAGAAACCAAGGAAGGTTTGGAGGGCTCTTCTATACACGCAAGAAATGTACCAACACACAAAACAAATGTAGGCTGTTCCACTAGAAGAGTATTACTGTCATGAAAACATAGAATAGTTTGGGTTGGAAGGGAACCCTTAAAGGTCACTTAGTCCAAAGCCCCTGCCATGAGCAGGGACATCTTCACCCAGATCAGGTTGCTCAGAGCCCTGTCTAGCCTGGCCTTGAATGTTTCCAGGGATGAAACACCTACATAATACAGGTAATATTATATACCACAATACAGGTAAACATGAGGAATCTGGTACCCTCATCTTTCTAAATACACATGATATTTAAATGAAAAGACAATGAAGTGATGCATTTGCAAAAAAAGGTATATTAGAATAGTCAAGAAGTCCTCCAAGAGATAAACAGGGATATGACTGGAAAGTAGTCAAATGCAGTGGTTCAACTGTAAAAAAATCTGAAAAAAACTTCCAATATCCTTTTTCGTCAGACTTTTTCCAAAATTGTCTTAGACTAATAATGCACAGTACTAAATTATTTTTTTTTTAAATCCTGAATTAAAGCAGTGCAATATCACCCATCTATGCTTTTCTTAGAGGAGTAGGATGGAGAGGATCAAATTATGTGAGATTTAGAGATTCTGGAAAGGTGACATGTTACGTCAGGAAAATTTCTGATCCTTTGGGTAATTGAAGAGTATTGTTCTCTCAATTTAGAAAACAAAACCAGTCCTCCCCTAGAAGAGTTAGTGAAGTGAAATCCTGAGGGTAAGGAAAATGAACTTTACAGGGTTGCAACACCAAAATAGATCTAATCTCCCACTAGATTAAACAATGTACTCACACTTACCTTTACACTGGGCTTCTTAATGGAAACACCTCTGTACCAACCTAAAACCAGATAAAATACACTGCATTAATTTCTGTCATTGTTTATTTTACACAGAGAAGTAAACTCACTGGAAACTACGCAGTTACTGAGATCACCTCAAAAACCAGCTGCTATCTCAGAAGAGTTGGGTTTTTAGGTTTTTGTGTTGTGTTTCTGTGTGCATGTGGGTTTTTTGTTGTTTTTGTTGTTGCTGTTGTAATTCTTTTGCTCTGCAATGACAACAAGCAATGACAAACCTAGAATGCTCCTGTCTATTCCCACCAGAAACAGAAGCAGCTCAGCATATTTAGTCACTGTACTCAAAATCATCAGCCACTGTGGCAAAGATCCATTCAGCATTCATGCAAGAATCTGTACCGAACACTTATCCTACATGCTGGTACATGAGCCTCTTCATAGTGTTTATCTTAACAAAATCTCCAGACTTCAAAGCCTGCCCTTCTAAAGGCAGGAAAAGCCATTATCACACACTTCTAATATAGTTTAAACAAATAGAAATCCTTTGCACATGTCTTGGTCTCATGTACATCTGCAAGATTAGTGAACAGACTTAAGAATCTAATTTCACAAGTGCAACTGTATTTCTTGTACCCCCATCAGATAAGAGGACAATAAATCAGCAGTAAAAGCCAAAGCTGCAAAAGCTACATGTTGAACAGAAGAACCCAATTACTCCTGTTTTACACAAGTGACAGTGATGTCAGTCCACACAAGATTCATCAGGAAAAACAGTGTTGAAAACACCATCCAGGTTAACAATGGAACACACTTCAGTCATCGCAGCAGATGAGCTGCTCTTCTACTCATAAGACACAGAAAACTACCTGGAATGCATGTTAAAAACATGCTGCTGTCTTCATATCTGGGTCTAATGCTTCAGCCCCGGGACACAAAGCTAACTCTTAAGATCTGAGCCTGGAACAGCCCACAGGAGCACAGTATCACAGTATGTTTGGGATTGGAAGGGACCTCAAAAGATCATCTAGTCCAATCCCCCTGCTGGAGCAGGAACGCCTAGGAGAGGTCGCACAGGAATGTGTCCGGGCGGGCTTTGAATGTCTCCAGGGAAGGAGACTCCACAACCTCCCTGGGTAGCCTGTTCCAGTGCTCTGTTACCCTCACTGAGAAGGAGTTCTTTCTCAAATTTAAGTGGAACCTCTTGTGTTCCAGCTTGATCCCATTGCCCCTTGTTCTATCATTGTTTGCCACTGAGAAGACCCTGACTCCATCCTCATGGCACTCACCCTTTATATATTTATGAACATTAATAAGGCCTTTCTTCATAAGGGAGATGCTCCACTCCCTTCATCATCTTTGTTGCCCTACGCTGGACCCTCTCCAGCAGTTCCCTGTCCTTCTTGAACTGAGGGGCCCAGAACTGGACACAATATTCCAGATGGGGTCTCACCAAGGCGGAGTAGAGGTGAAGGAGGACCTCTCTCGATCTACTGACCACCCCCCTTGTAATACACCCCGGGATGGCATTAGCCTTCCTGGCCACAAGGGCACAGTGCTGGCTCATGGTCATCCTGTTGTCCACCAGGACCCCCAGGTCCCTTTCCCCTACACTGCTCTCTAATAGGTCATTCCCTAACCTATACTGGAACTTGGGATTGTTCCTGCCCAGATGCAGGACTCTACACTTTCCCTTGTTAAATTTCATCAGGTTATCCCCCGCCCAACTCTCCAGCCTGTCCAGGTCCCGCTGGATGGCAGCACAGCCTTCTGGCGTGTCAGCCACTCCTCCCAGCTTAGTGTCATCAGCAAACTTGCTGATGGTACACTCAATTCCCTTGTCTAAATCATTAATGAATATATTGAATAATACTGGCCCCAGTACTGACCCCTGAGGCACTCCACTAGATACTGGCCTCCAACTGGACTCCGCACCATTGACCACCACTCTCTGGCTTCTCTCTTTAAGCCAGTTTGCAACCCACCTCACTACTCTATTGTCTAGACCACACCTCCTCAATTTAGCTGTGAGGATGCTGTGAGGGACTGTGTCAAAGGCAGAGGCGATGAAAAGCATCAGGGTGCAAGTCCTGCAGAGGGGCCAGGGGACGCTGGCGGGCAGGCTAGCCAGACCCAGCTGCTACACAGGCAGCGAGTTCACCTGCCTGTGTGTCACCTTCTGTCTGCCACAGCCCAGTATTTACACAGGCAACAACCCACACAGGCCAAATCCTCCCCCTCCACTCTGCCCTAGTGAGACCACATCTGGAATATTGTGTCCAGTTCTGGGCCCCTCAGTTCCAGAAGGACAGGGAACTGCTGGAGAGAGTCCAGCGCAGAGAAACAAAGATGATCAAGGGAGTGGAGCATCTCCCTTATGAGGAAAGGCTGAGGGAGCTGGGGCTCTTTAGCTTGGAGAAGAGGAGACTGAGGGGTGACCTCATTAATGTTTACAGGTATATAAAGGGTGAGTGTCACGAGGATGGAGCCAGGCTCTTCTCGGTGACAACCAGTGATAGGACAAGGGGTAGTGGGTACAAACTGGAACACAAAAGGTTCCACTTAAATTTGAGAAGAAACTTCTTCTCAGTGAGGGTGACAGACACTGGACCAGGCTGCCCAGGGAGGTGTGGAGTCTCCTACTCTGGAGGCATTCAAACCCGCCTGGACGCCTTCCTGTGTAACCTCATCCGGGTGTTCCAGCTCCGGCAGGAGGATTGGACTGGATGAGCTTTCAAGGCCCCTTCCAATCCCTAACATTCTGTGATTTCTGTGTAACTGTAAAATGTACTTCCTTATTGCCTTACAATGAACACCACCGAAAACTCATTCTATGTCCCAAATTAAAAGCTATGAGACATGTCTGGGGTTTGGTTGGTTGGTTGGTTTGATTTTTAAAAACATCTGTAGAAAACTGGATCTGCATTACTTTATTCACTAAAATGAACTAAACTTTCATTCTGGAATTGATCTTAAATAGATTAATATTGATCTAGTCATATATTTTAAAGAAAATTTGTTTTGGAGGATTTAATCACAGTAGTCATTAAATCCAGGCAGGTGCTTCAGCTATTATAATTGTGATCACAACACGCACTACATGCTTAGACCTCAGTATTGACTAATGTACTACAAATAAATAATTATGGTATTCATTTTCTAGTGATACATGGACTTTAAATGATACTGACATTAAGAAAATTGTGAAAAATATGGGATTTCAAATTAATGAACAGAAAAACTTGGCTATGAAGTGACAAGAATTTTGTGAATCATCTAATGTGAGACAGCAATCATGAGCATCTACAATTTTACCCAATTAACTGTCTAGTAACGATCAGTAACTCGTAAGAATTTGAGGACAGGTGAAGTAAAGGTATAGAAGTAGAGCTAGAACACCTACAAATCTCTACAGAGACAGACTGTGGTTGACGCACACAGTGCCTCACCCATTTCCTTTTCTGACAGCTAAGAATATTCTCAAGCTGACCTAGTGGATGACACAGGGAAAGGAAGACAGAAAATTCTGGTTTTCAAAAACTGAATCACCTTACTGGATCTGGCTAGAATGGAGTTAACTCTCTCCTCAGCAGTCTGTCTGCTGCTGTTTTGGCTTTGTGGCTAAAACAGTGCTGGTAAGAGATGAAGGTTTTGGCTATTGCTGAACAGCACTTGTACAACATCAAGACTTTCTCCTGTTCCGCACTGTGCCACCCTCAGCGAGTAGACCGGGGTAGGCAAGAAGCTGGGAGGGGACACAGCTAGGAGAGCTGACCTGAATCAGCCAAAGGGATATTCCATACCATGTAACATCATTTACTATAAAACCACCAAAAATTAATCTATTAGAAGCACCAGTCTAAGGAACGGCCTATTCAGGATAAGGAGAAGAACAGTAAATATAGTCCAAACAAGCGTGACGAATTTCAAGTATACATCCTGTCAAAATAAAGTAGACAAAACGTGAAGGCATCCTAGAACATGCAAAAATACCTTCAATTATGCAGATGACACTGCAAGCAAACTTTTTTTCCCTTTTTTTCTCTTTGATCGCACAGGAAGATAGGCATAGGACCAGCCTACTGCTTACACCATAGCACAACAGAACTGAAGAAACCACCACTACATCTGAGCATTTGTGAGAAGCTGGGGCTGAATGCACCTAAGGTTGTGTCAATGTGTATTTCTGAGTGTTGTGACAAAGCCATTTTAACTTGGTAAGTTTTGATGAATGGAGGTGTGAAGCTTTGTTTGTTTGTTCTAAAGAAACGGATAGTATGATAGACATAATGTCTCAGTAAAACAAACTGTCAGTGCGGGGGAATTACATTCACTTTCCTAATCTGACAGATTTTGACCACCTCACACTTTACATTCTCAGTATGCACAAGACAAAGGTTTAAGCCAGGTACTGCAGAAGAAAACTGAATGAATCATACCCATTCCAGCATGTTCTGGGCAATTCACTGTATGTTAAAGCCCTGTTCCAACTTTGCTTTTACATGGACTCTACTGCAGAGTGTAGTAGACAAACCAAGCAGATGACCTGAAGCAATACAGTCATACTGCACAGTGACCCACACCAGCTAAACCTACCAAAGAATCTAAACATTATGTTTCTAAGGTGAAATGTATAACCCTGGAAAAAAACCACAACCCTTTACAGCTGCTTTTTTCAATACCATTTAATGATATTTGAGACAAGCTAAGAAAAGTGAAGAGTATGTTGATCTATGACTCAGCACTCTGTATACCATACGCAGCAAATAATCCCTCAAGGACCTGCAAGAAGAATCACTTCCATGGTAATAAAACTGTAGAAAAACAAAAAGAACACTACCCGACTATGCCTGTTGCCCTGCATATTAAGATCACCACTTGCTCATAACTTTTTCTTCAAAATCCACTGTCTATACATAATATTTTCACTGCAGGTTACTTGCAGGTCAGTGATAAGAGCTAAATTACTTAGCAGCATAAGCAAGAATGTTTGCCTGTCCTTCCCTTTGTTTTTAGGGCTGTTTCAGCTGTTAGGCTTCCTGCTTAGCTCCTCTGAACCCTAGAATTCAACAAGGTCTCTGAAGACACAGGACAGGAAAATGGATTTGGAATGCATATACCATCACATAAAAAAAAAGCTTAGGTAAATAACACATCTTTCACCTACAACTATCTGTACATATGGAAATGTACAGTGTAAGAAACTTGAAGCCATATTACAGAAATCTGCATATTCTTAGATGAAAGACTGAAAAACAGTCTTTCCAAAGACGTATCACACCTAGAAATCTCAGCAATACCGCAATCCCAAATGCAAAAGGAGCTCTGGGGCAGGCCTGCACATCTGAATTTCTTAATCTGAACGATTAGAAGAGCTATGAATGTTTTTTGATCTTTATTTGAAAGTGCCTTGAACAAAACAGGATATTCCTTCTAAAAGACACCTCGTTAACCCTTTTCAGATTTCTACTTGAACAACAAGAGTTCTGTCACATGGAAGAAGATCATCCCTTTCGAGCACTCAGTAGCAGAAAAACAAAAGGGTCCTAATCGAAAGGTATTGGTTTTTCAGAAAAATAAAAAAAGCTCAGATATCTAGGTTTAATAAAGTAGTAACAGCTGCAGACGGTAAGAAAAAACAAATTCCACATATAATTTCTTGACAAACAGAATTCTGAAAATAAACTGCATAAGTGTTTATGGTAAATCCTAAAGCTAAACTTGGTTCTTAAAAAAAGCATTGCTAGCAGAATTTGCTACAAGAACTTGAATCTTCTTTGCCCTACAAAAATACGTATACTTTGCAGTATTGTGAGCATCCCTTAAACCTGGAGGAAAGCTATCTTTTGCACATACTAGCCAATAAACAACTGCTTTTACCTTTTAATCTGCATATAAACTGCTTGCAGACTATCTTTGTACAAAGCTGAAGGTACTCAAAGTGACCCAGAACAGGGACAGCCACAGTGCTTAGCAAAAGCATCTTGATGCTGAAACCACTCAATGCCAAGACCGCTCTGTTCTGAGCTCGATGCTCCGAGCAGTGCCAGGACAGGGTGAGCAGCAGATGAATCCCCAGCCCAGCCTGCCAACATCACGTCAGGGAGCAACCTCATGCCAGCAGAACCACAGGAATATGGTAATAACGCTGTCAGAGACACCATAACAAAAGCAGAGTAGATAGAGTATGTTTTATCTTGGTGTTAGCCAAATAGAGGCCCATAAAGAAGGTATTCCTGTGCTCCAGAAGATCAGTTTGAATAGCCAGGCAAGGTTTTCCACAGCAGCATCCAAGAAGACTTAAGTTCAGCTGGCACGTTCCACAAAAGGCAAAGAAGAAAAGGGAGTCAAAGGGAAAAAAGGCAACAAGGGAAAGAGATTTCTCACCGGGGACAACTTTCTCAGGCTAAACCCAACTTATTGGGAGTGAGTCAATCTGGCCCACAGCCAGGCACAGGCCAGCTCCCACATCCAGGTAGAAGGAAACCTGGACTGCTCCCACAGTACTAACAGCCCCAAGTGTGATTCCTCACTCATCTGTACGGAGCAACTTGGAAGCATGGCAAAGATATCACTTTTCAAGCTTGTGGAATTCTTCAAGCACTAAGAAAAAACCCTAATCGCAAGCTATATCTGCTGCTTAAGCGTCCCAAATACTGGAAAGCCTTCTTTGACCATGTTGTCACTGCTGAAATAACAAAGGGCAACTTTAAATATATTATGGGTATGGTTTTAAGAACACTATTATTAACATACATACACATTAAACTCATGTAAATACTTTCGTGGACACCAGAAATTGCATGGGTAAGATAATATTCTTTTAACTGGTACTTCAGACCAGAAGAAGCACCTAGTGCTTCTTTTCTTCAGTGAACATGTAAAAGTCTCAAGGTAATAACTGAAGTTGTAGCATTTGTAATCTTGAAGAAAACTGCTCTCTAGCAATAAAAATAAATGGACAAAACAGACAGTTTACATTTACTCTGAATCCTCTTGGCTATTCACAGCTACTGCCACTGGCAGGATGACAACCCTATGGCTTGAAAAACAGGGTGTTCTCTAGAACACACCATCCACATGTGTATTTCAAATAATGAGTGTGCTCATGCTTTGTCACTTGATAACAGAAAACTTTCTTTTTTTTTGGCATTTATAGGTGGTGTACTATTGCCATACCCTTTCACCTCCTCAATGCATGGCATGGAAAGCTGAGAACACCGCTTACCGTTTCAATTCTCTCTCTGTGGCAAGATCATAAGTGGAAGGACTCAGAAAGGGGAACAGAGAGAGGGGAAAGCTGTGAAAGACAAGCGTATATACAACTGATACCTTGAAGAATATTTGTAACCTTCGAGTGAGACCACTGGAGGACCTTAGAGTCCTTTGCGTCAACTATAAAACCATCCTATTAATATCATATGCTTTAGAGACAACATAATGTTTGGTGAAAACAGGGATGGAGTTTTTGGTAGCTTCAGAGGAAAGGCAGACACTAAGTCCAAGGGTTTGAACCCTGTCATATTGAATTTTTTGGGGGGGAAACAGTGGGACGCATTTGCCAGATTCAGACTGTCAGAAAACAGCAATTTAGACGTTTGTGGTCTGGTATAAAAACAGAGTGGCAGGCACACAAACTGATAGAAATTCAAAATTTCTGATTTCAAGTATGTGAATAAGATTCTTAGTAACATAGACAACTGCAATTCACTGCATTTTATTTAAAATATTAAGAGACAATTACAATAGAAAAAATAAAAAGTATTATCAATTATAATTCATATTTATTAGCCTTAAAGAGACAAACACAGGTATATATATGTGTGTATGCATATGTTCCTTTATTCTGTAAATACATACAAAACTAAGCTGCAGAGGCACCCGAGAACTTGACATAGAAAATTCCCTATTCTTTCATTCAATCGCTCTAAATGTCGCGACTGCTTTTAACACCAGTCTCTACAAAAGAGCATTTGCTCTTTTGTAATAATAATACAGTTATTCAATAAGTCATTATGGTTGAAAATAAGCACATTCAGAACTATAACAAGCATCTGAATCTTTGTCAGCCTCAACTTCTTCAGCGTCTCCAAAATCATTCTTCGCGTCACAACAAGGTTTGCGTGTATGTGAATCCTATTAAACCAGACAGCGAAGTCTCTACTGTAGAGAATTATGCACAAACTATTCTATGAAGTAAAGCTGAAACAGCAATGGGTCTTCCGTCAACTCCCACAGTAGTGACCCTTATTTGCATGGGTTAACACTAATTCCTCCAGTTTGTCTGGACAAAAGAATCCCCAGCAAATAATGCAGAAGATGAGGTATGTTTCATTCTAAATTTGCAAGGCCAACCAAGGGCTGTGTTAAACAACTGCTTAGACAAGAATGCTTAAACAACTACTACTTTAAGAACCCACTTTGCACATTTAGTGTTCTTTTTTGCATAATTAACACATGCAAGAGCTGCAGCATAGACCATCTGAATATTTAGATGTTTCATATTGTAGAGTTCAAAATGTTATTATCAAAATTAGTATATCTCTCAAGATACGTAAAGTCCAGTCCATGGTAAAGGCATCTCAACCAAAATGACAGGATAGAGGGCTTAAAAAACCAAAAAACCTCTGTACAAACACCTCCTTCCACCCAGGAAAACACTTTGTCTGACAGCCTCCTTTCTCAGTAACTGGAAAAGACTGGCATGAATTGCCTTTGAGGAATCATCCTCAAAACTACTGGCAAAGGAAATATGCAGAGCCTAATTATTATAACACTGTAAAGAGACATTGGATTATCCTTCTGCTTTTCTGTAAGCAACATACTCCTTTGAGATTGTGCTTTTATTTCCCAGAGTTTTGTTTCCTCAATTACCAGAAATGGTTTGAAAATATGACTGCTTTCAGCAATATACACTGTTTCTGCTTAGAATTATACTATCACAAGCAAAGTAATACATTTTTCCTGAGCTTGCACCATGTACAAATTCACAAGACCTGGCAGAATGACTACAATTAACACCCAGTGCTTGAATAAAGCTTAGCCCCTTATATCGCATGCAGTTGTTGTTTTCTTGGTTTTTTGGTTTTTTAATCATCATTTGCAGGTATAATACTACATGTATTGTTTATAGCATGCATCTTCATGGATTAAGATAACCACTGCACTGCAAAACTCTCATTTAACCGAAAATTTTTACAGGTGTTGATGAAAAAGGTACTACTTTCCTAGAAAAATGGCATGTATATGGTCACTTTTTCCATGAAGCGTCAAGTCAGTAAGCAAATAAACAAAATACCTGAGTACAAAAAAAAGCTTCAAGAGCAAAAGACAGTTCTAGGCATGAAAAGAGAAAAGCAGTCTTCTGACAAGCATGCAGAAGGTTTGTGTAGCAACATAAACGCTGGAAATGAAAAATAACTGTCAACTGAACAACCACAAAAACAAACCTACAACCTCGTGGAATGTTAATTTGGAATTCAAATTTGTGGATCTGGGTTTTGACATTGTTTTAACACCTCCGGATTAAGGTTACATTATTCCACCTCAGACTATAGTGAAACATGTTCTCATACTGTATCTTATCAATGTACATCTCAATAGACATGTTTTACACCACTTGCTTACATTAGGATAAAAATAATTCTCCTTTTAAATACAACTTCAATCCTACTATTCATGTGAATAAAGCAGATGATTAGGACATTCAATTTATTCACATGCAGACATCTCCAGCCACATAAGAAAGAACTATAGTTACATCATTTACAATGGTGTTTTCCTTTAGGTACAAAAAAAAAAACCATCACACTAAGATAAATGCAAAATGTTCCCCCTAAACCCATATTACTTACATTTTTCCAGTACTGCTAATCTATTTCATACCTAATATTTCTTATGTGTTCAGATGTTTCTAAAAAATAAACACTTATATGCTTAATTGAAATGCAAAACAGTAACACCGAGAAAATTCTGTAAGAAAAGAGACTGATTATACTTACATGATGTAATTGGGTCTTACAGTGAATTTTCAATACAACAATCAGGTCAGGGTTCAAGATTTTCTGGACAGATGGTTAACTTAAAACACACTGACCCCCTATCAGACTGGATTACTGCCAACAGCACTCAGCCTTTCCTACATAAAGTGGGTCAGGTTAGGTTTTATTCAAGTGCTTTGATTTGATGCATCATGATTTCCAATAAACTTATTAAAATCTGTTAGATTAAGATATTTGGATATTCTTATATAGAAAATGGGTTTCCCTCCTGGCCATCACACTTACCTTCACATTTCTCTAGGATCTGGACAGTTTCACCTAGTTCCAGGACCAAGCCTTGCGGTACAGCTCCTCGGAAGCTGCATATCACTAGAGGGTGGGGAAAAAGAGAGAGAGAGACATATGAGAGTTGAATCTTTGTGTGAATTTTTCTTCTAAGCATAGTACTTCAGCTCTCTCCTGAAATAAAAATAGCTGTTACACAGCTGCCCAGAAAACCTGTCAGCCAACTTTTCCTCATCAGATATCTCTATTTCAGCCCTATCAGATATTAACCTCATCAGCAAATTAAAAGCTGTGCTTTTTAAATGATTTTTGAATTAAGCAAGGCTTGTAATCATTTTAATCACCAACCCCTGATACATATTGCATGCAAAGATTTCCTTGTCTCACAGTTCTTACTCTACCGCACAATTCCTCAACAGAGCAGGCAGTTCTAACTGCAAAGACTCTAATAGGAAGTCAACTGCAGAAACTACTTTACTCCAAGTTAAAACTATTTCAAGTACCATCCGTGCAGCAAATACACTGCAAAAATCCTATATTATCCTATGTTATCAATTTTAAGCAGATATATAAAAGACTACATAAGAATATGTACCTTTCATAAGCACTAACATGACATATATCTTAAATATTTCTCTAAGTATGGTGAAAATAAGAACCCATCTTAACATTTCAGTAAATATGAATACAATAAAAAAATCACTAAATAAATCTCAATTTTTAAAGTAAACTTTAAAAAATTATCATAGTGTATAATTATATAGTCTTTAAACATATTTAGTAAAATACAATAGGTACATGGATAGTTACTGAAAACATGACATGTCAAAACAAAGGATGAATTACAAATACGGTGCACTCCCCCACCCCTGTCCCATAATGCCCATTCACCAGCACTGAAAAACTCATTCAGGCACAGATTTAATTTAATCACGTTCTAAACAAATACATGCTTAGACACCGAGTACACCCTGTAGGTCACCTACACACACTAGAGCACTACAAGGAGAATTCCATGAGTTGAAATAGTGACCTCCAGTGGGCACTGTCCTTTTTTCAAATTGATAAGAACACAACCCTTTAAATGCAAACACTCAAGCTATGGCTGAGACATTCTGCATTTCATCTCCTCCCTGAGTATCTTTTTGTGTCAAACCCACTGGATCCCTTATGACTAAAGCCTCCCTGTGCAGAACTTAATGCAGTTAACCAGAAAGTCTGAAGTTCAGGGGAAGAACAGCATGGAAACTAAGCCCATCATCTGTACCATCTACCACAAGGTAAGTGTCTTGAACCTTAAGTTTCCAAGAAATAATGAGAAAAGCATAGAAAAAGACTTCTACCAAAATAAAACACAGTTTCAACCATATATACATATTTCATAAAGAGGGCAAGAAAGAACAAACCACATATGCCAAACACCCACACAGATGACAGCAATATGAGAAAGAATTTGAATCAAAATCTGAAGAGAATCAAACAGCATCAAATGTTTGCTCTTCCGCAAGGAGACTCAATGCAGTGTTTAATTAAAGAGGAAAAAAACTGGGGACTCCAGCAACAGACTTAAACTGTTTTCTCAGTTCCTAGGGCCCAGTAGAAGTTGCTGCTGGTTAAATGAGGTTTTAAATGCTTGTTTAAATCAGAGACAAGAGAAACATAACACCTGGCTCCGGACTGGAGTAATGCAGACAACACAATCCAAGAACAGCATCAAGCCTGTCAGCATTCTGGATTCATTCTTCACTCATGGAGAAAGCATAGATATGGATTTCCATCAAAGAAAAACTACTTAATGCTTCTCTCAAAGTACAGGAACACTGACAATTACCAAACGCTTATCTGACAGGCCACAATCAAACCACTAATGGCTTCTCCTTGCATCTCCAGTATTTTAGATAGCAGTATCCTTTACATAAAGAAAATGGCTTTCTTCTAATATGCAATTTTACCAAAACAAAAAGGTACAAACATCTTTTATTTTTGAGTTGTTTTGCAAAATACAGTCCTATATTACAGTAATAAGAATTTTCAGTTCAGACCAACAAAAATACTTAAGAATTCAAGTACATCTCAAAACCACAGGACATGACAAATCCTGGCTGAAAAGCTACAATTGAAAACACCAGAAAAATGGAGACATGTCAGTGCAGCAACAAGATACGTTAATTTATGAGTAATTCTAGATACACAATTATTAAAAAATATATGTGTGTGTGTATATATATATATATACATATATATAAAGCTAAATCCAATTTCCAGGCCATTTTCAACTTCTCTGAACATGCCAAGTTATTATGACACAGAGACACAACTCATGGGACACACAAGTATTAGTGGTTGTAGACAAAAGAGTAGTTTGAATTGTAGCAAGATTAATAGCCAACTGGTATTACTCAGATGAGTCCAAGCAGCAATAGCCAGTCTGAAATACATTACTGCATGTTAACACTGCATGAGAAGTTTTGAATTAGCAAACAACAGCTGGCTTCCTATGACAACTATTTACTATAGGAAAACTACTGAATAAAGGATGCAACCAGGAAAGAATCTGGATTTGATGCAACTACTAATTCTTTGGCCATTACTTAACAATAAAAAATGAGCTTGGAATGAAAGCTAAAGGAAAGGCACCAGGAAAAGAGGGTCCTGGTTTTTTTCAACTGCTGATATAATAGATTGTAAAAACATGGCCAAGAATGATGACTTTAATATAGTTAGGCTTAAAAGAAGTAATTCTAGTAGATCTGTTATTTTATAGATACAAACTGTCCATTTATAAAAGCATTCTACTGGTCGCACAAAGGACTCTACTGCATCAATAAGTAATCAGCTCTTTAGAATTCAGAGTACTATTAATAAGATAGCTAAAGCTGTTTTCTTAGGTCTACTTCAGTCAAAAAAGAATAAGTAAACAGAAATCACAGAAATTAACTGATCCCATCAACTGTAGATACAATCTGGATGATCATTCTCAATTAGAAACTAAGTTCTCATACAAAAATAACATCCATCTCATGTTCTTAATTCTTAATACAGCAGTATGAAATCTAAATCCTTCATTGAAAAATTTGTAGTCATCCATAAATTGTGTCTCTTCTGTTTGACAATTTTAATAATAAATAGGGTATGTGAACAGCAATATAGATATTTTCAAAATCACAGAAGCCAAATCTCAAGAGTAGTTAACTTTCCAGCCACACTAAAAGAAAGGAAAAATTAAAGAACCCAAATAAACTAACCAAATACACCAAACCATATCTTGTTAAAATTGTGTAACAAGAACACAATTCCACATTTCTGAAAGAAAAAAAATTATAAAAACAGCTATTGATTATGACAGAACTCCAGAAATTTGAGGTTTGTGAAGCCACTCAAGCTACTGAGGGTAATAAAGAGCTGCAGATGGACCCAAGTACCACAAGTAGAACTGGCATATGTAAACTGTTTAGTTCATCTACATGGTGTTTCATGAGGGATGAACAACCCTCATCGCACACACAAAACGATTGTCTCTCCCCTTGCTATTACCACACTGAGTGACACCCTGGACTGTCAAGCCACTGTCAAGCACCCCCACCCCACAACACAGCTGAATGCTATATCTGGGAAAAAGGGAAGACACCACTACCTAGAGTAGTGTATAAAATTCACAACAAACCCCCATGTGCCAGTTTTCCCCTTTGTGAAAAATGTATCCTTTGTAAAAAAGGACGGAATAGCATACAGAAAGGTAGAAAGAAGTTAGAAAAGAGATATCAAGGAATGCATAAGGGCTTTTACATGATTGATTATGAACCAAGACAGAACTCTTCTACCAGTAAGACTGACAGTTGAAAGGGGTGGAGAGAGTGTATTGATAAGTTGCAAGAAGAAGGTGAACAGAGAACAATTGCTAATCATCCCTTCCAGTACAAAAAGCAGTGCAGCGTCAAATGAAACAGCAGAGCAGAGTTTAGGACTTCCTTAAAGTAATGCATAAACCATGAAACTCCTCATAAGATGCTGTGGGTGATTAAAATACATATCTATGTGCATAGATGTATATATAACTCCAGCTCAAAAGCAAATAGGGCAAATTAATGGATATGTACCACCTTAGGCTCAGTAAGCCCCTGACCCAGAAAGCACTTAAGTCTTAGGAAAGCATCACATACGCTTATCGTGCTGTGCTACTATACTATAAACACCTGCTACTGGTCAGTGTCAAGGGCAGGACACTGAATGAGGTGAGTATGTGGCTGGACTGTTATGATCTCTCTCACACTGTTATTATGGTATCACAGCTTGAGCTTCTGTTGTCACTTGCTATCTATCGACTTGTGACCTCATTTGAAAACTATTATGGCAAAAAGAGAATAAAATTCACATTTAAGAGAAATGCTAAATTATATTTTGTGTATGTCATTGTTACTTTCTGCTGCCACCTGAATAACAACCATTTTCATTTTTGCTGTGGTAAAATTTAAAACATATCTTCCTTCCTTCTAATTCAATTTCCTATGTCCCAGCTTCCTCACTCAGTCTCACCTCAGCCACAATGCTTCCACAGATCACATTTCTTCTCAAATGGATTATGCCAATTACATGATAAACACAGTAATACAAATGTCACATTTCTTACACAAACAGTGGGAAAAGCCAAAACAAGAACAGGAAAATGCCAGAGTGCTGTCCAGCACAGCACATTCACATAAAGACACAGGCAGCATCTACCTGGTAATTCCACTGAAACATGATTTTTTTTCTTAGCATATATGTAAAAATACTTTGCAGCACAATGAACTGGGATTCTAATTTTTGCAATATATTTTTCCAGATTGTAGTAAAACCTACAAAAATATTTTGACATTGCATAAAGTTCCAGTTACACTAGAAAATACCAGTTCAGCCCATAATAATTAATTTATTTCTGTAAAGGAATGGAGCAGGAACACCCAGATGAGGTTAAACAGGAAGGCATCCAGGCAGGTTTGAATGCCTCCAGAGTAGGAGACTCCACACCCCCCTGGACAGCCTGGTCCAGTGTCTGTCACCCTCACTGAGAAGAAGTTTCTTCTCAAATTTAAGTGGAACCTTTTGTGTTCCAGTTTGTACCCACTACCCCTTGTCCTATCACTGGTTGTCACCGAGAAGAGCCTGGCTCCATCCTCGTGACACTCACCCTTTATATATCTGTAAACATTAATGAGGTCACCCCTCAGTCTCTTCTTCTCCAAGCTAAAGAGCCCCAGCGGGCTTTCAGCCTTTCCTAATAAGGGAGATGCTACACTCCATCATCTTTGTTTCTCTGCACTGGACTCTCTCCAGCACTTCCCTGTCCTTCTTGAACTTAGTGGCCACAACTGGACACAATATTCCAGATGTGGTCTCACCAGGGCAGAGTAGAGGGGAAGGACAACCTCTATGGACCTACTGACCACCCCCTTTCTAATATGCCCAGAAGCAGCATAGCTGCAGTTGTGTTGCTCTATACCCAAATTACTTAGCTCTGTACCCTACCAATTTACAATCACGCCCAGCAGATACTGAATTGTGCTCTGTGCTACAAATTCTTAAGTTTACTGATGGTGTAATTTATGCTTTAAAACACGTACCTATATTTCAAACATACACCTCTAATCACACCAGATAAGAATTTGGTGTTCATGTTTATTTTGGGTAAACACATGTAACAAACTCTTAAATTTCACAATCCTGATAAAGAATTTCATATTCAACTACTACTAGTTATCACTATTACTAGTCAACATGGAATATGTCAATCTCTGAGCCTAAGACTGATTGACATTGATTAATCTTTAAGCAAATAATGTAATTACTTCAGACTGATAAATTAACGTTATGATGTGGATGTATCTTTCCTTAAAATGCTTTTTCATATGAATCCATCTACTGAAAGTGTCTAGTACCAAACAGTATAAGCCAGTTTTAACAGCTGAATATGATGAACTCTATTTTCTTCCCGGTAATACCTAGATGATAATAAAGGCTCCATGTAACATAACTTGAGTCACTGTAGTATCCAAGACCAAAGATGGCTCTAAATCAAACACCTTTTCCCTAACAGAAGTTAAAACAAGGAGGTGAAGGAAGGGTATTATAATAGGGCAAGGACATAGCTTTCCTCAACTTGAGGAACTAATTTTACATACGTATTTAACATATGTATGTCACATATATGTATATATCTATTTAACAGTGCTTTCTATACTCTTTCTTCTACAGAACCACTCAAACGTTTTTGAACCACATCAACTTTTAAGATTCACATCACCCCAGAACTCCATACTTCACCTACGCACCACAGAGAAACTGATTTTCAGTTGTTCAGATCCTGCATCACCAACACCCTCTGGGAATTGTATGAAAATAAAAAGAGTGAAGAGTAAATTTCTGTTCTTCCACTCTACAGTATTTATGGTCTTTGAATCGTCCAAGCTACCCTTTCTGAATAATTTATTTTCCAAGAAGGGTACCAGATGTTAATTCTTTGTATTTCCACAAAGCAGCCAGGGAAAAGCCTCTAAGCCACAGCAATGTGACCATGCAAGGAAAAAAAAAAAAAAAAATTGATCCAAGTTACCACACAGAAGAAAAGAGGGCTGAGAGTCAAGATTCAGCTTTACCTTTTTGAGAAGCAACTCCGTTGTGCAATCACGCCTACAGGCAGCAAAGAATTAATACTTTCCAAACCACATGCTACCTTCCATTCTGAGCCTCTCAGAACTACAAATCTTTTTTCCAGCATAAAGCAGTAGTTCTTGCAAACAGAAAATTGTGGATATAATAATTTTAAAGACAAAAAAATAGTTCATGAAGGCAAAAACCCTTCACATTTTTATAAGAAAATTAAAGACCAATATGATTAAATTTTTGTGGAACTGCTTGATTAAACCTGGCAGCTTCATAGATAGCACAGTTAAACTCTGATGATATTTGACAAGGGAGCAGAACCACAAGGAAATTAAAATGAAAACATTTTCATTTTATTCTACAAGTACCTAGAAGAATGTTTTCACCTTCACAGCCTATCTTCTAAGTATTTAAATCATTAATTGTGGATGAGGGTTTCAATTATTTGCCAGAAATGAATTTGAGACATGCACATTTATTTGCAAGTTCAGGGTGCATTCAGCAAGTATGTTTACAAAGAAAACAGGAAACAGATACCAGGTCAAGCACTTCCAAAACATTCTGCTGTTTAAGCAAGATGGACAATATAAAAAAATTAGTTATGAAAGAGAGGACATATCCTATTACACACTATAGAAACAGCTACCCAAATAAAACACCACAGGATTTTTGCAGCAAGAGGCATTTCTTGGTACACATGACACAGAACAGGGCTCTAATCTGATTGGAATTGCCAGGCACTAATGTAATACATACACACACACACACACAAGATTATCAAAAGCTGATTAAAAGCCATCCAACATCACAATCGAAGAGTATGGATTAAACAAAAGACATGATTTAGAAGAGGGCTAGAGAATTTTCTGACCTTATTAAGGGTCTTTATGAACTTTTATGCAAAACCTTGAGGAAGAAAAACATAGTTCAGAATTTATAGCAATCTGTTACACTTCAGGTTTTGTATATTACCAAAATTACACCTCAATTAAGTGAAGGTATTTCAGGCTTGTCCGGGAGCACTGGCAGTTGCTAGGCAGCATCTGCTCCTGTCAGAGATGCTTGCTTTGTGCAATACAGAACCTCAGCCAGGAATACTGCCACCAATGGATTATTACAAGGCAGCTTACTGCCATCACATGGCATCTGCAAAGTGCTCAAACTGCTGCCTAGCAACACCGCCTCTTTCTACTGAGTCATACCATCACTATGAAAATATTCATGTAAAAAAAGAAACAGATACCAGAGAAGAAAGGTGATCATTCACTAGCAAAGTGAATTATTGTTCGCATCCTTCCCTACCCTCCAAGATAAAAATAGAGATTAGGCTCAAAAATCATGAGCTGTTTAAAATAGTTCTGCACATCCTGGTGACATGAGGCAGAATTGAAGAAGCTGACCAAAAGCCCACAGCATTGTCCACTACCTTTGCTACATCAAGGAACCGATGTTGAGTTTGTAGCTTTGCAGGCATCTATCATATCATCCCCTTCCTGTAAATGTGTTCCCTCAGCCAATAGTTCATTCAGCTTCTACTCTGGCAGGGTACAAGTCCCTCACCCATAGATCATGTTCTCTACGCAGGCAGTAAATGCAGCAGCTTCTTCTCCTCTCTAAGCAGGGACGAAGACTGCTTCACTTTCTGAAACACTTCTCCCTCTTTCCAATACCTAACCTGAAAAGAGAAGAAAAACCACTGACCACACCATACTCTGCATGAAGAAGCATGGAGCCATTCCACACTGCTACGTTCCACTGACTGCAAATGTAAGCCAGAAACAGCTATGCTTTACGGTCAAACATTCGGAAACGAAATAAGAAAACAGTCAAGTTTTGAACATCCTCAAGGATGGAGATCACATCACCTCTCCAGGCAACCTGCTCCGGTGCTTTACCATATGCATTGTGAAAATCCATGTCCTTTACTGTAATTTGCCACACTGATCCTTTTCCTTTCATTGTGCAACTCTGAAAAGTGGCTCTGTCTTCTCCATGAAAAGTAGCTAATCACACACTGCCCGCTTATCCTCACCTTCTACAGGTTCTACCACCCTAGACCTCACAGACCCAGTTAGCTACAAGAGAGCACCACTGATTCATGTCCACACACGCAAAGACACAGGTATCATCCCACAGCGTTTTAGATTCTATTCCATTTTACAAATACCGTAAAACCTTAGTCCTCCCATCTAACTACTAAATAAGTTCACATGCTGAAGTTCACTTGGCATTTAGTCACTTTGCACACCTCCTAGGAGGAGGAGGAAGAGAAGACTAGGGTAGATTTATAGAACTGTATTTATCAATATACCAGCTCCTCCATCTTAGTTGAAAGCTCTATATTTTAGTCTATACTGTCTGCCACACAACTTTTGTGGGCATCTGAAGGCAGCTTACAAGACTGCTAAGAAACCTTTCAACCCACACACAAGAACTCTGACCTTTTTGGTAAACTATTCGCTATTAAAATACAAAAAAAATGAAATATTTGTCTGACATCATTGAACATGCTTTTTTTTATCATGAAATCTGAAGAATTTTCACCTCTTCTAATCTTGCCTTACGCATATATACATTAGTTGAAGCTACCAACATCATCTGAAACACTGGGAAAATCCTCTTTTTCTCTTCCTGCTTCCTTCATCCAGGTTGAAATAAATAACCTCTTATTTTTCATTATTAAATGAAGAACACTGTCTCATGCAAGCAACCTGAAATGCAGTCACTCCAGAACTGAAAACAAAACAAAACAAAAGATCAGAAGTTGCAGTTTAGGGTCTTGCTGTGATGAAGGAAAAAAAAGAAGAAAGAAGCCTATTTTCTACCTCTGCTTCCCCAAAGACAAAAGAGAAGCTGCTTCTGCCACACCAAAATCAATCTTCCTTGGGGTGAAACCCTTGGACCACTACTCAGGATGGCTGAAACCGAAGAGTGAGTGGGCAGAATGGCCAGCTGCCGAGTGCCGCGTACATGACAGCGATGAGGGAGCAGCGCTGACAGCAGCAGCACGAGTTGTTCCAGGCAGATGTGCAGCTGCCCGCTTAGCAGCCCCAAGTACAACAGCTCACAGAGCTGGGCTTTCTGTGCCCCAGGCCAGCTCTTCCCACACTAACACCTCATCACCAGTGGAACAGCCAGTCAATATAACCTTTAAACAGAAACACAGACACGTGAGTGATTCACTGAGTTGCTCAGGCAAGGCCAGATGCACAGGTAGCATGCAGCTATATTTTGTACAGTATGTAATAACAGCTGTCAAGGCAAAATTAGCTCACAAAAATGTTGATCCTGCTTCACTAAATGCAGTGAAACTGGATTATTTTGGTTTATCTTTGGTTTATCAAAAATTGAGCTGTCAATCATTCAGCTCATGAACATTCAGAGAGAGAGAAAAAAAAACCACAAAGAAACGTTAAAGTTCAAACGACAGTTTTCAATGACCTTCTTCTACTATAATTCATCTATTTTTGGCTTATTTATCCCACACTGGCTGACACTTTCTCACTTGGGCCTACATTCTCTGTCCTTGTATATAATATAGCCATACATACATAAACTTACATAAATGAGAACACGTGCCTAGGTGAAGCACGCAGCTTCACGCAGACATATCCATAGGCATTTTTCTCTACAAAGGAAGAGATGGGTGAAATAGGAACACGTCCTTTCACCCTCCCAGTTCCAGACCCAGTTACTGGAAACACACATATTGCTCCCTACAGGGATTATTTAACACTGTCTGTGATATTATCCTATGAAAGGTTTTCTGCTGCCTTTATAACTTGTTAGGGTAGACCACACACCCCAGGAAGACAACGGACTGTATGCAACCCAATGCCCAAACAGGTCTGTAAAAATCATACATTGCTTTCAATTGTTTTCTGTTTAACCGTTATTCAGGGCTTCTCTGACAGGTATGCAGGGCTTAATTTATCAACATCAGAAGACTAAAAGGGCAGGTATACTAAATTAACAGTTGGCATAAACATCTCATTCATAAACACATTTAGAGGGAAGAGAGAGTCCCCTGCTGTTCAAATACACAGAAACAAGAGATTTATAGAACAGTAATCCACCTGCCAACACACACTGAACTACACACAAACTACAGTAGCATGCTGGGTAGCTCACACACTTATATCCAAAACAAAGGAAATAAAATAATTCATCACTCCATCAACTACCTACTGTCAACACTAATAATGCCTAGTGCATAAGTTTCCTTACATTGTAACACCTAGAGAAACCTTTGTTTCAGAGACTAACTGGTATCAGCTCACCTCTGAAAGCAGAAGGACCTGCTTTTAATCACCAAGAGTTAGCTGGCACCACTTGTCATAAGCTTTTCTTAGGGCTTAATATCCAGAAAGATTCTACAAAAGAAAATGTAGTCAAGTGCTGAACTGGGACAAGAGAGGAGTCTTATCCCTGTAATAAGTAATCACCTCACAACTATACTGAAAATCACTTAGTCTGCTCAAACCCACAGTTACCAGTCTTCCTAATACCTTCAGTGAGTTATGACTAAAGACTCATTGTTCAAACAAACACTAAAACATGTCTAAGAGGAAAGAATTACAGCTAAATAAACTTTAAAGATGCTTTCAGGGTCTCAGAAGAGAGCATAACGCTCATTTTGACCTGCAAATCCTGAACAGAGGTTTGATTTTAACAGTCACTTGAGTATGATATTTCTTCTCTTTGCCTTGAAGTTCAGTGAGCATACAGATGAAACAGAACAAAGAGTAAAATGCAGTTACATTAAGGTTGATTCATAACTTAAAAACAACCAGTGGAAAGACTGCTGTCAATTGCAAGTGGTTTCAAACCAAGATCCTGCTGTAGGCTTCCTTCAGTCTGTTTCTCAGTGAACATCACAGCTGAGAAAAGAACACAAACTTAATTCACTATACGAATTAGTAAAAATTTATCTGAAGCAGGAGAAGTTGCATCAACCTCTTTAACAACTGAATAATCTTCCAAAGACTTTCCATTCTTTGGTCAGTGTTTTCCCATTCACATCGGAAAAGAGGTCTGATGTCTCAAAAGAACAAATCTATTCTATAAAATGTGCATGGCCACCAATAATACTAGTTGTTGGAGGTAACCAGGGACTTACAGTTCTTTCATAGAAGAACTACATTCCAAATAATTGTTTAACATATTAATCAGAAAAACTCATGTATCTACATGTGATTGTGCATCTGAAGACAAACAACTCTTCCTTATTCCCAGTTATCCCCTTTTTGTGGGCTTTTAAATGCCACCAAATATGTGGTAGAAGATTTTCTAGATCACAAACTCTGGTAATAGTTATTACATGTGTCCCTGATGTTTATATCAGACTCTGACTTTTTAACTACAGAACTGCTGGAAAAAAAAGGCTTTGCAACATAGTGAGACTCAAGTCCAGCTGAGTTATATCACTGACATTAAACCAAGAAAGATACCTTCAAAAGGATTAATAAAAATACCAACTTGCCTCTCTTCCCCCTACACACAACTGCAAACTATGACCTGCAGCATCACCTCATACTCACACACCAACTTCATATGCCTTAAACTGTTCAAAAGAGAAACTACTTTAAATTTCCTCACTAATTTCACTCTGAAGAATCTCCCTTCCTGTCCTGCAGGCTTGAAAATGAATTTAAACCCAAAGCATACAAATAACAAAAACCTAAAAACTGCCTAAATTTTCAAAGAACTATTAATAGACACATTGGAGGCATGTTGTCATATACCCTGTTTTTAATTGTAATTGATATCTGCTGCATTAAAAAAGGCAAAATAAATTGTTCCTTGAATAAACATGAAAAGCCTACCAATTTCCTACTAATGGATATTCACGTTTCCATTCCCTGTTTCACCAGCAGTCCCATGACACACCAAATGCAGTACCATCGGACTTCTTAGCTCTCGCTATCCCCAGTCCTGTTCCTGAGCATTCCTTTCTACAAAGGACCCTCAAGTTCACTCCCATGCTCATATTAACAGGTTCCCCTTCATCTTATCCAGCAATCAAACAAAAAAAATTGTATTAGGAAGAGTCCTGATGTGATCTTATTATCCACCCTTTTCAGCAAGTCAGAAGCTGCTTATCTGCAACACTATCCACAGGAACTCTAGTAAGTTCTTTCTCCACCACCAATTTTCATTAAATCTGTAGGAAATGTATGGCCGAGACTGCCAAGTGTCATAAAATGTTGCTCATTACTGGATTAGAAGTATTGTCAGGTGAGGACAGAAAGTCTGAACACAGACTTCCACCCTTAGGAAATCAGTCCAAACACAAAATGCATTCTGCACTGTAGATAAGGTCAGAGTAAAACTGCTTTTGCCCCCACACTATTCACAAGCAGCTGAAGTCCTGAAGGTTTTAACTGAATACATAATATGGCATAACTACAAATAAATAGAGAAAATTACTCTCAACACCATCAAAGCACCAAAAGTTAAAACCCGTATTGCAATACTCTCATGCCTACATTCCCAAACAAGCCACGTGATAAACTGCTAAACATACATATCTGACTCCTTGCCTTTGCAAGTAATTTGAAAAAACATTTCTCAACTTCATTCCTCCTGTATTTAGAAAGTTTGGGCTAATTTCTGCTGTAAATGCATTCGTGGACCACTGATATTTAGATGATCTCAAACTAGTAATATCTTAAAGATGAATTCTCCTTCAGTTCTGAAGAGCAGGTATTCACAAGAGCCAAAATTTATTACTCTCTTCTCACAAAGCAGCATATTTAATCTCCAAGTTATCTCAGCAACAGGAGAAATACAGATTTAGGCTGGACTGAAGCTAAAATTGCCCACTGCGTTAAATGACACCTCACTAAACTTTCCTGTCTATACTGAAAGTCTCCAATCAGGTGCATCTTGGGAGATGCTCTTTTCCAGAAACATTTCAAGGTGTGATTCATTTCTCATTCGGTCAAATAACACATATACATTTCCTTTATGGTCCCTGACTGGCAAATTCCTTTGTTCATTCTTCAGTCTAAAGGGTAAAAAACACCCTTAGGGGCAAAAAATTAAATGGAACTAAAAATTACTGCAACCCACAGATCACCTAGTTTTCTTGACTAAGGTGCAAGCTCCCAAGTATTACCACCACCTCCCACAACCGCATTGCACAGAAGGTGCACAAGTACATCCCTCCGTACAGCTTTGGGTCCAAAACACATCACTGAAGAACATCCTTAGTCACCTCGCTCCTGCTGCCAGACAATTAGTTTCTGGCAATAAGATAAGAAAGAGAAGATGAAGTATAATATACCACCCATAACACAGAACACAGTTGCAATGATTCTTCTTGCTTCCCAGATTACCAAAGATTGACTTTTTCCTAATTTGCAGGAGTTTTTTTTCTCTCTCCGAAAATTTTCATTTTAGACCTGTAACAAACTGCTTCAGTGATACAGAGCAACTACAATATCAATAAACTCAAAGCACTCCTCCCTTTAGCAGCTGCCTTCTACATAAACAGGTAAGCACAGAGTAGCATCACAGGAGACTTGGTGAGGGAAGGCAGACTTTTTGAAATGTTTGCAGGCTTGCTTTTCCAAACACAAATTTGAATTGTGAAATCTGGAAGACAAGCTTTAGTGATAGGGGAGAAAAAGAAAAAAAAATAAAATCAAAAATCAAGATGCTGATGAAAAAGCAGAAGCTGCAGTACAGAACTGTAACTAGGACATTATGATGTTCCATCCTTTCTAGTAGGAGCAAGGGAAACATTAATTATATGCATTTGTGCTTACAGATTTACTTCTCATTGTTACCAATTAAGTGATGAAAATAAAAATTAAAAAATCCTTTAAAATAAAGCTACAGATTTTAACACTAGTTCTTTGAATAACCTAACCAGTGCTGTTTATGCAGGCAGATTTTCTTTCTTTGTGATTTAATACGTATTTAATATGGTCAGCCATACAAAGTGCAGGATTAACTACATTAAAAAACTAAAAAACCTCTTGAGGACCACCTAAACATGCTCCTTGCACAAAAATAAAGCAACAGAAACTGCCAGCCTATTGAAATACATAATCAGCTCTCACACATTTGCTGCATTTTAATTAACAGTTATTTACTAAAGACTTCCCTCTTCTTAGCTTTTTCTTCTAATTCATTATTATTTAATACTTGCTTTAGAAGACTAATGTAACTAATCAGATCACTTTAATAAATATTTTCTTAGAGACTGTTTTAAAAATATTAAAACCCTAGAGAGCTAGTTATCTTCACTAATCGGTTTAGAAATCTCACTAACTGGTTTCATAACTGGTCAACTTAAGCAGCTGTGGAAGAACTGTTTGCCTTTCAACAGCAAGTTTTAAAAGCACAGTTAGGATTAGAGTCACTGAACATAAGTATTTCTAAATGGAACAGAAGAAAATTATTCACAGTAGCTACAGTAGCTGAGAAATACAATCAAGGAAGAACTTCAGTGTTGTTAGGGGAGTGTTTAATGATTTATTTAGAAATATACTGAGTAATCCTTCAATATCTTTGTTGCAGAAGTATACAACGGCTTGTATGAGAATTGGGCAATACAATAGTGTTCTGCAACTGTAAACGTTGAGAACTTCTTTTAATTGCAGCTAGACAGGCAAAGAGCACTTCAATACCACAAAAAGTCACTGACATTCACATCTGTAAATTTATCGTGTTCTCTTGCAGCCAAGAGTCGGTGGGGCTGTAAAGGGGTATCTGCAAAGGGGCTCCAGCAAGCACCTCAGAACCGCCTTTGGCTGAAACTCTTGGACAGCCAGTGCAGAACAGAGAGCCCTTCTATACCCACATGCTGAGAGGGAACGTGGTGTCATTCTGAAGGAAAAGCTTCTATAAATGATCATCTCTGAGCCAACTACCTAGACAAGACAATGACATAGATCACAATTTACTTTCAACAAAGACAACAGCATCAGAATTAACTAATTTATTTGATACTTTCACTTTCCTTGATATACATGAACAGCTATGCACAGGGCCTGGTTGCCCTGACATACTCTTTCAACAGAAAGCTCTTTGTGGTATTCCAGTTGCAGAAATAACCGATTTTTTTTTCCCACCCAACTTACATCTGTGGGGACATAAAGTTATTGCCTTAACCCAAAGGCACATCATAAACCTTTCACAGTTTAATAACAGCACATAGAAAACACACAGGGTTTTTTTTGGGATGGACAACGGGTAAAATAAAAACAAACTACTAAGGCCCAAGGCATAAGCTCACACCAAGAAAGCTCACCATGCCAAGAAAATTATTTTGCACATATTATTTGACTTGTGAAATCAGGATAACTTACATTAGATATTTCTTTTTTGGTAGTGCACCTCCTAAGAGGTCTAAGACTCCTTTAGGTCTATACCTTCCACAGACTAGTTTCTTCAAAATGCATCGAAATGACCACTCCAGCAAGCAATGACAGATCCACTTCCAAAACACTAGTACTCCTCTCCTCACCTGTAGTAACTAAACTCAAGACACAAGCAGTATATTTCACCTCTTCTCCCTCTATGGAGGATTATCAACCGATTTCAATTACAGGAAAATTATCTAAAGCTATCCAAGAACAAAAACAACTTGCCTACAGATCACACAAACTCTAAAGACTTATCCATTATCTCAGATCTACCTACATGTGCATTGCCTGAAAAAGAAAAATTAACATCACAGGAAGATCCTTAAAACTACAGAATATTATTTGAAATAACACTTGTTTTCATTCACCACTCTCTCTTACAGATACTTCTTCCAGAGTTGTTTACAATCTGAATGGAGATTTTTCTTTCTTTTCTTCCTGCACGTATCCATTAAAAAAAATGAGTTCACCTACTTTTTGACGAAGGTAACACATGTATTTTCTTATTTGAGCACATGGGCCAAACAGAAACAAACAAAACTCTGAATATCAAACCCTGCAACACAGCAAACAAAAATGACTACATAAACAGAACAGAGTAAACCCAACAAACCTGAAAAAATACTATTTTTTTTTTTTCTGAAACCTGTATTACAATTATACCAGCAAGTTTAGGACCAGGACAACAGAGACGGTCTTTCACCAGCAGAGAAGGTATAAGCACATCTGGAGACTTCCTATTCTCTGAAGGTCCAGATGAGATATAACAAAGTTTGTTAACTTTGTATACTCCCAGTGACTTACAAAAATAGCAACAGTACTGTAAGTAACAACTTCCCCATGTTATTTTATGCCACTTGTGTATATTGTCCTACACTTCCAGGTTCTCACCTAGCACACTGTATTAGACATTTTTTAAAACCAAAAGTGAATTCCCTATTTCTTCTATTCATTAAGGAGATATGTTGAATGGCCTAAAAAATATTTGCTGCACAAGACAAAAAAATTAACAAAAAGTACTGATACATTTTGTTGTTTGCTGACTACATGCTCAAAACATATTCTAAAAATTAGTGGCATTAAGACTTTTAATTGCTCGCAAGTGAACTGTCAAAATCCCACTTTAACAGTACAGGTTAACAGAATTCTATAGCAAGTGTCGCTTATATTTTTTAAATATTTGCAGAAATTGATCATCACTACACACTGTGGAATTTAAAAATCAATATGAACAATTGATAACTGTAAATTTAATGAAGCATTTAGGTAAGTAACCAGGGCAGACTACCTGCTTTTATTATTATACATGTCAACAGTTTTTAAAAAGTAAAATATAAACAATAAAACAAACACAAGTGAAGCTAAAGAAAGTCAGTCTTCTTTTCACTGGGCATTTCTGTTGTTAGCAGAAATTACTGTAACTAAAAATAAATAAATAAATAAACACACACAAAAGCCATCAATATGACCTCTCTAATTTGAGATGACCTCTCCAATTGGAGCAAACAAGATTCAAGATGACAGTAAAGTCTGATTTATCATAAACAACGGAAAATAACGACGCTATGGATTTACAGCAACCCTGGAGTTGTTTCCAGTGCCGGCCCGCACCGCGCACACTGTAGCGCTCCATCGCTGACAGTGAAGCCCCCGGAGCCCGAACTCGCCGCCCCGCCCGGCCCGCGGGCCCCGCCGCTCGAACAGGTGCATCACCGACGCCCCCTAATGACACCGCACAGAACCATCCCCCTGCCCTAAACTCCATATAAACAAGATCACCACAAACCACAGATTAAAACGGAGAGAAAAAGGAGACGCACGCTTAAGTAGATTAAGGGCTAAGCGACTCGTTTTCCGATTATTTGTGCAATCAGGACCCGAGCGCAGGCCCCGAAAGTCTACTTTTGTTTGGCCGCGCGTTGCTTCGCCGGGGAAAAACTCGAGGAAATAACCCAAACCAAAACACACGCAGGCACATTCAGCGACGATGCGCTCTGCGGGCAGGGGCGGGCAGGCAGCACAGCCACTGCCCGCTCCCCCCCGCGAGCTGCCTCCCACAGCCCACAGGCTGAGCGGGGAGGGGAGCGCCCGTCCCTCCACCATCCCCCGCTCCCCACCTGCGGGGCAGCGGAGGAGACACCATCGCCGCCCCCGCTGAGACGAGCGGCGGCCGGAGCGGGGGGTTGGCATCCCCCCCACACTGCCAGCCCCCGGGGTCCGGCCGCTGCAGAGAGACGCGGGGCGGGGGAGGGAATGAGGCAGCACCTACCCACGCCGTATTTCTCCTCCTCGGTCGGACTCCACATGCTGCTGCGGCGGCAGCCGGCCACGGCCGCGGGTCCCCTGGGCAGAGCGAGGCGGGCGGGCGCCGCTCATGGAGCGGGGGCGGCTTCTCCTTCTCCTCCCCCCTCCTCAGCGGGGGCGCTGCTCCTTGGCCGCCGCGCCGGCCGCCCCCGCCTGTCACTCGGGCCGGGGCTGCACTGGGGGTCCTTTCGCCGTGCCGCGGGGCGGGGGGAGGTCGCCCCCCCGCCCGCGCGCGCGGGGGCAGCAACGGCCGCCGCTCTCCTCAGCGCCCCGCGGGCGCTCGCCGCCGACCCGGCGCCTCTCCTAACGCGGCCCCGGCGCCCCAGCGGGCTCCGGCCCTGCCGACGCGGCGGCCCCGCGGAGCTCGGCGACCCCCAGCCTCCTCCCGGCCGCCGCCGCTCCCGTCGTCGTCGCCACCGCCGAGAGACTCTGGCTGCCGCGCCCCCTCCCCCCCACCTCAGCGGAGCCCGGCGCGCATGCGCGGCTCGCGCCGCCTTCCCCCGCCCCGCGCGGCCGCACGAGGCGCGCGGGCGCGAGGCGCGGGGGCGGTGGTGCGTGGCCCGGGGCGGGAGGCGAGGGCGGCAGCCGGGGCCTGCGGGGACGCCGGGACAGCCCGGCCGTGGGTCCGGCGGCCCCGCCGCGCTGGACGGCACCGAGCGGCTCTGCCGCGGCACCCGGCGGGGCCGGGGAGCACCCGGATCAACACTGACCCCCTGCCCACTGTCACTCGGGCGGCTTCATGGGATTTCTCGCCTTCTGGGCGCCCCTGGGAGCATGCACTCAAACTTCATCCTCTAGTAGGTCAGGCTTCTGTATTTAATAAATAATAATAATAGGCTAAAATTCCTACAAGAAAACGGGAAAAGCAAATCCACACCGAGGAGGGCGGGCGGAAGAGGCACACCAGGACACACACTTAGCAATCCCAGTCCGCAGCAGACACCAGATACACCCGGGAACCAGCAGAACACAGGCTGGGACAAGAACCTGTTCTCAAAGCCAGAAAATCCAAAATCAGTGCAGGTGAAGGGAATAAAACTCTTATTTTTTCCCTTGTTACAACCCTTGCAGGTACATACCCACCTGTACACATCTGCTGCTCCACACCCAGGTGAGGTTCCTACTTTGAACCGTGTTGTCCAAACAGGACATTAAGATTTGTAGCTCACCTACTGCTTTTATGGAAAACTTTTCAAATTACTTTAAGAAGTGCAAATTAAAGAAAGCATACTTCAACTGTTCAATGAGTTATCAGTGCTTTATTTTAAATTTTTAAAAAATGGAGAAATAATAGATTTTTACTAAGTGTGCATTGGCAGCATTTAAGGCTGGTATTTGAGTAGTAAGAGAATCAGGAAATCCTGTCAGCACTCTAACTGGTGTCACCACCAGCTCCTAGTGACATCAAAATTTGCCTAATACTGTGATTTAATTTTTTTAAATTGATTTCCAAAGTTTCTAAGGAGCTGGCAAAATTTGTATGAGTTCCACAATGGACAGTTATCCAACATCTGAAATTGTTTTCAGAGTTCATCTTTGAGTTCATCCTTAATTTGCTGTACTTTCCATAAAAAGTAGAGCAAATTAAAATGTGAAACATGTAATTCAAAACTTTTCCTGTAACTGAATTTTTTATCACTGAAAATATTCTGCCAGATGAGCAATTTTTCTCCAGTCAGAGCCTTCCCAAAGCTAAAGGCAGAAAACAACACTTCTAATACAGCTTTTCATACAGCATTTTCGGAAACCTTTGTAAATAAATTACTCAATGTAAAGTTTTAGGATTACATTAAACTTTTTAATAATATAACTTCAGATGTACCCAACACTTTTTATAGAATATCTGTTCTATCATTATATAATAAAACAGAACGAAAGTCATCAATTTGCACTACAGAACTTAAGTTGCTGTGGAAACCTTCATTATTTTTTAACATGTGCAACTTATGTTTTGAGCACGGACAGCTTTCTATTTGTTTTGTTGTTGTTGTTTTGAGCTGTTGCTTTTCGCTTTCCTGTGCAGAGTGCAAACAGAAAGTATCCAATAAGTAAGCACATTTGTATATCCATTGATTGAGAAAAAACAACTTATTCATTCACACCTTAATTTATATTCACACTTAGGCATATATATTTACAATAGCTTCATTACTTTCCTTCCTGAGGTCCTCCTACAGCGTGCAGAAATAGCCTCCCGAAGGGACAAAACCTGACAAAGTCATTCAGTTGCATCTGTTAGAGATAGGCTGCCGCTGGGTTTGAGACTTGTTTGGTTTTTTTTTTTAATATATGTATATTTCAATAATAAATACCTCTTCATCTTGTACCAGTACTTTGGGAGCAGAAAACCTCTGTAGTGACAGGAATTGGTTAATTCTTCCAGCTCTCCGCCTCTTCATTCTACAGCCTCAGCACTTCATGGATTCTTCTTGCTGCCAAGTTGACCAGTAGTGAAATAGATACTTTTCCTGACTCAGAAAACACACAGCAGATTTTTTTTCTCAAAATACAACCATGTCTGAGTTCACTCTTCCCACTAAATAGGGAATGACGGTGAGTTTGGGAAGATAAGGCAAGAACTTTGTGAGGTTAGATAAACTCTGAGGAGGACATTGAAATAGTTGACAGAATGAGATCTGCAAGGAACTAATAGTATAGAAGAAATATTTTCTTTAAAGTGAACTAAGCCATTTATATTTCTTAATCATGGGCATAGAAACAATAGCATTAACAGGTACAGCTATACTGATGATAGATTACTTTTATTTGAAATAGAGTACATTGTTATGTATTTATTCCTAACACTGCTGCTGGTGATACCTGTTTTTGAACAGAGAGAGTCACTAGAGGGGCGTATGACCCACTTCAGAAAGAAAAAAAAAAGAAAGAAAAAACCCCAGTGTATTTTACTGTAGAGTCAATGAAATGCCAGTTTGCATAACTTAAAGTTACCAAATATATTTACACCTGTTCCTCTGATATATGCATTCACCAGTTTAATGAGTCTCCTATCACCTCTACATAAATACTGATTGCTTTAGTAAATATTCTTAGCTTAAGGGTAGCCTAGAGCAAACAGCTCACCCTGTAAAGGAAGCAGAGGCACTAATCTCCCAGGCAGCAAGTGGGTATTCAGGGTCAGCCCCATGTGAAAGAGACAGGCCAAAGCAAACAGCGACTCTTGCGCAGGGTTGCAAAACAACTATTTCTTCTGTCTTTTTTTTCTCTTAACAGAGCTCACTCCTGCTGGCTTCAATATCCAAACTACCCTGTAAAGCATGGGAAAAGTATAGCTGTATTATGCAAGCATGAACAAGACATTCTGAGGGTATATCCATCAGGTTGTTGGGTTTTGTTTGTTTGCTTTTTTCCCCCTGGAGTGGTTTTATTTCTCCTTATCATAAAGATTGCACATTTAAACCCACCACCATAAAATAGGAATCCAATGCCTATTTCGTTAGATTATTTAAATGGTTTTAAGGTTTTGTTAAGAAGCTTTAAAAATTAACTTCAGCGATCAAACTAAACTTTAAGATCTGCTGTAAAGGTCAGAGCTCCTACAAAAAAAGAACTTCTGTTGGTGGACATCAAGGGTCCCAAACACTAATGCTTTTCAGAGAAATGCGGCCTCCTTGTGCAGAACTCTTCCGAGCCGCCACTCTGAACCTTTGTCACTAAACTTCTGTGTTGTACTGTGTGGAAATAGTGGCAAATACATACTTCAAGACTTTATTTAATTGAACAAGACAAGTAAGAAGGAAAGCACTAATTACTTTAAATAACACTGTTAAAAGTTACTTAATGACCATTGTGTACAGGAGCTGTTATGTCAGAAGTACTGTGAGTTGCCAATGGTTAAGGTACTGAAAACTCAATTGTCCTTATCTAAACAGAATACACATTAATGTTTAAGACAGTATTAATTAAAATAGATTAGACAGTTTGTCTTATATCATACTATCTTGCCATAATATAGATGTGATCTGAAAGACAGCTAGCTAGGGAATGGAGAGATTTGACACACTTTCTTTTAAATAGATCAAGGGAACTGCACAATCCTTTTAAATTCTCTGCAAGGTACAATGGAAGGTCAGAGTGCAGAAAGCAGAGAGATCCTCAATACCTCCCTGCAAGCACAATTTTCTCAGTTACCTCAGCCTTAAGGTATCACGGAACTTATCACCCTCTTGCCCTCTCTTTCAGACAAGAGCATCCCCACACTTTACCCTTTCTCCCCATTCTCAGGGCTATAGATGCTGCTACTTCTACTTCTATCATTACTTCAAACCTCTGTTTTAGAAACATGGCCCGGAACCCCTGCTATCAGAAAAAAAAAAAAAAAAAAAAAAATCAGGGATTAATTTTAACTCTCTCTGACAGTCCATTTATATGAATAAGTTACCCCTTCTGCTGCACTTCAGATTCCAACTTTGTGTGTTTGTTTCTTCAAAGTTCATATTCTTTCCCTGTTAATAAGGTGGTTCTAGCCATTAAACAACTTCACTTTCCCATTAAATTATGAATTCCTCACCTTGCAGGGAGAAACAAAAGGATCCAGAGTAAATACACTCTATCACCATCTCCGTCAACCTCACAGGTCTTTTTGAAGCACCAAGCGTTTCTCCATTGTGCCTCAAAGTAAGGATTCACATCTCAAGAACTGAGCTATTCTTCCTTTGATAAAGTAATTGTCTGAAACTTTTAAGTGTGGTGTCTCAGCTTTTGATGTACAGATCCAAAATATCTTCAAAATATATGCACAAGGCCATATCATGGATTTTTTCCTGTGAAGAAAGGAGTAAACCATCACATTAGGAATCTAAATGCAGCAAATGACAGCAGTTTTTCCCTCTAAGGCATCACAGTGTCTATGCCCCACAACTTCATTTACCTAATTAATCTTTCATCAGGATGACTTCTGATTAGTGCTCAGGATTGGGGGAGGATTTTAAAGGCCATTATCTTAAGACTCCTTTTAAATTTTTTTTAATTCAGAATGAGCTCCTTATAAGCAAGTCTGCTCCCAACACTCAAGTTTCTCAAAGTGGCAGGAAAGGACAGCAGAGCCCTCTGTGCCAGGCAGCATTTCCAGCCTGCAGGTAAGTAGTTGCTCCATCTTCTGTTCTGCACTGAGTGCCTGAAGTAGAAGCTCATGATTAAAAGCAACCAACACACATTTAACTTTATCAGGTACAATGCAGAAAACATAACTCTCTGGTAACCCTAGGAACATCTCAGTTACAATAGTTCTATTGTTCCATTCCTTTAGCACCAACATTTTTCTTTCATGCAAAATCAAGTCAGGATAAAATATTCCAGTAGCTCCCCTGGTTTCGGAGTTTTCTTCTTCAGAGCAAAAGTAATCTGAAGTCATCAAGGGCAGAGCAAGAGGTAGTTTCAAATGCTGCCAGAACATTAGACATTTGGAGTTAAGTCTCACCTAAAAAAACCCCACAAAACCATCAACTAAGAACAAATAACACAACCTGCAGCTACAATTATAATGTTAAAAGTTACTTTTACTCTATTTGTAATATTGCTTGGAAACAAATTATAAAACGGGAAAAGACCAGGACTTGCATAATGACAAGTATGGATCAATGTTGTTATGCCAACATATGACACTTTGTAAGTTGATATGTTGCTTGTTTAGAAGGTATCTGGATTAAGTCAGGACAATTTTTTTTTTTTTTAGCACAAAAGTAAAGAATGGACTGACTAATGTTTTAATACCATTAGCATACATCAAGTACTATTACCAAAAATTCATAGTGCAGGTGGTAATTAGTCATCTGGACCTCTATTTAAAATAGATCACAGATTATGCTGAACAAATGTCTTCCTGATAATAAAGAAAGAGAGTATTTTGTTCTTCAATTAGTAAAAAAGGAAAAGAATCATTTGAGTCTTCATATTTCATAAATATGAAATTTGAGAAAAATACTATTGCATCCTCATTCTTGCTTATTCCTGACATTCTCACTACATTAAATTACCAAATAAAAGAGTGAGAAATCATAGAATGTTAATTAGCACCGTTGTGACAAATTGATACCTTTTCCTATTAATTTCTTTTAATGTTCAGGATATAAGAAACCCTACCAAAGTAATAATTAGCTCCTGTCTTATTTCTTGAAATCAGAGTTCAGAAACATTTGTGAACTCTTCTTGTGAGGGTGCTTTTTTTTGGCCTTTTTTTCATTTCTGGCCTTCTCATCAAATATTTATTTATTGTCTTGAAAGAGATCTCTTTGATGCCAAGAAATTTATGCTATTGAGATAAAACACCAGAGCACTGGTTTCATCACTCACAGAAATGCAACAGGGTTGCTATTCCAGAGGCTGATTTTTGCTATCACTTAATCAATCCCCAGCCAAGTCTCTATAAGTGAATGCAGAGTTTTGTTGTGGTTTTATTTCTTAAGTGCTCTCTCTAATGTTATTGCTTTGTTTCAGGGACAATTGAACACTGGTTCGCAGAAAACAATCTAACACACCTCCAGGGAATAGCGGCTTAGGACTAAACAGTTCTATATCCTTATTTACATACATCACGTTGCTCTGTGAAAAGGAAACTGAGCAGATGTGTTTCATTTTGAACTGGCCGAAAGGCCAAGGCAGGAATACCTTGTTGTTAGCGCGGTTTGGCTTCCTGCACAGCGCGTGTTCCACGTGTTGGTCACAGCAGCCTCGCACAGACCCGCTGCCCAGCCAGCGCCGCTCGCCCAGCACAGCCCGGGCTGCTGTCCATGGTGCTGCCGCCGCAGCTGTTACCAGGGTCCCGCTGTACCGGAGCGCTCCAAGGCTTCCTCTGTCGTACTTCACTTCTAGTCACCCTTCCTCAACCATTCACGCAAAGGACGTGAAGCCGCCTTTTGCCACCTCAGCATTTTGATGAAGAGAGAGGTGGTCGTGCTGGTCAGCCCTTAAACGCATATTATAAATGGGTCAAGGACAGGGAGAAGATCTCACACACTGGAAAATAATGAGGAAAAAAGCTAAATGATCACTCAGAAACCAGCTATGACCCAGGCAGTGTTTCAGCCACAGAAGTCTGAAGACTTAATTAAACGCATTCACACCTTCAAAGGGAAGGGAAGACCTAGAGAAGAGTTTGAAAAAGCTATTTCTTACAGGCATACTTTTACCTAGACAACGTACACAAAGGACAGATTCAGTTAGAAGACTTATTTTTCATGTATGATTTATAAATTATCCACTGTTGGATGGCTACAGCCACTGTAACCTTCCTACACAGGATAAACAAATTTACATATTTGTTTAGTAGAAGTGAACCCAGCAACCAATATAAAAATATAACACGCCTGTCAGGAAAAGTGCAAACATACACTGCAAACAGATTGCTCAACTAATTAAACCTGTTAGGATTATGAAGATAAAATTCAGATAATTTAAAAATAATTATTTTTTTCTCCCTATTGGTACTAGAGAAGGATCTCCAGGAATTAAGACTCCGCAAACAAATGTTTTACTGTTCAGAATCAGAATTCTGAATTCCACTACCTGAATTCCATAATTCTTATGAAATTATTACATTTTCCTGTTAATATGAAATATTTTCTTTCAGTGTCTGATACATCTCTTATTCCCTACTGCAGTTCAAAATATTGTTTTCTTCTCAAAATGCCTGACTGCATCAGCTTGAGTGGAACCCTGACGGCTGTTCCATGTCACCCTCTAGACAGGCTGCGTTCAGCAGAGATTTAACATTTCAAGCCACTGTCTGGAGAAGCAAATGGCAGGATATCTAGAGGACAGGTAATCTCTCACTAACACTAATTCTATTGCAACTTGGTAAAATCTGTTGTTCACCCACTAAAATAAATTTATGATTCCTAATGAGTGAGTCTGGAATCCATATTAATTGCTGCAGATTGCAAACTGCTCATTCTATCACAAATTCTGAAGTCAGTGGAAATATCTTTTATTAGACCAACTCACGTAACTTTGAGGGAAGAAACAGATACATTTTTGGTTGTACAAGCCACTGAAGAAATAATGTTATGAAAATTACTACCAGTGTGTATAAAGAGGCAAGGACTGGAATTTCTTAGACAAATATAACATTTTATAGTTGGAATTATGAAATACAACCTATCTCTAAAGAAGAAAACATAAAAAAATATAACTGATAAAAGAAAAACTAAAAGGAATATATAGCAATATGATGGAAGTGAAATATTTTACTGTGTGTGAGATTACTGAATAACTAATAATTAACCTGCACATCTAAGACATCATTTAAAAGAACCTGATGAAAACATCTAAGGAAAAATATAATGAAAAGTGATAAAAATAAATTACAGAAATAAAGTGCAGAAATACAGATGTACTGGTGTTATGAAACAAGGAAAGGATAGGTTAAAGAAATGTAAGTATCCTGGACAAAACAGAATTTGGCTGAGGTGAAATAATTTTGGGGAATGATAAGCAAACAAATGAATTTGCCCAAGATTTTCAAGAGCATTCTAGGATTCGATTTGATTAAAAAACTTGTAATTTTATTGCTTTTAGAAATTGTATCAATATAGGAACTAGCTTTCCAGAGCGAGACAGCAAAATAAATGTTCATTAGTGGCAGCATTCACATACTCATTAGTGTGAGAGCTGACAGATTTCTTTCCCAAATGTTTAGCAAATTCACATGAAGTGATACTATTGTGAATGTGATTTTGATTTGCAACGAGGACAGGACAGAAGAGTTGATCACAGAGCCTTGGAGTGAATGCACATAAGAAGATTCCATTTAAATTACATGGTAAACAAAGATTGGGCTCAATCTTGATTTTAGAAGAATCTTTGAGTAACTATGGTAACTATTTACTGAAAATAATTGGGCTGAAATTCTCATGAACTTGAGCATGAAGGTCTAGAATTCATTTAATTTGTAAATAGGTTACTATTTCTAAAACCCGAATATCAAGCAAGGAGACTTCAGTAAAAATGGGCTCCAAAGGAATAACCACCCCCAAAAAAGTTAATACTTCAAATGAAAAACCTAAAAGGGCTTTAAAAACTTATGAAGTTGGAAGAGATAGGTGCAACTTCCCAGGGTAAAATGTGAAGGGAGGAAGTCAGAACATGCGGAAATCAATTTGAACTAAATCATGGAAAGGATAATAAAACATTTTCTAGACCCGATTTTTTTAAAAAGGCAAAAAGTGGGATTGCAGCCTGATGTGGGGTGCAACCAAGGGGATAAAAAAGCAAGCACAGTACTAGGATGAAACAGGATAAATCTTTACATTGAAAACAGACCACTCAACTAAGCCTGAGTAAAAACTCTTAGTAAAAACCTTGGAGTACTTTATGTATTAATGTCACCCATCTTCCAGCAAGATTAATGTGAGTACAAAGAAAGACTATTAGAGCAATTAAGGAAATGGAAAATTTATCACATGAGAAGAGATGAAGCGAAGAAATTTTGCTTTGCAAAACAAAGAGAAGACACAGCTGCTGTTAGGAGACCACTGCCAGTCCAATGTTCACTAGAAAGACCATGTTGTAGAGCAAAAAGGTTTACTTTGCATTAGATTGCTATTGTAATAAAAGAAATATTTTATTCAGAGCATTTCCCGCCATTTTTTGATTAAATACATTTATCACCATTTTCTTTTGGAGGGAGGAAAAGTTACATATAATGTAACCATGATAAAAACATACAAGAAGAAATGTCAATCTGCCTCCCTTTTTGCTGCTGTAACCACATATATATTAGGTCCAGAGGCCAAAAGATGCACCTGGAATGTACATGAAGCAATTTGTATGGTAGTTGGCTTGTTCTTCCCAAACACAAATCACGACTGATGCAAGGAATACCCTCTTGCAGACATTTCAGAATACATTTAGCAGAATATTAGAAAACAACCCCAAGGCCAATATACCATCTACTGATCATAACCAGGAGCAGTTGTGAGTTTTTCATAATATTAGAAATATTATATTAGAGGTGATTCTATAGGGTGAACTACAAGAAATACGTTCATAGTAAGTTAGCTTGCTTACAGCAAAGACAGACAGACAGACAGGTTGAGGTACCTGAAGTTAAGAAGTCACATTTTAACATTTTATTCTAAATACATGTTTATGGGAACTGCAGCATAGGAAAGATTTGATTCAGAGGCCAACCAAGGCCATATAATTTACTCAAGCAAGCTATAAAATAGTGATGAATGCTACGCAGAGAACTTGGCATTCTGATGCTGTAAGACTCTTATGCTGTAAGATGCTCTGATGAAAGATTCTGATGCTGTAAGATGATATACTCTCAGAAATTACTTTCACTAATTCAAATCTTTACAATCTACAGATGCCTAATTTCTCTAGGATTATTTGCTGAAATATGAAAAAAAATTGTATTCACAGTGAACATGAATCATAGGAGGCTTCCCACTTAATGTCACATAAATGTGTGAGCTAAAATGCTTTTGGGACCAAAGTGCTACAATATTAAAAAATATAATGGTAATTGTCATTCCTAAACTAACACTGATGTGTATCCTGGGCATTATGGATCTATTAAAGACTAATACAACACTCTGAAGATTTGATTACTGTTACTAGCAGTAGTCCAGACAACTTGAATGAAGCAATCAGATGATGATCAGCTGCACAGCAAACCTCAGACTGTTACAGGTCTCGGTGAGAGCAACATGGAACTTGGAGTCAGATGAAAAGGAAAACAATTATTTCTAACTTATTTGCATTAATCTAATTTTACCGTGAAGTTTTGCATCCCTTTCATATTGTAACATACTGTGCCAACTTCTGACACTCATGCTTCCTCAAAAAGAAAACAGAAAAGATGCATGAAAAAAAAAAAAAGCCAAAAGAATTATTTGAAGTCTGGGGAGGAAAAAAAAATCTTCCTAATAGGGAGATTTAAAGAGACCAATCTCTTTAGCCCTATCAAAGAGAGGTGTAAAATATATGGTAAGTGTCCATAAGCATTTACACAAGGAGATTTCTGACAGCTCTCTAAATCTCGCACACAAACGCATTACAAGATCAAAAGGCTCAATGCTGATAACCTGTTCAGACTGGAATAGGTGCAGATTTTTAATCACAGAAGTAAATTGCTACAACTTACCATAGAATGTAAAAGATTCCTTTTTGCTGCAGCTTTTAACTCGAGGTTGGCTGTCACTGGGAGAAGCGTTCGTTAGCTCAACCAGAAAGGGCCGTTTTGAGGTAATGCTTAGATGAAATTTTCAGACTCATGTTATCATTTTCTAAAGAAAAAATTAAGTAGGTGATCCTACCTCAAATTTATTTTAATTATTGACAATTAAAATATATTTATACTAATATACCAGCACATATAGGTCTTACTTTAAACTTACATCCCTAGATGATACATGTGGGTTTTCACGATGTCTATTTTATGGAAAGAAACCTTTCTAAAAACTAAACCTTTTTAAAAACTAGAAACCTTTCTAAAACCATTTTTATGTCCTTGTCCATGCAGAATTTCATTTGTGCATGAGTCAAAGGAGAGAAGCTTCATTATATATTGCCTGAAACAATCTAAAGATAAAAAAGGTCACACGGCATGGCTTCTTCAGAATTTTCCCAGCCAGTAAAAAAAATGTTTTAGCTGTTAGGATCCTGTGAATTTTCTTATTTTTTAGTTCAAGAATTCCTTCTAGGCTTAATAAGCCAAAAGATGCTACAGACATGACAAGACTCACTGGCACATTGACAGACTACGCTTAGTCTCAGTGGGCAATACCATCTACATTTGGTATTGAAGGGAGAACTACGGGATTTTCTGTTCATTTAAGAAACGCAGCTGTCCGAATCTACTCAGAGATTTGGAACAGCTGAATAAATCCTGGAAATGATGGCTTAGCAAGCAGGGTGTCAGCATGATGATCAATACTGTCCATGTATATTGGTAATTTTTAAAATACACAACTCTAATGATATCTACTTAGCCATTACTTATATTTAATTTGTTATCTGGCTGTTGATGCGCTTGCTCTTTCCTCTCTCCCTGTATCAGTCCTTAGTCTCGGCTCCGGTGCCAAGGGGTGCAGTCACGTCCCTGTCGCCCTGGCAGAGCAGAGCCCTGGGCGGGGGCAGCACCCAAGGACCTTCAGCCCAAGAGTCACTCCCAAGCACATTAATCAAACTGCAAAATAACCCACTAGTTTCTGCTCCAGCCTTTGCACTCGCCAGCTCTCTTCCAAGACAACCAGACTTCCATAGTCTCCTCAAGCTTCTCTTTGCTTAGAGAGAAGGAAAAGGACTTCTTACTAGTGTATAACCCCTATTAGCTTCCTTAATCATGTACTGTTTCTGACTCATGCAATCCTTGAATCAATTATCGGGTACCTAAGACTCAGACATTCAGAAGACAGACAATGAATTTCCAATTAAATCATTACTTTGTGCACACTTTCCAATTAAAAAATAATTTCCTTGTCATATTAAAATCAGTCAAAGTATTTTCACACCTGGATAGTGGTTCCTGTTGCCAAAGGGATATTTGCCAGCAGACCGAGGGGGTCTCTGTGTGACAGCTCCCACGGAACGGCACGGAAAACACTCCACTTCAAGCAGCCTTTGTTGTTTCTTCTCAGCACTGCCCTTCTGAAATATTCTAGGTATCTTTCTACTTGCTGTGCATAACATTCAGGCTATGTTCTGCTTTTTTTGATGATTCATTCGGTCAGCTAACGCAGTGAATGTTTTAAGGATTTTGTTCAGATTAGGCTGAACCTACCACAGTATTATCATGTCAGCAGTCTTCACCAATTACTTATAGTGCTAAACATTTACTGTAGCAAAGGCCTTGATTAAAGTGCTAATGGAAAAGGCATCATAAGTCAGTGATTTGAAGCACAAAGCTCACTTCTGTGTGAGACTTTGCAATACACGACTCCATGAAATCAGCTGCCTGTGGAAGAGAATTGCTTGCTTAAATGACCGCACTGGAGGTACATGAAAAGCTCAGATACAGATGATTAAATCTGGATAGATGAATCTTGTATTTTATTTCAGTAGTTACATGGAGCAAGGTAGCTAATATCTGTAGGGAAGCAGCAGACTTGGGAAGCACTTTTGATTGCCAGTGTACCTCCATCCTTCCTCAGGGGTCTTTCCAGTTGAGTGTGGGTATAACAATTCCTGCAAGCTGCAGCTAGACAGATACTGTCACCTGGGCACAGACTGCAAACTGCTCTTCTGCTGCTTCTGTCAGTGGCCTGGACACTATACTCTGGGATCCCGGCAATTTATCTAAGGCACAGTGAGAGGAGCAAGCCTGCTCAGGAGCCCTAACTGAACAGCTGGCAAGTTCAGTTCCCTGAGCACACAGCAGGAACAGAAAGGAAGAAGGGAAAACAGAGTAAAAATCACAGCTATTTACTTCTCAGATCCTACTTCTCTGTCTCAAACAAGCTTCCCAAAACTGGGGCAAACAAGAGCCATTTCAGATCACAGCACTACTTTCTGTTCAAGATTCACATGCGTGCTGTCACCTCAGTGCTCTACACTGGGAGGAGAGGCAGGAGAACACCTGCACAGCGAGAGTTGGTGCTGAGAACCAGCACCTACAATATATGTCACTTTGGTCGAGCTCTGCTGTGGATCCAGGAACTAGTGTTCTCCAACTGCTTAATGGACATTCAAGGAAGCTCCTGGAGTGCGTATTCCAGCTTAGTTTTAACCAGAAGGAATCCAATTTGTGTGCTCTGACACCACTCAGTGCTGTGAGGCAAAATGCAGTCAATTGGAATGGCTGAGAGATTTAGTTCCAAAGTGCATCAAAGGTACATGTTCTCTGTTGTAAAAACTGCACCTCAAGCTTTAAAATAAATGTTGTCTCATGGTAGACTCTGAGATTAAAAAAAAAAAAATCAAATCAAAAGCAGAGAATGTTGTGTTAGAGTAAAATGTAAACTGGCTCCAACTTTCTTAATTTAGTGTAGAGAATTAGGCTTTGCTTTGAAGGCAACTTGACAGATATTAAACAACTGACATGAACCTTCTTACCACAGTGTGCTAGAAAATCCTGCACTGCCTCAAAGAGTGAACACATTCTCCTGTTCTCTGGGCCAAGATCAAGAATCAGTGAAGGAGGACAAGAGGTTTCTTCTGTATCCTCCTTAGATTGCGCAGCCACAAAGGTACAGCAGAGATGTAAGCAGATTCAGCTGTCCTAGGAGCAGATCTAATAATAATTGAGTAGGGCATTTATCACAGAAAACAGAATGGTAAAATAGTAATTTACAATTAGTTCCAAATCAGGTTAGAGATAAAAATACCAGGCTAATTGGCCTGCCAGGCAATACTGAGTGGGAGGACCCTACAAGATTTCTGGAGCCTTAGTTTCCTGTGACTCTGTTGCTTGACAGAGTAAAGCTGGTTTATATGAAAAATGGCCTTCAAGAACCTCATAGGAAGGAAAAGATACAAAGGAATTTCTCAAGGAAAAAAAAAAAATCACAGCTTTACTATTACTGGGACAATCATTCACATGGCTAGAAAAAGTGCGGTTTGTTTAAGGATGACTGTTTGTGTTTCCAAACTAGCTAATAACAGGAGAAATCCCAGCATGAAGTTCTGATGAAAAAGCAATTTCCAGAGGTCGTGGTTCTGCTCTCTCAATTTTTCTCCTGCTGTGAAAACTGATGCTAAATATATGTATAAAATAGTGAACTTGTATAATTGCATTTCAAAATACATGCACAAGTATCCAGATGACTAGGAAAATGACCTGATATTTAACCTCAACAGCTTTAAAGAAGCCTCGTTTTTCTAATTTAATTTCAAAATGTGTTTCAAAGGCAATTTCTGTTTTTCTTTTGTTATTCCTGTTCTAGCTTTGCCATTGCTTGCAATCCACATTGGCAAGACACCCCCCAACAGAGATTTTCAGAAATATTCACTTCACTTCTGAGCTCTCTAGAGCCTAGTTACATATTTCAAAGGGATTCCTCACTTCCTGAGGGAACTTGAGAAAATAAAACCCTAAAACCTTCCAAGGCAGCCTGTATGGCTTGGCACCAGCAACTACAGCCAAGTTTTCCAAAATGCTTAGCTGCTCTGCTGAGTATCCACTATGCTGAATGCCTGGAGAAATGAACATTTATAGTGCTTGCAGAACAAACAAGCTTTTCAGAAATCCTGGTCTGTGACTGCATAAAACTGATTGAATCAGTGAAGACTCTTCAGAATTGAGGCATATCCGTTCTGCTACCTGAGGTGGTTGTAAGAATTAATTTAATTAAATGGCAATAGCAATGTACGAACAAGATGTGAATCACATTTTGGGGAGTATCTAAATGGGAAACTAAATTATTATGGTTTATATAGAGATGGGTGGAAGAAAATGTGAATTATACTGATTTAGATACAATAATGAGTTTAGCCTGATTAAAAAATGTTTTAGAGATAAAAAGACTTTTAAGGTGCAGCTTTATGTAATGCCTAAATCTCATTTGAAGTTAAGGGAATTGTATGAACATGTATAATAGCTGTTTAAATATTTTGTCATTAATTCAGATCAGGCTATCTGAAATATTTTTAAAATATACTAAGTATATAGTACATACTTCAGCTCCCTTTGGCTCTCAACATACAGAATAGGAGTTGCTGTTGTTACAGGCACAATGTTGTTACAGGCACAATTCTACCCCAAGGCAATCACAATCTAAACAAATACTCAGACATCAACTAGAGATAGTTCTGTGACATGTAAAAAAAGTACTGGTGGAAAATATCACATCCGTTCTGGTGTATATAAGTGTTCATTTAAGAAAGAAATGACTGAATAGAAAAATTGTGAGAGTCGTGGGATACTGACGGAAGTGGATGAAGGGTGCCAAATGGGATAAATATAATTGAGCCACAGTAGTTGCTACTGCCACCCAGGAGAAAAAGATGCCAGTCCAGAGGTATAATTGGAAGCAGCGTGATGACAGAGGGACACCAGGGAGGCACAGCATGCAAGATATGGAGAGCTGCTCCAAGGTGTCAAAAAGCCTCACTATAGCTCAGGAAACAGGGTGCAAATGGAGCAAAAAGAGCTATTGCGATACAAACTTCAGCTGAAGAGAATTTAAGGGATAAAAGCAGATGAGATTCTACCGAAAGCTTGTGGCAGGAGTTCCCATACTGTTCCAGTGAGCCAGAGCAATGCATTTCCTTTATGTATAAGTGTTTGTATACAGGGAGAAAAAAACCCAAACCAAATCAACAGCAACCCCACAACAAAACCCAACTCAAACAAAATCCCCACCAAACAAAAACAACTACAGCTTCATCAGCTGGTATTAATGCTTCAACTTGCCCAAACTCAGAGCCCAGGGACACACACAGTGTGGTTGTGAAGCTTTCAGAAGTACACAGAGCAATTTTTTGGGAGAGATATTTCAGCACCACACCTAGAGAGCATCACTAAAACTCCATATAACTATTCAGGAAAAATGACTGAAACAAAGCAGTCTGATTCCATCACTATAAATGTGTGGATGAGGCAGGATTGTAGGACTTCCCTCCTTTGTTTTCTCTTCTGGCAGCTGTGGTCAGAAGCTTCACCATACTGCCTGTGCCTAGACCCTGACCAGTTGTTCTTCTGAACAGCCAGCTACCATGTGATTCAGATTACAAATGTAAGATTAACATGCTGCTGCAATAAAAAGAAAACCAAAACGTGTCTTTAGTGGTCCATCACTGATCTAATTTAATCAATTTGCAGCTTCAGAAGAAATGACTATAAACCCAGGGACATTGCCAGAAAGCCTGAGCTATCTACAGCGTTTGGAAACAAATGTCCATCATCTTCCCCTAGAGAGGAAGATGATGCTTTGCTTTGATTTCCATGCTTAGGATTAAAACTCTCTGAATTTCCCCAGGCAACCACACTCTGCACACATCATGTTTATTTGTTAGCACTTTGAAAAATTACTCCTAGCTTTTTTGTCTACATTTAGAAACTCCTCTAAAACTGGAATCACTTCACCCACTTTGCAGTGAAATTGCACCGTTCCTTAAGAGAATCAAAGCCCTACGAGACAGGTTCTTCTCACTTGCCTGAGCTCCCGTGTGTGTGCAAATAGGATGAACTCCAGAGCAGAAACAGCAACACAGCTCCCGGCTCTGCTTCTGAGAGGGTTTGTCTGCGGGCCCTGCAGTGCAGCTGTAGTGTGACATGGTGCAGAAAAAGGAGTTGAACGTCTCTCGGTGCACGAAGTGAGAGAGGTTTAAGAGCGTTAGAGATGCCAAGGTCAGTCTCTGAAGACCGGCCCAGACACTGTCAACTGTCAGATGCTGCAGTCTACAAACAGGGCCTGGACAAACTTCAAACAAGCACCATTTTCCAGGGCCAGCTCAGGACCGAATTTGATGTGCATACAACAAGGGTTTTGATCCAAGAAGTTTCACAAAACTCAAGGTTTGCAAACAGCTGTGGTACGTAAACAAGGACCCAACCTTCAACCCCGGAAAATTTCAAAGGTATAAGCATGTTGGTTCTTTCTATTCTTTCCTCACCCCATTTTTTTTTTGAGAAAGAACAGAAAAAATTCACAATCGGCATCCTTTTGCATGCCTTTGCCCGGTGTACACATTTCTTGCTGAATAAATTCTTTAAAGTTCCACTCCATGCATATTGGCAATGACACAAGACAACATCTGAAGAGGCGTAAAGGAAACAGAACAACAACAAAAAAATCTACAGATTGTCCTCCTTTTGAAAAAAAAAAAAAAAAAGGCTACTTTGCTATTAGTTGCCATTATTTCCGATGGTTTTTTCTTCAACTGTATATAAAGCGTGACGGGTCCATTCCATGGGACACTTTCCTTTAATCCCTGAAGCTGTTCATCACACATCTTGATTCTCCTGTCCTAAGAGATCCGTTCCATATGAATATGTAAAAACAACAACATTGCATTTCTGAACAAGACTTCTCCAGCATTTCCAATTCTTGTTCTGTCAGGCTCTCAGTCAGCACTTTTCCTGCTCATGGGTTTCTGTCAGATCGCAGCAACACATACGTTCTTGGTGTAAATTAGTTTAGTTCCACCCAAATAATTACCAGCAGAGGATCTGGCCTAATACATTCAGTAGATAAATTGTCTTCTATCAGATTACAGTATCTTCAAAGCTGTAATTTATCTGCATATTCTAGAGCACACGATAATCTGAAATGAAATTAAGCTTACTTAGGTCTAAGATGGTTTTTATCAAAGAATCCTATCCAAAACTGGGAAAAAAAGACATAAGCATCAGAATTTCCCTTGCAGTACAGAATACTAAAAACGTACTGAAGACTTCATGTGGCATATGCAGAATAATGTTCTGTTTCATTGTACAACTTAAGTGATTGAAAGAAAGAACAAAAATGGAAGATCAGAATTTTAGAATTGTTAGCAAGTACATAATTTATTTCCTCAAGAGACTATTGCAAAAAAATTCTGGAAATCACACACGGAAAATAATTAATCCATACCGAACAAACATATGAAACTTATGTCTTTCACTAGATATTACGGATTTTTCTTCAAAGTAATATTTCTTCTCCTGCCATTTTTGTGTAATGTGAAAACAGTTTTGAATGCAACCCAGTCTGTTCATGAAGGCAATTTAACTATAGATAAAAACCTTATAGCTGGCACTATCAGCTGCTAGGTACAGCCACTTGCCTGTACCAAAATTTTCCTGTATGCCATAGCTAGCATCATTCCCAACAGTTTGTCCAGCTTCTGTTTCTCATGCAAAAATAAAGCAAAAATACAACCAGCTCAGCCCCCAGCACTCCTGGCCCCAAACCCAAGTGCCACACTTGCTGGTATTTTTAGAAGTGGCCCACACTGAACAAGGCAGCCGGTGGGTTTATGTGGCTGCACGTGTTCTCAAGAGACACGATGAAACACAGATCATGCTGCAACCACATTCACACCGAAGTCTTGTTACGTTACCTTGTAATGATGGATTGGAAAGTTAAAAACAGGATTATTCAACTAAAATGAGAATGTGCAACGACAGAAACATAACACACGCTTTCCCGCTAAGGAAAAATCTGGGACTCAGATCAGCACAAGAACAGAAGGAGAAAAGGCAGTTTCTAGCACAGCTAAACCAAAATGGTGCCAGCAGCATGTCCTCAGACACAAACACGACTGAAAGAGATGACGACAGCTTGGTAGCCAGAACTGCGAAAGATATTACACACAATCTTACCCTAGTAATGGGGGCGGGGGTTGGGGAAGTTTCAGGGTTTCTAGCCCTCTCTAACAGAAAACTCTTAGATGCAAAATTCAAGTAGAAACATGAAAATGATAATCAAGGGAAGGCTACGCAGTTTAGAGTATCACAAATAGAGCAGGTGTGTGAAGAGAAGTTTCTGCCACTGCTTAAAAGAGCTACAATACCTTAAAGATTCACCAGAACATGGCAAAAGGGCTACAGAGGAAAACACCTGCATTTGTGCATTCCTATCAGCATTGAACTGCCCTTTCAGATTCCGTGTTGTCCTGGCTTCCAACTGCATTCCAATGGCACAATAGAATGAGCAGGTTCAAAACTGCAAAGGCACATCAGCCCATCAGCCATAACGCTGTCATGATCCGAATTCATCATCAGAGGCAGACAAAGCTGTGCTGGCTGCTGAAATGAACAAGTGAAACTCCAAACGATTGCAAGAAATGCTGATTCTTCTATGTAACAAAACCAAGACACCTGGGCCTCTGCCCCAGAAAAGATCTTGAAGAGTACGGCCCACAGACACAGCACCAGTTCTGCAGCTGTTTGCACATTTTTTTAACAGAGAACAACATAAGATCTTTGTGACACTAGTCAAAGGCTTACTCTGAAACTGCTTAAAGCACTGGCACAGACAGACATCTTTAAACATATACTACTGGAGAGAAACGCCTGCATATCACCATATGGATTTCTAGGAGATACATATATCTTTTTGCCGTTGGCCTGTAAACTACAATAAGAGCATGCTCAATCACCTTCAGCTACTGCTTCTGTACGGAAAGTAAGTTTTAGGTTTGTCTTTAGCTGAAGAGAGACATTAACTTTGCCTGTAAAATTCTGCCCAAAGCTTTTAAATGAAATTCAAAAATAAAGTTTAGGGATGTGTTTGTTCGGTCTAGATGAATTCAATATTCACTAATTGATTATTTATAGATTATATACTTCCCCGAGTAGACAAGCATCTTCATACATAGCTACCCTTAAGGTTTCATCACTTCTTGATACCCTCTACATGGTTACACCGAGTCTAAGCTCCATTCTTGGTATATGAGAATGAAAATGCTCGTTCCTAAAAGAGAGGGCAAAAATTTCAGGGAGAGAGAGGGACAGGGCCCTACATACTTTTCAAAAAAAAATTACATTTTTGGAAAAGATTAACTCAATGTAAGAGCAACCTCTTTCATGGCCAAACCTCTTACGTCCTGGCCTCAAGGAATAGCTTTTTATTCGAAACAAACAAAACCAAAACTTCTCTTCATAAAGCAAACAGCCAGAAACCCCGGAGACTCCTTTTGCACCTCCTTCTAACCAGAAAGAGGGAGAGGAGCTGATAAGAGAAACACAAAGTGACATCCCTGCCTCTAAAAGGCTGCTGAATCATGTGACAGACAGACAGCTCTTCATTGTTATCTGTTTTGTCCTGTCACATTTGAATTCAGCAAGAACATCATATGGTACTAAGATCAATGTTGCTGGTATATTTTCATCTCCACAAAATCAACATATTTTCCACAGTTTTTATTTCAAATTTGACTGAATTATAGTTATTCCTGTAAGTTACCATCCTTCTAATAGCAGCAGATCTGGCAATAGTGCTGCAGGAGCTGTAGAATATTATACATTATTTTACACTGTTAGCTGAGGAAATCCATTTAGACTTTTATGCTGAGTAGCGCAACACTAACACAAGGAGACATTTACACAGTACAAGAAAAAAACCTTCAGTTTTCACTTTCACAGACATTAAACAGGCTTTGTTTCCTTCTAGGACTCACTGAGGATTCTGCTACAAATGCACAAAAGCAGAACTAATACTGTTCACTAAAGCTGTCCTGACACTTGACATCAGGAGATTCAGTTTTCAGCTAGTTATACTTTTGCCAAACTTTATTTATTTAGCCTGAACTGAATGTCATTCTGCCTGATGCTGAATGTCACCTGCAGGGTATTTTGTTTCCTTCCCTTACAGACAGTTGAGCTGGTTGGAACAACAAAGCTAAAGTAGGGAAAATAAATTACTTTGCTAACATAAAAAATAAGTTCTGGCAAAATTTGAAAAGCAACCCGTCACAGTTTTCATCAAACTTTCAGTGCTGCTACTGAAATTCACATTCTAAGTCCATCCACTTTCTAACTTCATCTTGTCCGGGAAGGTTTCAAAAGACAGACCCCACAGGCTTCTCCCTGCTTAAAAGCAACTAATGACCGCCGTGAAATCCACTGAGAGAGCGGTCCCGAGAGAACTGGAGATAAAACAGACCAAGAGAACTGGCCTTCACTGGGCTCCAAAGGAATAAGCTAAAATCCCCTCCTGTTAGTTTTAGAAGAATATAGAGGCTCCAGAGTGAATGTAAAAGAATGAGCTTGTAGTCAAAATGGCTCTAAACTGGAGTTGCAATATTTCCTTATGCATTAAAAAACTTTTCATAAAACAGAAGTCAGACTTGTCACTCAAGTTATTCCTGTAATCTTTATGCATAAAATATTACCTCTTTACTGCATTTTTCTGCAGGAATATTTTCATATTTTTTATAGAATAAATTGATTTCTCATTGAAAGAAACCTCTGTTTTCTCCAAACAAACCCAAACAAAATAAACCTGCAGGTATTGGGAGGGAAGTCCCAACCACCCGCTATGAGACAGGGCCGGAAGGTGCCAGTTTGAACCAGGTAGAAGCTGGGACATCACTGGGACATCATGAGATGGACAAGAAAGTTCGGTCTGCCCAGTAACTGACTGTGCAGGGCCAGTGCCAGTGGGTTGGAGAAAGACCCAGTTAAGAACATGCACAGCACTGAGGCAGAACTGGGTAAACTGGGGTGAGCGGGTGGAGCTGAAGTGAAATCCCTTTAGGAAGACAGAACTTTCAGGTAACGCCATCTGTTCCTTAATGCATCAAACCAGGCTGCTTTCCCAGGATAGCAAGAGTCTCAGACATGCTTACAGAAAGGGAAGAACTACGACTAAAAAGACCTTTGGGTATTTGTATTTTGAATTCCTGGAGTCAGAATTCAAGGAGAGATCAATCGTGCAGCTAGAAGCCAATGTTACATTAAACTCAAAAGGATCTTTGATGTCCTATCACACCCACATAATGGCTGTTACACATGGCAGAAGGGCTAAATACACCTCTGTGAAACCAAGGGCGAAATGGCGCTATTGTTGCCTCTTGCCTGGTGCTGGGTACACTTCATTCTGCAAATAGCAGGCGGCAAACTGGCAGGACTCACCAGCACCGCTGAGTTAGTCAGAAAAGCTGCCAGGGAGGTGGGAAATCTCCAAGTCTCTTTGCTTGCTCCAGGGTTTGTTCTACCGCAGCACAATTACAAATACACAACTGGAGAATCTGCTGCGCTGCTCATTCTGAAAACAATAGCTCAGGGTCTATTTTCTTTATGAATTTCTCTCAGCGCTCCAATTAATGCTGACAGGAACCACACACATATTGAGAGAAGCACAGACTCGTTTTTCTCCCAGGTAGAAGAATTCCATCTAGAGGCGCCATGCTTGAAGAGAGAACAAGTTCTTCAAGCATGTGAGTTCCAGACTTACTACAGCTGATTCTTTCAAGTCACTGGTCCTCTTCACTTTTTAGCGATAGTAATGAATTTATTTTTGCATTATAGATAATTAACCTATAGATAGACAAAATGTAAATCTCTTATCAGAATATTCATAGAAAGGATGGGTAACTATAACAGTGAAGCCTATTGTCTTGCCCGCAGTCCTGTCAGTTCTCACAAAGGTGGCAATGTCAGGCCAACCAGTAATTCACAACAAGAAATCCAAGGATCAGAAATCAAGCAACGGAAAAAGGGATTCAGCAGATGTGAATTCACAAGGTTCGATTCAAGCTGGTCCTCTGAAATCTTTAATCACATATGCATTGTCTCTTTTCACAAATCATTTTGCATATTCGTGACTATTTTTGCGTAAAATGTAAAAAGAATTTGTGTATTAAGTTATGGTAGCTCAGATTTTTATTTAGCAAGGAGTCTTGGAGAACTGCTTAAAAGAGAGAAAGAGAGAGCACATGGAAATAACTGCAATGGCAAGAACACGTGCATGGAAAGCATGCACTGATTAGATTATTAGACAATTTAAGAAATGATGGTTACTGATCATTGGCATTCTTCTCATTACGTCTGTCAAAATCTGGTATTGTAACATTACCAGCAGAAACCACTCACATCTCCTGCTCTTCACGTTTCTGAAATTAAATATTTTCTGATTCACCCTTAGGATTTTGCTCTCTGAGAAGCAGACCAGGTGGGCACCAATAGATCTTGAAGTCACGAGCACAACTCCGGAAGCAAATGACACTCGTGAAATGCAAAGGTTGTATGAAGGCAAAATTCATCAAGAGTAACATATACTACATATATTCCTTTCCTCTTTTCACAGGCCACCCAGAAAAAGGTGAAATACCCAAGTTGCCACTATGGCCGTGCTGACTGGTCTAACTGGACATGAGATCACACACGCTTTACCATACCTAAACTTCCACTCCCTGATTCCAGATACCAAAAGCAATGCTTCAAACTGTAAACCCCAAAGTTGCCATAAGGCAATCCAAATCAGCCTTTACCATGGGGTGAACAGTTTCTCTTTGAGAGGGTTTAATACCAGAACAAATCCATATGTTGAATGACCCATACTTTATGCCTATCAATACCTAAATCATCAGATTTCATTGACGAGAGCAGTGGATGAGGTACCCAACTAAAAAGAGTCTGGCTTCCTACATTCCCTTCAAGTTTAGCAGTACCTTATTAAATAAGACAAGAAAATTCTAATATCAGCTTTACACTTTGCCTTCATTACTGGTGCGCTAATTTGTAAATACTCTCACTTCAATTATTTCATTGTTTCAGTCTTAGTTTAATCAGTTTATTTTCTGCATTTTTCATCTTTGAGTAACTTAATTTATTCTTATTCTGTTTTCAATAAAAACTACTAAAAGCATGGAAAACACTACATTTCCTAGGTTTATGATGGGCTGTGAACACATTGGCATAGGCAACCTCAAATAAAAAATATCTCTAAGGCACTTGGCTTGGCTTACAATTTACAATTTATTATACTTATGTCTAAGGAAAGTTATGACCTGAATGCCACACAGCCTGTGCCTTTATCAAACAAACAATACAGAACCATGTAAGAAATAACAGTTATGAAAAATGAAGAAAAAGCCAGTATAAAAACTGCAAGCTGGTTTAAAAACATGACTAAAAACCTGACAGTAGGCTGTTCTGAATGGGAAAGTGCTGTGCATGAAGATGATCACTACTGCTGTTCCTCAGCTTTGCATTTGGGATCATTTTTATTTAGTATTTTAATTAATAGTGTTGGTACAAAAAGTAGGAGAGCCCTTGCGGGAGTTCCTGACGACATAAGGGAGGCATAGTCAGCATGTGCAGAGGCTGCATTTTACACAGGAATTTCATTTGTGGATGATCCTATTTAAGAAAATAAAATAGATTAAAATTTAATAACACACAGCTACTAGTAATAAAATAAAATGACTACTATAAGCCTTAGCCTTACCTGTCGCCAATGACAGAGGAAAAACTCTTCTCTTTACTAGTAAATCTAAAGCTGACCCTCAGTCACCTGTGTAACATGGCCATGAACCAGCAGTGCCGCGCTGGGACCTCGAGACAAAGGTCAGGAGGAGGTAGAGAAGTACTGACACCGCCAGGCAAGAAGAGAAGGAAGAGAAATCTCAATACCATGAGGAAAGTTACGTCCTTTACAACTCTGGTAATGAGTTGTTGTAAGTAATGATTTCCTGCACCAACCCCGGTTTGAGGACTACTATAAAACATGAGGAATTGAAAGCCCATCTCTTGTAAGGAGAGTAAAACAGCTGGCTTTTCTAAACAAAGGCTAAGAAGAAAATTATTATTTGCTTTAAGTACTTAAAGAACAAATACTCAGACAAGGGAGGAGGAAAGGAGAAAGCAACGATCCAGGCTAAATAACATCTGCATCACAAATTATCGGACAGAAACTGGTTGTAGTAAAACGAAAGCTGGATTAAGATCCTGTTACGGTCCGCCAGGAGAAGTTCCAGGGACAACTTACATTTCTGAGACTAAGCCTAATCCACTACCAAAGGGATTTATACTGATATGATTGCTTCTGATAGAATTGGCTTGGGCTCTTGACCCAGGTCCCTCTTCTCTTTCCTTCCTTGAGATTTAACAGAGTGGATTTCCTCGGGGCTAGCACAGTATCAGTGCACGTTATCAGACAGAAGACAACGTGCCGCTTCAAATCTGATGACACACGGCTGGAATTTTAATTCTACACTCCAATTTTAGAAGGCTCTTAAAGCCCTTTCAAAAGTCAGGCTGCAGTTTTTTTAATGGATTTGAGGGAGATTTGTCAGAAATTAAATATTTCAAAATACCTGACTACTCAGAATTCTTTAGTTTTGATCATAAGATGACTTTAATACCAGTTAGTTGGTAAGTCCAGTGAAGATTTTTCTAGCATTTTTTTTTCCCTTCAGCAATGATTAGCAAAGTGACATTCTATCTCAATAAATTCAGTTACAGTTTTATCCAAATAAACTATTGGTCACGGTGTCATCCAAATATAAGACACCGAGCTGATAAACATCAATTCACCTTGCAGGTGTTTGCATTTGAGGCAGGAATTCATATTTCACTTGGCAAACCCTCTGGAGTTCCTGAGAGAAAAGCTATATAAAATGTGATGTACCCCATAATTAGTACATCTTGACATGGGGTGCAAAATGTGAGTTATGTGCCACTTGCATATCCCCCAGCGTTTCAAGTGATCTTTCTGCATTTTGGTATCAAGGGACTTACAAAGTTACAACTCCTCAATAGTTTGATTTTAAGTTAACTTTTCATGGTAATTGTAAGAAAAATAAAATGACATGCATCTTATGAAATAAAGAAGATTTTGAAAGAAAATGACTCTTGTTAAACTCTAGTTGTCATAGATGTCTGTACTCCGAGAAACCACACAGAGTAAACAAACTGTTTTGTTGCACAACCCTCAGCAGGCCAAACGAATGAACACAAAAATCCAAAGCCATTTTCTGTATCTGTAACTTATGAACTTCGCTGTTGTATATTCACATTCATTCAGATAATAAAAGAATTTCCAGGGGAGATAAAGAAGTCAGGTGATTACCAGTGTCATCAGAAAGATACAAATGCATTTTTGAGCTTGAAAAACATAATTTCAAATGGAGCATTTAGAAAGAAAAAAACCCCAAACATGTGGTTTCTTACTAGGCGTAGTTTACTTGTCTTATGTTCCGAGCCTCCTAAGCATTAAAACGATAAAAGTGCTTTTCTGTGGTTTTTATTGACACAGAGCAACAAGCACAAACGCAAACCCAAACTTATTCAAATCTCAAGTTACAGAAAAATAATGGTCAGGCATTTTTAGTCTGTTTTCCCATCAAAACAATGAACCATGAAAACAGATTTTGCTTGGAACAGCGCTATCTCATCTTTTCCTTTTGTTCCACCCACAACTTGTTGGTTGATTTGAGAAGTCATCTCAATCCTATAAATACACAAAACTGGCAGTTAGAGGAGAAAAGAACTAATGTATGAGCCTTCTTAGCAACAGAACGAGTCCCGATAAACAGATAAACACCACATGGCAAAGAAAAATTATGTTTTGAACCTGCACCATGCAGGCATTTATGTGGTATACAATGCAGCCACAATTTAATTCCTGCAGACATAATTCAACAATTTTACTCTACCAGCAGGAAGGATGCTAACAAAAGTACCCAGGGGTCTGGACCCAGCTAAAGAGAGCTCTGTGGGGGGGACATCACACCTCTGACCGTCACAGCTGGGACACAGCTCCTGCACGATTCATCCAGAAAGTCAGGCACCTAGAAGCAGGTTTCGCAACAGATAATACGCAGAGCAGTACAATACTTGAGCCAAGCAACGCTGAAAGCCAAAGAGGTTTTCTCAGATCACATCTGTCCCCGGTCTAACACACCGAGTTACAAACGCACCTTTCCAGCTTGGGAGATGTGGATTAAGGACACACCTGCACTGCACAGTTACCCACTGTGTTAACAACTGACCTGCTGCTGGAACTGGAAACAATTAGCTATTTCAGTCAAGGGATGCATGAACGCTAATTAGCTTTAATGGTGGAAAAGTGGTTATGTATTATATCTGATAAAGAAGGCACAAGATACCAACAGCCCTGGGAACCGAAACTGAAACCTTGCATGAATGGCCTCCCTATTACTCCATAAAACTTTTCCTCCCTCTTATTCATTCTCTCCACCCCCTTAGATCTTGATTTTTTTTTTCCCTAGCCACTGGCAAACGTCTCACCTCACCACAAGAGCACTTTCCTGGCAAACGTGTGACAAAGGTTTGAAGTCCATGGAGCCCAGAAGAGCTGGAGAACTTGGATCCACCACTGCCACACGGATCCACCACTGTTGCTCTCCCTTTCTGCTTTGATGCTTTTTTGTGCTGATCTTAACGGTGTCTGTGTGCACATCCACTGAGGTCAGATACTGCAGAGGCCACAAAGACACCTGGGTTTATTAATCCCAAAGGGAGGCAATTATTTTGGATCTCATGGAGTTCTCTCAGGAAGCGAGAGGTCAACATAAAATTACAAAACCTTTCCCCTCCTCCTATCCTCCTTTTGTAAGTAATGGTTTCTCAGGAACGCTGGTAGATGATTGTTTTTAATATGCATTTATATTCTGAATGTGCCATGCAAGAAACTGAGGAATCAGTAAAACCTATATTCTAGAAGAAGTTAGACAGCTTTTTTTTCCCAACTTCCAAAAAGGAAACAGTTATTTATAGAGGAAGCACTCTCTTGTATTCATACAAACTTTCTAAAGTTGTACTATATAATATTCTGGGATTAGAGCTCAAAGAATACTCAACGTCGTCTTCTAAAAATAGTGGAACTTGGTCCGATTTCTTTATCCAGAGAATGTGTGAGAGATTCAGGTTTGCTTTAAAAAAAGAAACAGAAGTACAAATTTACACATGCAGAGTACAAAGCTACATAAATATCTGCCACAAGAAGCATCCAAAGAACCCAATTTATCAATGAAACGTTTAACCACACTTCCATTTTCTTTTATCTCTTTGTGTTACTTCACTAGAAGATAGCTTATATGATTTTCCAGGAACTTCTTGGGAGAAACTACATTTCATCAGGAACCTCTATTTTAGATTTCTGAAACTGCAATGAAACCAGCACAAATAAAGGAATTCTGAATACCCCAAGGCCTTACTTTCCTTGATGTAAGCCAAAAAGTCTCTTAAGGTTTCAAGAGAAAATTACACCAGAGTGGACTTCTTTAATCGTAATTTCTTATGGGAAAGAAAGGATAAGCAGATACTAACATCACTGGTTCATTTCAATAGGTAATAGAATCATTAACTTTAAAAGAAAAATGTTACCTGCTGAAGTTAAAAAGAAAAAAATCCCAAGCCTGAGTGTGAAAACTCCATGTAGTGCACAGTGGGCAGAAAAAGAGCTGAAGATTTGTCACTGGACACATGACTGGACTCTAAGTTGAAGCGCAGTCTAATAGGTTTTTTAATCCTTAGGATTCTTTTCTGAGAGCCCCTCCCAGCAGGGACAGGAAATCTGGTGGCTCTGCAGGACCCAGTTGAGCATCACCACACAGCAGCAGCTGCGGGAAACGTCCTCATTAAGCAAAGCTGCTGGAAAGGCTCATCAGTGAGTTAAGAACTGCGGCTGCATCCAGCTCCAGTGTATTTCCCAGCAGCTTTCACTGAATAATGTCACTGCCACCACTCTTTCTGTGCTCAATCAGCCCTTCCAGGCCAGTCTTGTATTTGGTACAAAGTCATCTGGCAAAGGTCCTGGTCAGAGGTGCTGCTTTGTGAATGAATGCAAAAGGAATTTACACAGGGAGGAAAGAAGAAAGAATACAGGTCAGAAAAATAAAGATGAGATGGCAGGACAGGAAGATGAAAGTGCCACCTGAATCACAAAATAGAAAGTCAGGAACAGATTTCCAACCCTTGTCTGCACACCAAACCTCCCCCCAGTCAAAGCACTTAATTCTTCTAATTTCATTTTCCTCATTGGTGTACAACTTGCCTAATAGGAACTCTATAAACAAGTTACTGTTCCTCAAAGTACTTTGAGGTTACAAAACGCTTATTAATAAAGATGAGACAGATATGACGAAGGAGGACAGAAAAGAGCAACAGAAGAGAAACTTAGAAGAATAATTAGAATAATGTGGAAAAGATTTTCAGATTATTTGAGCTGTGGTGCAGCAATAAGAGAAAAGCCAGATAAAATAGATTCCAAAAAATGTAACAGCAAAATCCTTCCAGCTGTAACTGTCTACAAGAAATGAACACACAGAGGTTTGTAGGTAACCTACTTGTGACCTTTTGGTCTTTATTATTCATGATAGAGGGTTACTTTCCTAAGCATAATTAATTTTCAAGAAGAGCAGATTGACAAGAAGGGATCGCTATCAAGCTGAATCTTCCAGATAATAATCTCCTAGCTCTACAAAATCACTGAAAGAGAAGCAGAAAAGGAGCCATAATAATTTCCTTTTAATACTCTTGACAGGGAATACTCAGAAAGCTAACACAAAAAGGTGCTGGAATGCTGTATTTTCATAACAATTTTTTTTTTAATCTTAAAGCAAAACCAGTCAAAGAAAAAAGTTATCTTATTTGTTTCACCCTACAGTGTTATCCACATATAGAATTATTCAAGGTAAGGGGAAAATTATTGGTTGTCTATCTAGCAGGTTAAACCAGATTAAAATACTGTATGAATTTTAAGCAGAATTGTTCCTACGCACATTCATTTCAGGGAAATTTAATTCACCAAGAATTAAACTAAAAGAACAAGGCTTACTGAGTTCTCAGTGACGAAGTCTCCAAATTAAGCTATGTTGTGTTTTATGGCTACTTTTCAAGTTTGCTTCAGCCCCAGAAGTCAACATCTTTTGCTGCACATAGAACACACAACACTCACCTGCTTAAACAGCTGTTGACTCAGTTCCTGCCAGTTCCCATAGAGGTACAGCAATTATTCAAGTCTCCAAATTTAAATATGTGTACATTTGTATGCATATGTTCATACAAACACACAGTTTCCCATATTTTAATGAGAAAAATGCAACACAATCTAAAATCCAGACTCCTAAATTCTTAGAGAGGCAAATTTTAACCATAAAACAAAAAGGAAAACTTAGCAAATATTTTACCTTACAACAACAGAGAAAGTTAAAAAGACGTTAAAAGGAACAGTACTGCCCACGTTGCACAAATAAACACTTGAAATCTGTGAAAAACAACACAAAAATATACTGGCCATTATCCAAATCTGTGCGCTTGTTCGCAACAGACATTTCTCAGTCCACCTTCAAGATCTCAAGCGTCATGTTTGTACAAATCTCATTACTTGCCCCTCATGACTGCCGGGCGTTTTTTAGGGTTTTTGTTAAGGAATAGTGCAAGTTCTAGAGAATTGCAAGGACTTGGGATGTAATCTCTCTATTGCTCACAACATAATTCTCATTCATCAGTGCAAGTCTTCCTTCCTGCGAGTAGGAACACAACCTACCAGATTGTGATGCAACTCTCCATTTGATTCCCTGGTTAAACAAGCTTGAGAAAGAGCAATTGGCAATATCTTCTGTGTAGGTGATGCTATAAGATCACTGCTCAACGTTTGTATATATGCAGATAAATCTTCTCTTTCTGATAGAGAGGGAAAAGAAGGGACCAAGCAGTGAGGAGCCTTCAACTTCACATCTACAAGACAAACGCAGCAAACATTTTTTGCTCCCCCAGATTTATTAGATATTATTTACAAGATTTGTGTGCTACCAGCGCCTGTCCTATGATGTTTTACGGGCTGGTCATCACTGCATTGCCTGTAACACAGAACTCCATTAGCAGGCCAGGGAAGAAAAGCCATTCTAATCAGATAAAACAACAGAGGCATGACGGACTCATATATTTTTAAATGTGGCATGAGAACTAACTTTAAAATATTACTTTCATCAGTAATTTTACCCCAAATCAACTGAGACATAAACCCAAAATAAAATGAAAACCACAATAAATAAAATCACAAAAAATTAATTTTGTGCCTGACTACAACTGCACTCTAAAAATATCATTGCATTATGTATGAACCAAATGCAAGTGACTGGCACAGGAGTCTGGCCTTGCAAATACCAATGAATTGCTCTCAGTCACCACCACCACCACCAACAGGCCTTGTGCTTCCCCTCGGTGCTCCCTGCCAGCATCACCACCTCCCCAGCTCCCCCACCTCTCCCAAGCCCGTTTCTAACCCAGCAGTGGTGGAACACGTGTGTGTCCACCCTCCTCCTGGCAGGGACACCCTGCTGCTGCAGGATTTGCTGTGTTGGAGCAGCACACACCTGCCTGCCAGAACCTGCCCTGCACAGCTGCCCCTGCAATGCTGGCTGTGCGGTCACTGCTCAGCACTGAACCTGACTTGCGATTTACTGATGCACTCTATGGAAAGGCGTTACACATAAATACTATTCCCTAAACAAAAATCACGGTGGTACTTTACCCACACAACCAGCTAGACAGTTAGTTTAGGATTCGTTTAAATTCCCCCTTTTTCTTTTCCTCCTAACAGCTGAAGATGGTACCTTGCCCTACTTACGCAATTTCTTTCTTTTAAGATTGATTTATGGTCGCAATTTTCTTCCATCTGCATATCCATGAAAATTTGGTACCCAGCAGCAGAGCATAAGCTTATTCTAAAAATAAGAAAGCTTCACAAAAAATGAAGTCATATAAGAATACCCATGGTGAGCTATGAGCACGTTACACAAAGCACAATAGGGACCCTATGGAACACAGCAGCCGTAAAGTATTCTAGGCACATTTTTATCCTTAGCAAGCAGATAAAAGATGATTCTTAGTTTTCAAACCTCTGAAGGATGAAAAGAAATACACCTTGGATTAGGGTAAATACCATGTATGGAAAGAGACAGACAACAGATTTCTCTATGGGAGTTATTTTGCTCATTAACTTATTTTGATTTTTCAGGGGGTTCCTGTTAACTCAAATTAGTGATTTGTTACTACTTTAAACATTTGCACTACCAACTTGCTGGATCAGTAACAAGGAATCGACAACTTTCTTTTGGGAAAGTAGAAAAAAGATGGCCCACCAGCATCTACATGGAGCTTTACATTTTGTTTTTTTTTTGAGGGGGCCATGTCCTATGGGTAAAGCATAAAGAATTATCCAGACAAATTTTTAAACAACATATCAAATATCTAGGTATGGATAAAAAAGTTAACATAAAATTGCTAATCTAAAGGCTATTAATACAACTTTTTAATGGAATTGGACTGCAAAATCAATATATAGGTTTGCTTATGAATAAGGGAAAAAGTTTTTAGAATTAAGGGCATTTCCCTCAGTGCAAAATGAATGTGACCCAAATCTACCACACCTACAGTTTTCACCCCATGACAAGGGAACTTTAAATGCCATTGTAGAGAGCACATGATATAGGTGCTGTATCACTGATGTCACGACTACAGATGCCAGGGTTGAATACAGAGTTCGGTCACTGGAGCTGTCAAGTCTGCTTCTGTACTAAAATCACATGGATTAAATACATTTTAAATTTATTTTTAATACAGGAAAAATGTTCCTGGACTTTCACATTACTGAGACCTGACGAAATGCTTTCACAAATAATACAGACAACCAACGTAGGTCCCTGCCATCGTCTTTGTGGCAACAGTAAACCACACTATTAAACTGCAATTACTAGACACTGATGTTCACTTGGCTCAAAATATTGATATTTTTATAATAGTGAAGGCACAACTTCAATCAAATGAAAGGGAGAAATTATCTGAATCAGTACTCTAAATTCACTAACCTGTACCACACCATCCCAAGACAGACTAATTCATCTATGTCTGTTTCTACTTTAATTCTCTCAGTAGACCAAGATGATATTTCAGACAGTTACTACTAAAGAACCTTATTCCTTCAGCAACAACCTTATTTCTTCAGCTGTGCTGTTGTTCCATCGTTACAGTTAGAATTTCTGAGTCAGGTGGGTCAGAAAGACCAGCTGCCAGAAGACAAGCTGGCATTCACATCAGCCTTGGCAGCCTAACCACAGATCATCAGCTCATGTGTGTTCCATCTGAGATTATCCCATTTGCACATCTGTAGGATCACGGTCTTTGGATCCCTCAAGTTTCTTTCCTTCCTGTTTCTTCATATTCATTCCAAATCACTCCAATTTTTTCCTTTCGATCATCTAAGAAAGCCAACCATTCTGATCTGCTCTGCAAACCTTCTGTATATGGTCACCCCTTCCCAGCCTTCCAGCCTCCAGGGAACAGCGAAACAGCACAACGGGCAAAATTCTTCAGTACTGCCTGAAGAAGAGAGTAAGCACAGACAGGCCCTGAAAAGCCTTAATGCAGCAATAGGCTCCTCAGCTCTGTGCAGGGACTGCAAAATAAACACGGAATCATAGAGTGCTTCCCTTCCATCTCAGAGCAGTAAGTGCCAGCAGCTGCTTCTCTTTGCAAAAGCAGTAATGAATTTCCATTTCTGATGGTCTTTGGGGTTGTCAGCCACACTCCTGTACCCTGGAGAAGTAGGTGACACCACTTTGTTGTACAGAGAAATGGGAGGATTGACCTTAGACTGTCTGCTTGGATACAAACCTTAAATGCTCAGTCTGACTCTACTGTATAAACTGTATTTTTTGTCTTTGGTATTGACCTAAATACTGCAATGTTTAGTTTACAAACATGTCAAGGGAAAATTCATTTTGCCCTTGTCCTACATTTCCATTTCTCTTCCCAGTTTAGCATACCTAATATATTTCCTTTACCCATATTATAGGTACTACTTTTTCACATAAAATTTTTAGTCACTTGCTGGAATTCATAGACTTGAGTGGCTTTGATATCCCACTGTTTAAGTGGTCAGTATTGAATCAATTTATTGATATTGAATTAACAATTTGCTACTAAAGACATTTAAAATACCACTGCTTTGATTAGTGTTTGTAAGGCTATTTTTTAAAAAATAAAAATTCACGATGACAAGGAAAACTTCTGTTGCTACAGCTTATAATTTATAAAATAGAGAAAAATTCACCTCTTCTGACATTCATTTTCATTCCACTGCCTTTTGTTCCATCAGACTATTCCCTCTGCACACCTGCTCTCCCTCTCCATTTGTCTGATTAATTATCCTCACTTCTTCTCCACAGGCTTTGACAAGTTCCTCTTCCTTCTTCAGCTTCATCTCCATTTTTTGCCTTGTGTGGCTTAAATATCCACCCTAGATATACTGGCTCCTCTCAAAATGAAACAACACAGAGATTACCAATAAACAGTCCTAAACAAAGTAACAATATGTACCAGAACACCTTGGGTATATATCAAATTTTTAGTAATTTATAAAATGAGCAGTTTTCAGAGTAGGAGCTGGCTGAGAGGTTTAGGTTTCCATGTGATATGTACTCTCATGGAGAAATAGCTGTATTCAAAGACGTCTTTAAGACAGCATTATACATTCTATTTCCCTTAGATAACACAATTAGAAATTATTATCAATTCAGAATCTAACACAAATGCTGAGTAGTATTTTCTATATGTGAAAGTATCACACAAGTGTGTCTCAGTTTATTTTTTTCAACATCAGAGTTGCCTGGTAGTATATGCTCCAATTCATTCTTCTCAGGATGTCCACAATTACTCCTCTCGTGTCCTGCTCGCGGTTTGTTGAACCTTGCCAAGAAATCCTGCCTTTAAGCCAAAATATACCTATGCTTCACCACTCACATAACTTTTAATATGGAAACTTTGTACATTTTTATTAGTAAACAATTCAAAAGCAGATATATGATCTTCACAAAGATGGGTTTGACTGTTCCTTCAGAGGTTACAGCAGAGAGGACCGAGATGGTGTTGGAAGTGCGTCTGTGATATCCAGTTTGTGTTCAGTTTCCTTCTCTGCTCAAAATTCATGTAACCTTTCCAAGTCTTAGAGTATCTTTTAAACCAGAGCTGTCTCACATTTCATAAGACTGGTAAAGGTTGGAGCACAATTATGGGATGGATGATTTAGAAAAAGCACAGAGTACGTTTGGCAGCACACAGAGGCAGAGATGCACTCACCTGTGCGAGGAACACTGTTCACCCCCTGTCAAACAGGCAGATAGGGAAGGAAAATACTTAAAATAATTTTGCACAGAAACATTTACAAGCAATTGCTTAGTCTTACATTCTCATCAGCAATCCTTTTCTTTCACACGTATCTAAACCAACGTGGACTTATTAGACGCCCATTTGATTCTTTTGCCCTGGGGGTTTTGTCTATCTCTACAACAGATCCATCTCTAACAGGGAGTCAAATCCCACATGTAGGCATGGTGAGATGTGGGTGTCCTGACAGAAAGATTTGGTCTCACATGTCCCACCTCCAGTTTTTTTTTCTCTTAGCCTGTTATTACTGTCTATGAGTCATTTCATTAATCCAGAGAGAAGACTAGAAAACAAGTGAATAAATACCCTGCTTCACAACCTTCTGTCTGCACTGTTTGCTTCTCCGCTAATGAATGAACAGCTAAAAAACAGAATTATCCTAATTGGGGACATTCAAAGGGACATTATCTCCTCTTTGTCAATAGCTGCTGCCTGGGTCTGCCAGTGATTACGCTACATGGTCAGAAGATGATCTCTGAATGTTCACTCCCAACCACAGTCTAAATGTGACAGAAAGTCCAGGAAAACAGTGGAAAGGAACACACAGGCAAGTAAAAAAATAGGAGCACAGGAGTCTCTTACACGACCACACCTCTCCTATTAAAAAGTTATTTAAAAAAAAAGTAAGAAACATGGAACAGCCATGATGCCAGACGCAGGGCCCTGTCTCCAGCAGCACAAGGTCAGATCTCTTGCAGACACTGTGCTGGAACTCAGCACACACACCAAATTCTGCAGTTCTGTGCGCATGGACAGGGCTCTTCATTTGTCACAAACATGGCAGGCAGCTGCCCGAAATGTCCTGCTGCCCCCTTCGGAGCTGTCAGAGTGATTCTGTCTCCAGTGACATGAATAACGACAGAAGATGAGGGACTAAATGAGAAACAAATTACTGTAGACTCAGTTTTGCCTCCCACGCAGGAATTACAGGAATTCAAGGTCTCACTTCTGCCATCACAGAAGCCTGGGATTTACTCTGCCTTGCAGTCCTACAGCTGCAGAGACAGACACAGATGAACTGATGCTCAGTGCAGCCCACACTTGATTCCAGTTCCTTTCAGATTCATAGAATCAATTTTTTCTTGCCTCCCTTGAAAGCATATACAGAGTTAAACCTTAGGAATATAATTTCAAACACCATAACGTGTTTAATAAGTCCCTTTCAACTTTCAAGGATAGGAATGTTGCAGAGTTTCTTCATAAAACAAGTATTTGATGCCGACAGAAAGCATTTAAATAACATTCAGATCACTATGAATTATTTTCAAAATAAGGCAATGACACTAGGTCTGCTCGTGCACTTTACATACTCTTTCCCCTTTGTTGCTACATATGCTTGGATTTTGGAATTTAGTCTAGCATTTATATTTCTGCACTTCAGTGCACAGTTGAACACACTCTGATCTGCTTTCAAAGAGAATCTATTAATTTCTATATCAAGGAGGGTTGATATTCAACCCCTGAGCTAAACACACAGTCCAACAGAACGTGAAATTCAGTATTTGGCCATTTCCTGATGATTTTTCTTGTGCCCATTGTATAAGAGGAGAGCAGCTTGTACATGTCTCCATCATGTGCATGGTGTATTTCCACTTTTGTGACTACTGGTTGCATATGAGGTTTTGTCCCTGCCAATCATCACACAGACAGAGGTGTCTGCCTAAAATATGTTCAAACACTGTTGTAGAAATTGGTCTATCTCCCTGTGTCCTTCTAGATGTAAATATGGTGTCCATGCTGTCTGGGCTGGACATAAAGACTGGACATCACTGATCTACAGCACTGCCACAACATATTGACTTGTGTAACCCAGACTTCTCAGGACTTGCAAACACAGGCAGACAGCCTGGGCTGAGCCCTGACAACAAACATGCTGACATCTTTGTGGCCGGCAGCATTTCAGATCCAGAGTTACTAATTTACCAGGCTCCTTGATGGCTTGTGACACACAAATCAATCCAAAGATAGCATTCAGCAAATAAAATAGCCTTGCCCTAACTCTCTGTAAGGCTATTTCAACAGAACACAGTTTTCTTCTTATTAAGAGTATGACTTAAGAGCGGTCAGTCAGGTTCTCAGCAGCAGGGCACGGCAGTCAGTCTGTGCTCCCCTCGACTGCCACACGCTGCAGCAGTGGGAGGGCTGCCAGGAACCCTGCCTGGAGGACGCTGCTCTTGCCTCCAGATGCCATGATCCTGAGAGGTCTGGCCCGCAGCACACACTGCTCACTCCTGCTCACCATTGCCATTACAGGACAAGTTCCCATTCTGTGCTAGTACCTGCTCTCCAACATACGTCTACCGGGACTGGGCTCCCTCTCAGGGACGGGATGATAGGACATGATATGTCAGGTAGCTTCCCACAAAACTAAAGTTTCCTATAGAGCTGAGGTACAGATCTTGAACAATAGGTACAGACAGACAAGCAACTCCACACCCTTTCGGCTGACCTGCTGTGCCTCCTCTGTGCCTGCAGAATAACGGGCAATTCCAGCCACGGCTCTTCCCCACTGCTGTTCTCCTCTTCTCTGGCCTAAGCAATGGCCAGTGGCAGGTGACAGAGATATCAAACCACACAACCTTCACGGGCAGTGAGAATCTGACTTTAATGATGCTCTGGGAAGGAAAAAAAGTGAAACTGACAATAAAAGCTCAGAGAATTTTTGAGGCTTTGCACCAGAGCATATATCTCTACACATGCAAATATATATTTGATTGTACTTCTGAACTCAAAGCATTTTGGCCATAACACTTGAAATACTTTCATGTGTACTTAACTTGAGAATATGTAACTTGAAAGATGTAAGCACACAAAATCACTCTTGACATGGAAATCATCATCATAGAAACAGAAGACTAGCACCTTTTTTTAAAAAATCATTTTGGCAGAATGGTATTTCTGATTAATAGAAATTTGAATTAAATTTCTCCTTTCATGTACGCAGTACTTAATTCTAATCAAGCAAGCTCAAGGTTTGCGGTTGCCTGGATAGCACTAATTAGATTCTTCCACATTATTACTTCAACATATGCAATCATACACAGTACACAAATATCAATTTTCTTTTTTAACAAATATGAACTTTCTCTTCAAATTTTAACTGGAAGTAATTTTCTGAAGTTGGGAACAAAATATACTACAAAGGGAAATACGCATCTCAGTAATCTGCCAAAGAAAAGTTTCAGGTTTAAAATAAAGGCTTTGAAATTAATTTTATTAGTACAGAACATCACTACCATTTGGGTTTTGTAAAGAAATAAAGTCACTCTTTATATTAGACTGTAGTTATGGAAAAAAGGTTTGATGCGTGTGTGTGCAAGCATGTGTGCAAATGACTATAGATATCCTATCAAAGCAAACAATATTGACAAGCTAAAATAATCACTTATTACTGAGTTCCTGTTAGCCAGGCACATACTGTCGTAACTTGAGATGATGGAAGCTCCAAGTGAAGGCATCAGATGCGTTATGACACAGCCATGTACTTTTGGAGCTAATGATTGCTTACTAGGTAGTTGTTCCAGGATCCTCGAGGAACAGCTTAAAAACTGACTTTGTGCAGGAATGACAAATTAATCAAGAAAACATTTGGTATCTCTACTGAGCGGCAGCCAAGGTTTGAGCTGGATGCAGAGAATCTATTACGAAACAAGGAGGCAGACCTAGCTGAGTCACTTTCAATCAAGAAATTCAATTCCTTCCTACTTCTCAGATTTAAAATATCCTACAGCAAAAAGCTTCTATAGAATTTTTTTAATGCTTAGAGAAGAAACTGAAATATTGCAGTCAAGTCTCTCTAGAGGAAATACTCATGACTTGCAAGCAGTGTAAAATACATCAAACTAACAAAATTAAGGAGAAGAAAATCAAAGGATTTAAAAGATAACTAGACCACCTCATTTTACTCTTTGTAGGTAAATGAAGTGTTTCACACAAAGACTTAAAAGCCAGGACAAGGAAATAGAAGTATTTCTGCTCTAAGTGGCAACTTCTCGGTGAGACAATGTACAACCAACACCAAGAGATTCTGGAATAACAGTTCTATGACCCAGGACACTACCACAATGCTTTAAAGAGCTGACTGAAAAAAGCTTAAATTGCATGGGAAAAGGATTTTAAAGTAACAGAATTCCCTAAGAAATGTAAACATGTTTATTCTGTATAAAGCAGAGAAAAAGAAGAGATGAAAACATGTTGTGCAGCAGTTGAAAGGGCCAACGGCTCTGCTCACACCCCTCTATTCCCCTCAGCACCCAGGTATGAGAAATGCTGATGGAGGAAGCGCAGCAGCTCTGGTAGAAGCCTCAGTGAGCCGGGCACAGCAGAGCTGCTCGCCACACCAGGATGGGCCTTCTGTCACCCTGAGGGGTGCCCAGCGTCCTTTTGAGTTACCTCTAAAGGAGACATCCATAAACACTGGAGAGTATACCTACAGCCCACTCTCAAACAGGAAGAAAAAGCATTAAGTTCTAGTTGGGTTCATTTTGTTGCAGAGGTCTTGTATTATGCTCAGAGACATATTCTTTGTACTATTATTACCCATTGCCTGGAACTTTCCTCCTTACCATTTTACATACAATGTAGTTTCATGTTTCCTGCCATTCCTTGAAAAATCTTCCAGTACTTCACACCACAAGAAGTTCAGAAAGAAAAGAAGAGGTGGTACAACTGTAATTGAGCCAAAAAAGAAAAAACACTGCATCATGGAATCATAGCCTTGAGACAACTAATTAGATTTTTACTCAAGACAGAAGTCAAACACATGGTGATGAAGTTCAAAATAGAAACGCAAAACGTCTGAAAGCAAAAAAGAAGGCGAACCTCACCTCAACAAGGTTTCTGCAGGCAGAAAGGGAGCTCACTCGGGCAATTTTGGGAGAGTAGAACTTAATCCACAAAGTGTATTTGTTCAATTATAAGTTGCTCTAAAAAAAGGGACATTTATTTGATATACTAGCAGCATTTACTTGAAAGTCTCATTTATAAACATCAAGTTGAGCCTTGGTTTAGACTACCTCAGAAAAAAAATTGAGTCTGTATTGTATATCTATCTTCAGGGAAACATAATTTCATATTTCTGAATTCAGGAACTGCTCTGGGTTGGAGCAGCAGCCAATATCCTGGCCAGAATTTCCTTCATCGTTCCTTATTCTAAAAAACCTTAGTCCTCCTCCCCCACCAGTATTTCTCTTCTAACACATTCCATTCTAATTTTAGTCTTTTGAGAAGTTTCTTTTCCAGATCAACCCACTCTTTTTCACATTTAAATAATTTTCATTTTTTTTAAAGAGCTCAGCTTTAGCAGGTGCTTCAGTAGCTAAGCAATAAGGAATCTCTTGAGAGCATCTTTCATGTTTCCCAAATGGATTATCCTGGAAGTTTGGGGAGAACAACATTAGGTAAAATAACCTTGTAATTTGATTTCAAAACTGGAATAAATCTCCTAAGACAAAAAAGACAAAAATACACACCCCCTAAAAGGAAGCACTTATGCTCACTGTTAACAACTCAAGAAGGTGCAGTAAGAAACAGTTGTTACACTCGCAATATGGGTAATTAACTTGAATGCAGTAAAATTCAACAGAAATAAATTTGGAAGCTTAACATGGAAGAAAATTATGCAACTCCTCGTTTTTTGAATTATTCAGCTTCAGTGCAGCCCCAGGACCAAGAGTCCTAGACGGTTTCCAACCATGGACCAAATAAGTACATTTCAGTGGCTAACAGTGGAAAAACCCAACATGCTGTCAACACAGCAGAGATTTTACTGGTAATTTGGTCCTGCAGCCCCACACAGCTAAAACATGTTTATTATCAGATCTGGAAGCTGAACTGAAGCAAGGGCAAAATACCTGTATTTTATCTTTGAGTACCACCCTCCTCAGAGAAAAAACAGCCTGGCCCTTCATGTCCTCTCCAGCTATTAGAAAGCTGCCTTTTTCCTCTTCTGGCCCCTGGAAGCTAAGACAACTGTAGTGCACTTCAGCAATTGCTTCTGTTTGCAGCCTCAAGCAGTATGAGGAAACCCACCAACAATGATGCTTTGTGCCTTTATTCAGTCAGAGCAGAGCTATGAGATCCTGGCACCTGATAGATTCATGAGGCAGGAAATTTTGAAATAAAGTTAATGCTCTAGGTATCACTCACAGATTTACCAATACAGGTGATCAGCTACAGTCACACAGTTATCTTTCACATTTCCCTAGGGAGCAGGAACATCTTCCTCCTCCAGCGGTAAAAAAGACTAAAGAAAAGCTGAATCTATCCTGCTATGTCTGTACACAGGTAGCAGTAAAAAAATAAGTTGGAGTAGAATGTAACAGCAGACATTTCTTATCCTGTTCTTCAACATGACATATCATCCCCCATTTCTACTTCCTTTGCCCTGTTAAATTCTTGTAAGCACACAGACTAAAAAAATAAACCTATTTTAAAGCTGTACTTAATACTCAAAAAACATGTTCTTACCCAGTGCAAAGATTACAGTGAACCATTTTTTTCACCAAATGTTATTACCTAGGATTACTCTAACCTCAGTTTTCCAGATGTGAGATGCATTTAAGTATGTACCTGCAGTAAACTTGCTTGTTAGCCTGCAAGAATTTTTACCTTTTTTTTTTCTTCTTTGAGGTTCAGAGTATGTGTTTTCTGTCTTCCAAGTTCCCTTCCTTGTCTTCATCCTGTTTAGGCTCTCTAAAAGAGAATTAACTATGTTCATTCTCAGCTATGTCAGCTCCACTACTGAGAACAGCCAGGTGAGCAAGAGATATACCGAAACCTAGGAAAAAGGGAATTCTGGTATTTCCACAAAAAAACCCTCCAAAACACATACTCTTGGAAGAAGTTCTCCCACATATAAATTCATTCCCTGCTTGCCATCATTCCCTTTGTCTCCGTGGTTTGTTGGTGTGAAAGGGCACTGACCGTTGAGCTGGGGTGCGTGGGTGTGCCCTCAGGACCAGTTTTCCTCCCATTAAGTACAGCTGAGCTGGCTCCATGGCTGGCTTCATCTTTAGACTAAGCATGCAAATATATCAAAGCAGCTGGACATAGATTAACATCCATTTCCTACCTTTGAACACAGGTTTAAAACAGTACATATACTTATGATTACGTGCAAGTAATTAAAAGCTTCAGTTCTCTCCTCCTCACTAAATCTTCCCTTTCTCAAAAGCGCCTTTGTCTGAACACGGGCAAAATAACGTCTGAATTGAAAAGAGGACGGGAAATTAGATCAAACTGAGTATGTAGCATTCTCATTATCCCTCATGTCAGACAAGTCAGAAACAGTTACATAATTGGGCCTCTAGACGCTAGGCACTGAAGTGTTAAAGAGAGAAAATCCCAGGACTGCATGCTGGGTTTTGACAAATAGAAAAACACAGAAGTGGGCCAAGAGCTTACCATTTACGTTAGTTTTTAATTGTACCATGTAAAAAAAAGGCTCATCATATGGCACATGTTGTCAAAGAGGTATGGACGTGTGTAGTGTGAGGAATGGAAAAGTGAGGAAGGAAATTTTAGCTGTGCTTGTGTACACACTTGTGTGTGAATCTGAGAAAGTGCACTTACCAGTGAGCAAGAACGTGTGCGTATGAGAGGAGTGCAGTGCAGAGAAATACAAGGGGAGGCAGTGGCCCATAAGCAATTGCTATGAAAAGGAATGGGGGTGGGGAATTGTGCGCAGCCCTTTTTTAGCTTCTGCTGTAAAAAATAAATAGACCTTTTAATCTGTGTTCTCCTTGAAGCCTTCTCTATTGACCATTCATTTCTCCTTTCCCTTCCCAGCTCTTTACCTCCTCTATATGGCTGATGAATATGCAAATGCATAATCAGTTCTATAATAGCCTATCCTTTCTAAAAACAGGCTATAAATTTGGGTCCTAAGCAGCAGGTTCTAAAGAGACTATTATACTATATTGCTGGGGGAAGTGACAAGACCAAATACCACCACTAGCACACCAGAGTTCTTTATAATATGTGTGAATGCAGCTAGAAAGCGGGTCCCCCTTATAACAGAGCTGGCAGCCAGAAAGGACGAAGATCTTCTGCAAAACGTACACACGAATCTCGTCAGAGCCTCCTGCAGGGCACAGCACACGTGCTAGCAACAGGCAGTGCTCCCAGAGGGCCTTGGCAAGAACGTCGGTGTGACACAGCCCCTGCGATCCCGCAGGTTTCGGCTGCAATGACCGCAGCTCCGGGGAGAGCCCAGTGGCTCTGATGCAGCCCAGCGGCTGCAGGCGTCGTACGGCCAGCAGGGGGCGCCGCGGCGCCGGGGCCAAAAAGCGCCTATAGAAGTAATATATGTGTCCCTATAGGCACCCCGGCACTGCTGGGGAAAGGCTGCACTCTGGAGAGCGGTGACAAGCACAGCCCCCAAACCTGGTCCCCGGCAGATTCTGAGAACTCTGGCTGACTCCAACACAGTTCAAAGCAGACGAGAGTTCTCGGGATGGTACGTGAGGGTTGGTACACACGGTAGCTGCTTCCCAGCTCCCAAGGAGCTGCCTCCTTGCTTCTGTAAAACAAGCACCAACACTTCCAAACAGTACTTGCGCACACCTCCATGTCTGCCAGTTTGAGCCCCTCCTTGGGTTCCTACCAGGCTTTACGGTTCTCCTGGATGTCCTCACTGTGGGCTAGATCACAACAACTGTTAGTCCAGTCCAAATGTAACCAGATGGTGTTGTCCTACTATACGGCACCTGAAAGCTGACGGTGCTGTGGCCAAGTGCATCAGTTCATCACTCCAGTGTGGTAAAGCCTGGAACCCCACAGGAAGGAATCAAGTCCCAATGTGCTTTACAGTTCCCCATAGAAAACTGCTCAGAACAGGTACATGTCTCCAGGCTCCAGACTGAACTGACAAGCAAGAAGGTACCAGCTACAAATTAAGAGCTCCTGCTCAAACTTCAGGCAAGACAGAAGCAAAAATGTGAACTGCAATAGTCTCAATATCACTCCAGCCAAGGCAGCCAGGACATCACCACATTGTACACAGGTGGGAGCATGTATAATATCACTATGATGGGACACAGAGATGGGAAGGTAGGAGTGACGTACATAGCACCCTCAACAAAATTTGAGTAAAGGGACAAAAACTTGGATTTAGCTCTAATGCCAACTGTTGCACCCTGAACACATCACAGCTCTTCATTAGCTGTACTATCATTTACAGGTAGTGAATAATATTTTTGTAATTCATAGACATAACAAGATCAAATAAATATATACAGGGCACGCTATAATCCTAGAGATACCTAGATAAACATGAAATAATTTAAAAATATCTCTTTGAAGAAATTGATATTTAAAAGCAAACCCTTGGAATCTTAGAAAATGCTTCAAGTTGTGTAGCCTTTGAATGTAGACATCACTGAATGTTTTCCTTCTCCCTTTTCCCATCACCTTCAACACAGAAGTACCTCGCGAAGCAATACAAACTCTGCGACATTCTCCTCAACAAAAACAGGGATGACCAGAGGAATGTTATAACATTGATTTATTAAAATCAGTTTAGAAAACCCTAGGACCAGTTCACAAAGAAGAATACAGGTCTCATCCAATACTATGGAGAAGGGGAACAGGGCTCCCCAGACAAGGCCCAAAACCTGGAGCTGATCTTTGCTAGAGATAGCAAGACCTGTGTGGCAGTCAGATTTGATGGTTCGGGTCCTCTTCGGAGAGCCTTGCTTTCCTTTTTGTCTTTTAACATTCTTCTGAGCCTGTTAACACACCCGCAATCTGGGTGCCTACCACAAAGTCATTTTTGCCTGCATCACTGGAAGCACATAATTTTCATCCTAGACCCTGATAATACTTTCTCAAATATTTGCATCACCTCAACTAATCAAAAACAATATAGAACAAAATCAAACAAACCCCAAAATACAGTGAAAGGAAATATTTTGATTGCAAAGGAAAACAAATTAGCAAACAAAGGCTAGGATCCCATTAAAGAAAAATTCAAACAGGAAAAAAAAAAACAATGGTTGGATATACTTATAGGTAATCTCCCTTAGGGGGTGAAAATCTTCGGATCCAGAAACACTGACAGAACACTGCAAATAAAACAGCATCTTCTCCCTCCCTGACCCCCAGAAACAATCCAACCCCAGCACCCCAAAATATGCTGTGATCAGCACATCTCAGGCATGGGATCTGGAGACAGTTACCAGAAGGGATGCTGGCAGACACTGGGGTCCATTCTGAGAACACGCGCTTGCCACTTCTTCCTGAACTTCAGAAGTCTCTCTTCTAGAGCAGCCTCTTGTATACAACTGCACGCCCTAGATGTTGTGGATCCAAGAGGAACAGCAATATTCTCTGCAGGATACTTTCAACTAACTAAATCCTTATTAAAACTCTTCACATAAAGCACTATTTAAACTAAAAACATTACAAGAGAGGGATGTGACAGTGGCACAGACACAATATAATGGTTACAGTTTAGAAAATTTACATATTATCAATAAGAATCCAGAACAACTCAAATCTTCACATAGGACTACATGAAAGCTTTATGAAAATGGAAATGCATGGATGATTTTCCTGTAACAGGAATAACTATTTACTCTTCAGGTGATATTCTGTAACTATAGGAGGTAAGTTTGAAAATACTGACTATTCTTACCAGTTCTAACATGAAATGCTGCCCCAATGCATCCAAAATAGACATGCACCTGTGCTACTCATATAAAGAGCAGTGACATTTTTCTCCTTTCTCAGTACTCATGTTTGAACTAATAAAACACTCCTAGCAGAACACCTGGCATTTTTTCTACTCTCAAGTTTAAAAGGGTACAGAAGTTACTCTTGTAGATGGCTGTGAAAGCCTCAGTGCATTAGTATGCTGAGACTGCCGTCTGTTCTCTCCCTTCCTCCGATACAGCTAAAGCCAAAACAAAAACCCATAACATTTCTAGTATTACTGTACTTTCCCTAGCAATATGCAACAGAATCATGCCATATACATTAGCCTTTAAAAACAAAGCCCTGATTCAAGTTATAAAAATGTAATCTTTCACACTGCTCCCTCTTTGCAGCATAGCTTCTTCATGGTCTCATTGCCTTTGTGGTAGGGACAGGGTTGATCATACTGATTTTAAATTGTTCGTTTTAACTTTTACCCTCTACCCACAGGTCCTTGGCTTCTCTTCTCATTGGTTATTGCACCCTGGGGCTACAGAAGAGGTGCCTGCCTGCTTCTGCTTCTTGCGGCGTTTGTTCAGGAGGCGGTTGCTGGATGTTTTCAAGTCTTTAATTTTCACCTGATCATAGTCCACCCTCATGGTAGCCAAAGCGCTGGTCATCTCCTCCTGAAAACAAGGAAGCAATTTACTGAAAACCCTGAGGCAGAGAGCACACAGCCACCCCACTCTCTACCCTGGAGATGAACGTATAGAGAGGAATCTTCTGCTATGCTGCGGCCAGACATAGCCGAGCCCTTTCTGCTGCACTGGACTATGACTAAAGGCTTCGTTCCACTCACAGACTCATTCAGGAGGAACTATTCACAGAGTGCTTCCACCGTGGGCATGCAGGACCACACTCTGCTGGCCTAAATTCCACCACATCCCTATGCCCAGCATGTCTTACTGGCTGGCCCTGGGCCTTCAACAGCTCCCTCGCCCGGGCTCCTGACACCCGGCTGAGCACACTGCCCTCCTTGCTCCGGGACCAACTACGGCAGCAGGAACTAGCAGAGAGTCCACACAAAGTTGGTTTAAAAATATGTGCTTCAAATTCACATGCTTCCTTAGTAACATTTATATGCAGGCACATTTTGAACTTTTTAATAATGCTGTGAGCAAAAAATTTGCTTAAGTAAATCAATGTCTATGCATTTAGTTCAGGAAATGAAAAATTATTAAATATTATGGGAATGCCGGTGGCCCAAGGGAATACCTCTGGGACCTATACAAAGCACAAGCATAAGAAGTGCTCAGAAACATGGAAATGAAGAATGCCAAGTGAAACTATCTGTTTGATCTCTTTGACTCAGGAAGCAAATGTTGCCTAGATTCTACAAAATTTTTATCATTAAATAGCTCAACAGCTGAGACTGTACATCAGTAACTTAAATCAGTAATCAGCAAAACACACTAAAGGAATGTTGCAATTATCAAAATGCAAAGTATTGTAAGTGCAAAAAAAAATTGGAATTAATTGTAAAAGCATGCCAACCTGATAAAGGCCAGCAGGAAAGAGTTAAGGCTTGCAAACAACTTTTAGTCTGCCCTATAGTTTCACTTTGCAGGAAGCATTCAACTGTCATCAGTACGAACAGTAGGTGAGGCACCTGGTTAGATTAAGGGAAAGACAGATACATTTTTATCTCCCACTGCCAAATGTCACAACAAGACAAGGCTAAAATCACTTAATGTTGTTTCACAATAGAAGAACAGAGTAGAAAACCACAATGCAGCTCAACCCTCCCACCCCATCCCCCTACTTTTTTAATCAAATTCTTCACTTCACTATAATGAACGTCAAGTTCCCTCAGCACTGTCCCTTCTCCTCTGGTTACATGCAGTGGCTCAGCAGGAAGCATCATTAACAACTTTGATCATAAACATCATCTATGCTGGTATCTGGCACAGCTGTATGGCTTTCGGATGAAGCTCAAATCGCATTCTTCTTTCTTAAACACATACACTACTGTTCTAACCGGGACTGTTTATGCTTCCCTTGTTTAACATGCTTGTATTCAAAATAGCCATAATCTCCAAGGAAATACACATATGCAGAGAAAACAGCCCATTTAATCTCTTATCAGATTTGATATAAAGAAATCTGAACTATGATTGACTCACTTTAACTTCATCCCAGTGGTCTTTATCTTCTTGCAGGACCCGAGCAGTATGAAGAGGAGTCGGTGGCACTGACATTGACCTCTGAGAAAAGGCAAAAATACCAGAAGAAATGTTCTCCAAAATCACATTTGGGAAGTGACTGCTTGCTCTTGTATGTATATGGAGGGCATAAAACTTTATCTAATGTCCTTTGGTGGCCCTCATTATTTGTGCTTCCAGGCACTCCACAAGCTAATCCATGTGTGAGCTAGAAGATGCTCACGTGACAGTATCTTTAAATAATAAAATCAGTGCTGAGTTTCTTTCGCTCTGTTCCCTTCCAGTGCAAACAATAATCCCATGCTGGATAAATTTGTCTGTACATTTTAGATTTGAACTGTCATTTCTCTGTTCATTAGTCTGTGTTTTATAGTGGTTAATTTGACTTTTATCTTCTAGGATTTGATGTAGGAGAAATTTTCTTGTAAATAATCATTAACTGAGATTACTGTTTATCAGAGTGTTCAGAAGACAGTGCATTGCTTGAGATTCTCTTCTATATAAAACAAAGATCTTGCCATGAAAGATCAGTAGGTATTTTAAATCAGAATAAGGTACAACTTCTAAAGCACAAAGCACAGTCCCTTTGCTAAATTCAGCGAGAATCATGATATTCCTTGCCAATTCATAGCCCAAACTATACTTTCATTTGGATATTCTACCTTCCTTAGGCTTTCTATCCCAACTTGCTCTCTGCTGTGGTATCTGACACCAGACACAGCTGCATGGCAACAAAGTCTAAGGAGATGCCTGTGTATGTCATTGTAAAATACGCATTACATTGGAAGCAGTACTCATACTCCACTGAGCTAACAGCACCACTGCAGTGGTTATAGAAGCAGAAATCCTGACTCCTGCATCCTCTGGAAAAGGACGTACGCTGGCCAGGGTATAGTTTTACCAAGTACAACTGGGAGGAGAGAAATGGAAAACCAGCAGACTGGTTTTAGTGCTGTCCTTGAACAGATGTTGAAGGTGCCCTCCTATCTGATGTGAGCTACTTCCTGTTAAATACATCTTATCTTCAATCTAACTAAAGGATTAAGTGCTCCACCTAAACTGATAATTTTTGCATAGTCTGCAATAATACATCTGCCATCCACCTAATAAAGAAAAAAAACAGAAAAAAGAAAAAAAGCAGAGAGACAACCCCCCTCCTCCACTGCTTGTGAGACGCATCTCCTCTTCTCACTTAAGAATTTACAAAAAGGAAGAACAGAGACATTCACTATGTTGGTCTTTCCCTCTCCCTCTGCCTCATGGGAACAATAGGTTCAGCAGAAAAAAATGCCGATCTGCAGCTCCTAGAGCATTCTTCCAGGAACAGTATTCTCGCACAGCTCTTTGGTGCAGCAAAGTCTATAGATCTTGTCTCTAATCTCCTCCTTATTAATTGGTTATATGCACATTTCAAGTATCGCTCTAGGTGGCAGCTTCCTTAGCTATTAGGCACTCATTCTGTGAAATTCATCACCTGCTGACTCCTGGAACACCTCCTTGGGTCTTCACACACTTAATGCTGGAGGTATTTGTTCTGAGCAGTGACTACATTTTTATTTGGTTAAAAAAACACTTAAAGACATTGTCTAGGCTCTGTCCCAGATCTACAGATTCTTTGTAACCTTAATTTCTCAGCTTTCACAACTCTAAATGAAGACACCTATCTACTTCATCTGGATATTATACAGCTACATTTCTACACGATTTTAAGGGCTTTCAGATCTCCAAACATGCATTGCAGAAATGCTGACTACTAGTCATACCTCTGTTTCTGCTCCTTCCTCTGAGGATCAGCATAGACAGAGAAAGCACTATGGGAGAAAAGGGCATTCTACAGTACACGTTCCTGGCTGGTGATTTTTTGGGCAGCGAAAAAAACAAGACTGGTATTTTAGTCACAAATGCAAGAAGTATAATCAATTGAGTGACACCTGCAGAGCAGGGATGATATCCTGAAACTCAGCCTTATAACTCCTGGGATTCTTGTCTCTTGTTTGAAATAATTACTATTGTATTATTAGAGTATTTTTTCTTTTTCCTCAAAAATATTATTTAAGGAAAATCAAATTCAGCCAATTTATAGAATGAAACCTGAACTGGGACCATTAACAGCTCTGTGCTGTCCCAAACCTATCTGGGAACATCTCACAGGGCACTAAACTGAGACCCCTGCTCCCCTCTCATGCATTTCCAAACTCTGCCAAGGATGAGAATTCCCACTAAGCACATGGCTGTGTTCACACTGACACAGCTATGTGCACAATGGTGCCTGAGACCACTAATAATAGATCTCTTTAAATCCTGTACTGATGAAGTAAGTACATACAGATTATTTTTATATTTTTAAAGAGAGTAACATATGCATATGGTGCAGAGTCAACAGTGACTGCCAGCTCACAGAAGATATAGATACATTCGGCTTTTGCTTCCAAGGACACTATTGTGGGTGTCTCTGTTGGTGTGTCCCCTGGTAACACCAAGAAGAATTGTGGTACTACAGGCAGATGACCCACTGCAGAGGGCACAGCAGGTTAATTAAGTTATTAACAGTAATCATCATCTTTCTTTTGCTGTGCTACGTGGAGCTACATGTAAGTTCTGCATGTAAGAATTAATCTTGTAAAAAGAGATTTAAAACTCACATTAATCCAAGGGTGATTCATAAATTGAGAAACTGTCATCCTCTCTGTTGGGTCAGTCTTCAGCAAATGGCGAATCAGCTGTTTGGCTGAAAAACAGGACCAACATGGCATGTTGTAGTCTGCTACTGTATTCCCAAATAGCTTTGAGAACACAAAGACCTGCTGAATGAAGAAAGGTAATTTTGCAGGACTCAGAACACCTCCCTGTTGCTGTTACCATGCTAAGAAGCCATGTACAGTGAGGTAGGTTATTACGTTTAAAGAGGCAGAACATGAAAACACCCGAAACAAGAGGTAAGAAGGAAAGACAAAGGACTTGGGATTCCAGCTATGCTGTCTACATCCCCAAACCAACTGTTCTCAGAGCAATAACTTGCAGATGAGAAAAGAGAACAGAAAGCTGCCAAGCTGCCTGTCTGAAAGATGGCGACACGCTTGGCATTATGGGCTGAATGAATGCATAAGCTGATGTTTCGAGAAATGACAGAAGACAAAAACTAGCACAGGTTGCACAAAAAAACCAAGAAACTTTTATTTGACAATGGAGAGGCCACTGAAAGGACAACAGTGTCAAGGAAATGGATTGCAAAAACAGACTTTGCAGCAGCTTTCTGTGAACATGGTATCTGCCCAAGCAAGAGTACTAAGTAACGGAGACATGAGATGAAGAAAGTCTAAACAAGAGTTCCATTAATGCAGGTAGACAGGCAGGAAACACTACATGTAAGGGACAGTATTTAGAAAGACTTACACATTTTTGGGGGGGGGGAATAATATAGAAAAAATTTTGAATAAGAGTTCTCTTTTAGAAACTCCAAATGCAAGATGACTAAACGATTGTAAGCACCTGCCAGAGGTACAAGTTGAGATTTCAGTTTGTTGAGGGAGGCTGCAAAGGACGTTTACAGAAGAAATTCTCTGGAGTGTAAAATGTACAAGGAATCAAAAGGAGGACACCACATAAAGAGCCTTTTCAGGTGATTACAGGAAGATGGAGGGGAATTTAAAGTAAGCCGCCATAAATGATGCAATGACAGAATACTTAGATAAATAAAACTATGACAAGAACAATACAAAGGAGGACAAAAAGAAGCAGTCTGCTGAAGGTGCCTGATCAGTCTAAAAGCATACACTTGAATTAGTTCATTTAATAGGTTCAAAGGTAGAGGGCACCTATCTTCCTTCAGGTAAGCATTCAGAAACCCTACAAATTTTCCAAGCGCATGTGCTCTCACCAAGCTCCTCCAACATTTTAATAACTAATGTAATATGAACAAGACCCAAGGCAGACAAAATATTAAGCCAGAAACCCATAAGTAAAACAACTTATTAATGTTCAAGGGTCTACGCTACACATGCAGCTATGAGATCCACTCAGGGGTTAAAATGCCACAGATCACAGTAATATCCAACGATAATTTGTTATTGCTAAGCAGCAGACAACAACAGGATACTGGCAACTGCAATATAAAAGGATAGTTGGAAAAAAATAAAAAAACGTGTGGCCAGAGGCTGCTGACCTTTCTCTCTAATATGACGGGCAGGTGAGGCTTCCAGCTTATGAGACTGTCAGAACAAGAGGGCATCAAAACCATCCACTGTCACGACACTGGTTTGAGCCCATTCAGGTCACAGTTGAACAACAGCAGCTTTTGGTCAATGACTTATACAAAATAAATTGTTGACCTTGCTTTAAGTGGTGGCTGTCAAGTTCCCCCACCACAAAAAGCAAGTGTGAACAGTTGCCATCCTTGATGGCTGTAGCGCCAAGGAGGGCAAAGACTGAACGAGTTCTTAAGATAGAGTTTGTCTTTCTTCCAACTCAGCTTGCATTGCCGCTGTCCTGGCAGTCTCCTTTCTCCGGATTAAAGACTTTTGTTTCTGGAGGGTTTAATCCTGGCATTCACTAGCACTAGCTGGAATTTGAAAGAAAGTTTTCAGTAGTCATTTACTTTCTGTAGTACTTAGGTTGCTGGGTAGTGTCTGAGTTTCCAGTTGTTTTCTGTATCACAGTACAAAAAATAATTTAAATTCTCAAAAAAAAAAAAAAGGAAAATAAACCATGACGGGCTTTCAAAATAGTCTCTTGTAAGCACTCTACCACTGCACACCATACACACACTCATCAGTAGCAGTGAGCGTGGTTACCTTCCTCTGATACTTCAGCCCACTCTGGATTGGGAAACCCATACTGCCCCATCCGAATTCTTCTCTTCATCCCTGGAGAAATGGCTTGACCAGTGTTTGAGTAGAATGGAGGGAACCCACACAGGCTGTTAAGAGCAGACAAAAGAACTCTTATAACTAGGAAAGGCCTTTCATCTCTTAAAAATCCCCATACAAGCTTACATTCTTCTGCAAGTTACATGATCCTACTGACTAATTATTTCTAAGTGCAGATTTAATAAGATGCGTCCTTTTTCCGTTCAAGCCTCTTTCCAAATACTTACAGAATATATGTGATGACACCCAACGACCACATGTCGCACGATTTGTCATACTTCTCAGGACCAAGGACTTCTGGGGCTGATAAAAATGAGAACCAGAAATTAATAGAGTACCAGGTATTCCTTTCATCTCCAAGCAGCACACTTCAACAACAAATATCGGAGCCATTAAAAAAATGCAACTCACTGCAGGAACTGGGTAGTATTTTCTATTGACAAGTTCCTAAACACAACTAATGTGGCTTTAAGAAAGGAGCTGGCAAAATGCCCTACCGTTCACCTTAATGTCTCTCTGCTCAAGAGTGTACTAAGATTACTGAAAAGCATGAGGAGCTACAGTTAAATGTGTACAGGGAGACAGTGCACTGAAAGAGGCAGGATTATAACGTTCCAGAAATCAGAACAGAAAGGACCTACTTGGGCTGTGATAAAATTTTGATCAGCACCTGGGTAGAGTGTGTTTAGCTCCAGCAACTACAGAGCGATGTATTTTCCTTTGGCCTGCAGAGCATTACATTTTTTCACTAAGTAACAAAATTATAGAGAGATACATTTAGAGGAGACTTCTTCACACTCCCACCCCGGGCCAGGTAGCTTTATTTTTGTAAGGAAAATTATTCTCCAAGCACATGAGCAATCATGCTGGCTTATAAAAAGGTGTTGAGAAGGGAAATGTCAGCCTGTTTACATACAAATATAAAGGCATAGAAACATATATGCCTAAATTCCTTAACATTCGACCACTTATCCCAGTTTACAAAAATACAGAAAAACATCATCAGCAAAAATAAAACCCTCTACCGTAACTCTCTGCTAACAACAAATAACAGTATCTTTCAACACAAAAAACCTGTAAAAACGTACATCATAGAAGACAACTAATTCTTCCAAAAAATTAAGCCCTTTTTCCTCCAAAGAAATTCTAACCACAGACTGCCTCAAGCCAGACCATATGGTGAATGACTATTAACCCAAAGACCAAAAGGGATGTACTCTAAAATAAGTGCATAAAGGACAGTCTACTATGGCATTCATTGCACTGTGCTCCACCTGTGGACAAAACGCAGGCAAAAATTCAGCTGTGATGAAGTCACATTTATGTTTTATCACTAACTCCTCTATTTGCCAGTTTTAAGAAGCTTCGTAGCTGAGGTGACAGTACCCTTGTTCTCTTATTGCACTAGTTAAGCTAAGGGAAGTTTTGCAAGGAAACACCCAAATAATCATGAAGCTGCATTCAAATTATGGCTTTTATTGCATCATTCAGAGGAAACATCGGGATTACTTCAAGTGTAATCAGAAGCAACATGTTCTCTCTCCTTGATCCTCATTTGCATCCCCTGTTAAGGCTGTTTCTTCTGCAACCAAAGACAAAAGCAGGAGCACTGAACTGTACCAGAACCAGACTAGTTCTGGGTTGGATGCCAGTTTAAATTCTGCAGGCTACCTCTTTGCATTACATCCACAATAGAAGATTTCCCATCTGTTCCTACCATCCACAGGCCCATTATAAGAGGGATGAAAGACTGAAACACAAGAAATACATCTTGGACAACTTACCCACGTAATAAGGAGTGTAACAGGGGGTCTGCAGTGCATTTTGTACAGTGGTTTCTTTGGCAAAGCCGAAGTCTGTGAGTTTGAGTACAGTATCCTTCTCTTTAGAGGTGTAAAGCAAGTTTTCAGGCTGAAAGACCACCAAGAGAAAGGATAAACTGGACAACAAAGTAATGTCTCTAATGAGCTGAAAGGTCAAGCCATTCATAATTGCCTGGATCACCACTAACATCTGAGTCTTCTTAGTTCTCTCACATCCCCATCATGCCATGCAGAACATTCCCTCCCAGCGTTTTTGCCCAGACTAAGGATCAAAATCTTTCTCAACATGATAGTTAAGAGAGGAAATCACAAGACTCTCATCAGGTTCACTGGGTGTCAAGTCTGGCTTCTTGAACCTCTCTCTAAGCCACTGCACTTACTGGGCTTGTTCTGCATGCTCAACACTCTGTTCCGGTAGCTGAGGTGGAAGACAAGAGGAGTCACCAGCTCCAGTCTCCATGAGCTGACAAAAGCCCAGCAGAATTAACTGATACAGACACAGTTCCCCCCCTGCTCCCCAACTCTGTCTCCTGAAACCCGAGTTCATTCCACTCTTGCTCCGCACTCCACAAAGGCTCTCCAAAACCACAACTGGCACAGAGGGAAGTACAAGCTCTTGTGCACAGGGACAATGGCAGAATCTGCAATTGTTTAAACTTGTTTTCCCATTTCTCAGTCCTAAGGAAGCTATGCCCTCTCTCATGCCAGGGTTAGGGGACATACAGAAGAAATGGCTTGAAAGAAAACAGGGTTTAGGATCTATTAAGCAATTTGAACTATTTCTGTGTTGGTTCACTGAGTGTGTGTAGGTGGTGTTTGGGGCTAAGCACTTCAGTATCTGTGCTGATGATAGGCATTGGCACACAGCTCCACAAAAGTGAATAGATTTTTAGTCTCTGAACTGTTAAGTCATTCTCCAGTTCCTACCTAAAGAACCCTCAAGCATCAGTGATACCAAGCAATGGCAGTTTTCCTTCCAGCCAACCACACAGAAGCATCTGTAGAAAATTCACAAGCTCAGAGCTGCAGAATCAATCAGACGCCTCAGTCTGTCATTACGTGACCTACTCTCCCCACACTTCATCGCTGCCATATGGCTGTGCCAGAAATGCCTTGGTGCAGCTACCTTGTCTCTCCTTGTGCTGTATGCTTTATAGAAGGAAAACAAAATACAACACTACAAACCCTGTCAAGTCTCTACAACAAGATTTGGGTACAAACTTTACCTAATAAAACACACTGCAGTAACTGAGAGCTTCCCATTTTCCCAAATGTTTACATATACCATTAAAGCGGATTAGATGCAAGGAATTCCCATATATGCAGTTTCTCCTGTTTCTGATGGGGAGTTTGGTGGTGGTGTTTTTGTTTTTTAGGCAATTATGATTGTGAAAACAGCTAATATCTGGCAACGACTGTACTTAGAGGTACAGCATCTAGTATATGTTCACTTCAGGCAGTGTTATTTTCCTGTTAATTAACTGGATTGCAAGCCGGTAGTACCTCTTTAATTAACCATCTGACTATCACCAGATTCTTCTGCATTTCATACACAACTGGAAGGCATTAGGACACATGAATATTCTGATGTGTGACTAGTTGCAAACTAGTTGTGAACAGATCCTTCCTCACATTAGCAGAGGAATAGGAACACTTTGACCATCTGATTGTACTCCTAGTTCTATTTAAACCACCACCACCCATACTTTTTTCTGCTTTATGCTGTTTTTACCCTGCCCACACACCTTCAGGCCTCACCTTGACGTCTCTATGGGCAATGTTCATTGAATGGAGATATTGGATGGCTGTTCCGATGTCTCTCATTATCTCAGCGGCCTCTATAAATACAATATGAAAGAAAGGTCACATTAACATTCCCACTGTAACTCAGGGACATGCTTGGGAATGCTTATGACTTACAAACAGCTTGCTGGAATACAGGGCTAGCGTCAAGACTAGAAAACCTAAAATTAGCCCTAACAGCTGTGTTTTGGTTTTGCAGGCAACCATACCCCTCAATTCCCTGGCTGCTCAGCCCTCCTCCTGAGCAGGCACTGCAACTCAGTGGTTCAGACTCCTGCTCTTTATGAGCTTGTAAAATTGTGCTTTAACTTGCTCACCAGAAAAGCAGTAAGAACAGAGCAGGTACACAAGCAATGTGCAAGACTGTGGAGAAAGGGGCCCCAACCGAGACATTTCCCTGACTGTCCAGGATGTGTCCTTGGTTGTCTGAGAGAGAAGTTTAACTTTCAGCTTCTAGTTCAGGGGTAAGGGGAGGATCGAACAGATTTTCTAAAAATAGAGCAGGATAAACATATAGTAATTTTAGGATAGGTCACATCTTCATTCCCCATTTTCCTCAGGAGAAAAAAAAAATGAACAGTTCTATTCTGCAAAGTCCAAGCTGTCACCTTTGAAATAATACATTTCTAAAATTTAACATAACCCCAATGGGAAATTGTAGTGGTTAGTGAGCTGCCTTGCAACAGGAGTACTCCTGAAGTCTGGAAGAGGTTTCAGAGCAGGGAGGAGTGACATTCCCATTGTACCAAGTGAGCATCATTTTACATCTCCATTGACAAGGAAACAAAGTTAGTGACTTCAACCTGATCCTCTGCTTTCTGCGCAAGTAGAAACCTCAGCTGCAGTAGTGACAGAGAAGGTAGAAATTCTGGTACTGTAACCTGGAATCCTTTGTCACGTGGCTTGAGACTGAAACTACGGAATCTCAGGCGAGGACAATCAGAAGGCATAAACACTCATCTACTTCAGGGAAAATTGTGCACAACCTCGTCTTTCCTGGCCCCAGCCAAAACCCCTGGCTCCTAATGGGAAGTACTGGCTGATACATAAACAGCCAGTGAACCTGGGGAATCCAGTGGAACAGGGCTCATTTATCTCAGGAAAGAATGAGGGTGTTTTTTTGTTTAACACTCCCAGATGATTTCTGAGTAAGTATTTAGAATGTTATGTAACAGTATTTTATGTAGAAAAATCATGGTTTTAACAGAGTGGAGTCACTAATGGTCATGGAAGCAGTTTCCCCCCTGGAATCTTGTATTTTAGAGAGGAACAAATCAAGTTCCTGAAAATGCTCGTTTTCCTTAAATAAGTCTCACAGCACTCATAGGATTCATCTCAGGTTAGGAAATACAGGATCAAAAAAAAAGCCTGGCCTCTATACCACACTTGCAAAACAGTCACACTGATTTACAAGCTCAGGTGTAAACTTTTCCTTTTCCAGTAATTTTCTCACAAATTTTCTTACAAACACCAACATTTTGACTCTTGAGCAGAAGCAAGCTCTCGTCTGTTGTGAATGGGCAAGGAGAACCAGAGTGAAGCGCACCTGTGGTACTCTGCAAATAATAAATAGCAGAGACAATAAAAATGGCAAGACTATCTTATTGCGAGCTCTGTCATTGACTCATAGCAGGACTTTAAACCTGCACATAGTGCCTATTATAGATAAGCAGGCTTGTTTACAGTGTGGCTAATAACACTTCCTCTCAAGTAGTACTTTAAAGCCCTCGAAAAAGAGATGTTTCATCAAATGTGATCTGCTCATTGTATTCATCATCTAACAGTAGAGCTGTGCACAATGATGCTGCTTGAGGAATAGCCAGAAGAGAAATCACAGTAGGAGCTGCGCTGGTCATGTTAGAGGTGGCCTGGAGGAGAGCAGGGACTAGAGTAACAGGGGCTACAGTGGTTCAGGAATGAAGAAGCTGAGCAGATTTGTATGAAAAATTTTCCTCTAAACCTTCCACATTGTGCCTGATCGTGGCCAATTCTAGTAATTCCTGATTTTCAGGAACTTTAAAAAACAAATTTAATACAGAGTTGGATAGAAAATAATAATAAAGAAATAATTAAAAATTAGAAACAAAAATCAAAGAAAAATTCCTGTAAGGGAACTAAGCAAGGAGACAGAGAAAGGGAAAAGCAATCTTTCACAAACTTTAAAATTCGACTTGTGAGTTTTCACCTCTCTCAGTGAAAGCTTGATCTCCTCTCTCCTGAATCCTGCTAAACAGCTCTCCTCCCTCCATGCTGAAACAAAGAACACAAAAAAACCCCCACATTACATGAAAAGATCAAATTAACACCTGACTGTGCATCCATATATTCACACTGAGCCACGGCAGAAACAGATTAGAAGATATTACAGGTCTCCTATGCCAGTGCTTCCTAAACATCACAGTCATTTGAATCCATGCACAAAGCCATTCTGAGATGGAATAAATAGGAAACAAACCAAGATCAAGGAGTTTTGATGCTTTTGGTTTAATGTACCACGGTACACATGGAACATGAAACACATAGTTGGGAAGTCAGACACACTGGCACTGAGAGACTGACAGTAATCTTGTTTCATGTAAGGGTTGAAGATGAAGAAAAAAGAAAGAAGGAAGCAAAGATACCCAAAACGATTATTAATTTGTCCCCAGTGAAGAAGACAAGAACTGTGGTATTACAGATCAAGGAGAGAATAGGAAAAGTTAGTCAAAATAGTAACAAAAAGGATCACATCAGATCATAGGATTTACATCTGAAGTTGGAAGCCAATCACAAAGTGCATCATACTTTCAAGATTGTATTAATTAGTCAGTGCTTTAATGAGGACAATTGTCATGGAGTATGAAGTAGATTTATTTTCTGGTTAAGGCTTCTCATTCTTCCATCACAGAAGACAGCTGGAGCAGCTATACACTTCCCTACCAGTTCCACAAAGACAGCAAAAGGTTTGCTGTGCAAACTAAAATCACACTGCTGAGAAAACTCACCCAACTCTCATCTAAGCCAACACATTCTCCCCCTCCCTCCGTCCCATCAAAGAGCAATGCTTGGTGCGGGCGGCAGCTGGTCCATACCATTCCATGACAATGAGGAGGCATCTCTTTCCATGATGTATATTCTCATAAACATCCAGGACATGGACAATGTGGGGACACCCTGATGCTCGCCAATGATATTCTACCTCCTGACGGGCTTTTGGGTTGTCATACAGCAGCTGTAAAGAAACAGGAGAGAGCAATGTCAGTGACCCAGCGTCATTCTGCTTTAAATTGGCACCTACATGTACTTGAGCTCAAAGGTGGTGGCAAAGGCTACTCTTTGCACTTTCTCCAGCCAAAGGATGTCAATCCATTAAGACTTTCGCCATCTCTTGGCTGTTCAACTTCCTAGATTGAGGAATACAGAAATAACTGGTCCTTTGGAACAGGAAGAACCTCGAGTGGAAGTGAGGAGTGATTTGGAATCCGAGGTGGAGACAGACCTATCTCACCCACCTCTGGATAGGAAAAAACAATTTTTTTTTCCCACTTGTTTGCAGTACTTGCAAACAGAGGACAAATCCCTCTGCTAAGGACAATAACCCTCCTACCTGCCGCCATCTACTGGGAAAAGAGACTTCTAGGTGCAACGCAAATCCTAGAAGTTCAGTAAGATTTAAAACACTGACTCTGAGTGTGCTTCTTATATGCTACGCAAATTTCTGAGCCCATCAGGGTCAGAAAAGGACCTCTGACTATCTAGATGCCTGAACTTCGTTCTCTGTCACATGCAAGGCCAGTTTATTTTAAAGGCGCTAATCTCTAGAAGGGAGGTGAGTGCTCATCTTTCCTGATCATGCAACCTTGTGCACAAGAAATGTGTCCCTTTCCATTTGAAGAGCTGCTCTGTATCAGACTCTGCAACTGAGCTTTTGTGCAACGGGCACGCTGCTGAATCACAGCTTTTCTTCTCTGCCTCATCTCTCCAGACACCACTAACCCTTTGTGACAGAGACGCTCTCTTTACTGCATTTATACAGTTCCTACACAATATGGCTGTGATCCACGTTCCATACTTTACGCTCTACAGTAATAATTGTAATTATGGAGCAGCAACAAAACTGATGCTATATAAAGCATTATCAAATGTATTGAAACAGAATAAAAAAAAACAAGCAAACACCAGTCACCTCTGACCTATTTGTCTTAGAAAAAAACTACAGTAATTGTGCGGGAACTGTTTTCAAACAGGCAAACAAGAAGTATCATTGCTGCAATATCAGGCCTTAGCCTGAAGCTCTTCTCACTCATGTTTGCTATCAAGCCCCAGTCAAAACACAACTGCATGATAATTGCTGAAAACAAGTATTAACATGTAACCTGTCATTAGGGACCTATGAATCAGCCCAGAAAACGAGATTGCTTTTCCATCCAATTGCCAAGCTAAGGCACAAATAGTGTCACAGGCACCTCTCAATACAGGGAAACGCACAATTTAAAGGTTACAGGAAAGCAGACACAAATACTGGTTTCTTTATTGACTCAAATACAGACAACTTGCATCTCTCAGGGGAAAAAAAAAGACAACAACAAAAAAACCAAACAAAAACAAACCAACAACAAAAAGACCAAGCTTATACCTCTTTGCTGCTTAAATATCCCTTTCAGCAAAACACACGGTAGCACAGAAGGAAAGGCCTGTACACTTTAAGAAATGCTGGGGAAGCACTCAGGAACCACTGGACAGAAGGTAAGAGGCTTCTTTTCCAGGCTGGGAACAGGCAAAGGGTGACAGGTACTCCTCTGCCAAGTGCACATTTTTGTGTTTTTGTGAAGTACTGAGAGGCTGCAGGAGGGGATGAGTGGGCTCGGGAGGGCTGCTGGCTCCTCAGCTGAACAGGCAGCGAGCCACACCGCTGTGACCACCCTGCAGCTCTGCTCCAAAGGCTGTAGCGTGACACCAGATTTTCAGCGGTGCTAGGAGCTGAAGACACTTTCTTGCCAAGTTCAATGCCCTTGCAGCCAACCTACTTCTTCCACAGCTGCCGTTTGCACCCCGAGCACACCCTTGTGAGATCACTAACCATCCGCCTCTTCCTTCCTGCTGCAGCCTGGCTATGGCCTGATTTCCAACACAAATAACTTCCTAAAGAAAGAGATGTCTCCAATTTGGACAAAAAGCCCATTAGCGAGTCCAAGTGCAGTTGCTTTACTTCTTTCAGCCATCAACCCATTCAGCGGCTTTTCCTTCACAGCCACTGCGTTCCAGCTCGGTAGGACTGTCTATCAGCATTTTCCCCTCTGCCCTTCTGAGTTTGGGCTGTCGCCTAGAGGTCTCTTCAAAGTTCATTAAACTATGTGTGCAACAATAAAGCCCAAACACCCTTAGGACTAACCAGGCCATTTATAAAAGCATTACAGCTTTACTGCTTGGATGTTACTGGTTTAATGCCAATTCTTAGCAGGACCCTTCAAAAACCTTCCCACCTATCCTGCGCTACTAATTAGACATAACCATTCTCTTTACTAATGTTAACTGCACTATAAACTGTGTCTCTTGTGCTTGCACAGTGTGCAGATATGTTATTTTTCATGTTTGTACCAAGTATTTATGAAAATTGTTTCACAGAATTGAATTCTCAGTCTCTAAAGAGCTTTTACAAGGCATTTTGATACACAGAAGGATGCTGCAGCTTCTTCATCCCTACAAGCAAGTTTCAAATACTCCTTAGTGCCAAGCTTAGATGTACTCATGTCAAGATGACACCTGGAGAAGCAGAGAAAAGGAAATGCAAAAATAAGGAGCAGATACACATACCAAGCTACATCTATCAACCAACTGTTAACCTTTAAATTTCTCCTTCTGAATCTTTTCCTTTTATCTAAAACTGGAAGACATAACTACATCTTTTAAGACACATTAGAGATGCAGACACCTGTAAAATGAAAGCCAGGCAGGGCTGAAAGCACCAACCTCTCAAAAATTTAGGTGATGATTCAGAAGCACAGACTGAAAATCTAAGCCTACTTGAAAAAAAACATAAATGGACATTCCGCCATCTTCCTGAGCCTGAAGAGAGACTGTGCTTCTATTGCTGTAAAAGCTTTGATAAGACTATGACCAGGCTCCCCTAACATTCTATCAAAGCGCAAAGGTAGCTGTGAATAAACCCAGAGTTTCAGGTAAGTTTTCCAGCACTGCTGGCTCGCACTGGTTTGAGGAAAAAAGCAGCTTTGTCAAACAGTATCAGCTCAGGGAGCCTCCAGTCCTCCCCCTAGAGCTCCCACACAGTTCAGCTGAGTGACAGCTTGTCACGACGGGCTGTGGGCAGGATCATGAACCAACTGAACTCCAAAACAAGACAAACCCAAGAAAAATGACCCATCTCCCCATTTTTCATGAAGCCAGATCACTGATCCAATGAACAACGCACAGCAGCCTTTGCATATCAGTGAGGGGATGCCCATGTGTGTGGTCGGGCACCACAGTTTGGAACAGGAGTTGCACAGTAGAAAACTGTACTTTTGCTGGAGCTCAGCATTACCAAAGAAGCAGATGAAGCAAATACTAACAGCTCTTCACAGGGAGATGACCAAAAACAGGCAATGGACAGCAAGAAAGTACAAGAGCTCTTGAGCCTTAATGCCCAGTGATTTACACTCTTCTCAATATCTGGAAAAGCCAGGGGGGAAATGAGCTGCACCACAGGCTGTACTCAGCCTGTTTTGGAGGAACGACAGGGCAGATGTCAGGAGACCCTCCAGGACACCCTGCTCACTCAGCGCCTGGCAGTAGAGCGAGGCCTGACCTCGAAATTCTGGGTAACGGACTGAGGTTAGCAAGCGCCTGCAAAACAAAACACATTCTAAACTGCATCCTGGAAGGCCAGCCCTGGGAAATTTCTCCTTGTGTAGAATCTCTCAATAGAAAAAAAAAAAAAGGAGACTAAAAAGTGACACAGTATCTTCTAACTGCTTTTCCATTGACTGAGTCGTGTGTAAAGAAGGAAGGGCAGCTGGAACCCTCAGTCCTTAATGGTCTGATCTATACAGGAAAGAGCCTTCTAAGGACTCCAGGGAGCATCGAGTGATTTTCTGGACTCTGAAACTGTAATAACAGAAAGAGAAGTTATCCATGGGCAGGGGTATGAAACACGCTGTGGACAGGAAGCAATGACTTAATAGTGACCTCTTTAATATGCACAAGCAGATGACACAGATTACTACTACACCTGCTATCTGTTCCCTACATACGGGATTAAGACCCCCACATATGCTTTTTTATTTATTTTAAACTTCAGCAATTCCTCCTAGTTCCAAACAGTTGTGCTTAGATTAGACCTGTTATAGGCTCGGTTCTCACCTACTGCACATGTCACAGTAAAGCAGCATCCGACACTGCAAGCACCTATTACTTACTTGCACCAATTCCAGAATCCGAGTTTTCCTTCAATAAACAATCAGTTTTATAATCTCTATGCTATCTTCCTCACAGGAGGGCTTCCCATTATTAAAAAAGAAATGGGACCAGCACAAACTTTCAGTCCTAAGGGTCCCCAACATATAATACTGATATAGCCTTATTTATTTTTCTGGCTGGGAAAAAAAGTCTCCGTTCAGGCATGAGTGGGTAAATGCCTAACTTCTTTTGCTTTCTTTCCTCTGCATGTAGCCGTTACAAAAATGCTGAATCCTACAAATAAGCCTTGGAATCTAAATTCATGCTGATGCACGGAAACTAACACCAGAGCAGCTCTTCCAGTCACTCTTTTCTTTATTCAAGAGGGGTTGATGGCAAAAGGAGGCTTGGATAATGTTTCTTTCATCTCCTCCCTCCCCTATGGTACAAAAAGAAGAGGAGGAAAAAGGAAAAAAGAGCTATCACTATGACTTTGGATATTTTGTCTTTTCTTACATCCTGATTATTTGTACTACATCTATTAATTCGATGTTAACAATCTTTATCTGTTTTCAGATCTCTTCATGAGGGATAAAGCCATCCTTCGTGTCAGAACGCTAAAGGAATTGAAATTATCGAGGTTTTCTTCTTCAGGCATCAGCGCTGCCAGTCAGTCAGGCTGCAGCAAGCAGCATGTGTCTTTTTGCAATGGCAGCCCAGCAAACAGGGAAACCCACACATGCAAATCTCAAAGAAAGCACTGAACTTTTTCCTTAAAATATAGAACACATTTCTGCACTAATTATTTAGTACTCAAGTGTCAGTCTATAGAGAAGTGATAAAACCAGGGTAGGCACAGGTGGGTCATCACTAATTGTTTCACTTTTCTGCTTTTATTTCAAATCCAGCTTAGGCTATTAGAAATTAAATCTGCTTGGAGGCTTCATTGAAACAAACTGTCATCTCGGTTCCTGCAGAGCTGTCCAAGCTGCTCCCACAGCTGGTGTTAACTGGCACCTCCATCAGTCTCAGGTAGACAGCCAGCCCCGAGCTAATGCCAGCCAAGCAGCACAATTCTGTAACACTCCCGCCTGTGCCATCTCATCCTTTCACTAAACCTACAGGGTTTTACTGTCCACACTGAGGGACCCTTCTCTATCCACTTCTTCTCTCCAGTCTTCCAATCTCTACTCAGCTTACCCTCTGAAATGGCAAAAGCTACAACAGATCTTTGGTATCTTGCCAGTGTAAATGAGAATGAAGAGGACTCAGGGAGGACTGCCTGCGTGTGGTGTCAGAGTCACACTCTGAAACCAATTTCCTGCTGACACAAGAGGCTTCAGATTTCTTAAGCACACATTTTAAAGGTAAAACAGGAGAAAGAGTGGAATGGACGAAGTTGAAAAGAACAGGTTAACAGAGAGATGTGCTCTTTTGTAAGAGTTTGCACACTGGACATACAGCAAATTTGTCAAAGTAGTTAGCTCTCCGAGCACTCTTCCTTCTCCATTCCCAGAGAGCATACACCACATTAATATTATTTTGCTCCAAGCCTCTCTACTGCAGTGAATCAACCAGGTCTCTCAAAAATAACTTTGCTGTAGTTCTGAATTTTATTTATTGTAGCAGTATTCAAATCACCGCCAAGCACTCAATATGACTTTACAACCCGAGGTAAATAAATGAGACATACCACTATTAATTCTCTAATTACACATGCATCTAGCCATTGACTCTTCAAAGGTCAACTGTCATTGTTTATAAGTGTTAGTGCAGACACAGCGAATACAACTGAAATTGCGAAGCGTTAGGCCAGGATACGTTTCAAGGTATCCCCTTGCACAGGCGGGGTTAACATAAAAGGCAGGCACAAAAATGAGCAAAAAAATTACCATGAAGAAAAGCTACTCTCCTGATAAACCCTCTGATAATATTACATGAATCTAATTGAATGGCAGTACCAAAAGTACGTGACTGTACATTCAACACTACGGGCTATATATAGATTTAAATAAAAAGCATGCTATGCATTTTGCTACAACCATAATATTACTTTGCATATTAGTACTGTGCTTGCTCTGCTACGTGGATGGAAAAATAATTCATACTGGCACCTTAAGATTCCAGTTATACTCAGTTACGACGACTACAAACCAGCTACATGTGGCTTCTATTTTATTCAAAATATCGCAACTGTATTTTAAAAGAAATTATAAATCACCAACAGCTACTAACATGCTGTTACTAGACAAGAACATCCTCAAATGTTTGTTTATACAAGGAGAGCCGGAGATCAGCCCCTCTCTCTCCCTTCTGACAACTTCTGCCACAAACCCTGCTGTGTCGCCAGCACTGACAACTGCATTCAGTCCCTGCAGTCAATATTCATCAACTGGGGACACCCCAGACACACTACCAAATATCCTTTCTTCCCTTGGTTCTTTAATACGCATATTATGACCATCTGAGACGAAAAATTGGGAAGTGCTATCGAGGTGTCTCCACCCCTTCACTGTAAAACCTCCTCTCTGCAGGGATCACCAGAAATGCAGGATGAACAGGCAATTTGTGTTCACGCTCTTTCAACGCTGGTCTTCGGTCTGTCTGACCTTGATGCGGCATCGCTCTGTGTGGAGATGCTCTTCACCACCAAAACCATGGTCTCCTTTCTCAGAGCAGGATTTTGACCGTAATGCCCCTGTGCACACAGCACAGGACACCTGGCAGCTGCAGCACCTAAACCACAGGATGTTCAGCCTGACATGCCAACATTGCTCTGCCTAGAGCCTCTTCAGGTTACCAGCAGAATGCCAAATTTCCCAAAACCTCATATGGTATAAATACCTACAACACATTGGGATTCTGATTAAACTAATCTATAGCTCTAGCACTATTTTCACTATTCCTAAATTTCTGAGTTGAGACAAGGAAATCTAAAATTCTAGCTGAAAATTATGACACTTTTAACTTTATAGTTGCACTCTAGTGCCTGATATGAAGTTTGCCTTTGAAAAAGAAAAGAAAAATAGAGGGAGGAAAAAAAAAAAGTCAAACACTTCACTCCTGCCATCTATGAGTTCATAAATTCTGATAACAAGGATTCAGGTGACTTGGCTTCAGTAATTCATAGATCTCCATCTTTGGCTTGTCAAAAGCAATAGAGCTTACTTGTGAAACTTTGCTGTTTAAGAAAATTCCAGCAGTACAAAAAATGCTGTAGCATCTTCTCAAATCAGGAGCCCAAACTGTCTCTCTGCTTCGACTTCAGCTACTCACACAACACTAAAGCAGATTCAAGACCATAATCTTAATCTTCTAAGTGTCTAACACCTTTCCATGCTTGAATCAAAACATATAAAAGATCACTTAAAACTCTGGGATATACACTACAGCCAACAGTTTTGCTACCCCCACCATAGTGAAATTTCTGCTACTGAGGATCCACCTTGTCTGCACAGGAGTCAGAGCTGTCTCAGGGGCTGCTCTGAGACACAGATTTCCACAAGAACTCTGGCCATCACAAAAATCCATCCCAGTTGTTTTTACAAACGTCAGTTTTATTTCCTTGCCTTTGCCTTTCTCCTGTGCAGTGACTGTGATGCAGTAATTCATCCAAAAAATGGACTAGCATTTTCCATGGCCACGAAATGGGATGGAATGTGTGTCTGCCGGGATGCGACCCTCTCACATGCTTCCCAGTATTGACAATCACAGCTGCCAAGTTCAATCCTAGTCACCCCAACAATCTTCTTCCCAATAATACAGATTCTTGTTATATACATAGACTTACACTCTTGTTTTTCTTTAAAAACAAAACAAAAACCACGAAAAAAAGACCAACCAACAACATACCTAGTTACTCTGGTAGAAATGGTCATTGCACTCTATACATATTTTCCACAGAAAAAAGGGGAAAGAGCAAACATAACAGATGTTATTCACAGTCCTAAATGTCCATTTCATTGCTAACTGAAATGAAACCCACCTGTACAGCTGTGTGGGACAGCAGGACAATGGTACCGAGACCAGGGAGGCATGGCACACCTCTGTTGGAGCAGGGTGCGGCAGAAGGCACAGACCAGAAAAAAATACTGAGAAGATCTGTCTGGTGTTTTCCTTCCTAGTCTTCAGCTAATAAGCAGTATCAGAATTAACACAAGTGATAATACTGAACAAGGCAGAAGAAAGAATTAGCAACACATTTAATCTCATTAACCTCAGATAAGAGAAGCTCCAAGAGGAACCTGTGCTGCTCCCCCAGCATTTCTTTGTATTCCTTGCATGTGTGACTATAGTCATAAGGATTAAATCACTCAAGAACTCCCAGGAAGGGTTTGACAACCTTCCCCAGCACAGAGAAGCTCTTCAGGGCACATGCTGGATTCATGCTGTAGGCACCTGTGTTTTCACGCTGCTCTGCACCCCAGCCCCACTTTTTGTCAGTTAATACCTCAATGAGCTTCTCCCCACAACTGCAGCTGTGTGCTCCTCTATGGCCCCACCATTTGGCAGCAGAATTCAGAATGAAGATATCATCCTCTCATATCACTGCCCACATGCTTAAATTCCCTTTTAGCTGACTCCCCCTCCCCTTCCACATGAATTTGAGATTGTCATCCATGCATGCAGAGCTTGGCACTGTGCCAGTCCAGGACAGTTCCTTCTCATATACTGCTGTTCCTCCTCTTCTTTCACATTTCCTTTCTCTACAACCACACTTGTGCTTTCTGTCACATCATCTACCAGGCCAAGCAGTGTCTCCCTCTTCTGTTGCACCATCTATCTCGTGTTCCTACATCATGCAAACACAAGAACCCAGAAATAAACCAAGAACTCTCAAATCTTCCTTCTCCCACTCCCCAGGGCTCATCTCTTTCTTTTACACAATACTTTAAGGGGAGACTTTCTAAGTCCTGGACATCAGTGGCACCATCACCAACTGTACCTCATGTCCCTCACTGAAGAGACACTGAGATTTCACCCAGTTCTTGGGAATCTAACTGGAGTGACTCTGACCAACACAACGTCAAACATTCACTCCTGAAAGCTGTCACCTGTGGGAACTTGATTGTTTTCTGAAAATAAAACAAAGGCCTAAAACCTCCAGCAATGACATCTGTAAGATTTCTCTAGTGCTTAAAATCACTGCTATATATGTTTTCATATTCATGTTTGTACAAGCTCTGCTGTTGGCATTTTCAAGCAAAGATCTGTATCTAAGTCACAACTCAGTAGACAGCTCAGTGGTTGATGGTTTAAAGGTCCATCAGGCATGAAGATCCTTGGAACTGCTTACTGTATACAGCGAAGATATGATAGGGATGGTGTGACTCTCAATGGAAACAAAACCATGCAGCATTCAGCAAAGGCTAGAAAGGCAACGGGAGCCATTAAGAGAAAGAGAAAAGTAAATTGCTTTCCCAAGACTTCTTGTGCTTATTTTGTCTGAATATATATTCTAAAGCCAACTAAACTATTACATAGGAAAGGAAAGCAAAGAAATAAACTGGGGGAAGTGGGAATTCAACAGATGGAGTCAACATAAGAAAGTGACAGGGTAGTAAAACTGTTATTTATGTTGGGATTCTCATTGATTCATTTTGCTGATGCGCTAGTTTAGCCACCCAGGGTTACAGCTTGGTTTGGCCAAAACAGCATCAGAATCTAGCAGTCAAAAACATTACTTTCCTCCAGAGCCTCACAGCACACTCCTGGAGCAGCTAATGCCTTACAGTGCTCAGTACTTGATTAATCGCTCTGTAATATCCAGGATGCTGGAAAACACACATTTCCTAGAACGCAACTGGGAGCTGCCAGTTCCCGCACACCCTAACAGTCCTTCCCTTTCAGAAACCTGCAAGAGACAACATGCAAGCTGCCTTTAAAGGAAGGTCCCCATGCCACATAAATGCCCCACTCTTCTAATCTAAACCCCTACTGAGCCACAGCTCCCCTTCTTCATCCAAACCTGTTATTTGCCCAGCCCATCCAGACTGTCATCCTGTCTGGTCGAGCACCAGACTCCCGGGGGCTCCTTCAACAGCTGAGAATTTCTGCCCTGACGAGTCAGAGCCCCCAGCTACTCCAGGCAGCAAACTGTATTTCCCCTAGGCTCCAGATAGCAGGGAACATCCTTCCATTTTGCTGCCCACTTTATTTCAGTTTTAGCCACCTAGCCTCCCTTCAGAGATCTTCCCTGTATGAGGACATGCTGTGGAGTGAGGGGTGGGAGCAGAGGGCTCCCCCCACAACATCCATATTCCATTTGTTTGACAGATGTTAGATACAACTGCTTCACACTACCTGCAAGCAGATGTCAGAAAGCAGTCAGACACCACAAAAGTGTATCAGAACAGCTCAAATGAGAGGATTCTTTTTGCCAAAATTAAGAGCATTTGTTTCACATTCCCGAATAGATTTCCTCTCTGCTCCTGTGTTGTGACGGCTGCACATGCACATGACTACACATGCAAAAGAGGATCCCAATACTATCTGAAGTCTGAGGTTTTGATGTCTCGGCTAAAGCAGCACCATGCTGAGGACTGCAGAGGGGCCAGAAAAATGAGAGGTAGCAAAAGCACTGCTGAAAAATTTAAAAAAAAAAAGGAAAAAAGAAAAAGATTCCAAGAATTTCAATCCTTTCCATCTTTCCTAGCTGAAACACACATCTGTTTCTCTCTCATAAGACACTGTCCTTTCCCCTCCTCTCCCTGCAGCGGTATCTGCTTGTGCTACACTGCAATGTTGGCTCATTTCCACAAGTCTGTGTGCTTGAAAGAGAACTCCAGCCTTGAGCAAAGGGGAGGGGGGAGTGAGAAAGCTGGGGCACCAGAGAAAAGGGACTCAGAAGGTCTTTCTGGCCTGAAGTCATCTGCCCAATTCCAACTAACGTTAGTACCATGGAAACAGTTGCCCCACAAAGGTGTTACTGACTTCTTAGGTGATGATTTCACAGAAGCAATGTGCCATTCGGTATAATTCTCCTAGACATGACACATCAGGGAATCGGGAAAATATACCCGCACTAAAGCCAGGTTAACAGAGAAACAGCTTGTGTGAGCTGTGCAGGGGCTGGTCTCTCAGCAGAGCAGGCGAGAAGGCGCTCAGCCGTGACGCTCTTCTCATCAGCTGGGAAGACAGATCCCCAGGTGGAGACAGGAAGGGTAAGAGAAATTTGCAGATTTTGAATATCATGCAGCACTCCATAAAACCTAGATGATACGTGCTTAATATGCAGGGTTCTGTCCAAGACCTGTCAGGTGGTGGCGATTTCAACTTTCAGGGGTTAATCCTTCCCTTATCATAAAAAATGCTTGTGTATTTATTTCTATATGGTTACATAACACTTTTCCAAGCAGTGGCCACTTTGAAAACCTTTAGAAACCATCTCTTGATTTGTCTTTACCATTTGATAATCATGAGTCATAAGATGAAGCAGGGGGTTATTTGTCCAAATTCACAGGCACAGTTGTGGCCGTCCTGCCTCCCATTAGTTACCAATGGAAGTTAAAAGGGTTGCTCACAACTAGCAAGAGCCCAGCTAAAAAGAGCACCCCAGCATCCCCACCACCACAAGATTCTTGACTTTCATTCTAGGGGAAGGAGAATTCCCTGAAGGTCTGGTGAAAGAACATCCAGACAGTGATATATCATTCTCATCACACAACTATGCATTACAAGCCCAACCGGGTCAAATGCGATCACTTTCAAAACACTTCTTAATACTAAATGATGACACCAACTACTGCAGAATCTGGCGACTTTTCAAACCTTAACACATTCAACCTTAAAGCTCCCAAAGTTTCAGTTTCTTCTTAGCAGTTGACTATTCTAAACTAAGAAGCTGTGGTATTTTGAATGTGCTCTGCCAGAACTCACAATTCATCACTAGCTGTATCTCCCGACTGCAAAATCAGAACTATTTTAGTCAAAACGGAAAGTTTCCACATGAAAATATACAACAGATGGGTAGAAAAGCATTCTTAGGTCCTGGACAAAATCACCATTCAAAACTATGGAGAGACTCTGCAGTTACGTATCAGATAACCAACAGCTGATTTGCCTATTACATTTGGGTGCAGAAATCTACTTCCAGATCCTCGGTCTGCCTGAAGTAGATCAGGGTCTTCCACTTCATGATGTGAGTCCTTACAGCTCTTCCAGAGACCCCTCTGCTTGCCTACATTGTGCTATGTCTTCCACTGTTGCTTCCACTACTGCAACACATGTTAGTAAAGTAGGGACATGCCCCTGGATTTCTCAGATCCCATCTGAGTGGGAACCACTGTCTATTTTGGGATGGGTTTGGCTATCCTCATTTCTCATAAGGAGTTTTAAAGGTCTCCGGGTGTTTCTAAATGTGGGGAATACACATTTTTGTATTTGATAAAGTTTTCGTGCAGTCAAAATGCCATTTCCTGTTCAATTTTAAGGAAAGTGTTTCTGAAAACAATTATCACAGAAGAAAGGAAAAGGTGAGCCTTAGCCAGGAAACCTCCTCAGGGGTACGTGCACTCATTACATGCAGCACAAGGGGGATTCAGAAGAGCCTGAGAAAACAAGATGCCCCCAAGACAAGTTTCAGAAATGCTGGCAGAACTGGAGAGCTGCACACCAGGACTCCCACAGGGTCTCTGAGGGATGCCATGCAATAGCTACATCTCATTTCTAGAACATACATGGACACAGCAAGCACTACTGGAAAAATATTATTGCTCATTTCCCAAAGCAGTGTTCCATAAATACCTATGCCTGTCTCGCTCATTTATCCCTGTGAGCCTCAGGTGAAAAGACCACGAGTACTTGGGACTTGGAATACAAAGTGAAGCCTTTTCATAACTCTGCAACAAGCTTACCAAGGCAATTTCTAATAAAGGGGGTTTCAGCCTCTGCATCAGAAAGAAAAATTCTCTTGCCTTTTGAGAAAGATGGAATAAGGCTCGGCTGCAGAAACACGACTGAAGTCTGGATGTTCACTCAAATGACTAAGCACATGCATATTTTTGGTGACCTCAATTCTGGCTACACCACAACAGTCAAAAAGAAAAAAAAAAAAGGCAACCAACCTAAAAGGGTCAGTATAGCAGCAGAGAGACCCATACTCACTCAGCAGTTACAAACCTGATTAAATGTTACAAAGCATACAATTTCAGATTTTAATTAAACAAATATTTAGGGAAGCTAAACTAAACAAAAAACAGTCCAAGAATGTACATCAAATGAAGCGACCAACAGAGCTCACCATCCTCCTTTAGAGACACATCTGGAAACTCGGAATTGTGACATTTAGCCACAACCCATGATCCCACCTCTTGGTTTGCCCAAAAAAGACCTGACTGCAACTTTTAAAGCTGCATAGCCTCCATGTCTTTGGAAGCTTGTCAATAAATGCTACCTCACTTCGAGCTCTGTTCCCCTTGACAACCCTGCAGGCCTTGGCCAGGAATCCCCTGTTGTCCCACAAGACGTGCAACAGCTTTGCTCGGTCATAGATGCAGCCACCCAGTTTTCTTACATACCTTTCAAAAGGTACAAAATGCAACAAATACCTGGCAGAAGCCAAAGAGAGAAAGATATTTAAATCCCAGCATCCAGCAGCGTTCTCTGGCACTTCAAAGGTGAACTATGAAGGTTATATTCCGTGAAGATACTATCAAATTTAAAAATTAGAGATTTACAGATTATAAATACAGTGTTGTAGATTCTTGCACTACTCCTCAGTCCAGATTTTATCTAGTCCATATTTGATAACATCTTTTCCTTTGACTTTGCAAACCTTCTGAAAAACATCCGTTATTGCCTGTCCCAAAATTCAGGACAGCCAGTGTACAGTCACACTTCTTTTCCTATCTTTGGCAACCTCTGTGCTGTTAGCCTGTAAATACTGTTGCCATAGATTTCTGTATTATCAATAATCTATTATGTTCAGTGTGTGTTTATTATTTATTGTACCTTTAGCTCAGACATCCTATATTCAAGTTTACATTATCTGGGTTGAGTTAGCACAGAAGCTCGCTGTGGTAGTCCTACCAATTTAAGACATAAAAGAAAGCGGACATCACATGCACAATGATCCTGTGTCTTCCCTCCCTCTGTCAAGCCTCCTGTCTCTCCTGTAATACCCTTATACGGACTGTTTTCACTGCTCGGAACACACAGGGCTGTAGGTTTCAAAACTCCAAGCAATGTTTGGAATTTGCAGATACATTAATATTCTCCTACACGGCTAAACTGTCAAAGCCATGCCACTAAAAATTCCAAGGGAAAATGCGGACTATATAGCTTATTTTCCTACCAGGACCATTTGCAATGTTTGTTTTAACTGCTACACACACCTCGAAGCACCTGGAGAAGAAGTTCTGATCCAGTTTAGGCAAATGAGGTAACTTTTGTAAAACAAAGTGAAGAAAAAGAAATGAAAGCTGAACCTTCCTCTTTGCACATTCCTGACAAAAAAAAAAAAAAAAAACCAAAAAAAACCCAAACAGCAGTAAAGCAGACAAGGCCCAGGTTGCAGTTTTCACTGAAAAGGCTTCAGTGAAAGTGAGGAAGAATAGTGACGCTTTATTGGAAGTGATTGATAGTAGAAGTAAAAATAACCCTACTAGCAGCTGAATTTCTAAGAAGTGTTTATTGAGAGCTGTTGTGTGATACAGTCTTTACATGTTGCACAGACTGCAAGTTTGCTGCAGCTTATGGCCCTGGAAAGCGCCTATAAGGTTACACTACAGATTTTTCTGACAGAATAATTTACATACGCATTGCCTATATGAACTGCTATGGCATGGTTTTAAGATGCTATGCTCCTGCCATTAAGGGACTGTGCTGGGGGATCTCAGAGCCTTTTCTAGGTCAGACACTTCTCTTTGGACAAAAACTCTCTCTGGATGTCACTTTCCTCCTATTTTACTGCAACAGGGTGCTTTTGGCACAAACTGCTTGAGAATCTCCAACAAAGAGATGACAGAGGCTGTGATAAATCCTGATAATATAAATTCTGTGCATACAGCATAACTTAGCAATTTCATCATTCTGTTGTTTCTCTAAATTGTTTTCTTTGAACCATTTAATACCTCCTCAATAAATACGTAATAAATCAAATGTTGCAGATAAAAAAAAAACCCACAACAAAACATTAGCCTATCATCTTCTTCTTGCTATCAACAGGCCTCTGTGGTAATTAACAAAAACAAAATACAGATTTCATAATACAACTAAACTTGCCATTTCAGTCCTTCTAACATCAGTAAATTCCATTATTAAGGTGCCTGAGTAACTGAATATTGCTCCCTTCGTATGTAATGTATTAAACACAATATTATTATACACTGTTCCTCTCTCTTCAATTTCATGCTTACAACAGTCAGAGCACAACCTGAACCTGACTGGGATGGACATCAGGATGGCAGAGTTACATGCTATCTGTAGCCTCTCCCACCTCCTCTGCATTTCACAGATAAACTGGAAAATGTAAGGTAGGAATGGTCTTGCGGTTACCACAGCTGAACACTACTCTCAAAAATCTGGATTCTACTTTTGTCCCTTTCTGATGTCTTCTGCAATGTTTGGGAAGCCCACTGAGCCAAACCGGTAGCCACTAACTGCCTGTACCTCTTTTCTTACAAGCCGGAACTGCAGTCTCATTTGCAAAACTGCTGGGTAACCCCAGCTGTAACAGAGCTTGGGTTTAAAAAGCTTGGCTTAAATTACAAGTGCAATCTGCTACTAAGTACATTGAGGAATAGCAGAGAGAGATCCAAAAAACAAGCCACCCTCATCCCAGATATTTCAAATGGAGATCCCAAAATTCAGTGGGTAATTTTATTCTCAAAAGGCTACCTTATTCCTCTCCTCCCCATATGCGGAGTAGGGACAATAAATTCCATTTTAAAGCAATGTTGTGAAAATAACAGTGATCCAGGCGTTACGGTGAAGACATCCACAAATCACAACCAGGAAGAAATGAAAAAGCCTGTTTTCAGAGTAGGTCTAGAATAACCTGATGTAAAGAAGCATGATCCATGTGCTGAACAATGACAATGAAACCGCTATTGAAACCAATCATGTAACAATCTAATAATTTTGCCTGTGCACTAAAAAAGGCTGACGTGCAGCAGCAAATACTGAGTGCAAGATAGTCAGAATGTATACATAGCAAGGATCCTGACATTTACTATATGTGAATGCTCAATTTCCCAATTCAAAACTGCTACTTTAAGAAAAAGTTGTGTGTGTACGTGACATTGTCTAGTTTTTGTGGTGTGCTTTTTTTTTTTTATTTCAGTCATAGCAAAACAACCCTGAAAATAACAAATCCCCTTACACATCTTCATACTGATATCCCTCATGACTTATCTGCAGGGTTACAGCACACCATCTACTGCACAGACCTCTGCCAGTTAGCTAAAGTAGTAACTGACAATAACATAGAATATAACAATCGTGGATAAACAAGAGGGTGTAAGACATTTCTATCAATGAGTTTTACAGCTATTCGATGCCTGGAGAGAAACAAGGAAACTAGGAGATTCTGGGATGCAGTCCTGCCTGAAAGGGTAAGCACTGTGCTAGACAGCTTTCTATTTATCTCCTGCAAAAACAAACCCTCCTGCTGGTCCTATCTCACCTCTGACCCTTTGCCTTCATCCTATCCCATCCCAAGCCTCATGGCCCAAAAAATTATTTTCCAACCCCTTGAAACTCTTACAGCACACCAGAGTTGGCTCCTCCTTGGTTCTTGTGGTCTTCCATTTCTTTACCCCCAAATCCCAGACTCCAGCTACTTTTCTTCCCCCTCCCCATTCTCCAACCCACAGCTCCCTGTCTCTGCCTGTTGGGGCCCCTCGTTCAAACTCAGCCTTGACCCTCTGCTCCCCATCCATCATCTTATTGCTCCTGTCTCTGCATCCAGCCTGTCCCAGGCTGTTCCTCCAGCAATGCCTCCTCATATCTCCTTCTCTATCTTATCCAGGCCCCACTTTCTCTGCTCCCCGTTCTCTTTGCTGGTACCCAGCAGATCTCTGTTCCGCTGTGCTTTTGGAAACAGTGAGAGAGCCTAAGGCCACACTACAGATTGCTTCTCTTAGTACCTGTGTCCAGACCTGGGATAGATTTCAGTAGCACAGTGACTCAAACCCTGGAAAATCCCGTCTCTGCTGCAGTCTGTGGCATGCCCAGTGCAAACGCACCTTTGGGAAAGTCAACTGCTAAAACTGAACACATCTCTACTGACCATTACAGACTTAGAATTAGGCTTAATTTGGGATTATTTTTAGGGTGACATGGCAAGGCATTCCTAGAAAAAAAAACCACCCCTCAATAAAATCCAAGTAACAGTCAAATCACTAGAAACATAATTTATATTTTATGAAGGTAAAACAATTGTTTTCTCTAGTCTTATTACTGGAAAGGGTTGAAAATATTCTGCCGAAATGACTCTTGCAAAACTACTTTTGTTCAGCATAGGGAATACCATCCCTCAAGTCTGCTGGAATATGAAGATGAGAGAGGCCGTGTAGATCAAGGCAACCAGCAGGACGCTGAGCCACCAGCACGGCCCGCAGGCCAGGGTTGTCTCCAGCCCAGTGCCGGGTCTTTCCAGAGGCACAGAAGAGTTCCCTGCTAAGAGCACTCACAGCATTGACCTCACAATAGCATCATTTTTCCTGACAGCTATTTTTTCCTTTTTACACGAGACTGATCACATTAGTCACAATCCTGATGTCTTCACTAAGATAAACAGCTCTCTTAACAGATATGTTGCCTGAGCAAGGACAAGGACTTTGGTGGTTATTTTTGTTTCTCTCCGCAATTAGCTCTGATACTGTCTGAAAAACTAATTACATCAAAAAATGTAATCAATATTTTATCTGAGATGCCTTTTCCTGATGCTGTCTGCAGATCATATATGTTCAGCTTTCATCTTTGCTCACCCTTGCAAACACCCATTATCCAGAATGATCTACGCTTGGAACAATTCAGATAGTTGATGTCTCCCTGTCTTTCTTGATAGGCAGGATCTGTCATGATGCTGAAACTTGCAAGGTGCAATCAGCAGTTCCATCCACACTAAGCACCTCACACACCAGCACTATTGTAGCAAATCAGAAGAAACCTGATGCACGCAGTTGCGTGTTTGTTTATATGCTGCTATGCTGTCATTAATTAAGCCCCAAAAGGAATAAACTTGTACTCAAGTGTAAGTCTGCATCATTCTCAACATTTTACTTCTGTCTGTTTCTCCCATCTTCTGGAGAGCTACATCTTTCACTTTGTTCTGATTTTGTAACATCTTATTGATTACTTCACTCTGATATCATTCTGCAGATTTTACCTCTACTTGAAAATCACTTACGAAACCAGAGGAATCAAAAACTTAACCATCAGCATCTTTTACTCTAACTTCATCATTTGCTCTGTTCGAACTCAGCCTCATTTTTCTAAGATGACTGGGAATAGCAAATGTATGGGGATATAGCAGAAGATTTGGTGAGGAGGTTAGTTAAATGTAAATACGCTCAAGTGACTTGCACCTGTCTGTAGAAAAAGCACACACATCACACTAATCGTCTTACTGACCTTGTGTGCTTGATGAGTAGAACCTCTGTGTTAGATAACACAGGCCTGGGAGAAACTCTGGGCACCTTATCACTACATCTGAGATTCCTGCTTTGTTGTGAGAAAGAGCGGGAGGCTGCGCCTGCCTGAAGCCTTGAAATACAGGCGAGCTCAGCAGGCCCAGCGATCTTCCAGCAGGGCTGAACTGACCAGCGCCTGCGTCCCGCTGGTGTCACCTCTGCCTGGGAGCTCAGGTGTGGCTTCGGAGATCCCCCAGTAGAGAGGTAACTAAAATAAAACTTGCTCTTTGCAAACGCATCTGTGGCCTCTGGCTCTTCTTGCGATGTGCCTGCGTATGTGCACACAGCAAAGAACTAAAGACTTGAATAAAAGACTTTCTAATTTCATTAATGCCCGCTCAATTCAATGACCAAAACTTGGCATCATCTTTATTTCAGTGTTATACTGCACAAAATTATGCCACTTCAAAAAGAAAAAAAAAAGAAAAAAATTTTCTACCTTTCTGATCTTTGTTTAATTTAAACCATAACATAAATAATTCTTAGACTCATTTATCTAATTGCTCTCTTCTTCTGCAATGGTCATTATCTCTGTGTGTTTCAACCTCTGTAGACTTACTAGTTGTTTTTATTTTCCTCAGTTCCACTGGGCAACACTGGATCACTTGCATGCCTTACTTCTCTATCGTACAAAGTCTATAGATAAGTAATTTGCTGCCTCCTATTCTCCCATTTCAAACTAACAATAAAATGGCTGAAGTCAGGAGATACTTATTTCAAGCTTCCTTACTTTTGGAGCAACTAACAACAAATTACATTTTAAGAATGGAGCAGACTTTTAAATAAACACAGTCAAGCTAAAGTCTGAGAGTATTTGGCCAATTCTGTGCCAGGTTTTTCTAGTGCTTATATTTCTTCCTCCAGCAGAGAGACCCCAATTCAACAGCAACAGCAAGAATGGGGATGCAGGCTGATGTACAACACATAGAAGCAGCTCTTGGAGCAGCCAGGCTTTCTGGAAGGCAGTGCTAACAGCTGGCTCATGTTTTCCCCATCAGATACAGACACTACATAAATTGTTAGTGCTGGCACAGAACATCATGTTATAACTTCAGGTTACAGGAGACTACAGTCTGTGAGACCTGTATTCAACGGGAGGTCACAGGCCTCACACTAAGAGCCTGACTTGGGCACATCCTTATCTGTGGGGTCATCATCCCATATCACCCTTATCAATTTGCCTGCTCCCACCCTTGTACCTGGGTCACCTTGTTATAGTCAAATATGACTCAAAGAAATTTAGAATAACTTTTATTAAAGATAAACGACCAAAACAGCACTGGGCGGCTGGGCAGTCACTGCTCCACCCAAAGGCACACAAATTGGTTACAGAAAAAAAAGTGTTTATATACGTCTGTAAGTACACGCCCCCAATCTTCTTTCTGATTGGTTAGATGGGCTGCTATGCTGTCCCCCGCACAGCAAAGTCCATCCCCCTTCCCATCAGCACACAACAGCTTTCCCGCCAAAACCCGCAAAGCAGGGTGTGCAACATCCTTCCCGCCAAAACTTGCAAAAACAGAATGTGGCAAACTATAGTGACAGAACGTGGCGGTTTAACATTTACACACCTCAGTGAATTGCCAACTACTAACATATATTGGTTTGATTAGCAAATTTACTTTAGTTATGCAATCTATAACAACCTCACCAGAGAAGCCATTTGGGAGGTGGCAGAGGAGATGCCACCCTGGAAGATTTATCTGACTGTGTATTAAGGAAAAGTCGGATTAGTGGAGAGCATGTGCATTGGGAGAGCAGACACACACATGGGAGCAGTCGCGTGTTCTGGTGTAACCAAAGCCTGTCGTTCCCAGGAGGTGTTCTGGGGCAGGGACTGTGCTGCTGACCCCAGGCCAGCTCTGTGTGACACACACACTGCCCTGCAGCCCCCGGGAGCAGGCACAGGGGACACCTCCCCAGCACTTCCCAAGCCTTTTATAACTGTGTGTAAAAGTAACATTGCATGTAAAGGGTACTTTGGCCAAATGGTACAAGTATAGGGTAAACACACCTCACAGCTTCTCCAAGTCTCCCATAGGAGCACTTAAATCAAAATAACTAGGTAAAATTTGGTATATTTTGTTGAGTTAAATCCTCATACATCCACATTTTTCTCCTCACATATCTGGCAGATTTTAAGATGCAAATTATAATCCTGAGTGCATAGACAGGAAAATGCAAGTGTTGAAATCGGAACATAGACTTCATGGGCCCGGTGTTAAATTACAGAAACTTGGGTTACTGTAGGGTCACCAGAAGCACAGTTACAGTGCAGTTATATTGAACCGTAGAAGTATCATGCCATCTATTTGGGGCTACTTTCTTCTACATCCTTGATTTATATCATGCATGGAAGCCTGAATATTTCCTGAAAATGCCAATGCTTACTGACTTCTATTTTCACAGTCAGTGAGAAAACAAAAGGCCAAAACTCAATTCTTAATTCAAGCCAAAGTCCAACAGACTTTTCAGAAAAAAAGGCAGAAAGGAATCCAGCATTTTTGTTTTAGTTACTCATCCTACAAGTTTGATTTGGTTGTATATTTGTGGTTGCTAACAAGCCTCTACTGAGCTACAGTTCCAAGTAATTAATGTTTATTTGTTCCCCTTTTTTAAAAAATATAAATTTTGCCTCTCATGTTCTCAAGCAAAGACATATACAAACATGCAAAGGGCAAAACAATGTCTTTTATTTTGAGCTAACAAGTGCTATGATTTCAGAAAAACATGCAAATAATATACCAGAGCTTCTATTTCTATATAACTAGCAAAACAAGAAATAAATTAGGAATCAATAAAAACTAATGTGGGAACATTTCAACTATTAAAGCAATTTCACTTTCACCTTCTTAAATGGTATGCCTTATGAAATGAAAAATTAGACACTGAAAACTCCAAGATTAGTATTTTGGAGAAAGATTAACAGCAAATTTAATCATACTGCAGAAATATCAGAAGTATAGTTTCTATATTTTCTTTATGCAATGCTAAATGGATCCCAGAGAAGAAAAGGGGAAAAATTTCAAAAAGTTAGGTCTTGGATTACTTTCCCCTCATATAATTTTTAATAATAAAATGGAAGTTTTGGGGTGGAAGGAAAAAATGACATTTACTGACATTTAGCAGTTAAAATGTAATCCTTCCAGAGAATGAATAGCAGAAAAAGGTGGGGGTGGAAGAGAAGAGGATCGACTTCTGCCCTGATTACACAGAAGAAAAAAGTTAAAAAGCGTGGAATAAACTGACGGAAAGCACAAAACCATGAGTGTTTGCAGATGAAGTTCTCCCAAGCATGGAGGAGGACGTCAGAGGTCCCAGGAATACCGATTGTGGACTCCCAAGAAATATTCCCTACAAAACAAGCAGTCAGCTACAAACAATTAATGGTAATCAGTCATACTGAACTGGAAAGGAGATCATTATTCCTGATGTCTCAGTGGCAGTAATTAGTGACTAATACTAACACACACAGCTCAGAATCTGCATAGGATTCTATTTATTTGTTTAGGAAAATGCGTTATAAATTTAATTAACCCATTTTTAAAAAGCAAATAGAAAAGAAGAAAATCCCCATGAGTTTTGTAGCAGGAACACCAATCACTCCATGCAGATGCAAGCTGAGAGGCAAACATTCGTCAAGATTTCTATATGATCATGCAACAAAATGTGCATAGGAATCTAAAGATTCCGGTCCAAAAGTATAAGGTATTTAGATGAATAACTTCCAGATTTAGATCAAATGTGCTATGACAGTGCAAGCTATCTTGATTAAAGTTAATTTATTTTTTAATTAAAGTATTATTTGAAAGTTTGGACAGCTTAAGACAACTCAGTTCAGCCTGATTTCTCAACAGGGTCACCACCTTAGAAAAGTCAATCCTCTTTTGAATTGTTTCAAGTTACATAGTTGAAGCTGAGGGAGCTCTACACTGGTGAACTCTTATAAAACACCTGAGGTTCCAGGGAGCTGTGAAAGATGTTGTGCTTCAGAGAAGGTGAAGAACCTTTGGGTAATAAGAAGCAATCATAAAACAGAACCTTGATTCATTTTAATAAAATACTAACAGTGCTAATCTCAACCAAAGAGAATGAGCATTTAATGCTCTTGTGCACATAAAGCAGGGAGAAATGACAGGCAGTTGTCTCCTGGTAATCCCCTACACAGCAGGAAACCAGTGAAGATGGAACATGTAAGTGTTATTCATTTTTAGTATGAAACAGTGCAATGTTCCTCAGTGATGTACGCATGAGAACATGGTGACCAGCAGTGATATCAACAATACCATCCCCTACCAAGTCATCTCTATTTTAACTTGCTCAAACGCAGGTCAGTAGATCAATTTTAAGACAGAAATTACTGTTTCGGTTTGCAGAGTCAGAGCACCCTCAAAAAGCAGAAATGAAGAAATCAGATCTGGAACACACATGACTTGCCTAAGAACACAGTTGTTCAGGACACAATACCAAGTCATAGCACACTGAATGGGTTCAGATGTTCAAAGGCTTACATAAACAAAACCGGGGAATACCAGTCTCCTCAGAACTTTCAATGCTTGGGATAGATGGGACAGATGACACGAGAAACTCCCCATCCAGTAGTGTCCCAGGTGCTCTCCCATCCCACCGCCCCTGCTCACACTGACTGCCCAGGCTCCCAGCTCTAACCACTCTTCTTCTCCGAAACTGCCCTCCTGCAAACACTCCTTTGCCTATAGGATGCACGGCGCTCTAGTTTTTAAATTACACAGTCCTACACAGTTATTGGCTCATAGTGACAAAAATCAAGACTGTCACAGATACTAAGGACCAATCTGGGGTATTTTGATTTCACAAAAATTTATTATTGCTGTGTTGGATGTTTTATTGAACCAACAAGTGTGACACCTTTCTCCATATTTCCTCCATGAGACTTGGCTTTTGTGCACAAACACACAACATTGCAATCATTCACCTTCCCTCACACCTCCACAACAGTGATTCAGACAGCAGAGAGGTGGCAAAGACTCATAATTAATTGCTCTTGTATAAAGTCATTTATCAATAATGTAGACTGCTGTTTCCTCCTCCTTCTTACTGCAGTAAGACGTTGGATTTTGTAGATCTTAAGTGTCATATCTCATTTCTCAACAGTAACTGCCCAAGTCAAGACACTCACACTCACCTGCCAACACAGAGTTGTGCCTGGCAATCAGGATTTCTGAAATGCAACTGGAACTAAAGTCACTCTCACACCCCCTCTGCCCTCAAGAGGCCTTTAATCACAGCATCTCAACAACAGGAAAAAGCTATTACAGAGCTGAGAGACTGGAGGAAAATTCCACTTGATACCAATCCACCAGAAGTGAGACTGTTTCTAAATTAATTGACCTTTCCTCATTCACCACTCTCACTTTGTCAGTCTGTTTCCGTGTACTCTGGTGCTGTAAATCTTGTGAGATGCTGCTTTGTAGGTTTCCAAACCAAGAAAATCAACTGAAAAACCACCCAACTAAATCTGATAAACCCAACAAAACACCTAATTCCAGTAGACAAGACACTGCCTTTCATAGATTTTGAGCTTTTTAAGGATAATTTGTGTGCTACAAACTCCAATGCAGAGCCAGACACTTGGTAAGTAAGTGGCACAAACAGTAAGAATACAACCAGCTATCAAAAATGGTATGTGACTCTATTCTAAGTTGTAGATACGAAGCTTAGTCTTTAAAAGTCATTAAAAGGCATCCAAAAATTGAATTAAAACCATATCTGCAGTTGGGTACATTTAATGTATTTGAGCCAGCGCAAAGTATTAACTTCAAATTTCTCTAAAGCTTCAGCTTCTGCTTTAAGTGCCTCCAGCAGCTGCTTTTTAACATAATTTGTATTAAAGGTGAAAATAAGCAGCAGAAGGTGCCTGAAAAGAAATTTCAACAACATTGTACTATTTGCACTTCCATGGGCCAAGTCTGGTAAAAGGGCTTTCCTGCCCTGCCCTTCGTAAGAGGCAAGAAAAAAAAATTACATATATAAATAGCCCTTCCGAAAAATCAATTTCACTTTAAGTTTACACCCTAGTTTAGACAAGAACAACTTGCCCAGGAATACACATTTTTACATGAAGCTATTATGCAAGTGGTGGGCATTACCCAGAGCCACAACCAGGTGCAAAGCTGAGACCGAAGCTCCACCTCCCTCTCCTTTTACACCTGCACCAGCAATACACTTAACACAAGACAAGCAATAAGATGCCTATTGGAGCTCAAAGTTTCATTACTTATTCTGATAGTTTTGTAATTATAAGTTGTAACAACAGCCTATAGAAGACCACAGCCAAATTCGTATTGTATATCGAAACTATAGTGTTTCTTCACACCTGCAATGCTCAGAGAAGTGCTTTTTTCCTCTCAAGATCTTCTCAGCATCAGTACCAGGCACCTCCTGAGGCAAATGAATTTCACAGGTTAACTATGAATTAGAAAATACTTTTAAACAACGCAATTTCCCAAGGTCAGTAGGAGCAAGGCTTATTTCCCACCCTAAGGGGACGGGTGCCTCAGAAAACCCATGCTAGCAGGTTTAATTGGAGCAAGTTTCACATTACTGGACAAGGTAAAAGGACGATCATTTTTCATGTTCTCATCCATAAGCAGACACTGAACATGAGTCAAAAAGAAGAGTGCTCCACTCTCCTTTATTGCAAACTCACCGCTACAGGTTTTGCATGTATGCAAGTGCTATTCTGTTCACAGAAATGATCTTTAAAGAGCAGACACCAGGGCAGCACCTTTCAGAACACAGGGCTTGAAAGAACAGGAAGCTTCTAAGCATCAAGGAACCATCAAGCCCCGTCACCCTCCCAAGTGTCAAATTTTGACTGTAAATTAAATGGAAAGCGAAGAGTAGAACACAATGGAAGGCTTTTACTCTTCACAAAGACAATGGAGCCATTGTACCGTAGTGGCTGCAGCAAGGGCCTCTACCATGGGTAGGCAGCTGAGCCAGAAAATGCAGCCCCCTCCCCTCCCTACCTTGGAGCGCTGACATCTTTGGTGTTCACAACTCCGTTGCTGTGGAAACCAGTCTGCTGCTGACAATGCCACATTGACTAAAAGCAACATGTGGGAAAATGGAATAGGGCCCTGAGAGAAATTAATCCTTTACAAGAAAAATACGTACATACATTTTTGGTTAAAAATGAAGCAAGCAAAGGAGAGTATTTCTTGTCAATAGAGCTATGGCAGGACCAAACATCAGGCCTTTTGGCACTACAAATGGGATTTTAAGGACTCTTCATCCCTGAAATATGTGGTAGATTTGGTGCTAAGGAGTACACAGGAGTCCCACACAGGACACAGGTGTGTGAGGTGGCTGTGCCCCATCCAGTTTTCAACTGCTCTCCTTTGAAAACGAAACCCAAATCAACCCCACAGCATAACAGAAACCAACTGCAGTTACAAATCACTGCTCAAGTGCTTTCATAAGGGCTTGTGGCTGATTCACACCTAGGCAAACTACTCACCCCAGCCAAAATTTCACCACACAAGAAAGTTCAGTGGATGAAGAACATGAGTCACTCCACACCCTGCCGTTTCCAGTTTATATGTTTTAGAAGTGCCGTCCAAAAAACACAAAAAAGTTTTTCTGAGCTCTCCCCTTACAATGGGCTTAATAAATCTGTGCTCAGCCCTGGCTGACTCAGATGCCAGGAGCTGCCTTGGGCCTGTCGCTTGGAACACCAGCGTACTTAACAGAGTATTCAAGAAAAAAAAGTAATCCTGAGAAAAAGCCCATGGAGATGAGACAGAGTTTGAACTGGCAAGACATAAGATTTGTGAATGGTGCAACTTTAATAAGATCGGCTCCTTAGCCAAAACATCTGAAATTACTTGTAAAGATGGCACATTCAGGATTTTTTCAAAAGTTCAGCAAGTAAACTTTTCTGGAGGAAAAGTTAATTTTACACAAATTTAGTATTTGCTTTTTCTCGTAAAACAGGTCATGAAAGCTTCAGTGCAAAATGCCATATACTACAAAGATTCAGGAAGTAGGAGGCCACGCATGATTTACCTGCTGAGCAAGAATCCTCTTCCCCATCACTCCTGAAGTATTAAAATTCTGGAGCATTACAGCTTAATCTCATTTACGGAGCTTTGAATCATCTTAAGTACTCAGGAAGCCTGTGTAAAATATCACAATCCACGCAGTCTATAGACTCTAATCCAGACAGACCACACCAGCAGCTTTCACTGGTGATGATGGAAAGAAGTTCTCCAATTAATTAAACAGATGATTTACTCTCCAGCTCCAACACTGGCCACATCTCTGCCATCTTACATTTCATGAATGTCACCATGTCTTTCTACAGTTTAAGAGCCACAATGCAAACAGTTCAAACTCCACGGTACCCAGAGAACTGAGGATAGCTGTGCAGACAGCTGTAGTGTTGCTATTAGAATACAACACACCATCCTACAAGTCTGGCATTCTAAAGACATATTTAATGTGGAAAAAATCCATAACAAGGAAATACACACACATCATATGAGAAATGAGAACTTTTTGAGGGTCAAGCAAATAACAACTGCAAAAACATTTAGGGCTGCAAAATGCTACATATGATTACATGAATAAATGATTGCATCTTAAAAAAAAAAAAATCACTGTATACAGTTAAGAGATTAACATAAAGCAGCCTTTATCTGCAAGAGATTAATCTGTTAACTTTCGCAAATTCACTTTGGCTCTTTCTCCTAATGACAGTGACATCTTCCTTCTCTATGTTTCCCATCAATTTATCACAGTATGAAGCTAATACTTTTTTCTGTTGAGACTTAACTGGCAGCAAGCTATCCTAAAAAGTCGTTTATTCTCAGACCAGGCTGTTCTTACACAGGGTACTACAACAGACAAGGAAAAATACACTAAGGAAAAAAAGATGCGTGTAAGCCAAGAATCAGGTGTGGCCCTGATTCTTCTTGAATCGTAGAACATGTTATTAGGTTTTTCCAGCTTGGGCGTCTCTCTAGAGCAGGGCTGTCAAACTCATTTTCAGCGGGGGCCACATCAGCCTCGCGGTTGCCTTCAAAGGGGTGAATGTAACTACTCCTACATTTATACAGGCCTAAAATTACACTTGCCCCTTTGAAGGCAACCACGAAGCTGATGTGGCCCCCGCTGAAAATGAGTTTGACAGCCCTGCTCTAGATGGTATTACCATACGTAAATGAGGCTGAGGTATACTTGTCATGTAAATGAACTTTAAAATTCTTGCTTGTCATTCCCTTGCACTAAAGCCGATTTGCAAAATCCAGTTATCTGTAATGAGACTCTCAGCTAGCATGAATCAGCAAGGTTTTACTTTAATAAAAGATTTAAACTCTAAAGGGAAGAGGGAGAGACAAAGAGAAGGGTCTTCTGGTCCAAAGAGGTGTCGAGTGATTAGTCATGTCTGACCAACACGCACACGTGCTCTCCCTTTAAGTACCTTCCTTGAAGCTGTAATACTTTCTCAGAACTTTGAACCTAGGTGAGGGCAGGGAAACTTTGATCTTCCTGAACTTTGCTGCTACACAAGGCAGGGAAATGGCTTGTGCCAGCTTGCTAGTAGACTGGAATAGAACACGGAAGGTGCGAAGCAGCATCAATGTAGTTTTGTGGTATTTTTCAAGACGACTTAATGGGTAATAGCATTTGCCTTACTGTTTGAACTTTATAGCCTTAAAGAACTGCCATTGAAACTAGAAAAAATTGACTACACGTGGTTTTATTATTTTGGACCAACCACCCCCGCTCCCCTTTTTTTATTTGCTGTATTTCAGGAACAGGTCCTGTGTCCTGCTGTATTGTAAGGAGCAGACCAGTTAAGAATGTCAGACCTTCAAAGTAAATTGATAAATTCCACCTTTTGTAAATTAAGTAGTCCGACTGACACTTCGGAAGGCGCCATTCTGGCCCAAATATGCATGAAGTGCTGAAAGACTGAGGTCTTGAATGACTCACTGGTCTAAAAACAATTCTTGAAGCAGTAGAAACGACCCACTTTTTAATCGACTGAATGTTATTTTAAGTATTTTATGCATATTTACGTAATATTTACCAAGATTGGTACTGAAGGATAAAATTCAAGGACCAGTCTCATGCTGTCCATATTTTAGGTACTTCTCCATACACTGGGGGCTGCCAGAACTTTTCTGAACTCATATTCATTCTACGCTGTATCTGGCTTTGATCTACAACACATAGCTTTATTACTCATATTCAGCTGTGTTACTGACACCAAATTTACTGTAGTATGAGATAAACTAGTAAAAATAGGTAGGTAAGAGGGAACTACAGAATACTTCACTAGAAAGTGCTAATTTCCTCCTGAAGCGTACAATCACTGCAGTAAAGCAAGAGCTCCTTCATCCTGCACAAAACATAACCAACAAGTACACTTAGCTCCCCTGAATTCCCACCACAGTCCTAGTTTAGTACAACATTATTCTTCCTTATACTAAAAATATTGAAATGTTTCACTCCTAATCTGGCATAATTTTATTCTCTCCTAAAATCACAATTTATAGTATCTAAGAGGCTTATTAACGTTTCCTATTCTATAATCAATCATCAGCTGAAAATAGCCATACTTGCACTGTATGCATTGCCTTCTTCACCACTGCATTTTTTTCCTTGATCTTCATCTTATTTCAGGCAATAAATATGGTATTTTACAAGTACCAGCTATTAGGTAACTTACAAAACAAATACTTTGGACTGTACAGCCTCCCGTTTGTGAGCAATCACAACCTGACTTCAGGGTATACTAACTCAAAAACAGACTACCCAGCAATTAGCTTACAAGATGTACTATTAAATGTAATCAGAAACGTAGCTCAAGACTAAATGAAATTAAGGTGATGCAGAATTACTATCTTTCTCCACAGCAACTCCACTTCAGAAAGCAGAACAACATTGTCTATGCAGCCCTATGCATGGTTTCAAAGAACCATTTCGAAAATGACTTTTTTTGCGAAGTTTCTTTCTCCATTAGCTGCTTTCCTTCCTTCTGAGCACAGAGTTATGCTAATACTCTTATGGATAACAGTAAAGCTTCCTACTCTACAGTTTTTATATCATTCACCAGAAGTTCCTTAAATCTAAAAGGCAAAGAGCCTGTTCATTTTTGTGTTTGCTTTTTGCTTCATTTATCTTCCAGGCTTCACCTATTTGTCTTCAAATCAGCAAGTCATGAACACTCATTGTTGGCACTTGGCAGCACAGGACATTTTCCATGAGGCTTAACTCCTATTTATTCTAGACGATAAGACCTATGAACTATCAGGTCCATTCATACACACTCGGCCTTAACCTGGAAGTTCCAGATGACAGGAGGGCAGCTGCAGTACAGGGCTCAGGCACACAGTGCTCAGGGGAGCAGCACTTTGCAACTGCTCCTCTGTTATTCAGGAGGGTTTTCATAGCAAAACTACCAATACACTCATGATCAATGTACTTTGCTTTACTGAAGTGCCAAGGGTCTTTGCTTTGCTGCTATGCCTGAATTGTCCTTCTTTTTCTTCTCCTGGAAAGAAGCAACATATGTTTACTGAAGGTGAATAGTATGCCAACAACATGTAACACTGTTTTTACATCTGAAATATTCACCAAAATCCTGAAGCTGCAGAGGTAGACAAGTCCCAATACCCCAAGAGAATGCTCTCTAGCTCTCTTTTCTTGATTCCAACTCTGAACTCTTTTTACCATCTTTCATAAAAATAAAGTAGGTCATCAAATGCACTGAAACATTATTTTGACAACATTTACTGCGAATTTGTGCCAAAAATAAAATAAAAAAAAAAAAGCAAGGGAAAAAAAAGGAAGAAAGAACAAGGAACTGTATATGGGACTTTTTTTAATGAGAAGCAAGTCCCAAGAGTCTACATTTATCCTCACAGATAGTCAGCTATTTTGCTCTCCTCCTCTCCCTAAAAAAAATTGGAGGAGTGTGAAAAACAGTAGAGAACACCCGGGCTGATGACAATGTTAAAGATATTTTAGCCCCAAAAGGTAAAGCGAACAGAAGGGGGCAGGCTGGCAAAGAAGAGATAAAAATAGAAGAGTGACTAGACTTCACTTGACTGCTATTTCTGGATCAAAGAGATCTGAGAAGGTTTTCTGTTTGCAAGGGAGAGACCAAAACAAAGTTGTCTTGTAGAAGGGAACCGTCCTGCACAGCAGTTTCATTTATGCTTCTACTTTTCTAAATTCCTGCATTCTGACTATTTGGAAACGGTGCTGTCCAGGCCAAAACATCATTATATGTCTAAGCGAGTAACCAGATTAGATTTTCTGGAGCAGGACAGCAATGCATGTGGCATTTCAATCTAACAGGAACAAAGCTGACAGCACACCGCAGCAAATCACCATGCCAAACAGAGTAAACTAAGCCACATAATACTTCAAGAAAATAACCGAAGTTCTGCAGTATCTCTGAGAGGATGCCTTCTGTTTTCCCACTGTAAAATGATTAGTGAAATTCTAACCAGTGCCAATTACAGATACAGACTAAAGACGACAAGGGGGACCTCCCAATTACTGTATGTAGTGCTTGACTGACATATGGCTCTGGGGATGAATGTTTCTGCCTGTTTGAGCCCTTTTGAGTACCTCAGTCAAAATTCCTTCCATTGAGTAATTTCTGTCCAGATCCTGGCTGTGCTGGCGTTGTTCCCATATAAAAGAAAACCTGCAGGCAGAAAGCAGTGCCATCTGCCAAGTCAGAAGCTGCTTTAATGGGCAAGTTTGGTGTGAAGGGGAACAGACTATTATGCTTTATCTTCAGCAGCAGGAGTGATGTTATTTCTTTCCCAGAAGTAGGTTACAGTGAGCACACTCATGCCTGAAGTATTTGTCCACAAATACACATAGATCTCAATTTATTCCGCACAAGCAACCCCCATGAAAAAACACAAAAAGAAACAAACAAAACACAAACACCAAAACCACAACCACAACCAAAAAACAAAAGAAACCCCACACACAAACAAAAATACTCCACCATTCCTTTTTTCCTGCTCAACTTGCAATTAAGTCTTCACATTTCTCTTTACCTGTCAGACCAGTTGCTTTTTCTGTGACAGCTTCATCAGCCTCCACTTTCTATTCCTCAAAGTGACTGGTAACCCTGCCATCACACCTAGGAAGTATAAGCAGTGGCAAAGCAGAAATGCCAAGGCTCTGTTGTCCCTACATAGAGAATGCTGCACTGAAGCTGTTTACCAACAGTTTTTCCCCCAGGTTTCTTGTCCATTTTCCCTAACTGTTTTGACTGGATGGTTTGTTCCGAAGTCTCACCTGGAGCAGGTTTGAGACTTGCATGGCCCAGTTCAGGTTTCACAAGAGCAAGCAGAAAACCCTTCCTCTGAATATTTTCATCCTTGCAAATATCTTCATCCTTGCAAATATCTTCAGGGCTAGGGAAAGACCTTTCTCTTCTTGCCAATTAACCAAACACCATTTTTACACTTCCTTGTTGGGTAATCTTCTCATTAGACCATCTTTGGAGAGAACAGAGGATTCTCTCTGGGCTGCTGCTAGTTTTACTTAATTGCATATTTAACTTTTTATTCCACACTTAAACTAATAATGATGAGAAATACATACATGCAAGCAGCAAACTATTACCTGCCATTTAGACTCCCTAGAGAACTCATAAACATCTTAATATTTCTGTCCCTTTCAGAAGAAAAGTACACACATTCCACAGCTGTGGGAGGAAAGAAGGGCAGAAGATGACAAACACATATATAATGTAATTTCAGTGATACATTAGCCGTTACTGATAAAGCTCCAGCTTGGGAAGGAAGGTAGTGCTTTGGTCATTAATAAAAAAGTTCTGAGAAAATCAGCCAAGTCAATCAGTGCTAAACAGAAACCAGTATGAAAGGATTTAGTATAGGTTCCTCCTCCTCATCAGGCCAAGGACCTTCTGTCAGGACACAGCAACTTTCTCTCTCTTCTCCCCTTCCCCAACTCTGAGCGCTGAATTTAAAAAATATCCTACAGATGTTAGTACCCATAAGAATGTATCTCCTATCTGAATCCAGAGCTACAAAATTTGCTCTGAAACACACTTGTTGTCACTGGATTGTGCTCTGGAACAGCAGCTTCAATTTTAAAATGCTTCCAGACCTTACAACTGTGAAACCTTTGAAGTATGAACAGTATACAATCAGCAACAATGCTGCTGAACTCTTCAGAACCAGCAGAACAGCTTCAGTATTAACTGTTATCCTTTAGCACAATACAATAGAAATTGATGTTGATAGCACTTCAGAAGGATCTAATTAATGAATCACCTCAGAGTTACAAAAACCTAACCCTGCCCTGTGCATGCGCAAAACCCCAGTGCTTCCAGTCTGTCTGCCAAAACCTCCACTTTCCCCAGGATAAACTTCTGTGAGTCAGCTACATGAAGTTAATACAAAAAAAAACAGTGTGATAAAGAAAATGAGAGCATTGGAAACCTGAATTAATTGGCATGTTATTATATGATAGGCTTTTCTAGTTCCTCTATTAAAAATCTTTTCAATACATGAAGTTACCAGATCTTTCCAGTCTGCTCTATCAAAACACAAAGGCTTTGCTGGGGACAGCAGTTCTAGTTTGGTGAGACCACATCCAGAGCTTGGCAGACCTTCCAGCTGACCATGAGCAGATTTGTCCTGCTGTCAGCAAATGCAGAGTGTGAGGTGTAAGAAAAGGAAGGGTACCTGAAAGCCTTCTAGACATCCCAACTAACCAGATTAACATCAGCAAGGATTCAGTAACATTCTTAAGTAATTCTCATGACAATTACTTAGCTGATTTCCAGTCTTACCATACAGAATCATTGTGGTTCTCATTTGAGCTGCTTTTTTCTAACAATGTTGTTTAAAAGCATCAGGGAAATCTTCGCGTTTAAAGCTGCAGAGCAAAAGGCAGGTAATCTTTATGTTCTCTAATGAATGGTTATTGCTCCATCTATTTAAGTGGTACTTATAACCATAAATATCTACTAAACTTACTTGCCAATACTGGTGTAATCAGTGCTTTCTGAGGTAATATCCTTCAGTAAATGGATTGCAAAAATAAAGAGGAGAATAAGTGAGTAAACAACTAGAAATGCCCCTTAAGGAAAGTTTTCAAAAGGAGGAAAGCCTCAAGACCAATGAACACTTAAACAGTTCCCAGTTTAGGCCTATTTCATCGTGCAAAAACCAAAACAGCTTCCTTCCCAATTATTGCATAATATCTTCATTCAAAATCTAGCAAGATTTCTCACAGAACACTGTTCTCTCCCCTGCTTTTTTGTCTTTTAAATGTGAACATGAGAATTTCACAGCTGGTAACATTCTTTTGGAAAGTCATGCAGAATATTCTGGAAAAGAATCATGTTTGGACTACAGCGTTGTAAGTAACAGCAAACATTTCCACATATTCAAATTCTTCATGCAGCACTCTTTGTGAAACATAAGCAACAGAACAAGTAGCTTTTACAGGGCTTTGGAAATGAACTCCGGCCTCCAAACTATAAATAAGGAGGAAAAAAAAAGCCTGCATACCTTCAAAGCACATTTCTGGCCTGTCTGCTTGTTGAAACACTCCAGCACTTTGCCGTTGATTCCTAACCCTAGCACCCGTTTGGAAAGTTTGTAGTCATCTGTAACTGCATGTTTTTTTATCTCTAGTTTGACATGGGCTGCTCCTCCAGGCAAGGATTTCACGCTGCTCTTGTTATCCTCGTGACTCTCTGGCTGGGATTCCTGTTCACCTTCACCTTGTTCCATATCAGGAAAGGGTCTGAGAGAGATACCCAAGAGATTCCCTGTGGGGTATCCTCTGCAAAGTCCCTCCTCTTAGGCGATCAAACCCAGTGCTTCAAACAGTCCATTTGCTTGCCATTTAGTCCTGAGTAAAAACGTAAACGAGTATTAGTAATTGATGTGAACTAATCGTTCTCCGCCCTAAACACTTTTCTCCCTTTCTTAATCAGATGACCAGGCCCTGGAGAGACCAAAAGGGGATGAGGTGCTCAGGAAAGCACATTTTATTTAGTGTTACAGACCAGTCACCGCAGTTTCAACGTACATAGCTATCAGTCCGCAGTTCTAAATTATTGCTTATATTGCAACAAGTGCCTGTGTTGAGTCTTGGACTAAAGTCTTATACAGCTAAGCTCTGTCTAGCAGAACAGAGATAGACTCTGCTTCAAGGACCTTGTAAACCCCCATCAACAACTTGTTGCCTCAATGTTTTATGTAGAAATCTCCACGACGTTTCCCTGCCTCATCCTGACACTCCAGGTTACACAACAGAACCACGAACACTTGGATTAGACCGCCGAGGGGCATTGCCTGGGCGGGCATCGGACCTGAACGCTGGGCCAGCGCTTACCAAACTGCCCCGGGGAGGTGCCGGGGCCTCCGAACCCGATAACACATTGAGCCACGAGCGGGCGAAGCGCCGCAGGGAGGCCGAGGGCCGCTCCTGAGGCCGGGAGACGCCGCCAGGCCCGAGCCCGGCCCCGCCGGCAGCCGCCCCAGGCGAGGGCGCAGCCCCCTCAGCGAGGGGAGCGGGGCGGCTCGCTCAGCCCCCAGCCGCGAGGCGGAGGCAGCGGGCGGGGAAGCACCGAGGCGGGAAAACCCCGCGGTGAGGTGCGGCGAGGCGGGCTGCAGGGGGTGACGGCAGCGGGGGGACGGCGCGGTGGTAGTAGGGGGGCTCCCCCGGTGGAGGACGGTTACCTGCCTGTGGCGGCGCGGCCCCAGCCGAGGCTTCCCGGTGCGGAGTCCCGGAAGGCGGCGTCTGCCTGAGCCCGCCCCGCCGCCCTGGGCAGGTGCGCGCCGCCTCCCCCTGCCGCGCCGAGGGGAAGCCTCCTGCGGCGGGGCCGGGCCCGGCCCGGCTCGGCTCGGCTCGGCTCGACCCCCGCATGGGCTGAACGGGGAGCGGGAAGCCCCGGCCGGAGCTGCCTCATCCCCCCTGCGGCTATGTGGGGCAGAGCGGGCGGTGCGCCGAGCAAGGACGCGCGGGTGGTGGGGAACATCCCCTGCGTAGGGCGGTGTTTTTAAGGCACCAGCCATGTTATTAATGTATCGGGGTAAACGGCCCCGCTGGAGGGGGCGGTGGGGAGCGGGCTGTGCCGCAGCGCGCCCGCGCGGTGGCGGGGGAGGAACGGCCACCGGTTCGGGGGTGACGGAGCGACACGTTCGCTCTGTTTGAAACAACCAGGCTATTGCTGTGGAACGAGGCATTTGAGACTCGATACCGGACAGGCTACAATCTTTTAGGCGCTACAGCTATCAAAATAGTCGGTGCTGATGTTAAAGGCGACCTTTTCTGCCACAGAAACAGTCGGTATTTCGTTGCATTTCTGTATGCACAGTTAGGGTATGGTTCCCACAGCAACTGTCGCTCATCGCTGGTGCACAGAGTGTAGTTACAGGGATGTGAAATGCTGAGTTTTTCCTACATACGAAGATGAGTCATGCCTTGAAATGGAGCTGTGTTTGTATCACTGGAAAGAGCTTAAAGTTCACGTGCTTTCAAGTTAAAAATACATTTGTCATTTTACATAACATAATGGCATCTGGAGTTCTAGTGGTTAGGAAAATAATTAAAAGGGCTAATGAGTCGTTTCTCCAAGGGATAAAATGTAGTTCAGCTTAGCGGGATGCAGATCTGCAGGATGTTGCCGTGTGATGTGACACTACAGCTATTCTGCCCCAGGTTTCCCTTCCAGGCTTCCAGCAGTTCAGCTGCTGAAGGGCCTGGTCCCCTGATTCAGTTCACCTATTCTGGGCTAATCAGATCCCAGAGGAACACAGCTATTTCCAACCTTTCCTTCTCAGGTTTGGCTTCCAGCCTTCTTAGGCTCTGCACCACCTCCTGCTGTGGCAATCTCAGGGAAATGTACATGTAACTGAGCTCCCAGGTTGCAGCCCCTCAATGACACTGTTCTGTAGTCAGCAGCTTGCTCTTTCCTTCCTGCAGCTTCTGCCTGTATTTGCTCTTTTATTTGTCCTGGATGGTAATTTCCTTCTCCTTACAACACGTAACTATACTCCTCTTCCCAGCTCTCAGTCACTGGGGGCCAAACCCTTAAGAAAACTTCTGATGCTCTCAGTTCTCTTCTGTAATTTATAATTTGAGAAATATACTCCTTCCCACCGATTTGTAGCTTCCATCCCCAGCACCACTTCTGATCTTTTAATGTAACTCTAACACAACAGTCCATGCCTGACCAAAGCAAGCAGTTGCTACAGCGGCTAGCACATTAAAGCTAGCAGAAGGCAATTTATGGCGCTATTCTGGGAAATATTAAATGTTGCAAAAATTCCAAACAGATGTCTACTGCTATTTTTTACAGAGTGTGTCAGAAGCAAGGAATTTCATTAAGAAATTATGACTCTTTCTAACTATTACAAGAATGAGCTTCTACAAAATAAGCTCTGCGTGGAAAGAAACGATAGACAAGGGAATAAGGCAGATTCTTCTGTTTGAAGTTAGTTGGTTCTACGCGTCTCAGTTATGAACAGTCTCCCACTGAGAAGAGTTCAACAGGTACAATAAAAAACACATTTTTCAAGCCATTGGTTGAAATGAGATCTTTCTGAAAGCTATGCTTGTTTGGGTTCACTACTTGATATTATCTATATATGCTTATAGCAAAGTTTACCATTTTACCAGCAACCTTAATAAGTTTAAACAGGGCAGTTTAAAGAGGACTTTAAAAATCCAGAGTGAATCATGATTAATAAGGCCTTACACCAACCCTCTGCTAATTTCACCCACCATAAACTCAAAAAGGCCTTTCTAGCACCAGCCTGAGTATCAAATAGCTTCACTGCACACAAGGATGACCAGGGCTGAGGACCAAAAAGCCAATAAATACATTTCCTTGCTCTTTGTCTTCATTTTTTGTCTTAGATAGGCTGTCCAAGCACAAAGCATATCTCTACCCCAGGCAAAACACAAATATCATGTGCAGAAAATCTTTAAAACCAGTGACAAAGACACTATTCCTCAATATCTAAAAGTCTCTGCAACAAAGATTTTTAGAAGTAACAAGGTGGCAATCTGATTCTGTAAGTAACAGCCAAAAGTATCCCGTGCTCTTGTACTTGTCAGTCTCTTCCACCAGACATCTCTCCTGATTTTGTTTAGCTGATGCTTTTTATTCAGTGTTATTCCGCCCATGCTGGGCAGCCCCACAGCACTGTTGTTTGGGTGCTGCGCAGGTGAAATCACTGCTCTAGTGACCTGGTCTGGTGTCCTAGGTGACTGTGTTGGGTATTCACTCTCAAGTGCCTGCACTTGTAAATCCCAGCCTTTGCGATCCACACGCAGTTTGTACAGAGCCAAGAACATTCATTTGTGCAATATCCTTCTTTTAAGCTGCTTAAGGTTTTATAATTTCTCTGATGAGCACTGGGGGAGGGACGAGCATGCTGGGGCCAGGCACACATCTGGAAGCTAACATCTGGGTTAACCATATAATGCAAACACCTCTGACATCCTAAAGGCAAGCATGGTCACCTTGGCTGCAGTCAGCCCCCTGGGACTATTTCCCACATGTCTGCTTTCAAATGCCAGTTTTAGATCTCCCTGGGAATTACATCTCATACAATCAAAAACTTACACCGCGGATCCTACAGCTTTTCTTTGTGCTTGTGGCAGGTTGAGCCGCGTTAGTATCCTTTGGAGATACTGATGGAAGACACGCTGACAGGCCCATTGCAGCTTATTGCGTTGGGGGACGTTTTTCATTGAAAATAGATGTTTTTGTTTATTTATTGATGTTTGCCTTTTGAAGTTTAAAAAAACCCACAGTACTATTAGAGGATAAGAGCCAACTACGGCAAAAATACTTTCATCCTCACAAAAATCCCTAAAACTGTAAATTAAATATTAATCCTGTTTTTACCAAAAATCCCCAACAGCAGCAACACAAACCAACTCATTTCAAGAAAGAATTTAGTAGCTCAGCTATGCCTGCCTTGCCCCAAACTAGAAAAGTAGCTTATAGGAGAAAATAACCCAACAATAAGGCCCTAATCTTGCAATAAGTTTTGGGTCAGCAGTCCTGCTTCTCTAAGCTAGTGTGTTAACCCTGTGAAGCTTCATATTTTAGCCAGCACACAGTTTGGAAATGCTGTTCCTGATTTTATCATGTCTTGGATATCACAGGTGCCCATGAACAGAGAGCACTACTGTTTAAATCCAGAAGGTTAATTTTGGCTGTCCCACTGGGTATTTTCATTGCCTTTTTGCAATTCAGTAACAGTAATATCTGGGATCAAAAACATTTCAGACTTTCAAGTATCTAATTTCTTAACAAAAATGAAATGAAATATCTGAGTTTGTTCTAATCTGGAGAGCTAGGAAAGCTGATGTCATCAAAGGTTCTTTGAGGGATGGCATATTTTGGAGGAGTGATACTTACCTGAATGCTATGGTTACCTGAGTTTATTTACATACAAAAGTGATTTGCACAGAGGTTAGTCCTTTGATAACAATGTCTTGTGGAAATCAATATCAGCTACAATAAAGAAAATAGCATAATCAACTGGAAAGATAGTGACTTGTTTTTCTGAAACACTGCTTCCTCTGACTAACAGCTTTATATTTTTCCTCGTATTATGAAAAATCCACTCTCTGGGATTCATTATATAGATGTCACCAAGGATAAAATCCTCTGTATTGTCAGGTTGAAGTGAGGACACAGCTCTTTCTGACTGGGTGGTTGCAACAACCTTATTAAATCTCTCAGGAAGTTCTTCAGAAACTGCGTCTGTGATATTAAAAGAAAGAAAGGGCAGCTCTACAGAACAATATTGTGACATGAAGGAGAAGAAAAGAAGCTTCTTGTAGGATCTTTAGTTTAGTCTGTCACGTACACAGTGGTCTGAAGCAGAGACTACATACAGGTTTTTTCACCTATCCTGTTCTGCTCTGGAGGGGTAGTTTTACCCATACTACTAGGAAAGCTGATCAGCAAACAACCTAGCTCTTTTCTTTCTCTTGATGAGCTGAAAATGGGCTTATAGAGCTCTTTCATGGGCAATGATGTTTATCTGATGCTTTGTGATTACCAAACCAGAACAATTTCTCTTTTACTCTCAACACTCTCTGCCCTGACCGACCTTGGACTATAACGTGGTTTCCAGGAGGAATTACAAATTCTAGCTATGAACCAGCTGCTAGTGAAGAAAAGGGAATTCTCGAGAGCACCAATCTCATGATCTGGAGAGTGTGTCTTAACATCTGATGTAGTTCCTCAAGATTCCTTCCTCCCTTTAGTATACACTCAGCAGCTATTTTTCAAGAGAAACATAGCAGAGGCTAGGACAATTGCTTTTATAATCCTGGACTCAGACACCTTATTACAGATACCTTGTCTTGGTCATTGAGAAGGTCTGGGGAGGCTCCATCCCTGTTCCTCCACTAAGGGCTACTGTCTGGGGATCTTAGAGCAGAAGGAGCCCTGGGACACAGCTTATTTACAGAGAGAGACAGAGAGGTACCAATTGGACTTTTCCATTTCACCAGAAAGTAAAAAAAAAAAAATCAAACAAAACAGTGTTTTTCACAGAAGTATCATAAACCAAAAGCATCATAAATCTCCCAATCTGTCTACAGAAGATAGTGCTTCATTTTATGCTGCAGTGAAGCACAAGAAATTAATCTCTCTCTTTCATTGAGAGAGATCCTGCAACTAATGGGTATGGTGACATTATCTGACAGCCCTGGGGTGGCCTTCCAGGCCACTCGGGAATACAGTTTTTGCAGAAACACAGCGTTTGATACAAGCAGAAAAGTTTCTAACAGATGCCATCATCTGCAATCATCTTCTAGGTCACCGCATGCCTACAGACAATGAATACTGTGAGTTCCTTACAGTAACACCAAGGTAGCTTTTTTTGTAGCCCAAAATGAAGCCTGTTGCTGTCCTGCACATCCTGCTGCTGCATGGAGCAGCTCGGATGTCCCTGCATCCACGGCCCAGCTCACCCACACTCTGGAGCCTCCTCCACTGCCCCACACCAGGCTGGGAAATCAAAACCACAACAGTTCAGTACATCGCCCTCTTGTATGTTGTTGATTACAGAAACTGGCGTGCCCTACTCAAATAACGAGACTGCCCATCTAACAAAGGAATAGATACTTATTACTGTTAATGTTTGTTTAGCCATATGCTAATCCTCATGTTACAAGACAGACTAAGGGTCAGAGGTGGCCTTATGGCCACACAGCAGCCAGAGGGGCAACTTTCTTTGTCTTCCATTTACAAGCTTATAGTGAAGGTAAGTCTAGTCCCCAGACTCACAGACTTCTCACAAAAGTGATGATTTTGGACGTCATTTAACATTTACACGAGCTCTACAAGATTACAGAAATGTGCAACTGAAGCAATGTAACCCGCCCTTAGGGGAAAGGGGACCCTGGCCGCCTGGCTTCTCAAGCACACATGGACCAGTAGATGGTGCTGTTGCGTTGATGAACTTTCCTAAAGGAACCGGCTCACTGTTTCTGGATTTTCTTACCTCCCTGACTTCATTGTGAGCTTTCTTTGATACCTCTGACAACTAAACTCTATCACTCAATGATACCGCCCAACAATATTGCTTGTTACTGCCCCTGCAATGTCCTAATTCTTCAACATTGAACCCCAGAGAGCCATTTATATCAGTATAAACTGGGTTTAAACAACTAATTTGTTGTAATGCCACGAATTTATATTGAGTGTGTGTAGGTAACCAACTGCTGGAGGTCTGGGGCATTGACAAATTTGGCACAATGTTCTCTTTCCTATTTAGGGCATTACCATGATCCTGAGGAATGACAATGAGGGGCAAAACATTCAGGTAGAGTAATGAAGTACTACTGAATGCTACTGACTTAAAACTGACCACTAACTTTGTACATAAAATAGCCCAACCACTAGCCTGAACATATTCTGAGGTGGGCCCCTACTAAAGTTTCCGGTGAAGATGAAAGCTCCTTTCAGTAATTCTCATATACATTAGCTACTTTAATTTAATGGTAATTTTTCAGGGTCCTATAGGACTCATGAAAACAGTAGCACAGATCTAGCAACTGCAGGTAGAAAACCACTGCATCACAATGTGACACACGCTGAATAACACAACATCTGCACCAGTGTGAACACCTGTGCTGCATCCACAGAGCAGAAACAAAGACCTGCCAACTGAGACCTGTTTCTGCACATTATGCTTCCACTGTACAGTTCTTAGCACTGCTTTCCTGCTCCAGAGGCACAAATGACTGTACTCAAACAGCAGAGCCTGCACACAAAGACTTTTCCAGAAGATGGAGCCCAATTCTAAGTAAAAAAGCCCCATAAAGCTACCTTCTCCATGTCTGCCCTTGGCTGCAGAGCTCCTGCCTCACGGCACACTACAGCTGTGATCTCAGTGTCCTCTGCAAGGCTGAAGATGAAATACCTTCTGAATGTTCAGGTCAACCACAGCCCGCAGGAGACTCTCTAGTCTAGGTCTGCTCAAATCCATCCTGCTGCTGCACCACCAACATCAGGTTTTAAATAATGCCCAATGGAGATCTGAAGCAGCACATGTGTGCAGGCTTCCCCCTGCAACCCAGTGCCAGCGCTGCAAAGATAAACCTTCAAATGTCTTTTGGCTGTTGTGCTTGCTGCACACAGAATGGGTGAGGATCAAAATTCCTCTCTCCCCTGCTAACCCCTTGCCTCTCTCGTGAATTTACGTGTATTCAGATGAAGTGTTAGCTGAAGTCTGTCTTAGGATCAGAAGGAAACAGGTCAAGGGGAACATGCACAATGACATTCCCATCCCTCTGGATACTCAGCACCTCTCTCTTTGAATAGTTCTGTATTATTAGTGGGACTCATGAGTGCACTGTCCCTCATGCAGCAAAGACAAGGAAGGAAAGCATGCAGCAGGCTAAGAGACTGCTAAATGAAACAGCGGGGAGTTAAAGGCTGAGTCAGGAGCTGAACATAGGATTCGTGCTCTCAGGCTCATGTCCTGGCCATGAGAACATCCTTCTAACCTTACCCTAATCATCACCTTTCCCTCTCCTTCCCACACAGACCCATCCACTTTGGTTCTGAACAGCATCACAACTACTACTTCAGTCTCCTTCAGTAGCGGTGACAACCCACTCTCACTTTCTCTCCGATTTCTGATGTGAAGAGGTGGCAACTCATGGCAGGAAAAGAATAACCAAGCTTTCTTTATAAAGTGTTTAAAAATAAAAGGTTAAATAACCCTCAGTGTAACTGAAATATTTCCTCCTGGGTCACCCAATTTTAATTTGACAATGATGTATAAATGCAGGACAAAACGGTGGTGCAGCCTTTCCCAGGAGACTTAGTCAAGCTGAAATCCAATTTCATAAGGGATTCATTCCCAGATGACCAAGACTTGGGGCCACCCTATGCAGTGCAACAACCGTATTTTCGCTGTCCAGACTACGAGATGCTACAACACAGTGTCCTCCCGCGGACTGTGTGTCACCGAAGGGCAGGGGCAGCTGAGGGGATGGCCGCACCCCCCAAGCTGTCACCCCCTTTGCCTTGCAGTATGTCGGGGCAACCCCCGGTCTCCGGGCGCCTCAACCCCACGCCTGCCAGCGCCCAACCACTCCTGCGGCCCGGACAGAAGGCTGACACTCGAGAAGGGCGTTAAAACTGAACTTAAAAAATTACAAATAATAACTACACATACATAAAAATAAATAGAAATGCGGTAAAAGAAGTACGAATAAATAACCGAAAAGCTACAGCGGAGCGCCAGGGCGAGGCCAGCAGCCCAGGTGAACGCAGGAGCGGCGGCGAACGACCCCCCCTTCCCCAGCCGTGCGGGGCCGCCGCTGCCCCGCGCATGCGGCGGGCGGGGGCGCCGGCGCCTATTGGCGGGCGGGGGAGGGCGCGCCGGCGCCCATTGGCGGGCGGGCGGCAGCGGCGGCGCCCATTGGCGGGCGGGCGGCGGCGGCGGCGCCCATTGGCGGTGCCCATTGGCAGCGCCCGCCGCGGCGGCCCCGCGTTCCTGGAAAGTTCTTGGAAATGGATCAAAGGCGTTTCCGCGAACACGCGCGGCGGCCGCTCCGCACGGGCGGCAGCTCCGCACAGCCGGCCCGGCCCGGGCCCCCCCGCCGGGCCCCCGGGAAGGCTCCGCTCCCCTCCCCCGGCGAGCGGTGCTGACATCAACGCGGCCGTTATGGTCACTTCTATTTATACCTTTTTTTTTTTTTTTTTTCCGCGTGGCTGCTATCGGAAGAGTGATGTGAACACAATACGATTCCAGGAATCCCTCACTTCCCGGAACAGATTAAAAGGGGCAAACAAAAGATTACTTAGTAGGTTGGGGTTTTTTTTCTCGGAGCTTCATTACTTCTGGAGTCAGTGAACAGGCAGGTTGCTGCTCCGCCGGCTCTCTTCCCCCAGACATTCGGGGAAATATTATTTATTGTTATCTATTTATTATTATTTCACAGTGCTCTGAATGTTTTTTTCGAAAAGATTGCTCTGACAGAAGATTACTTCCTCTTAAAATATATGTAATTTCCCTTTTCTCTGGTTATTTTTAAAACTTTCTTTTTTGTTGTTGCTGCTGTTTTCTGAAAAGCAGAACAAGAATACATTATTTTCTGAGGAACTGGGAGCGCACGCATTTTCCGGGCTAAAGTTGCTGAACAATCTGCAAAGTCTCTTGGACAGTCCGATTTGCCTTTGTGTCTGAACCACAACCCACTGCGGAAGGGGTTTGCTGGGACTCTCCAGCCTTCTGGTACCGTGAACCCCGAACTAGAGGCTGGAACTTGCTTGATCCTGGGAAGCAGAGAAAAAGGAGACAAGAAGAGAAAAAGAGAAGAGGAGAAAGCATTTCCCACTTTCTTGAAGACTTAATGCTTTTCCCCTGGTCCAGGAGTGACATGATCCTCTGTGTTCAGGGGTAAGATACTCTAAAGCCTTCTTTCAAAAGCTGTGGCTTAATAATTGTAATTAGTAAGATTCTCTGGGACAGTTGTTGAGCTTGTGTGAGCTGCCATGTGTGACTGTAATGGAACGGAATGACTTAGGCTGGCCGAGCACCGAGTTGTGCGCGTGTGTCCTGTCTGCTTTTTGGATTCCATGGCCAAAAATCGTGGGACCATAACGTACTCCCGATTTCTTTGCTTCCTATTGCTGAAAAATTACATGGTATTTAAATCGTTTGAGGGAGTAAAAAATAGTAACAACTTGGAGTGCATTGTTGAGCGGGGTTGTGCAGCACCAGCAGGACACAGCCTGCGACTGCAGGTGTTCTCTAAGATCCTGGTGGAAATAAACTGCTTACAGGGAAACACTTCCACAGACTTCAGATGCTTCTGTCTATTTCTAAGTAAATATTTATGCTAAACACATAACTTCCTCTTCCTGTTGCTTTTATGGAAGACTTGCCAATACACGACATTCTATAGAATGAAAGCCACTGAACACCTTTGTTCAGTACAACAGGTAGTGTCCAGATCTCTCCTCTGGTACTGCTGTGTTGGCCTGTCAGGGTCTGCATGATCAGTTCAGATCATCAACATGTGCAAATACCTGGTCTGCAGGAATCATCCAGCATTTTTACACATGCTGCGTATTTGGCAAGTGTCAGCATTTGTCTCAGCCCCAGCTGCAATGCCAGTGTTTCTCATCCCTCCTGCGCTCCGCGGATTTTCCTCATTTGCCTTGGCTGCTTTAAAAGACTAAAGCATGGGGATTTTTCTGCCATTTCCCCCCACAATCTCTTTAACAGACAAGCAGAGCTCATGCTTACCAATGCTTCCCTACTATTCAAGTGGGCTTGTTCTCGCTCCCATTTTCAGTCTGCTGCTGCAGTTCCTATAGCCAAGGCAAAGGGAATTAATTTTCCAATTTAGACTTTGTGAAACCCTTATCTGAAGTTTTTCTCCAGGGCTAACATACCAGAGCTACTGCTTCCTTTCACCCACTAAGAATTTGTTATGTAGTCAGATGTGTAGATGCTTGTCTCTTAATATCTTTTTAAATGACCATTTATTGCTCAGTTTTCACTGTTCTCTGGGATTTCATATACCCTGGACTCCATACTTTCCCTCCTATTCAGACCAAGCTCCCAAGGGAGTCTTGGGACATAGCTGATGGAGAGTGGCTTGACACACTTTTTCTTGTACTATTTGTACTGTGTTACAAAATTTTAGCTTACCAGCAAAGTAACTACAAAGCAGCTCTAAATGATATCGGACATATCCGATTCTCTTGAACTTCCTTGGCTTTCCAAGGCATTTTGAAACACTAATTGCCAAAGCACCGGGAAGCTTATTTGCTGCTTCTCTCAAGATTCCATGCAGACTATCAGCCAGACATGCCAAATTTTAAATGTTTGTTTCCTTTTTCAACAAGACCTTATCCCAGCAAACTCTTCTTCTCCTTCTTGCCAATGTACTTGCATTAAAAGTTGCAGTTTGTCATTATCCCCTGATTCCTCTGCTCTCCCATCCCTGTGCTTGGAGCTGCTCTTGTCACAGCAACAGCTCTTTTTTCTTCAACATGTGTAGAAAGTTGATTAGGACACCAGCTCCTCGCAGTCTATGAGAATTTCTAATCCCCCTCTGTTCCACTGGGCTCCTTTGAGACAACAGGTGCACAAGGCCTTTTTGTAGGTGGAGAAAGGGGCATGGGGCAGGTATACAGAAGGAAAACAGGACGTGTATAAGCATGGTCCTTCTCTGGCTGTGGTGGAAGAACCTCCGCAGTGCCTGTGTGGGGGTTTGCGCTCCTTCAGCTTCAAATATCAGAAAGTCCAAAGTGGCAGGGAGTGTGCCCAGTGGGAAACCTCACCTCAAGCACACGGGCTCTGCTTCAGAGAGACGCACAGCGGCTCTGTAAAAGAAACCTACTGACCAATTCACACAGTTAATGTGTCTTTTGGAGGACTGAACGATGAGATGGTACAGCCCTTGTAATTAAGAACTTTTTGCAATGAAACAGGAGTATATTTCTGCAGGTAGCTGTTCTATCTTTCCCTGGCTTTCCAGTCTCTTAGCCAATTCCCAATTTCCTCTCCAAAGTAGGTATATAAAAAGAAAAAAAAAAAAGAAGTAGTTCCATGCAAGGAACAAGAAAAGTTTCCTTTGTGTTCAAAAACCTTTCTCAAAGGGTAGGCCAGAAAAATTTTCCAGGAAAAAAATAAATTGAGAGAGATTTGGAATTTAGACTGCAGTATTCAAGTTCTGGGGAGCGAGCGGACAGTGCGCGGTGCAGGACTGATTTTACTTAATATTGGTCACAGTCATTTTCAGCCCAGTGAACAGCTGGTATAAGAATACACCTGGAACAGAATGCTCTGCCACAGTCTTGTGTTACACCCTCTTTGCACAGCGCAAACAATTATTTTAGGTTCAGTACAGTGAAGGATCTCATTTATGGTCCTCCTTGTTCAAACAGGGGGAAATGAAGGATCAGGAATCTCCTTTCCCCAAGAAGGCAGGTAGCTAGACATGCATGAAGACTGTCATATTTAGAGGGAGACATCTAAATCTCTTTAAAAATGCAGCCCTCAACACCTACAAATGTAGCTCAGGTGGGACCTAAAAGAGAACTCTGATGTTTCCCAATGGCAATATCCAGCTCTAAGAGCATATTCAGCCCCACTGCTCTGTGAAAGCCACTGCGAATGCACTCCCTGTGATCACGGGTGTCTGCTGAAAGATAAGGGCCAGAAATCACTTTTAGTAGGTTTGGTTTCCTACCCATTAATAGAAATTAAGAAATGAGGATCAAATGCCATGCATGCCAAGTAGGTGTCTTGCTTCTGAAATGTGATTTGACATATGGAAAAAGGAAGAATGTTCCTTTCTAAATACCAACGGATGGTAGGGTTCTGCCATGACCAAGAAGTGTCTATATAGATTCAATTTTACCAGTGGTTTTACAAAAAAATTATTCCAAACCTACATGGTTTTATTAGAAATATGGAGTAATGAAACTCCATCATGGCTCTCACTCTCAAGTCATTGTGAAGTTGTTTTCAGGTTCTCTTTAATCTACTTTTCCCCCCAACCCCATCATCCTGCTCCCCATCCCATACCTGGGACTCAGGAGTTTGAGAAGGTGGAACACAGCTATGATCAGGTGAAGATCATTTTATAACACGTTGTATGTACCTAAAATGCCACTACTCACAAAGAGCACAGAGGAGGAGGAAGATTGGAAGGGAAAAGCGTATGACTTTGGAGTCTCCTTCCGCTTCTCTCTGCAGTGATGTGGGAGGAGGCGGCCGCTTCCTTTGCAATCACCATCAGCTCCAGTGGTGCTGGGACGGCCTCACCTCGAGGACTGTGTTGTATTTCTCAGAACACTCAGCCATCTTTTCTGCTGCGTGTCTGAAGGAATGTCTCAAGCAAGTGAGCACATGTGAGAGGCATAACACAGGCCACACAAAGGCGAAGAGCCTAGAAGAAAGAACAGAAACTAATGTTTTTGCTCAGGAGCTTGCCTGGGAATTAAGATTTCCCTGGCCCCCAACATCCATGCTCCCCTGGAGCTCTGCCTTCCTTTAGGAATCGCCGTGCTGCACAGAAGGAGCATTTGAGAGCTCCAGGCTTCATGGAACTGCACATAGATGCCGAATGGCTACACTAACACTGTCCTTAGGGCACAGAGGGATTAATGTTCATAGCAGCTCAGTCATGACAGAACCTCCTGCTGCTATAATCCCGCAGGGATTACAGTCGCACTGAAATCTCGGTCGTGCCATTGAACGCTAGGCTTTGTGCAGTGCACAGGCTTGGCAAAAACAAGAATTCCCGTTATTCTACTATAAGATCAGCTCACTCTGAGTTCTAACAGACACATTTAGAATCAGGTCAACCTTGAGCACAGAGCAGGTAGGGCAAAACCCAAGCTATTCCACTGTCTGCCTCTAATTATATTACAGTGAATGACTAACAAATCCAGTGGCGGAAAAATAAATGTTCCAATGTTTTAATGATGTAAGTGAAGCGGTCATGCTGCTATGAACCTTATTTGCTCTGAAACTACATATTAAAAAGCAACATCTAAAAAAATCAGATTTCAAATCAACCTGAATTGTGAGATAGATTACCTTTCCCAAGGCAAAAGAGGCTGACTGTCTCTCCCTGTTTCTAAGAGTTCATCTTCAACTGCATAATTTTTCCCCTCTTGCCTCTCTCTGTTTGAAACATAATCATACTGAGGATCTGTTTATAAAACATAACATGTTGTCGTACAATGTAGCATGCACTGAACAGATGCTGCAACCTGTTTCAAGGCAAGGAAAAATAGCAGAGTATGCCCTTCATTTCAGACCTCATCCTTTGCTGGCAGAGGGGAAGATCAGGAGACTGTCGCTCAGGGACATTGCGGTGGATTTGTCGGAGCCGATCATGCAGCCTCTCCCCGTCACAGCCTTCCAGGAGGAGTCCACACCTGCCTTTGCAGCACCAGTTCCAGACAGCAACCCACCTCAGACACGAGACCCTGAAGAAGACCTTCTCTGCATTGCAAAAACCTTCTCCTATCTGCGGGAATCTGGTAAGACTCAGCTCACAAAGTCACAGGGTCAGAAGGCTACGGGGAGTAGGGAGCCAACTCGCAATCTGAGCTCAGGAAAAATCTCCTGATCCCACTTAGATAGGAACCTGGTTCTGTTACAGCCATGGTTGACTCTTGTGGATGCAGCAAGCATATGTTCAGTCTCTACAAACTTGTACCATGAAGTAATTTATCACTAGTGTAAGCCAATGCTTTGGAGAATGAAATGGAAAAAGGCCCCATTTTCCCTGTAAACTGCAGCAGCTGCTGCACAAGTAGTCACCCCCATCCCAAGCCCCAGCACAGCAATGGCAAGCACAGGTAGGAAACCCTTGGAACTTGACATATTCTTAATTTCTCAAGGCCTTACCAAGTCTGGGCCTGGTTACTTCCCAAGCCCTGAACTCAGTAGTCTTTGAAGTCCCTCTAAATACATAGCCAGTCATTTAATACCTTCTTTCCCTAACAAGTTCTTTCTGGGATGCTTTTCCAGGTTGGTACTGGGGATCCATCACTGCTAGTGAGGCCAAGCAGCATCTCCAAAAGATGCCTGAGGGCACCTTCCTGGTACGGGACAGCACCCACCCCAGCTACCTGTTCACACTTTCTGTCAAGACCAATCGAGGTCCCACCAACGTGCGCATCGAATACACTGACAGCAAGTTCCGGCTGGACTCAAACTACTTGTCCAAACCTCGCATCCTGGCCTTCCCAGACGTGGTCAGTCTCATCCAGCATTATGTCATGTCCTGCACAATGGAAAGCAAGAATGAGGCTCCTTACCCGCCTCCATCTCCTCTACCTCCCATGCAAAAAGAGATGGCAGCAGCTGCAGTACACTTGAAACTCATCCGGCCACTCAGCCGCAAAGACAACATCCCCAGCCTACAGCACCTGTGCCGGCTGCGGATTAACAAGTCCACAGCCGACGTGGACCAGCTCCCTCTGCCCAGGCGGATGGGGGACTATTTGAAGCAATACCCTTTCCAACTCTGAGGCACGGCCGTTGTATCTCAGGCACGACAGACAGGGACAGAAATGAGGGAACTTCATGTCTTTGTCCCGCTAAAGCGTGGCTCAGCTGGGCACAGTAAAGACCTGATTATCAGCAGAGACTGCATCCACCTTTCCTCTCCCCGTCTCTCCAAATCCATTCCAGCACCAGGGAGGAGTTGGTTGTTTCAGTGAACAACGGGACACGATCTGAGCTCTGAACCTCAGGCCGTGCTGACAGTGGCTGTGATAAAGTGCTGTAGGCATGTGCACACTACTTGAATTTCAGAGTTGCTGTGACACCGGAAATGTTAACATTGTTATTTTTGCTATTTATTTCCATGGCAGTTTCTCTCCTCATGGTATTTTAAAGCACCTTTTAGTTTTTTATTTGTTTGTTTCTTTTTCTTTTGTGGAATTAGAGACAGAAAAAAGTCTCCCAGCCAAGCAGTAGCCGAAAGTCTGTGGGAATTTGGATTTGGATTCACATCCAATTAGTACCTGTTTGAGCCTGTCCCTGTAGCAGGTCACAGGGAGCTCCCCCAGACTTCTGGAGTGTGTGGGACTCAGATGACTGTATCTAGACCCACCTCTACAGAGGTAAAGAGTGGTTTTTTTTCCTTTGTTAGCTACAGGGGGCTGGGAATCATAACCTCAAAAGCAGCTTGCACATCTCCCAAAGATGCATGCTGTGCCATAGGTTGCAGACAGAGACTGCTGCGAGGAAGCCCTTCTTTCTTGAGAGCTCTAAGCAGAGATTCTGGATACTGAGCTTGGGCCAGGGAGCACTCATCCCATTTCTTTTTCACCTTCTCCAAAGCAAGTTTGTGACAAAACATTTAGAAATAAGTAATCAGAAACCCAGCTTTCTTATTTGCAGGCAGAGGCATTCAGTTTCAGAGCACTCTACATATGGCTTGCATGTTAAAAGTGCTTTTCCCTGACATTGCCCTTGCCTTGCGAGATGTGGGGCAAGAACAGGGTCTCCTTGAGCAGAGATTCGGAGACAGCTCTGCTGAGCTGCAAAGACAGACACAGCTTCAGGATATTTATTTATTTATTTATGTCTGGGGGGTAACCAGTTGGAAGCACCTCAGTACAAGAGCTGTCCTTCCTCTCTGCTGACACAACGCCAAACGGCCAGTTGCTCTGCTTCTGCCAGAATTATTCACAAGCCACGTGGCTTCAATCAGAGCCAGGCTCTAGCACACTGGAAACCACAATGCAACTTTTCTGTTTGCCAAAGCCCAGACCTCTGCTGTCACTTTCTCTGACTTGCATGTTTGTTATCTTTAATTAGACTTTTTGCTCTGAGTTTACCTCTTGCACCCCATCTCTTTCCTGCCCCTGCAAATGAAGCACAATGACTCTCCCTTGCTCTTCTGTGGGTAGAAGGGACAAACAGCACCCGGGATCCTTCCCAAACCAAGCACAAACAGAGAAGCTGCCCTTTCCTCTGTTTGCATGATCCCATCACCTTCTCAGTCTGTGGCAGCCAGTCGGTGCCACTGAGAGAAAGTAGACAAGGGAACAGAGAGGTCTAGAGAAGTTATCTTTTGACTGCTTTTGCCCCTAAGACCCTATAACACAATCAAGCATGAACCAATGTTAAGGATTCCTTGTTCATCCCTCCCTGGGACTGTCTCTATAAGGCTCTGTAAATTGGAAGAGACAAATCCTAGCTCTACCTGAGAGTTGAGAGAGGAGATGGAAAAGGATGGGATGGTGATGCAGGAGACAAGCTCAAAAAATCAGTGGAATTTCTTCCGCCCTCTTAAAGCTGCCCAAAGGGACAAGATGGCCTGATGTGCTTAGTCAGTGTCCTTTCTTCTTTTTTATTTTTCTCTCCACATTTATACACGTTAGTGCTCTTACAAGCTTTGTTTTTGATACTTTGATGATTGACAGCATGCACGTGTGATGTCAGGTTTACTTTTTATTATATCCTTCCCCCTTGCCTCACATGGCAGCAACTGAGGGAAGGTACTGAATGAGAATGAAAACTTAGAAGACAAAACAAAAAAACCTTTTTTTTCTAAATAACATAAACCACATACCACTGAAAAGGCTTCCTTTTATCCAAACACCTCTATCTCCCTGAGGACACTGGGAACAAGGAAACCACAGCTCTTCAAGGAGCAGCAGTGATCTCAGGAAGCCCACATGGCTTGGCCACAGGCTTGGTATCTACAGCATATAAAATCTCAGAGAAATGTACAGTGGAAAGGATGAGCTGTTCAGCTCTCTGAAACTTGCCTCCTACTTGATCTTCTCTCTGTTGGGGCTAATGAGGAAATCAAGCTTGCAGGTTTGACCTCGTTGCCCCAGGAGAGCCCAGCTAAAATGGGAGAAGCATGTTCCGAGAAGGAAAGCCTGGTTAATCCCCAGCAGGACAATGAGAGGCTAAGCTGAAGGCTGCAAGCTTATATGGGCAGGGACCATCTCTGTTGTTTGTTCCGCATCTAGCACAATAGGAGTCTCTAGGTGCTACTGCAATACAAAGAATAAACAATACAGTTACTCCAAAAAGTCAGTTTCTTCTGTCTTGAGACCGTTTGTTAAAAATCATTTGACTTGGATTTTAAATAAACATTTGAAATACATTTTAAAACCACTCGATGTAGAAGTCTTTGGTAAAATCCAAATGGATAAATTCATTTTCTGTTCACAGAAATTCTGCCCAAGAAGACCAGACAACCTCTTGACCATTTTGTTTCCCAAACAGGACACACGACCCCTTAATCAGGAGAAAAACCCTTCGGACACGGGGAGAGTTAACACCAAAATCATCCTAAGTGTGGGCCTGGTTTCTACCACACACACACAAGCAGTGACAGACCTCAAGTCCCAGGTTACCAAAGGCTTAAGGAACGTTCCTTAATGATGTAGGAAAACACAGACATTATTTTTGTATTGCTTCTGCATGCCATAGAAAACCATCACAATCTAGGGGAAAGGAGATGGAACATAACTGAAGTTTGGCAACTTGTTTACAGCAGGCTTCAAGTTGGCCTCAAAGAAAAATTCTGCTCACGGTAGTGTTGAAAGACGAGTTCATGAAAGGCAGACCATGCTTCAGATAGGAGGCATCAGCTTCTTCCCCATGTTCTGACGCCGCTGGGCCTCCGTCCCCCCATATTTGCAGTCTGGCCCAGCACCTTTCCCCTTCTTGTCACCTCGCACCAGACACAGCAGGCAGGGAAACCCCCAGGGAGCTGGATCAGCCCCACGGTGTCAGAGGAAAACAGGGGCCACCTCATCCATCCTGCCCATGTGACATGCAGAACACACTGAGGCAACCCCATCGCTGGCACCACGCTGCTGCCGCCCCTGCGCACTCGCTGCCCAGGAGAAACGCTTGTGCCACGGCCACCCCGTCCCGCCCGAAGCAAAGCACAGGGCACTCCCAACCACTGCAAGCCATCAAATGCACTCAGAGAAAAACAGAAGCTCAACTAGCTCCTCTCTGTCATTCTCCCTTTCTGAAACCACTGGCTTCAACGTTCAAACTACTGCTTTGAAGTATTCCTAAAGCACGTGCTGTCCCTCCTGTGTCAGACATGGCGTTGGAATTCACCAACAAACGTTGTTTCCACCACCTCATCAACGTGAGTCCGTGGGTAGATTTCCACTGCACAGCAACCACGAAACGTTGGCAGTGGAATAATCTGCTCAGGTGTGAGTTGTTAAAAACAATCACATCCCTCTTGGTTTTGCAGGAATCGTGGAAAGCAAGCTAGAGCGGGGTAGAAACAAAACACAATCAAAGGAAGTAGAAAAGTGAAAACAAAAGGAAGGAAAAGCAGCATCTATCTTTAAAGAGGAACTTTGAAATCCCAGGAAAATACTGAAAAGAAGGATGCAGCATTTCTGACACATTATTAAGTAATTTCTTACTTTCTTAGCTAGGCTAAACTCTTCCCCAGCTACATATATGAAACCCTGCTGCTCACTTTCTGCAGATTGAGAGCACAAAAAATTGGCATGAGTCAGGCCAATACATAACTGCAGTCATACGTGGTTTTACTGCATCGGCTGTTATCTTAACAACTCCCACTCCTGCACCTTCAGCACATTTTGTTAAAGCAAACAGGTTCACGTTCTGAGAACTCCTGCACCAAAGCACCATGCAGAATGAACTGATTTTTACAATTGAGTTCCACATTGCTGGAAACAGGAGCATTCGTGGAAGTGGAGGCTGACCTTCATAATCACTGAAGTACAGCTGCAACACCTCTCCCAGAGACACCTGTTTGGTTTGCTGAGCCAACACAGGACAACTGGGTTGGGTTCTCTCTTGCTTTGCCATTTCTGACTGTAGATAGACACCTGGACATGGAGCCCTCACTGAGAGTCTGAAAAGCAGACTGAGAGGACAAGGAATATAGATCCCAGTCCATGACGGAAACCATGCCACCATGGCTCACTGCCACAGCAGAAATACCCTGCAGTTTGTCAGGCACATATGGTATAATTTTCCGCCTTAAATAATCAGCCTTTTGAAGCAGCAACACATGTGAGGGAAAAATAACCCATTTATGTGCACATGTTCCTATCCTCTCAACCTTACTGAAATCTTATTCCTTTACCCAGATACTCTCAAGTGCACAACTTCCCTCAGCTCAAGCCAGATAAACCAGTGAGAAATGAAGTGAATTAGCAGAGTATTTAATTATTTTACAACAGATCTGGTCAGGTGTTTCAAGCAATTGATTTATTACATGGCATTTCTTGTCCAAATTCCACTGTCAGTCTTAGCTACTACCTATGAAATTAAGAAAGCTCAAGAGCTCTTCTGCTCTGTCAAATCACATTCTCATGTTCAGATCTGTCAGAAGCCAATTACCACGGTCCTTTCCTGCCTCTCCCTAATGACTGCTGAAGCGCTTGCAGTCCTCACGGAAATGCGCTTCCCCAGCCCTGAGCCCGTCAGCAGCCCAAAGGTCTGGAGCATGGGGTAACGCCACAGCCAGCGAAGATGTGACAGAGCTACTTTGGAAGCCAAGTAACATCTTCCAACTCAGCTCCTAGCAGCATTGTTGCAACATCTATGTCTCATTTTCAGTGGATCCCACCTATCATTCACTGGAGAAAATGAAAGAAAAATCAGACTAGGCAGCTCCTTATAAAACAAACCAGCCAAAGGTGAAAACGAGATATTATTTAAAGAGATCTGCCCTGTCCTTGGGCAGAATCGTTCACCCTTTTGCCTTTTTCTGTTCACAGCAACCTGGCATTAAGTTTTGAAGAGGAAGTACAAGGGAACCCAGTCCTGCCAGTATTGCCTAACGGCATGATAGCAAAAAGAGGGCTATGCAGTTGCTAAGTACATTGATAACACGTTCAGGCTGAGACTAATTTCTTTTGAGACGTGTCTATTTTCTGCCCACACCCAGTTCTGCCTATTTGTTTTTTTTATAATCACGGGTGCCAGAGTGTCAGGGAGCAGGAGCGCGTGGAGACACGGCTTTATCGGGAGGGTAATGCTTCATCTGGAGGGTAATGCTGTCTCGTGTGGACCCCATTCTGATCTTCCACTTACACTTCCTCACGAAACAAAACAACTGTGTGGCACAATACACTGCACAAACAAGTAAGGCAAGGGGCCCTTGGGAACAGGCATAATGCTGCAACATCAATCAGACATCCATCATTACCTCCACCCTACATCAAAAAAACAGGTTTAAAGGAAAATGACAAAGTGAGTCTGGAAACAAAATTAGATCAGAGTCTTTCTGTATTCACATCATGCAGATGGATGAGTGTACACAAATGTACTCTTGCAAATTTTATAAAGAACTAGTATTTTTTTTTTAACTTGAAAAATGTTTATACTATTCAGAGAAAAGGCTACTGGTAGGCAAAATGGAGACCAGACAGAAGAATAATTTTACCAGCTTCACTGTTAGCCTGGGCATTAAACTTCAAAAGGAAACTATGAAACGTTAGTAAAACACAATTTGAATTTTACATAATAATATAACAATTTAATATAAAAATTTAGAGGGCTTTTTGGATTGGGAAAGGGGAGGGAATACAAAAAAGCTTCAGAACTTTAGCTAATATTCATTAAAGATGAGACTCAACGAAAAAGGAAATTTTACTGCAAATCATTGGTGGCTTAGTCCTTGCAATTTCGTCTTAATGAGCTGTTGTAGCACTCCCAGCTGGAGGAAGCTTGTTGGGCTAGATGGCCCACAGTCAGCTCCACACAGACCTGGTCTTGCAAAATCATTTGAATAATTTAAATAAAGACCAGACCCCAGTCTGCCCCAGCAGAGGAAAGTAATCAGTCAGAACTGCTCCCAGTCTGACATACCAACCTAGATTTGCAGAAAAGGGTTTCCTCTTGTGAATGGGAACTACTTTCACCCCTTTGCTCCTCTTTCTCAGACCTTCCTGGCAAGGGTTTTCTCCTGAATGCCATTACTTCCTGAATGCAGAGTGCCTGCACTTTGCAGCTGCTCAGATGTGCTTGCAAAAATGAATACAACATCAGTTTTTGCAAGAATAGCTACTTGAAGAGAACACTATCTAGGCAGGAAAGGCTTTTGCTTTAATGTACCCCCATGCAACTACAGTGAGAATAAAAAATTGATACAATACTTGCTACTGCAGCATTAGATTGTCCAAACATATAATTAGAGACCTGGTATTTCTCAAAACCTATGGTATAGGAAGAGTTGGTCAACCAAAAATCAGTGGCAGAGCTTGGCCAGGACTTGAGTTTCTGGGAGTCCAGCCTGTCAGCCTGTTTAACTCCATCATGCAATTGCCTTGATCTAGAAGATACACCGCAACTTTTCAACAACTGCAGCTGGTAGAGAAGTGCTGCTCTATGGAAACAACCCTGTCTATGAAACCCATAAAAAAAAATAATGGGCCCAACCCAGGTTTGTTTCCATTAAGTGTGATGGGAATTCATTTACTTCAGGGCTGAATTTGGCCCACTTAATATGCCCCGCTTTACAGACAAGGATTTTATCCCTGGTGTAATTCTGACATGAATTCACCATTAAAGGGAACTGTAACACTGAAGTGCAGCTTACTTAACACAAGAAAAACCTTCCTTCACACACTGCCCCACCAGCACGCACAAACCCTAGCCTGGACATGTCTTTTTTAAAAACAAAGGAAAGCTCATCATGCATTGTAAAGTTCTCACTTCACTTGTATTCACCTGCAAATATGCCAGTCAGAACATCTGCAATGCCACTTTGGGATGTAAACATCAGTCCATGGAAAACTGAGCAGACTAACCTGGACTGATCTCAGCATACTCACTTCACATTGGTTAAAGTGATGACAACTCCTAAAACCAACAGATCCGGGTTATATTTGTGACAAAGAGACAGCAAGACCCAGCACTAAGCTCCTGGGGTGCCCATTCCATCCAACTGTCCCCTTGCTGCTTGTTCTTTACAGGCTCCCTCAATGGTAACTGGCAGAGAGAAGATTTAATGGCTGATCAGAGAGCCTGTATAGCCCTTAATGTCAGGACTGTCTCTTCCCTAGAACAGCAATATGGTTTGAAATCTAGTTTACAGAAGGCAGAGCTGTGTTTATACTTGTCAAAAATTACCCAACTTGGCAAAGATTCTTCCCATCATGCAAGTGCCGCCACGGTCATTGCCAAACACTGCAGAGGCAGAGTTCAAAACTACCTCCCAGCCTGTAAATATGGTGAAGAAACATATTGCACAGCGTGCATGCTATGTGCTTGCACATGTCTTAAAGTTCAAGTAGTAATAAAAGATGTTGTTATGATTAAAATGTAAATCTGAAAAAGCCTAAAACATGACCTAATATTATTTCCAGGGAACTCTTCAGAAAAAAATGCCTGTAACTCTTTTTGAAAATACTTCCCTCTCTTCTAAGCCTTTGGTTTTGGAACACTTCTCACATTCTTCCAAGACTGTTTGCAATTCACCCCTCTTTAATTCCCTTCCCTCCAGTCCTGTGCTATGGAAGTCACCTTGGCTGTGAGGCACTGAGCAACATTTTGGAAAGAACATGCACAAAAGAGCACTGCAAGACCGTTGCGATGAGGCAGATCAGCTGTCCCCACGTGGGGCCAACACGAGGACTCCATATTACTCTTTTCTGTCCAAGAACACAGGAGACTGAAGGCTTCTCTGTGCATGCAAAGACTTTTCTTGCTGATCAGATCTCTAAGTGAGGAGCAGGGTTAGCGTGACCTGCCAGGCTGCTGACTCAGGGGTATTCACCAACAGCGGTTCCAAGCAAGAGCATGCAAATGTTGTAATGACCTCAGTGCCGCAGGGTACAGAAAACGAGCTGGGAGGAAGAGTTCAGTAATTTACGTAGTGGGGAAACGCTTTGCTGCAGAAGTCACAGGTTGTGTTACCAAGTGAATAGCTGCACTTTCCACTTCCAGTGTGGACCACTCAGACGACACAAACCGGACCCATGTGCAGCTCCTACAGCTGGCTCTTACTCATTCAGTCCATCTCTCTTCATCCACGTCATGGTCTGCCTGACACACTCATGCACCCCCAGGCTGCATTTAACCTTCTAGCTTGGCTCTGGGTTAAGGGAAGTATTTCATCGTGCCTTGTCAATCTGTGGGAGGAGAACAGATCCACACACTCCCTAGTATGTGGGTCCCTCTTGTTTGGATTTACCATGTGACGAAGGTATCCGAAGGCTATTATTTTTTAGGTCCCTTAGCTCTTTACTGCCTGGCTGTATAACACAGCCTGTGTTATCTGAAAAGGCTGGCCTTTATTACATAAAACGGTACAAATCAGGTATGTAGCCAAAACCAAAATAATTCACATTAGTATCAAGTCAGAGTGTGACAGCAACTTGCGTAGTAAGCGATAATGTCACATGCTGGCTTCTTTTGTTTCCTAGCACAGAAGTGTACTAGCAGATTTTGACAGAAAATATGCACTGAACATCATGTTGGTATTATTTCTTCAGATAAATCATGGCTTCTAAGGGAGGATCCATCACAACTACTGGAAGGGGAAATACTCTGCTCAATCTTGGATGGGAGGAGAGGTGAGTTCAGAAAGAGACAGTCCAATCTATAATGCAGATAAGCCCTGCTGCATGTTATCAATCCAGTCCTGCTTCACTAATTAACAATAAAAATATATCTATTATCTTGCTTATGCTTCTTAACCCCATTTGCTGGAGCCAACAAGCAGTATGTTGCAGTTTATTTTGTATTTTCCTGTTGGCCTATTATCACTTCCTTTGTCTCAGCTCTTCTTAGAGGAATTAGCTGATGGAAGAGCAATACTTCGGTCAAAAAGCTCCTTAAATCGAGAAGAATCCTCTCCCTACAAGCCAAAGGAAACATTCTCTTCTTATGCTTGGGTTGAGGGAAATAAGTAACCATCAAAGAAGCTGTTTCTTAATTGTCTCTTCCCATTTCCCCAGCAGCAGCAGCCAGCATCCCTCCTCAGCCTACTACCTGCCTGGGATTAAAACCCCAAAGGCTTAAAGCAAATGCTGTATATCCTATAGTGATCCCTACAACAAGCATCGTTAATTCTTACTGGAGCAGAAATGGAACGCTCTCCAAGTTCTCTCTGCAGTTATTGACAAAACAAATAACTTAGTGAAAAGGGAACATGTTACAGACGCTGGTGGATTCTAGGTAGCCAGCTATCTCATGTAACAATCCAACAAATAACAGATGACGTAGCTAGCTGAGGTCAACACTCCACATACGGTTTACCTTGACCAGCTACAGAGATACAAATATTCCCCATGTCTTGCTGTTCCAGTATGTTTGCTTTCGAAGATGGGCACTTCCAAATATGACATTACAGGAAACCAAAGTATAAAGGAATTATTTTTTTTACCCTTGCCCTCAAGCCTACCTATGGCTGGTGTAACTAGTACACAGCAGTGCTGGTTTGGAGGCAATTGATCAAGGCCTACAAAAGGAAGCACTTAGAATTATGTCAAGGAACACTAATGTTTCATGTGTCTTTTGCCTTGTAGAAATGGCTTTTTGATGCAAAGGGAGATGAAGTCAAATTAGATTCATGTGTCATGATATCAACCAAAGGAAAAGGGAAAAAGAAAGGCCCTTTACCATCTCTGTCATCAGGCATTCATGCCAGTTAGAACCATTGCCAAAGAAAGAGTCTAGTTCATTACTGTGGAAGACACCCCCAAAATCATGCATGTGTGCTTGTGTGAAGAATGCTAGTGATCAAATATTGCTCACATAGGCACTCTTCAGCTTCCTCTTCCAGGCCCAGTTTCTAAACCTTGGGATCGGTAAGTATGCCGAGATGATTCTGCTAAAAAAACCAACACGTAACATGTTCTGAAGTCTTACTCCATGGCACAAACCTCTTAATTTGCCCCCTACCCTGAAAGCATCGTTGGCTGTGATACTTTCTACCAGCAACAAGGAAAAGGATGCTGGTACACAGGTACTATCAAACCTACAAACAGTTAAAGCAGTGAAGTCAGCATAGTGATATGGCAAAGATATCAACAATCTGCACAGAGAAGTTTCTGGATTGTTTTTTTTTAAATTTGATTTTTTAAATCTATGAACCCCAGAAAATGCTTTTTTTTCTTCTTTTTCTCCTCCTTTCCCAGTTGAACGATGTGCACATTCAAGGAACATAATACAAACTGGCAAATAAAGGAAGTTTCCTCTTTTGTTCCTCTGGGGAGATGTTGGGGCTTTGTCTGCCCTCCTCATGGCCTCCAGAGGGGAGGAACTGTAAGTTGGAGGACACAAGGACTGAATGTAGATCTCCTACCTGGTACTTGACAGGAGTGCCTGGAGGAGCAGAGTTTTCATGTCATTCCTCCTTTCTTTCCCTGCACTACTGATCTGCTTCCATATCATCAGGAATTCTCCCAGCGGTGACCAGCCTGACCTTGAGATGCCACCAAGACAGCTACAAAATTCTGCAGCTGAGAACAAAGTGGGACTATTAAAGGTATTTCAAGCCCTACACAGTTACCAAGTAACAATGTAGTATCTGTTTTAGAATGACAGTTCTCCGTGAAAAAAGGAGGTCATTTCTTCAATGTCAAATTGAAAATAGACTGTAGCTGTGTTCACTTAAACCAGTTATTCTAGTTATCAGGCAGTTCCTATTGCTATCTTAAACTAAAAGTAATCTTGTTAACCTCACTGAAAGATCCTTTGAACAACCCCAGAAAAGAGGATGTGTTATAATTTATCTCCAGGGACAACATCCAAGGCTACCTGGGGAGGTGCCATGGGTGAGGGGGCACATGGCACTGAGCTGAGCTCAAGTCCCCCAGACTTCTTCTCTGACCTAAACCCTCGTCTCAAATTGTTGCGCAGAGCCCCGGGCCAGACGCCCGGCTGGGAACTGCTGCAGCGGGAATGCCCTTTACCAACAACGGGCAAAGCGCCCGTCACCAAAATGAATGCGGCGCTACCCAGGCCTGAGGAGTCTCCTGCAGTGCAACTTAAAAATAAACTCAAAAACAATTCCGGAGAAATGATTATGGCCAGTGCACAAAGGGGTTGGTTCTCTACACTACCGCCTCCACTGAGGTCAAACTGATACAAATAACCTTAACAAAAAGTCAGTCCCAAAGCCATTCTGTACAAAGGTGACTTTTTCTTGCCCTCTGCAATGCTGTCTCAAATCTGAGCAAGAACTACTTGTAAGGGGCTCAACCTCCCTTCTTCCCAGTGCTGCCAGAGAAGAGACAAGTCCATCAGCTTGGTAGGACAATAAAGGAGAGCACAAGTGACTTAACTAAACCTTTTCTTTTGTCCCTAAGGCAATCAACTACATATTCCCATGCAGAGAAAAAACCCACATACATTTCTAAGCCTGGCTTTATAAGCTCAGGAATTAAAGCCGTCTCTTGGGCTCCTAACCATATAAGGTCTTCCCTTGGTCCTTTCCCTCTCAACTGGAAAATACTTCAATTTGACCTCTCATCCGACAGCTCGCACCCTGTATTTTTAGTGCTCTTGCACAAACAGAAGCACCCAGCTTGCTGGTGTGCTAAGACAGCCCACCCATCCCTATGGCGGCGGTGGGCAGCTCACTGCCGACTGGCATGAATCACAGTCGCTCTTTGTAAACTCACTCTGATTTAGCAGTGTAACATTAGAGTACCTGAACAGGTCTGTCTCCTCACGTCAGCTAATAAACTTTCCATGGGAAGTCGGATTCTGCTACTAATTACACCTAGCTACACCCTTCTTCTGACAAACACCTATTCCACCCTGTGTTTGCTCAACAGAGGATGACTAAGATGATTTGCTTGGAAAGAAACCAACTACAAAAGAGTATTCCCCTCCTGCTGTCTTCAGGCACCACATTTGGTTAGTTTCACTTCCCTGTGCTGTTAAATGTCAAGTACTTTTGTTATGTGCACACTTATTTTTTCGAATCTCCAAAGCAGACCAAAGGAGCTTGGAAACATCATTTTTTAATTGTACTCAGCCTCCCCTATGTGGAAGAGTACTTTTTGCCTCTGCACTAATATTTTGTAACTCATGCACAATACTTTGGACTTGATTTTCCTCCCATTATTGTGGTAAATGTGGTGCGGCTCCCAGTTAAGTCACCCAAGCCATGGAAGTGTGTGTGAAAGGGGCGTCACAGTCTCAGGAACAGCTTTGATGTGGGAATGGAGGAGCCAGTGGGGAAACTCATGTCACTGGGCTGCTCGTGCATCCTAGGGTGGGAAATGAAAGCAGAGCCATTTCTGACTTATAACTCTGCTTCTTGGCTAGTGAAATTTGCCGATGGTTGAGCAGGATCCTTCCACAGATCAAACATAACATCAATAGCAGCATGGCTCTTTTTTCTACTTAAATTCTGAAGAACCACTTGTGCAGGCAAGAGAACAGTTTACATCTTAGTGCCAATGGAACCTGCAGTCTGGTCCCTGCACTACAGGAGTGGGGATAAATCCTGCACTGGTTCCTTTTCAGGGCAATAGTTTGTCATGTGCAGAGCCTGGCAGAACCCTGCACCATCAGAGCACCCCGAGTCCCCCACAGTTCTGGTCTCAGTTTCAGGCACAAGGTAATTCAATCCTGTCAGTGAGTTAGTAGTTACATAAAAATCAACCTCTTGGAAGGCACTGCAAGTACACAGAGAGCAGCAAGCACACTAAAAATCAATGCACTGGCTTAGTGCACTCGGACTTCTTGATCAAGACAAGCTCCTGAACAGCTGAAGCTGTAGGCCCCAAAGGTTTGCTGCTTCCCACTGTGAGACACACAGCAACCAAGGCTGCTCCATGCAGAGAAGGTGCCTGCACTGCCCAGCACAGCAGCTTCAGTCAGACAGAACCAATGCGGGAGCACCTTCCCTTGCTCGCTCGCATCTCAGGCTGCACCTGGAGGACACGGCTCTCTGCACTCACACGCAAGCAAGCTGGGGTGAAAAGCAACTTCCAGACCTTTCTTTTCCACTGCTGTCTTAGTTCCATACTGTAGCATGGGCAGATTTTTCATTTAATGTTAATTCCCTTAGGCCTCTGCTATTTGGACTGAGGTGGTATTTTTCCCTTCTTCCCTGAATGCCCTCAAACATTCGGCAAAAACATTTGGTCAAGATCAAAGAAGACACAAGCTTGAAGAAACTCTGTAAATACCAGAACATCTGTGGGATGACAATGATCCAGAAAGATGAGAACAGGCTCTATCACCAGATCAACCCAGAAATACAAGCCAAGGAAAAGACCAAATCACAGCTATGAAATTTGCAATTCATGTTTGTTTCTCTAAAACCAGAGAGGCAAGTCCAGTGCAAGTGAAACTGTGAAAAGTGAAGGAAAACAGCATGCAAACAGGAATACGGTCCAGAATTACAAATCTATGGTGTAAATAAGGGGCTGCTGAGTTTTTGTGTCTCCAGAAATGAGAAGGATGCTGATGGTACCCGCAGAATGCCATGCAGCACCCAGAAAAAACACAGAAGGACAGCCCAGTGCCCTTACCATGCATGATGCTGCAGAACAGATTAAGACCCTACTGATGAAGGATGTGATTGAAGCTGTGTGCAGTCAGGCTGCAGAAAGGAAACTAAATAAGCTCTGAAAAACTATCCAGGCCCAGTCAGCCCTCCCCCAGACTGTCAGGTTTCTGTGGAAAGCCCATTGCTCCCTGGGGTCATTTTCATTGCGCTTCAGCTCTTCCAGGAACTCAGACATGCTGACAGCAGTCGCTCCTCTGCCAAACGCCCAATCAGAGTGCCCAGGGAGGTTTTTCTAAGGAAGCTAATTGAACATGTTTTATTAAAAATAAAAAAGAACAAAAAAACCAACACAACACCCACCACTTTGCTCTACAGGCAAATTCTATAAAAGAAGAAAACCCAGAGGGCAAGATGCTAGGGACAGGAGCAGCTGGAAATATTATTTAGGGAACCAGAAAAAGCTGATGATGAACTTTCCCTGCTGTGTGGAAAGGACATCAAGACCTGCACTTAGTCTGTGCCTTACCTCTTGTCAAAGGGGTGTCTGGGGCGGGAGATCAAAGCCTGGAAAAGGGGTAAGGTGGCAGTTTTATGCACACTTCTCTGTGTGAGCTGTGGGCCAAAAAATGACTCAGAATTCGTCATGTAACAGGACTTGTCATTCACTATGCAAACCCATTAGCAGTGATTAGCACACCAAAGTGGTGGAAGTAAGGCCAAGGACACTGAGAGCACACTCTTTATTTGTAGAGCTCCAGTTGCCCTTTCTGTACTGTAATAACTCGTAAAGCAAACTATCTTCTGGCTGCACCAAGGTTCTGAAATTAATCTCAACATTACAAGGACACAAGGCACTGCAAAGTCGGGAGAGTCATACTTTGACTATCTAAAAAGTGTGAGGAGATATACCACCGGGATACGCGTGGTGACCCCATTCAATCCCACCTACACTCGACAACCCCGCTCAGAAGTGGAAGACTTTCTCAGGAGGGACCAAAGCACACATGGGGCTGAACACGAAGAGAGCTCGGCTGCTCTTGGGACCCAAGCTGGTGTCACCGTGGCCATGTACCAAATGAACCGAGAAGCTCAGAGTAGCTCTAGTTTGAGTATCCTTTCAATACAACTTGCTGCACATGCGACTTTAAAGAGAGAGCAGGTCACTCACCGCTGTAGGTCACAGGTATGGATGTAAAGATGGAGCAGAGGGGGAACAAGCTTTGAAACCTCACGCACACCATAGCTCTCATTGCAATGGCAAGATAAATACAAATATAGTGACGTGCCACAGATATCTATAGCAACTGGTTTTCTCAGGTTTTCTACAGGCTTGATGAAAATGTGCCAAATTCAGCATTGGAGTAATATTATCATAGCTAGAACTTACCCTTAATCCACATATTGATGCACAAGTCACTAAAGGATAGATAGGAATTACTCCGTACACCTCTATCCCACAAAAGACAGACAGCAATACACTAACTAGGCAGCAAAAGTCAAAACCTGTTCGCAAGGAATTCAGGGGCATGAAACACATCATTAAATGTAGGCTGGACACGATACAAACAGTGTTGTTCACATTTTTACATTATATTGCCTTGGGTTCTTTGATTATAAGTGCACGTCTTTCCCATTTGAAAAGAGGATCTCCAGCCCTGTGCAAGGTGAAGGGCTCAGCCACAACTGACAGGTAAACAATCATCCAGCTGAAGAACGGACAGGTTTGAAACATCTTCAGTGTCTCTCTGATACCTTCTATTTATGGGAATAAATTCTCACAAATGCTTGTGTAGCTGTCAGATTAGTAAATTCTATTTAAATTCCTCTAGCAATTGCAGTTAGAAAACAGTGTTATTGAATTCCTAATGTTTCTGAGCAGGAAACACCACGAATGGCCCACTGCAGATGTGGCTGTTCTCCTCTGAAGACCCAGGAGCAGGGAAGCCAAGCTCAGTGCAGCAGATTACTCAGCTGCAAAGGCACCAGACGGCACAGTGCTGCACGGGCTCTCCTGCTCCGCTCGACAGGCTGCGTAACTGCGTCACTGGGGCACCAGCAGGTCCTCCTGCCAAAGGGAGTCATTGCTGGTAGGGTGCAAATCACACAAACACATCCCATTTGCATCCAGGGAGGTTTAAAAGCTCAGAGTTTCCAGTTGCGTGTCAACAACGGCTGTACCAGCTTGGGTTTGGCCTCTCCATTACGATTCACTTATTGCAGATGGTTTGCACTGCCTTCAAGCTGCTTAAACATCCCCTTTGGACTGAAAAGCAATAATAAAGACAACTACTAATATATTACTCCAGGATATTGCATTGTTTCTGAACCTTTCACCTGCCTCTGCTCCCTCCAACCTTCTCTCGGACAGTCTCATGCAACAGAAGAATAAACTAACAAATGAGAAGGCAAACAAATAGGGAGAGATATGCAGTATCAGGAGGGAATTAATACATCGGTACTAGATCACATTGCAACCATATGGTGCTGTGAATACCTTTGGAAGCTCTCCATCCACTGTTGAGCAAGAAATCTCCATAAGCTTTCCGCAAACCCCGCTCGAGAGCCGGTTTGCAGGGAAAAGCCTTTCCCAATGATGCTAATTTCAGACTGGACAGGTGTCTCCTTTGGCCAATGAAGCCGGGAGTCTTGTGCCTTCTGCACCCTTCTTAGGTCACCATGAATGGGATGGCTTTTAAACATTACACTGCAACAATTTCCACTTCCTTCCATATTGCACTGAAGTCCCGGCTGTGCCAGCCCCTATTCTGTGGAGTCCAGCAAACAGAATTTTCCACGGCAGCTCTTGGTATGACAAAGTGGCACAGAGAACCCTCAAGAAGATGAAGGGCAAAAGCTGCTTTAGTTTAGGAGCCAAGATAGCCTGTAGCATAATTCAATCACCCAAGGTGCCATGTATAGGCAGTCCAAGGTGCAGAGGACACAGCCGTGCCTGGTTTCTCAATCCCAGGTGTTGCTCATCATTTGCAAGGAAACTTGCTCAGGCAGGAAATAATGACACATTTAATGTTTGGAAGAGAGGAGGTTTCTCTGACAGGACAAAGGAAGTATTATAGCAACATAACTGTATGTTGAGGGAGGATCATCTTCCTTATCCTTCAGAGTAGGTAACAAAATCATAAAAAGTTAACTCAACAACAGCTACTTTGAGGAATCATTGTACAGCTTGTTTGAAAGCTAACAGATGGAAAAGTTGAGACTTGTCCTTTTGGAGACACATAATAAATAAATTATGTGCAAACTTCAAACCATACCTTTCCTAGAAAGAACATAAATAGAAAATGCAACAATGGATGGGTCAAAAATCATAGAATGGAATCACAGAATCATTTGGTTGAAAGAGACCCTCAGGATCATAAAGTCCAGCCATTAACCCAACACTGGCACTAAACCATGTCCCTAAGAACCTCATCTCTGCTTCTTTTAAATCCCTCCAGGGATGGTGACTCAGCCACTTCCCTGAGCAGCCTGTTCCAATGCCTGACAAGACTTCACAAACAAAAAATGTTAGTTCTTCTACTACTCTACCGCTGAGCTGTGATGGCAGCAAGAAGTTTCTGTCACCAAAAAACCCCCTCTATCTTGGCAGTAAGTAACATCTGAAATGCAGGTTCTATCCACATAAGCAGCAGCTGCTGACATTGCGTATGACTGAGTGAATAATGACATGTGGCACCTGCACTTATTTATGCCACTTTCAGCAATGGAAAGAGAGAGAAGCAGTGAAGATTTTTCTTTTTTTTTTTTTTAAACGCTGTATAGAATTTCTTGGCTTCCCTCAGCTCCATCCTCTCTCTTTGCTGTAGGCAAAGCAACAAGTCACAAAACCAAGGAGTCCTGTGTATTTTAAACATACATATTTGGTGAAGGGCAGAAAAATTGAGACATGAAAGATAAAGCGACTTATGCTGCTATAGCTACATTCAGGCACAGTGCAGACACCCTAAAAGGCCTGGGAATAACTTCATTAAAGTAGAGCATCTATAAAATACCAAAATATATTGCTCTTGCAGTCCCTCAAGACTTAGCACAGAAAGGCAACTAAAAAGAAACTGAACCCATTAGGAGAAAAAGCAAGATTCCAGATGAAGAGTCTACAGACAGCCTTTGAAAGACGGCTGCTAAGTGTGTACACTCACATTCATCAAAGCCTGCATCAACAACACCAGCAAAAACTCAGGAGACCATGAAGAAGCTGTGACAAGGAAACACTCTCGACTAAGCATTTGCCCTTGTGATATAAAAGTATAATGGGGAGGAAGCGGCACATAAGGGAGATGTGTTGAGGGAGAGGAGACTCTGGATGGCCTGAATTCAGGATTTCAGATGGTTCCAGGTGAGCAAGCAGAGATCAGGAGCCCTGCACGCCAGGGGCAGGAGGATGCTCTCGGTGCAGCTGCAGAGCTGCTCCTGCCTGTGGCACAGGGACAGCCCCAGCTCTGGTTTGGCCGCTGAAACAGCCCCACTGCGCCTTTCTTCCCCTGCCCCTGCAGCAGTGGCCTCTGTCCACAGCTCCACATGAAGTTATTAGGAGGAGATTACCCTAGCACAGCACTGCAACCCTTTGTTATCTTTCTAGGAAACAGCTAAGCCTTTTGATCTCCTACCAAAAACTAAAAAGCAAATTAAATGTTTAATAAAACCTTAATAAAGAGCTGCTCTTCTGCATTTAAATTAGTTGTTCATAGAAATCAAATACATCTAATAGACTAAGAAAATGAAAGGAAGTTGCTATGGCTTTGATGCAACAGCTACTCCAGCAGAATAATCCTGTGAATCCATTAAGGTGTTTTATAAGAAGAGCAAGAACAACTGCCTTCCCCCAAACACGACTATAAGCTTCTTCCCAAACCAAGGGCATATGTGAGCTGAAAAGATTTTGCTAGGTCTCATTCCAAAAGTTTCTCCACAGTGGGAAAACCCACAGGAGAAAAAAAGAGAGAAGAGAAAAAGCTAAAAAGCACTATCAGGAAGTCTGATCAAACACCATCAGCAGAATCTCAACAAATACATGGGAAGAAAGAAGTTTGAGGGCTGACTGATACCTTAGAAAGGCATTGAATGTAAAACCAACAAAAGAATCTGCTATGATGTCCAGGGGAAAGCTGCTTGTGTTAAATGAACAACCCAGAAGACAACTCACTCCCTTGCTGGAGCACAATGTGCCAGAACTGTTGGTATCAGCTCAAGTCAAAAAAAGAGCAGCAAAACTCAGGATCAGAGTTTCAACAGACTTTGTAGGACTGGACAAAGAGCAGGACTAGGAATAGTGTAGAATGATATTATCACAACAAAATTCATGGCACTGATGGTGTCAAGGCCTAAAGGACCTGTCTGGTCTGGCCTAGGAAAAGGCCAGAAAATGCGACTCCTTGTCTCCTCTCTTTGAACAACTCGCAGCAGCTTAGGCCACCTCTTCCAAGAAAGTGACCCTTCCACATGTGTGCTTCACAAAACCAGAAAAAGTTGGCACTATCTGCGGCCTGCAGCATTGCTACAATGACTTATAAAAGCATATTGGAAGCCAATATCCAACATTTCCTCTCCTCAAATTTCTGCTAATTTGAAGCCAACCTGCAGTAACGCAATAACCACACGTAGAAGATGTATTTGAAGTCCAGGGCTGTGAGAAATTGACTCCTCCCAGGCTGCCAGCAGAATGCAAAATAATTTGATTTTGTAAATAGGCAGGAAGAATAACATTAATTTGTCAGTGTCGTGCTGAGTGTTTTCCTTAGAAGTTCTGCAAGACTTAGGAGAAAAGTTCCCATCATCTCCTGCTTTGGAAGGAGGGAAACCCAGCCTGAACGCAGAACAGGCAAACAACTGGTGGAGCCATGGCACAGGGAAGCAGGAAGTGCAGGACAGTAGCACAAGCCAGGGTCAACCTCAATTTGCTGCTGCTTGTTTCATTTATTCAAGGTCATGTGGTTGAAAGAGGTTTCAGGGTCTTGAAATCTCTGTCTGAGCTTCTGGCACCCTCTTGGACTCCTACCAAGGGGATGATGACTGATGGCGGGAAATTTTGACCTTTTAACTCCATATCCCTTTTCTAAATTCCTGCGGTCACTACTGGTATCTCCTGTGTAGCAAATTCTTTCTCTCTCCCCCAAGAACCCAAACAACTCACTGTAGTACAGATCTGAGCAGGGCATAAATCTCCAGGCCCTTGTGTCTCTGGTAATTTTCCCAGTCCCACGGCGCCACTCCAAGCTTTTGCCCCCTGCCGCTGGGGAGCCCCAGGTCACTGGACGAGCTCTTTGCCATCCTTGGAATGGCAGCGAGAATTCCCTGAAGCGTCCCGCGGGACCCAGTGCTGCAGTTCCCAGAACTGGCGGCTGCTGACTCGGCTTGAGCTCTTCCTAGAACCGCTGGGCCTGCGCTCAGCCCCGGGGCTGGCGGGGACAGGGGGGAAGGATGACAGGAAAGAGCCCACGTTGTGCAGACCCTTCAGCACTCCAGACATTCCCCTCTCCTTTTTCATGTGAATTGCAGAAGGATATTTTTTTACCTTATTTTTAAGTGCTGGGATGTCAGCTGGCAGCAGCACTGCCTTCCTGCCCCTGCCATACCTTGGGTTTACTTTCAGTAGTTACAGCTTCTGGATTTGAAAATGACCCCACAAGAGGCAGCAGTCATGCCTACACACACTGAAACTCCTCTCCAAGCCTCAGCACACTTTGTATCAGGAAGCATCAGCAGTAACAAGCATCGCTAAGAAGGAAATCTGCCACACAACAGTGACGTTTAAACTAGGCTAAGCCTAACACAGGCAACTCGTGCTGGGAATGATCTCCAGCTGCCCATACGGTGGCTGTGTACAAAGGCTGCGTGCTAGTGCAGTCGTGTCATCACATTTGTGACAGTGCACTCAATGTGACAACTTTTCTACATCATGGCTTTCTCAAGCACTCACCTGGAGCCACCTCAGCTCCTAACTCCACTCTCAGCAGCTCTGGGTACAGCCCATCACACACCTAGCTATAAAATATATTTCTAGGGAATAGATGTCCATAGCGTGAGCCAAAGAAGTCTGGGACCAAATTATTTTCTTAGCTAATCACATGCAATTTCTCTTGCTGCAAGAAAACTGTGCCAAGGTGATGGAGAAAGAATCTGGCCCACAAACTGGCTTCTCAGCAGAGCATTTAGCTGTAGACACACTTGGGGTTTTCAGAAGGAATCTCTCTGAACACCTGGCTGAAAAATAACAGCCAGAAAAACTCAGAACATGGTGGATGAAAATTAAGAGCTGAAAGAAAGTAAATAAAGTGGGTTTCCCTGCTCTGACAGCACATTTTTCCTTCAATTATCTGCACCGCAATGAAAGGTGATGGTACTGCTTAGTTTACGGAGTTTTTCCTGGACGGTCCCCAAGGCCACAATACAGGGTGTTTATTTGGTTTTCATAAGGTCAAAGAAGCATATTTGGGTAACACAGGCAGTTTACTATGGACTTTCACCTTCACCATCTTAAACCAAGTGCGACAGTTGCAATGAAAAATATTTACTGCTGTTTACATATATTAGTGGGAGGCTTTTGGAAGAGAGAAGGCTTTCAGCCTCATTCCACATCCTTCTCAACAGCTTTTTAAAAAATTATCTATTACATGTAAGAGGAAAAAGAAGAAAATGTCAAGATCCAGGCTTTCGACTGTTCCCTGAACACATTGCTGATCCTTTAGAGCCATCAACCACAGACAAGCCAGGCACATCCAGGGAGTTATTCACACTGATCCATGCAGAAGAATTCTAGCAATAAGTACAGTTTTATTACAGATCACATACCTGGGGCTACTGTGCTTATGAACTACTTTAAATAGGTGGGCAGAAGCTGCAGTAAGCAAGTCATGTGCCTCACTGCCTTTTCCATGGGAGCCAAAAAATCCCTGGCATGGTTTATCAGCTTACTTTATCTGGAAATCTCAGCATGCTGGAACTTCATGTACTTGCACACCCTGCGCTGTGGTTTGTAAAAACCAGCCAGCCATCAAGCATACACACTATCCAAAAGGCGGTCTGTCCTGTTCTCCACATCCCGGAACTCCATGGTCTACTTGGTGACAGTTCTTTTTCTGTTTGTAGTGGCCACGGAAACTGCCAAAAATCAAGAGAATCGGGAGCCTGACACTAGGTCTGCAACTTGGTCTCCCTTTTCCAGAAAGAACAACTGCAAAGGAAAGCATCCCCTTCTACACAGTCAGAGAACAACAGGCAAAAATGGGCACTCCCAAGAGATGTCGGAGGTCAGAGCATGTCAGGTGGTGAAGGACATGAGCTGATGCTGAAGTCCCACCAACACAGTCTCCGCAGTGCCACTGGTACTGGCTTTGACCCAGCAGCACGACTACAGTGACCACACGGAAATGCAGAGTCTGACTTCCCTCAGATTCATGCCCTTTCTGATACAGAAAGGGAAGAAGATGTGATAAAATACGCACCGATATCACCAGAGGCAGCATCAAGCTGTCTCACACCAGTGGTTTTCAAGCTGCAGTCCTCAGAATTTGGGGCTTTCCGTGGATTACTGCTGACATCCATGAAAGATGAGTAATTAGAGGAAGCCTACTGTCAGGAGGACTTTCTGATGGAAAGTTTTGAGTTACTCATGTGGAAGGTGTTGATGACTAGTACCCTAGGTGACTGGTTGCAAACTGTTTCTCAGTCTTCGAAGCCTTGGGTGGGGGTTGACAGGTGATGCTCTTCCTCCTCCCACCTGCCTACCGAGTTATATTCACTCCTCCCTTATTTAGCTCCTCCTGTTAAAATCCAAGCAGCTTCCTTGAGTAATCATTTCTAAAATTGAGACTACAATACAACAGATCCTAAACTCTCCCGTGAAAAGGTTAACCATGTTCTTAACCCCTCTGACTGCACCAACATCATGTATGCAGATATCCCTTTCAGAGTGACAGAACAGCGTCAAGTGAGCTGGGCAACAGTTCAAGGACAATTCTTTGCAGAAGGTGGTACCTAGGCCTCCTCAGCTCTACTAGCCTAGGAGAAACCTACCTATTAGGTATTAATGTATAGTATATGAGGTATAAATATATGATATTTGTAATAAACATATAGCTACATAGGAAATGTCTTAAATCTGCTATTTGAGAAACAGTTGCTGTAACTCAAACTGCTACTAAGTTATAGACAATATAGCAAATTAAGTCTCACTAAGGCAAAGCAGGCTAGGTGATTTTACTGATACAACAGAAGAAAGATGCAGGAAGCACTCCAGGAAAACAATTTTTTCTTTCCACTCAGAAAAACAGCTGGTTTTTATCCTCACTCTTCACTCCAATTCCTCTAGCCAAAAGAGCAGAGTTTTGAATCCCAGCAGCAAAACATAAGGAAAATAAAACAGGTGCAATTCGACACTCCAGGTGATGCAAAACTACACAAACTGAGAACATAACCCTTCCTTCATGTACCGACCTCTTAATACAGAGTGTACCATCACTGCTGCCAATTTGCACACGCAGTTGTACTCAAGCCCAGGAAAGGGTTGTCCTTAATTCCTTCTCCACAACTTTATTTGTGCTGCTGCTTTGTCTTGCTTGTGACAGGACCGCAGAGCTTGCACCTTTTCTCAGAGAATGGCTGATCAGCTGAACAAGACGTTCCTTCCTTTTTCATTCTGGATGTACAGTTTCTGCAGCCATCACAGCCTGCCTGCACAAACTGTAGATAATACCTAACCCTCAAGATGGTGATTAAACTTGCTCATTACTGCTCCAGCATCAGGCACCTGCCTCTTACGCTATGCCACACGTGATGAAGGTGTAAGAAAAGCAGCACATCAGAGGGAAAAGCAGGTCTGCAATCGGCTTTAGGAACTACTCCCTAAATTTCTGATGAGCCAGTGAAGAATTCGCCCCCAGCACAGATGATGGAGCTGCTCGCGTCCCGACCAGCCCTCCATAGCCCTGCCAAGGATGGCAAGATGTTGTGAATATTCACTGAGGTCAAAGCGACCCTGGTTGTACTGTATGCTGGCAGCTTTCAAAAACGTTTCTGCACATTTACACACAATCTAAAGCATAGAAAGGAATAAGCAATCTGACATTAGCCGGTGCCATGGAAATTCAATAAAACACAGAATCAAATGTAAAAACCATACCAATTCACACACTTGTGTTTTTTTTCTTTCTCCCTGTTTTATTCAGGCCATATCCACTCACTCTCTTCTTTCACAGTTGCTGTTTTCACCCCTTTCCACTCCCTGAATTGTTTCTACTCTTTAAAAGAAAGTAGCTCCTCAGTTAATATATAAACTTCACATATTCCCTCAGTTTCTAAAATCACACATACATCACACACACATACATCCTCATCTTACCCATTTTCCACAGTGGGTTTCCAATATCCTTTATTTCCCCCAATTATTTGCCCGTTTCCTTCTGGTCCCAACATAAATGCACAAACATGTCCTAAATTAAAAGGCACAGCCACTGCAAATGCAGCCAGTCATTTGCCTGATCTCATATCATTGCATAGTTTAAAATTTAAATATATATATTTTTAAAAAAGCATCTTGTCTTCTGTTGTTGTTCTCCATGCCCCTCCGTATTTTTCTGAGTTCTCACAGTTTAAGCATGAAAACAGCTGAAAGTCTGTCCAAACAGACACAGCCCATTTCTCAGTTAACTTCTTTAGCCATTGCTAAGGTCACCGCTGCATTTTTCCAGGAAACCACTCATGTCACAGGCTCACTTCTCAGGGCTTAATTCTATACACATCACCAGCAAGTACCTCTGCCCAGCTAGCATAAAACAAAAAGCCATTTCCCATAGACCGGGTTTCCAAACAGGGGTTTGATTGCCACAATTTGCTTTATCAATACTCAGAAATTCTCCACTTGCCTGTTTTCATCCCCCAGCTACAATATCATAGCTGGGCAGCCATACGATTTATCACATCAGTTTCCCCTCTACTGTGACAAACTGCAGTTCTCCAGTGGAGTTGCTAGGACAAGGACTTGGGTCAAAAACCTTGAAAATCTGATCCAAGCAAATGGCATCAATACTCAGTGCCGGCATTGCGTCAGTGCTAATTACTTCACTGCCAATCAGTTTATCAGAAGCACCAAGCCAGTGTGCTCATCTTTCAAGTGTTCTCCTGTGTCTCCAAGTGCCCCACCTTGCCCTTCTCTGCTGCTGAAACATCTGGGTGGCCCCTTCTCTTCTCACAATGCAATTTAAAGAGATGACAAAGGCTCTAAGTAACAACATAAGCTCTCATTAAAATGTCGTGGAAAACAAAGCAAGAAACCACAGTATAATCTAAAGTGTTAGGATGCTTTAGATCTAGACCAGAACATCATCTCTGTTGGTCAACATGAAAACATCGAGCTAGTGCCTATCTGGAAGAGCAGAAGGCAGCTGGAAGAGTGATTCTGTGAACACAGGTCTCCGATGTTGCATTCTCCTGCCTTTCTTAGGAAGGATGAGGAAATTAAACTAGATCCAAGAACTCTTTCTTCTCCATTAACACTCATCTGCCACCAGTTTTTTGCTAGATGGTCCCTCCCATCCCCTTTCCTTCAGTCACTTCTGCCAGCAGCCTGGCTCTTCCAGGAAATCAGACAAGACAAGAGCAGAATCAGTCATCTGCCAACCACCGATCATACAGCAGGGGCAAGAGATTGTAAGAGGAAACTCATTTTTTTTCAAAAGAAGCTTTTTACTGCTTCTCGATATCTGGGTTCTGTGTACAATGACACACAGAGAAACTCTTACAACACATACACAGTGAGGAATTCAGATTAGGGAAGTAGAGAGAGAAGCGGAGACAGCTCTGAATCAAGCCTGAAAACTTGCAGATCCTCAAGGGCATGTTGTAAGATGAGACCAACAGGCTTGTACTAGGAACTAGGAGAAAAAAACAACCCCTTTGAAATATTTGAGAAGTTGCAGAACACTCAGTTTGAACTTTTTTTTTTAATTGACATAGATAATCTTCATGATTTTAAGACTCAAATTTGAGGTGGGAGGGGGAAGCAAATGACTGCCAACAAAGCAAAGCAACAGGGACAATCTGGAGTAACTGACTGCAAATGGAAAAAGTGAACTCATGTATTTTAAAGAGGTGAATTTAACTCAAAAATATCAAAACCAAAACCAGCTGTAAACTCTTACACCATTAATATCTTGTAGACCTGTTTTCAATACTCCCCATTCATATCACATGCGTACATACAAAGAGCGGCAATGCACTTTCATGATCTTAAATCTCAGAAGGGTTAAATAAGAGCTGGTGAACAAGTCTCTAACAGTCTGAGTAGCAGTGGTGCCTGGTGCAGCGTTGGGAACGCTTATTCACAGGTTGCTCCCTGCAGCCAGCCTAAAGAACAAGTGATCAGCGATCACAGCTCCTAGGACTCTGAGACAAACTTGCATTTGATTTACTGAGTAAAGCTCTCCAAAGCTGGTCATAAAGTTTCCCTTCATCTCCTCCTGACTCATAGGCAGCCAAATCCAGCTACACCTGAAAGTGCCTTTGCCATCCTGCCCAGAGACCAGGATTTGGCTCCTAAACTTTCAAAGGCTGCTAAGTGCCTGTGAGTGCACAGGGAACAAATGCGCACTGACCTGAACTGCAGAGGGAGGAAAGATGAATAAAACAGAAAATATGGGACAGTTTACTAAAGGTTTCCTCCATGACTCAACAGTTTGTAAAGTCTGCCAGGAGAGGCTGGCAACCTGAAACTGATGTAAAAATAGTGCCTTTTTTAACAAACCCAGAGCAAACCAAAACCATGTAACAAAGGCAGTGAAGTTCAGATTGTTACTTCACTGCGTTGCAACTTCCTGAAACTTCCAAGAACAAAGCTCTGGTCCACAGGACAGAGTCATTTGTGCAAACCAGAAATATCCGCTTCTGTGAACGCAGTGAATTCTATGTACATACACACAGACCGTTCCTCCTTCTCAGGCAGAATGATGCTTGAACATCCACACATACGCACGCAGCCACACACAAATGCAGCAAACTGCATGTGTATGTGTTTATTAAACTGTACCAGCAAAAGCTTCAGTAAGAGAAAGTTGCAGTCATGAACTCATGAAAGCAAAGAAACAAAATAAATATGCAATGTAGCTCTTTGGGGAAGAGGGTATGGAGAACCAGGAGGCTGCAGATCAGATTTTTTCTGGGCTCTGGTGACTTTATGGTAGAGACAGGTGAAGTGAAACCTGAGTAGGGTAACTTTAGCCAGAGAGAGTGAGATAGAAATAAACAATATTATTCCTGGAAAGAAGGGGTAGTAGCTGTCCCTCTGCCAAAGTGCACTCCAGTGCAGCGCCTATTAGCTGTAGACTCCTTTTTGCGCTCCACCTCCAGTGTCAGGGCAACGGGCCCAGGGCTTGACGTCAAAGCTGCCTTTTATTCGCTGCACAGACTTTCCCCTTTTGCAGGTTTAGTGGACTGAGGCGTGGAAGCAGCTGGGCACAAAAAAGGGCTCTATTCTGGCCAGGTCTGCAAACCCAACGCAAGTCTCCAAGGAAAGTCCTCTCCCCACATTACTAATTCCAACTTTGCCAGCGGGGGAAAAAAAAAAAAAAAAATTAAAAAATCAGTATGTCTGAAATGGTTTACGTCTAAATTGTCCTCTAGCTAACCTTTCCTTTGATTTGTGCCCTATTTTTTATCTTTTGTGGTTTTATCTTGCATTATTTTAGACTGCAAGAGCTGCCAAGCTAGGACTCTTTCCATAAGCATAAGACTGTAAAACTACTTCTTTAACTATCAGATATATTTGGAGAAAATCCTCACAGAGACAGGGGATAAACTCCCAGTGTTCCAGGATAGTACTCAGGGGTATCAGAGGGAGGAGGAAGAATGAGACTGGGTGGTATTAATAAATCCTTCCACCTGTCTGAACCTGGGACAGCTAGAGCCAAACTGGTTGTTTCCAAAGTCAGCACAGGAGATTCTCCTCCACTCATCATGATCATTTGGGCACATACAAACCATTCCCTGCCTAACATTCTGTGATTCTCATCCACCTGCCTGCCCCAAAACACAAGCTGCGCTGTGGGAGTTCAGGGGAAGAGGGGCCTGCCATAGAACTAGCTCTGCTAGGTCAGGCTTCTTGCGCCAAAGAGGCCCTCTAAGATACAGCTATAGCAGTCACAGAAAGATTATGACACTCCTAATACAAATTCAACACTCTATCCTGTAGCTTTTTTGTTTTAAGGCCAAAGATTGTAGGTCAATAAACAGGGGTCAAAAAGAAATGGAAAATCCCAGTCACTTAATTCACAAAAAATTGGCATGGTAATCAGCTGCTACGTATTTCCGAGAGGAGATGCCAGTCCTCTCACATGCTCAGAGTTAAGATCTGATCACATTTGTAATCCCTCCTTTTGACAGCAATAAAGCTGACACTCACAGGGTTATTCCACAACAGGGCCCTCCTTATTCCCCTGCCGCTGAGACTCCCAAACCCTCTGTCCAGAGCAGAGGCCAACGCTCTTATTGTGTCCTCCAAATACAGGTGTGCTGCAGGCTCTCCTTTTTTTCCTCTTCTGAAAGCTTAAAGCTGGGGGAAACTTTGGTATTTTTCCTTCTTGTAAGACTCTCAAAGTAGTACTTGACTTAGCAATTCTTGCATGAGTACTGTTCTTAGCTTTGTATACCTGTAACTGAGAGGAAAAACATGACTATTACCTCCTGGCTAAGGCACAGGGCCATTGCCGCCAGGATGCAGCATTCCCAGGCTATTAGTAGGCAACAAGATGAGCAGTGTATGCTCCTGCTAGTGGGGAAAACAAAACAAAAACTACATGCTCAACACAGGCCAAAGTGTTTCATCTGTTGTAAAGAGTTAATTTGTGAGGCAGAACACAAGTTGCCTGCATCTCAACAAAGCTTGGTTGTCCCATGCCATCCAATTGACCATACAGAAAGGCAAACTTCCCCAAGAACCCACATCCAGTTCCATAGAACAACTTACTGAATTTACTCACATTAGTTAGTGAATAACACACATCCCAGGTAGGAAGGACTCCCAAATGAAGTGTCCTGCAGCTGCACTTCCCCCCTCCTGCCTTTTAGCCAAACTACAAGCACACAAACAAAGGAACGGGGTGTCATATTTAGTTTCTCTTAAGCTCCTTCTCGACTTTCCAGATAAGTTATAACAAACAAAATGGAAAGGCCAGTTCATTTCTCTTGTTCTCTAAGAGCAGGGAGACACAAGCTAGCAGATCAGCAGGACGACTTCACCGACACACAGCTGGTATCGGGGGCAGACGTCAGGAAGTTCAGCAGCTGCTCCAGTCTGATCTAGAGCTCTGCACGGGAGTGCTATACCAAACCAGGCTCTGACTTCCTATCAATGTGTCCTAGAAATGCACACTGCCAGCCAGGTCACTCTGGAGATAAACAGGACCTTTTAGGCATCACACAGATCCTTCCTCTAATATAAGAGAGAAAGAATATTTCCAGATACTGAAGGGACAACTATTCCAGTAACTCAGCACTCCACTCCCACTCCACCGAAGCAGGTGAGCGAGTGACATGAGGCTTATTCCAAGTGTTCTGAACCCAGGAGTCAGGTCCCAAGAAATCAATAGGCTGAAATGTTAATAGTAGGGGTGTTGGGGTAGAACGGTTGCACGTGGCTGGTTATTGGCCTTCTGACTGTTGACCCTTTAGAGTAATATTTTCCAACATCTCCCTGTCATCACAAGGGCTGAGAATAATAGGTTATCCCACCACAAGAGAGAATTATGTATCCAGGGCCAGGGGCCTAAAGAAAAGCAGTAAGTATGCAGAGACTCAACAACTACCAGAGATAGTTTAGGCTGGTGCCAGCTCTGAAAGAGCCAGCAGCAAGGCAAGCCTGCCATCATCACCTGGAACATCTGTTTTTAGCAACCAGCTGGCTCCCAGGGCAGGGTTTGTGCCACAGCAGTTCTGCCCACTCCCAGCTCCTGCCCCTTCTCTCCGTTCCAGACTCAGGTAAAACAGCAGCGGCTCTTTGTGCACTGCCTGCCCAGCACTGGCTTCCCAGCCACAGTCAGAACAGATGAGGAGCACAGGGCAGGCACTCCCATGGCTTGGAGGCCACAGGTGTCTTGACTTCCCTTTCTATGTCACACTTTTCTTTTTGCTTGAGATGTTGGTGCAGAGACCTAAAGAGACAGAAGTCCTGGGAGGAAATGAGTCAGGAAACCTGTACCCCGACGCAGGGGGAAGTGTGACTCAGAGCGCACGGGGCGCCGCTCCCCAGCGCCCTGGAGGAGGTGATAAGATTGTGTAATCCCCAAGATAACTTGCTGCACATCCTAATTCTGCTGATCCTCCCAGGGGAGGGGTGCCTCTGCTGAGTACTGTACATTAGCTGATTTCTTAGAAGAAACTGCGACAGCTCCCTGTGAGCTCATTGCGTGGGAGGGGAGGATGCTGGGCTCCCTGCCTACCCTGTCGGAAGAACCAAGAGCTACAGAAGCACTGAATTTATCAAAAGCACAGCAAAGACCTGGCAAACCTCTTGTTTAGTCTATTTGTTCTTCTTTCACAGACAGAGAATGTAGGGACATAAGTACTTGAAAGCCACAGAGGAACCAGCTATAAAGCAGAGGGGAAGATTTAAGAGAGAGTTTGAGAATGAAGAAGAGGACAAATGTGGTGGCAATAGGAGGGAAGAGACAGTCTGTGTGGTCAGAGTGAGGGGACAGACTTACATGAGATATCAGGAGGAAAGAACCCAGGAGTGTAGGCCAAGCAAGGGAAGTGAGGAGGGCAGAGACAACGGAGGAAAGAACATGAGAGAGTCACTTAGTAGTGATGAGGAAGGTACAAAGAAAACAAAATGGCCCTGGGACTGAGAGAGCAAAGAAATACTACATTGAAGGAAAGAGGCCACCATCCATTTTGAGTTCCAAGGACACACCAGAGCCAGAGTTTGCATTTCTGGGTCTCTGTTCATCTGTGGAAGGGCCATGTCTGAAAAACAACCAGAGCCCTAAAGCAGGGGGGTGGAACATCACACCAAAATCACCCTTTTTCAGTCAGACAGGATTACCCTTGTTTCCTCATCATGAACATGGGCACAAGCAGCATCAGCACACACACAGTCCATTGCCTGTGTCAGTACAGCACCTGGTGCAAAAAGGACATGAGTAGGGTTCTGGAAATTTCTGCTGTACAGGTAAACCTCCCAGGCACCTCAGGGAGCTTGATGCCAGCTAAACTTCCAGACTCCTGCATCTGCTCCCCACGGTCAAAACTGTGCCTACAAAGTTGCTTTTGTAAAAAAACCTACTGAATCTGAAAAAAGCGAGAAAGAAGTGCTCAGTGTCCCAGCACAGACGTGGCCGGTACCCGTGCACACTGGAGCACACGCTGCTGCCACGCATGGGCTTTCACCAAAACTTGTCACAGAGTCAGAAAGGGGTCCCCACTCACCAGCATCAAAATCCACTGAACAATCATGAACACAGCACGAGTTAGGGACATCCAGGCCTGGTTATAAGAAAAATTCACTCTCAAGTAGTATCATTTTCAGAAGGGGCCATTTAGTGCTTCATGCTCCAGCAGACAGGTACCCTCTGGGGCTGCAGCTGCACAGAGGCTCTTCCCATCTGAAGTAGATCTAAACTGTATTTCAAGCGCTGTTTCGGAGTCCTGATCATGCACAATATTGCACTAAAAAATATCATACAGTCTTTCAACTGAAAATTTGTTATGCACTTTTTTTTCAGCCAGGAGCCAGAAGTGATCAAACCATCAGTTTCAGAGACTTTTACGCCCAGCTGAGGGGCAGCAAAGATACTGGCTGAGATTCAGAAGACCTAAAGCCTATTTCCATTTCTGCCCTGACCTGTCAGCTCTCCTGAGACAAACCAATGTGCATCCTTGGGCTCTGGGTCCCTTTTGTCCCCTTTTTTTGCCTCACTGGTATCAAATGCAAGCTTCCTGGGTGCTGGCTGCTGGACAGTATATGCCTGTAAGGTTAAATGCATCCCAGACTGCAAAATGCTGAATGATTCTGTAATGGAAATAATAATGAGTACTTTAAGTTTCAAGTCTGGTATTTCTGGGACAAATGTCACAGCTCCTACGACCTAATGTCCCAGGGCTAGCAAGCCTGGGAAGAAGAGCTGTGTATAGGAACCATGCGCAGGGGAGCAGGCAACCAACTCTACAACAACTTTTTATCATAAAACGCAAATTGAAGGAAATGTTTATTCCTCAGCCCCCAAAATTCAAGGCTGCTGGAAAACCAATTTGTTGGAAATTTGTGGTTATCATGAGTTCATTGAGACCCTGTACTGCAATTCCTTCTTTCACTGTGATCAGTCTGTTCCTCAGAAACAGGACCAATTGTATTTTGTTCCTGTAGGTGGTATCTGTAAGGCCACAGTGCAAGGACCGAAACTATTGGTATCATGTATATTAGTCATTCAGCCCCCTGCAAACACTCACCCACCTTGTGAACACAATACAGGGATGAAGCTGTGTCCAGCCGAGCAGGTACTCACGGATTTTTGTTCAAATTATGCTTTGTGAGCCTGACTCAGCTGCTGACACCTCCTCACCATGCAGGATGCCTGTATTCTTTTGCAGCAGCTCTGTTTTTCCCCTTGAATCTGTGCTAATAGGAAAGTACCAGGTGGAAGAGTTTATTTTTCTAGTTACTGTTTTTTTTCAAGATGCTGCCTGGCCTAGGCCAATTCCAAGAACTGAAGCAGTTGAACAAAGAAACTTTTACAGGCTCATCAGAAGCATGACCATCACTGCTCTGGCAACTTCCCATGCTGTAGCAAGAATTTGCACAAACCAAAACGAGACCACACGCAACAGAAGGGCTGAGCGACACATGCAGGGACCTGCCAGCAACAGCAGCTTCAGCACCTCTGCAGACACCTCCAGCACCGTGCCGTGGCACGGCCCAGCATACGTGCTCAAGGAGAAAAACCTCCCCACCGCTGCTTATCCAGGCAAGTAACCAAACCACAGTGCTTCCACGGCAGTGGCAGGGGAAAGGCAGCAGATAGGGCTGTTCACTCAGTTCTCTCCAGAGAGGCTGCGCTCTCGGACAGCGTTCACACACCACAGCCTCTCCTCTGCTTTGCAATACTGCAGGTTGCTGACTACAAGGCCTGAAACTTCAACAGCAGTAAATTCCTTTAGGGGACAGGATGGGGTAAAGCAGAGACTTGTACGATCCCAGTGCTTCAGCCCTTCTTCCTTCACTCCCCCCATGAACTCTGCACAGGCACAAAAATAATATCAAAAAGTCATCTAATTACATGTAGCTACCAGTGCCAGCTTAGAACAAGTGAATTTGACATCCTGGGTGATCCCAACCCCTTCTCATTCTCTCCTTCCTTAGGTGTACTTTGACAGCTGCCTATGCTGGCATTCATGGTGAGTTTGTTTTTTCTTCTGGATTAATGCACTGAGGAGCTGAGACCAGGGGCCAGTCCACATCAGAATTCAACTGAGAAAGCAAAGCCCCCAGGCTGACCAAAAGCAACCTGATAACCAAGTGAGAAGTCTAAGCCAATTTTAGGCACAGAGGGAAAGGATTTTCTTTCTCCCCTGAATAAAGAAAGCCAAAAACACTGTAGGAGAAAAACCTCTAGACAATCTTCAGCTAATTGCATCCATGGAAATAGCAATAGAAATGTCTATGTCTGCTGTGTTCTAGTCACCTTAAGCTGTTTTCTGGATCTTATCACATTCATCACAGCCATTGGACTCAGATAAATTTGGCTCTGGGGCTATGGCTGTGACAGTCACAGCTGTGGAGTAACAAGCTTTGAGTCAGCCTGAAGAAAGAGGCAAATGAGGCAGTGCCTTTCCAGAGATCCAGTAACAGTCTGTGTTTCCAGAGATCTCTCTCCCTGGGGACCCCACAGGCATTAACAAACCCTCACGATCCCCAGCTGAACCGCAGTATCAGTACATCCTATACTACACAGGGGAAACTGCAACACCAGAGAACAGTGCTTGGCCCCAGTCACGCAGCAAGAAACGGAATCCAAATTACAAGATCTTAAACTACAAACTCCTCCTCCCTACCTTTAACACAAATGCAGACCCTCATATAAGCAATTTCATTTAAGTGACTGGAATTTACCCTACAGCACACATAGTCGTTATATGGCTCTAAAAGCACATTACCAAATATTTTGTGCATCAGTATGCAGCACCATGCTGTAATTGCCCTCTCAAGGTACACCTTGACCAGGACAATTTCAGGGGAATCTGTGGCTGAGAAGTTCTTTGCACTCCAAAATGTATTTTCCTTCCCAAAGCACAGAGCCCAGGGAGCACACGGCCACGGGAGCAGCCTGCCTGGTAAACAACTGCTCGTGCTTCAATTCTGATAGGCAAAATATTAAAAAAACAAAACAAAACAAAACCAAAATATAACAGTCGGTCCTAGCATAAATGTAGTGCATCCGAGTTACATCAGCGATACAATGTCGCATTATCAGCCAAATGTATTTCAGAGTGGCTTCCATATGCATGGTCTCAGTGAATGAAGAAAGCCTTTGTCCCTTTCTAAAAGAGCACATTTTGTAGCCTCTGTAGCTTCTCTTGGTGCAGCAAGGGTTAATCCAGGCTAGCAAACTAGAGGGATGAAGATCAGTTCATCTTTTCCATTCAGGCAGAGCCTGCTACAGAAAATGTGTCTCGGTGACTTCCAGGAACAGTGAGCTAAACTCAGCTGCTCTTCCCAGCACCAGCTGAGGGGGCGGCAGGGGATGGAACACAGCCCTGTTCTTGGAAGGCAGGAAAAAATAAGGCTCTGTCAGAGCTGTGCAAATTCTCCTCTCTCCCTCCTCCCCTCCCTAAAAGCCTCTTTCAGCATCTCTAGCTCCCCACAGTACAGCTGGGTTGGTTTTTGCTTTTATCAAATAAACATAAAAGCAATGCAAGAAGACTGCAGGCAATTCTCAAGCAGATAGAGGTTAAGTTAATCAAATAAATAAATCATAAGCTCAGCTCTGTTAGCTCCCACATGCCCCATGATTTTGCTCAGTTTAGTGCATGACCCACTGTATTTATTAACATTTTCCTGTTAGATAAACACAGAAAGCTACAGAACCATCCAGTTCATGGAAACTATTTTTGGCTGCTTCATCTTCATGCAATACAAATTCCAAGGGATGATTGGATATTTGGACTTCTCCCAGCGTGGCTGACTGTGATCAGACAGTAACCTCATTGCTATTCTTCTGTGGAAACAAACATCTTTTAGAGATGACAAGTATCTGGCTTGTAGGTGCAGTACTCCGAATTAGATTCAGGGAAAAAGAGGAGTCACCAGCTGTGAGGAATGTGAGGATAGCCTTGAGGCACACAAAAAAGGAAGAGAGGAATCAGACTGGGTTTGTGTCACAGTTCCTCACAAGCTGCCCTTGAAATACAAGCACCAAGCTGTGAATAGAGGGAGAAATCCTCCTGCAAAGTTTGCAGCCAGCGGCATAGCTGGATGAGAATTTGAACCACCTTTTATACAGACTTGAGTCTGGCCCTGTAGAAAAATGAAAGAAAGCCGGTGACATCTGCGTTGGG